>NC_135238.1:115944072-117144072 GCF_051348905.1 Ranitomeya variabilis
TCGCAGTGGTATTGCTTTCCTCTCGGGGAGAGTGATACTACGTTTGGAGGCAAAGAAGAATAACTGCATCCAGGTATCACAAACATGCAACACATTTCACACTCCAGACCACCAGGGGGAGCTCCTGACCCTATTTATTAGGTCACTCCCCACATGTACACTGTGTGCAGAATTATTAGGCAAGTTGTATTTTGATCACATGATACTTTTTATACATGTTGTCCTACTCCAAGCTGTTCAGGCTTGAGAGCCAACTACCAATTAAGTAAATCAGGTGATGTGCATCTCTGTAATGAGGAGGGGTGTTGTCTAATGACATCAAAACCCCATATAAGGTGTGTTTAATTATTAGGCAACTTCCTTTCCTTTGGCAAAATGGGTCAGAAGAGAGATTTGACGGACTCTTAAAAGTCCAAAATTGTGAGACGTCTTGCAGAGGGATGCAGCGGTCTTGAAATTGCCAAACTTTTGACGCATGATCACTGAACAATCAAGCGTATCATGGCAAATAGCCAACAGGGTCGCAAGAAGCGTGTTGGGCATAAAAGGCACAAAATAACTGCCCATGAATTGAGGAAAATCAAGCGTGAAGCTGCCAAGATGCCATTTGCCACCAGTTTTGCCATATTTCAGAACTGCAACATTACTGGAGTAACAAAAAGCACAAGGTGTGCGATACTCAGGGACATGGCCAAGGTAAGGAAGGCTGAAAAATGAACACCTTTGAACATGAAACATAAGATAAAACGTCAAGACCGGGACAAGAAATATCTTAAGACTGACTTTTCAAAGGTTTTATGGACTGATGAAATGAGAGTGACTCTTGATGGGCCAGATGGATGGGCCAGAGGCTGGATCAGTAAAGGGCAGAGAGCTCCACTCTGACTCAGACGCCAGCAAGGTGGAGGTGGGGTACTGGTATGGGCTGGTATCATCAAATATTAACTTGTGGGACCTTTTCGGGTTGAGGATGGACTGAAGCTCAACTCCCAGACCTACTGCCAGTTTCTGGAAGACAACTTCTTCAAGCAGTGGTGCATGAAGAAGTCGGTATCGTTCAAGAAAAACATGATTTTCATGCAGGACAATGCTCCATCACATGCCTCCAACTACTCCACAATGTGGCCGGCCAGTAAAGGTCTCAAAGAAGAAAAAATAATCACATGGCCCCTTGTTCATCTGATCTGAACCCCATAGAGAACCTGCGGTCCCTCATAAAATGTGAGATCTACAGGGAGGGAAAACAGTACACATCTCGGAACAGTGTCTGGGAGGCTGTGGAGGCTGCTGCACGCAGTGTTGATCGTAAACAGATCAAGCAACTGACAGAATCTATGAATGGAAGGCTGTTGAGTGTCATCATAAAGAAAGGTTGCTATATTGGTCACTAATTTTGGGGGGTTTTGTTTTTGCATGTCAGAAATGTTGATTTCTAAATTTTGTGCAGTGATATTGGTTTACCTGGTGAAAATAAACAAGTGAGATGGGAATATATTTGTTTTTTATTAAGTTGCCTAATAATTCTGCACAGTAATAGTTACCTGCACAAACAGATATCCTCCTAAGATAGCCAAATCTAAAAAAATTTACTCCAACTTCCAAAAATATTAAGCTTTGATATTTATGAGTCTTTTGGGTTGATTGAGAACATAGTTGTTGATCAATAATAAAAATAATTCTCTAAAATACAACTTGCCTAATAATTCTGCACACAGTGTATATATAACTGGTAGTCTGTAGGGAAAGTTAGTTAGTTCCAGACCAGAGTCTGAGGAGGATGGAAGGTTAAAGGAGCTGTGCATGCCCTCAGAGCTGCAGCTCCCAGAAAGAGACATTGAAAGGCAGAACTGTATTGCAGCGAGCGTGAAGGGAGTCGCAGCAAAGGAAAGGATACCAGAAGTGGACCAGCCCCGCTCAAGCTGTGTCCTTCTGAGGTGCAATATCCCGGTAGCCGAAACACCGAGGGAGTAAGGACCTCTATACCTTATTTCAGAGACTGGCAGGACAGCTATTGCAAGTTACCTGTCCGCACTTACACCCAGGAATCACAGTGACAACTACAGAGCCGGGTTATCTAAGAGACCCTATAAACAGACTCAAGTCACCAGTCATATGGGTTTTGTCCTATCCTATATGGGGGACAGAGAGAGCAAAACATCGCATTTGTGAGACCCTTATGTGAAACCATAGGCAGTAAGGGACTACACCACTGCAGCTAAAAGGAAGGCTACTGATTTCCACCTGGACAAGGGAACTCTGGACAAACCGGCCAGACTCTGCCTACCCTGTGATCTGGTGCCCTGGACTGTGGATGCTGAAGTCTTCAGTAAAGGTAAAGAGACTGTAACCTTGTGTTTTTGTTGACTGCTGATGACATGCTGATTACGTCTTGAAAAAGTCATTGGCAAATGTGTAAATTTTGTTTCCAGGAGAGGAATTACTATTGGTAACATGATATCACCTTCTCATCACACAGTAAGGCAAATGGTTAAAACAAAACGCAACGGGGGGCGTGGTTTGCCAGGGGAAACAAGCAGACGTGCTTCATAGGAGCTCCTGCTGTTTCCCCTTAAAAAAAGCTACTAAAAGCATACTAAAAGTGGACTTTTGGACTCCTGGAGCATTTATAACATGCCAGGAGCCAGCCAAGCTAAGAAGAGACCTACTCTAACCAAAAATTTTCCGGTATGGAGCCAGAGGGGAGCAAAGAGGAATGGAAGCATGGGAACAAATGGAAGGACTTTGCCTGCCGAAGCAAGGACTGAGCCGTGTCCTCCCCACACCCAGCTTCAGCCAGAGAAACAGGAGGTATCGCTGCGCAAGAAGCTCCTGAATGGCAGGTCTCCCACAGCTGCCAAAGCGCCTAATCAGCCCCGCAGCGCGAAGAACAAAGGCCGGGAGGAAGCGATGTCTCAGCGTACCGGGAGCAGCCCGAGAAGCAAGATGGCGCCGGTGACGTCACAGCTAAGGCACGGCGCTCCTGTGTTCGTGCCGAGGCTGCGGGCGGCTGCCGTGCCGGAGCTGCAGGACACAGCGTCGCCTATGAGAGGTGAAGACACAATGCTAAAACAGGACCGGCACAGAGAGCTGGAGGAGATCCCTGCATTGGAGGTCGGTGTGCCGAGACTGTGGGCGGCTGCCGAGCCTCTGACACAAGACATAGTGGCGCCAAGGGAAGAAGCAGCACAGCGGCAGCAGGATAATCCAGGCCACCACTCCTATGCCGGTAAGAAAGCGGGAGTATGCTGTGAAACTCTCCCCAGTGCAGGAGATTGCGGGGGGAAGGGGAAGATGACGGCGCTCACTAGCCACGAGACTCTGCAGGGGGATGGGACCATTCAGGAGAGCCGCAGGAAATATGTTGACGGCAGCAAGCTTATAACTCAAACAGACAGCCAGCAAATGAATAAATTAAAAGCTCACAGTCTACCCACTATGAAGGGAACAATTGATGAAAGCAGGGCCACCCAGACTATACATGAAGTGGTGAGCGCTTCACTGCTTCAACAACGCTACAGTATACAGCAGCCCCATACACTTAAAGAGAGGTGTGCCACCCCTAAATCTCCTAGTAGGAGCTTGAAAATCGCAGGAAACATTCAGGGGGACATTACCTACAGGGGCACACCAGACATGAGTCATTATAAGGATTGTGGCCAGTCCTCTGTCTCTTCAGTCACAGGAGACATACAAGGGGACGAGACATGCAGGGATATGAGCCATTACAGTAGTGAATCCGAACAGTCCTCTGACACCCCAGTGGGTGATTTAATCAAACAGCTCAAGTTACAACAAACTGAGTTGGCAGAGGATATCCGTCTGACATGTGAGAGAGGACTCAGAGAAATGATCGCAGGATTAACCCCCCATTTCACCTCTTATATAAATTCATCCTATAAAAACAGCACCATCTCAAGAGCCCAAAAAGAACAGGAGGTTGTTAAATGTGACTCAGATATTTCCTCTGACTTCTCAGAGGGGTTAAAATATTTCCATTCTGAAGAACTTATAAAAATGACAGACTACTCTGATAGTGAGGACAGTGACTTTCACAATTCCATAGATTCTAATGCAACATCCACCCAGAGTTCCCTTTCGGGATGCCCTATGGAGTCTGAGACTCATGTGCATACAAAACAAAGCCAAAAGAACCAAGACGAGAGACCCGTAATCCTTTCTCCGACCACTTCAATAGATGGCATCACAGCTTCCGATGACCATCCATCCGAAAGCTTTATGATAGACATATGCAGAGCTCTTTTAACATCAACAAATATCCTGAAGGGGGGTTACAATCATATTGGCTATGAACCAAAAATTCCCGTTTCTCCACAACCAAACACGGAAAGAGCCTCCGAATCATTTATTAAACAGCTCTTCAAAGATTTTGCTCATTTTATTGTTGGTGACTCTCACTTTTGCCCTATCAGGGACAGCGGTACTCCGCCTCAAGAACGAAAGAGGATGGAACCCAGGGTCAAAAACTACCGTACCTCGCTTCCCGCCAAGACTGACACTCCACACGCTTTCTTGGACTCTCTGGAGGGGATACAGAAAGACATCACCTTCTTCAGAGATTATCTGGCCAACTATGAGGACCTCAGAAGAAAAGACAATATCAAAATAAGGGGCATACCTGAATCGATTCAACCTACACAACTAAAAGAGTACATTTCTAAAATGATCTCCCACCTGTTACCCAAAAGAGAAGGGGAAAATTTAATTGAGAAAGTTTTCAGAATCCAAAGGCCTACATCTCTCCCTTCACATCTTGCCTGCGACGTCATTGTGTCCTTCTTCCCCACAGGGGTTAAAAACGACCTTCTGGGGTTGACAAGAAATTCAAAAGCGCTCCCAGCCCCATATAGCAACTTATCTTTTTTTAAAGACCTGTCAAAAATAACGCTACAAAGACGTAAATCTTTTCTCCAAACTACCCGGAGCCTCACACACGCTGGAATCTGCTACCTGTGGACAAAGTCTTCCAACTTATATGTCAAACTTGCTTCAAAGGCGTACACCCTCTCAAGTCCAGAGGAAGGAATATCTCTCTTAAAAAGAGTGGGGTTATCGTTTTCTACAACTCCACATGACGCCGCCTTTCTGGCCACACCAGATACATACCCTACTTGAAATAAGTACACTTTCCACTTAAATGTCTTACTAATACTGAACCGGACATTGCCCTCCAAGAGGTTCCTAGGTCACTTTAGGTGACCCCGGACCGGGCAGGTTCTCATGTTTTAATGAGTGCTACAGATTTCAGTTTTGTATTTCAGTTTGTTTAATTATTTTTGCGAGAGAATCGGTGTTGAACTCAATAACACATCTATCTACTTCACAAGCACAAGCTCACGTATTCATACAAGAACTCTATTTCATATTAGTATTCAGATCTTATGAAGCTACAACACATAATCGTATATTTTAGCTGCATAGTTTAAGCTTTTTCAATAATACTTTAATCTACATCACTAGCTAATGTGCCCAAGTAGGAATTCTGTTCACGTTTTATGAAGCTACAACACATAATCTTATATCTCAGTTACATGGTTTAAGCTTTTTCAATAATACTCTAATCTACATTATAAGTTTACATACACATGTTGGAACTCAGTTTCAGGTTGTATCGTAAAAATATGACTTCTATACGTTTGTAAACCTGCCTTTTTCCCCTATTTTATAGGGTTTCCTCTCCTTATCTCATATCCCTTCCCTCCCCTTCCTCTCCCTCCTAGTTTACCCTATCCTGTAAAAATTGTTAAAATCCCAATAAAATTATTTGAAAAAGGAAAAAAAAAAAAAAAAAAAAAAAACAAAACGCAACTGGTTATCCCTATCTGGTTCAAATAAATGCGGTAAATGCCAGTGTGGCTTATGTCGATATATGGACAATTCAAATGAAATCAAAGCCACAGCTGCTCCTTATATACACAAGAACCGCACGTTTATTAATTGCAGTACAACTTATGTGGTTTATATTATAACGTGCGCATAGTGCCGTCTTCAATATGTCAGACACACTATACGATCTCTCAGGACTACAGTAGTACTGCAGAACATATATATGATGCCACAAATACTACAACAAGAAGTTTATCAGGAGCTTCTTATCATTTTTAATCTGTTCACAAAGGTTGTCTGGACTTTTTTCATGTTCATGCATTAGAGGAAGTTCTTATCAGTGATAGAGGAGGTGGTAGAGACAAAGTATTGCATTTTAAAGAAGCACAATTCATTTTCAAGTTTAAATTCCAGAGTTCCTTCTGGACTGAATAAGAGAACAGATATTATGTATTATTATTGAACTCATGTTTTTTGCATCTATGATATTATGCATTTTTTTAAATGTTTTGTGTCATTAACATAAGTGTCTCATTTACAAGACTCATTTCCTTTTCCTCCATTTCTATTTAGCTATGCTTTTGCACTGATCACAGATATGGTTATGATTAAGAAGACTTTTGATCGAAAAGCGTAATCCATCACTCACTAATTTAAGAGCACGTTTTAAAAGGCATTGTAATAAAATGAAGTTTTTATAGTCCACTCAATGACCTGATTTTTGATGTCTGTTGCTGGAACTTTTTTGCTTTATTACCACAGCCGCTTTTTCTGAGCACCATCCTGGAGTCCACACCCATAGCCAGAGAAATTAAGTTAATAGTGAGCTGAATAACTTTTTCTTTTCTATATTGATAACAAGTTAAAACAGGTGCCATTGCTGCAGGTAATGATTGGAGGGCAGAGGCACCTCTTAGGCTACGTTCACATTTGCGTTGTGCGCCGCAGTGTCGGCGACGCAACGCACAACGCAAACAAAAACGCAGCAAAATGCATGCACAACGCTGCGTTTTGCGCCGCATGCGTCCTTTTTTTGGTTGATTTTGGACGCAGCAAAAATGCAACTTGCTGCGTCCTCTGCGCCCGGACGCGTGCGCCGCAGTGACGCATGCGGCGCAAAACGCAAGTGCGACGCATGTCCATGTGCCCCCATGTTAAATATAGGGGTGCATGACGCATGCGGCGACGCTGCAGCGCCCGACGCTGCGGCGCAGACCGCAAATGTGAACGTAGACTTAACGAAGAAGTTACAGGTCTCTGAGAGCCAGAAATCTTGCATGTTTTTAGGTGACCAAATACTTATTTTCCACCACAATTTGCAAAATAAATCTTTCCAAATCAGACAAGGTGATTTTCTGGATTTGTTTTCTCATTTTGACTCTCATAGTTGTGGTCTACCTATGATTAGTGTTGAGCATTCCGATACCGCAAGTATCGGGTATCGGCCGATATTTGCGGTATCGGAATTCCGATACCGAGATCCGATACTTGCCGCATATCGGATACCGGAATCGGAAGTTCTCAATTCAAACAGCACGAATTCAGCCAATGAGGACTGATTACAAGTGTGGGCACATCCTGTTCAGCATGGTGGGCATGAAACTACTGGCAAGGCTGTGATTGGCTGCTAAAAATGATGTCATGCTGCAGTTTAAAAGTCACTGGCGCCATTTTGGGCTCACTCTGCTGTGAATTCAGTTAGGCATAGGACCCTGTGTTCTGACTGAGGGCCAGTTGAGATAGCGATTTGCTTCTTTGTGCTTTTCCCAGGCTAATTTAGCAACCACTGTGTGTTCACCTTGCTTTTGCCTTGCAGCGCTGTTTTCACAGAGATCTGCAAGGTCTCTGTGTGTGTGTGTGTGAGAGAGAGAGTGCAGCCCACTCTGTAGTCTGTGCGCAGCCATAGCTGGTTGTATCCAGCTCAGGGTGGTTCACTGACTCATACAGTTCTATCCATTCCATTGTCCTTTTTTGCAAATAGTGCAGCCCGCTGCACATTTTTTCAAATAATTCCTATTAGTGGCTTTCCACCCGTATCCAGCTAAATTGTGGAAAAACACTACATAGGATAACGTAGAGGAGGTTTTTCGGGCCTTGCAGCGCCGTTTATGGCTGTCTGCACGGTCTCCGTGTGAGTGCAGCTCGCCCTGTAGTCTGTGTGCAGCCACAGCCGGTTGTATCCAGCTCAGGGTGGTTCACTGACTCATACAGTTCTATCCATTCCATTGTCCTTTTTTGCAAATAGTGCAGCCCGCTGCACATTTTTTCAAATAATTCCTATTAGTGGCTTTCCACCCGTATCCAGCTAAATTGTGGAAAAACACTACATAGGATAACGTAGAGGAGGTTTTTGGGGCCTTGCAGCGCCGTTTACAGCTGTCTGCACGGTCTCCGTGTGAGTGCAACTCGCCCTGTTGTCAGTTCAGCCCCCCAAAAATAAATAAATAATAAAGTTTACCAAACATACCACTTTACAGTTGTGTAGGCCACATTAGCTCATATTAAAGTCTAGTCCACACTTCAGAAAATTAGTGTTTCTTATACCTGTTAGGAGCTGTTCAGGAATAAGCACACTAAGCCGTTGGTACTTTTCTGCTTATCTTTATCAGTCAACCAAGATGAAGAAGGCAGGGAGTAAGGCACGTGGGCGTGGGCGCGGAGCAGGGAGAGGATGTGGGGATTCTGTGCCTGCTGCGGGCACCGGTGACTCATCATCACCCAGTTTCAGCAGGGAACAGTCCTTCATGCGCAGCTTTGTCGGAGAGCGCCGTACACCGCTGCTGCGTGAAGACCAAATTGAAGCCGTTGTCGGATGGATGGCAGCTAACGCATCGACTTCAATTAGTGCCACATCCTCTCAGACACAGAGCACTGGAGAGCACCCATCTGTCTCTTTGCCACCTGCCAAATTGCCCAGGCAGACAGAGAGCCCAGGACAGGAGCCGTCTCTACTTCTGTTCTCTGAATCTCTTGGCTTGGAAACAGGGGGCCAGCCAAGCAGCATTGGAGAAATGGAAGACGAGGCAGTGTGCAGTGATGCCCAACAGCTTTTTCTCTCTGAGTCTGAAGAGGCGGGTGGGCCAGTGCCTCCGGTCACCACACCACAGAACGCATCCGCTGATGACACTCAGGTGCCACTTTCTGGTGCGTGCTGTGCTGCTGAGACTACCCAGGAGCAGCAGTTGGTGGCAGAGGGTAGTGTAGATGATGAGGTCCTTGACCCATCGTGGCGTGAGGGACAGGAAGGTGGTGGGAGCAGCTCTGAGGAAGAGATTCCCCGAACGGGCCAAAGAGGGAGAGGGAGGGGGAAGACTGCGGATCCTGTAGCCTCCACTTTGGCACCCGTTAGGAGCATGTCTCTTCCAAAAGCCAAAAAGGGCACTCCCAAGACTTGCAGTGCCTGGTCCTTTTTTGACACAGTTGCAGATGACATTTGCTATGTCAAATGCAAGGTGTGTCATCATAAAATCAAAAGAGGGAAAAATGTCAGCAACCTCAATACCTTCAACATGTGGAAACATGTGCGGACCAGGCACGCGGCGGAGTTACAAAAACACACTGAAGACCTAGGCCAACCAACAGCGGCAGCTACCACCTCTTCAGCTCGTGTTGCCTCTTCCTCCAGCTCACACACAGCTGGTTCGGCTTCCTCCCAGGATCGCCATGGAAGATCCTCTGGCACTGTTGTCCAGAGACCCACTGTAATTCCACCCGCAGCACCACGTTCCTAGTCATCCTCACACTCCCAGCCCAGTCTACAGCCATCGGTAGTACAGGCATGGGAGAAAAGGCGGCCTTTCTCGTCAAACCACCCACGAGCACAGGCTCTGACTGCAGGCATTGCCAAACTTCTGTCATAAGAAATGCTGTCATTCAGGCTGGTGGAGACTGACAGCTTCCGTGACTTGATGTCATTGGCAGTCCCACAGTACAATGTGCCCAGCCGCTTTTATTTCAGCAGGCAAGCCGTCCCTGCCCTGCACAAGCATGTGGAGGGACACATAAAACACGCGCTACTGAACGCCGTCAGTAGCAAGGTCCACCTCACCACCGATGCGTGGACCAGTCACCATGGACAGGGACGATACCTTTCCCTCACTGCCCATTGGGTTAATGTTGTTGAGCCGGGTACAGATCGTGCGAGTGGCGCAGGACGTGTCCTGCCCACTCCAAGGATTGCAGGAATCCAGTCTGTACGCATTGACTCCTCCTCTTACACAAGTTCCTCAGAATCATCGCTGCAGGAGCCGTCACAGTCCACCTCCACATGGACCCGTGAACGTTTACCTGTTACGACCGACATGAGCACAGCCGTGGCCAAACGTCAACAGGCCGTCTTGAAATTAATTTCTTTGGGGAATCGAAGCCACACAGCGCAGGAGCTCTGGAATGCCATCAAGCAGGAGAGCGATGTGTGGTTTGTGGCAGCGAATCTCCAGCCAGGCATGGTAGTGTGTGATAATGGCCGAAATCTGGTGGCAGCTCTGGGCCTCGGCAACCTCACTCACATCCCATGTCTGGCACATGTGCTCAACTTGGTTGTGCAAGTTTTTTGAGGGACTATCCGGCTCTTGATGCACTGCTGCACAAGGTCCGCCTAGAGTGTGCTCACTTGCGGCGTTCCAGCACGGCAAAATCGCGCATTGCGGCTCTGCAGCGCCGATTCCGCCTTCCGGAACATCGCATCATATGTGACCTACCTACCAGGTGGAATTCCACGTTACATATGTTGGAGCGGTTGTGTGAGCAGCAGCAAGCAGTAATGGAGTACCAGCTGCATTATGCGCAAAGAAGTCGCACTCCGCGCCGTTCAGACTTCACAACCACAGAGTGGGCCACTATGAAGGACGTCTGCCAGGTTTTGCGTCCCTTTGATTATTCCACGTGGATGGCGAGTGCAGATGATGCACTAGTCAGCATGACTGTCCCCCTTATCTGCCTGCTTGAAAAATCACTGCAAGCGCTAAGGGATGATGTGGAAGAGGTGGAGGATGAGGATTCACCATTTCCATCATCTTCTGGACAGTCAGCGCCACGTGGTTCCTCACAAATGCGTAGGCAGGGGACACTTTGTGAGGAGGATGAGGAGGAGTCAATGGAGGAGGAAGACATCGTTCCAGAGGAGGGAGTTACACAATTGTCCAGTAGTCATTGTGTACAGCGAGGGTGGGGTAATGATGAGCGGGCAGAGATCACGCCTCAAGCAGGGGACAGCGTTTCTTGGCCAGTTGGCAGTCTGCAGCACATGGTTGATTACATGTTGCAGTGCCTGAGAAACGACCGCCGCATTGCCCACATTCTCAACATGTCTGATTATTGGGTGTTCACCCTCCTCGATCCTCGCTACCGGGACAACGTACAAAGCCTCATCACACCGTTGAACCGGGGTAAAATGTGGGAGTACCAAGACACACTGGTGAATTCCATCATCTTCTCCAGTCCAACTGAGAGAAGTGCTGCTAATGCTTTACAAAGCAGCTCAGTGCGTCCAGGCAGTGGAGGAGGCTCTGCACAAAGAGGGAGCAGAAGCAGTGCCTCTGCACAAGGCAAGACCAGTATGGCCCAACTGTGGCACAGTTTTGTGTGCCCGCCACAAATGTCTACACCATCACAGACGGCTCCAGTCAGCAGGAGGCAACGGTTCCATCAGATGGTGACAGACTACATGTCTTGCCCTCTTGCTGTACTCCCAGATGGCTCTTCCCCTTTCAAGTTTTGGGTCTCTAAGCTGGATACATGGCCAGAGCTAAGCCAGTATGCATTGGAGGTGCTGGCTTGCCCTGCGGCTAGTGTATTATCGGAACGCGTCTTTAGTGCTGCAGGTGGTGTACTAACAGACCGTCGCATGCGACTATCCTCCGATAACGTTGACCGGCTTACTTTCCTGAAAATGAACCAGGCCTGGATCTCGCAGGAATTTGCCACTCCTCTTCCTGATTAAATAATTAGGTGACTGTCTACAGTATCCAGGTCTCCTGTTGTGTTCATCTTTCTACCACCTGAACTTTAATTCCTGGGCTCCAACACCGCCAGTTGAGGCTCAGAAGTGCCGTCTGCACAGTCAAAACATACGACCCAGTGTTATTGGGTGTCAGTAACATCAGCTGATCCTCATCTGTCTAGCCGGCAATGTGTCCTGCTACGGCCACGCTGACACAGGATAATAAACAAGCGAGGCGGGATCTAGGCCAGCGCGGACGCACAGGCGCAGCCAGCCTGACACCAAATGATGTCAGAAGATGGGCAGCGCTAAGTGTGCCTGGCCAAGGGATAACATAACAGCGCAGGCTCCAGGACAGAGTCAAACAACGCTGAGGAGGCGGCGCACGGCGCCAAGGGGGTAGGAATGCCGGCTGTGCTGCGTCATATTACAAAGGAAAGTCCCACCTCCGGGATGGTTTAACGGTGTGAGGGGACACATTTTATAAGTGTTTAGCTCTGTGTTTGCAAGGAGCATAATGAAAAGAGCCACCTTTTCCTTTGGCATCCTTTGTGATGCGAAAGCTGGCTCTTTCAGCTACAAACGCCTTTTTGGGGGGGTTAAAGGTTCCCTTTCGACTTGCTCCAATCAGGCTTCGGCCTAAACGGTGTTCCTCTGCTCCTCCTGATGTCCCTGGGCTCCAACACTGCTAGTTGGTGACTGGAAGTGCTGTCCGCACAGTCAACAGTCGCTCCTCTGTTATTGGGGTTCAGTAACGTCAGCTGCTCCCCTGCTGTGTGTGCTGCAATACCTCCTATCTGATCCTCCTGCTGTCCCTGGGCTCCAACACCGCTAGTTGGTGCCTGGAAGTGCTGGATGCACAGTTAACACTTGCTGCCGTGTTATTGGGGTTCAGTAACGTCAGCTGCTCCCCTGCTGTGTGTGCTGCAATACCTCCTATCTGATCCCCCTGCTGTCCCTGGGCTCTAACACCGCTAGTTGGTGCCTGGAAGTGCTGTCCGCACAGTCAACAGTCGCTCCTCTGTTATTGGGGTTCAGTAACGTCAGCTGCTCCCCTGCTGTGTGTGCTGCAATACCTCCTATCTGATCCTCCTGCTGTCCCTGGGCTCTAACACTGCTAGTTGGTGCCTGGAAGTGCTGTCTGCACAGTCAACAGTCGCTCCTCTGTTATTGGGGTTCAGTAACGTCAGCTGCTCCCCTGCTGTGTGTGCTGCAATACCTCCTATCTGATCCTCCTGCTGTCCCTGGGCTCTAACACCGCTAGTTGGTGCCTGGAAGTGCTGTCCGCACAGTCAACAGTCGCTCCTCTGTTATTGGGTTTCAGTAACGTCAGCTGCTCCCCTGCTGTGTGTGCTGCAATACCTCCTATCTGATCCTCCTGCTGTCCCTGGGCTCTAACACCGCTAGTTGGTGCCTGGAAGTGCTGTCCGCACAGTCAACAGTTGCTCCTCTGTTATTGGGGTTCAGTAACGTCAGCTGCTCCCCTGCTTTGTGTGCTGCAATACCTCCTATCTGATCCTCCTGCTGTCCCTGGGCTCTAACACCGCTAGTTGGTGCCTGGAAGTGCTGTCCGCACAGTCAACAGTCGCTCCTCTGCTATTGGGGTTCAGTAACGTCAGCTGCTCCCCTGCTGTGTGTGCTGCAATACCTCCTATCTGATCCTCCTGCTGTCCCTGGGCTCTAACACCACTAGTTGGTGCCTGGAAGTGCTGTCCGCACAGTCAACAGTCGCTCCTCTGTTATTGGGGTTCAGTAACGTCAGCTGCTCCCCTGCTGTAAGTGCTGCAATACCTCCTATCTGATCCTCCTGCTGTCCCTGGGCTCCAACACTGCTGGTTGCTGCCCGGAAGTGCTGTTTGCACAGAGCCAAACACCTCGCCAATGTGTTAGTGGGGTTCAGTAACGTCAGCTGCTCCCCTGCTGTGTATCCGGCAACGTGTCATGCGACTGCCATGCTGGCACAACTAAAACTTAAGGTAACCTGCCCACCCCCACCCCGCCAGGCATTTGTTACTGAAAGAGCAACCTTGTGCAGCAGTAATGCTGCAGAAGGAAAAGGAAAAGGTGGCTCTTTTAATTATGCTCCTTTCAAAGGCTGAACTACACACTTATGAAATGTGTCCTATCACACCGATAAACCGTCCCAGAGGTGGGACTTTCCTTTGTAATGTGACGCAGCACAGACGTCATTCCTACCCCCTTGGCGCCGTGCGCCGCGCGCCACCTCCTCAGCGTTGTTTCATTCTGTCCCGGAGCCTGCGCTGTTATGTTATCCCTTGGCCAGGCACACTTAGCGCTGCCCATCTTCTGACATCATTTGGTGTCAGGCTGGCTGCGCCTGTGCGGCCGCGCTGGCCGAGATCCCGCCTCGCAGTGTCTTCTGATTTAATCACACTGCGGGCCTGGGATCCATGGGCATGCGCAGTGCATATCTTCACCTCAGGCTGTCACTCATCTCCCTCCGCCTTCTTCAGACTGTGCGCCGCCAGCTGATCCCTAATAGCATGCCACGGCCGTGACACCGCACAGTCTGATGAAGCCGGAGGGAGGGGAGTGAGAGGCGAGGATTTGCACTGCACATGGCCACGGATCCCAGGCCAGCGGTGGGATTACATTAGACGACACTGCGAGGCGGGATCTAGGCCAGCGCGGCCGCACAGGCGCAGCCAGCCTGACACCAAATGATGTCAGAAGATGGGCAGCGCTAAGTGTGCCTGGCCAATGGATAACAGAACAGCGCAGGCTCCGGGATAGAATCAAACAACGCTGAGGAGGCGGCGCACGGCGCCAAGGGGGTAGGAATGACGGCTGTGCTGTGTCACATTACAAAGGAAAGTCCCACCTCCGGGACGGTTTAACGGTGTGAGGGGACACATTTCATAAGTGTGTAGTTCAGCCTTTGAAAGGAGCATAATTAAAAGAGCCACCTTTTCCTTTTGCATCATTAGTGCTGTACAAGATGGCTCTTTCAGCAACAAACGCCTGGGGTGGGGGTTAAAGGTTTCCTTTCAACTTTCTCCAGTGCAGGCTTCGGCCTACACTCTGCTCCTCCTGCTGACCCCGGGCTCTAACACCGCCAGTTGGCGCCCGGAAGTGCTGGCTGCACAGAGCCAAACACCTCACCAATGTGTCGGTGGGGTTCAGAAATGCCAGCTGTTCCCCTGCTGTGTAGCCGGCATCGTGTACTGCAAACGCCACGCAGACACAAACCTGCCGCCAGTGCCGGCCTACACTGTTGTGAATTTACCTTTTGGCTCCCTCTAGTGGCTACTAGTGATTTGACTCTGGGTATGTCATTCATCCCTTGTATGCTCACCTGGGTCGTTAGGTCAGGGGTGTTGCTATATAAGCTCCCTGGACCTTCAGTTCAATGCCTGGCAACGTTGATATCAGAGCTAATCTGTAGTGCTCTTGTCTACTGATCCTGGTTCCTGATTGATTAAGCTAAGTCTGCTTTCTTGCTTTTTGCTATTTGTTTTTGTTTGCATTTTTGTCCAGCTTGTACATAATCTGTATCCTATCCTTGCTGGAAGCTCTAGGGAGGCTGGAGTTCTCCCCCCGGGCCGTTAGACGGTTCGGGGGTTCTTGAATCTCCAGTGTGGATTTTTGATAGGGTTTTTGTTGACCATATAAGTTATCTTACTACATTCTGCTATTAGTAAGTGGGCCTCTCTTTGCTAAACCTAGTTCATCTCTGTGTTTGTCATTTCCTCTTACCTCACCGTTATTATTTGTGGGGGGCTTGTATCCAACTTTTGGGGTCTTTTCTCTGGAGGCAAGAGAGGTCTTTGTTTTCCTCTTCTAGGGGTAGTTAGCTCTCCGGCTGGCGCGAGACATCTAGCAACCAACGTAGGCATGTTCCCCGGCTACTTCTAGTGTTGGCGTTAGGAGTAGATATATGGTCAACCCAGTTACCACTGCCCTATGAGCTGGATTTTTGTACTTCACAGACTTGCAGCTATCTCTGAGACCCTCGCCATTGGGGTCACAACAGTTTGCCAGGCCAGTATTAAATGTTAAATGCATTGCAGAAGCGGGATTATAAGAAAGAAAATTCTGAGGTTTTTTTTTTTTTTTTCTCTCTCTCATTTTTTTTTTCTTTTCCCCTTTACCTCTGAGTGGCTTGTGTTTGCTGCAGACATGAATGTTCAGACCTTGATTACAAGTGTGGACCAGCTTGCTGCTCGTGTGCAGGGCATACAAGATTATGTTACCAGAAATCCTATGTCAGAACCTAAGATACCAATTCCTGAACTGTTTTCCGGAGACCGATTTAAATTTAGAAATTTCAGGAATAATTGTAAATTGTTTTTGTCTCTGAGACCCTGTTCATCTGGAGACTCCGCTCAGCAAGTAAAAATTGTTATTTCTTTTTTACGGGGCGACCCTCAGGATTGGGCCTTCTCGCTGGCGCCAGGAGATCCGGCATTGGCTGACATTGATGCGTTTTTTCTGGCGCTCGGTTTGCTTTATGAGGAACCCAATCTTGAGATTCAGGCAGAGAAAGCCTTGCTGGCTATGTCTCAGGGCCAGGACGAGGCTGAAGTATATTGCCAAAAATTTCGGAAATGGTCCGTGCTGACCCAGTGGAACGAGTGTGCATTGGCTGCAAATTTTAGAAATGGCCTTTCTGAGGCCATTAAGAATGTGATGGTGGGTTTTCCCATTCCCACAAGTCTGAATGATTCTATGGCCCTGGCTATTCAAATCGACCAGCGGTTGCGGGAGCGCAAAACCGCAAATTCCCTCATGGTGTTGTCTGAACGGGCACCTGATTTAATGCAATGTGATAGAATCCTGACTAGAAATGAGCGGAAAATTCATAGACGCCAGAATGGCTTGTGTTACTACTGTGGTGATTCTACACATGTTATCTCAGCATGCTCTAAACGTCTTACTAAGGTTGTTAGTCCGGTCACCATTGGTAATTTGCAACCTAAATTTATTCTATCTGTAACTTTGATTTGCTCACTGTCATCGTATCCTGTCATGGCGTTTGTGGACTCAGGTGCTGCCCTGAGCCTTATGGATCTGTCATTTGCCAAGCACTGCGGATTTGTTCTTGAGCCATTGGAAAATCCTATCCCTCTTAGGGGTATTGATTCTACGCCATTGGCAAAAAATAAACCACAGTTTTGGACACAGGTTACCATGTGCATGACTCCCGAACATCGGGAGGTAATACGTTTTCTTGTTCTGCATAAAATGCATGATTTGGTTGTTTTGGGTTTGCCATGGTTACAGACCCATAATCCAGTCTTGGACTGGAAGGCTATGTCAGTGTCAAGTTGGGGCTGCCATGGAATTCATGGAGATTCCCTGCCCTTGTCTATTGCTTCTTCTACGCCTTCGGAAGTTCCGGCGTATTTGTCTGATTATCAGGATGTCTTCAGCGAGTCTAAGTCCAGTGCACTGCCTCCTCATAGGGAATGTGACTGTGCAATAGATTTGATTCCTGGCAGTAAGTTTCCTAAGGGGAGACTGTTTAATCTGTCGGTACCTGAACATACCGCGATGCGTTCATATATCAAGGAGTCTCTTGAGAAGGGGCATATCCGTCCTTCTTCTTCCCCTCTTGGTTCGGGATTCTTTTTTGTGGCCAAAAAGGACGGATCTTTGAGGCCTTGTATTGACTATCGGCTTTTAAATAAGATCACTGTCAAATTTCAGTATCCTTTGCCGCTGTTGTCAGATTTGTTTGCCCGGATTAAAGGTGCCAAGTGGTTCACCAAGATAGACCTTCGTGGTGCGTACAACCTTGTGCGCATTAGGCAGGGCGATGAATGGAAAACCGCATTCAATACGCCCGAAGGTCATTTTGAGTACTTGGTGATGCCATTTGGGCTCTCTAATGCACCTTCAGTTTTTCAGTCCTTCATGCATGACATTTTCCGGAAGTATCTGGATAAATTTTTGATTGTTTATCTGGATGATATTCTGTTTTTTTCTGATGATTGGGACTCGCATGTGGAGCAGGTCAGGATGGTTTTTGAGATTTTGCGTGAAAATTCTTTGTTTGTAAAAGGCTCAAAGTGTCTCTTTGGTGTACAGAAGGTTCCCTTTTTGGGGTTCATTTTTTCCCCTTCTGCTGTGGAGATGGATCCAGTCAAGGTCCGAGCTATTCATGATTGGACTCAACCCTCGTCAGTTAAGAGTCTTCAGAAGTTCTTGGGTTTTGCTAACTTCTACCGTCGTTTTATCGCAAATTTCTCTAGCGTTGTTAAACTGCTGACGGATATGACCAAGAAAGGCTCTGATGTAGCTAACTGGGCTCCTGCTGCCGTGGAGGCTTTCCAGGAGTTGAAACGCCGGTTTACTTCGGCGCCTGTTTTGTGCCAGCCTGACGTCTCACTTCCCTTTCAGGTTGAGGTGGATGCTTCGGAGATTGGGGCAGGGGCCGTTTTGTCGCAGAGAGGCCCTGGTTGCTCTACTATGAGACCTTGTGCCTTCTTCTCTAGGAAGTTTTCGCCGGCAGAGCGAAATTATGATGTGGGAAATCGGGAGTTGTTGGCCATGAAGTGGGCATTTGAGGAGTGGCGTCATTGGCTCGAGGGTGCTAAGCATCGTGTGGTGGCCTTGACTGATCACAAAAATCTGATGTATCTCAAGTCTGCTAAACGCCTGAATCCTAGACAGGCCCGCTGGTCATTGTTTTTCTCCCGTTTTGACTTTGTGGTCTCGTATTTACCAGGTTCTAAGAATGTGAAGGCCGATGCTCTGTCTAGGAGCTTTGTGCCTGATGCTCCTGGAGTCGCTGAACCTGTGGGTATTCTTAAGGAAGGAGTTATCTTGTCTGCTATTTCTCCAGATCTGCGACGTGTGTTGCAGAGATTTCAGGCTGGTAGGCCTGACTCTTGTCCACCTGACAGATTGTTTGTGCCTGCTAAATGGACCAGCAGAGTCATTTCTGAGGTTCATTCCTCAGTGTTGGCAGGGCACCCGGGAATTTTTGGCACCAGAGATCTGGTGGCCAGGTCCTTTTGGTGGCCTTCCTTGTCAAGGGATGTGCGGTCATTTGTGCAGTCCTGTGGTACTTGTGCTCGAGCTAAGCCTTGCTGTTCTCGTGCCAGCGGGTTGCTCTTGCCCTTGCCTGTCCCGAAGAGACCTTGGACACACATCTCTATGGATTTCATTTCGGATCTTCCGGTGTCTCAGGGCATGTCTGTCATCTGGGTGATATGTGATCGTTTCTCCAAGATGGTGCATCTGGTTCCTTTGCCTAAGCTGCCTCCCTCTTCTGATCTGGTTCCTGTGTTCTTCCAGAACATGGTTCGTTTGCACGGCATTCCTGAGAATATTGTGTCGGACAGAGGATCCCAGTTTGTTTCCAGGTTCTGGCGATCCTTTTGTGGTAGGATGGGCATTGATTTGTCGTTTTCGTCCGCTTTCCATCCCCAGACTAACGGACAAACGGAGCGAACTAATCAGACTCTGGAGGCTTATTTGAGGTGTTTTGTCTCTTCTGATCAGGATGATTTGGTGACCTTCTTGCCGTTGGCTGAATTTGCCCTTAATAATCGGGCTAGTTCCGCCACCTTGGTTTCACCATTTTTCTGCAACTCTGGTTTCCATCCTCGTTTTTCCTCGGGACATGTGGAGCCTTCTGACTGTCCTGGGGTGGATTCCGTGGTGGATAGGTTGCAGCGGATCTGGAGTCATGTGGTGGACAACTTGAAGTTGTCACAGGAGAAGGCTCAGCGTTTTGCCAACCGCCGCCGCGGTGTGGGTCCCCGACTTCGCGTTGGGGATTTGGTATGGCTGTCTTCTCGATTTGTTCCTATGAAGGTCTCCTCTCCCAAATTTAAGCCTCGCTTCATTGGTCCTTACAAGATATTGGAAATCATTAATCCTGTATCCTTTCGCCTGGATCTTCCGGTGTCGTTTGCCATTCACAACGTATTTCATAGGTCCTTGTTGCGGCGGTACGTTGTGCCTGTGGTTCCTTCTGCTGAGCCTCCTGCTCCGGTGTTGGTTGAGGGCGAGTTGGAGTACGTGGTGGAGAAGATCTTAGATTCTCGTCTCTCCAGGCGGAGGCTTCAGTACCTGGTCAAGTGGAAGGGCTATGGTCAGGAGGATAATTCCTGGGTGGTCGCCTCTGATGTGCATGCGGCCAATTTAGTTCGTGCCTTTCACGCCGCTCATCCTGATCGCCCTGGTGGTCTTGGTGAGGGTTCGGTGACCCCTCACTAAGGGGGGGGTACTGTTGTGAATTTACCTTTTGGCTCCTTCTAGTGGCTACTACTGATTTGACTCTGGGTATGTCATTCATCCCTTGTATGCTCACCTGGGTCGTTAGGTCAGGGGTGTTGCTATATAAGCTCCCTGGACCTTCAGTTCAATGCCTGACAACGTTGATATCAGAGCTAATCTGTAGTGCTCTTGTCTACTGATCCTGGTTCCTGATTGATTAAGCTAAGTCTGCTTTCTTGCTTTTTGCTATTTGTTTTTGTTTGCATTTTTGTCCAGCTTGTACATAATCTGTATCCTATCCTTGCTGGAAGCTCTAGGGAGGCTGGAGTTCTCCCCCCGGGCCGTTAGACGGTTCGGGGGTTCTTGAATCTCCAGTGTGGATTTTTGATAGGGTTTTTGTTGACCATATAAGTTATCTTACTACATTCTGCTATTAGTAAGTGGGCCTCTCTTTGCTAAACCTAGTTCATCTCTGTGTTTGTCATTTCCTCTTACCTCACCGTTATTATTTGTGGGGGGCTTGTATCCAACTTTTGGGGTCTTTTCTCTGGAGGCAAGAGAGGTCTTTGTTTTCCTCTTCTAGGGGTAGTTAGCTCTCCGGCTGGCGCGAGACATCTAGCGACCAACGTAGGCATGTTCCCCGGCTACTTCTAGTGTTGGCGTTAGGAGTAGATATATGGTCAACCCAGTTACCACTGCCCTATGAGCTGGATTTTTGTACTTCGCAGACTTGCAGCTATCTCTGAGACCCTCGCCATTGGGGTCATAACACTACACTCTGCTCCCTCTCCTCCTGCTGTTCCTGGGCTCTAACACTGTCAGTTGGTGCCCAGAAGTGCTGGCCTCACAGAGAAAAACACCAGCCAATGTGTCAGTGGGGTTCAGTAATGCCAGCTGTTCCCTTGCTGTGTAGCCGGCATCGTGTCCTGCAAACGCCACGCAGACACAAGAACTGAAATTGAAGGGAACCTGTCCCCCCAGGTGTTTGTATGTATAACAGCCACCTTTAACAGCAGTAATGTCATTTGTACAAGGTGGCTCATTAAGTTACTCTCCTTGCACACGTCGAACTCAACACGTATAAAATGTGTCCTCTGAGACCATTAAACCATCCCTGAGGTGTGACTTTCCTTTGTAATGACACGCAGCAGCCCCCTTGGTAGCGCTGCCCGTCTTCTGACATCATTGGTTGGCTGGCTGCGCCTCTGTGGCCTCCCTGCCCGACACAACGCCCCTCCGTGTCTTATTTATTTTGACTGCGAGGGTGTGATTGATGGGCATGAGCAGTGCATATGTTCGCCTGTCACTCATCTCCTTCCGCCTTTTTCAGACTGTGCGGCTTCATGGCCGTGGCATGCGATAAGGGATCAGCTGACGCTGCACAGTCTGAAGCAGGTGTAAGGACCCGAGCGAGAGGCGAACATATGTACTGCGCAAGGCCATGAATCCTAGCCCCACAGTGTGAATTAAGGAAAAGACACTGTGGAGCTGGGATTCATGGGCATCGCGAACTGCACCGGCCGACATGAAATGATGTCAGAAGACGGGCAGCGCTAACAGCGCAGGGCCAAGGGATAACACAACAGCACAGACTCCTGGACAGCAAAATGTGACGCTCAGGAGGCCGCGCCAAGCACCAAGGTGGTTTTTTTGACAGCTGTGCTGCATCTCATTAAGAAGGGAACTCACGCCTCCAAGACAGTTTTGACTGTATAAGGGGCTAAATTTTATACGTGTTTCATTCAGCGTGTGCAAGGAACAAAATTAAAAGAGCAACCTTTGACTTGTGCAGCATTACTGCTGCACAAGGTGGCTCTTCTAGTTTGTAAGACCTGAGGGGGGTTAAAGGTTACCTTTAAAATTGGTTCAATTAGGCTTCGGCCTACACTCTGCTCCCTCTCCTCCTGCTTTCCCTGGGCTCTAACACCGCCAGTTGGCGCCCGGAAGTGCTAGCTGTACAGAGAAAAACACCCGCCAATGTGTCAGTGGGGTTCAGCAACGCCAGCTGTTCCCCTGCTGTGTAGCCGGCATCGTGTCCTGCAAACGCCACGCAGACACAAAGCTGCCGCCAGTGCAGGCTTCGGCCTACACTCTGCTCCCTCTCCTCCTGCTGTCCCTGGGCTCTAACACCGTCAGTTGGTGCCCGGAAGTGCTGGCTGCACAGAGAAAAACAGCAGCCAATGTGTCACTGGGGTTCAGTAACGCCAGCTGTTCTCCTGCTGTGTAGCTGGCATCGTGTCCTGCAAACGCCACACAGACACAAAGCTGCCGCCAGTGCAGGCTTCGGCCTACACTCTGCTCCCTCTCCTCCTGCTGTCCCTGGCCTCTAACACTGTCAGTTGGTGCCCGGAAGTGCTGGCTGCACAGAGAAAAACACCAGCCAATGTGTCAGTGGGGTTCAGTAACGCCAGCTGTTCCCCTGCTGTGCAGCCAGCATCGTGTCCTGCAAACGCCATGCAGACACAAGAACTGAAATTGAAGGGAACCTGTCCCCCCCCAGGTGTTTGTATGTATAACAGCCACCTTGTACAGCAGTAATGCTGCATTTGTACAAGGTGGCTCATTAAGTTACTCTCCTTGCACACGCCGAACGCAACACATCTAAAATGTGTCTCCTCAGACCATTAAACCGTCCCTGAGGTGTGACTTTCCTTTGTGATGACACGCTGCAACCCCCTTGGTAGCGCTGCCCGTCTTCTGACATCATTGGCTGGCTGCGCCTCTGCGGCCGCCCTGCCCGACACAACGCCCCTCGGTGTCTTATTTATTTTGACTGCGAGGGTGTGATTGATGGGCATGAGCAGTGCATATCTTCGCCTGTCACTCATCTCCTTCCGCCTTCTTCAGACTGTACGGCTTCATGGCCGTGGCATGCGATAAGGGATCAGCTGACGCCGCACAGTCTGTAGCAAGTGTAAGGACACGAGTGAGAGGCGGACATATTTACTGCGCAAGGCCATGAATCCCAGCACCACAGTGTGAATTAAGGAAAAGACACTACAGGGCTGGGATTCATGGTCAACGCGAACCGCACCGGCCGACATGAAATGATGTCAGAAGATGGGCAGCGCTAACAGCGCATGGCCAAGGGATAACACGACAGCGCAGACTCCTGTACAGCTAATAACGACGCTCAGGAGGCTGCGCCCAGCACCAAGGTGGGATTTTTGACAGCTGTGCTGCGTCTCATTAAGAAGGAAAGTCACGCCTCCAAGACAGTTTGACTGCATAAGGGACTAAATGTTATACGTGTTTCATTCAGCGTCTGCAAGATTCAAAACATAAAGAGCAACCTTTGACTTGTGCAGCATTACAGCTGCACAAGGTGTGGCTCTTCTAGTTTGTAACACCTGAGGGGGGGTTAAAGGTTACCTTTAAAATTGGTTCAATTAGGCTTCGGCCTACACTCTGCTCCCTCTCCTCCTGCTGTCCCTGGGCTCTAACACCGCCAGTTGGCGCCCGGAAGTGCTAGCTGCACAGAGAAAAACACCCGCCAATGTGTCAGTGGGGTTCAGCAACGCCAGCTGTTCCCCTGCTGTGTAGCCGGCATCGTGTCCTGCATACCCAACGCAGACACAAAGCTGCCGCCAGTGCAGGCTTCGGCGTACACTCTGCTCCCTCTCCTCCTGCTGACCCTGGGCTCTAACACCGCCAGTTGGTGCCCGGAAGTGCTAGCTGCGGCAGAGAAAAACACCCGCCAAGGTGTCAGTGGGGTTCAGCAACGCCAGCTGTTCCCCTGCTGTGTAGCCGGCAATGTGTCCTGCAAACGCCACGCAGACACAAAGCTGCCACCAGTGCAGGCTTCGGCCTACACTCTGCTCCCTCTCCTCCTGCTGTCCCTGGGCTCTAACACCGTCAGTTGGTGCCCGGAAGTGCTGGCTGCACAGAGAAAAACACCAGCCAATGTGTCAGTGGGGTTCAGTAACGCCAGCTGTTCCCCTGCTGTGTAGCCGGCATCGTGTCCCGCAAATGCCACGCAGACACAAAGCTGCCACCAGTGCAGGCTTCGGCCTACACTCTGCTCCCTCTCCTCCTGCTGTCCCTGGGCTCTAACACCGTCAGTTGGTGCCCGGAAGTGCTGGCTGCACAGAGAAAAACACCAGCCAATGTGTCAGTGGGGTTCAGTAACGCCAGCTGTTCCCCTGCTGTGTAGCCGGCATCGTGTCCCGCAAATGCCACGCAGACACAAAGCTGCCGCCAGTGCAGGCTTCGGCCTACACTCTGCTCCCTCTCCTCCTGCTGTCCCTGGGCTCTAACACTGTCAGTTGCTGCCCGGAAGTGCTGGCTGCACAGAGAAAAACACCAGCCAATGTGTCAGTGGGGTTCAGTAACGCCAGCTGTTCCCCTGCTGTGTAGCCGGCATCGTGTCCTGCAAACGCCACGCAGACACAAGAACTGAAATTGAAGGGAACCTGTCCCCCCCAGGTGTTTGTATGTATAACAGCCACCTTGTACAGCAGTAATGCTGCATTTGTACAAGGTGGCTCATTAAGTTACTCTCCTTGCACACGCCGAACACAACATGTCTAAAATGTGTCTCCTGAGACCATTAAACCGTCCCTGAGGTGTGACCTTTCCTTTGTAATGACACGCTGCAACCCCCTTGGTAGCGCTGCCCGACTTCTGACATCATTGTTTGACTGGCTGCGCCTCTGCGGCCGCCCTGACCGACACAACGCCCCTCAGTGTCTTATTTATTTTGACTGCGAGGGTGTGATTGACGGGCATGAGCAGTGCATATCTTCGCCTGTCACTCATCTCCTTCCGCCTTCTTCAGACTGTACGGCTTCATGGCCGTGGCATGCGATAAGGGATCAGCTGACGCCGCACAGTCTGTAGCAGGTGTAAGGACACGAGTGAGAGGCGAACATATTTACTGAGCAAGGCCATGAATCCCAGCCCCACAGTGTGAATTAAGGAAAAGACACTGCAGGGCTGGGATTCATGGTCAACGTGAACCGCACCGGCCGACATGAAATTATGTCAGAAGACGGGCAGCGCTAACAGCGCATGGCCAAGGGATAACATGACAGCGCAGACTCCTGTACAGCTAATAACGACGCTCAGGAGGCTGCGCCCAGCACCAAGGTGGGATTTTTGACAGCTGTGCTGCGTCTCATTAAGAAGGAAATGCATGTAGGATAGCTGCGGAGACACCATCATGTGTTTCTCGACGCAAGCAGTGAATAGCCAGACCTTTCCCCGGGAGGGAACAACCACGGGAAGGGCAGCATCCAATAAAGGAAAACATCCAATACCGGAAAACCACCTATGCCAAGCATGGTATCCATCCACAGACAGCTGTTTCGGGGTGTTTGCCCCTCATCAGTGTGGAGTAGGAATCTGGCTATTAGGAGCAGTGCCTAGTAAAAGGCTGTGAAGGAACAGATGATTGGCTTCGGGGAGACCAAAACATCCAACACCGCGGAGACACCATCACGTGTTTCTGGCTATTCACTGTTTGCGTCGAGAAACACGTGATGGTGTCTCCGCAGCTATCCTACATGCATTTGCATATTTCCCATAAGGGATGAGGGCAGTGTTCTGGATCACTGCGTTGAGAAACACGTGATGGTGTCTCCGCGGTGTTGGATGTTTTGGTCTCCCCGAAGCCAATCATCTGTTCCTTCACAGCCTTTTACTAGGCACTGCTCCTAATAGCCAGATTCCTACTCCACACTGATGAGGGGCAAACACCCCGAAACAGCTGTCTGTGGATGGATACCATGCTTGGCATAGGTGGTTTTCCTGTATTGGATGTTTTCCTTTATTGGATGCTGCCCTTCCCGTGGTTGTTCCCTCCCGGGGAAAGGTCTGGCTATTCACTGCTTGCGTCGAGAAACACGTGATGGTGTATCCACAGCTATCCTACATGCATTTGCATATTTCCCATAAGGGATGGGGGCAGTGTTCTGGATCACTGCGTTGAGAAACACGTGATGGTGTCTCCGCGGTGTTGGATGTTTTGGTCTCCCCGAAGCCAATCATCTGTTCCTTCATTAAGAAGGAAAGTCACGCCTCCAAGACAGTTTGACTGTATAAGGTGCTAAATGTTATACATGTTTCATTCAGCGTCTGCAAGATTGAAAACTTAAAGAGCAACCTTTGACTTGTGCAGCATTGCAGCTGCACAAGGTGTGGCTCTTCTAGTTTGTAACACCTGAGGGGGGGTTAAAGGTTACCTTTAAAATTGGTTCAATTAGGCTTCGGCCTACACTCTGCTCCCTCTCCTCCTGCTGTCCCTGGGCTCTAACACCGCCAGTTGGCGCCCGGAAGTGCTAGCTGCACAGAGAAATACACCCGCCAATGTGTCAGTGGGGTTCAGCAATGCCAGCTGTTCCACTGCTGTGTAGCCGGCAACGTGTCCTGCAAACGTCACGCAGACACAACAGACCTCCAAATGCCTCCAGTGCAGGCTTCGGCCTACACTCTGCTCCCCCTGCTGACCCTTTGCTCCAACCCCACTAGTTGGGGCTCTAAGAAGACAAGCTTGAACAGGTCCCCATCCTGGTTCCAGTACCGTCAGCTGGTTCCGGGCAGAGACTTTGGCTTAGGTGCCTCCCTCTGGGTATCCGAGTTCCACCAAGGTCAGGTGGTCCTTGGTAGTGCTTTCAGGCACGGGCACCTCCTGCTTAGTAACCGAGTTCCAGTAACGTCAGCTGGTCCTCGGTAGTTCCATTGGCTCTTGGACCTTCGGGTAGCCATCCGAGTTCCAGTTCCATCAGCTGTTTCTCGGCATTTTCTCAGCCTTCTTGTACCTTCTGCTACCTTTCCAAGTTCAAGACCCTAAAGACGATGACCCGGAAGACCACCCCTAAGATGACGACGACACCAGAGATGACAACCACTGAGATGACGACGACCCTGGAGACGACGACGACATGGGACACCGAGAAGCAGAAGAACAAGAGGCTGCAGAACAAAGAGCAGAAGAACATTAAGCATAACACTAAATATCAGAGCAAAATATATTATTTAAATTATAAGCAGAAGAAGACTAAGCAGTGTTTGGGGGTGAGTCCGTTCCTCCTCGTGGTGCCCCTGGATAAAGCCTGATGCTGCAGGCCAAACTGAACGCGGACAAATCTAACTGTTTTGTGACAGGCAGAAAGGAAGATGTAATCTTCAAACTTTTATAGATAACAACTATGGGAATGCCTGTCACAAATAAGAATGTGATCAAGAAGTTGAATATGAAGAAGAATAATAGTTAAATAAAAAGAATATGAACAATGTAACAAAAAAAAATTATAGGTAGAAGATGAAGAAGAAGATGAAAAAGGTGAAGAAGAACTTGATGTCAAAGATGCTGATGATGATGAAGAAGAAAGTGTGGGAGAAGTAAAAAAGAGGGTGAAGGGCGTGGAAGTAGTGAAACATCAATATCTGACAAAATAAAAAAAATCTTAACATAGTCAATATCTTTGTAACTCCGAACGTCTTAAAAAAAAAATTAAAATTCCTGCTATTCTATTTGATTGGGCTAAACCTCTATGCCTTTAATGTCTCCGCCACCTCCCCCAATACATCCTACATTATTCTTAGTTGTTTTCCTTCATGTAGAATGAACCTACAAGGAAAGAAAGGGTTTATTTTAATTCCGATATTTTCGTCCCATTGACTTGCATTGGTATCAGGTATCGGCGAGATCCGATATTTTGCCGGTATCGGCCGATACTTTCCGATACCGATACTTTCCGATATCGGAAGGTATCGCTCAACACTACCTATGATGTCAATTGCAGGCCTCTCTCATCTTTTTAAGTGGGAGAACTTGCACAATTGGTGGATGACTAAATACTTGTTTTCCCACTGTACAAACTCCTTACAGATGTTGTCCTTGGCGGGTTTTGACTCCAGGACCCCAGCGCTGTAAAGCAACAGTGCTGCCGCATTTTCTTTTATATATATATATATATATATATATATATATATATATATATATATACACACAGTGGGTACGGAAAGTACTCAGACCCCTTTAAATGTTTCACTCTTTGTGTCATTGCAGCCATTTGGTAAATTTTAAAAAGTTCATTTTTTTCTCATTAATGTACACTCTGCACTCCATCTTGACTGAAAATAAACAACAGATATGTAGAAATTTTTGCTAATTTATTAAAAAAGAAAAACTGAAATATCACATGGTCATAAGTAGTGTTGAGCGATACGTTCCGATATCCAAAAGTATCGGTATCGGATTGGATTTGCCGATATCCAAAAAATATCGGATATCGCAGATACCGATACCAATGCAAGTCAATGGGACAGAAATATCGGAATGTAAATAAGCCCTTTCTGTGCTTCTACATCCTGTTCCGGAGGGGGGAAGAGTGTGGGCGGTGCATGTCTGTGTGTGTGGGCGGGGTCTGTGCGGGCCTCTGTATGTGCTGCTGGTGGTCTGTGCGGGCCTCCCGGGGCTCTGTATGTGCTGCCGGTGGTCTGTGTGGGCCTCCCGGGGCTCTGTATGGGCTTCCAGTGGTCTGTGTGGGCCTCACGGGGCTCTGTACGGGCTCCCGGTGGTCTGTGCGGGCCTCCCGGGGCTCTGTATGGGCTCCCGATGGTCTGTGCGGGCATGCCGGGGCTCTGTATGGGCTGCCGGTGGTCTGTGCGGGCCTCCCGGGGCTCTGTATGGGCTCCCAGTGGTCTGTGCGGGCATCCCAGGGCTCTGTATGGGCTCCCAGTGGTCTGTGCAGGTGTGCCGGGGCTCTGTATGGGCTGCCGGTGGTCTGTGCAGGCCTCCCGGGGGTCTGTATGGGCTCCCGGTGGTCTGTGCGGGCATCCCAGGGCTCTGTATGGGCTCCCAGTGGTCTGTGCAGGTGTGCCGGGGCTCTGTATGGGCTGCCGGTGGTCTGTGCGGGCCTCCCGGGGCACTGTATGGGCTGCCGGTGGTCTGTGCGGGCCTCCCGGGGCTCTGTATGGGCTGCCGGT
Source organism: Ranitomeya variabilis (assembly GCF_051348905.1). Taxonomy (NCBI): domain Eukaryota; kingdom Metazoa; phylum Chordata; class Amphibia; order Anura; family Dendrobatidae; genus Ranitomeya; species Ranitomeya variabilis. The sequence continues at coordinate 115,972,979 of NC_135238.1, forward strand.
GGTCTGTGCGGGCATGCCGGGGCTCTGTATGGGCTGCCGGGGCTCTGTGCGGTGTGCAGGCATCGTCTGATGGGACTACAAGTCCCATCGGACGATGCCTGCTACAGTGACAGTGATTGACACATTAGCCAATGATGGGACAGTAGTAGTCCCATCATCCGGCTAATGTGTTGAATGTAAAAAAAATACTACATACATGCTACATACATGCTACATGCATGCTACATACATACTACATACATACATTCTACATACATGGAACATACATACTACATACTTGCTACATACATACTACATACAACATACTACATACATACTACATGCTACATACATTCTACATACATACTACATGCTACATACATACTACATACATGCTGCATACATACTACATACATGATACATACATGCTACATACAACATACTACATGCATACTACATGCATACTACATACTACATGCTACATACATGCTACATACATACTACATACATATTTTATGCTACATACATGCTACATACATGCTGCATACATGCTACATACATACTACATGCTACATACATACTACATACATACTACATACATACTACATGCTACATACATGATACATGCATACTACATACAACATACATACATTACGTACATACTACATACATACTACATGCTACATACATGCTACATACATGCTACATACACACTACATACATACATACTACATACAACATGAAAAAATTACATACATACAACATACATACAACATACATACTACATACATTACATACATACTACATACATACTACATACAATACATTCATACATTACATACAATACATACATACAGACATACAGTACATTAAACATAGATTACAGTACATACTCACCATTACTTGTCACTTTGTTCCCCGAAGCCAGTGTCATCTGTAAAAAGATTAAAATAACAAACAACCAATATACTCCCTGTCCGCAGAAATCCACGAGTGTCCCACGACGATGTCCCGTGGAGAACGGCAGCATCAGCTGGTGCGACCGCTCTCCAGGGGCCTCAGGAACACAATGACGGGAGGAAGGTATCCCTCCGCACTGTATTCCTCCGCCGCTGTAAAAAAAAAAAAAAGTCCCTAGTTTCACTTTATGCCATTGCTGTGTGAGAAATTTTCCCAGGCAGCAATTGCCATAAAGTGAGACTTTGTCCTAAGGTAACCTCTCAGTGATGCATTGCAGGAGCCATTGTCTCCTGTCAGTGTGTCACTGAGGGTCCTATAGAGCAGTGACATCACCCGATGTCACTGTTCTATAGGGGAGATCGTCGTGGGACACTCGTTATTAATTGGACTATGGCGGACAGGTAGTATACGGTTTATTGTTTTACATTTTTTACAGGCGCTGAAGTATGGTAAGTATGGTGAAATGAAGAATATTAAAATAATTTTTCCTAATGTGTGTGTGTTTTATTAACCCTTTCTTACTATTGGATTAATAATGGATAGGCGTCTTATTGACGCCTCTCCGTTATTAACCCGGCTTAATGTCACCTTACAATAGCAAGGTGACATTAACCCCTTTTTACCCCATATCCCACCGCTACACAGGAGTGGGAAGAGAGGGGCTAAGTGCCGGAATTGGCGCATCTTATATCCATGGCCCCTCTCTAGGCTATGAATATCAGCCGGCAGCTGTCTGCATAGCCTTTCTGGCTATAAAATATAGGGGGACCCCACATCATTTTTTTGGGGTCCCCCTATTTTAATAGCCAGTAAAGGCTACGCAGACAGCTGCGGGCTGATATTCATAGCAGGCTACAAATATTGGCCCCCGGCCGTCGGCTTTCCCCCTCTGGTGCAGAAAATTGCGCGGGAGCCCACTCCGTTTTTTTCCGATGTGGGGTCCCCCTATATTTTATAGCCAGAAAGGCTACGCAGACAGCTGCCAGCTGATATTCATAGCCTAGAGAGGGGCCATGGATATTCCCCCCCGCTACAAATACCAGTCCGCAGCCGCCCCAGAAATGTATCTGTAAGATGTGCCAATTCCGGCACTTAGCCACTCTCTTCCCACTCCCGTGTAGCGGTGGTATATGGGGTAAAAAGGGGTTAATGTCACCTTGCTATTGTAAGGTGACATTAAGCCGGGTTAATAACGGAGAGGCGTCAATAAGACGCCTATCCATTATTAATCCAATAGTAAGAAAGGGTTAATAAAACACACACACATTAGGAAAAATTATTTTAATATTCTTCATTTCACCATACTTACCATACTTCAGCGCCTGTAAAAAATGTAAAATAATAAAACCGTATACTACCTGTCCGCCGTAGTCCAATTAATAACAAGTGTCCCACGACGATCTCCCCTATAGAACAGTGACATCGGGTGATGTCACTGCTCTATAGGACCCTCAGTGACACACTGACAGGAGACAATGGCTCCTGCAGTGCATCACTGAGGTTACCTGAGTTCAAAGTCTCACTTTATGGCAATTGCTGCCTGGGAAAATTTCTCATACAGCAATGCCATAAGTCAGACTAGGGACTTTTTTTACAGCGGTGGAGGAATAGAATGCGGAAGGATACCTTCCTCCCGTCATTGTGTTTCTGGGGCTTCTGGAGAGCGGTCTGTTGTGAATTCTGTTCTTGGGCTCCCTCCGGTGGTTGTTGGTGGTACTGCAGTTGTCTCTGGGTTGTAATCCAGGGCAGGTGTTTCTGCTGATTGCAGCTCTACTAGGTATTTAGGTGTGCAGGATCCATTAGTCCTTGCCAGTTGTCCATTGTTCTTGGAGGGATTGCATCTCTGTCTGGCTCCTCATGCCCTGCTGTCAATTCAGCTAAGATAAGCGTCTGGTTTTTTGTCTCTGCAGCACACATGCAGTGTGCTTTACAATTCAGTGCAATTCATTGTGGTTTTTTTTCCAGCTTAGACTTTATTTGGATTTTTCAGTCATGCTGGATTCTCTGGAGATGCAGATATACATTCTATGTCTTTAGTTAGATGTAGAATATTTGTATTATCTGCTGTGGATATTTTTAGGGTTTTAATACTGACCACTTAGAATTCTGTCCTATCCTTTTCTATTTAGCTAGAAGTGCCTCTTTTGCTAAATCCTGTTTTCTGCCTGCGTGTGTCTTTCCTCTTATACTCACAGTCAAAATTTGTGGGGGGCTGCCTATCCTTTGGGGTTCTGCTCTGAGACAGGATAGAATTCCCATTTCCATCTATAGGGGTATTTAGTCCTCCGGCTGTGTCGAGGTGTCTAGGTAGGACGTGTTAGGTACACCCCACGGCTACTTCTAGTTGCGGTGTCAGTTTAGGGTTTGTGTTGTGAACTCTATTTTTGGGCTCCCTCTAGTGGTCACAAGCGGTACTGTGTAGTGTTGTCTTTCTGCAGGTTGGCAGCATCAGCTGGTTCGTTATCCTTGGTTGGTTTCCTATTTAGCTCACCTGGATACTCAGTTCCTTGCCTGCTCTCAATGTATTCAGTGCTCTTCAGATTCCTTGTGACTACCTTGCTCCCAGTCTCTCCAAGACAAGCTAAGTTTTTGTTTGTTTATTTTTTGATTATCAGCATTCATCATGTTTCTTGTCCAGCTTGCTAAAATGTGATTTCCTCGCTTGCTGGTTGCTCTAGGGGACTGAGTTTCTCCCCCCACACCGTTAGTTGGTGCGGGGGTTCTTGAAATCTCAGTGTGGATATTTTGTAAGGGTTTTTTACTGACCGCACAGACCCCTTTTCTATTTTCTGCTATCTAGTATTAGTGGGTCTCATTTGCTGAATCTGCTTTCACCCCTGTGTATGTGCCTTCCTCTTACCTCACCGTTATTATTTGTTGGGGGCTTCTATATCTTTGGGGATTATTTCTCTGGAGGCAAGTGAGGTCTTTCTTTCTCTCTAGGGGTAGTTAGTTCCTCAGGCTGGCTCGAGACGTCTAGGATTTTAGACACGTTCACCGGCTACCTTTAGTGTGTTGGATAGGTTCAGATTTGCGGTCAGTCCAGTTTGCCACCTCTCTAGAGCTTGTCCTATGTTTTGTTACTTAGCTGGAGTATTTTGTGATCCTCAACCACTAAGGATCATAACAGGTTTGCAGTCAGTACAGGTACCACCTACTCCAGAGAACGTCTCATGCGGCTCCAAGGTCACCGGATCACAACAGTACAACTGGCCAACAATGAGTTAAATGCATCTCAGAAGAAGGGAAGAAAAGTGTTGAGCCATTTTTTTTTCTGTAGTCTGTCTTGTCTTTCCTTCCCTCTTTTCCTCTGGGTGACTGAGGAGTCTTGTGCTAGCATGGATGTTCAGGGATTAGCTTCTTGTGTAGACCAGCTTGCTGCTAGGGTACAGGGTATTTCTGATTATATTGTTCAGACTCCGGTTTTAGAGCCTAGGATTCCTACTCCTGATTTGTTTTTTGGGGACAGGTCCAAATTTTTGAGTTTTAAAAACAACTGTAAACTGATTTTTGCTCTGAAACCTCGTTCCTCTGGTGATCCCATTCAGCAGGTTAAAATTGTCATCTCCCTGCTGTGTGGCGATCCTCAGGATTGGGCATTTTCCCTGGAATCTGGGAATCCTGCTTTGCTTAATGTAGACGCCTTTTTTCAGGCTCTAGGATTATTATATGATGAACCAAATTATGTGGATCAAGCGGAGAAGACCTTGTTGGCCCTGTCTCAGGGTCAAGAAGCGGCAGAATTGTATTGTCAGAAATTTAGAAAATGGTCCGTGCTGACTAAATGGAATGAGGATGCTTTGGTGGCAATTTTCAAAAAGGGTCTTTCTGAATCTGTTAAAGATGTTATGGTGGGGTTTCCCACGCCTGTTGGTCTGAGTGATTCTATGTCTCTGGCCATTCAGATTGATCGGCGCTTGCGGGAGCGCAGAACTGTGCTCGCTGTGGCGTTGTCCTCAGAGCAGATGCCTGAGCCTATGCAGTGTGATAGGATTCTGTCTAGAATGGAACAACAAGGATTCAGACGTCAGAATAGGTTGTGTTTTTATTGTGGTGATGCTTCTCATGTCATTTCAGTCTGCCCTAAGCGTATAAAGAGAATCGCTAGTTCAGTTACCATCAGTACTGTACAACCTAAATTTCTGTTATCTGTGACCTTGATGTGCTCATTGTCGTCATTTTCTGTCATGGCGTTTGTGGATTCAGGTGCCGCTTTGAACTTAATGGACTTTGAATTTGCCAGGCGTTGTGGTTTCCCCTTGCAGTCTTTGCAGAACCCTATTCCTTTAAGGGGCATTGATGCTACTCCTTTGGCTAAAAATAAACCCCAGTTTTGGACACAGGTGACCATGTGCATGGCGCCAGCCCATCAGGAAGATTGTCGTTTTCTGGTGTTGCATAATTTGCATGATGCTATTGTGCTGGGTTTTCCATGGTTGCAGGTACATAATCCGGTGTTGGATGTGAAGACTATGTCTGTGACTAGTTGGGGTTGTCAGGGGGTTCATAATGACGTTCCTTTGATGTCAATCTCCTCTTCCTCCTCTTCTGAAATTACAGAGTTTTTGTCTGATTTTCAGGATGTATTCGATGAGCCCAAGTCCAGTTCCCTTCCACCGCATAGGGACTGTGATTGTGCTATTGACTTGATTCCAGGCTGTAAGTTTCCTAAGGGCCGACTTTTCAACCTGTCTGTGCCTGAACATACCGCCATGCAGAGTTATGTTAAGGGGTCTTTGGAGAAAGGGCATATTCAGCCATCTTCTTCACCGTTGGGAGCGGGATTTTTTTTTGTTGCTAAGAAGGATGGCTCCTTGAGACCCTGTATTGATTATCGCCTCTTGAATAAAATCACGGTCAAGTTTCAATACCCTTTGCCTTTGCTTTCCGATTTGTTTGCTAGGATTAAGGGTGCTAGTTGGTTTACTAAGATTGACCTTCGGGGGGCATATAATCTTGTTCGTATTAAGCAGGGTGATGAATGGAAAACTGCGTTTAATACGCCCGAAGGCCATTTTGAATACCTTGTGATGCCATCCGGGCTCTCTAATGCTCCATCTGTTTTTCAGTCCTTCATGCATGATATCTTCCGGAATTATCTTGATAAATTCATGATTGTATATTTGGATGACATTTTAATTTTTTCCGATGATTGGGAGTCTCATGTGAAACAGGTCAGGATGGTATTTCAGATCCTTCGTGATAATGCTTTGTTTGTGAAGGGGTCTAAGTGTCTCTTTGGAGTGCAGAAGGTTTCTTTTTTGGGCTTCATTTTTTCTCCCTCATCTATAGAGATGGATCCGGTTAAGGTTCAGGCCATTCATGATTGGATTCAGCCCACATCCGTGAAGAGCCTTCAGAAATTTTTGGGCTTTGCTAATTTTTATCGCCGTTTCATTGCTAACTTCTCCAGTGTGGTTAAACCCCTGACCGATTTGACGAAGAAAGGCGCTGATGTGACAAATTGGTCCTCTGCGGCTGTCTCTGCCTTTCAGGAGCTTAAGCGCCAATTTACTTCTGCCCCAGTGTTGCGTCAGCCGGATGTTTCTCCTCCGTTTCAGGTTGAGGTTGACGCTTCTGAGATTGGGGCAAGGGCCGTTTTGTCTCAGAGGAATTCTGATGGTTCCTTGATGAAACCATGTGCCTTCTTTTCCCGTAAGTTTTTGCCTGCTGAACGCAATTATGATGTCGGCAATCGGGAGTTGTTGGCTATGAAGTGGGCGTTTGAGGAATGGTGACATTGGTTTGAGGGAGCCAAGCACCGTATTTTGGTCTTGACCGATCATAAAAATCTGATTTACCTCGAGTCTGCCAAACGGCTGAATCCTAGACAGGCTCGATGGTCCCTGTTTTTCTCCCGTTTTGATTTCGTGGTCTCATATCTTCCGGGTTCTAAGAATATTAAGGCTGATGCCCTCTCTAGGAGTTTTTTGCCTGATTCTCCTGAGGTCCTTGAACCGGTCAGCATTCTGAAGGAAGGGGTGGTCCTTTCTGCCATTTCCCCTGATTTACGACGAGTTCTTCAGGAATTTCAGGCTGACAAACCTGACCGCTGTCCAGTGGGGAAACTGTTTGTTCCTGATAGATGGACTAGTAGAGTGATTTCTGAGGTTCATTGTTCTGTGTTGGCTGGCCATCCTGGTATTTTTGGTACCAGAGATTTGGTTGGTAGGTAATTTTGATGGCCTTCTTTGTCGCGTGATGTGCGTTCTTTTGTGCAGTCCTGTGGGACTTGTGCGCGGGCCAAGCCTTGTTCCCATACTAGTGGGTTGCTTTTGCCTTTGCTGGTTCCTGAGAGGCCCTGGACGCATATTTCTATGGATTTTATTTCAGATCTTCTGGTTTCCCAGAGGATGTTGGTTATCTGGGTGGTTTGTGACCGGTTCTCTAAGATGGTTCATTTAGTGCCTTTGCCTAAATTGCCTTCCTCTTCTGATTTGCTTCCGTTGTTTTTTCAGCATGTGGTTCGTTTGCATGGTATTCCGGAGAATATTGTGTCCGACAGAGGTTCCCAGTTTGTTTCTAGGTTTTGGCGGGCCTTTTGTGCTAGGCTGGGCATTGATTTGTCTTTTTGTCCGCATTTCATCCTCAGACAAATGGCCAGACCAAGCGAACTAATCAGACTTTGGAAACTTATTTGAGATGCTTTGTGTCTGCTGATCAGGATGATTGGGTGGCTTTCTTGCCATTGGCCGAGTTTGCCCTTAATAATCGGGCTAGTTCAGCTACCTTGGTTTCGCCCTTCTTTTGTAATTTTGGTTTTCATCCTCGTTTTTCTTCGGGGCAGGTTGAGCCTTCTGATTGTCCTGGTGTGGATTCTGTGGTTGACAGGTTGCAGCAGATTTGGGCTCATGTGGTGGACAATTTGGTGTTGTCTCAGGAGGAGGCTCAGCGTTTTGCTACCCGTCGTCGGTGTGTTGGTTCCCGGCTTCGGGTTGGGGATTTGGTCTGGTTGTCTTCCCGTCATGTTCCTAAGAAGGTTTCTTCCCCTAAGTTTAAGCCTCGGTTTATTGGTCCTTATAGGATTTCTGAGATTTTCAATCCGGTGTCTTTTCGATTGGCCCTTCCAGCCTCTTTTGCCATCCATAATGTTTTCCATAGATCTTTATTGCGGAAATATGTGGTGCCCGTTGTTCCCTCTGTTGATCCTCCTGCCCCTGTGTTGGTTGATGGGGAGTTGGAGTATGTGGTTGAGAAGATTTTGGATTCTCGTTTTTCGAGGCGGAAGCTTCAGTACCTTGTCAAATGGAAGGGTTATGGCCAGGAGGATAATTCTTGGGTTTTTGCCTCTGATGTCCATGCTGCTGATTTGGTCCGTGCCTTTCATCTGGCTCGTCCTGATCGGCCTGGGGGCTCTGGTGAGGGTTCGGTGACCCCTCTTAAAGGGGGGGTACTGTTGTGAATTCTGTTCTTGGGCTCGCTCCGGTGGTTGTTGGTGGTACTGCAGTTGTCTCTGGGTTGTAATCCAGGGCAGGTGTTTCTGCTGATTGCAGCTCTACTAGGTATTTAGGTGTGCAGGATCCATTAGTCCTTGCCAGTTGTCCATTGTTCTTGGAGGGATTGCATCTCTGTCTGGCTCCTCATGCCCTGCTGTCAATTCAGCTAAGATAAGCGTCTGGTTTTTTGTCTCTGCAGCACACATGCAGTGTGCTTTACAATTCAGTGCAATTCAATGTGGGTTTTTTTCCAGCTTAGACTTTGTTTGGATTTTTCAGTCATGCTGGATTCTCTGGAGATGCAGATATACATTATATGTCTTTAGTTAGATGTATAATATTTGTATTATCTGCTGTGGATATTTTTAGGGTTTTAATACTGACCGCTTAGAATTCTGTCCTATCCTTTTCTATTTAGCTAGAAGTGCCTCTTTTGCTAAATCCTGTTTTCTGCCTGTGTGTGTCTTTCCTCTTATACTCACAGTCAATATTTGTGGGGGGGCTGCCTATCCTTTGGGGTTCTGCTCTGAGGCAGGATAGAATTCCCATTTCCATCTATAGGGGTATTTAGTCCTCCAGCTGTGTCGAGGTGTCTAGGATGTGTTAGGTACACCCCACGGCTACTTCTAGTTGCGGTGTCAGTTTAGGGTTTGCGGTCAGTACAGGTACCACCTACTCCAGAGAACGTCTCATGCAGCTCCAAGGTCACCGGATCACAACAGTGGTCGCAACAGCTGTTGCTGCCGTTCTCCAAGGGAGATCGTCGTGGGACACTCGTGGATTTCTGCGGACAGGGAGTATATTGGTTGTTTGTTTTTTTCATATTTTTTACAGGTTGAGACTGGATTCGGGGATCAAAATGACAAGTAATGGTGAGTATGTAATCTATGTTTAATGTACTGTATGTCTATATGTATGTATTGTGTTGTGTATCTGCTTTTTGGGCTCCCCTGGTGGTTGCTGGTGGTACTGGTGACTTGTTTGCACTTTGCTGCTTCTGTTCACCTGCTTCCATCAGTGTTTGGGAGTTTCCTATTTAGCCTTGCTCTCCAGTCATTTCCTTGCCGGTCATCATTGTAACCAGAGCCTTCGGTTGCATGTTCCTGCTACTAGTCTGCTGATCAGCTAAGTGGACTTTGTCCTTTTGTTTTGTACCTTTTGTCCAGTTTGCAGTTTTTGTAATTCTCTGTAGCTGGAAGCTCTTGCGGACTGAAATTGCCACTCCTGTGTCATGAGTTGACACAGGAGTCTTAAAGTAATTTCAGGATGGTTTTTGAAAGGGTTTTCAGTTGACCGTGAAGTCATCTTTTGTATCCTTCTGCTATCTAGTAAGTGGACCTCTCTTTGCTAAATCTACTTTCATACTGTGTATGTCTTTTCCTCTTAATTCACCGTTATTACATGTGGGGGCTGCTATCATCTTTTGGGGTATTTCCCTAGAGGTAAGCCAGGTCTGTTTCTTCCTCTACCAGGCGTAGTTAGTCCTCCGGCTGGCGCGTGGCATATAGGAAGCCGTAGGTATGCTCCCTGGCTACTGTTAGTTGTGTGGTAGATTTAGCTCACGGTCAACTCGAGTTTCCATCACCCGAGAGCTCGTTCATTACTTATATGTTTCTTACGTTCCCTTGCCATTGGGAACCATGACAGTATGACCGGCCTGTGTTAAACTTATTGGCAGAAGAAAGGAGAGAAAAAAGAAGTCTGTAATTTTTTTTTTCCCTTTTTCCTCTATGCTTGCTCCATAGTTGGATCAGTTGTATTTCAGCTTTAATTACAGCCTTTGCCTTTCTCTCCTTATAATCCTTGAATGGCTCTGAGCTCACCTGTTTAAAGATGGATCCTCAGAGTTTAACTGCAGGTTTAAATAATCTTGCTACGAAGGTTCAAAATTTACAAGATTTTGTTATACATGCTCCTATTTCTGAACCTAAAATCCCTACACCAGAGGTGTTTTCCAGAGATAGATCTCGGTTTTTGAATTTCAAATATAATTGTAAATTATTCCTTTCTCTCAGACCTCACTCCTCAGGAGATCCTGTCCAGCAGGTTAAGATTGTAATCTCTTTGCTGCGAGGTGACCCTCAAAATTGGGCATTTTCATTGGCACCAGGGGATCCTGCGTTGCTCAATGTGGATGCGTTTTTCCTGGCTTTAGGGTTGCTTTATGAGGAACCTAATTTGGAGATTCAAGCTGAAAAAGCTTTGATAGCCCTATCTCAAGGGCAAGATGAAGCGGAGATATACTGCCAAAAATTTCGTAGGTGGTCTGTGCTTACTCAGTGGAATGAGTGCGCCTTAGCGGCAAATTTCAGAGAGGGCCTTTCTGATGCCGTTAAAGATGTTATGGTCGGGTTCCCTGCGCCTACAGGTCTGAATGAGTCCATGACAATGGCAATTCAGATTGATCGGCGTTTGCGGGAGCGCAAACCCGTGCACCATTTGGCGGTATCTTCTGAAGAGACGCCAGAGAAAATGCAATGTGACAGAGTTATGTCCAGAAGCGAGCGGCAGAATTATAGGCGTAAAAATGGGTTATGCTTCTATTGTGGTGATTCTGCTCATGTTATATCGGCATGCTCTAAGCGTACTAGGAAGGTTGACAAGTCCATTTCAATTGGCACTTTACAGTCCAAATTTATTTTGTCTGTAACCTTGATTTGTTCATTATCAGTTATTACCGTGGATGCCTATGTGGACTCTGGCGCTGGTCTGAGTCTTATGGACTGGTCCTTTGCCAGGCGCTGTGGGTTTGATTTAGAGCCTCTGGAAGTCCCTATACCTCTGAAGGGTATTAATTCTACACCTTTGGCTTGTAATAAACCACAGTTCTGGACGCAAGTGACTATGCGTATGACTCCAGACCATCAGGAGGTGATTCGCTTCCTTGTGTTGTACAATTTACATGATGTTTTGGTGCTTGGATTACCATGGTTACAGTCTCATAACCCAGTCCTTGACTGGAAGGCTATGTCTGTGTTAAGCTGGGGATGTCGGGGGGCTCATGGGGACACTCCTATGGTGTCCATTTCGTCATCTATTCCATCTGAGATTCCGGCATTTTTGTCTGATTATCGTGATATTTTTGAAGAGCCTAAGATTGGTTCACTCCCTCCTCACAGGGATTGTGATTGCGCCATAGATCTGATTCCTGGCAGTAAATTTCCAAAGGGTCGTTTGTTTAACCTATCTGTACCTGAACATGCTGCTATGCGCGAGTATATTAAGGAGTCCCTGGAAAAGGGACATATTCGTCCTTCTTCATCACCTTTAGGAGCCGTTTTTTTCTTTGTCTCTAAAAAGGATGGCTCTCTGAGGCCTTGTATTGATTATCGTCTCCTGAATAAAATTACAGTCAAATATCAGTATCCGTTGCCTTTGCTGACTGATTTGTTTGCTCGCATAAGGGGGGCTAAGTGGTTCTCTAAGATTGATCTTCGTGGGGCGTATAATTTGGTGCGAATTAAGCAGGGGGATGAGTGGAAGACCGCATTTAATACGCCTGAGGGCCATTTTGAGTATTTGGTAATGCCTTTCGGCCTTTCTAATGCACCTTCTGTCTTTCAGTCCTTAATGCATGATATTTTCCGGGAATATTTGGATAAATTTATGATTGTGTACTTGGATGATATTTTGATTTTTTCTGATGACTGGGAGTCTCATGTTCAGCAGGTCAGGAGGGTTTTTCAGGTTTTGCGGGAGAATTCTTTGTGTGTAAAGGGTTCAAAGTGTGTTTTTGGGGTTCAAAAAATTTCATTTTTGGGGTATATTTTTTCCCCTTCTTCTATTGAGATGGACCCTGTCAAGGTTCGGGCTATTTACGACTGGACGCAGCCTACTTCTCTGAAGAGTCTCCAGAAATTCTTGGGCTTTGCTAATTTTTATCGTCGATTTATAGCTGGTTTTTCTGGCGTTGCTAAACCTCTGACGGATTTGACTAAAAAGGGTGCTGATGTTGCCAATTGGTCCCCTGCTGCCGTGGAGGCCTTTCGGGAGCTTAAGCGCCGCTCTTTGTCTGCCCCTGTGTTGCGCCAGCCTGATGTTTCTCTTCCCTTTCAGGTTGAGGTCGATGCTTCCGAGATCGGAGCGGGGGCGGTTTTGTCGCAGAAAAGTTCTGACTGCTCAGTGATGAGACCTTGTGCGTCCTTTTCGCGAAAATTTTCGGCCGCCGAGCGAAACTATGATGTTGGTAATCGGGAGCTTTTGGCCATGAAGTGGGCATTTGAGGAGTGGCGTCATTGGCTTGAGGGTGCCAGACATCAGGTGGTAGTTTTGACTGATCACAAGAATTTAATTTATTTGGAGTCTGCCAGGCGCCTGAATCCTAGACAGGCACGTTGGTCGTTGTTCTTTTCCCGGTTTAATTTTGTGGTCTCGTACTTACCGGGTTCTAGGAATGTGAAAGCAGATGCTCTTTCTAGGAGTTTTGAGCCTGACTCTCCTGGGAATTCTGAACCTGCTGGTGTCCTTAAGGATGGAGTGGTTTTGTCTGCTGTCTCTCCAGATTTGCGACGTGCTTTGCAAGAATTTCAGGCGGATAGACCTGATCGTTGTCCGTCTGGTAGACTGTTTGTTCCTGACGAGTGGACCACTAGAGTCATCTCGGAAGTTCATTCTTCTACTCTGGCAGGTCATCCGGGAATTTTTGGCACCAGAGATTTGGTGGCTAGATCCTTCTGGTGGCCTTCCCTGTCTCGAGATGTGCGTGTTTTTGTGCAGTCTTGCGATGTGTGTGCTCGGGCCAAGCCTTGTTGTTCTAGGGCTAGTGGGTTGTTGTTGCCCTTGCCTATTCCGAAGAGGCCTTGGACGCACATCTCTATGGACTTTATCTCGGATCTCCCTGTTTCTCAGAAGATGTCTGTCATCTGGGTGGTGTGTGACCGTTTTTCTAAAATGGTTCATTTGGTGCCATTGCCGAAGTTGCCGTCCTCATCTGAGTTGGTCCCTCTGTTTTTTCAAAATGTGGTTCGCTTGCATGGTATTCCGGAAAACATCGTTTCTGACAGGGGTACCCAGTTCGTGTCTAGATTTTGGCGGGCAGTCTGTGCCAGGTTGGGCATTGATTTGTCCTTTTCATCTGCATACCATCCTCAGACCAATGGCCAGACGGAGCGAACTAATCAAACTTTGGAGACTTATTTGAGGTGTTTTGTGTCTGCGGATCAGGATGATTGGGTTGCCTTTCTGCCGTTGGCGGAGTTTGCTCTTAATAATCGGGCTAGTTCTGCCACTTTGGTTTCTCCTTTCTTTTGCAATTCAGGGTTTCATCCGCGTTTTTCATCTGGTCAGGTTGAATCTTCGGATTGTCCTGGAGTGGATGCTGTGGTGGATCGGTTGCATCAGATTTGGGGACAAGTGGTGGATAATTTGGAATTGTCCCAGGAGAGGACTCAGCAGTTTGCTAACCGTCGTCGCCGTGTTGGTCCCCACCTTCGCGTTGGGGACTTGGTGTGGTTGTCTTCCCGTTTTGTCCCTATGAGGGTTTCTTCTCCCAAATTTAAGCCTCGGTTCATCGGTCCTTATAGTATTTTGGAGATTCTTAACCCTGTTTCCTTTCGTTTGGACCTCCCGACATCTTTCGCTATCCATAATGTGTTCCATCGGTCGTTGTTGCGGAGATATGAGGTACCGGTGGTTCCTTCTACTGAACCTCCTGCTCCTGTGCTGGTGGAGGGTGAATTGGAGTACGTCGTAGAGAAGATCTTGGACTCCCGTATTTCCAGATGGAGACTTCAATATCTGGTTAAATGGAAAGGCTATGGTCAGGAAGATAATTCTTGGGTAACTGCCTCTGATGTTCATGCCTCGGATTTGGTTTGTGCCTTTCATAGGGCTCATCCAGATCGCCCTGGCGGTTCTTGTGAGGGTTCGGTGCCCCCTCCTTAAGGGGAGGGTACTGTTGTGTATCTGCTTTTTGGGCTCCCCTGGTGGTTGCTGGTGGTACTGGTGACTTGTTTGCACTTTGCTGCTTCTGTTCACCTGCTTCCATCAGTGTTTGGGAGTTTCCTATTTAGCCTTGCTCTCCAGTCATTTCCTTGCCGGTCATCATTGTAACCAGAGCCTTCAGTTGCATGTTCCTGCTACTAGTCTGCTGATCAGCTAAGTGGACTTTGTCCTTTTGTTTTGTACCTTTTGTCCAGTTTGCAGTTTTTGTAATTCTCTGTAGCTGGAAGCTCTTGCGGACTGAAATTGCCACTCCTGTGTCATGAGTTGACACAGGAGTCTTAAAGTAATTTCAGGATGGTTTTTGAAAGGGTTTTCAGTTGACCGTGAAGTCATCTTTTGTATCCTTCTGCTATCTAGTAAGTGGACCTCTCTTTGCTAAATCTACTTTCATACTGTGTATGTCTTTTCCTCTTAATTCACCGTTATTACATGTGGGGGGCTGCTATCATCTTTTGGGGTATTTCCCTAGAGGTAAGCCAGGTCTGTTTCTTCCTCTACCAGGCGTAGTTAGTCCTCCGGCTGGCGCGTGGCATATAGGAAGCCGTAGGTATGCTCCCTGGCTACTGTTAGTTGTGTGGTAGATTTAGCTCACGGTCAACTCGAGTTTCCATCACCCGAGAGCTCGTTCGTTACTTATGTTTCTTACGTTCCCTTGCCATTGGGAACCATGACAGTATTGTATGTAATGTATGAATGTATTGTATGGAGTGCGTATGTATATATGTAGTATGTATGCAGTATGTATGTAGTATGTATGTTTGTATGCAGTATGTATGTAGTATGTATGTATGCATGTAGTATGTATGTATATAGTATGTATGTAGTATGTATGCAGTATGTATGTATGTAGTATGTATGTATGTAGTGTGTATGTATGTAGTATGTATGTAGTATGTAGTATGTATATAGTATATATGTAGTATGTATATAGTATGTATGTAGTATGCATGTATGTAGTATGTATGAAGTATGTATGGAGTATTTTTTTTATTCAACACATTAGCCAGATGATGGGACTACTACTGTCCCATCATTGGCTAATGTGTCAATCACTGTCAGTGTAGCAGGCATCGTCCGATGGGACTTGTCCCATCGGATGATGCCTGCACACACGCAGAGAGCCCAAGCACACACACACAGAGCCACGGCAGCCCGCACAGAGCCACGGCAGCCCGCACAGAGCCACAGCTGTCCGCAGAGCCAAAACAGCCCACACAGAGGCACGGCAGCCTGCACAGAGCCCCACAGCCCACACAGAGCCACGGCAGCCCGCACAGAGCCACGGCACTCAAGCACAGACACCGCCCGCACACACAGACACCGCCCGCACACACATGCAGTCTCCGCCCACGCACCGCCCACACTCCATTATAGTGCATAATTGCACTATAGGAACTTCCGATTCAGATTTCCGATATCACAAAAATATCGAAACTCGGTATCGGAATTCCGATACAGCGAATATCGGCCGATACCCGATATTTGCAGTATCGGAATGCTCAACACTACTCATGATTCTAATTTGGTCTGATATGCACTGTGAGCTGTGAGGTATTATATTGATAGGTGTGTGCCTTTCCGAATCAAGTCCTATCAGTTTATTTAAAACAGCCGGACTCCAATGAAGGAGTAGAACCATCTCAAGGAGGATTACAAGGAAATGAACAGCATTTGACTTAAATATGAGTGTTTGAGAAAAGGGTCTGAATACTTATAACCATGTGATATTTCAGTTTTTCCTTTTTAATAAATTTGCAAAAATTTCTATATTCCTGTTTTTCTTCAGTCAAGATGGGGTGCAGTGTGTACATTAATGGGAAAAAAAATGAACTTTTTTGAATTTACCAAATGGCTGCAATGAAACAAAGCATGAGAATTTTAAAGGGGTCTGAATACTTTCCGTACCCACTGTATATTTTCATTTTTTACATTTTAAAAATTACAAAAAGGAAAATTATCAGATGCAAAAGTTTGGACAACCTTGGAGATAACTTTGACCAAGGTTCCAGACATTAATTAGCATGTTAAGGTTATGGCTTGTTTATTATCATCATTAGGAAAGGCCAGATGATGAAAATTTCTGAGATTTATAAAAACCCAGCCTCCTCTAACCTTGTGCCAAAAAACAGCAGCCATGGGTTCTTTTAAGCAGATGCCCAGCTCTCTGAAAATGAAAATGGCGGATGCCCACAAAGCAGGACAAGGCTATAAGAAGATAGCAAAGTGGTTTCATCTTGCCCTTTCCTCTGTTCAAAATGTAATTAATAAATGGCAGTTAAGGTCAAGATAATCCGAAACCTGCTGCCTCTAATAACAACGAGAGCAGGAGCTCTCACGGTGCTAGCGGGGATGTCACCGAGGACACCGTAGTTCAGCCCGGCTGGGAACGCAGCCTCAGTGACGTTGTGGCACCCCAGGAATCCGGATGTCACCGCAGTATTGCCTGCCTCCCGGGAAGGGTGATGCCATGCCTGGGAGTGAGAAGGAATTCCCTTAGCAGGTTACAGTTACATACAACACTTCTTTGACTCCAGGCAAGAAGGGGAAGCTCTAGACCTGGTTTCAGGGTAGCTTCCCTATAAGTTCTGGTCTGGAGGAGGAGGTAGTGGGAAGTCTGTGTGAGACAGTGAAGGGAGAGAAAGCACAGGAGGAGAGAGGAACTGAAGTGCATCTGCGATTGGGCTCACTCCAGGTTTGAGTGCAAGAAACCGGACACCGGAGTTCGAGGTTGTGTGGGAACTGCATGCCCCACAGCAGAAACAGAGGGCAGAAGATTGCAGGTCTCCTGGCCATCACTGACACCTGAAGGCACAGCAGCAGATTAGAGCCCAGAGTCAACACGAGAAAGGGACACCTGTAAAAAAGGCTCGAACTGCCCACCATGCGGGTAGAGTTCCACCTAAGGGACAGATTGTGAGAGGGACTTGAGGAAAGCTAAAGCATTAAGGACCGAGAATTCAGTGCAGAAAGGAAGGCTTCCAACCCCAACTGGCTAAGGATATTCTGAATCTTTTCCAGGCTGCCCGGATGCCAAAGACTGCCTGTAATCTGTGTACCTGAACGTCACCAGTAAAAGGTAAAGAGTTTGCAACCGTGTGTCTTCCAATTCTTTCCTGCACCTCAACATCTACAACCCCTTTTAGACTGTCCTGGTAGCCCTGGGGCCTCCACTTCACCTGTGGGGAGCCAAACCAACTAAGCTGCAGTACCATCGGCCCCAGCAGATCCCTTTAAGCAGCACCGACCATCCCTGGCCGAGTACCACAGGTGGCATCACAAAATTTAGACTTTATCTTCCAATACACTATATTTCCCCTTTAATTGGACGCCCAGGGCCACGGACCGGGTCACTGCTGTTGTGACACATACCTTTAAGAACCGACCCGGTACGGAATACCCCACAGTCATAACGGGTGCTCCAACGTCACCACTAGTCACTGATGTTGCGCTTTCAGCTGTTCATTCCCCAGTGGTTCTCAGCCTGGATGGTCGCAACTTGGCACCATCCAGGTTGAAAACTGTTTTTCCCCAGACATGGATTACGGTGTGGGAAAGAAAGACAGACAGGTATGGTATATTATTGTTTTATTATGTTTGGTTATTACAGGAGAACGAGGGCTTCGGATGAATTAGGCTAGGTTGTAAGTATGGTTTAACTGAGATTATTAAAGGAGTCTGTGTCATTTTTTTAATTAAAAGACTTTATTCTTGGTGTCTGTGTTTTCATACAATGTGACTATTGGGGTAAGTAATGGGGGCATCTTATAGACGCCTCTCCATTACTAACCTTTGGGCTTGATGTCACCGGACAATACAAAGGTGACATAAACCCCCCCCAAATTTCACCGCACTTGCCACCGCTACAGGGCAAGTGGGAAGAGCCAGGCAAAGTGCCAGAATTGCCGCATCTAATAGATGCACCCTTTTTGGGCAGCTGTGGTCTGCTATTTTTAGGCTGGGGGAGCCAATATACATGGCCCCTTACCAGCCTGAGAATACCAACCCCCAGCTGTCTGCTTTAGCAAGGTTGGTTGTCAAAAATGGGGGGACCACACGCCGTTGTTTAAAATTATTTATTTAAATAATTTAAAAAACAGCATAAGGTCCCCTCTATTCTTGATAACGAGCCTTGCTAAAGCTGACAGGTGAGGGTTGCAGCCCACAGCTGTGAGTTTTGCCTGGCTGGTTAGCAAAAATATAGGGGAACCCAAACAGGGTTTTTTTAAATTATTTATTTACAGTGTAGGAGCGGCTGATGAATATGCCCATCCGCCGCTCCTGCTCTCGCTGTTATTAGCGGCAGCAGGTGTCGGATGATGGGAGCAGTTGTCCCATCAGCTGACACCAGTGACTGGACGTAAACTTTATAACTCTGATCACAGCTGAGCGCTCATGCTGTTTTCTAACAGCATGGGAACTGCGGCTCTATTACCGGTGGGGATGATTTCACTGCCGATCAGAAGCAGTGTTTGCTGTGCTGTCATGCACCTAACAGCGCAGCAAACACTGGATATTCAAGTGAATGGGGTCCGGGTTTGGGTCCAGGTAGGTACTGTTCTGGTACCCGAACCCAAACTTTTTGTAACTGTTTGGCCGAACCCGCCAGACCCAAACATCCAGGTGTCTGCCCATCTCTAATTGCCTCTTCCAGGCTCTGGGGAAGATGTTTCCTAGATGATAATTCTGCCTCCAGAGATTATTTTACTTGAAGGAGAGAGTTACCAGTGTGATGTGTTATAGTCACTCTCTGCTTCCCTGACTTCACTAAAGAGTGAGAACAAAGAGAGATTACGGTAGCTCAAAGCAAGTAGACTCGGATTCTCTCCAACTTCCCTTCCCCTTCCTCATTTTTTAAATCATGGTTTTAATTTTATCTGGTTTTTAATAATATAAATACATGTGATATTTTAATTCTACCTATCATTTTCTGTTGATGCTGGAATCATACATTTTCTTTTGTTGCCTTCATTGCCCCGACATCAGTCTGCAGCCTCTGTGCACCACTCCTTAATCACAGAATTTTCCCATATGTGGTGATGAGCTGATGTCAGTGTTTTTTTTCCTTTTCTCATTTTATTCACCTTCCTATGACCTACATGTCCATATAGACGGCTTCGGAGGGTTGATCCTACTGGCAGATTCTCTTCAAATGTATTTCACGTTTCTCTGCACATTTGTTGAAAGTACATTTCTATTTAAAATATTATATCCCCAATTATTTTCTTATTTGTCTTTAAATTTAAATATAATACTTTAAGGATTGATGGATGTGCCCCTTTAAAGTTAAGAAATCTGTCTCCTTGCAGATGTCCCCTATCATTGTACATTTGTTATTTTCCTATATTTGTCAGAACTTTAATAGTTTAAGGGTTGATGGATGTACCATTTTAAAATTAAAGTTCTGACAAATATAGGAAAGGAACAAATGTACAATGATAAGGGACATCTGCAAGGAGACATATTTTTACTTCAATGTATGAACTCAATACAAATAAATCTCCATGGTGGTTCAACATTTTAATTTGAAAAATGGCCCAGTGATCTCATAAACAGTGATTTCACAGTCATATAAATAGCTTCACAGCAGAGGAAATTATGTTCTTACCAAATCACTTCTCCTACCTAGTATATGTGATTCTATATATGTGCTTGTACCCAGCAAGAGATAACATCAATATGTATAGAGACAATTATTTACATCCATGAACAGTTTTTCCTGTGGTGTAAGCTTCCTCTGTTTATTTGTTGATGTTTGTCAATTCATTCAGTTTGTTATATTGCTGCAATTTAAATGCATTTATAGAAGGATATAACCCCAAGGTATATGTATTAGAATAGAGTAAAAAAAACATCTAGAGACATAATTGGGACTATTTACATTTTTATTAGATGAGTGGAGAGTGGAAAGATGCTTAACCTCATAACCCCCGGAGCTTTTTTCGGTTTTGCATTTTCATTTTTTGCTCCCTTCTTTCCCAGAGCCATAACTTTTTTTTATTTTTCCATTAATATAGCTATGGGCTTATTATTTGCTGGACCAGTTGTACGTTTGAATGACACCATTGGTATTACAATGTCATGTACAAGAAAGCGGGAAAAAATTCCAAGTGCAGTGAATTTGCAAAAAAAGTTCAATCCCAAACTAGTTTTTTTGTTTGGCTTTTTTGCTACATTCACTAAATGCTAAAAATGACCTGCTATTATAATCCTCCATCCGTCATTACGAGTTCATAGACACCAAACATGTCTAGATTATTTTTTATTTAAGTGGTGAAAAAAAATTCCAAACTTTGCTAAAAAAAAAAAAAAAAATGTGTCATTTTCCGATACCTGTAGCATCTCCATTTATCATGATCTCGGGTTGGCTGAGGGCTTATTTTTTGCGTGGCAAGCTGATGTTTTAAATGATACCATTTTGGTCCAGATACGATCTTTGGAACGCCCGTTATTCTGGTGTTTTTACTTTTTTTATCACTATGCCGTTTAGCAATCAGGTTAATCCTTTTTGATAGATCATGCAATTCTGAACACGGCGATACCAAATATGTGTACGTTTGATTTTTTTTAATTGTTTTTTTTTGAATGGGGCGAAAGGGGGGTGATTTGAACTCTTACATTTTTTTATTTTTTTCATATTTTTAAAAACATTTTATATTTACTTTTGGCATGCTTCAATAGTCTCCATGGGAGGCTAGAAGCTGCCACAACTTGATCTCTCTGGTACATAGAGGCGATGCTCAGATCGCCTCTGTGTAGCAGAATTACAGACTTGCTATGAGCGCCGCCCACAGAGTGGCGCTCATAGTAATCTGGCATCAACAACCATAGAGGTCTCATGGAGACCTCTGGTTGTCATGCTGATGCTCCGATGACAGCCGATCATGTGACGGGGGTCATCGGTGTGCACATTTCCGGCCGTATGGCAGGAAGCGCTTCTTAAATTCCGCTGTCAGAGTTTGACAGCTGCATTTAACTAGTTAATAGGCATGGGTGGATTGCAATTCAAACCGCACCTATTGCGGGCACATGTCATCAGTTCAAAACAGTTGACATGTCCCAGCTTTGATGCGGGCCCACCGCCGGAGCCAACATCAAAGCAGGGGATACTGCCATCAGATGCACTATTCCGTCTGATGGCAGTAAGGGGTTAAAAGGAATAGAAAAGTGGAAGTAAGTGGAATGTCTAGCATAGAACATGCAAATTGTCTCTTCAGAGAAAAATTGGACTTAACCCTTTACTGACATCGGACGGGATAGTACGTCCGATGTCAGCTCCCCTGCTTTGATGCAGGGCTCCGCGGTGAGCCCGCATCAAAGCCGGGACATGTCAGCTGTTTTGAACAGCTGACATGTGCCCGCAATAGCGGCGGGTGAAATCGCGATTCACCCGCTGCTATTAACTAGTTAAATGCCGCTGTCAAACGCAGACAGCGGCATTTAACTACCGCATCCGTCCGGGCGGCCGGAAATGACGGCATCGCTGACCCCGTCACATGATAGGAGGTCGGCGATGCTTCTCCATTGTAACCATAGAGGTACTTGAGACCTCTATGGTTACTGATCGCCGGTAGCTGTGAGCGCCACCCTGTGGTCGGCGCACACAGCACAAATGATTTTCTACTACATAGCAGAGAACAGCTGATCGCTGCTATGTAGCAGAGGCGATCGTGCTGTGCCTGCTTCTAGCCTCCCATGGAGGCTATTGAAGCATGGCAAAAGTTTAAAAAAAAAGTTTAAAAAAATGTGAAAAAAATAAAAAAAATATAAAAGTTTAAATCACCCCCCTTTCGCCCCAATCAAAATAAATCAATTAAAAAAAAATCAAATCTACACATATTTGGTATTGCCACGTTCAGAATCGCCCGAGCTATCAATAAAAAAGCATTTACCTGATCGCTAAACGACATAACGAGAAAAAAAATCGAAACGCCAGAATTACGTTTTTTTGGTCACCGCGAAATTGCATTAAAATGCAATAACGGGCGATCAAAAGAACGTATCTGCACCAAATTGGAATCATTAAAAACGCCAGCTTGGCACGCAAAAAATAAGCCCTCAACCGACCCCAGATCATGAAAAATGGAGACGCTATGAGTATCGGAAAATGGCGCAATTTTTTTTTTTTTTTTTTAGCAAAGTTTGGAATTTTTTTTCACCACTTAGGTAAAAAATAACCTAGTCATGTTAGGTGTCTATGAACTCGTAATGACCTGGAGAATCATAATGGCAGGTCAGTTTTAGCATTTAGTGAACCTAGCAAAAAAGCCAAGCAAAAAACAAGTGTGGGATTGCACTTTTTTTGCAATTTCACCGCACTTGGAATTTTTTTCCCGTTTTCTAATACACTACATGGTAAAACCAATGATGTTGTTCAAAAGTACAACTCGTCCCGCAAAAAAATAAGCCCTCAGATGGCCAAATTGACAGAAAAATAAAAAAGTTATGGCTCTGGGAAGGAGGGGAGTGAAAAACGAACACGGAAAAAGGAAAAATCCCACGGTCATGAAGGGGTTAAAATCTATAGCGCCACCTGCTGGAAGTAGCGAACCCACCTGTTGGAAGTAGTGATCCTACCAGTCACAATCAACCCTTTAACGAGTCGTTCAATATGACAGGATAAAAGCCCAATCAGTATCTCAATTTGCAGACACGGTGTTCATGGCTGTTGGCCCTCGTCAGAGCGAAGCATGAGAACTAATTTTGCTAGATGAGAGGCTCTGGACTGGGGTCTAAGGGGCAATGTTTCTCCTTATGGAGAGTGACATACCAGCTCTGGCTTGTCAAGGTAAGGAGGCTTATTTGACGAGCAATGCTCCTCTGGGAAATATAATATGCAAATTGCCTCTTCAGAGAAAAAGAGGACTTAAACTCTATAGCGCCACCTGTTGGAAGTAGCGATCCTACAAGTCACAATCAACCCTTTAACGAGTCGTGCAATATGACTTAGGAAAAAAGCCAAATCAGTATCTCAATTCACAGACACGGTGTTTCGGACTGTTGGCCCTCATCAGTGCGAAGCATGAGAACTATTTTGGCTAGATGAGAGGCTCTGGACTGAGGTCTAAGGGGCAATACTTCTCCTTATGGAGAGTGACATACCAGCTCTGGCTTGTCAAGGTAAGGAGGTATTTCAGAACCATATGAACCAGTACATGAATCCAGCTCAGAAAGGCATTGGGATAGACACCAGAGGCTCTAATCAACAGCTCCTAGTAGATAGAGTAGTCGTTCAAGACTCAAGATTCAGACAGACCAATCTCAGCACAGCCTGGATTGACTACAGAAAATATGCCATACACATGGATCTGTGAATGCTTGGCTCTCTACAATTTTAACAGGAAATTAAGAACCTTCCTCAGAAACTCAATGGGGTAAAGGAGAACAACATTGGAAGTCAATCCAAGACAACTAGCACAAGTAACCATCAAATGCGGCATATATCAAGGTTATGCACTGTCCCCATTGCTGCTCTGCATAGGCTTGAACCCCCTCAGTCGGATAATTACAGAGTCTGGCTATGGATACAAGTTCAAGAGTGGAAGCATCATCAGCCACCTCCACTACATGGATGACATCAATGACATGCCCCACGAGGGAGCATTGACAGCGAAACACGTCGGGGCCTCTTCTATGCTCAGCATTTAGGTTGGTATTACCTCCATTACTCTCCAGCACTATGTAATACCTGCAGATATACCCATTGTGGATGTTAGGGGTTTTTCTTGTTTACTATTGATCATTTTGTATGATGTGTTGGTTCTATTTATTATGGGCATACTGACTGATGCTATATACTAGCTACTTTTAGCAGTTATGCACTTGTGTATATATTTATATAGGCCACTACTTTACTCTTTGCATATGCCAAACTTTATTCCCCCTAGCCTCATGGGCTTATTTGTTTGAATATATTTTGGATATACCTGGTACTGTATACAATATATCTTGCTGAGCATTGCTCATTGGTGTCACTATCCCTGTTATCATTTTTTCTTTATTTGTTTTGGGGGGTTTTAATGATTACTATTGGCATTTATTCTTAATAAAATAATATATTTTATTTTGCTCTGTGATTCACCTTTTTTCTTTGGGGAAATATATTGTATATGATGTGATAGAGCTACATAATTTTGGCCGTTTTTTGGTAAATGGATGACATCAAGCTGTTTGCCAAAAAATGAACAAGACATCAATTCAATTATCCACCTGACAAGAATATACAGTGAAGAGATTGGGATACCCTTCGGGCTGGAGAAGTGCGGCCGGTTGGTAATAAAGAGAGGCAATGTAGTCAAGACTGATGGAGTGGAATTACCAGCAGGACACATAGCAGATGTACAGACATGCTACAAGTACTTCGGCATCCCACAGGGATACGGCAACCATGATGAGGAGGCAAGGAAAGCAGCAACATCCAAATGCCATCAAAGGGTAATACAGGTCCTCAAGAGTCAGCTCAATGGGAAGAATAAAATCTGTGCCATAAATACATATGCCCTGCCAGTTATCAGATACCCTGCTGGCATAGTGTGCTGGCCAAAAGAAGAGATGGAAGCTGCAGATGTGAAGACATGAAAGCTCCTCACAGTGCATGGATGTCTCCACCCTAAGTCTAACACCCAAAGATTGTATACCAACAGAAATGAGGATGGTCGAGGCTTGATAAGCATCCAAGCCAGCATCACGGATGAAACAAGGAGTATCCAGGAATACATCAGAAAAATGGCACCAAAAGATGAGATGCTGAGAGAAGGCATAAGGCAGCAACAACATAGTAACATAGTTATAGTAACATAGATATTAAGGTTGAAGGAAGATTTTAAGTCCATCTAGTTCAACCCATAGCCTAACCTAACATGCCCTAACATGTTGATCCAGATATAGACGGAAGAAGGAACATGAAGCGCCATGGCAAGACAAGCTGCTGCATGGGATGTACCATAGACAGATAATGGAGGTGGCTGACATGGAAAAATCCTACCAATGGCTGGAGAAAGCTGGACTCCAAGACAGCACAGAGGCACTAAGCATAGTGGCACAAGAGCAAGCACTAAGTACCAGATCCAGAGAAGCAGGAATCTACCACACAAGACAAGACCCAAGGTGCAGACTATGCAAAGAAACCTCAGAAACAGTCCAACACATAGTGGCAGGATGCTAAATGCAAGCAGGGACAGCATATACAGAACGCCACAACCAAGTAGCGTGAATTGTATACAGGAAGATCTGCATAGCATATGGGCTAAGTCCCCCTAAGTCCAGTTTCTGGCAAAGAGAAATGGTAAAAACAAACAAACAAAAAAAAAAAAACAGTGCTTTCAGACCTCAAATAATGCAAATAAAACAAGTTCATAATCATTTGTAAACAACAGTACTAATGTTTTAACTCAGGAAGAGTTCAGAAATCAATATTTTGTGGAATAACCATTACTTTTAATCACAGCTTTCATGCGTCTTGGCATGCTTTCCACCAGTCTTTCACACTGCTCCTGGTGCAAAAATGTGAGCAGTTCTTCTTTGTTTGATGGCTTGTGACTATCCATCATCTTCTTGATTGCATTCCAGAGGTTTTCAATGGGGTTCAGGTCTGGAGATTGGGCTAGTCATGACAGGGTTTTGATGTGCTGGTCTCTTAATTTTTGCCAGAGCTGTATACTTCAGTTCTCTGCTGTGATCATTCCACTTTCTATGCAGATTCTCTTTCTCAGGATGTTGTATTTGCACTGGTAAGAATAGGAGACTTTTTGTCTTTCTAAAATGTATTGTATTTTTTCCATTGCAGTCATATTGCACTGCTTGCATAGAGATGCATTTCTATATATCTGTATTTTAGGGTAGCCAAGATCTCAATCTGCTTAAGCGCTGGCTCCAGAGGCCATTTTTCCAAAGTCCACCTCAGTGAAAAGGGAGGGAACTGTGGGAACTCGGCTGACATTCTGTGAAAGCTCAGGGCCTGACGCAGCCTCGCACTGGAGAACACCCCATCCTCCAGCCCAGGGCCTGCAGCATCACCCCACTCCTGCTATCGCCAATGCAACCAGCTTCCTGCAACAGTGACCCTGCCTCCTGTTACCCCATTCCACCGCAGCTGCCCCCCATAAGCTACTTTTGGATTATAAGACACATCACCATTTTCCTTCCAATTTTGGGGGCAAAGAAAGCATGTCTTATAATATAAAAAATATGTAGGCATTATTATGAAGGTTTGATGTCTGGATGACTCAAAAATTTTTTAGAGAAGGTGTCACTGATTGTAGCATGTATGTCTAATTTCCTAATGAACAGTGCCCTGTTTTTCCCAGCAGCTGCCCTGAGGTGTTATTACAGATTATTTTCCCTTTTTACTATATGTGGGAGGTTGTCTGTGTCTCTCCCTTCTCCCACTTTCATCTGCTGTTAATTGTAAAGCCTTCTTGGGCTCTGTTCTCAAGCCCCTCCTTAACGCCAATCATTCCTACCCATTAATCTAAATCATACTAAGATAAGTTTTATGCATAATTGAGCTGGCTATTTAGTAACATAGTAACATAGTTATTAAGGTTGAAGGAAGACTTTAAGTCCATCTAGTTCAACCCATAGCCTAACCTAACATGCCCTAACATGTTGATCCAGAGGAAGGCAAAAAAAAACCCATGTGGCAAAGAGTAAGCTCCACATTGGGGAAAAAAATTCCTTCCCAACTCCACATACGGCAGTCAGACTAGTTCCCTGGATCAACACCTTATCAAGGAATCTAGTATACAGTATATAACCTGTGACATTATACTTTTCAAGAAAAGCATCCATTCCCCTCTTAAATTTAAGTAATGAATCACTCATTACAACATCATACGGCAGAGAGTTCCATAGTCTCACTGCTCTTACAGTAAAGAATCCGCGTCTGTTATTATGCTTAAACCTTCTTTCCTCCAGACGTAGAGGATGCCCCCTTGTCCCTGTCTCAGGTCTATGATTAAAAAAGATCATCAGAAAGGTCTTTGTACTGTCTCCTCATATATTTATGCAATAAAATAAGATCACCCCTTAGTCTTCGATTTTCCAAACTAAATAGCCCCAAGTGTAAAAATCTATCTTGGTATTGCAGACCCCCCAGTCCTCTAATAACCTTGGTCGCTCTTCTCTGCACCCGCTCTAGTTCAGCTATGTCTTTCTTATACATCGGAGACTAGAATTGTACACAGTATTCTAAGTGTGGTCGAACTAATGACTTGTATAGAGGTAAAATTATGTTCTCCTCATGAGCATCTATGCCTCTTTTAATGCATCCCATTATTTTATTTGCCTTTGTAGCAGCTGCCTGACACTGGCCACTAAATGTGAGTTTGTCATCCACCCATACACCCAGGTCTTTTTCATTGATGGTTTTGCCTAGAGTTTTAGAATTAAGCACATAGTTATACATCTTATTACTTCTACCCAAGTTAGATTTATCCCCATTGAAGCTCATTTGCCATTTATCAGCCCAAGCTTCTAGTTTACATAAATCATCCTGTAATATAAAATTGTCCTCCTCTGTATTGATTACCGTGCAGTTTTGTGTCATCTGCAAAAATTGAAATTCTGCTCTGTATGCCCCCTACCATTAATAAACATGTTAAAAAGAAGAGGGCCCAATACTGACCCCTGTGGTACCCCACTGCTAACTGCAACCCAGTCGGAGTGTGCTCCATTAATAACCACCCTATGTTTCCTATCCCTGAGCCAGCTTTTAATCCACTTACACATATTTTCCCCTATCCCCATTATTCTCATTTCATGTATCCACCTTTTGTGTGGCACCGTATCAAAAGCTTTTAAAAATCCATATACACTATGTCCACTGGGTTCCCTTGGTCCAGTCCAGAACTTACCTCTTCATAGAAATTGATCAGATTAGTCTGACAGGAACGGTCCCTAATAAACCCGTGCTGATACTGGGTCATGAGGTTATTCCTCTTCAGATACTCCAGTATAGTATCCCTTAAAATGCCCTCCAGGATTTTACCCACAGAAGAGGTTAAGCTTACTGGCCTTTAATTTCCGAGCTCAGTTTTTGTCCCCTTTTTGACTATTGGCACCACATTTGCTATACGGCATTCCTATGGTACAGACGCTGTTATTATGGAGTCTTTAAAGATTAAAAATAATGGTCTATGACTGTACTTAATTCCTGCAGTACTCGGGGGTGTATCCCATCCGGGCCCAGAGATTTGTCAATTTTAGTGATTTTTACAAGCCGCCGTACTTCCTGCTGGGTTAAGCAGGTGACATTTAATGGGGAATTTTTGTTATCACTGATCATATTGTCTGCCATGGGATTTTCTTGTGTAAATACTGATGAAAAAAAGTAATTTAGCATAATGGCTTTTTCCTCATCCTCATCCACCATTTCACCCAGACAATTTTTAAGGGGGCCAACACTATCATTTTTTAGCTTCTTACTATTTACGTAGTTAAATAATATTTTGGGATTATTTTTACTCTTTCTGGCAATGAGTCTCTCTGTCTCAATTTTTGCTGCCTTGATTTGCTTTTTACAGAATTTATTTCATTTTCTGTATTTATTTAATGCCTCATCACTACCTACTTCCTTTAATTCTCTAAATTCTTTCTTTTTGTCCCTTATTGCGCCCCTTACAGCTCTATTTAGCCATATTGGTTTCCTCCTATTTCTAGTATGTTTATTCCCATACGGTATATACTGTGCACAGGTCCTATCCAGGATGCTAATAAATGTCTCCCATTTTCTTTGTGTACTTTTATGTCTCAGGATATCGTCACAGTTAATTGCACCAAGATCATCTCTCATCCATTGGAAATTTGCCCTCTTGAAGTTTAGTGTCCTTGTCACCCCTCTACTACACATCTTATTAAAGGATACATGAAAACATATTATTTTGTGATCACTATTCCCCAAATGACCTATTGCTGTCTTCTCTGCAACTGCCCACCCTCCCATTTTTACAGAGATGTCTTTGCTTTTCTGTGTGGGGATATATGTTCTAACTGGTGTTTGTTAATTATTTTAGCGCTCTTTTGATGCTTCCTTATGACAACTCACATCTGTAGTGACCCAGTCGAGAGTGTGTCCTTCCCTTTAAGTAATCCTGGATTGTGAGTACATTCTGTACACGACAGCTCATTCTCTAACTGCCCCTCTACAGTATTCCCTGCATTTGTGAGCTGTAATTCTCCATTTCTGGTCACCTCCATTTTAGATGCAATGCATTTCTCATTTGCTGTGTTCTGGCATCATCTAATGGTGAAAGTGTACAATGACGCATAATTATTGTTTTCTAAGCATCTGAGATGTGAATTCGGTCTCTATTGGCCAGCTCCTAGTCACATGGTCAATAGGAGGAGCTGTTTTCCAGGCAAGTCTAGAATGTTCTTTAGTCTGAGGGATGACCTCAGGGAGAGCAGAACACACAGCTGAAGTAAAAGCAACTGTTATCCACGAGACCGGTGTGTGTCATAATTCCTTCGGCTGCGGACACCGTGTGGGGGTGGATAGCAGGAAATGTTCGGCCTGGTCATTACACATCTAGTGATTACTGTGAAAATGAGTGGTGGAAATGAAGGCACATTTGCTCACTGGGAGCCCGGCGATCGGCATATTGCTTCAGTTATGGTGATAATTTACATAAGACATTAACTGGTTTAATTTTAAGTAAAAGATGAGGCAGACCCCAGTACAACAGAAGAATTCATGTGTCTTGTGTGGTATTGGGCCAAGGGCAGCGAGAGGGCCCTGGTGTTCCATCTAGTAAAAAAAATAATCTCCAAAAATGTTGGGTCACTGTGTAACATAGTAACATAGTTAGTAAGGCCGAAAAAAGACATTTGTCCATCCAGTTCAGCCTATATTCCATCATAATAAATCCCCAGATCTACGTCCTTCTACAGAACCTAATAATTGTATGATACAATATTGTTCTGCTCCAGGAAGACATCCAGGCCTCTCTTGAACCCCTCGACTGAGTTCGCCATCACCACCTCCTCAGGCAAGCAATTCCAGATTCTCACTGCCCTAACAGTAAAGAATCCTCTTCTATGTTGGTGGAAAAACCTTCTCTCCTCCAGACGCAAAGAATGCCCCCTTGTGCCCGTCACCTTCCTTGGTATAAACAGATCCTCAGCGAGATATTTGTATTGTCCCCTTATATACTTATACATGGTTATTAGATCGCCCCTCAGTCGTCTTTTTTCTAGACTAAATAATCCTAATTTCGCTAATCTATCTGGGTATTGTAGTTCTCCCATCCCCTTTATTAATTTTGTTGCCCTCCTTTGTACTCTCTCTAGTTCCATTATATCCTTCCTGAGCACCGGTGCCCAAAACTGGACACAGTACTCCATGTGCGGTCTAACTAGGGATTTGTACAGAGGCAGTATAATGCTCTCATCATGTGTATCCAGACCTCTTTTAATGCACCCCATGATCCTGTTTGCCTTGGCAGCTGCTGCCTGGCACTGGCTGCTCCAGGTAAGTTTATCATTAACTAGGATCCCCAAGTCCTTCTCCATGTGAGATTTACCCAGTGGTTTCCCGTTCAGTGTGTAATGGTGATATTGATTCCTTCTTCCCATGTGTATAACCTTACATTTATCATTGTTAAACCTCATCTGCCACCTTTCAGCCCAAGTTTCCAACTTATCCAGATCCATCTGTAGCAGAATACTATCTTCTCTTGTATTAACTGCTTTACATAGTTTTGTATCATCTGCAAATATCAATATTTTACTGTGTAAACCTTCTACCAGATCATTAATGAATATGTTGAAGAGAACAGGTCCCAATACCGACCCCTGCGGTACCCCACTGGTCACAGCGACCCAGTTAGAGACTATACCATTTATAACCACCCTCTGCTTTCTATCACTAAGCCAGTTACTAACCCATTTACACACATTTTCCCCCAGACCAAGCATTCTCATTTTGTGTACCAACCTCTTGTGCGGTACGGTATCAAACGCTTTGGAAAAATCGAGATATAATATAAATATATATATAATATATATTATATAATATATATAATAATATATATATATATAATATATATGTATAATATATAATATATATTATATAATATATATATATATATAATATATATATAATATAATATATAATATATTATATATATATATATAATATATAATATTATATAATATTATATAATATTATAATATATAATATATTATATATATATATATATATATAATATATATATAATATAATATATAATATATAATATAATATAATATATATATAATCGAGTGTAAAATGTAATGAAAACAAGAATGCCATAATTTGGAAATCTCTTGGGTTATGTGCCCATGTTCGGATTGTAGCAGTCCTTTGGACGCAGTGTATTTTTGCTGCATCCAAAACGATGTGTTCCATTGAACGCAAGTAAATCTGCATGTGTTCACTGAACCACGCGGATTCACGTCGTCCAATACTTCTATTGATGTAATTTCTGTAGCGGAGACTAGAAAAATTGTTATGCTGCGGTTCATAAAGATGCGCCACATGTCAGTTTCTGCTGGGTCATCCTATTGTTTTTACATTATAATATGTCTAGGTGACATTCATTTTTAATGGTGTTATTGTTGTTAATATTTGACCAGAATTGGCCTTAGAGCTATTTAACTTGTTTATGAGGCTATTGATGTCTTACTATGTTTTATTGTCATATGTTTATATGTACAGCGCACTAATTGTGTATATATGTTTCTTACAGTGAGGTTTGAAATAGCCCCAGGCTGGGTTGAAACGTAACCTTCACTTATTCTGATTTTTCATTTCTGTGGTGAATAACTATATGGACATGTAATAAATACGAACACTTTTTGCTACCAAATACTCATTTGAGTGCAGCTGATTGCTTTTCTCTTAATACATTGGAATTTTCCAGTCCAGCCTGCACGATCCTGGACAACTGAGTGTGCATCATTTATTTTTTCCTTTTTTCATACAGGGGAAGAAGTACACACCCCAAGAGAAAACCATACATTAATGTCTCCTTGGATTTATAATTAGTGTTGAGCGATACCGTCCGATACTTGAAAGTATCGGTATCGGAAAGTATCGGCCGATACCGGCAAAGTATCGGATCTAATCCGATACCGATACCAATACAAGTCAATGGGACTCAAGTATCGGACGGTATTCCTGATGGTTCCCAGGGTCTGAAGGAGAGGAAACTCTCCTTCAGGCCCTGGGATCCATATTAATATGTAAAATAAAGAATTAAAATAAAAAATATTGCTATACTCACCTCTCCGACGCAGCCTGGACCTCACCGAGGGAACCGGCAGCGTTCTTTGCTTAAAATGCGCGCTTTTACTTCCTTCCGTGAGTCACGGCTTGTGATTGGTCGCGTGCCGCCCATGTGGCCGCGACGCGACCAATCACAGCAAGCCGTGACGTAATTTTCAGGTCCTCAATGCCTAATTCTTGGCATTCAGGAATTTAAAATTACGTTCCGGCTTGTGATTGGTCGTGTCGCGGTCACATGGGCGACGCGACCAATCACAAGACGTGATGTCACGGGAGGCAGGAGACGCGCACATTTTTAAAATTAAGTCACGGCTTGTGATTGGTTGTGTGCCGCCCATGTGACCGCGACGCGACCGATCACAGCAAGCCGTAACGTAATTTCAGGTCCTGATGCCTATTTCTGCATTGAGGACCTGAAATTACGTCACGGCTTGCTGTGATTGGTCGCGTCGCAGTCACATGGGCGGCACACAACCAATCACAAGCCGTGACGTAATTTTAAAAATGCGTGCGTCTCCTGCCTCCCGTGACGTCACGGCTTGTGATTGGTCGCGTCGCCCATGTGACCGCGACACGACCAATCACAAGCCGGAACGTAATTTTAAATTCCTGAATGCCTAGAATTAGGCATTGAGGACCTGAAAATTACGTCACGGCTTGCTGTGATTGGTCGCGTCGCGGCCACATGGGCGGCACGCGACCAATCACAAGCCGTGACGTCACGGAAGGAAGTAAAAGCGCGCATTTTAAGCAAAGAACGCTGCCGGTTCCCTCGGTGAGGTCCAGGCTGCGTCGGAGAGGTGAGTATAGCAATATTTTTTATTTTAATTCTTTATTTTACACATTAATGTTGTTTTGATACCGATACCCGATACCACAAAAGTATCGGATCTCGGTATCGGAATTCCGATACCCGCAAGTATCGGCCGATACCCGATACTTGCGGTATCGGAATGCTCAACACTATTTATAATACATTTTAGCCTACAGTTTAGAAAATAATATTTCCACAACAGAGTGAAAGGAAAAAAAAGATGTTTTATTCAACTCTGCAGCTACTATTTTATGATGTGGCCAGTTTAACATGCTAAAACTGGTGACAGGTCCTCTTTAAAGAGGTTCTCCAGGACCATTTCATTTTTTTTTTACTATAGGCCTGAAAGCTAAAAGAGAAAACTACCTTCCTGTTCTACCTGGCGCCAGCTCAGTCAATTCAGCTGCACCACATCAACAGATCAACTATTTGGCAGACGCGGTGCTGAATAAGGTGCGCGTCTCTGACTGGGGAGCACCTAGATAGAGCAGCACGGAAAGGTTGTCAGTGCCAGTTCCCCCCTGGCATCACTCCCCTTTAGTGATGCACTAATTGGAAGACCCCCATCCGGCCAGTGGTCACTGGAGGGGAGGGGTCCTACGACCACTCCTACAGGGGTTAAATTCAGGTGTCCGGCCGGGAACTTTCTCTTTTCCTCCCGGCGGACACCTGGAAGCATTGTCCCACCCTCCCTCCCTTTTTAAAGGCTAAAGATGATACTAACCTGCGGGATGATGTAGATTTGTAAATGCTATTGTAATATTTTACGTAAAAAAAAAAAAAATGTATATACGTACGTGATATAACTAACCCTAGTAACCTTTATTAAGTCACAGCGGAAGAAGCGGAGGAGGGCAAAGGTCGTAGTCGCTCGTTGGTCCAATTCCCCTGTCGATCACGGACAGGAGCTCGGCGCGAGCACCCGTTCCGATATGTAATTGCCCTTCTCAGCTTATTTAATTAATAAACTGTGACCGACCTGTTCAACCCACCTAGGACTGTGTGTGTTTCATTACGGGATTGATGGGAGGGGGGAAGGCACTGGTTACGACACCCAGGTCTCCACAGTCTTCCTTTCCAGCTGTACTGTCGACAAAGCATGATTGCCATCATCATGTTGATTGACTGCTGGCTCCCTGCCGCAGTTAGGCACCAATCACTATGACGTTGTCAGTCACGTTCCATCAACAGAGCAAATCAGGAGAGAAGCCTCTGCTCTGCCATTGTTACATCAGCGGAAGCTGCTAGATCACCAACAAGAGTGGTCTGTGATCACTCTGTGCTGACAGAGCTAGGCACAACGGAGAGGTAAAAAGCAACTATCTGCCTGTTAGTTCTTAGGCATGTAGAAAAAATAATAATTCTGGACAACCATTTTAATTTAATATCAAGAAAATTTACTCTTGTCTGTTGAACTCTTCACCCTGTTATCCTGCTATTGCATTTTATCAGGAAAAGTAATATAACCAATGCATTCTGCTCCTACAACTGTAGCATGATGATGTGCAGGCTATATTTTATGAAAGGGTTGATTGTAAAATATGAGAGATGTGTGGCATATATTGCACACACAGTTTTTTTCTCTTTGATAAAATAAATATTGAATTATCTTAGAGACATTTTTAATAAGGGAAAAATAATAAAATTGTTAAAGGGAAAGTGACACTAAAAGGAAAGTGATACAATTTTTATACAGGTATGTGTGTTAATAATTATTGTTTATATAATCAATTATTTTTAATCCAAAATTAAGCTCACTGTTTTAAATTTATTTTATTATTTTTTTCTGCAAACAGTGAAGACTGCCATTTTCATTTGCTGGCATGTAATGACACTTACATACCTCAAATACAGCAGCCCCTGTACATAGGAGTCTGCGGTCACTGTCTCACCACATCTCCTACCTCCTGGCTGCCTCCTGGTGTAATATGGGCATGTGCAGTGGGTTGTCCAGCTCAAAGCTGTGGGAGGAGATCAGCAATATTTTTGTGAATCCTGCAGTGTATGCTGGAGGCTACACTTTCCTCCTGTCACCACTCATTGCTCAGTGTGAGGCAAGTGGTGACAGAAACTGTAGTACTCAGAGTAGTGACAGGAGAAGCAGGGAGCGGAGGTCCAGGATGATGTGAGCACCAGAGGTGGGGAGCTACAATTGTAGCCTAACATCATTAGTAAAAAACAAGGCTGCAGATCACCTTTCTGAGCACAGCAGATAAATCATCACGCTGCTGTGCTCTGAACACACTGACTCTGCTCTGCTATGTCACTGTAAACTGACCTAGCAGAGCCATGTACATAATGCCCATCATAGTGACTATGTGGGGCCATTATGCTGTATTGAGCACTATGTTTGCCATTACACTGCATTGAGCACTTTATGGGGTCATTATACTCTACTGAGCACTATGTGGGGCCAATATATTATATTGAGCACTATGTGGGGTCATTATACTGTACTGAGCACTCTGTGGGTCCATTATACTGTATGTGCAAGAAAAGTTGTCTCCAGCGATTAAGACCGTGTAAGTTGAAACATGCAGGATTCATTCCTTGCACTGGGATTGCCCATATCTGCATATCTGTGCTTTTAATATGAAGATAAATAAACGTCAAGTTGTAAGAATTAGGGTTGAGCCGACTTTTGGCAAAGTCGGGTTTCATGAAACCCGACCCGACCCCTGTGTGGGGTCGGCCATGAGGTCGGCGATCTTCTGAATCGAGTTCCGATATGTTTGCGATATCGGGAATCGGTATCGGAATCCATATTTAAGTGTAAAATAAAGAATCAAATCACAGGCCGCGACATCATCTAAGGACTTTCAAGCGCTCATTCTTATGAACGGAAGCTGGCGGTTACAACCAGGGCGCGTCCGAGGGTGAGTATATCAGTATTTTTTATTTTGATTCTTTATTTTACACATTAATATGGATCCCAGGGCCTGAAGGAGAGTTTCCTCTCCTTCAGACCCTGGGAACCATAGTATCCCATTGCACTGCATTGGGTTTCGTGTTTCGGCCGACCCCAACCCCGACTTTTTTACAGGATCGGCCGATTTCACTCGACCCGACTTTTGAGAAAGTATCCTATAAAAATAAAAGTCGCTCAACCCTAGTAAGAATCATTTCTCCTGTGGTCGCCGGAGACAACTTTTCTTGCTCATTGGATTTCCATACCGCCAGGACCAGGGCGGCTCCGTGCGCCGATGACCAGCAGATGAACCTGGACATAATGGGGTGAGCTGAACATTTTGCCCATTATACTGTATGGTTCACGATCTGGGGCCATTATCTGTATGGTGCACTATGTGGAGCCATTACACTGTATGGGGCACTATTTGGGGCGATATATACTGTAAGATAACTATTTGAGACCATTATACTGTATGGTGCACTATATGGAGCCATTATACTGCACTGCTCACAAATTGCCTAAGGCAAATAATTCCTAATTGAAGATTCTTAAATATAAAAAAAAACCTTTTATTAATTATTTAATATCTACAAAGTTAAAGTGCAGTTTTAAAAATACATACTCTGTGGTGGTCAATAATATAGAAACCTTTTTCCCGTGATCTAGGAGATATAGTTCAGTTAAATATTAATTTGATTCAACTAACAGATATAGTGGTCATTGATAAGATCTCATAGATAGATATCAAAAGGATAAGTGATGATTAATCCTATTTAGATTGTGTATATGCAACCTCATAGGATTCTGGAATTTTTCTATAGAGAGCATAGCTTCCACATTAATAAGTATACTGCATTATTCACTTTGGATCACTCACAAATTGCCACCTATCTACGTTGCATACACTATTTGTTCTTCTAATTATTTTCCTTCATGAGGTATGATTCCTATTTAATGCTGTACCATTTTTCCCTCCTATTCTAAAAGATTGATCTCTATATAGGCTAATATATCTGGCTAATATCCATTTTGGGCATATCTGTAATTTGTTACTGCATAGTGTGATCATTATTATTATTATTATTATTATTATTTATTGTTATAGCGCCATTTATTCCATGGCGCTTTACAAGTGAGGAGGGGTATACATAATAAAAACAAAAATAAAAACAAGTACAATAATCTTAAACAATACAAGTCATAACTGGTACAGGAGCATGGACCACATTTTATTGCTCAGTGTTTATTGACCAGCACATTAAATGCTTTTTAAAAAAAAAAACAGCTGTCTCCCCTACATGCAGAATATCTATTTTTAACAGTGCACTTTAAGTTTGTAGATACTAAAAGAATTAATGGCAGTTATCTATATATGTATATATATATATATATATATATATATATATATATATATATAAATCTATATATATAATTGTCTAAGGGGTACTTCCGTCTGTCTGTCCTTCTGTCTTTCTGTCTGTCACGGATATTCATTGGTCGCGGCCTCTGTCTGTCATGGAAACCAAGTCGCTGATTGGTCGCGCCAGCTGCCTGTCATAGCTGCCGCGACCAATCAGCGACGGCCACAGTTCGATTAGTCCCTCCCTACTCCCCTGCAGTCTGTGCCTGCTCCATACTCCCCGCAGTTACGGCTCACACAGGGTTAATGCCAGCGGTAACGGACCGCGTTATGCCGCGGGTAACTCGCTCCGTTACCGCCGCTATTAACGCTGTGTGACCAAGTTTTTACTATATATATAAATACACTCAATACTTGGTCGGGGCTCCTTTTGCAATAATAACTGGTTAGAATGAAATAGATAGAATAGGTATATACACATAGAATACATAGATATATAGATGTCAGTGACACACACATACAGTTGTGTTCAAAACTTTACTTACCCGGCAAAATTTTTGCTTTCTTGATCTTATTTCAGAGAATATGAATGATAACACCAAAACTTTTTATCCACTCATGGTTAGTGGTTGGGTGAAGCAATTTATTGTGTTTTCTCTTTTTAAATCTTAATATAAACCCCAAACATCCAAATGACCCTGATAAAAAGTTCACTTTCCCCATTTCTTAATACCATGTATTGCCCCCTCTAACATCAATGACAGCTTGAAGTCTTTTGTGGTAGTTGTGGATGAGGTTCTTTATTTTCTCAGATGGTAAAGCTGCCCACTCTTCTTGTCAAAAAGCCTCCAGTTTCTGTAAATTTCTGGGCTGTCTAGCATGAACTGTGCGCTTGAGATCTCCCCAGAGTGGCTCAATGATTTTGAGGTTAGGAGACTGAGATAGCCACTTCAGAACCATCACTTTGCTCTGCTGTATCAAATGACAGATCGACTTGGCCTTGTGTTTGGATCGTTGTCATGTTGGAATGTCCAAGTACGTCCTATGGGCAGACGAGTGTAAATTTGCCTCCAATATTTGCTGATAATGTGCTGCATTCATCTTTCATACTTTGACCAAGTATCCTGTGCCTTAGTAGCTCACACATCCCCAAAACATCAGCGATCCACCTCCGTGCTTTAGAGTAGGAATTGTGTTCCTTTCATCATAGGCCTTGTTGACCTCTCTTCAAATGTAATGTTTATGGTTGTGGCCAAAAAGTTCAATTTTGGTCTCATCACTCATAATTACTTTGATCCAGAAGTTTTGAGGCTTGTCTCTGTGCTGTTTTGCGTATTGTAGGCAAGATACTTTGTGGCATCTGCACAGTAATGGCTTTCTTCTGGCGACTCGACCATGCAGCCCATTTTTCTTCAAGTGCCACCTTATTTTGCATCTTGAAACAGCCACACCACTAGTTTTTATAGAGTCCTGTATTGCAGCTGATGTTATTTGTGGGTTTTTCTTTGCATCCCAAACAATTTTCCTGGCATTTGTGGACGACATTTTTGTTGGTCTACCTGACTGTGGTTTTGTTTTTACAGAGCCCCTGATTTTAAATTTGTTAATCACAGTTTGAATGCTGCTGACTGGCATTATCAATTCCTTGAATATCTTTTTGTATCTCTTTCCTGTTTTATACAGTTCAACTACTTTTTCTCGTAGATCCGTTGACGATTCTTTTGCTTTCCCCATAACTTACAATCCAGAAACGACAATGTTCTGTCTGGTTCCCAGAGACTCACTCAGCTTTTATGCGCACACACACTGATTACAAGCAAACAGGTCACAGGTGAGATTATCATTCATATTCTCTGAGAAAAGGACAAGAAAGCAAAAATTCTGTCGGGGTATGTAAACTTTTGAGCACAACTGTATATATCTAATATATAAAGCTGAAAGTGTGTGTGTGTATGTATGTGTGTATGTCCGAGATTGGCAGCTGCACCATCACAGCTACAGCCACAAAATTTTGCACAGTCACACATCTGGACCCTAAGAGCGTCATAGGCTATGTGGTGAGGTGAAATTTTAACCCCGCGCATTCCAATTCACCAAACAATTTTGCCCCTATCTACATAATGGGGAAAAAGTGAAATGAAAAGTGTTGGAGGCAAATTGACAGCTGCCAGATGTGAACAAGGGGGACTTAAAGAATGAGAGCGATGGCGCTAAAGAGTATATACCGTACAGTTGCTAAATGGGGGCCCCGACATGGAGATATGGACACACACACACAAAACGTGCAACACACTACCACGTGCTTGAACACATATACCACCCTCAGCGCACATTTCACCACACGTACACCAACCTTGCTACATAAAAGTCAAAACACAAAAGTCGCCACTCAAAACTCACCACGAGCAAAATTTGCCACATGCAAAACTAGGCTCACGCAAAACTCGCCACACATGCAAAACTCACCTCATGGAAAACAAGCCACACACGAAACTTGCACACGCGGAAAAATTGCCACATGCACAAAAGTTGCAACACATGCAAAAGTTGCCCCACACAAAACTTGCACATACTTTTTTTTTTAGCTAGTTAGTATAGCGAACTTCACCGTCTAAGCGACGTCAGATTTTTTTTTTAGAAAAAAATAATAGTAGTTAGTACAGAGTAGCTTTAGACGTAGCATAGCTGGCGTCAGTGTTTGGTGATGTCCCCTTTCCTAGTCCCCCCATCCCTGTTCCAGTCCCCCCTCCAACTGAATTTTTAGCACACCTTCTTGTGCTTTTTCCTGTGCGCAACATACTGCGCAGAGCA
Organism: Ranitomeya variabilis; assembly: GCF_051348905.1. NCBI lineage: Eukaryota > Metazoa > Chordata > Amphibia > Anura > Dendrobatidae > Ranitomeya > Ranitomeya variabilis. The sequence goes on from NC_135238.1 coordinate 116,013,455, forward strand.
TTCGTGTTCTTTCTGTGTCTGCAGCACTCTGATCAGTATTGCTGCTGATCAGTGACTGGACCATGGAAATTTTTTAGCTAATTAGAGTATTGGACATCTCAGTCTTAGCGACGTCTGATTTTTTATTTTTTTTTCAGAAAAAAATAATAGTAGTTAGTACAGTGTAGTTTTAAACAGCATAGCTGGCGTCACAGTGTTAGTGATGACCTATTTGGCTTTTTTTAGAAAAAAAAATAATAGTAGTTTGTACAGTGTAGTTTTAGAGGTAGCGTAGCCGGCGTTACAGCGTTAGCGACGTCTGATCTTTGATAGAAAAAAAAAATCGTATAGAGTAGTTTTATAGGTAGTGTGTTAGGTATAGCCGGCATCAGTGTTTGGTGATGTACGATCTTGTTTTTTGGGAAAAAAAAACTTATAGAGTAGTATTATAGGTAGGGAGGTAGTATTTTTTTTTCTGCATAAAAAAAATGCTATCGATGGGTATTTTCTAGTGTATTAGAGAAGCATACGTCACATTGTTGGTGCCATTCGTTTTTCTTTTGCAATTAAAATAATTAGTTGTGCCGAATAAAATTTTAGGCAGTGTATTAGTGTATTAGGGGAGCGTACATCACATTGTTAGTGGCATTTTTCTTTAGTAAAAAATAATTATTTGCGTCTGGTAAATTTATAGGGATGGCATTAGTGTAATGAACGTCTATTTTTTTTTTTTAATACAACCTTTTTTTTACATCTCATTTTTCTTTTCAATTTTTTCTTTTCTACATTTCACTATCACTCTACTTTTTTTTTCTCTGTTCTTTAGAAAATAAAGTGTACCCTATTACACAAGCCCCACACATTACACATGTAAAAGCACCACTTCCACACACATCCCTGGGGTTTGGGAAAAAAAATAAAATGTCCCATTCGTTAAGATGCTATTCACCAGAGGAGGCTTACGCCATCCTTGCATCCTACACGGATTCAGCCAGTGAGGAAGATCCCACATTCCTCTATTCCTCCTCCTCCTCATCTAGTGAGGAAGGACCCCCATCAAGGCGCCCTAGGACACAGGCAACTCCTGCAACAAATCGATCCCATATGGATTGCAATCCCTGAAAATTATCAGCCTGTCATTCCAGATTTCATCGGCAACTCAGAAATCCAGTTTGACACACTGGATTCACTGAAATTGACTTCTTCAAATTTCAGTGATGAAATAATAAATCTTATGGTGGCCCAGATAAACCTGTCTGCCCAACAATTTTTAACCCAAAATCCCAAGCCATCATTCGCCAGATGGACCCCTGTTACTGCAGCAGAGATGATGAAATATTGGGGAATTGTGCTGCATATGGGCAAAATAAAAAAACAGAGCTTCGGCAATACTGGAGTACTGATATTCTGTAGAGTACACCAGTACTCCACATGACCATGACAAGGAAACAGTTTGAAGTGATCCATAAATTTTTGAATAACAGTGATAATGCATAGGGTTGAGCGACTTTCATTTTTGTAAGATCGAGTCGGGTTTTGTGAAACCCGACTTTGTCCAGAGTCGAGTCGAGTGCAGTCGGCCGATTATCGCTAAAAGTCGGGGATCGACCGAAACACGAAACCCAATGCAAGTCAATGGGGAAGCATAGTCGGCAGTGAGTGGAGGCCAGGAAAACACCTACAGTGCCCATTTTAATGCCAAAAACATCCATTCTTGTTTCTGAAGCTTGTCAATCTTAATTAACTTTATAATAATAGTTGGGCATTGGAACTTGGGGGTCATTTGGCAAAAGTGAGGGGTAGGGCTGGTTCAAGGTTTTAGTGGGCCCAGGAAAAGTGGACTACGTCACGGCGGTGGAGCAGAGAGAGGTAAGTATTTCAACGTTGCAAGTGCTGTGATCCTGAGCAAGCAGGGGGGGCACACTCGTTCGCATTGGCACTGGCACAGGGCCCCTCAAAGTACAGCGGTGTGTTTGCACGGCGGGGGCGCCTCCCACCAGCAGCGACACTTTTGCGTACTCTGAGGGGCCCTGTGCCAGTGACGTCGCCAACGAGTATGCCCCCCTACCTGATGAAGGAACCTGCACTTTCATCTGCACCTTCCTCTTTGTCCCTGTGTAAGGTGGTAAAACATGCGGGAAGGGGAACCTTACTTTCAGCAGGGTCAGATTCTGGCTGTGTAGAGTGCAAGGGGAATGTAGTGGTCTAGGTCAATGTACCAGCAGACTCATCTAGCAGTGGCTGGGCAATGGGCAGGATGAGGAGGAAACAGATATAGGGCCAAAGAATAAAGTAGGCTAAATGCAGTTCAAAATTGGTAACAGGACTAAACAGGCGGCATTGCTTTGTTCAGTGGAGTAGTAAACCCAGGAGCAGCAGACACTGTTTTAAGGGCCCAACCACACTAGTCGGCCAAATGCAGTTTAATATCTGCTACTGTAGGCCAAAAGCCAGAAGGTTGAAGCTCAGCTTTATTCAGTTGAGGACAAACACCAGGGAGGGGCAGACACCGTTAGTAGACCCTAACCACCAATTTTTTAAAAAACAGCTCTTAATGAGAGCCAGAAGGTTGAAGCTCAGCTTTATTCAGTTGAGGAAAAACACCAGGGAGGGGCAGACACCATTAGTAGGCCGTAACCACCAAGTTTTTAAAAAAACAGCGCTTAATGAGAGCCAGAAGGTTGAAGCTCAGCTTTATTCAGTTGAGGAAAAACACCAGGGAGGGGCAGACACCGTTAGTAGGCCCTAACCAAATTTGAAGGCCAAATGCAGTTTAATATCTGATATTATAGGCCGAAAGCCAGAAGGTTGAAGCTCAGCTTTATTCAGTTGAGGGAAAACACCAGGGAGGGGCAGACACCGTTAGTAGGCCCTAACCACCAGTTTTTTAAAAAACAGCACTTAATGAGAGCCAGAAGGTTGAAGCTCAGCTTTATTCAGTTGAGGGAAAACACCAGGGAGGGGCAGACACCGTTAGTAGGCCCTAACCACCAATTTTTAAAAAAACAGCACTTAATGAGAGCCAGAAGGTTGAAGCTCAGCTTTATTCAGTTGAGGAAAAACACCAGGCAGGGGCAGACACCGTTAGTAGGCCGTAACCAAAGTTGAAGGCCAAATGCAGTTTAATATCTGATACTATAGGCCGAAAGCCAGAAGGTTGAAGCTCAGCTTTATTCAGTTGAGGAAAAACACCAGGGAGGGGCAGACACCGTTAGTAGGCCGTAACCAAAGTTGAAGACCAAATGCAGTTTAATATCTGATACTATAGGCCAAAAGCCAGAAGGTTGAAGCTCAGCTTTATTCAGTTGAGGAAAAACACCAGGGAGGGGCAGACACCATTAGTAGGCCGTAACCAAAGTTGAAGGCCAAATGCAGTTTAATATCTGATACTATAGGCCGAAAGCCAGAAGGTTGAAGCTCAGCTTTATTCAGTTGAGGAAAAACACCAGGGAGGGGCAGACACCGTTAGTAGGCCGTAACCACCAATTTTTTTAAAAAACAGCACTTAATGAGAGCCAGAAGGTTGAAGCTCAGCTTTATTCAGTTGAGGGAAAACACCAGGGAGGGGCAGACACTGTTAGTAGGCCCTAACCACCAATTTTTTAAAAAACAGCACTTAATGAGAGCCAGAAGGTTGAAGCTCAGCTTTATTCAGTTGAGGGAAAACACCAGGGAGGGGCAGACACCGTTAGTAGGCCGTAACCACCAATTTTTTAAAAAACAGCACTTAATGAGAGCCAGAAGGTTGAAGCTCAGCTTTATTCAGTTGAGGGAAAACACCAGGGAGGGGCAGACACCGTTAGTAGGCCCTAACCACCAATTTTTAAAAAAACAGCACTTAATGAGAGCCAGAAGGTTGAAGCTCAGCTTTATTCAGTTGAGGGAAAACACCAGGGAGGGGCAGACACCGTTAGTAGGCCCTAACCACCAATTTTTTAAAAAACAGCACTTAATGAGAGCCAGAAGGTTGAAGCTCAGCTTTATTCAGTTGAGGAAAAACACCAGGGAGGGGCAGACACCGTTAGTAGGCCGTAACCAAAGTTGAAGGCCAAATGCAGTTTAATATCTGATACTATAGGCCGAAAGCCAGAAGGTTGAAGCTCAGCTTTATTCAGTTGAGGAAAAACACCAGGGAGGGGCAGACACCGTTAGTAGGCCGTAACCAAAGTTGAAGGCCAAATGCAGTTTAATATCTGATACTATAGGCCGAAAGCCAGAAGGTTGAAGCTCAGCTTTATTCAGTTGAGGAAAAACACCAGGGAGGGGCAGACACCGTTAGTAGGCCGTAACCAAAGTTAAAGGCCAAATGCAGTTTAATATCTGATACTATAGGCCGAAAGCCAGAAGGTTGAAGTTTAGCTTTATTCAGTTGAGGAAAAACACCAGGGAGGGGCAGACACCATTAGTAGGCCGTAACCAAAGTTGAAGGCCAAATGCAGTTTAATATCTGATACTATAGGCCGAAAGCCAGAAGGTTGAAGCTCAGCTTTATTCAGTTGAGGAAAAACACCAGGGAGGGGCAGACACCGTTAGTAGGCCGTAACCACCAATTTTTTTAAAAAACAACACTTAATGAGAGCCAGAAGGTTGAAGCTCAGCTTTATTCATTTGAGGGAAAACACCAGGGAGGGGCAGACACCGTTAGTAGGCCGTAACCACCAATTTTTTAAAAAACAGCACTTAATGAGAACCAGAAGGTTGAAGCTCAGCTTTATTCAGTTGAGGGAAAACACCAGGGAGGGGCAGACACCGTTAGTAGGCCGTAACCACCAATTTTTTTAAAAAACAACACTTAATGAGAGCCAGAAGGTTGAAGCTCAGCTTTATTCAGTTGAGGGAAAACACCAGGGAGGGGCAGACACCGTTAGTAGGCCGTAACCACCAATTTTTTAAAAAACAGCACTTAATGAGAACCAGAAGGTTGAAGCTCAGCTTTATTCAGTTGAGGGAAAACACCAGGGAGGGGCAGACACCGTTAGTAGGCCCTAACCACCAATTTTTTAAAAAACAGCACTTAATGAGAGCCAGAAGGTTGAAGCTCAGCTTTATTCAGTTGAGGGAAAACACCAGGGAGGGGCAGACACCGTTAGTAGGCCCTAACCACCAATTTTTTAAAAAACAGCACTTAATGAGAGCCAGAAGGTTGAAGCTCAGCTTTATTCAGTTGAGGAAAAACACCAGGGAGGGGCACACACCGTTAGTAGGCCGTAACCAAAGTTGAAGGCCAAATGCAGTTTAATATTTGATACTATAGGCCGAAAGCCAGAAGGTTGAAGCTCAGCTTTATTCAGTTGAGGAAAAACACCAGGGAGGGGCAGACACCGTTAGTAGGCCGTAACCACCAATTTTTTTTAAAAACAGCACTTAATGAGAGCCAGAAGGTTGAAGCTCAGCTTTATTCAGTTGAGGAAAAACACCAGGGAGGGGCAGACACCGTTAGTAGGCCCCAACCACCAATTTTTGGTTAAAAAAGCACTTAATGAGAGCCTGAAGGATGAAGCTCAGATTTAGACAGTGGAGGACAATTTGAATTAGGGACTGCAGACAGACTTAGTAGGCTGTCCCCTGTGGACCATGCATCCACCACATTAACCCATTGCACTGTAATGGACACGTAACCTTCCGTGGCCATGCCTACAGGTCCATGCGTCTGTTGTCAGGTGCACCTTTGTACTCACAGATTGCCAGAGTGCATGGACAATGCGGTTTTTTACATGCTGGTGGAGGGTTGGGATGGCTTTTCTACAAAAGAAGTGCCGACTGGGTAGCTCGTAGCGTGGTACAGCGTAGTCCATCATGGCTTTATTAATATTAAATAAAATATATAAATAGGCTCTATGAACTTTTAAATAGGTTCCAGGGGTACACGGGCAGCATTGGTGTGGTCAGTGGAGGAGTATTGCAAGGAGTGACCGCAGACAGGCTAACGAAGGCCTAAAATAAAAAAAAATAGGCTCATGGCAGTTTTAAATAGGTTACATGGATACACAGGCAGCATTGTGGTCAGCGGAGGAGGATTGCAAGGAGTGACCGCAGACAGGCTAACGAAGGCCTAAAATAAAAAATAGGCTCATGGCAGTTTTAAATAGGTTACATGGATACACAGGCAGCATTGTGGTCAGCGGAGGAGTATTGCAAGGAGTGACCGCAGACAGGCTAACAAAGGCCTAACATAACAAAAAATAGGCTCATGGCAGTTTTAAATCGGTTACATGGATACACAGGCAGCATTGTGGTCAGCGGAGGAGGATTGCAAGGAGTGACCGCAGACAGGCTAACAAAGGCCTAAAATAACAAAAAATAGGCTCATGGCATTTTTAAATCGGTTACATGGATACACAGGCAGCATTGTGGTCAGCGGAGGAGTATTGCAAGGAGTGACCGCAGACAGGCTAACGAAGGCCTAAAATAACAAAAAATAGGCTCATGGCAGTTTTGAAATAGGTTACATGGATACACAGGCAGCATTGTGGTCAGCGGAGGAGTATTGCAAGGAGTGACCGCAGACAGGCTAACGAAGGCCTAAAATAACAAAAAATAGGCTCATGGCAGTTTTAAATAGGTTACATGGATACACAGGCAGCATTGTGGTCAGCGGAGGAGTATTGCAAGGAGTGACCGCAGACAGGCTAACGAAGGCCTAACATAACAAAAAATAGGCTCATGGCAGTTTTAAATCGGTTACATGGATACACAGGCAGCATTGTGGTCAGCGGAGGAGGATTGCAAGGAGTGTCTGACACAGTTAGTACTCACAAAAAAGAAATAGATGTTAATGTCTCGCAAAACAGCAAAAAAAAAAAAAAAGGTGGCATACTTAGGTACAGGGGTGGGCTCATCTGCTGAGTTTCTGACAAAGTAATTTGGCAGTAACTTGGTATTTACTGGTGTCAATATAGGACATTGACCCAGACTACTTTAACTAGCATCATAGATGTCAACAAATTGGTATTGTCAGTGCCAGGCATTGAATGATGTCAGCGCATAGACTAAACATTGGTGGAGCTGTGCGAGATAATTTTGCACGTGGTAGAGCACAGTTTGAGCTGGGGGGGTGGGGGAACTCTCTTGTGGCCGGCGGTACCGTCCCAGGGCCCCTCAAGTTACAACGGTGTGTCTGACGTTGGGTGCGCACCACCACTGCCAGAGACACTACATTGTACTATGAGGGACCCAGTGGCAGTGCCGTCGACCAAAAGCGGGCACACCCACCTCTTCAGACAAACAGCACTGTAACGGGTGCTTGCGACAAGTGGCGAGACCACGGCCCCGTGGGGGGAGTTTTCCCATTGGGGGAGGTGTAAACATGTCGTATGCTGGACAAACAGCTGCTGCAAATTAAGAGATTGGAACACTCAGTAAGACCAGTCCATAAGCAAGACCTTTTTATAGGAAAGCTAGGTGTCAGCCGGGAAAGGTGGGGCAAAATAATTTGAAATCCAGGAGTGGTTTATTTTAATGAAGGTGAGATCATCCACATTTTGGGTAGCCAGACGAGTCCTTTTTTCGGTTAATATTGAACCAGCAGCACTGAATACTCTTTCTGATAGCACACTAGCTGCTGGGCAAGCAAGCTCCTGCAATTCATATTCTGCCAATTCAGGCCAGGTGTCTAATTTGGATGCCCAGTAATCAAATGGGAATGACGCTTGAGGGAGAACATCGATAAGGGATGAAAAATAGTTAGTAACCATACAGGACAAATGTTGTCTCCTGTCACTTTGAATAGATGCTGCAGTACCTGTCCTGTCTGCGGTCATTGTGAAATCACTCCACAACCTGGTCAGAAAACCCCTCTGTCCAACGCCAATTCTGATCTGTGCACCTCTAACACCTCTGCCCTGTAGCCCCCTGCAGCTTGTGTGAGAACCATCACCGGCGCTGTGTGCTGGGAATGCCTGAATCAAACGGTCTACAAGAGTAGCTTGTTTGGTTGCTAATATTTGTTCGAGGTTCTCATGTGGCATAATATTTTGCAATTTGCCTTTATAGCGAGGGTCAAGGATGTAGGCCAACCAGTAATCGTCATCGCTCATCATTTTAATAATGCGTGTGTCCTTTTTGAGGATACGTAAGGCATAATCCGCCACGTGGGCCAAAGTTCCAGTTGTCAAATCTGTGGTTGTGCTGGTTTGAGGGGCAGTTACAGGCAAATCTACTTCACTTGTCTCCCTTAAAAAAACAGAACCCGGCCTTGCAACGCCACTAATTTCTGTTGGCCCAGGAGAAGCTTCCTCATTAAAAAAGTACTCATCCCCATCATCCTCCTCGTCCTCCTCCTCCTCTTCGCCCGCTACCGCGTCCTCTACACGGCCCTGACCAGACAATGGCTGACTGTCATCAAGGCTTTCCTCTTCCTCGGCTGCAGACGCCTGCTCTTTTATGTGCGTCAAACTTTGCATCAGCAGACGCATTAGGGGGATGCTCATGCTTATTATGGTGTTATCTGCACTAACCAGCCGTGTGCATTCCTCAAAACACTGAAGGACTTGACACGGGTCTTGTAGCTTCGACCACTGCACACCTGACAACTCCATGTCTGCCATCCAACTGCCTGCCCGTGTATCCTCCCACAAATACATAACAGCACGCCTCTGTTCGCACACTCTCTGAAGCATGTGCAGTGTGGAGTTCCACCTTGTTGCAACGTCGATGATTAGGCGATGCTGAGGAAGGTTCAAAGAACGCTGATAGTTCTGCATACGGCTGGAGTGTACGGGCGAACGGCGGATATGCGAGCAAAGTCTGCGCACTTTGAGTAGCAGGTCGGGTAACCCCGGATAACTTTTCAGGAAGCACTGCACCACCAGGTTTAAGGTGTGAGCCAGGCAAGGAATGTGTTTCAGTTGGGAAAGGGCTATGGCAGCCATGAAATTCCTTCAGTTATCACTCACTACCTTGCCTGCCTCAAGATGTACAGTGCCCAGCCATGACTGAGTTTCTTGGTGCAAGAACTCGGACAGAATTTCCGCGGTGTGTCTGTTGTCGCCCAAACACTTCATTGCCAATACAGCCTGCTGACGCTTGCCACTAGCTGTCCCATAATGGCACACCTGGTGTGCAACAGTGGCAGCTGCGGATGGAGTGGATGTGCGACTGCGGTCTGTGGACGAGCTCTCGCTTCTGCAGGAGGAGGAAGAGGAGGAGGGGGGGAACGCCTACAGCCAACTCTTTCCTTGACCGTGGGCTAGGCAGAACTGTCCCAATATTGCTGTCCCCTGTGGACCCTGCATCCACCACATTCACCCAGTGTGCCGTAATGGACACGTAACGTCCCTGGCCATGCCTACTGGTCCATGCATCTGTTGTCAGGTGCACCTTTGCAGTGACAGACTGCCTGAGTGCATGGACGATGCAGTCTTTAACATGCTGTTGGATGGCTGGGATGGCTTTTCTAGAAAAGAAGTGCCAACTGTGTAGCTCGTAGCGTGGTACAGCGTAGTCCATCAGCGCTTTGAAAGCTTCGCTTTCAACTAACCGGTAGGGCATCATCTCTAATGAGATTAGTCTAGCAATGTGGGCGTTCAAACCCTGTGTACGCGGATGCGTGGATGAATACTTCCTTTTCCTAACAAGAGTCTCATGTAGGGTGAGCTGGACTGGAGAGCTGGAGATCGTGGAACTAGCGGTGGTGCCGGTGGACATGGGTGAGTGACAGAGGGTTGGAGATGTTATTCTTGCCGGTGCCCTACATGCAGTGTTTCCTACTGCAAACCTGGTGATTCCCTGACTGCTTTGGCCTGGCGACGAAAGCTGCACACATACTGCAGGTGGTGTGGGAAATGGTGGGTTTACAGTGAGGGAAGGGATGTAGCGTTGCTGACCGTTGCTGACCGTGTAAGCCGGTGGTATATCGTTCGTGACGGGGCACCATAGTCTCCGCTGGGTTTGATTCTGCCTCAGTACACTGCGAGGGCAATGTTCTGGTCTGAGTCAAAGGAACAGCATAGTAATCTGGCTGTGGCTGTGCATCTGTGCACTCCATGTCCGATTCAACTTCTAATGGGCATGGCCTGTTAACTGTTTCACTGTCTAACCCAGGAACGGTATGTGTAAAGAGCTCCATGGAGTAACCTGTTGTGTCGACTGACGCATTCTTCACTGTTGTTCTGGGTAAAGGACACAAGGAAGCGACTTGTTCCCGACCGGGAGCATCCACTGACGATGCACTGCTCTGACATTTGGCACTTTCTGAGGAGGAGGCGAAAGAGCTAGAGGCAGAGTCAGCTATGAATGCCAATACTTGTTCCTCCTGCTCCGGCTTCAAAAGTGGTTTTCCTACTCCCAGAAAAGAGAGCGTTCGAGGCCTTGTGTAGCCAGACAACGAACCTGGCTCAACAACTCGAGACTTAGGTGCTATACTGCTTTTACCATGACCACCTGATGCTCCACCACCACTACCATCATTACCAGCTGACAATGACCGCCCACGGCCACGACCTCTTCCACTAGACTTCCTCATTGTTTGCAAAACGTAACCAAAGTAACGGTATTTGTTACTGTAAAACAACTTATAAGGTGAACTCAAACTTCTGTAGGATTGATATATACCTTTACAGGTGCCTGACACTGAATGGAAAATCAGGCCCAATGGTACACACTTGGTTTTCTGTGCCCCAATAATTTGAGACAGATGGCACACACAGGACCGGCACTCAAGCAGAAATGCCAATCTTAATCTCCCACTATTTTTTTTTTCAGGGAGAATTAAAAAAAATAAATAAATATATATATATATATATATATATATATATATATATATATATATATATATTTATATTACACACTAGGTTTTCTGTGGCACACAATGAGAGACAGATGCCACACACAGGACTGGCACAGAGGCAGATTAGCCAATATTTTTCTCCCACTAATTATTTTTTTTTGAAAAGGGAGAATTTACCCCCCCCCAAAAAAAAATGGCCAAGTATTACACAGTGGTTTTTGGTGGCACACAATGAGAGACAGATGCCACACACAGCAATGGCACAGAGGCAGACTTGCCAATATTTATCTCCCACTAATTATTTTTTTTTGAAAAGGGAGAATTTACCCCCCCCCAAAAAAAAATGGCCTAGTATTACACAGTGGTTTTCGGTGGCACACAATGAGAGACAGTTGCCACACACAGCAATGACACAGAGGCAGACTTGCCAATATTTATCTCCCACTAATTATTTTTTTTGAAAAGGGAGAATTTACCCCCCCCCAAAAAAAATGGCCAAGTATTACACAGTGGTTTTCGGTGCCACAAAATGAGAGACAGATGCCACACACAGCAATGGCACAGAGGCAGACTTGCCAATATTTATCTCCCACTAATTATTTTTTTGGAAAAGGGAGAAGTTACCCCCCCACAAAATGGCCAAGTATTACACAGTGGTTTTCGGTGGCACACAATGAGAGACAGATTCCACACACAGCAATGGCACAGAGGCAGACTTGCCAATATTTATCTCCCACTAATTATTTTTTTTGGAAAAGGGAGAATTTGTAAATAAAATAAAAAAATGGCCAAGTATTACACAGTGGTTTTCAGTGGCACACAATGAGAGACATATGCCACACACAGCAATGGCACAGAGGCAGACTTGCCAATATTTATCTCCCACTAATTTTTTTTTTGAAAAGGGAGAATTTACCCCCCCCCCAAAAAAAATGGCCTAGTATTACACAGTGGTTTTTGGTGGCACACAATGAGAGACAGATGCCACACACAGCAATGGCACAGAGGCAGACTTGCCAATATTTATCTCCCACTAATTATTTTTTTTTTGAAAAGGGAGAATTTACCCCCCCCAAAAAAAAAATGGCCAAGTATTACACAGTGGTTTTCGGTGGCACACAATGAGAGACAGATGCCACACACAGCAATGGCACAGAGGCAGACTTGCCAATATTTATCTCCCACTAATTATTTTTTTTTGGAAAAGGGAGAATTTGTAAAAAAAAAAAAAAGGCCAAGTAATACACAGTGGTTTTCGGTGGCACACAATGAGAGACAGATGCCACACACAGCAATGGCACAGAGGCAGACTTCCAATATTTATCTCTCACTAATTATTTTTTTTTTAAAAGGGAGAATTTACCCCCCCCAAAAAAAATGGCCAAGTATTACACAGTGGTTTTCGGTGGCACACAATGAGAGACAGATACCACACACAGCAATGGCACAGAGGCAGACTTGCCAATATTTATCTCCCACTAATTATTTTTTTGGGAAAAGGGAGAATTTGTAAAAAAAAAAAATGGGCAAGTATTACACAGTGGTTTTCGGTGGCACACAATGAGAGACAGATGCCACACACAGCAATGGCACAGAGGCAGACTTGCCAATATTTATCTCCCTGCAGTAATGTCAGAAAAGTATGGGAGGCAGCTATAAAAAGGACTGCTGCACACAAAAGTGTGGACAAACACACAAGATAGCTGTGCAGAAAGGAAGGAAAAACAGGATTTGTGCTTTGAAAGAAGCAGTTGGTTTGCACAGCGGCGTACACACAAAGCAACACAGTTATCAGGGAGCCTTCTAGGGCAGCCCAATGAGCTACAGCGCTGAGGAAAAAAAAATGTAGCTTCCACTGTCCCTGCAAACAAAAGGTGGTGTTGGACAGTGGAAATCGCTACAGCACAAGCGGTTTGTGGCTTTATGTACCCTGGCTATCACTATCCCTGCTTCTGAAGAAGCGGCAGCAACCTCTCCCTACGCTCAGATCAGCAGCAGTAAGATGGCAGTTGGCGGGAACGCCCCTTTATAGCCCCTGTGACGCCGCAGAAAGCAAGCCAATCACTGCAATGCCCTTCTCTAAGATGGTGGGGACTGAGATCTATGTCATCACGCTGCCCACACTCTGTGCCCACCTTCATTGGCTGAGAAATTGCGCTTTTAGCATCATTGAAACGGGACTTTGGCGCGAAAGTCGCGTACCGCATGGCAGACCCCACACAGGGATCGGCTCGGTTTCATGAGACGCCGACTTTGCCAAAAGTCGGTGACTTATGAAAATGAACGATCCGTTTCGCTCAACCCTAATAATGTAGTGTCCTCCCCGAGACGATCAAAACTTTGATCGCCTATATAAAATTCAGCCAGTGGTTGACCACTTCAGCTGAAAATGTATAATACAGTGCCATGTGAAAAGCCAAAGTATAGTACAAAAAGTTGGCCGTGCATATTGTACAGATGGAACTGTACAATGCTTTTGTGCTGTTCCGATCTGCAGGCAATACGGGGACCTTCCTTCAGTTTCAGGAGGTAGTCATCAAGGCAATAATGTTTGTCACTCAGGGAGGTGAGGGTCCCAGTATGTCTGAATCTGATAGTGCCGATGATGTCCCAGGTCAACATTTCCCAGGACAGGTTCCCCAAACAGCGAGCTCAGAACGATCACAAAAACGGTGCAGAGTATGCTCCAAGAGGGGAATCCGAAAGGACACAAATTACCATTGTGAAACCTGCCCCGAGAAATCTGACCTTTGCATTAAGGATTGCTTCAAAGCGTACCACACATCCACAAATTAATATAGTTAGTTCATACCCTGTTGACACAACACACTTTAATAATCTAATGTACCCCGGATATCTTACACATAATACCACATTATAAATTCATACACCAGTAAAACCCAAAGCATTAAAATCATTAATATAAAACTATGCTTCTAGATAAATTCCTTCAGGGGTCTAGTTTCCAAAATTGGGTCAATTGTGGAGGATTTCCACTGTTTAGGCACATCAGGGGCTCTTCAAATGCAATATGACGCACACAAACCATTCCATCAAAGTCTGCAATCGAAATTGTCACTCCTTTCATTCCGAGCCCTGCCATGCACCCAATCAGTGGTTTTCCCCCACCTATGGAGTATTGGTGTACTCAGTAGAAATTGCACAACAACTTTCGCTGACCATTTTCTCCTGTTACCCTTGTAAAAATAAAAAAAAATTGTCCCAAAAAGATCATTTTTGTGGAAAAAATTTTTGTTTTTTATTTTCACGGATCTACGTTCTAAATTTCTGTGAAGCACCTGGGGATTCCAAGTGCTCATTACACAGCTACATAAGTTCCTTGAAGGGTCTAGTTTCCAAAATAGGGTCACTTGTGGGGGTTTTCCAATGTTTGGGCACATCAGGGGCTCTTCAAATGCGACATGGCATCCACTCTCAATTCCAGCCAATTTTGTGCTCAAAAAGTCAATAGGGACTCCTTCACTTCTGAGCCCTGCCATGCACCCAAACAGAGGTTTACCCCCACATATGAGGTATCGGCGTATTCAGGAGAAATTGCACAACAACTTAAGTGGCACATTTTCTACTTTTACACTTGTAGAAATAAAAAAAAAATTGTTGATGAAAAATCACTTTTGTGGAAAAAAATTGTTTTTTTTTATTTTCACAGCTCTACGTTCTAAACTTCTGTGAAGCACCTGGGGGTTCACTGTGCTCACCACACAGCTAGATAAGTTCTTTGAAGGATCTAGTTTCCAAAATAGGGTCATTTGTGGGGGTTTTCTAATGTTTAGGCACATCAGGGGCTCTTCAAACGTGACATGGCGTTCGCTCTCATTTCTAGCCAATTTTGCATTCAAAAAGTCAAAAGGTGCTCCTTCCCTTCTGAGCCCTGCTGTGAACCCAAACAGTTTTCCCCCACATATGATGTATCGGTGAACTCAGGAGAAATTGATCAACAACTTTAGAGGGTTCTCCTTTTACAATTGTGAAAATAAAAAAAATGTTGCTGAAAGGTCATTTTTGTTACTAAAAAGTTAAATGTTCATTTTTTCTTCCACGTTTCTTTAGCTGTTGTGAAGAACCTGAAGGGTCAATAAACGTCTTGAATGTGGTTTTGAGCAGATTGAGGGGTGCAGTTTTTAGAATAGTGTCAATTTGGGGTATTATGTTTCATATAGACCCCTCAAAGTGACTTCAAATGTGATGTGGTCCCTAAAAAAAATGGTTTGGTAAAAATTGTTGAAAAAATCAGAAATCGCTGGTCAACTTTTAACCGTTATAACTTTCTAACAAAAAAACATTTTGTTCCAAAATTTTGCTGATGTAAAGTAGACATGTTGGAAATGTTATTTATTAACTATTTTGTGCGATATGACTCTCTGATTTAAGGGCATAAAAATTAAAATTTGGAAAATCACATTTTTTTAAAATTTTAGCCAAATTTTCATTTTTTTCCCACAAATAAATGCAAGTCTTACCGAAGAAATTGTATTGCTATCATAAAGTACAATATGTCTCAAGAAAACAATGTCAGAATCACCAGGATCTGTTGAAGCGTTTCAGAGTTGAAAAAATTGGCTGGTCAGAAAGGTGAAAACAGGCTGGGTCACGAAGGGGTTAATATTCGTAATTAAACCATACTTACGACCTCACCTAATTCCACCAAAGTTCTTATTCACCTGTAATAAAACTAAAATAAAAAAACAACAATATGCCATAGTTTTCTTTTGATCTGTCCCATGCAATAATCCATGTCAGGGGATAAATAGTTTTCAACCTGGACTGTGTTGGGTGTCGAGTTCCCACTGCTGCACAGGGGGAATCTTGAACCATGTTCACTGCGGTGTCCCATTCTCCTCCAGCCACAGTGGAACCTGCTCAGCAGAGACGTCGATCCCAGCATCTGGCTCAAGCTGATACTGTGCGCTTGGGTACTGCTACCTTTCAAGGCTCTGCCTTTGTAGCCAGCACTGTTCAGCAATGAGCAGGCATTTCAGGGACTAAGTCCTGCTTTTCCCACACTGAGCATGCCCATGGGATGACCTCCCATTGGTGGTCGGGAGTCACATGTTCAGGTCCTGTTGTGGCTCCTATTGGACCATCAGGAAGGTCCCGGAGCGCTACTGCTATAAAAGGTTTGCATGGCCACTTGGCCATGCGCTAGTGTAAACTTATTAACTTGTGTGTGTGTGGATGAATGCCTGTGGAATCATTCCCATCCCTAGTGTTGTTGCATGCTCATGAATGGAAGAGCTACCCAGTACCCCACAGTGCTATCCTGCGCAATTGCTGAATCCAGTTAGCAGCGACCGCCAGAACAGCGCCGTGCGCAGATAGTGTGCTTTCCTGGCCGTAGTTAGGGTGGTTAGTAGCATCCGCCAGAGCGCAGCTGCAGGCACTCCTGTGCGGTAAATATTTACTTTAGTTGTTTCCCTGGCACCGCAGTACCGGTGTTGAGCGCAAGAGATCTAGAGGGACTCTTACCCTGAGTCTTGGGACAGAGTTCTGTGTCGCCTTGCTTGCGCTCTCTGTGCGGCATCGTGGCCCTGTGACGCAACAGGGTTTGCTTCCTTCATACCTGGTGAAGCTAACCCGTGTGTGTACTCACATTATACCGCCATATAGTCCGTCATTACTAAGCAGCAGGTGTCTTAGCTGCACGGTGGACCCCGGACTGCGAACGCACCTTGTATCACCTCTAATTATTATTTGGTGCGTTCCGCCAGTCCTAACAGATGGTGCCAAGATGCGACCGTCCAGGCTCAGAACCACTGGTAAATGAGCTATCCATTACTAATCCATTACTAATCCTATAGTTACATGGTACATAAAGACATAGTCAGAATAAAGTCCTTTATTACAAATAAGACTAAACACAGTTTTCCATTTAATTTAAAAATAACAAACACAGTTATACTCACCTAACGCCTAATTCCACCAAAGCCCTCGTTCTCCTTTAATAAATCTAAAATAAAAAAAAACAACAATATACCATACCTGTCTGTCGTTCTGTCCCATGCACTAATCCATGTCTGGGGGATTAATAGTTTTCAACCTGGACGGTGCCAAAATGCGATCATCCAGGCTGAGAACCACTGGTGAATGAGCAGCTGCGAGCACAGCCTCAGTGACTAGCGGTGACATCATTAAAGTTACCTACGGTCACTGAAAATGCCTTCCCAGCAGGGCTGATCTGCCATGAAAGACATAGATTCTATGTATAACATGCCAACTTTCATGGACACATTCTCAACCTTAGAAGTAACATGACTTTGGTAAGGGGAGAATTATAAATTGTTAATACTTGAATAGGATGAATAATAGTTGACACTGTGTACCCACACTCGAAAGCAAAATCACTTGTCAATAAGATCTAAGGTGGAACCTGAGTCAGCAAATACAGAGGAAGCAATAACTACTGATTTGGTAACCAAATATATTTGTAATAAACAACCAGTAGTATGCATGACAAATAACTTCAAACTGTTAGAATCAGTGTACTTACATCTTACTGTTTTTTTTTTTATATATATATATATATATATATATATATATATATATATATATATATATATATATATATATATATATATATATATCCTCTTTACCTTTATGAAATTTGTTAAGTATTTGAAACACTGAATGATTACATGACATGAAAAACACCTGTTACCTACAACCGACAGAAAAAAAGATAACAGAACTGAAAGACCAAAAACTTGTATTAGTTGTGGCTCAGAGGAGAGAGAACACAAGATCAAGGGTTCCAATCCAGAAGCATGAAAGAAACAAGTAACAACTGAAGCCAGCTGCAGTAAAGGCCTGGCAAAGAATCGCAAACGAGGAAGCTCAACGTTCGGTGACGACCATGGCTTCCACACTTCATGCAGTCATTGTCTGCAAAGGATTCTCTAAAAAGTATTAAAAATGAACATTTTACGTATGGTAAAGTTATTTTGTCCAATTACTTTTAAGCCCATGAAATGAGGATGCATTGTAAAAAAATCGTGACGATTCCTATATGTTTCACAGGATAGTTTTGTTCAATCCCTTTTATTAAACCTGAAAGTCTACGCTTCAATTGCATTTCAATTGTTTCATTTTAAATCAAAAACAGTGTCATGCAGAGCTGAAATCACAGGTTCCGTGTTTGTACAAAATATTCTTGAAACTAACTGTAACTATAATTTGACAAATGAGTTTTAACATTTGGGGACACAAAGTTATCAAATGTGTAGGATTTTACTCTTACATACAGTGTCGGACTGGGGCACCGGGACACCGGAGAATCCTCCGGTGGGCCCCGCCCCCAGCTCCTGCCTCCTTCATTTCTCCCTGCCCTGCATGCCAATAGTGTGCACCGAGCGGTGCCCACTTTGTTTTATAGCCAGCATCGGCGCGCAGGCTGTATGGAACAAATGATGTGAAGTGCAGCTGCGCGGCAGCTCCTTCACATCACCTGCTGGCGCTGCCGACTTCCATTGATCTGCTAAGAGCCGGGCCCGTGCGCAGCATGAGTGTGTGCCGACCTCACTTTAGCCAGCACAGTCAGAGGCACAGCTGACTGTGTGAGGCAGAGTCAGAGAGGAGACACACATGCACGCAGCAGCTCACCCACCACAGTCACCTGTTTCTTGCACTGTGCTGAGGCTCCGGCTCTTCATCATAAAGTGTGGACAGAGGTGGTCTAATGCTGATTGGCTAATATGCAGCCAATCAGCATTAGTTTTCTTTGTGTGACCTCACAGCACACCTCAGGCAATGATCTGTGCTGTGATTGGTCGGCTGTCCTGCACAAGCAGCACAGCAATAGATAGATGGAGACTGGAGCTGAGGGACATTTATGATGACTGGCTGCAGGCAGTAATGTGTAAGTAACATAGATGATGCCTGCAGGCAGCGTGCAGCATAGTTCTCCAGCCACTGAGGTAGTTAGTGGAGGCCCCCCCATGCAATCTAAGGGTGACACAAGGTGGGGGTCCCCCATAGAAAATGTTTAATTTCCTGTGGTCCCCCTTCCCCACTGTCTCTTAATTTACTGTGGGTCTCACCTCTCCCACCATTTCCCATCTGGGGAAGTGGGCCCTCAGCCTCAGGAAATTACGTGACACAGTGGGGAGGGGGCCCTCAGCCCTCAGATATTTGACCCCTTCATGACATCCGTCTTACATGTATGGCGCATGTTAGATGCCACTGTCAATCTCTGACACCTGCATTTAACATGTGGCGCCGACATGCGTTCACGTCATTCTTTTGCCCATCGGTGCACCTGTTATGTGATCAGCGTCGGACTGGCCCACCGGGATACCGGTGAAATGCCTCGTGGGCCCCGACCCAGAGAGGAGGAGGAGGAGGAAGAAAAAAAAAAAGAGACGCGGGCCCTTTAAATCTAAGGGGCGGCGCCGACCGCCACCAGGGCCCCCCCCCCCCCCCGACGCCAGCGCTGGCATCGGGCCCCCCTTCTAATACTCACCTCTCCTGGTTCCTGCGGCAGCTGCAGCGTCTTCAGCGCCCCCTGACTCTGCGACTTCTCAGGGCAGAGGGTGCGATGACGTCATCACTGCGCGCTCAGCCTCTCTGTCCTGAGCGTTGCAGATCCGGAGAGACGCTGAGTGCACCGGACCTGCGCTGGGAAGGGGAGAGGTGAGGATTTTACTTTTCTTTTTTTTTCTTTATGTCTGACTCAGACACACTGGGGGTAATATGCTGGACACACTGGGGCAGACTGCTGGACACACTGGGGCAGACTGCTGGACACACTGGGGCAGACTGCTGGACACAGTGGGGCAGATTGCTGGACACATTGGCGGCAATGCTGGACACTGGGGCAGATTGCTGGACACACTGGGGGCAGTGCCGGACATACTGGGGCAGATTGCTGGACACACTGGGGCAATGCTGGACACTGGGGCAGATTGCTGGACACACTGGGGCAATGCTGGACACACTGGGGCAGATTGCTAGACACACTGGGGGCAGTGCTGGACATACTGGGGCAGATTGCTGGACACACTGGGGCAGATTGCTGGACACTGGGGCAGATTGCTGGACACTGGGGCAGATTGCTGGACACACTAGGGGCAGATTGCTGGACACACTAGGGGCAGTGCTGGACACACTGGGGCAGATTGCTGGACACTGGGGCAGATTGTTGGACACTGGGGCAGATTGCTGGACACACTGGGGGCAGTGCTGGACATACTGGGGCAGATTGCTGGACACACTGGGGGCAGTGCTGGACATACTGGGGCAGATTGCTGGACAACCTGAGGGTAATATGCTGGACACACTGGGGCAATATGCTTGACATACTGGGGAAGATTGCTGGACACACTGTCTGGGGGCAATGCTGGACATACTGGGGCAGATTGCTGGACACACTGGGGGTAATATGCTGGACACACTGGGGCAGATTGCTGGACACACTGGGGGCTGGACTGGAGGCATGGGCAGAATGTAGATGCGGGGCAGAATGAAAGACGGGGCAGGATTGGATCATGGGGCAGGATGGATACGATGGAGACAGAATGGGGCAGAATGGGGAGATCATATGGGGTAGAATGGATACTCATGAGGGCAGGATGCGAGAACATATGGCTGGAGCCAGGAATGAGATAAACGGGGCCAGGGTGGGGAATATTATTACCATAGGGGGCTAATTAAGGGATATTATTACTGCAGTGATGTATTTATTTTATTTTTTGAGTATACTGTTTTAAATGGGGGGGCGGTCCTGTTACTGTGCAGAGTGACACTATATCGCCTTTTTTTCTCCATGTGGTGTAATGTAGAAGTTGTGAAAAATGAAGTAATGTGTTCTGCAAGCGGAGCTCGAGATAACTGTGTTATTTCCTGCAGAAATGAGTCCTGGCTGGAAGAAATGATGGCGGTCTGTGCTGGATGAAAGATGAAGGACTTCATTTAGAGACGTCACTGGTGAGTCAGTGTTACCTATGCACTGACACTATACACTATATACAGAGGTCCTGTGTACAATGTCACCAGTGATCACTGTATTACCTCTACACAGACACTGCATACTAAGTACAGATCTCCTGTGTATAATGTCACTTAGGCTGCTGTCACACATTCAGTATTTGGTCAGTATTTTACATCAGTATGTGTAAGCCAAAACCAGGAGTGGGTGATAAATGCAGAAGTGGTGCATATGTTTCTATTATACTTTTCCTCTGATTGTTCCACTCCTGGTTTTGGCTTACAAATACTGATGTAAAATACTGACCAAATACTGCTAGTGTGATGGCAGCCTTATGGTGATAGTATTGTGTTTTGTTTTTTTTATTTCTGATCAGTATTGTAGTATTCAGTCACTATGTGGTGGTAATATGTGGTCTGGAAATGGTGTTGTGATATTTGTCCCTTGTATGTGCTATTTGGTCACCAAGTGGTGGTAATATGTGGTCTTGACATGGTGTGGTGGTATTTGTCCCTTGTATGTAGTATTATTCGGTCACTATGTGGTCTGGTCATGGTGTGGTGGTGTTTCTTCTTGTATGTGGTATTATTGGTCTTGGTACAGTGGATTGTGTTGTGTATGGTGGTAATTTGTTCTCTCTAATATTAATTAGGAGAAGATTCTTTATTTCCATTAGAGTTTTAATGCTTTGTACACAGTGGCAGAGATGCACTTAAGGTACCTTCACACTAAGCGACTTTGCAACGATAACGATAGAGATCCGTGACGTTGCAGCGTCCTGGATAGCGATGTCGTTGTGTTTGACACGCAGCAGCGATCTGGATCCTGCTGTGATATCGCTGGTCATTGCTGAAAGTCCAGAACTTTATTTGGTCGTCAGATCGGCGTGTATCGTTGTGTTTGACAGCAAAAGCAATGATGCCAGCGATGTTTTACAATGGTAACCAGGGTAAATATCGGGTTACTAAGCGCAGGGCCGCGCTTAGTAACCCGATATTTACCCTGGTTACCATTGTAAAAGTAAAAAAAACAAACAGTACATACTCACCTTCTGATGTCTGTCACTGTGAGTGCCAGCCGTAAAGTAAAAGCAGAGCACAGCGGTGACGTCACCGCTGTGCTCTGCTTTCACTTTACGGCCGGCTCTCAGTCAGTGCGGGAAGCAGACGGCGAGGGAGCTGACGGACACCGGAATGTGAGTATGTACTGTTTGTTTTTTTTTACATTTACAATGGTAACCAGGGTAAACATCGGGTTACTAAGCGCCACCCTGCGCTTAGTAACCCGATGTTTACACTGGGGACCTCGGCATCATTGGTCGCTGGAGAGCTGTATGTGTGACAGCTCCCCAGCGACCACACAACGACTTGCCAACGATCACGGCCAGGTCGTATCGCTGGTCGTGATCGTTGGTAAATCGTTTAGTGTGAAGGTACCTTTACAGGGGGTTTCCTGTGGAAAAAAGTAATCACCTCTCCACAGGATAAGTGATAACGTGTTGATTGGTGGGGGTCTGACTGCTTGGACCCATTCAGCAAAATGTGGAACTTTTTATCCCCATTAGACTGGAGTGGCATGTCCGACTAGATCACTGATCCATTCATTCCCTCAGTGGCGGCACTTGTTTTTTTTGGAAGCCCCAAAGAGAATGAATGGAGCTGTGGTCAGATATCCCACCTGCCGCTGCATTTTAAAATAGTGATAAAAGTGTCCTGTCAGGGATAAAACTTCCCCATTCTTCCGATCAGTGCAGTTTCTAATGGTCGGATCTAAGCGATCACCTATCCTGTGGAGCCCATGGATCAGTGACAACTTGTTTTAACCAAGAACCCCATTAATGTAAACTACCGTAATTATACATCCCAGTTATTGGGCTTTACGGTAGATGTGCAGCAGCCGCCGGTGTTTTACAGCCGATGCTCCACTATAATGACAGATATTTGCATATAGCTGTAGGGTGGGCCCCTAGAGTCCAATCCTCTGGTGGGCCCCAGACACCCCAGTCCGACGCTGCTTACATATATAGACATTTATATAAATTCCGCAATAATATATGCTAAATTTGAAGTATGGTATATGGATATCATTACTGTCATCTTAGTGTAGAAATTATAGGGTCACTTCATGGTGGTATGACAGCAGTGTTTGCTATGAAGTACTTGGATCTGTATATTTGTCATTTTGGCATCTTATGACGAGAATATTTAGCAAGGGTAGGAATTCTTTTTTTGTGTTTAAAATGAAACCGCAATTACACCAAGTGGTGCTCTGTTGATATGGCTTTGCATCCAATTTAATTTTCTAGCATAAAGTTTTTATCTTTTGCTATTGTGTCATGATTTTGTTAATAATTTGTGTGCGTAGGAGGTGAAGAGGGCTGCAATTTTACATTTAGGAGTGTTTAGGCAGAGTCATTGTCAAGACATTATCACGAGTAATAGAGTAAAGATAACCAAATATGTTCTTTTAGTGTCTCTACACTATATCCTGGCAAGATATTCAGGACTAATGAAACTCTATCATAATTTTGTTTGTCAGGGTTCCCTGTTCAGCAAATTTGCATTAACAATGGGCATAAAGTTAAACACCCATTCATTTTATTATAATCTGTCAATAAAATATTAGATTGAAAACGTCATGAGAACATCTCTCCGCCTACGTGTTAAATGCTTGCCGCAAAATTAGATTGCTTAAGTTGTTTCCTTTTACTACATACTAGAAACCTAACTGCCCTTAACTAACTGCTCCTTTTACTCCATCTGAATGGTGATTCCAATAGGTAGGTGACATGGAGGGAACCTAACAGCTCCTCCTGGAATAATAAGTTACACCCAAAGTATAAGGGTGCAGAATATTGAACTTCATGGGCTACTTATTTAGCTAACACAACCCAACCGTGAGACCTGAAAACTGAGTGAAAGACATTCTGCTGTTTAAACAGCACAAAGAAAATTCATAAAAATCAGCAATTCTCCATCAAGGCTGTGCTGTTTCCAGAGAGACCCAGATGGCAAAGATATGCTGTTTGAGCAAGTGATATGATGTGTTGTAAACTACACAGAGACAACAACAAAAGCTTGGATTGGAGTTGTAATAGTATAAAATAATTGTCATAGTTCTGCACGCTCTGTGGTGATGCCGTTGTACACATATCCTATATGGGCAGACACTTCAGGGTCCTGTCTTTTCATGCTGATTGATATTAGGCCATAAATAGAAAAGCCCTAATACTGTATGTGTGGTTGTGTTTGATACGTATATTTTCTGAAAAATAATGAAGTCAAATTTTTTTATAGCACTAAAAAGATAAAAAGTAACTACAATGCTCAAAATTTAACCCATTATCTACCAATGTCCTTTTTTGGGGGGACGCCTAATCTTTAGCTTCTAGCAACTAAGATTTTTAACATTTTTATAATTAGGTCCAATTTTTTGTGTTGTGTTTGTAAAATGAATGTTTTCAAAATAGGAAATCATGTCATTGTCATTTTTAATTGAATATTGTGACGCACTTTTCTGAAAAATCCGTACTTGTAAAAATTTTAATTTGGCAAGTAATGGGTTAACCCCTTCCCGACCTTTGACGCCACGTAGGCGTCATGAAAGTCGGTGCCAATCCGACCCATGACGCCTATGTGGCGTCATGGAACGATCGCGTCCCTGCAGATCGGGTGAAAGGGTTAACTCCAATTTCACCCGATCTGCAGGGACAGGGGGAGTGGTACTTCAGCCCAGGGGGGGTGGCTTCACCCCCCCGTGGCTACGATCACTCTGATTGGCTGTTGAAAGTGAAACAGCCAATCAGAGCGATTTGTAATATTTCACCTAAAAAACTGGTGAAATATTACAATCCAGCCATCGCCGATGCTGCAATATCATCGGCCATGGCTGGAAACACTTATGTGACCCCCCCACCCTACCGATCGCCCCCCCAAGCCACCGATATGTGCTCCGCTCCCCTCTGTCTTGTGCTCCGCTCCCACGTCCTCCTGTCCGCTCCCCCCGTGCATCTATGCCACCCCCCCGTGCTCTGACGCCCCCCCCGTGCCCCGATCTCCCCCCCTTATACTAACCGAGGTTCCCGGTGTGCATCCGTCTTCTCCATGGGCGCCGCCATCTTCCAAAATGGTGGGCGCATGCGCAGTGCGCCCGCCGAATCTGCCGGCCGGCAGATTCGTTGCAAGTACATTTTGATCGCTGTGATAGGTTCTATCACAGCGATCAAAATAAAAAAATAATAAATAACCCCACCCCCCCCTTTATCACCCCCATAGGTAGGGACAATAATAAAATAAAGAAAAATTTTTTTTTTCTTTTTCCACTAGGGTTAGGTTTAGAACTAGGGTTAGAACTAGGGGTAGGGTTAGGGTTAGGGGTAGGGTTAGAAGTAGGGTTAGGGTTATGGCATGTGCACACAGTGCGGATTTGGCTGCGATCCGCCGCGGATCCGCAGCGGATTGGCCGCTGCGAATTCGTAGCAGTTTTCCATCAGGTTTACAGTACCATGTACACCTATGGAAAACCAAATCCGCTGTGCCCATGGTGCGGAAAATTCCGTGCGGAAACGCTGCGTTGTATTTTTCGCAGCATGTCAATTTTTTGTGCGGATTCCGCAACGTTTTACACCTGTTCCTCAATAGGAATCCGCAGGTGAAATCCGCACAAAAAAACACTGGAAATCTGCTGTAAATCCGCAGGTAAAACGCAGTGCCTTTTACCTGCAGACTTTTCAAAAATCGAGCGGAAAAATCTCACACGAATCCGCAACGTGGGCACATAGCCTTAGGGTTAGGGTTGGAATTAGAGATAGGGTTGGAATTAGGGCTAGGGTTGGAAATAGTGTTAAGATTAGGCTTGTGGTTAGGGTTACGGATAGGGTTAGGGATGTGTTGGGGTTACAGTTGTGGATAGGGTTGGGATTAGGGTTAGGGTTGGGATTAGGGTTAGGATTAGGGTTGGAATTAGGGTTACGGGTGTGTTGGGGTTAGGGTTGTGGTTAGGGGTGTGTTGGGGTTAGGGTTGTGATTAGGGTTATGGCTACAGTTGGGATTAGGATTAGGGTTGTGTTGGGGTTAGTGTTGAAGTTAGAATCGAGGGGTTTCCACTGTTTAGGCACATCAGGGGTCTCCAAACGCAACATGGCGCCACCATTGATTCCAGCCAATCTTGCGTTCAAAAAGTCAAATGGTGCTCCCTCCCTTCCAAGCCCCGACGTGCGCCCAAACAGTGGTTTACCCCCACATATGGGGTACCAGCGTACTCAGGACAAACTGGGCAACAACTGTTGGGGTCCAATTTCTCCTGTTCCCCTTGCAAAAATAAAAAATTACTTGCTAAAACATAATTTTTTGAGGAAAGAACAAATATTTTTTATTTTCACGGCTCTGCGTTATAAACTTCTGTGAAGCATTTGGGGGTTGAAAATGCTCACCACACATCTAGATAAGTTCCTTTGGGGGTCTAGTTTCCAAAATGCAGTCACTTGTGGGGTGTTTCTACTGTTTAGGCACATCAGAGGCTCTGCAAATGCAACGTGATGCCCGCAGACCATTCCATCAAAGTCTGCATTTCAAATGTCACTACTTCCCTTCCGAGCCCTGACGTGCGCCCAAACAGTGGTTTACCCCCACATATGGGGTACCAGCATACTCACAACAAACTGGGCAACAAATATTGGGGCCAAATTTCTCCTGTTACCCTTGTGAAAATAAAAAATTGCTTGCTAAAACATCTTTTTTGAGGAAAGAAAAATGATTTTTTATTTTCACGGCTCTGCGTTGTAAACTGTGAAGCACTTGGGGGTTGATCGTGCTCACCACACATCTAGATAAGTTCCTTGGGGGGTCTAGTTTCCAAAATGGGGTCACTTTGGGGGGTTTCTACTGTTTAGGCATATCAGGGTCTCTGCTAACTTAACATGATGCCCGCAGACCATTCCATCAAAGTCTGCATTCCAAAACGTCACTACTTCCCTTCCGAGCCCCGGCATGTGCCCAAACAGTGGTTTACCCCCACATATGGGGTATCAGCATACTCAGGAGAAACTGGACAACAACTTTTGGGGTCAAATTTCTCCTGTTACCCTTGAAAAAATAAAAAATTCTGGGCTAAAAAAATATTTTTGAGGAAAGGAAACACATTTATTATTTTCACGGCTCTGCATTATAAACTTCTGTGAAGCACTTGGGGGTTCAAAGTGCTCATCACACATCTAGATAAGTTCCCTTGGGGGTCTAGTTTCCAAAATGGAGTCACTTGTGGGGAGTTCCTACTGTTTAGGCACATCAGGGGCTCTGCAAACGCAACCTGACGCCAGCAGAGCATTCCATCAAAGTCTGCATTTCAAAACGTCACTACTTCCCTTCCGAACCCCGGCATGTGCCCAAACAGTGGTTTACCCCCACATATGGGGTATCAGCGTACTCATGAGAAACTGGACAAAAACATTTGGGGTCCAATTTCTCCTATTACCCTTGGGAAAATAAAAAATTCTGGGCTAAAAATCATTTTTGAGGAACCAAAAATTATTTTTTATTTTCACGGCTCTGCGTTATAAACTTCTGTGAAGCACCTGGGGGTTATAAGTGCTCACTATGCATCTAGATAAGTTCCTTGGGGGGTCTAGTTTCCAAAATGGGGTCACTTGTAGGGGAGCTCCAATGTTTAGGCACACAGGGGCTCTCCAAACGCGACATGGTGTCCGCTAACGATTGGTGCTAATTTTCCATTCAAAAAGTCAAATGGCACGCCTCCCCTTCCGAGCCTTGCCGTGCACCCAAACAGTGGTTTACCCCCACATATGAGGAATCGGCGTACTCAGGAGAAATTGCCCAACAAATTTTAGGATCCATTTTATCCTGTTGCCCATGTGAAAATGAAAAAATTGAGGCTAAAAGAAATTTTGTGTGAAAAAAAGTACTTTTTCATTTTTACGGATCAATTTGTGAAGCACCTGAGGGTTTAAAGTGCTCACTATGCTTCTAGATAAGTTACTTGGGGGGTCTAGTTTCCAAAATGGGGTCACTTGTGGGGGAGCTCCAATGTTTAGGCACACAGGGGCTCTCCAAACGTGACATGGTGTCCGCTAGCGATGGAGATATTTTTTCATTCAAAAAGTCAAATGGCGATCCTTCCCTTCCGAGCCTTACCATGTGCCCAAACAGTGGTTTACCCCCACATGTGAGGTATCGGTGTACTCAGGAGAAATTGTCCAACAAATTTTAGGATCCATTTTATCCTGTTGCCCATGTGAAAATGAAAAAATGGAGGCTAAAATAATTTTTTTGTGAAAAAAAGTACTGTTTCATTTTTACGGATCAATTTGTGAAGCACCTGGGGGTTTAAAGTGCTCACTATGCTTCTAGATAAGTTCCTTGGGGGGTCTAGTTTCCAAAATGGTGTCACTTGTGGGGGAGCTCCAATGTTGAGGCACACGGGGGCTCTCCAAACGCGACATGGTGTCCGCTAAAGATTGGAGCCAATTTTTCATTCAAAAAGTCAAATGGCGCTCCTTCCCTTCCGAGCCCTGCCGTGCGCCCAAACAGTGGTTTACCTCCACATATGAGGTATCAGCGTACTCAGGACAAATTGGACAACAAGGTTCGTGGTCCAGTTTCTCCCTTTACCCTTGGGAAAATAAAAAAATTGTTGCTAAAAGATCATTTTTGTGACTAAAAAGTTAAATGTTCATTTTTTACTTCCATGTTGCTTCTGCTGCTGTGAAACACCTGAAGGGTTAATAAACTTCTTGAATGTGGTTTTGAGCACCTTGAGGGGTGCAGTTTTTATAATGGTGTCACTTTTGGGTATTTTCAGCCATATAGAACCCTCAAACTGACTTCAAATGTGAGGTGGTCCCTAAAAAAATGGTTTTGTAAATTTTGTTGTAAAAATTAGAAATCACTGGTCAAATTTTAACCCTTATAACTTCCTAGCAAAAAAAAACATTTGTTTCCAAAATTGTGCTGATTTAAAGTAGACATGTGGGAAATGTTATTGATTATCTATTTTGTGTCACATAACTCTCTGGTTTAACAGAATAAAAATTCAAAATGTGAAAATTGCGAAATTTTCAAAATTTTCGCCTAATTTCCGTTTTTTTCACAAATAAACTCAGAAATTATCGACCTCAGAATCGCTAGGATCCGTTGAAGCATTCCTGAGTTATTACCTCATAAACGGACACTGGTCAGAATTGCAAAAAACGGCAAGGTCATTAAGGCCAAAATAGGCTGGGTCATGAAGGGGTTAAGGAAACACTTAAACCTCACATTATAACCCCAAGTCAATAGATCCTCATCTCAGAGCTATCACTTTTTGCAGTTAGGAAGCAAAAGAGAATGGGAATCAATTTACCATACTTTAGTGCGAATGAAAGTGACAATACACTGTGTGCAAAATTATTAGGCAAGTTGTATTTTCATCACATGATACTTTTTATACATGTTGTCCTACTCCAAGCTGTTCAGGCTTGAGAGCCAACTACCAATTAAGTAAATCAGGTGATGTGCATCTATGTAATGAGGAGGGGTGTTGTCTAATAACATCAAAACCCTATATAAGGTGTGATTAATTATTAGGCAACTGCCTTTCCTTTGGCAAAATGGGTCAGAAGAGAGATTTGACGGGCTCTGAAAAGTCCAAAATTGTGAGATGTCTTGCCAGAGGGATGCAGCAGTCTTGAAATTGGCAAACTTTTGAAGCGTGATCACCGAACAATCAAGCGCTTCATGGCAAATAGCCAACATGGTCGTAAGAAGCGTGTTGGGCAAAAAAGGCACAAAATAACTGCCCATGAATTGAGGAAAATCAAGTGTGAGGCTGCCAAGATGCCATTTGCCACCAGTTTTGCCATATTTCACAGCTGCAACGTTACTGGAATAACAAAAAGCACAAGGTGTGCGATACTCAGGGACATGGCCAAGGTAAGAAAGGCTGAAAAACGACCACCTTTGAACAAGAAACATAAGATAAAACGTCAAAACTGGGCCAAGAAATATCTTAAGACTGACTTTTCAAAGGTTTTATGGACTGATGAAATGAGAGTGACTCTTGATGGGCCAGATGGATGGGCCAGAGGCTGGATCAGTAAAGGGCAGAGAGCTCCATCCCGACTCAGACGCCAGCAAGGTGGAGGTGGGGTACTGGTATGGGTTGGTATCATCAAAGATGAACTTGTGGGACCTTTTCGGGTTGAGGATGGAGTGAAGCCCAACTCCCAGACCTACTGCCAGTTTCTGGAAGACAACTTCTTCAAGCAGTGGTGCAGGAAGAAGTCGGTATCGTTCAAGAAAAACATGATTTTCATGAAGGACAATGCTCCATCACATGCCTCCAACTACTCCACAGCGTGGCTGGCCAGTAAAGGTCTCAAAGAAGAAAAAATAATGACATGGCCCCCTTGTTCACCTGATCTGAACCCCATAGAGAACATGTGGTCCCTCATAAAATGTGAGATCTACAGGGAGGGAAAACAGTACACCTCTCGGAACAGTGTCTGGGAGGCTGTGGTGGCTGCTGCACACAATGTTGATAGTAAACAGATCAAGCAACTGACAGAATCTATGGATGGAAGGCTGTAGAGTGTCATCATAAACATCATAAAGAAAGGTGGCTATATTGGTCACTACTTTTTTGGGGTTTAGGTTTTGCATGTCAGAAATGTTTATTTATAAATTTTGTGGAGTTATATTGTTTTACCTGGTGAAAATAACAAGTGTTATGGGAATATATTTGCCTTTTATTAAGTTGCCTAATAATTCTGCACAGTAATAGTTACCTGCACAAACAGATATCCTCCTAAGATAGCCAAACCTAAAAAAAAAAACACTCCAACTTCGAAAAATATTAAGCTTTGATATTTATGAGTCTTTTGGGTTGATTGAGAACATAGTTGTTAATCAATAATAAAATAATCCTCTAAAACACAACTTGCCTAATAATTCTGTACACAGTGTAGGTGCGCTGGACAAACAACTGACAACTTTTTAAAATATGTAAAACAGTGTGTTAGGTGTCGAGTTCCCACCGTTTCACAGGGAGAA
The DNA here is from genome assembly GCF_051348905.1 of Ranitomeya variabilis. Lineage (NCBI taxonomy): Eukaryota > Metazoa > Chordata > Amphibia > Anura > Dendrobatidae > Ranitomeya > Ranitomeya variabilis. The sequence continues at coordinate 116,044,143 of NC_135238.1, forward strand.
TCTCAAACCATGTTCTCAGAGACTCCCAATTTTCCCCAGCCGCAGAGGAGTCTGCTCAGCAAAGATATCAGTCCCAGTGCCTTGCGCAAGCTGGCTTTGTACTTCTGGTTACTGCTGCTGTTCCAGGTCCAGCTATTGTAACCAGCATTAATCATCGGTAAGCGTCCTGCTTTTAGTCTACTGAGCATGCCCGTGGGACGACTTCTCATTGGAGGTCAGCGGTCAGGTCCTGTAGCGGCTCTGATTGGACCACCAGGAAGGTCCTGGAAGGCTGCGACTATTAGGCTCCTTGTTTTAGCTTACAAATACTGATGTAAAATACTGACCAAATACTGCTAGTGTGATGGCAGCCTTAAAGGTTCGCATGGCCACCAGGTCATGCGCTAGTATAGACCTGACAATGTATGTGTGTGCTTTGAGATTGACTCTGGTGAATGCTCCTTAATGATCCCCTTCCCTCTGGTTGTTGTCTGGGTATTTGGGTGAGTGGAGCAAATAGTCAGTGCCTGATAGTGGCTCCACACCTGCGTTCACACCTTTTGTCAGAGTAGGGTGGGAATTCCCATTTGAACTCAGCATCTGCTCTGGGCGTCCTCGGGCACGGACTCAAAAGCCACCATGTGACAGAGCGGATTCAACCACCAGTGTAGTGGTGGTGATTTCTAGGGATCCCACTAGCATCCAGCTGCTGCGCCCTGTGACTCCTAACAGGGTACAGCGTTTCTATTGCTACTATGTGAAGAAACAGATTGCTTTACTTCAACGTGTGTGTTTGGCGTTCATCCGCCATCTTGTTCCACCATTATCTAGCAGCAGGTTCCATCTCTGCATGGTGGACCCCGGGCTGCGAAAGCACCTTATTGCTATCTATATATGTATTTGGTGCGTTCTGCCAGCGCTAACATTATACTATACTAGCGTCAGGGTCTGGCTAGTAGTGGCGGACAAACAACAACTGCAGCGGTACATCCAGCAGCTAGAGGGCAGGTTGCAGCTCTCGAGCGCACAACCTCAGCTGTGGATGTTACCGCAGTAGCTGTTCAATCTGCTAACACAACTGCAACTAGTTTGTCTGCTGCCACCCCTGTTCTGACCTTATCTTGCCTCCCGTTGCTAGATAAGTTTTCTGGCAACAGTAAGCTGTGTAGGGGGTTCGAGAGCCAGTGTGCAATACACCTTGAGCTCCTGGCTGCACGTGGGATTCATAATATCCCTTCTGTCGGACATGGCGTTGAAGTGGGCTACGCCACTGTGGGAGCGCAACGATCATGTGGTGCAGAGTGCTCCGCAATTCCTGAGCACTCTGAAACATGTCTTTTTGGGACCTTGAGTCACCCATGATATGGCTCATCCATGGTCAGCCATTTTGCGGTCCACTTCTGGACATTAGCATCTGATCTGGAGTGGCCGGATAAAGTCCTCATCCCAGTTATTTTGAAGGGGGATGGCTGACCATGTGAAGGACGCTTTGGCCACTAGGCAGATTCCTGCCACACTGGAGGAGCTAATAGTGGTATCAACTCGCATCGTCCTTTGTTTTAACAAGCAAAGGTTGGAGTGAGTCCAGTGTAGGGAGACGTTTCAGCTGACTCCCACCTTTGCCAAACCTCTGGAATCTCTGGTCCAGGCGTCCAAGCCATATGAGGCCATGGAGGTGTCACGAGCAGGATCTAAGTCCCCGACTGCTTGTGCACTCAAGATCTGTTATGTCTGCCAGCAGTCAGGACATCTTGCCTCCAGATGTCCTCAGCGGTTTTGAAAACATCCCCGTTTAGTGACCATAGGAGGTGGTTCACTAGACACAGTGGTGGTTTCCTCCAAACTGTCCTTCAAGGGGACAATTACCAGAGACCCATCCACTCATGCGGTAGAGCTTTGCGTGGATACCGGGGCGGAGGACAATTTCATGTCATCTGCCTTCGCCCAATGGCACGCAATACCCCTGGTGATGCTCGCCAAACCAGTGACCACATGAGTGGTAAATGGGTCGACACTGCCCTCACAGACAATACATCAAACCATTCCATTTACCCTTTATATGTCGTCGTCCCATCAGGAAATTGTCTCCCTGCTTGTCATTTCTGAGGGAATTGAGGTCCTGTTTGGGATACCTTGGCTATGTTACCACTCCCCCCATATAAAGTGGTCCACAGGGAAAATTTTGGGATGGAGTGAATCCTGTGAGGGCAGATGTCTGAGGGAGTGCATTCAGGTTGCTACTACAGAAGTACCCACAGATCTTTCCTCTCTCCCCAAGCACTACTGGCCCTATGTGGACATGTTTTCCAAGAAGGCTGCAGAGACCCTTCCTCCTCACTGCCCCTATGACTGTCCTATTGACCTCTTGCCTGGTGCAGAGCCTCTCCGGGGTCGAGGCTAACCCATATCGCTCCCAGAGACGGAGGCGATGACCCAATACATCCAGGAGAATCTGGCAAGAGGATTCATTAGAAAGTCAGTGTCACCTGCAGGGGTGGGGTTCTTCTTCGTGCAGAAGAAGAATGGAGAACTACGTCCATGCATAGATTACAGGGGTCTTAATGCCATCACCGTTAAGAACAAGTACTGTTGTGAATTTGGATTCTGGGCTCCCCCGGTGGCTACTGGTGGAATTGAACTGGTGTTTTCATCTTCTCTGTTCACCTGTTCCCATCAAGATGTGGGAGTCGCTATATAACCTTGCTGCTCTGTTAGTTGCTTGCCGGTCAACAATGTTATCAGAAGCCTCTCTGTGCTTGTTCCTGCTCCTAGACAACTACTAGATAAGTTGGACTCTTGTCCATGTTTGTTTTTGCATTTTTGTTCCAGTTCACAGCTGTAGTTTCGTTACTGTGTCTGGAAAGCTCTTGTGAACAGTAATTGCCACTCTGGTGTTATGAGTTAATGCCAGAGTTTTAAAGTAATTTCTGGATGGTGTTTTGATAGGGTTTTAAGCTGACCATGAAAGTGTCCTTTCTGTCTTCTGCTATGTAGTAAGTGGACCTCAAATTTGCTAAACCTATTTTCATACTACGTTTGTTATTTCATCTTTATTCACCGCCAATACATGTGGGGGGCCTCTGTCTCCTTTCGGGGTATTTCTCTAGAGGTGAGCTAGGACTTATATTTTCCTCTGCTAGCATTATTTAGTCCTCCGGCTGGTGCTGGGCATCTAGAATCAACGTAGGCATGCTACCCGGCCACTGCTAGTTGTGCGTTAGGTTTAGTTCATGGTCAGCTCAGTTCCCATCTTCCAAGAGCTAGTTCCTATATATGCTTATGCTATGATCTCTTGCCATTGAGATCATGACAGTTTGACCGGCCCACTAAAGGGTTAAATTCCTTGGCTGAGAAAGGAGAGAAATAAGAAGTCTGCTGAGAATTTTTTTTTTTTTTTTTTTTTTTTCCTAATCTTTGAATGGCTCTGTGTCCACCTGTTTGTAATGGATCTTCAGAGTGTAACTGCAGGTTTGAATAATCTCGCCACGAAGGTACAAAATTTGCAAGACTTTGTTTTTCATGCACCTGTATCTGAGCCGAGAATTCCTTTGCCGGAATTTTTCTCGGGGAATAGATCTGGGTTTCAGAATTTTAGAAATAATTGCAAATTATTTTTGTCCCTGAAATTTCGCTCTGCTGGAGACCCTGCACAGCAGGTCAGGATTGTGATTTCCTTGCTCCGGGGCGACCCTCAAGACTGGGCTTTTTCATTGACACCAGGGGATCCTGCGTTGCTCAATGTGGATGCGTTTTTTCTGGCCTTGGGGTTGCTTTATGACGAACCTCATTTGGAGCTTCAGGCAGAAAAAACTTTGATGTCCCTATCTCAGGGGCAAGATGAAGTGGAAATTTACTGTCAAAGATTCCGTAAATGGTCTGTGCTTACTCAGTGGAATGAGTGCGCCCTGGCGGCGACTTTCAGAGAGGGTCTCTCTGATGCCATTAAGGATGTTATGGTGGGGTTCCCTGTGCCTGCGGGTCTGAATGAGTCCATGACAATGGCTATTCAGATCGATAGGCGTTTGCGGGAGCGCAAACCAGTGCACCATCTGGCGGTGCCCACTGAGAAGTCGCCAGAGAGTATGCAGTGTGATAGAATTCTGTCCCGAAGCGAGCGGCAGAATTTTAGACGGAAAAATGGGTTGTGTTTTTATTGTGGTGATTCTACTCATGTAATATCAGCATGCTCTAAGCGCACTAAAAAGCTTGATAAATCTGTTTCCATTTGCACCTTACCGTCTAAGTTTATTCTATCTGTGACCCTGATTTGCTCTTTGTCATCTATTACCACGGACGCCTATGTCGACTCTGGCGCCGCTTTGAGTCTTATGGATTGGTCCTTTGCCAAACGCTGTGGGTATGATTTAGAGCCTTTGGAGACTCTTATTCCTCTGAAGGGGATTGACTCCACCCCATTGGCTAATAATAAACCACAATACTGGACACAAGTAACTATGCGTATTAATCCGGATCACCAGGAGATTATTCGCTTTCTGGTGCTGTATAATCTACATGATGACTTGGTGCTAGGATTGCCTTGGCTGCAATCTCACAACCCAGTCCTCGACTGGAGAGCTATGTCTGTGTTGAGCTGGGGATGTAAGGGGGCTCATGGGGATGTACCTGTGGTTTCCATTTCATCATCTATTCCCTCTGAAATTCCTGAGTTCCTGTCTGACTATCGTGACGTCTTTGAAGAATCCAAGCTTGGTTCATTACCTCCGCACCGAGAGTGCGATTGTGCCATAGATTTAATCCCGGGTAGTAAATACCCAAAGGGTCGTTTATTTAATCTGTCTGTGCCTGAACATGCTGCTATGCGAGAATATATAAAGGAGTCCTTGGAAAAGGGACATATTCGTCCATCGTCATCTCCCTTAGGAGCCGGTTTTTTCTTTGTGTCAAAAAAAGACGGCTCTTTGAGACCATGTATCGATTATCGGCTTTTGAATAAAATCACTGTAAAATATCAATACCCATTGCCGTTGCTGACTGATTTATTTGCTCGCATAAAGGGGGCCAAGTGGTTCTCTAAGATTGACCTTCGTGGGGCGTATAATTTGGTGCGAATCAGGCAGGGGGATGAGTGGAAAACCGCATTTAATACGCCCGAGGGCCACTTTGAGTATTTAGTGATGCCTTTTGGTCTTTCAAATGCTCCGTCAGTTTTCCAGTCCTTTATGCATGATATTTTTCGCGAGTATTTGGATAAATTTATGATTGTGTATCTGGATGATATTCTGATTTTTTCGGATGACTGGGACTCTCATGTCCAGCAAGTCAGGAGGGTTTTCCAGGTTTTGCGGTCTAATTCTTTGTGTGTGAAGGGTTCTAAGTGTGTTTTTGGGGTACAGAGGATTTCCTTTTTGGGATATATTTTTTCTCCCTCTTCCATTGAAATGGATCCTGTCAAGGTTCAAGCTATTTGTGATTGGACGCAGCCCTCTTCTCTTAAGAGTCTTCAGAAATTTTTGGGCTTTGCTAACTTTTATCGTCGATTTATTGCTGGTTTTTCGGATATTGCTAAGCCATTGACCGATTTGACTAAGAAGGGTGCTGATGTTGCTGATTGGTCCCCTGACGCTGTGGAGGCCTTTCGGGAGCTTAAGCGCCGTTTTTCCTCTGCCCCTGTGTTGCGTCAGCCTGATGTTGCTCTACCTTTTCAGGTTGAGGTCGACGCTTCTGAGATCGGAGCTGGGGCAGTGTTGTCGCAGAAAAGTTCTGACTGCTCCGTGATGAGGCCTTGTGCCTTCTTTTCCCGTAAATTTTCGCCCGCTGAGCGGAATTATGATGTTGGGAATCGGGAGCTTTTGGCCATGAAGTGGGCTTTTGAGGAGTGGCGCCATTGGCTTGAGGGGGCCAGACATCAGGTGGTGGTATTGACTGACCACAAAAACTTGATTTATCTTGAGACCGCCAGGCGCCTGAATCCTAGACAGGCGCGCTGGTCATTATTTTTCTCTCGGTTTAATTTTGTGGTGTCATACCTACCGGGTTCTAAGAATGTTAAGGCGGATGCCCTTTCTAGGAGTTTTGAGCCTGACTCGCCTGGTAACTCTGAGCCCACAGGTATCCTTAAGGATGGAGTGGTATTGTCAGCCGTTTCTCCAGACCTGCGGCGGGCCTTGCAGGAGTTTCAGGCGGATAGACCGGATCGTTGCCCACCTGATAAACTGTTTGTTCCTGATGATTGGACCAGTAGAGTCATCTCTGAGGTTCATTCTTCTGCGTTGGCAGGTCATCCTGGCATTTTTGGTACCAGGGATTTGGTGGCAAGGTCCTTCTGGTGGCCTTCCCTGTCACGAGATGTGCGAGGCTTTGTGCAGTCTTGTGACGTTTGTGCTTGGGCCAAGCCTTGTTGCTCTCGGGCTAGTGGATTATTGTTGCCCTTGCCTATTCCTAAGAGGCCTTGGACGCACATCTCGATGGATTTTATTTCAGATCTGCCTGTTTCTCAGAAGATGTCTGTCATCTGGGTGGTGTGTGACCGTTTCTCTAAGATGGTCCATTTGGTTCCTCTGCCCAAGTTGCCTTCTTCTTCCGAGTTGGTTCCTCTGTTTTTTCAAAATGTTGTTCGTTTGCATGGTATTCCTGAGAATATCATTTCTGACAGAGGGACCCAATTCGTGTCTAGATTTTGGCGGGCATTCTGTGCTAGGATGGGCATAGATTTATCTTTTTCGTCCGCTTTCCATCCTCAGACGAATGGCCAGACCGAGCGGACTAATCAGACCCTGGAGACATATCTGAGGTGTTTTGTGTCTGCTGACCAGGATGATTGGGTTGCTTTTTTGCCATTGGCAGAGTTCGCTCTCAATAATCGGGCCAGCTCTGCCACTTTGGTGTCCCCGTTTTTCTGTAATTCGGGGTTTCATCCTCGATTTTCCTCTGGTCAGGTGGAATCTTCGGATTGTCCTGGAGTGGATGCTGTGGTGGAGAGATTGCATCAGATCTGGGGGCAGGTGGTGGACAATTTGAGGTTGTCCCAGGAGAAGACTCGGCTTTTTGCCAACCGCCACCGTCGTGTTGGTCCTCGGCTTTGTGTTGGGGATTTGGTGTGGTTGTCTTCTCGTTTTGTCCCTATGAGGGTCTCTTCTCCTAAGTTTAAGCCTCGGTTCATCGGCCCGTATAAGATATTGGAGATTCTTAACCCTGTTTCCTTCCGTTTGGACCTCCCTGCATCCTTTTCTATTCATAACGTTTTTCATCGGTCATTATTGCGCAGGTATGAGGTACCGGTTGTGCCTTCCGTTGAGCCTCCTGCTCCGGTGTTGGTTGAGGGTGAGTTGGAGTACGTTGTGGAGAAAATCTTAGACTCTCGTGTTTCCAGACGGAGACTCCAGTATTTGGTCAAGTGGAAGGGATACGGCCAGGAGGATAATTCTTGGGTGAATGCATCTGATGTTCATGCCTCTGATCTGGTTCGTGCCTTTCATAGGGCCCATCCTGATCGCCCTGGTGGTTCTGGTGAGGGTTCGGTGCCCCCTCCTTGAGGGGGGGGTACTGTTGTGAATTTGGATTCTGGGCTCCCCCGGTGGCTACTGGTGGAATTGAACTGGTGTTTTCATCTTCTCTGTTCACCTGTTCCCATCAAGATGTGGGAGTCGCTATATAACCTTGCTGCTCTGTTAGTTGCTTGCCGGTCAACAATGTTATCAGAAGCCTCTCTGTGCTTGTTCCTGCTCCTAGACAACTACTAGATAAGTTGGACTCTTGTCCATGTTTGTTTTTGCATTTTTGTTCCAGTTCACAGCTGTAGTTTCGTTACTGTGTCTGGAAAGCTCTTGTGAACAGTAATTGCCACTCTGGTGTTATGAGTTAATGCCAGAGTTTTAAAGTAATTTCTGGATGGTGTTTTGATAGGGTTTTAAGCTGACCATGAAAGTGTCCTTTCTGTCTTCTGCTATGTAGTAAGTGGACCTCAAATTTGCTAAACCTATTTTCATACTACGTTTGTTATTTCATCTTTATTCACCGCCAATACATGTGGGGGGCCTCTGTCTCCTTTCGGGGTATTTCTCTAGAGGTGAGCTAGGACTTATATTTTCCTCTGCTAGCATTATTTAGTCCTCCGGCTGGTGCTGGGCATCTAGAATCAACGTAGGCATGCTACCCGGCCACTGCTAGTTGTGCGTTAGGTTTAGTTCATGGTCAGCTCAGTTCCCATCTTCCAAGAGCTAGTTCCTATATATGCTTATGCTATGATCTCTTGCCATTGAGATCATGACAAAGTACCCTTTGCCCCTCATATCTGAGCTCTTCGATAGGTTGTGGGGAGCGAGGATATTTACTAAGCTTGATCTGCGGAGTGCTTACAGCTAGTGTTGAGCATTCCGATACTGAAATATCGGGTATCGACTGATATTCACGGTATCGGAGTTCCGATACTGAGTTCCGATACTTTTAGAACATCGAATACCAGAATCGGAAGTTTTCATAATGCAATGAGCCAGTTTGATTTTATTCAGCCAATGAGGATCCTAAGAAGTGTGGGCACATCCTGTTAGGCATGTTAACTAATGGCATGGCTGTGATTGGCTGCTGAAATGATGTCATGATGCACTATGAAAGCCGCCACTGCCATTTTGGGTTCCCTCTGCTGTGAATTCAGTTAGGGACAGAACGCTGCTGTTCTGAGGGACAGTTTGAGCTAGTGATTTGCTTTATTGTGCTTTACCCAGGCTACTTTATCAACCGATGCGTGAGAAGCTTTCTTTTGGCTTGCAGCGCTGTTCACGGCTGTCTGCGAGGTCTCCGTGTGTGAGTTCAGCTCACGCTGTAGTGTGTTCTGCAGCCACCTCCGGTTGCAGTCCGCTCAGCGTGCGTCACTGCCTCATACATTGTCCTTTTTTGCATTAGTGCTGCTCATTTTTCCTGATTTCTCCTATTAGTGTGGTTCCATCCGTATCCAGCTAGATTGCTTGCAAAAAACTATATAGGAGTAGATAGAGGAGCCTTTCTGCAGCCTTGTGCCCTGCAGCCCCAGCCAGATTAGTATTAGCCTATTTTTTGGAGCCTCATCTATTGCATTGTAGGTTACCTTCCTGCATTGTAATAGCTACAATAAGTTTGTGATACTATCGGTTTTACATCTTTGGGCACATCCAGTGTCTTTTTGTGAAAAAAAAAGTTAATAAAGTTCACCAAACACTCCACTTTACAGTTGGGTAGGCCACATTAGCTCATATTAAAGTCTAGTCCACACTTTATAAAATTAGTGTTTCTTATACCTGTTAGCAGCTGTTCAGGAATAAGCACACTAAGCCCTTAGCATTTTTCTGCCTATCTTTATCAGTCTACCAAGATGAAGAAGGCAGACAGTAAGGCACATGGTTGTGGGTTTGGAGTTTCTGCAGGGAGAGGACATGGGGATTCTGTGCCTGCTGCGGGCACCAGTGCCTCAGCATCCCCCAGTTTTACCAGGGAACAGTCCTTTATGCGCAGCTTTGTAGGAGCTCGCTGTACCCCACTGCTGCGGGAGGAACAAATTGAAGCCGTTGTCGGATGTATGGCAGCCAACGCATCGACTTCAATTAGTGCCACATCCTCTCAGGTCCAGAACACTGAAGAACACCCATCTGACTCTTCACCACCTGCCAAATTGCCCAGGCAGTCAGAGAGCCCTGGACAGGAGCCATCTCTACTTCTGTTCTCTCAATCTCTTGGCTTGGAAAGAGGGGGCCAGCTGTTATGACCCCAATGGCGAGGGTCTCAAAGGAACGTGGAAGTCTGCAGAATACAAAAATCCAGCTCATAGGGCAGTGGTAACTGGGTTGACCATATATCTACTCCTAACGCCAACACTAGAAGTAGCCGGGGATCATTCCTACGTTGATTCTAGATGACACGCTCCAGCCGGAGAATCTAGCTACCCCTAGTAGAGGAAAACAAAAGACCTTTCTTGCCTCCAGAGAAGGGGACCCCAAAGCTGGATAGAAGCCCCCCACAAATAATAACGGTGAGGTAAGAGGAAATGACAAACACAGAAATGAACCAGGTTTAGCACAGAGAGGCCCGCTAACTGATAGCAGAATAAAGAAAGGTAACTTATATGGTCAACAAAAACCCTATCAAAATCCACACTGGAAATTCAAGAACCCCCGAACCGTCTAACGGTCCGGGGGGAGAACACCAGCCCCCTAGAGCTTCCAGCAAAGGTCAGGATATATATTTGGAACAAGCTGGACAAAAATACAAAACCAAAACAAATAGCAAAAAGCAAAAAGCAGACTTAGCTGATATTACTGGAACCAGGATCAGTAGACAAGAGCACAGCAGACTAGCTCTGATAACTACGTTGCCAGGCATTGAACTGAAGGTCCAGGGAGCTTATATAGCAACACCCTTAACTAACGACCCAGGTGCGGATAAAAGGAATGACAGAAAAACCAGAGTCAAAAAACTAGTAACCACTAGAGGGAGCAAAAAGCAAATTCACAACAGTACCCCCCCCTTAGTGAGGGGTCACCGAACCCTCACCACGACCACCAGGGCGATCAGGATGAGCGGCATGAAAGGCACGAACTAAATCGGCCGCATGAACATCAGAGGCGACCACCCAGGAATTATCCTCTTGACCATAGCCCTTCCACTTGACCAGGTACTGAAGCCTCCGCCTGGAGAGGCGAGAATCCAAGATCTTCTCCACCACGTACTCCAACTCGCCCTCAACCAACACCGGAGCAGGAGGCTCAGCAGAAGGAACTACAGGCACAATGTACCGCCGCAACAAGGACCTATGAAATACATTGTGAATAGCAAACGACACAGGAAGATCCAGACGAAAAGATACAGGATTAAGGATTTCCAATATCTTGTAAGGCCCAATAAAACGAGGTTTAAATTTGGGAGAGGAGACCTTCATAGGAACAAAGCGGGAAGAAAGCCATACCAAATCCCCAACGCGTAGTCGGGGACCCACACCGCGGCGGCGGTTGGCAAAGCGCTGAGCCCTCTCCTGTGACAACTTCAAGTTGTCCACCACATGATTCCAGATCCGCTGCAACCTATCCACCACAGAATCCACCCCAGGACAGTCAGAAGGCTCCACATGACCCGAAGAAAAGCGAGGATGGAAACCAGAGTTGCAGAAAAAAGGCGAAACCAAGGTGGCGGAACTAGCCCGATTATTAAGGGCAAACTCAGCCAACGGCAAGAATGTCACCCAATCGCCCTGATCAGCAGAGACAAAACACCTCAAATAAGCCTCCAAAGTCTGATTGGTTCGCTCCGTCTGTCCATTAGTCTGAGGATGGAAAGCAGACGAAAACGACAAATCAATGCCCATCCTACTACAAAAGGATCGCCAGAACCTGGAAACGAACTGGGATCCTCTGTCTGACACAATATTCTCAGGGATGCCGTGCAAACGAACCACGTTCTGGAAAAACACAGGAACCAGATCGGAAGAGGAAGGCAGCTTAGGCAAAGGAACCAAATGGACCATCTTTGAGAAGCGATCACATATCACCCAGATAACGGACATGCCCTGAGATAGCGGAAGATCAGAAATGAAATCCATGGAGATATGTGTCCAAGGTCTCTTCGGGACAGGCAAGGGCAAGAGCAACCCGCTGGCACGAGAACAGCAAGGCTTAGCTCGAGCACAAGTCCCACAGGACTGCACAAATGACCGCACATCCCTTGACAAGGAAGGCCACCAAAAGGACCTGGCCACCAGATCTCTGGTGCCAAAAATTCCCGGGTGACCTGCCAACACCGAGGAATGAACCTCGGAAATGACTCTGCTGGTCCACTTATCCGGGACAAACAGTCTGTCAGGTGGACAAGACTCAGGCCTATCAGCCTGAAATCTCTGCAACACACGTCGCAGATCCGGAGAAATAGCTGACAAGATAACTCCATCTTTAAGAATACCAACAGGATCAGCGACTCCAGGAGCATCAGGCACAAAGCTCCTAGAAAGAGCATCGGCCTTCACATTCTTTGAACCTGGTAAATACGAGACAACAAAATCAAAGCGGGAGAAAAACAATGACCAGCGGGCCTGTCTCGGATTAAGGCGTTTAGCAGACTCGAGATACATCAGATTTTTGTGATCAGTCAAGACCACCACACGATGCTTAGCACCCTCGAGCCAATGACGCCACTCCTCAAATGCCCATTTCATGGCCAACAACTCCCGATTGCCCACATCATAATTTCGCTCGGCAGGCGAAAACTTCCTAGAGAAAAAGGCACAAGGTTTCATAACAGAGCAACCAGGGCCTCTCTGCGACAAAACGGCCCCTGCTCCAATGTCTGAAGCATCCACCTCAACCTGAAAGGGAAGTGAGACATCGGGCTGGCACAAAACAGGCGCCGAAGTAAACCGGCGTTTCAACTCCTGGAAAGCCTCCACGGCAGCAGGAGCCCAGTTAGCTACATCGGAGCCCTTCTTGGTCATATCCGTCAAAGGTTTCACAATGCTAGAAAAATTAGCGATAAAACGACGGTAGAAGTTAGCGAAACCCAAGAACTTCTGAAGACTCTTAACTGACGAGGGCTGAGTCCAATCAAGAATAGCTCGGACCTTGACTGGGTCCATCTCCACAGCAGAAGGGGAAAAAATGAACCCCAAAAAGGGAACCTTCTGTACACCAAAGAGACACTTTGAGCCCTTGACAAACAAAGAATTTTCACGCAAAATTTTAAAGACCAACCTGACCTGCTCCACATGCGAATCCCAATTATCAGAAAAAACCAAAATATCATCCAGATAAACAATCAAAAATTTATCCAGATACTTCCGGAAAATGTCATGCATAAAGGACTGAAAAACTGAAGGCGCATTGGAGAGCCCAAAAGGCATCACCAAGTACTCAAAATGACCCTCGGGCGTATTGAATGCGGTTTTCCATTCATCACCTTGCTTAATGCGCACAAGGTTGTACGCACCACGAAGGTCTATCTTGGTGAACCACTTGGCACCTTTAATCCGGGCAAACAAGTCAGACAACAGCGGTAAAGGATACTGAAATTTGACAGTGATCTTATTTAAAAGCCGATAATCAATACAAGGTCTCAAAGATCCGTCCTTTTTTGCCACAAAAAAGAATCCCGCACCAAGAGGGGAAGAAGACGGACGAATATGTCCTTTCTCCAGAGACTCCTTGATATATGAACGCATAGCGGTATGTTCAGGTACCGACAGATTAAACAGTCTTCCCTTAGGAAATTTACTGCCTGGGATCAAATCTATAGCACAGTCACAGTCCCTATGAGGAGGCAGTGCACTGGACTCAGACTCACTGAAGACATCCTGATAATCAGACAAATACTCCGGAACTTCCGAAGGCGTAGAAGAAGCAATAGACACAGGCAAGGAATCCCCATGAATACCCCGACAGCCCCAACTTGAGACTGACATAGCCTTCCAGTCCAGGACTGGATTATGGGTCTGTAACCATGGCAGCCCTAAAACAACCAAATCATGCATTTTATGTAAAACCAGGAAACGTATCACCTCGCGGTGTTCAGGAGTCATGCACATGGTAACCTGTGTCCAATACTGCGGTTTATTTGCTGCCAATGGCGTAGCATCAATACCCCTAAGAGGAATAGGATTTTCCAATGGTTCAAGAGTAAAACCACAGTGCTTAGCAAATGACAGATCCATAAGACTCAGGGCAGCACCTGAATCTACAAACGCCATGACAGGATAAGACGACAGTGAGCAAATCAAAGTTACAGACAGAATAAATTTAGGTTGCAAATTACCAACGGTGACAGGACTAACAACCTTAGCTATACGTTTAGAGCATGCTGAGATAACATGTGTAGAATCACCACAGTAGTAGCACAAGCCATTCCGGCGTCTATGAATTTTCCGCTCATTTCTAGTCAGGATTCTATCACATTGCATTAAATCAGGTGTCTGTTCAGACAACACCATGAGGGAATTTGCGATTTTTCTATCACATTGCACCGAATTAGGTGTCTGTTCAGACAACACCATGAGGGAATTTGCGGTTTTGCGCTCCTGCAACCGCCGGTCAATTTGAATAGCCAGTGCCATAGTATCATTCAGACCTGTGGGAATGGGAAAACCCACCATAACATTCTTAATGGCTTCAGAAAGGCCATTTCTAAAATTAGCGGCCAGTGCACACTCGTTCCAATGTGTCAGCACGGACCATTTCCGAAATTTTTGGCAGTACACTTCAGCCTCGTCCTGCCCCTGAGACATAGCCAGCAAGGCCTTTTCTGCCTGAATCTCAAGATTGGGTTCCTCATAAAGTAAACCGAGCGCCAGAAAAAACGCATTAATATTAGCCAATGCCGGATCTCCTGGCGCCAGCGAAAAAGCCCAATCCTGAGGGTCGCCCCGTAAGAACGAAATAACAATTTTTACTTGCTGAGCAGAGTCTCCAGATGAACAGGGTCTCAGGGACAAAAACAATTTACAATTATTCACAAAATTCCTAAACTTAAACCTGTCTCCGGAAAACAGTTCAGGAATCGGTATTTTAGGTTCTGACCTAGGATTTCTGATAACATAGTCTTGTATGCCCTGCACACGAGTAGCCAGCTGGTCCACACTTGTAATCAAGGTCTGGACATTCATGTCTGCAGCAAGCATAGCCACTCTGAGGTAAAGGGGAAGAAGAAAAAAAAAAAAACTCAGAATCTTCTTTCTTATAATCCCTCTTCTGCAATGCATTAAACCTTTAATACTGGCCTGGCAAACTGTTGCGACCCCAATGGCGAGGGTCTCAAAGGAACGTGGAAGTCTGCAGAATACAAAAATCCAGCTCATAGGGCAGTGGTAACTGGGTTGACCATATATCTACTCCTAACGCCAACACTAGAAGTAGCCGGGGATCATTCCTACGTTGATTCTAGATGACACGCTCCAGCCGGAGAATCTAGCTACCCCTAGTAGAGGAAAACAAAAGACCTTTCTTGCCTCCAGAGAAGGGGACCCCAAAGCTGGATAGAAGCCCCCCACAAATAATAACGGTGAGGTAAGAGGAAATGACAAACACAGAAATGAACCAGGTTTAGCACAGAGAGGCCCGCTAACTGATAGCAGAATAAAGAAAGGTAACTTATATGGTCAACAAAAACCCTATCAAAATCCACACTGGAAATTCAAGAACCCCCGAACCGTCTAACGGTCCGGGGGGAGAACACCAGCCCCCTAGAGCTTCCAGCAAAGGTCAGGATATATATTTGGAACAAGCTGGACAAAAATACAAAACCAAAACAAATAGCAAAAAGCAAAAAGCAGACTTAGCTGATATTACTGGAACCAGGATCAGTAGACAAGAGCACAGCAGACTAGCTCTGATAACTACGTTGCCAGGCATTGAACTGAAGGTCCAGGGAGCTTATATAGCAACACCCTTAACTAACGACCCAGGTGCGGATAAAAGGAATGACAGAAAAACCAGAGTCAAAAAACTAGTAACCACTAGAGGGAGCAAAAAGCAAATTCACAACAGCCAGCCAAGCAGCATTCTAGAATTTGAAGAAGAGGTAGTATGCAGTGATGCGTAACAGCTTTGTCTCTCTGAATCTGAAGAGGCGGGTGGGCCAGTGCCTATGGTCAGCCCACCTCAGTACGCATCTGATGATGAGACTCAGGTGCCACTTTCTGGTGCGTACTGTGCTGTCGAGACTACCCAGGAGAAGTTGTTTGAAGAGGGTAGTGTAGATGATGAGGTCCTTGACCCATCATGGCGTGAGGTACAGGAAGGTGGTGGGAGCAGCTCTAAGGAAGAGATTCTCCGAACGGCCCAAAAAGGAGGGAGAGGGAGGGAGCAGACTTGGTTGCCTGTAGCCTCCACTTCGGCACCCATTAGGAGTATGCATCTTCAAAAACCCAAAACGGGCGCTCCCAAGACTTGCAGTGCATGGTCCTTTTTTGACACAGTTGCAGATGACATTTGCTTTGTCAAATGCAAGCTGTGTAATTAGGGAAAAGAGGGAAAAGTGTCAGCAATCTCAATACCATAAATATGTGAAAACATGTGCAGACCAAGCATGTGGTAGAATTACAAAGACACACTGAAGACCTAGGCCAGCCTACAGTGCCACCTACCACCTCTTCAGCTCATGTTGTAGCCTCTTCCTCCAGCTCACACACAGTTGGTTCGGCTTCCTCACAGGATCGCCATGAAAGAACCTCTGGCACTGTTGTACAGAGACACAGTGTAATTCCACCCACAGCACCACGTTCCCTGTCATCCTCACACTCCCAGCCCAGTCTACAGCCATCGGTACCACAGGCATGGGAGAAAAGGCACAAAACCTATATTTAAAAGAAATACCAATATAATAAAAAATAAACACTCTGAATACTAAAAATGACAATATTACCCAACAAAAGTATCCAAAAGACTAAAAAATATTTTTTTAGTCTTTTGGATACTGTTGTTGGGTAATAATGGGAGAAAAGGCGGCCATACTCGGCAAATCACCCCGGAGCATAGGCTCTGAATGCTGGCATTGCAAAACTACTGTCCCTTGAAATGCTCTCATTCAGGCTGGTGAGACTGACACCTTCTGTAACTTCATGGCAGTGGCAGTCCCACAATACAATGTGCCCAGCCACTTTTATTTCAGCAGGCAAGCCGTCTCTGCCCTGCAAAAGCATGTGGAGGGAAAAATTAAACATGCACTACTAAACGCTGTCAGTAGCAAGGTCCACCTGACCACTGATGCGTGGACCAGTAACCATGGACAGGGACGATACCTTTCCTTCACTGCCCATTGGGTAAATGTTGTGGAGCCGGGTACAGATCTTGAGAGTGGCGCTGTACGTGTTCTGCCAACTTCAAGGATTGCAGGAATCCAGTTTGTACACATTGACTCCTCCTCATACTCCAGTTCCTCTGAATCAGCGCTACACGAGCTGTCACAGTCTACCTCCACATGGACCCTTGAATGCTTACCTGTTATGACCGATATGAGCACAGCCATGGCCAAACGTCAACAGGCCGTATTGAAATTAATTTCTTTGGGGAATCGAAGCCACACAGTGCAGGAGCTCTGGAATGCCATCAAGCAGCAGAGCGACGTGTGGTTTGTGCCAGCGAATCTCCAGCCAGACATGGTAGTGTGTGACAATGGCCGAAATCTGGTGGCAGCTCTGGCCCTAGGCAAACTCACTCACATCCCATGTCTGACACATGTGCTCAACTTGGTCGTGCAGGGTTTCTTGAGGGACTATCTGGATCTTGATGCACTGCTGCACAAGGTCCGCATAGAGTGCGTTCACTTGCGGAGTTCCAGCATGGCAAGATCGCGCATTGTAGTCTGCAGCGCCGATTCCGCCTTCTGGAACATCGCATCGTATGTGACCTACCAACCAGGATGAATTCAACGTTACATATGTTGGATAGACGATATGTGGCTGACGAAGCCACCGGCTGGTGGCGACACGCGTTGGGCATCCGCGCAGCCCGCATTAGGACCTTATCTATTTGCACACCTTGCTTTGGGATGCTTGGTAATTGCATCTTTGACACAGTCAATCAGGCATATGTGTGGCCCTGTTATTTATTTTCCTAGGCTCAGACATTGCTGTGGTATTTTGGGTTTCACACTTTACATTGTTTTCTAGCCTGAAGGCCAGTTTCCTTAAGGTACCGTCACACTAAGCGACGCTGCAGCGATAGCGACAGCGATGCCGATCGCTGCAGCGTCGCTGTGTGGTCGCTGGAGAGCTGTCACACAGACCGCTCTCCAGCGACCAACGATGCCGAGGCCCCCGGGTAACCAGGGTAAACATCGGGTTGCTAAGCGCAGGGCCGCGCTTAGTAACCCGATGTTTACCCTGGTTACCAGCGTAAAAGTTAAAAAAACAAACAGCACATACTCACCAGCGCGTCCCCCAGCCTCTGCTTCCTGACGCTGACTGAGCTCCGGCCCTAACAGCACAGCGGTGACGTCACCGCTGTGCTTTCACTTTCAGTTTAGGGCCGGCGATCAGTAAGAGTCAGGAAGCAGAGGCTGGGGGACGCGCTGGTGAGTATGTACTGTTTGTTTTTTTACATTTTACGCTGGTAACCAGGGTAAACATCGGGTTACTAAGCGCGGCCCTGCGCTTAGTAACCCGATGTTTACCCTGGTTACCAGTGTAAAATATCGCTGGTATCCTTGCTTTTGCTGTCAAACACAGCGATACACGGCGACCTAGCGACCAAATAATGTGCAGACCTTCTAGCAGCGACCAGCAATTTCACAGCGGGATTCTGATCGCTGCTGCATGTCAAATACAGCGATATCGCTCCCTAGGACGCTGCAACGTCACAGATCGCTGGCGACGTTGCTTAGTGTGACGGTACCTTTACACGCTGCAAGCTGTGTATGTGTATTTACTTAGTGATAGGGTGGGTCGTGCCTCTTTATATTGGTATGTTTATTTTGAGCATTTAAGAAACATATGTGGCTTTGGTACCCTTATTTCTCCATTTACCATCTGGAATTTATTCATGTTCTAGGGTCTCACTTATTATAGTTTGGCAGAGCTGTCTATGTAGGTACTGTGGTATTAACCATCCCCCTATATCATTTTTTGGGTCCTGTGCGGGTTACAGCCTTATTATGGGCTTATTGTATGGTCATGTTTTTTAAATGTTTTTAAATTGTTTGTTGTTTGCTACTTATTTACATTTTTCATAATAAAGTTGTGTCTTAAATCTGTGCCTTATCCCATTGTGTGGTCTGTTTCTTTTGTTCGTAAGTATTGGTATTGTTACAGGTCTTGATGTGATCCCACTGACTGTGGTGCCCCCTTAACTCTATTGGTATATGTTGGATAGGTTGTGTGAGCAGCAGGCAGCAGTAATGGAGTATCAGCTGCATCAGGCACAAACTAGTCGCACTGCGCGCCGTTCACACTTCACCACCACTGAGTGGGCCTCTATGAAGGACATCTGCCACATTTTGCATGCCTTCAATGATTCCACGTGGATGGCGAGTGCAGATGATGCACTAGTCAGCATGACTATCCCCCTTATCTGCCTGCTTGAAAAAACACTTCAAGCACTAAGGGATGAGGTTTTGGAAGAGGTGGAGGATGAGGAGTCACAAATGCCATCTGCTTGTGGACAGTCTGCGCAAAGTGGTTCCTCACAAAGGCCTAGGCAGGGGACACTTTGTGAGGAGGATGAGGAGGAGTCAATGGAGGAGGAAGACATCTGTCCAGAGGAGGGAGTTACACAATATTCTAGTAGTCAGTATGTAGAGCGAGGGTGGGGTGATGAGAGCAGGCAGAGATGACGCCTCAAGCAGGGGACAGCGTTTCTTGGCCAGTTGGCAGTCTGCAGCACATGGTTGATTTCATGCTGCAGTGCCTGAGAAACGACCACCGCATCGCCCACATTCTCAACACGGCTGATTATTGGGTGTACACCTTCCTAGATCCTCGCTACCGGGACAACTTACAAAGCCTCATAACACCGTTGAACCGGGAGTGTAAAATGCGTGAGTACCAAGACACACTGGTGCATTCCATCATGTTCTCCATTCCACCCGAGAGCAGTGCTGCTAGTGCTTTACAAAGCAGATCAGTGCATCGAGGCAGTGGAGGAAGCTCTGCACAAAGAGGGAGCAGAAGGAGCGACTCAGCAGAAGGTAAGACCAGTATGGCCCAAATGTCGAAAAGTTTTGTGTCCCCGCCACAAATGTCTACACCATCACAGATGGCTCTAGTCAGCAGGAGGCAACGTTTCCATCAGATGGTGACAGACTACATGTCTTGCCCTCTTACTGTACTCCCAGACGGCTCTTCCCCTTCAAGTTTTGGGTCTCTAAGCTGGACACATGGCCAGAGCTTAGCCAGTATGCATTGGAGGTGCTGGCTTGCCCTGCTGCTAGTGTATTATCGGAACGTGTCTTTAGTGCCGCAGATGGTGTACTAACAGACCATCGCATGTGACTATCCTCCGATAATGTTGACCAGCTTACTTTTCTGAAAATGAACAAGGCCTGGATCTCACAGGAATTTGCCAGTCCTCTTCCAGATTTAATAATTGGTTGGCAACAGTATCCAGGTCTCCTGTTTTGTTCATGTTTCTACCACCTGAACTGTAATCCCTGGGCTCCAAAACCACCAGTTGCTGCTCAGAAGTGCCGTCTGCACAGTCAACACATGCTCCAGTGTTATTGGGGTTCAGTATCATCAGCTTATCCCCTGCTGTGTGTCCGGCAATTTCTCCTGCTCTGTCCACATTCACACTACTACTGATTTTAAACTTGCTCCAATTAGGCCTCTGGCTACACTGTTTCTAGTATTTACCCTGGGCTCCAACACCGCCAGTTGCTGCTCAGAAGTGCTGTCTGCAGTCAACACATGCTCCAATGTTATTGGGGCTCAATAACGTCAGCTGATCCCCTGCTGTGTGTCCAGCAATTTATCCTGCTTTGTCCACATGCACACTACTACTGATTTTAAACTTGCTCCAATTAGGCCTCTGGCTACACTGTTTCTAGTATTTACCCTGGGCTCCAACACCGCCAGTTGCTGCTCAGAAGTGCCGTCAGCATAGTCCACACATGCTCCAGTGTTATTGGGGTTCAGTAACATCAGCTGATCCCCTGATGTGTGTCCGGCAATTTCTCCTTCTCTGTCCACATTCACACTACTACTGATTTTAAACTTGCTCCAATTAGGCCTCTGGCTACACTCTGTTTCTAGTATTTACCCTGGGCTCCAACACCACCAACTGTTTCCCAGCAGTGTCTTTGGCACGGGTACTCCCTCCTGCACAGCCTGGTTCCAGCAAGCCAGCTGCTTCCGGGTAGTGTCAATGTCACTTTGCCTCCAATACGTTGTCCTGTTGGGTTGCGGTCGGGTTAGCCGACTCTATGGTGCCTGCAGTTTAGGTGCTTCCTATGTGGGCTGCGGGATCTGGCAATGAAGGCTGGTTCCGTAGTGCCAATAGGACAAGCACCCCCTGTAGGACTGTCCGTTTTGGTAACTCCGGCCGGCTCGCGGCCTTGAAACTTTTTTTCTAATGTGTACCTTCTGCTGCCTATCTGAGTTCCAGTACCATTAGCTGGTTCTTTGGAAGTCAATCTTGAATATGTCCCCCTGGGTTCCAGTAACATCAGCTGGTTCCAGGCAGTGCTTTTGGCTTAGGTGCCTCCTTCTCGGTATCCGAGTTCCACCAACGTCTGCTGGTCCTTGGTAGTGCTTTCTGGCACAGGTACCTCCTGCTTAGTAACCGGGTTCCAGTATCATCAGCTGGTCCTCGGTAGTTCCATTGGCTCTTGCACCTTCTGCTACCCATCCAGGTTCCAGTACCGTCAGCTGGTTCTCGGCAGTTCCTCAGCCTTCTTGAACCTTCTGCTACATTTCCAGTTCAAGCTTTTTTAAATGGTTTTTGGTAATCACTCTGGATCTCCTTGATGACGACCCTGAAGATGACGACTCTGATGACCACCCCGAAGAAGACGACAACCCTGAAGACCACCCCAAAGAAGACGACGATCCCGAAGACGAGGACCCTGAAGACCACCCCGAAGAAGATGACGACCCCGAAGACGACGACCCTGAAGACCATCCCAAAGAAGACGACGAACCTGAAGACGACGACCCTGACTTCATGCTGAAGTCTAAGAGCACTTTTTGTGCTCGAAACGCGTCCAGCGACTATATGGTAGCTTCCATCCAAATTATGTAATTTATCGCTTGCTAGCAGTTTTCCAAGTGTTAATATGTTTAAATAAATTTTTGATACTTTTTATTCCTGGAGCTGGATTTTTCTTTCCATGTGCACAAGTTTCAACGTCAGACAGAGATGTTTTTTCCTTGCTCGGATATTATGTGGACTACAGATGAAGGTTTCTACTGGGTGAGCTGAAAAGTTTTTCTGTTTTTCAAACTGAATGCGGACAAATCCTGTTGTAAATCTTTTCTGTCAGGCAGAACGGAAGGTGTAATCTTCAAACTTTTATTGATAACATGTCCCATTGACTTGCATTGGTTTCCGGTATCGGAATCGGTGATATACGATATTTTTTGGGTATCGGTCCGTTCCAATCTGATCCGATATTTCCCCATATCGGAAGGTATCGCTCAACACTACTTACAACCTGATTCGCATCCTTGAAGGGACGAATGGAAGACAGCATTTAAAACTAGGGATGGGCATTATGAATACCTGGTGATGCCCTTCGGGCTCTGTAATGCCCATGCCGTTTCCCAAGACTTTGTGAATTATATCTTCCGGAATATGCTCATCACCTCCGTCATAGTCTATCTGGATGATATTCTCATCTACTCTCCAGATATAGACTCCCACCGGAGAGATGTTTGCAAAGTCTTCGACCTCCTACGGGCAAACTCCCTCTATGCCAAGTTGGAGAAGTGTGTGTTTGAGCAGGAGTTCTTGCCTTTCCTGAACTATATCATCTCTGCCCAGGGATTGGCCATGGATCCTGCCAAGCTACAGGCTGTGATGGACTGGCAGGAACTTCATTCTCTCAAAGTGTAGCAGCACTTTATGGGGTTCATTAACTATTATCGCCAGTTCATTCCCCACTTCTCAACTTTGGTAGTTCCCCTGGTTGCCCTCACCAAGAAGGGAGCAAATCCCAAATTGTGGTCGGAGGAGGTCTCCAAGGCCTTTCTCTCTATCAAGCGCTCCCATTTTACATCGCCCCGATGTTGATAAACCATTTATTATGGAGGTGGATGCCTCTTCCATCAGTGCTGGAGCAGTCCTCTTCCATAAGGAAGCTCAAGGTCGAAAGCATCCTTGCTTCTTTTCCAAGACCTTCACACAGGCAGATAGGAATTATTCCATGGGGGACAGGGAGTTGATAGCCATGTAGTTGGCCTTTTCAGAGTGGAGACACCTCCTGGAGGGGGCTTGTTTTCCCTTCCAAGTTTACACCAACCACAAAAAATTGGTGTACTTACAAACTGCCCAGCGGCTAAACTTTTGCCAGGCTAGGTGGTCCTTGTTCTTCTCTCGGTTCTACTTCACCCTCCACTTTCTTTCCAGGGAGAACATTCGTGCCGATGCTCTCTCCCTCTCCGTAGTGTCATCAGAGAAGGAGGAGCCTCAGCTAATTGTTCCTTCAGAGAGCCTGAGAACTGTAACCCCAGTCTCATTAGAGTCTGTGCCCGCGGGCAAGACGTTTGTACCACCTAATTTAGTAACATAGTTATTCACATAGTAGCATAGTTATTAAGGTTGAGGGAAGACTTTAAGTCCATTTGTGACCAGAGGTTCTCTCTTGGGCTCACTAGTCCAGGTTGTATGGACATTTTGGGACCAAGAGGACATCTGAGCTCCTGGCGAGGACATACTGGTGGCCGAATATGGCCCGTGATGTCGGAGACTATATTCGGCCGTGTGTCTCCTGCGCCAAGAATCGGTCTTCCCAGCAATGGCCTGCTGGTCTACTTTACCCCCTGCAGGTGGCAGACGGGCCCTCAGAAATGGTCAGGATGGACTTTGTGGTAGGCTTACCCAAGTCTCGTATCTGCACCGTCATCTGGGTAGTCACCGACCATTTTTCCAAAATGATGCACTTGGTGCCTCTTCCCCAGGTACCTTCTGCACAGGCCTTGGCGGCATTGTTCATTAAGCACATTTTTTGCCTACACGGTACGCCTGACAAAATTGTCAGTGACTGGGGTCCCCAGTTTGCGTCTCAGTTCTGGAGAGAGCTCTGTCGTCTACTCAGCATTTAGTTGAATTTCTCTTCAGCTTACCATCCTGAGATGAACGGGTTGGTAGAGTGGGCCAAACAGACCTTGGTCACATACCTGCAACATTTTGTTTCAGCCAGGCAGGATGACTGGGCATCCTTGCTACCATGCGCGTAGTTTGCACTGAACAATGTCGTAGCCGACTCCATGGGGCAGACCCCGTTCCTCCTTAACTACGGTCAGCATCCGCGTGTCCCTGTGCCCATGCAGGCTCAAAAGCCACCAAGTGACAGAGCGGATTCAACCACCAATGTAACACAGTGTTATCTAATGTTGGAGTTATTTGTATGTTTTACAGAATTGAAGAGTCTAAAGGTTTCAGTAGGAAACCTTTTAGATCACGGCTTCTTATTAGTTGAAGTTTTTTCTCTTTATCTTAGATTACTGGGTGTGAACACAATAGTAAAACATAAAGTATAATTCAGAATCTGCAATCAATATACTGTATCAAATAAAAAGGACAATTTGATAATAGTATTATTGTGACACCAATGGAGGCACAAAGCTGTTACCATGCAAAATAAAAATGACTCTTTGGTCCTGATTCATGGCTTCACATCTCACTTTTCCAAGACAGCCTACTGGTTGTTGTTCTCCGTCACTTCTTTGATAAAAAGTGGAATGATACTGACTTTTTTCACTATATTTTTGCAAAAATAATGTCTGATTCACACCTCCATATTTTGCAGACGGCTGTGGGTCTCTGAGCCCTATAGGCATGTATGAAATTGTGGAGTGTCAGTCTGTGAATCTTGGTTTGTACTCAGTCTGCCAACTACGCATGTGCATCTGGTCTCAGTGTGAGAGGTCTGCACGAGTTCTCACCGACCATAGTAAATGAGGAAACGCACAAACCTAAAGTAACTACAAAAGTTTTAAATGAAATGTGTAAATTAAACCTTGCACTTCCACATCGGTATAGACTGCGGTGTATGGTGCAGCATTAACCTTTCTACTTCTCAATCCTAATGAATCTCACTCAATCACTCAGTGTAGAACACATTTCCATACAGCCATTATCTACAGCAGAAAGGAGGCCATAAGTGGACAGAATTCAATATGTGTTTATAGATATAAACCATCTGAAGTGTTCGGTGAAATGACACAGTGCTTACCTTAACATTGTAGGCAATGAAGTTTTTTGATAAAGCTTCAGGGGTGTGCATCCATGATTTATCTGCAAAGACAAGATTGAACTGATTTTATAGTTCATATCATAGTATATTATTTGTGTCCTTCATTTTCCTAACATTGTATTACATTCTAATGTGGTCATAACTCATCTGGTGACAGCCAGGAAGTGGTACATAAAAGCATAATTGAATTTCCCATCAGGTCACACTCACTACATGAAATAGTTGTCATTTTAGTCCAAAGCATCCACGACCAAATTAAATCTTTTCTTTATTAGATATTTTTGTCACAAGATGTATATTATAGTGCAAACCGAATGAGACATTAGAGTATTAGAGGTGATGAGACCAATTATACTTTAGGATCATATACTTATCTAATACATGTAATACAGGTAACAATTATATACAGCCTATAAAAGGCTTCGATTTATCCAAGCAATTACTCCAGAATTCTGCATGCCCTTCTTAAAGAGGTTGTCCACTACTTTAACATTGATCCTTAGGATAGGTCATCAATGTCTGATCGTTGGGGATTGCGACACCCGGCACCCTCACAGGTCAGCTTTTCTCAGTATTGGCGGCTGCAACTAACCACTTTCAAGGCTGCACAGCACTGTATCCTGTGTACTGTATAGTGGATGCCGGGTACTGCACACTCGACCTCTATTGATTTGAATTGGGGAATTAATTAGTCCAACTAGACGATACTGTATGTTACTCATCTATAGACTAAGGGTACAGTCTCACAGTGGCACTTTTGTCGCTACGACGGTACGATCCGTGACGTTCCAGCGATATCCATGCGATATCGCTGTGTCTGACACGCAGCAGCGATCAGGGACCCTGCTGAGAATCGTACGTCGTAGCAGATCGTTTGGAACTTTCTTTCGTCGCTGGATCTCCCGCTGTCATCGCTGGATCGTTGTGTGTGACAGCGATCCAGCGATGCGTTCGCTTGTAACCAGGGTAAACATCGGGTTACTAAGCGCAGGGCCACGCTTAGTAACCCGATGTTTACCGTGGTTACCAGCATAAAAGTTAAAAAAAACAAACAGTGCATACTTACATTCCGGTGTCTGTCCCCCGGCGTTCTGCGTTTCTGCACTGTGAGCGCCGGCCAGCCGGAAAGCGAGCACAGCGGTGAAGTCACCGCTATGCTTTCCGGCTGGCGCAGACACAGTGCAGAGAAGCAGAACGCCGGGGGACAGACACCGGAATGTAAGTATGTACTGTTTGTTTTTTTTTACTTTTACGCTGGTAACCACGGTAAACATCGGGTTACTAAGCGCGGCCCTGCGCTTAGTAACCCGATGTTTACCCTGGTTACCCGGGGACTTCGGCATCGTTGGTCGCTGGAGAGCTGACTGTGTGACAGCTCCCCAGCGACCACACAACCACAACGATCACGGTCAGGTCGTATCGCTGGTCGTGATCGTTGGTAAAACGTTATGTGAGACGGTACCCTAACACAAGCCATCAATCCATTAATCTCTACTGGATTAACATTTCTGGCATAATGTATTTTCCTGCTTTCAATGAATTTGATGGGTGGGCATAGGCATGCCTCTTCCCTCCCCCAGCTCTTACCAAGTTTTGCCCATTTTGGAAGAGCTGCTTCAAACTGGTGTGAAAATGCTATTATTAGTAAAATGTTTGCATAATTCCACTTTGCGCAAAAAAATGCATCTTTTCAAAGTGTTTTAAGACAGTTTTAAAGTTAAAAAACACTTGGACATCTTAGTGTAAGTGCATATTCATACCTCCCATTAAAGGGAACCTTTCATATTGCAAATGGTATCTGATCTGCAGGTAGAATGCTATTAGGCAAGAGGAGCTGATCAGAGTAATATACATTTTTGTGGTTAAACTTTCAGTAAAACTTACATTTTAGTCTCTGAAAGCCCTGGTGTTTTTACACATATTAGTCTAATGGGCATTCTAATTCAGTGATTGTTAGAAAAAGCTGAGGAGCAAAATTGGCAATAGGGTCTTATCTGATGATAAAGGAAATAAGCTGCTAAAGTCTTGTATCACACAACGAGGTTCAAACCTAAATTTGTCAGCTACTGCAGTCCCAGGGGTTGAAAACCTAAAGAAATGTCAGAAGAGAAACAATAGGTGAGTAGTATGCACTGCTGATGGAGATCCGAAAGATTGGTCTAGGATTACAAAGTAGACTAGATGTGATTTTATTATCAATGCATTTCAAAGTCTTCAGACTTCATCAGGATTAAACCACATACAAAGTACTTAGTAACAGACTTAAAAAGGAACTACATTCAAATAAAAATGTCAAAAAGGAACACAAATCTCCATCAGCAATGCATATATCCCACCTAATTTTTTATCCTCTGGCTTATTCAATGATTGACAGTCTTCCCTGTATGACTGGGTATGCAGAGGCAGCTATCAATCACTGTGCTTATGCATACAAACAACTATGAAAGACAAGTTATACTGAGTCTTGTCCAACCAACATATGTATCATTGTGCTTCTCTATACCATGCTGTCCACAGATTGGACTTCATGTACAACATAACAGGGTCTCTTTAAGTTGTATAGGGCAACTGTTCTTGGCCACCATTTATAACAACTCATCCCCACAGCACAAAGGTCCTCCTAGTAGGAAAGCATAGGCGTTTTCTAGTTCTAGCAATCGTGTGGGTACAACACGAACATTATATTTCCTATGTATCCGATGGGTAGGTGACAGCATTTAGTGCCTGGAAACTCCATGACATCTCATGCTGCTTAGTTTTTCTTTTGTATTTGAATCATCAAAGTGCTTTTTTTATTTGGTAAGGTCTTTCAACCTTTTTGCAGCATTTTTCATCCATTCAGATGAATGGGGAAAAAATCTCAAATAATGAGGCATAAAAAAAGTACATAAAAATGTACTGTGTAGTGCCCATTTCTGGCTACTGAAGTTCAGCTCCTGACAACAAAACCTATGAATTTATACTTTAAATATATATAGAAAACTCCCAAAAACATCAATCGATGTATTCACATTTTACCTATCGCCACATAGTCCTAGATTTGCCACAACATAATAATGTTGCTTAGTGCATCCCGGGCTATATAGATTAAAGAGGAGACCAAATAATAGTCTGTACATATATAACGAAATATAGCAAATTTTATTATATATATCAAAATAATACATAAAATCACATGGACAAGTCAAATAGAAGGCAATCCAAGACAAAACAACAACATCCACCATAGTGGGACTAGCCGGGGGTGCCAATAAGCCAAAGGTACTAGAGATGGAACACATGAGAAACCTCAATGAGAGGAAACATAAATATACCTATGGTGAAGTATATAGATAGCTGAGACCAGAAATATCAAATTATATCTACACAAGTGGAGAAACTATACCAACATATCATCATTAATATAGCATAAGTCCCTAACACAATACACAAATAGTGGAATTTGTATAAGCCTATACCTAAGTATAGTCACCAACTTGTGAAAGAGTCACAACTGGTCATAGCATGAACAAATATTCATGTAGTACCTGTGGCCATAGCTAAAGCTGGTGTATCTCCCCTGCTGTCATGCTGGTGGGCACCTCAATGCGCGTTTCGCCACTAAGGCTTATTGGCACCCCCGGCTAGTTCCACTATGGTGGATGTTGTTGTTTTGTCTTGGATTGCCTTCTTTGTACTTGCTCACAGTATTTGACTTGTCCATGTGATTTTACGTATTATTTTGATATATATAATAAAATTTGCTATATTTGTAGATCAGCTCCTGTTCACTTAGATGCTGTGCTGCAGTACCTGAGAGTGACCAATATACAATAAATGGTGCTTTGCTATTATACTCCATTCAGGAGTATAATGAAGACACCTCCAAAAATGCCAGAGCATCTTTAAACAAGTGACCAACACTAATACTCCCCCTGTATAGCATTAAAGAAGTAAAAGATTTGAAGACATCTGAGAGAGTTGAACTCCTGCCCTACTGGTTACTTTGTTGTCCTATTTTGCAAGGTGGGTAAAATGTACTTTTTCCCAGAGTGTACTGAGGATGTAAGGAAGCTGTTGAATTAGAGGCAACTTTGTAAGGTGCCTACTAAGCAGAATATGTCTTCCCTGATTAGGGGTGAACCATTGTTAATTAATGGGAATTGCTAAAAATCAGGTGGGTATGTGGCATTGAATGTCGCTGTGGGCATCCTTACTGTGGATTGTATGAAACATTTTCCTGTCCAAATTGTTGAGAGCGGGCCAGAGATATTACTGAGAATCGTGTAAGGTACTGCTAATCAACTAGAAGTAGAATCGTACACAGTACTGTTAATCAATTAGTAGAAGTACAAATCGTGTAGGGTACTGTTAATCAACTAGAAGTACAGGGTGGGCCATTTATGTGGATACACCTAAATAAAATGGGAATGGTAAGTGATATCAACTTCCTGTTTGTGGCACATTAGTATATGGGAGGGGGAAAACTTTTCAAGATGCGTGGTGACCATAGCGGCCATTTTGAAGTAGGCCATTTTGGATCCAACTTTACTTATTCACACTGACAGCAACACCGTAGAAGAAATGCTAGCACAAACTTCCAATATCATTGTTTCACATGCTGCACATCTCGTATCTTCACAGCATAAGACAATTGCCTTTAGATGACCCCAAAGATAAAAGTCATTCTTCATCAATGGAAACCTCAATTCCACTGGTTATCTGAAATTGCTACATGATGATGTGTTGCCCTCTGTATGCACTGAAGATGGCACATTCCCTGAGTTTTCCACCCACATTATGGGTGTCAGGTCCGAGCATTCTTATATGAACAGTTTCCTGGAAAGTGGATTGGCCGTCATGGGCCAGTTGAATGGCCACCAATGTCTCCTAATCTGACCCATTAGACTTTTATCTTTGGGGTCATTTGAAGGCAACTGTCTATGCTGTGAAGATATGAGATGTGCAGCACCTGAAACAATGGATACTGGAATCCTGTGCTAACATTTCTTCTGTGGTGTTGCTGTCAGTGTGTCAAGAGTGGGAGAAGAGGGTTGCATTGACAATCCAACACAATGGGCAACACTTGAACACATTTTATAAGTAGTCATAGACTTGTAAATAACTCATGAAAGAATAAAGTTTCCTTAAAACCAAGCACACCATTGTTTTTCTTGTGAAATTCTCAATAAGTTTGATGTGTCACATGACCATCTTTCCATTGGCAAAAATAAAGTTGGATCCAAAATGGTCGACTTCAAAATGGCCACCATGGTTACCACCCATCTTGAAAAGTTTTCCCCCTCCCATATACTAATGTGCCACAAACAGGAAGGTGATATCACCAACCATTCTCATTTTATTTAGGTGTATCCATATAAATGGCCCACCCTGTAGAATCATTTAGGGTACTGCTAATAAACTAGAAGTAGAATCGTGTAGGGTACTTTTAATCAGTCCAAACTTGAATTGTGTAGGGTTCTGTTATTCAGCCTGAAGAAGAACTTGTAGGGTACTGTTAGTCAACTAGTTGTACAATTGTGTAGGACACTGTTAATCAACTTGAATTAGAAAAATGTGGGGTACTATTAATCAACTACAAGTAAAATCATGTAGGGTACTGCTAATCAAATAGAAGTAGAATTGTGCAGAGTACTGCTAATCAATTAGAAGTAGAATTGTGTAGGATACTGTTAATCAACTAGAAGTAGAATCATGGAGAGTACTGTTAATCAAATAGAAGTAGAATCACATAGGGTACTGCTAATAAACTAGAAGCAGAATCGTGTAGGGTACTGCTAATCAACTAGAAGCAGACTAGTGAAGGTTACTGTTAATTAACTAGAAGTAGAATCACATAGGATACTGTTAATCAACTAGAAATGGAATCCTGTAGAGTACTGTTAATCAACTAGATGGAGAATTGTGTAGGGTGCTGTTAATTAACTAGAAGTATAAACATGTAGGGTACTGCTAATAAACAATTGTGTGGGGTACTGTTAATCAACTAGAAGTAGAACCGTGAAGGATACTGTTAATCAACTAGAAATGGAATTGTGAAGGGTACTGTTAAACAGCCAAAGTAGAATCATGTAGGGTACTGCTAATCAACCAGATGTAGGATTGTGTAGGGTACTGTTAATCAACTAGAAGTAGAATCATGCAGGGTACTGCTAATAAACTAGATGTTGAATCTTGTAGGATACTGCTAATCACCTAAAAGTAGAACTGTGTAGGGTACTGTTAATCAGCTCAAAGTAGAATCATGCATGGTACTGTTAATCAACTAGAAGTAGAATTGTGCAGGGTACTGTTAATCAACTACAAGTAGAATCATGTAGGGTATTTTTTAATCAACCCAAAGTAGAATTGTGTTGGGTACTGTTAATGAACTAGAAGTATAATCGAGTAGGGTACTGCTAATGAACTAGAAGTAAAATTGTGTAGGGTACTGTCAATCAACTAGAAGTAGAATTGTGTAGGGCACTTTTAATAAGCCCAAAGTAGAATTGCGAAGGGTACTGTTAATCAGCCTGAAGTAGAAACGTGTAGGGTAATGTTAGTCAACTAGATGTAGAATCGTGTTTCATACTGTTAATCAAGTAGAAGTAGAATCATGTAGGATACTGTTAATCAACTAGAAATGGAATTTTGTAGGGTACTGTTAATCAGCCCAAAGTAAAATTGTGCAGGGTACTGTTAATAAACAAGAAGTAGGATTGTGTAGGGTACTGTTAGAAAACTAGATGTAAAATTGTGTAGTGTACATTTAGTTAACTAGAAGTAGAATCGTGTAGGGTACTGCTAATACACTGGATGTAGAACTGTATAGGGTACTGTTAATGAACTAGATGTAGAATTGTGTAGGGTACTGCTAATAATCTAGATGTAAAATCTTGTAGGGTACTGTTAATCAACTAGAAGTAGAATCGTGTAGGGTACTGTTAGGTGTCGAGTTCTCGCCGCTGCACAGAGGGAATCTTGAACAATCCTTATAATTATTTGGTGCGTTCCGCCAGCCCTAACATTATACTAGCGCCAGGCTCTGGCTAGTAATGGCAGACGAACAGTGACTGCAGCGGTACATCCAGCAGCTGGAGGGCAGGTTGGCGGCTCTTGAGCGCACAACCTGGGCTGTGAATGTTACCACAGTAGCTGTTCAGGCTGCTAGCGTGGCTGCAGCTAGTTTGTCCACTGCCACCCCTGCTTCGACCTTATCCTGCCTCCCGCTGCCAGATAGGTACTTTGGCTATAGCAAGTCATGCAGGAGATTCGTGAACCAGTGCGCGATACACCTTGAGCTCCTGGCTGCAAGTTTCCCCTCAGAGCGGGCTAAAGTGGGATTCATTATATCCCTCTTGTTGGACAGGGCGTTGGAGTGGGCTACGCCGCTGTGGGAGAGTGACGATCATGTGGTGCAGAGTGCTCCGCGGTTCCTGAGCACTCTGAAACAGGTCTTTTTGGGACCTCAAGTCACTCATGATACGGCGACCAACTGCTGGAACTGACACAGGGCTCATCCTTGGTCAGCCATTTTTCCGTCCACTTCCGGACTTTAGCATCTGAGCTGGAGTGGCCAGATAAAGCCCTCATTCCTGTACTTTTGAGGGGGCTGGCTGACCATTTGAAGGACGCTTTGGCCACTAGGGAGATTGCTGCCACACTGGAGGAGCTAATAGCTGTATCAACTTGCATCGACCTTCGTTTTAATGAATGAAAGTTGGAGCGAGCCCAGTGTAGGCAGAGGTTTCGGCTGGCTCCCAGCTTCGCCATACCTCTGAAATATCCAGCCCAGGCATCCAAGCCACATGAGGCCATGGAGGTGTCACGAGTGAGATCTAAGTCCCGGACCACTCATGTACTCAAGGTCTGTCATATCTGCCGGCGGTCAGGACATCCTGCCTCCAGATGTCCCCAGCCATCGGGAAAACATCAGCGTCTAGTGCTTGTAGGAGGTGGTACACTAGACACAGAGACGTTTTCTTCCAAACTGTCCTTCAAGGGGACAATTTCCATTGGCCCATCCACTCTTGTGGTAGAGCTTTGCGTGGATTCCGGAGCGGAAGGCAATTTTATGTCATCTGCACTCAATACCCCTGGTGATGCTCGCCAAACCTGTGATCGTGCGAGTGATAAATGGGTGTGCCCTCACAGATAACACACCAGACTATTCCATTCACTTTATCCATATCTCCATACCATCAGGAGATTATTTCTCTGCTAGTCATTCCTGAGGGAATTGATGAGTCCTCTTAGGGATACCATGGCTACTCTACCACTCTCCTCATATAGAGTGGTCCTCTGGGAGAATTCTGGGATGGATGGGTGAATCTTGTGAAGGTAGATGTCTGAGGCAGTGCGTTCAGGTTGCTACTACTGAGGTACCAGCAGATCTTTCCTCTCTCACCAAGCACTATTGGCCCTATGCGTACGTGTTCTCCAAGAGGGCTGCAGAGACCCTACCGCCCCACCGTCCCTATGACTGTCCTATTGACCTCTTGCCTGGTGCAGAGCCTCATCGGGGTTAAGTATATCCTCTATCTCTCCAGGAGATGGAGGCAATGACCCAATACATCTAGGAGAATCTGGCAAGAGGGTTCCTTAGGAAGTCAGGGACACCTGCAATGGTGGGGTTCTTCGTGCACAAGAAGAACAGAGAACTGCATCCATGCATAGATTACAGGGGTCTTAATGCCATCACCGTTAAGAACAAATACCCTCTGCCTCTGATATCTGAGCTATTCGATAGGTTGCGGGGAGCGAGGGTATTTACTAAGCTTGATCTGCAGGGTGCTTACAGCCTGATTCGCATCCGTGAGAGGTACGAATGGAAGACAGCATTAACATCAGGGACAGGCACTATGAATACCTGACTCTGTAATGCTCCCGCCGTATTCCAAGACTTTGTGAATGATATCTTCCGGGATATGCTCATCACCGTGGTCGTATTCTATCTGGATGATATTCTCATCTACTCTCCAGATATAGACTCTCACCGGAGAGATGTTTGCAAAGTCTTTGACCTCCTACGGGCAAACTCCCTCTATGCCAAGTTGGAGAAGTGTGAGCAGGGGCCCTTGCTTTTCCTGGGCTATATCATCTCCGCCCGGGGATTGGCCATGGATCCTGCCAAGCTACAGGCTGTGATGGACTAGAAAGAACCCCATTCTCTTAAAGTGGTGCAGTGCTTTATGGGGTTCATTAATTACTGTCGGCAGTTCATTCCCAGTTCTCAACTTTGGTAGCTCCTTTGGTTGCCCTCACCAAGAAGGGAGCAAATCCCAAATTGTGGTCGGAGGAGGTATCCAAGGCCTTTCTCTCTATTAAGTCACACTTCGCTAGCGCTCCCATTCTACATCGCCCCAATGTTGATAAACCATTTATCATGGAGGTGGATACCTCTTCCGTCGATGCTGGAGCAGTCCTCTTCCAGAAGGATGCTCAAGGTCGGAAGCATCCTTGCTTCATTTTCTCCCAGACCTTCACAACCGCGGAGAGGAATTATTCCATCGGGGACAGGGAGTTGCTAGCCATGAAGTTGGCCTTCTCGGAGTGGAGACTCCTCCTGGAGGGGGCTCGCTTTCATTTCCAAGTTTACACCGACCACAAAAATTTGGTGTATCTACAGACTGCCCAGCGGCTAAATTCTCACCAGGCTAGATGGTCCCTGTTCTTCTCCCATTTCCATTTCACCCTCCATTTTCTCTCCGGGGAGAACAACATTCATGCTGATACTCTCTTCCGCTCCGTAGAGTCATCAGAGTTGGGGGAGGAGCCTCAGCTTATTGTCCCTTCAGAGAGCCTGAGAACTGTGGCTCCGGTTTCGCTAGAGTCTGTGCCCCCGGGCAAGACTTTTGTGCCATCTAATTTGTGACCGGAGGTTCTCGCTTGGGCTCACTCGTCCAGGGTGGGTGGAAATTTTGGGACCAAGAGGACATCTGAGCTTCTGGCGAGGACATACTGGTGGCCGCATATGGCCCGTGACGTCAGAGACTATATTCGGGCATGTGTCTCCTGTGCCAAGAATAAGTCTCCTCGACAATGGCCTGCTGGGTAACTTTACCCTCTGTCGGTGGCAGACAGGCCCTGGGAGATGGTCAGGATGGACTTCCTGGTGGGCTTACCAAGTCCCATAGCTGCACCATTATTTGGGTAGTCACCGACCATTCTTCCAAAATGGTGCACTTGGTGCCGCTTCCACGGCTACCTTCTGCATGGGCCTTGGCAGCGTTGTTTATTAAGCACGTTTTCCGTCTACACGGTATGCCTGACAAAATTGTCAGTGACTGGGGTCCCCAGTTTGTGTCTCGGTTCTGGAGAGAGCTTTGTCTTTTACTTAGCTTCAAGCTGAATCTCTCTTCAGCATACCATCCCGAGACAAATGGGTTGGTAGAGAGGGCCAACCAGACCCTGGTCACATACCTGCAACATTTTTTTTCAGCCAGGCAGAATGACTTGGCATCCTTGCTACCATAGGCGGAGTTTGCGCTGAACAACGCTGTAGCCGACTCCACTGGGCAGATCCCATTCCTCCTTAATTACGGCCAGCATTTGCGGGCTCCTGTGCCCATGCCCGTGTCTTCCGCCGACTCCAGGGTGGCAGACTGGGCTGTGGAGGCATGTGACATTTGGGACCGCACACAGAATGCCATTTGGGCCTCCAAGGGAGAATGAGGTCCTCCGCCGATGCACATTGGCACCCCGCTCCGACCTTTGCTCCTGGCGACTTGGTGTGGCTCTCCGCATGTAATATCAGGCTGCGAGTTGAGTCCACTAAATTTGCACCTCGCTACTTGGGTCCCTTTAAGGTCCTAGAACAGGATAACCCTGTGGTATATCGTCTGGCCCTTCCTCCATGCCTAGGCATCACCGACACCTTTCATGTGACCCTCCTAAAGCTCGTTCACATGTCCTGGTTTTCCGAGTCATCTTCCGGGACATCGGGTTCGTCCACGGACGATTAGGAGGTGAACGCCATCATGGGGTGTAAGGTGGTACGTGGCAAAATATTCTATTCGGTGGATTGGAAGGGTCATGGCCCTGAGGACAGGTCCTGTGAGCCTGCTGAGCACATTCGGGCTCCTCAGCTCATTGCGGCCTTCGAGCGTAGCGAGGTCCAAGGAGGGGGGCCCTAGGAGAGAGGGTAATGTTAGGTGTTGAGTTCCCGACGCTGCACAGGGGGAATCTTGAACCATCTCCACTGCGGTCTTCCATTCTCCTCCAGCCACAGTGGAGCCTGCTCAGCACAGATGTCGGTCGCAGCATCTGTCTCAAGCTGATACTGTGCGGCTGGTTACTGCTGTCCTTCCAGTCTCAGCCATTGTAACCAGTACTGATCAGCGGGCGCTCCTGGGACTAAGTCCTGCTTTTCTTCTTCTGGGCTTGCCCAAGGGACGACCTCCCATTGGAGGTTGGGGGCCACATGCTCAGGTCCTGTAGCAGCTCCTAGGGTACTGTTAATAAACTAGAAGTAGAATCATATAGAGTACTGTTAATCAACAAGAAGTAGAATTGTGTAGGGTATTGGTAATGAACTAGAAGTAGAATTGTGTGGGGTACTGCTAAGAAACTAGAATTAGAATTGTGTAGAGTACTGTTAATGAACTAGAAGTAGAATTATGTAGGGTGCTGTTAATGAACTAGAAGTAGAATCATGTAGGGTACTGTTAAAGAACTGGAAGTAGAATCGTGTAGGGTAATGTTAATAAACTAAAAGTAGAATCGTGTAGACACTGCTAATAAACAATCGTGTAGGGTACTGTTAATGAACTAGAAGTAGAATTGTGTAGGGTACTGCTAATAAACTAGAATTAGAATTGTGTAGTGTACTGTTAATAAACTAGAAGTAGAATTGTGTAGTTACTGCTAATAAACAATCACCTAGGGTACTGTTAATTAACTAGAATCGTATAGAGTACTGTTAATGAACTAGAAGTTGAATCGTGTAGGGTACTGTTAATGAACTAGAAGTAGAATTGTGTAGAGCACTGCTAATAAACTTGAAGTAGAATTGTGTAAGGTACTGTTAATGAATTAGAAGTAGAATTGTGTAGAGTACTGCTAATAAACTAGAAGTAGAATCATGTAGAGTACTGTTAATCAACTAGAAATAGAATAGTGTAGGGTACTGTTAATCAACTAGAAGTAGAATCGTGTAGAGTACTGCTAATAAACTAGAAGTAGAATTGTGTAGGGTACTGTTAATGAGCTAGAAGTAGACTTGTGTAGTGTACTGTTAATAAACTAGAAGTAAAATCGTGTAGAGTACTGCTAATAAACTAGAAGTAGAATCACGTAGGGTACTGCTAATAAACTAGAAGTAGAATTGTGTAGGCTACTGTTAATCAACTATTTCTCGTTTAAACTTGATGCCTGTAGGGCTGATTGGGGCTAATGAATAATCATAAAAGGACTAAGGACTGTATAGGTTTTCTGTCTTCTCTATCAACTTTCTTCTACCTGTTCTTTTTCTAGCCTGATAGGGTGAATGCATTGACCCAACAAAATCAATAAATGCTAATGATTTCTAAGTTGCATTTTAATTGCTTCTTTAACCCCTTCGATACATGCGCCGTACTATTACTGCGCTGCCGTCACTGCATTTGTGCCAGCCGCAGTAGTAGTACGGCGCATCGATCACCGCGGTCTCGCGCTGAGCGCCGCGGTGATCGGGTGCGGGTGTCAGCTGTATATGACAGCTGACACCCCGCAGCAATGCCCACGATCGGCGCTATCGCCGATCGCGGGGATTTAACCCCTCTGATGCCGCTGTCAATAGTGACAGCGGCATAGAGGGGGATCACGCAGGGACGGGGGCTCCCTGCGCTCTCCCACCGGAGCAGCGAGATGAGATCGCGCTGCTCCGGTGACCTGGAAGGAGTCCCCGGATCCAAGATGGCCGCGGGACTCCTTCCGGGTCATGAAATGACCCTGCTTGCTGGCGCCTGCTGAGAGCTGCTGAGAGCAGGCGCCGGCAAGCCTCCTACACATGCCTGTCAGAGCGTTGATCTGACAGAGTGCTATGCACACTGTCAGATCTACGATCTGATCTACTACAGTGTTGTCCCACCCTGGGACAATAGTACAAAGTAAAAAAAAACAAAAAACAGAATGTATAAGAAAAAAAAAATCCCTAAATAAAGAAAAAAAAACATTTCCCAGAAAATCCATTTATTTATGTAAATAAAAAAAAAAACAATAAAAGTACACATATTTGGTATCGCCGCGTCCGTAACGACCCGCTCTATAAAACGATCCCACTAGTTAACCCCTTCAATGAACACCGCAAAAAAAAAAAACAACAAGGCAAAAAACGCTTTATTATCATACCGCCAAACAAAAAGTGGAATAACACGCGATCAAAAAAACGGATATAAATAACCATGGTACCGCTGAAAACATCATCTTGTCCCGCAAAAAAAAAGCTGTCATACAGCATCATCAGCAGAAAAATAAAAAAGTTATAGCTCTCAGAATAAAGCGATGCAAAAACATTTTTTTTTCTATAAAATAGTTTTTATTGTGTAAAAGCGCCAAAACATAAAAAAATTACATAAATGAGGTATCGCTGTAATCGTACTGACCTGAAGAATAAAACTGCTTTATCCTTTTTACCAAACGCGGAACGGTATAAACGCCCCCCCTAAAATAATTTCAGGAATTGCTAGTTTTTGTTCATTCCGCCTCCCAAAAATCGGAATAAAAAGCGATCAAAAAAGTCATGTGCCCGAAAATGTTACCAATAAAAACGTCAACTCGTCCCGCAAAAAACAAGATCTCACATGACTCTGTGGACCAAAATATGGAAAAATTATAGCTCTCAAAATGTGGTGATGCAAAAACTATTTTTTGCAATAAAAAGCGTCTTTTAGTGTGTGATGGCTGCCAATCATAAAAATCCGCCAAAAAAACGCTATAAAAGTAAATCAAACCCCCCTTCATCACCCCCTTAGTTAGGGAAAAATAATAAAATTAAAAAAAATGTATTTATTTCCATTTTCCCGTTAGGCTACTTTCACACTAGCGTCGGTACGGGGCAGTCGCGCTGCGTCGGACCGACGTACCGACGCATACTGTGCAAGCGCCGCACAACGGGGGCAGCAGATTCTGTTTTTCCACGCATCCGCTGCCCCATTGTGAGGTGTGGGGAGGTGGGGGCGGAGTTCCAGCCGCGCATGAGCGGTCGGAAATGGCAGATCGTCGGCACAAAAAAAGTTACATGTAATGTTTTTTGCTGCCGGTGGTCCGCCACAACACGACGCAACCGTCGCACGACGGTTGCGACGTGTGTCAATACGTCGCAGTGCGTCGCTAATGTTAGTCTATGGGGAAAAAACGCATCCTGCAGATGACTTTGCAGGATGCGTTTTTTTGCCAAAACGACGCATTGCGACGTATGCAAAAAAAGCTAGTGTGAAAGTAGCGCTAGGGTTAGGGCTAGGGTTAGGGCTAGGGTTAGGGCTGGGGTTAGGGTTGGGGTTAGGGTTGGGGTTAGGGTTTCAGTTAGAATTGGGGAATTTCCACTGTTTAGGCACATCAGGGGCTCTCCAAACGCGACATGGCGTCCGATCTCAATTCCAGCCAATTCTGCTTTGAAAAACTAAAACAGTGCTCCTTCCCTTCCGAGTTCTCCTGTGCACCCAAACAGTGGTTCCCCCCAACATATGGGGTATCAGCGTTCTCAGGACACATTGGACAACAACTTTTGGGGTCCAATTTGTCCTGTTACCCTTGGGAAAATAAAAACGTGGGGGTTAAAATATCATTTTCGTGGAAAAAAAATATTTTTTATTTTCACGGCTCTGCGTTATAAACTGTAGTGAAACACTTGTTGGTTCAAAGTTCTCCCAACACATCTAGATAAGTTCCGCGGGGGGCTAGTTTCCAATATGGGGTCACTTGTGGGGGGTTTCTACTGTTTAGGTACATCAGGGGCTCTGCAAATGCAACATGACACCTGCAGACCAATCCATCTAAGTCTGCAATTCAAATGGCGCTCCTTCCGTTCCGAGCTCTGCCGTGCGCCCAAACAGTGGTTCCCCCCCATATATGGGGTATCAGCGTACTCAGGATAAATTGGACAACAACTTTTATTGTCCAATTTCTCCTGTTACCCTTGGGAAAATAAAAACGTGGGGGCTAAAATATCATTTTCATGGAAAAAAATATATTTTTTATTTTCGCGGCTCTGCGTTATAAACTGTAGTGAAACACTTGTTGGTTCAAAGTTCTCCCAACACATCTAGATAAGTTCCGTGGGGGGTCTAGTTTCCAATATGGGGTCACTCGTGGGGGGTTTCTACTGTTTAGGTACATCAGTGGCTCTGCAAATGCAACATGACACCTGCAGACCAATCCATCTAAGTCTGCATTTCAAACGGCGCTCCTTCCCTTCCGAGCTCTGCCGTGCGCCCAAACAGTGGTTCCCCCCAACATATGGGGTATCAGAATTCTCAGGACTAGTTGGACAACAACTTTTGGGGTCCAATTTGTCCTGTTACCCTTGGGAAAATAAAAACGTGGGGGCTAAAATATAATTTTCGCGGAAAAAAAAAAAATTATTTTCACGGCTCTGCATGATAAACTGTAGTGAAACACTTGTTGGTTCAAAGTTCTCACAACACATCTAGATAAGTTCCGTGGGGGGTCTAGTTTCCAATATGGGGTCACTTGTGGGGGGTTTCTACTGTTTAGGTACATCAGGGGCTCTGCAAATGCAACATGACACCTGCAGACCAATCCATCTAAGTCTGCATTTCAAACGGCGCTCCTTCCCTTCCGAGCTCTGCCGTGCGCCCAAACAGTGGTTCCCCCCAATGTGTGGGGTATCAGCGTACTCAGGACAAATTGGACAATAACTTTTGTTGTCCAATTTCTCCTGTTACCCTTGGGAAAAAAAATTGCGGGCTAAAACATCATTTTGTGGAAAGAAAAAAGATTTTTTTAATTTTCACAGCGCTACATTCTAAACTTTATTGAAACAATTGGGGGTTAAAAGTGCTCACCACACATCTAGATAAGTTCCATAGGGGGTCTTCTTTCCAAAATGGTGTCACTTGTGGGGGTTTCCACTGTTTAGGCACGTCAGGGGCTCTCCAAACACGACATGGGTTCCGATCTCAATTCCAGACAATTTTGCATTGAAAAGTCAAATGGCGCTCCTTCCCTTCCGAGCTCTGCCATGCGCCCATACAGTGGTTTATCCCCATATATGAAGTATCAGCGTACTCAGGACAAATTGCACAACAACTTTTGGGGTCCAATTTCTCCTGTTACCCTTGGGAAAATAAAAAATTTGGGTCAAAAAGATCATTTTTTGTGAAAATTAATATGAATTTTTTTTACGGCTCTACATTATAATCTTCTGTGAAGCACTTGGAGGTTCAAAGTGCTTACCACACATCTAGATTAGTTCCTTAGTGGGTCTACTTTCCAAAATGGTGTCACTTGTGGGGGTTTCCACTGTTTAGGCACATCAGAGGCTCCCAATCGCAACATGGGTTCCGATCTCAATTCCAGCAAATCTTGCATTGAAAAGTCAAATGGCGCTCCTTCCCTTCCGAGCTCTGCCATGCACCCAAACAGTGGTTTATCCCCATATATTAAGTATCAGCGTACTCAGAACAAATTGCACAACAACTTTTTTGGTCCAATTTCTCCTGTTACCCTTGGTAAAATAAAACAAATTGGATCTGAAGTAAAAATTTTGTGAAAAAAAAGTTAAATGTTCAATTTTTTTTAAACATTCCCAAAATTCCTGTGAAGCACCTGAAGGGTTAATAAACTTTTTGAATGTGGTTTTGAGTACCGTGAGGGGTGCAGTTTTTAGAATGGTGTCACTTTTGGGCATTTTCTGTCATATAGACCCCTCAAAGTCACTTCAAGTGTGAGGTGGTCCGTAAAAAAAATGGTTTTGCAAATTTTGTTGCAAAAATGAGAAATCGCTGGTCAACTTTAACCCTTATAACTCCCTAACAAAAAAAAAATATGTTTCCAAAATTATGCTGATGTAAAGCAGACATGTGGGAAATGTTGTTTATTAACTATATTATGTGATATAACTCTCTAATTTAAGGGCATAAAAACTAAAAGTTTGAAAATTGCTAAATTTTCATAATTTTCGACAAATTTTTGTTTTTTTCACAAATAAATGCAAGTCATATCGAAGAAGTTTTACCACTATCATGAAGTACAATACGTCACGAGAAAACAATGTCAGAATCAGCAGGATCCGTTGAAGCGTTTCAGAGTTATGACCTCATAAAGTGACAGTGGTCAGAATTGTAAAAATTGGCCCTGTCACTTAGGTGAAAACAGGCTTTGGGGTGAAGGGGTTAAGTAGCTTTAATTATATTTTGGGATGACAACTTCAGGAAATTGGCTGGTTTAGTATAAATACATTCTGAGCTGTTATGTTAAATTAAATCCAAGAAAAAGGACTGCAGACTTGAAGACTTGAAGTATGTTAACTGTAAAACTCTGTTAATATTGCAAGTGTGAACAGTATGCACATTACAAAATAACATATATTCTCGGTAAATAGAGGGATTTTCAATAT
The DNA here is from genome assembly GCF_051348905.1 of Ranitomeya variabilis. Lineage (NCBI taxonomy): Eukaryota > Metazoa > Chordata > Amphibia > Anura > Dendrobatidae > Ranitomeya > Ranitomeya variabilis. The sequence continues at coordinate 116,086,468 of NC_135238.1, forward strand.
GGATAGTGGCCTAGCAGTTGCGGAAATCCATGTGCAACAACCTGCATTGGTCTCCTAACAAAACTAAATTTCAGTAGTGTCAAGAACTTGTGATCCTAACCATCTCCATGATACTGCCACGCTCTGATGTAACAGGCTGGTAGGACAACAATCAGGGCAGAATGGGCTTATAGTGAGGAGACGGTGGCTAGCCCACACTGCAGCACTGCCCAGATGACTAAGAGTGGAGTACAACCATCTTATAAGCTTCCTAACAAAAGCAGCAATTTGTAGACTGTGATGCCTACAAATGGACTTATGAGTCCTGTAGCATGCTGATGGTGGTTTAATAACCATTGTGCACACAACTGCAGAAAAAAGAGGGAGTAGACCAAACCAAAATCATTTTCATGACTTATCATGGCAGTGGGACAGCAGCTGCCACCATCTCTGTATGAGATTGTTAATTTGTAGTGATGAGCGAACGTGCTCGCCACTACTCGGTACTCACCCGAGTATTACTATGCTCGGTAGGGTTGAGCGAAACGGGTCGTTCATTTTCAAAAGTCTTCGACTTTTGGCAAAGTCGGCGTCTCATGAAACCGAGCCGATCCCAGCGTTGCATCGGCCATGCGGTACGCGACTTTCGCGCCAAAGTCGCGTTTCAATGACGCGAAAAGCGCCATTTCTCAGCCAATGAAGGTGAACGCAGAGTGTGGGCAGCGTGATGACATAGGTCCTGGTCCCCACCATCTTAGAGAAGGGCATTGCCGTGATTGGCTTGCTGTCTGCGGCGTCACAGGGGCTATAAAGGGGCGTTCCCGCCAACCGCCATCTCACTGCTGCTGATCTGAGCTTAGGGAGAGGTTGCTGCCGCTTCGTCAGAAGCAGGGATAGCGTTAGGCAGGGTCCATTAACCACCAAACCGCTTGTGCTGTAGCGATTTCCACTGTCCAACACCACCTTCGGTGTGCAGGGACAGTGGAAGCTACATTTTTTTTTTTCCTCAGCGCTGTAGCTCATTGGGCTGCCCTAGAAGGCTCCCTGATAGCTGCGTTGCTTTGTGTACGCCACTGTGCAAACCAACTGCTTTTTTCAAAGCACATATCCTCTTGTTCCTTCCTTTCTGCACAGCTATCTTTTTTGTTTGTCCACACTTTTTATTTAATTTGTGCATCAGTCCACTCTTTATTGCTGCCTGCCATACCTGGCTGAGATTACTGCAGGGAGATAGTAATTGTAGGACAGTCCCTGTTTTTTTTTTTTTTTTTTGTGGAAGATTAAGATTGGCATTTCTGCTAGAGTGCCATCCCTGTGTGTGCCATCTCTCACTCAGTGGGCCATAGAAAGCCTTTTTTTTTTTATTATTTGGTTTCTAAATTGTCCCTGAAAAAAATCATTTGATCTTATTTGGTTTCTAAAGTCTCCCTGAAAAAAAAAAAATTAAAACAGTGGGAGATTAATATTGCCCTTTCTGCTTGTGTGCCAGTCTTGACTCCTGGGTGTGCCATCTCTCTCTCTCAAATTGTGGGCCATAGAAAGCCTATTAATTTTTTTGCTTGATTTGGGTTCTAAAATCTACCTGAAAAAAAATCACTACATCAATCAGTGGGAGAAAAATATTGGCCTCAGGGCTTGTGTGCCACTCCTGACTCCTGTGTGTGCCATCTCTCACTCAGTGGGCCATAGAAAGCCTATTAATTTTTTTGCTTGATTTGGGTTCTAAAATCTACCTGAAAAAAAATCACTACATCAATCAGTGGGAGAAAAATATTGGCCTCAGGGCTTGTGTGCCACTCCTGACTCGTGTGTGTGCCATCTCTCACTCAGTGGGCCATAGAAAGCCTTTTTTTTATTATTATTATTATTTGGTTTCTAAATTGTCCCTGAAAAAAATCATTTGATCTTATTTGGTTTCTAAAGTCTCCCTGAAAAAAAAAAATTAAAACAGTGGGAGATTAATATTGCCCTTTCTGCTTGTGTGCCAGTCTTGACTCCTGGGTGTGCCATCTCTCTCTCTCAAATTGTGGGCCATAGAAAGCCTATTAATTTTTTTGCTTGATTTGGGTTCTAAAATCTACCTGAAAAAAAATCACTACATCAATCAGTGGGAGAAAAATATTGGACTCAGGGCTTGTGTGCCACTCCTGACTCCTGTGTGTGCTATCTCTCACTCAGTGGGCCATAGAAAGCCTATCAATTTTTTTGCTTGATTTGGGTTCTAAAATCTACCTGAAAAAAAATCACTACATCAATCATTGGGAGAAAAATATTGGTCTCAGAGCTTGTGTGCCACTCCTGACTCCTGTGTGTGCCATCTCTCACTCAGTGGGCCATAGAAAGCCTATTTATTTTTTTGCTTGATTTGGGTTCTAAAATCTACCTGAAAAAAAATCACTACAACAATCAGTGGGAGAAAAATATTGGCCTCAGGGCTTGTGTGCCACTCCTGACTTGTGTGTGTGCCATCTCTCACTCAGTGGGCCATAGAAAGCCATTTTTTTATTATTATTTGGTTTCTAAATTGTCCCTGAAAAAAATCATTTGATCTTATTTGGTTTCTAAAGTCTCCCTGAAAAAAAAAAAAAATTAAAACAGTGGTAGATTAATATTGCCCTTTCTGCTTGTGTGCCAGTCTTGACTCCTGGGTGTGCCATCTCTCTCTCTCAAATTGTGGGCCATAGAAAGCCTATTAATTTTTTTGCTTGATTTGGGTTCTAAAATCTACCTGAAAAAAAATCACTACATCAATCAGTGGGAGAAAAATATTGGACTCAGGGCTTGTGTGCCACTCCTGACTCCTGTGTGTGCCATCTCTCACTCAGTGGGCCATAGAAAGCCTATTAATTTTTTTTGCTTGATTTGGGTTCTAAAATCTACCTGAAAAAAAATTACTACATCAATCATTGGGAGAAAAATATTGGCCTCAGGGCTTGTGTGCCACTCCTGACTCCTGTGTGTGCCATCTCTCACTCAGTGGGCCATAGAAAGCCTATTAATTTTTTTGCTTGATTTGGGTTCTAAAATCTACCTGAAAAAAAATCACTACATCAATCATTGGGAGAAAAATATTGGCCTCAGGGCTTGTGTGCCACTCCTGACTCCTGTGTGTGCCATCTCTCACTCAGTGGGCCATAGAAAGCCTATTAATTTTTTTGCTTGATTTGGGTTTTAAAATCTACCTGAAAAAAAATCACTACATCAATCATTGGGAGAAAAATATTGGCCTCAGGGCTTGTGTGCCACTCCTGACTCCTGTGTGTGCCATCTCTCACTCAGTGGGCCATAGAAAGCCTATTTATTTTTTTTTGCTTGATTTGGGTTCTAAAATCTACCTGAAAAAAAATCACTACATCAATCAGTGGGAGAAAAATATTGGACTCAGGGCTTGTGTGCCACTCGTGACTCGTGTGTGTGCCATCTCTCACTCAGTGGGCCATAGAAAGCCTTTTTTTATTATTATTTGGTTTCTAAATTGTCCCTGAAAAAAATCATTTGATCTTATTTGGTTTCTAAAGTCTCCCTGAAAAAAAAAAATTAAAACAGTGGGAGATTAATATTGCCCTTTCTGCTTGTGTGCCAGTCTTGACTCCTGGGTGTGCCATCTCTCTTTCTCAAATTGTGGGTCATAGAAAGCCTATTAATTTTTTTGCTTGATTTGGGTTCTAAAATCTACCTGAAAAAAAATCACTACATCAATCAGTGGGAGAAAAATATTTTTACTCAGGGCTTGTGTGCCACTCCTGACTCCTGTGTGTGCCATCTCTCACTCAGTGGGCCATAGAAAGCCTATTAATTTTTTTGCTTGATTTGGGTTCTAAAATCTACCTGAAAAAAAATCACTACATCAATCATTGGGAAAAAAATATTGGCCTCAGGGCTTGTGTGCCACTCCTGACTCCTGTGTGTGCCATCTCTCACTCAGTGGGCCATAGAAAGCCTATTAATTTTTTTGCTTGATTTGGGTTCTAAAATCTACCTGAAAAAAAATCACTACATCAATCATTGGGAGAAAAATATTGGCCTCAGGGCTTGTGTGCCACTCCTGACTCCTGTGTGTGCCATCTCTCACTCAGTGGGCCATAGAAAGCCTATTTATTTTTTTGCTTGATTTGGGTTCTAAAATCTACCTGAAAAAAAATCACTACATCAATCAGTGGGAGAAAAATATTGGACTCAGGGCTTGTGTGCCACTCGTGACTCGTGTGTGTGCTGTTGTGTATCCGCTTTTTGGGCTCCCCTGGTGGTTGCTGGTGGTACTGGTGACTTGTTTGCACTTTGCTGCTTCTGTTCACCTGCTTCCATCAGTGTTTGGGAGTTTCCTATTTAGCTTTGCTCTCCAGTCATTTCCTTGCCGGTCATCATTGTAACCAGAGCCTTTGGTTGCATGTTCCTGCTACTAGTCTGCTGATCAGCTAAGTGGACTTTGTCCTTTTGTTTTGTACCTTTTGTCCAGTTTGCAGTTTTTGTAATTCTCTGTAGCTGGAAGCTCTTGCGGGCTGAAATTGCCACTCCTGTGTCATGAGTTGACACAGGAGTCTTAAAGTAATTTCAGGATGGTTTTTGAAAGGGTTTTCAGTTGACCGTGAAGTCCTCTTTTGTATCCTTCTGCTATCTAGTAAGTGGACCTCTCTTTGCTAAATCTACTTTCATACTGTGTATGTCTTTTCCTCTTAATTCACCGTTATTACATGTGGGGGGCTGCTATCATCTTTTGGGGGATTTCCCTAGAGGTAAGCCAGGTCTGTTTCTTCCTCTACCAGGCGTAGTTAGTCCTCCGGCTGGCGCGTGGCATATAGGAAGCCGTAGGTATGCTCCCTGGCTACTGTTAGTTGTGTGGTAGATTTAGCTCACGGTCAACTCGAGTTTCCATCACCCGAGAGCTCGTTCGTTACTTATATGTTTCTTACGTTCCCTTGCCATTGGGAACCATGACAGTATGACCGGCCAGTGTTAAACTTATTGGCAGAAGAAAGGAGAGAAAAAAGAAGTCTGTAATTTTTTTTTTTCCCTTTTTCCTCTATGCTTGCTCCATAGTTGGATCAGCTGTATTTCAGCTTTAATTACAGCCTTTGCCTTTCTCTCCTTATAATCCTTGAATAGCTCTGAGCTCACCTGTTTAAAGATGGATCCTCAGAGTTTGGCTGCAGGTTTAAATAATCTTGCTACGAAGGTTCAAAATTTACAAGATTTTGTTATGCATGCTACTATTTCTGAACCTAAAATCCCTACACCAGAGGTGTTTTCCGGAGATAGATCTCGGTTTTTGAATTTCAAATATAATTGTAAATTATTCCTTTCTCTCAGACCTCACTCCTCAGGAGATCCTGTCCAGCAGGTTAAGATTGTAATCTCTTTGCTGCGAGGTGACCCTCAAAATTGGGCATTTTCATTGGCACCAGGGGATCCTGCGTTGCTCAATGTGGATGCGTTTTTCCTGGCTTTAGGGTTGCTTTATGAGGAACCTAATTTGGAGATTCAAGCTGAAAAAGCTTTGATAGCCCTATCTCAAGGGCAAGATGAAGCGGAGATATACTGCCAAAAATTTCGTAGGTGGTCTGTTCTTACTCAGTGGAATGAGTGCGCCTTAGCGGCAAATTTCAGAGAGGGCCTTTCGGATGCCGTTAAAGATGTTATGGTTGGGTTCCCTGCGCCTACAGGTCTGAATGAGTCCATGACAATGGCAATTCAGATTGATCAGCGTTTGCGGGAGCGCAAACCCGTGCACCATTTGGCGGTATCTTCTGAAGAGACGCCAGAGAAAATGCAATGTGACAGTGTTATGTCCAGAAGCGAGCGGCAGAATTATAGGCGTAAAAATGGGTTATGCTTCTATTGTGGTGATTCTGCTCATGTTATATCGGCATGCTCTAAGCGTACTAGGAAGGTTGACAAGTCCATTTCAATTGGCACTTTACAGTCCAAATTTATTTTGTCTGTAACCTTGATTTGTTCATTATCAGTTATTACCGTGGATGCCTATGTGGACTCTGGCGCCGCTCTGAGTCTTATGGACTGGTCCTTTGCCAGGCGCTGTGGGTTTGATTTAGAGCCTCTGGAAGTCCCTATACCTCTGAAGGGTATTGATTCTACACCTTTGGCTTGTAATAAACCACAGTTCTGGATGCAAGTGACTATGCGTATGACTCCAGACCATCAGGAGGTGATTCGCTTCCTTGTGTTGTACAATTTACATGATGTTTTGGTGCTTGGATTACCATGGTTACAGTATCATAACCCAGTCCTTGACTGGAAGGCTATGTCTGTGTTAAGCTGGGGATGTCGGGGGGCTCATGGGGACACTCCTATGGTGTCCATTTCGTCATCTATTCCATCTGAGATTCCGGCATTTTTGTCTGATTATCGTGATATTTTTGAAGAGCCTAAGATTGGTTCACTCCCTCCTCACAGGGATTGTGATTGCGCCATAGATCTGATTCCTGGCAGTAAATTTCCAAAGGGTCGTTTGTTTAACCTATCTGTACCTGAACATGCTGCTATGCGCGAGTATATTAAGGAGTCCCTGGAAAAGGGACATATTCGTCCTTCTTCATTACCTTTAGGAGCCGGTTTTTTCTTTGTCTCTAAAAAGGATGGCTCTCTGAGGCCTTGTATTGATTATCGTCTCCTGAATAAAATTACAGTCAAATATCAGTATCCGTTGCCTTTGCTGACTGATTTGTTTGCTCGCATAAGGGGGGCTAAGTGGTTCTCTAAGATTGATCTTTGTGGGGCGTATAATTTGGTGCGAATTAAGCAGGGGGATGAGTGGAAGACCGCATTTAATACGCCTGAGGGCCATTTTGAGTATTTGGTAATGCCTTTCGGCCTTTCTAATGCACCTTCTGTCTTTCAGTCCTTAATGCATGATATTTTCCGTGAATATTTGGATAAATTTATGATTGTGTACTTGGATGATATTTTGATTTTTTCTGATGACTGGGAGTCTCATGTTCAGCAGGTCAGGAGGGTTTTTCAGGTTTTGCGGGAGAATTCTTTGTGTGTAAAGGGTTCAAAGTGTGTTTTTGGGGTTCAAAAAATTTCATTTTTGGGGTATATTTTTTCCCCTTCTTCTATTGAGATGGACCCTGTCAAGGTTCGGGCTATTTACGACTGGACGCAGCCTACTTCTCTGAAGAGTCTCCAGAAATTCTTGGGCTTTGCTAATTTTTATCGTCGATTTATAGCTGGTTTTTCTGGCGTTGCTAAACCTCTGACGGATTTGACTAAAAAGGGTGCTGATGTTGCCAATTGGTCCCCTGCTGCCGTGGAGGCCTTTCGGGAGCTTAAGCGCCGCTCTTTGTCTGCCCCTGTGTTGCGCCAGCCTGATGTTTCTCTTCCCTTTCAGGTTGAGGTCGATGCTTCCGAGATCGGAGCGGGGGCGGTTTTGTCGCAGAAAAGTTCCGACTGCTCAGTGATGAGACCTTGTGCGTCCTTTTCGCGAAAATTTTCGGCCGCCGAGCGAAACTATGATGTTGGTAATCGGGAGCTTTTGGCCATGAAGTGGGCATTTGAGGAGTGGCGTCATTGGCTTGAGGGTGCCAGACATCAGGTGGTAGTTTTGACTGATCACAAGAATTTAATTTATTTGGAGTCTGCCAGGCGCCTGAATCCTAGACAGGCACGTTGGTCGTTGTTCTTTTCCCGGTTTAATCTTGTGGTCTCGTACTTACCGGGTTCTAGGAATGTGAAAGCAGATGCTCTTTCTAGGAGTTTTGAGCCTGACTCTCCTGGGAATTCTGAACCTGCTGGTGTCCTTAAGGATGGAGTGGTTTTGTCTGCTGTCTCTCCAGATTTGCGACGTGCTTTGCAAGAATTTCAGGCGGATAGACCTGATCGTTGTCCGTCTGGTAGACTGTTTGTTCCTGACGAGTGGACCACTAGAGTCATCTCGGAAGTTCATTCTTCTACTCTGGCAGGTCATCCGGGAATTTTTGGCACCAGAGATTTGGTGGCTAGATCCTTCTGGTGGCCTTCCCTGTCTCGAGATGTGCGTGTTTTTGTGCAGTCTTGCGACGTGTGTGCTCGGGCCAAGCCTTGTTGTTCTAGGGCTAGTGGGTTGTTGTTGCCCTTGCCTATTCCGAAGAGGCCTTGGACGCACATCTCTATGGACTTTATCTCGGATCTCCCTGTTTCTCAGAAGATGTCTGTCATCTGGGTGGTGTGTGACCGTTTTTCTAAAATGGTTCATTTGGTGCCATTGCCTAAGTTGCCTTCCTCATCTGAGTTGGTCCCTCTGTGTTTTCAAAATGTGGTTCGCTTGCATGGTATTCCGGAAAACATCGTTTCTGACAGGGGTACCCAGTTCGTGTCTAGATTTTGGCAGGCAGTCTGTGCCAGGTTGGGCATTGATTTGTCCTTTTCGTCTGCATTCCATCCTCAGACCAATGGCCAGACGGAGCGAACTAATCAAACTTTGGAGACTTATTTGAGGTGTTTTGTGTCTGCGGATCAGGATGATTGGGTTGCCTTTCTGCCGTTGGCGGAGTTTGCTCTTAATAATCGGGCTAGTTCTGCCACTTTGGTTTCTCCTTTCTTTTGCAATTCAGGGTTTCATCCACGTTTTTCATCTGGTCAGGTTGAATCTTCGGATTGTCCTGGAGTGGATGCGGTGGTGGATCGGTTGCATCGGATTTGGGGACAAGTGGTGGATAATTTGGAATTGTCCCAGGAGAGGACTCAGCAGTTTGCTAACCGTCGTCGTCGTGTTGGTCCCCACCTTCGCGTTGGGGACTTGGTGTGGTTGTCTTCCCATTTTGTCCCTATGAGGGTTTCTTCTCCCAAATTTAAGCCTCGGTTCATCGGTCCTTATAGGATTTTGGAGATTCTTAACCTTGTTTCCTTTCGTTTGGACCTCCCGGCATCTTTCGCTGTCCATAATGTGTTCCATCGGTCGTTGTTGCGGAGATATGAGGTACCGGTGGTTCCTTCTACTGAACCTCCTGCTCCTGTGCTGGTGGAGGGTGAATTGGAGTACGTCGTAGAGAAGATCTTGGACTCCCGTATTTCCAGACGGAGACTTCAATATCTGGTTAAATGGAAAGGCTATGGTCAGGAAGATAATTCTTGGGTAACTGCCTCTGATGTTCATGCCTCGGATTTGGTTCGTGCCTTTCATAGGGCTCATCCAGATCGCCCTGGCGGTTCTTGTGAGGGTTCGGTGCCCCCTCCTTAAGGGGAGGGTACTGTTGTGTATCCGCTTTTTGGGCTCCCCTGGTGGTTGCTGGTGGTACTGGTGACTTGTTTGCACTTTGCTGCTTCTGTTCACCTGCTTCCATCAGTGTTTGGGAGTTTCCTATTTAGCCTTGCTCTCCAGTCATTTCCTTGCCGGTCATCATTGTAACCAGAGCCTTTGGTTGCATGTTCCTGCTACTAGTCTGCTGATCAGCTAAGTGGACTTTGTCCTTTTGTTTTGTACCTTTTGTCCAGTTTGCAGTTTTTGTAATTCTCTGTAGCTGGAAGCTCTTGCGGGCTGAAATTGCCACTCCTGTGTCATGAGTTGACACAGGAGTCTTAAAGTAATTTCAGGATGGTTTTTGAAAGGGTTTTCAGTTGACCGTGAAGTCCTCTTTTGTATCCTTCTGCTATCTAGTAAGTGGACCTCTCTTTGCTAAATCTACTTTCATACTGTGTATGTCTTTTCCTCTTAATTCACCGTTATTACATGTGGGGGGCTGCTATCATCTTTTGGGGAATTTCCCTAGAGGTAAGCCAGGTCTGTTTCTTCCTCTACCAGGCGTAGTTAGTCCTCCGGCTGGCGCGTGGCATATAGGAAGCCGTAGGTATGCTCCCTGGCTACTGTTAGTTGTGTGGTAGATTTAGCTCACGGTCAACTCGAGTTTCCATCACCCGAGAGCTCGTTCGTTACTTATATGTTTCTTACGTTCCCTTGCCATTGGGAACCATGACAGTGTGCCATCTCTCACTCAGTGGGCCATAGAAAGCCTTTTTTTTTTATTATTTGGTTTCTAAATTGTCCCTGAAAAAAATCATTTGATCTTATTTGGTTTCTAAAGTCTCCCTGAAAAAATTTTTTTTAAAACAGTGGGAGATTAATATTGCCCTTTCTGCTTGTGTGCCAGTCTTGACTCCTGGGTGTGCCATCTCTCTCTCTCAAATTGTGGGCCATAGAAAGCCTATTAATTTTTTGCTTGATTTGGGTTCTAAAATCTACCTGAAAAAAAATCACTACATCAATCAGTGGGAGAAAAATATTGGCCTCAGGGCTTGTGTGCCACTCCTGACTCGTGTGTGTGCCATCTCTCACTCAGTGGGCCATAGAAAGCCTTTTTTTTATTATTATTATTTGGTTTCTAAATTGTCCCTGAAAAAAATCATTTGATCTTATTTGGTTTCTAAAGTCTCCCTGAAAAAAAAAAATAAAACAGTGGGAGATTAATATTGCCCTTTCTGCTTGTGTGCCAGTCTTGACTCCTGGGTGTGCCATCTCTCTCTCTCAAATTGTGGGCCATAGAAAGCCTATTTATTTTTTTGCTTGATTTGGGTTCTAAAATCTACCTGAAAAAAAAATCACTACATCAATCAGTGGGAGAAAAATATTGGCCTCAGGGCTTGTGTGCCACTCCTGACTCCTGTGTGTGCCATCTCTCACTCAGTGGGCCATAGAAAGCCTATTTATTTTTTTGCTTGATTTGGGTTCTAAAATCTACCTGAAAAAAAATCACTACATCGATCAGTGGGAGAAAAATATTGGACTCAGGGCTTGTGTGCCACTCCTGACTTGTGTGTGTGACATCTCTCACTCAGTGGGCCATAGAAAGCCTTTTTTTATTATTATTATTTGGTTTCTAAATTGTCCCTGAAAAAAATCATTTGATCTTATTTGGTTTCTAAAGTCTCCCTGAAAAAAAAAAAATTAAAACAGTGGGAGATTAATATTGCCCTTTCTGCTTGTGTGCCAGTCTTGACTCCTGGGTGTGCCATCTCTCTCTCAAATTGTGGGCCATAGAAAGCCTATTAATTTTTTTGCTTGATTTGGGTTCTAAAATCTACCTGAAAAAAAATCACTACATCAATCAGTGGGAGAAAAATATTGGCCTCAGGGCTTGTGTGCCACTCCTGACTCGTGTGTGTGCCATCTCTCACTCAGTGGGCCATAGAAAGCCTTTTTTATTATTATTATTTGGTTTCTAAATTGTCCCTGAAAAAAATCATTTGATCTTATTTCGTTTCTAAAGTCTCCCTGAAAAAAAAAAAAAAAATAGGTGGGAGATTAATATTGACATTTGTGCTTGAGTGACAGTCCTGCGTGTGTGGCATCTCTGTGATTTGGTGCCACAGAAAACAGAGTGTGTAACATTGGGCCTGATTTTCCTTGTGGTCTCACCAACCTGTAAAGGGATATTGAAATCATACTGAAGTTATAGCTCACCGTGTAAGTTGTTTGACAGCAACAAATAAAGTTACTTTGGTTAAGTTTTTAAAACAATGAGGAAGTCTTGTGCAAGAGGTCGTGGCCGTGGGCGTTCATTGTCAGCTGGTAATGATGGTAGTGGTAGTGGAGCATCAGGTGGTCGTGGGGATAAAAATATTCCACCTAAGTCTGGAGCTGTGGAGCCAGGTTCATTGTCTGGCTACACAAGGCCTCGAACGCTCTCTTTTCTGGGAGTAGGAAAACTGCTTTTAAAGCCGGAGCAGCAACAGCAAGTTTTGGCTTACCTTGCAGACTCAGCCTCTAGCTCTTTTGCCTCCTCTTCTGAAACTGGTAAATGTAAAACCAGCGCGTCGCTTGTGGATGTTCACGGTCAGGGACAAGTCACTTCCTTGTCCTCTTCAGCAAAAACAACGACAAGAGAGAAGGATGCAGCAGGCGACACAATGGGTTACTCCATGGAGCTCTTTACACATACCGTCCCTGGCTTAGAAAGTGAAACACTTAACAGGCCATGCCCATTACAAGTAGATTCTGACATGGAGTGCACTGATGCACAGCCACAGCCAGAGTACTATGCTGCTCCTTTGACTCAGACCACAACATTGCCCTCTCAGGGTACTGATCCACAATCAGACCCTGATGAGACTATGTTGCCCCGCCACGAACGCTATACCACCGACCGACAAGGTGACACAGACGAAGTTGCACACGAGCTCAAAGAGGAGGTAATAGATGACCCAGTTGTTGACCCCGATTGGCAGCCATTGGGGGAACAGGGTGCAGGGGGCAGTAGTTCAGAAGCGGAGGTGGAGGAGGGGCCGCAGCAGGCATCAACATCGCAACAGGTTCCATCTGCCGGTCCCGTATCTGGGCCAAAACGCGTGTCAAAGCCAAAACCTGTTGGAGGACAGCGTGGCCATCCAGTTAAAGCTCAGTCTGCAATCCCTGAAAAGGGATCCGATGCTAGGAAGAGTGCAGTCTGGCATTTTTTTAAACAACATCCAATTGATCAGCGCAAAGTCATCTGTCAAAAATGTTCAACTAGCTTAAGCAGAGGTCAGAATCTGAAAAGTCTCAATACTAGTTGCATGCATAGACACTTAACCACCATGCATTTTCAAGCCTGGACTAACTACCAAACGTCCATTAAGGTTGTAGCACCCTCGGCCAATGAAGCTAGTCAGCAACGCAACATCCCTTCCGTCACTGTAAGGCCACCATTTTCCGCACCACCGGCAGTATCTGTGCAGGTTTCTTTGCCAGCCAAAAGCAGTCAGGGTCAGGGAATCACCAGTTTTGTAGGAGGAAATATTGCATCTAGGGCACCGGCAGAAACAATACCGTCTCCAACCGTCTCTCAGTCTGCCATGTCCACCGGCACACCCGAAAGTTCCACGATCTCCATCTCTCCAGTCCAGCTCACCCTACATGAGACTCTGGTTAGAAAAAGGAAGTACTTATCCTCGCATCCGCGTACACAGGGTTTTAACGCCCACATAGCTAGACTAATCTCGTTAGAGATGATGCCCTACCGGTTAGTTGAAAGCGAAGCTTTCAAAGCCCTGATGGAGTACGCTGAACCACGATACGAGCTACCCAGTCGACACTTTTTTCAAGAAAAGCCATCCCAGCCCTGCACCAGCATGTTAAACAGCGCATCGTCCATGCACTCAGGCAATCTGTGAGTACAAAGGTGCAAGTTCTTGCAACAAGAAACACAGTCGTGGCTGGGCACAGTAAATCTTGAGGCAGGCAAGGTAGTGAGTGATAATGGAAGGAATTTAATGGCTGCCATCTCCCTTTCCCAACTGAAACACATTCCTTGCCTGGCTCACACCTTAAACCTGGTGGTGCAGTGCTTATTGAAAACTTATCCTGGGTTCTCCGACCTGCTCCTCAAAGTGCGTGGACTTTGCTCACATATCCGATGTTCGCCTGTACACTCCAGCCGTATGCAGACCTATCAGTGGTCTTTGAACCTTCCCCAGCATCGCCTAATCATAGACGTTGCAACAAGGTGGAACTCAACACTGCACATGCTTCAGAGACTGTGCCAACAGAGGCTGTTATGTTTTTGTGGGAGGATACACATACACGGGCAGGCAGTAGGATGGCAGACATGGAGTTGTCAGGTGTGCAGTGGTCGAAGATACAAGACATGTGTCAAGTCCTTCAGTGTTTTGAGGAATGCACACGGCTGGTTAGTGCAGACAATGCCATAATAAGCATGAGCATCCCCCTAATGTGTCTGCTGATGCAAAGTTTGACGCACATAAAGGATCAGGCGTCTGCACCAGAGGAAGAGGAAAGCCTTGATGACAGTCAGCCATTGTCTGGTCAGGGAAGTTTACAGGACGACATAGCGGGTGAAGAGGAGGTGGAGGACGAGGAGGATGATGGGGATGAGTATATTTTTAATGCGGATGCTTTCCCAGGGGCACTGGAAATTGGTTGCGTGGCAAGGACGGGTTCTGGTTTTTTGAGGGACACAAGTGACGTAGATTTGCCTGAAACTGCCCCTCAACCAATCCCAACCGTAGATTTGACAACTGGAACTTTGGCCCACATGGCGGATTATGCCTTACGTATCCTAAAAAGGGACACACGCATTACGAAAATGATGAACAATGACGATTACTGGTTGGCCTGCCTCCTTGATCCACGCTATAAAGGCAAATTGCAAAATATTATGCCACATGAGAACTTGGAACTAATATTAGCAACCAAACAATCAACTCTTGTTGACCGTTTGCTTCAGGCATTCCCAGCACACAGCGCACGTGATCGTTCTCACACGAGCTCCAGGGGGCAGCAGACTAGGAGTGTTAGGGGTGCACACATCAGAAGTGGCGTTGGACAGAGGGGTTTTCTGACCAGGTTGTGGAGTGATTTTGCTATGACCGCAGACAGGACAGGTACTGCTGCATCAATTGAAAGTGACAGGAGACAACATTTGTCCAGTATGGTTACTAACTATTTTTCATCCCTTATCGATGTTCTCCCTCAACCGTCATTCCCATTTGATTACTGGGCCTCCAAATTAGACACCTGGCCAGAATTGGCAGAATATGCATTGCAGGAGCTTGCTTGCCCGGCAGCAAGTGTCCTATCAGAAAGAGTATTCAGTGCTGCAGGGTCAATATTAACCGAAAAAAGGACTCGTCTGGCTACCCAAAATGTTGATGATCTAACATTCATTAAAATGAACCACAACTGGATTTCGAAATCTTTTGCCCCACCTTGCCCGGCCGACACCTAGCCTTCCTATGAAAAGCTGTTGCCTGTGGACTACTGTGAATTACTTTTCTAATGTCTAATTTGCTGCAGCTGATTGTCCAGCATACGACATGTTTACACCTCCCTAAATGGCCAAACTCCCCACACGGGGCCGTGGTATCGCGACTTGGCGCAAGCACCCGTGAGACTGCTGTTTGTCTGAAGAGGTGGGTGTGCTCGATTTTGGTCGACGGCATTGCTACTGGGTCCCTCATAGTACAATAAAGTGTCTCTGGCGGTGGTGGTGCGCACCCAACGTCAGACACACTGTTGTAACATGAGGGGCCCTGGGCCTGTACCGCCGGCCGCAAGAGAGTTCACCCACCCCCAGGTCAAACATTGCTCTACCACTTCCACAGTTATCTCTCACACTTCCACCAATGTTTAGTCTATGCGCTGACATCCTTCCATACCTGCCACTGACAATACCATTGTGTTGACATGTATGATGGTACTTAACATAGTCAGGGGCAGTGTCCTCTATTTACCACAGTAAATACTTTGCGCTAAATTAGTCGGTCTGAAACAACGCAGATGATCCCACCCCTGAACCTAATAATTGCACCCTTTAGTGTTTTTATTTTGTTTTAATGCGAGACATTCACATTTATTTGTTGTTTTGGACTACTAAGTGGCAGACACTCATTACAATCGGCCTCCGTTGACCAGACCACTGCTGCCCGTGTCCCCCTGGAACCAATTATAAAGTGCCTACAGCCAGCCCATTTTATTATGTTAGGCCTTGGAAGCCTGTCTGCGGTCCCTCCTTCCACTAGGCCTCCACTGACCTGACCACTGCTGCCCGTGTCCCCCTGGAACCAATTATAAAGTGCCTACAGCCAGCCCATTTTATTACGTTAGGCCTTGGAAGCCTGTCTGCGGTCCCTCCTTCCACTAGGCCTCCACTGACCTGACCACTGCTGCCCGTGTCCCCCTGGAACCAATTATAAAGTGCCTACAGCCAGCCCATTTTATTATGTTAGGCCTTGGAAGCCTGTCTGCGGTCCCTCCTTCCACTAGGCCTCCACTGACCTGACCACTGCTGCCCGTGTCCCCCTGGAACCAATTATAAAGTGCCTACAGCCAGCCCATTTTATTATGTTAGGCCTTGGAAGCATGTCTGCGGTCCCTCCTTCCACTAGGCCTCCACTGACCTGACCACTGCTGCCCGTGTACCCCTGGAACCTATTTTACAGTGAATAGAGCCTATTTTTTTATTTTATTTAATATTAATAAAGCCATGATGGACTACGCTGTACCACGCTATGAGCTACCCAGTTGACAATTCTTTTGAGAGAAAAGCCATCCCACCCCTCCACCAGCATGTTAAAGACCACATTGTCCTTTCATTCTGTCAATCTGTGAGTCCAAAGGTACACCTGACAACAGACACATGGAGCGGTAGGCATGGCCACGGAAGGTTACGTGTCCTTTGTGGCGCAATGGGTTAATGTATTGGATGCATGGTCCACACAGGGGACAGCCTGGTAAGTCTGTCTGCAGTCCCTAATTCAAGTTGTCCTCAACTGAACAAAGCTGAGCTTCTACCTTCTGGCTCTGATTAAGAGCTGTTTTTTAAAAGATTGGTGGTTCCGGCCTACTAACGGTGTCTGCCCCTGCCTGGTGTTTTCCCTCAACTGAATAAAGCTGAGCTTCAACCTTCTGGCTCTCATTAAGTGCTGTAGCCACGTGGGGGCAAAGCCACCCCCCTGGGCTAAAGTACCACACCCCCTGTCCCTGCAGATCGGGTGAAATTGGAGTTAACCCTTTCACCCGATCTGCAGGGATGTGATCCCTCCATGACGCCACATAGGCGTCACAGGTCAGATTGGCACCAACTTTCATGACGCCTACGTGGCGTCACAGGTCGGGAAGGGGTTAATATATATATATATATATACAGACTGTTATCTCCGTAACCCACCTAGTATATCTGTGGTGTCAAAATCTTCTGTGTGCAGGCATACGTTGCATTGTTCTGTCTGTGGCTCCCAACTTGGGCCTCCGGGGGATGTTCACGATTATCGGCTGGTTCATGTCTTTCACTTGTTCATTGTATTGGTTCTTATAGTAGTCCACAAAGTTGATCTTGCTTCCCTCTGCCTTCTTGAAGGTGGACGCTGTAGTCATGTTCCAGGTGATCTCATCTATATTGTAGGTTTTAGTGTTGTACTTGGGGAGGATGATCTGTCCGGTCAGCTCCTTGCAGCAGGCGTCCTGGAACCTTGGAGGGCCACACGAGGAGTAGAGGCTGCTCATGATGTCGTGCACAGTCTCATTCCTGAGGACTTTATGGCTGACATCAATGCTCAACATAATGCTGGACTCGTACTGGAGGATGGCGGTGGAAAACCCTGGGCAGATGGCGAGTCGGTGGGCTCTGACTTTGGTGGCGTCGCTCGGGTTGTAATAGTTGCGTCCTATCTGCTTCATATCCATTATCTTCAGGAGTCTTTGGAAAATGATGTTATAGAAATGGAAGCAGGTGGGCGAGGTTGGTGGAAGCTTGTTGGTCAGGTTGATTGTTATCTGCACGTTCTCTCCATTTTGAGTTTGGCTGAACACCTCGGTGACCTTATTCAGTATTTTTGGTAAAAACAACACGGTTTCATGAAACACCTGTGCCTTCCCGATGGTTTATTCATGCTGGTACAGGAAACCATACCGCAAATGCTTGGACTCCATGGTGGTTGAAGTCCACATGATACTGGTACAGGGCCCACTGTGGTCGGGACACCAGCTTGATGTGGTTGGTAACAAGAGCAATCTTGGTTCCAGAGGTGCCAGCTTTCAATTTTTGGATGTGTTCGATAGTCTGCCGAGTGTTCACCCCGATGTCATGGAAGTCACACGTACATCCGCCCCATTCCCTGATAGACACTTCTGCAAGTCCGGCTGACACCTGCAGAACCTCGGGCAATGGTCTCTCGGCTGCCGCTGCCGGCGGTCCTCTTTGGCGCCCTCTTCTGACAAGCAAAGGCTCAGGAGCAGGCTGCTGAGATCAGACTACACCTAAAGCGAACTGCCTAACATACGATCAGAAAGTGATCCCTTCCATATATACATATGAACCCAATAGAGAACAAAGAAGGTGCACATATGTAAAAAGGTATAAATTTATTAAACCAACATATATCAAAACATGTACATAACAAAGGTAGAATTGATTAATACATACATATATAGTTACATGTCAATACCCTATAAAATAGGGGAGGAATAAGGTAAGCTGTATATAAGCAAAAAAACAATAGGGTTCACCACTCAAATGGGATAAATATCCCAATAACTGCCCGAAAGATAGAAGACTGTCAGATTATAGTATATCACATAGATTTATTCTAATCATAATGGGTCAAATAACACTAGATGTAAAAAGTGACCCATATAATAATACAGATGGTGACAATATCCCATAAAGACACCAAACCTGAATACCAGCCAGGCTAATGTTATATATCAGAGCTATGTGGTATCTAAATTATATAGTTAATATGCACCAAGTACAATGTGCCACAATAAGCTCACATATTACCTGCAGTCATTGTGTATCCCTGAGTGGTGATCCCGTAGCGCACCTCGACGCGCGTTTCACTGCCCCCGCAGTTTCGTCAGGAGGTCATAGGTAACATGATTGTCCGGCTTTATATGCTATTCCCATGTGAATAAATCCTAGTGGCAGCTGTGTGCGGCGCGCTACCGCCATGTTGCGTCGCGGGGAGATGAGCGGCGCTCAAGGATCGCGTCACAGTGTCACCTGATCCGGTCATGTGACCGGGTCCGTAACCATGCCGACGCCAACCATACAGAGCAGCCACACATCTACCCGAGAGGCAGCGCATGCACGGTGCGCGCTCCAGCCAGTGGCAATGGATAGAACAAAAGGATGTATGTAAGTTGCAGAATGAACTGACCAAATATAGCATAACCAAAAATTTGCCACGTATCCCGTAGGGCACCAGCTCAAACAGGAGGTGTTGGACACATTATCCCCCAGCTGAGCCTATAGAGAGGCCACATAACATAAATAAAGGGACAGACCATACATAATTTAGTGGATACGGCAACATCAATAAAACAACAGAGCATTACATGTACATCTTCATATAGAAAAATATATATATATATAGCGCAAGATACATTACGCAACATTATAATCACAAATATGGCGGTATAGTGCGTCATCTTTGTCCACTCAATGTGGATCTTGTAATATCTCAAAGAGGATGTTATAGGAGATCACCTTCCAAATAATATGCTCCATCTCAAAGTTTTTACCCAGAGAACACCGAATTATCTGATTTGCATAGTCCTTATCCCAGATGTTCCTTCTGTTTAAGCCTAGCTAAAGCAAATATAAATATTAGCCACATGGTATGCTGTTTATACACACATCCCTATCCAATGATATAGGGAGATAACATATAGTCAAAACAGCCACAGAAAAGACAAAACAACTAACAATTAAAATCACACATAATCTCATAATTAAAATTCGCGCTAACCTACAAAAAGGACTTGAAGCTCAATGATTCATTAAGGCCCTTGCTGAGATCAGACTGCTGGCTAGGGTCCTTGGGGCTGCTGTACCTGTCCAGGAGGTCTTTCTGGGGCCTGCTCTTGCACACGAGATCGGCCATGGGCCCGGGATCTTGCTCGTCAGCTCATCTTTTACTTAGCACACAAAACATGCACTTGTTTTTAATGAGGCCTTCATCACTGTTTCCTCATTCTCCACTAGGGTTGAGCGAAAGGGAACGGACAAATTCAAAAATCGCCGACTTTCGGCAAAGTCGGGTTTCATGAAACCCGACCCGTTCCTAGTGTGGGATTGGCCATGAGGTCGGCGATCTTCACGCCAAAGTTGCGTTTCATATGACACGTTCAGCGCCATTTCTCAGCCAATGAAGGAGGACGCAGAGTGTGGGCAGCGTGATGACATAGGTCTCAGTCCCCACCATCTTAGAGAAGGGCATGACAGTGATTGGCTTGCTTTCTGCGGTGTCACAGGAGGTATAAAGGGGCATGCACGCCGACCGCCATCTTACTTCTGCCGATCTCAGCATAGGGAGAGGTTGCTGCAGCTTCGTCAGAAGAAGGGACATAGTTAGGGAGGGAAGATTAACCCCCAAACCGCTTGTGCTGTAGCAATTGCCACTGTCCAACACCACCTTTGTTTTGCAGGGACAGTGGAGGCTAGGTTTTTGTGCATCAGCTCTGTAGCTTAATAGGCTGCCTTATAAGGCTCCATGATAGCTGCATTGCTGTTTGTACACCGCTGTGTGTTGTGAATTTGGATTCTGGGCTCCCCCGGTGGCTACTGGTGGAATTGAACTGGTGTCTTCATCTTCTCTGTTCACCTGTTCCCATCAAGATGTGGGAGTCGCTATATAACCTTGCTGCTCTGTTAGTTGCTTGCCGGTCAACAATGTTATCAGAAGCCTCTCTGTGCTTGTTCCTGCTCCTAGACAACTACTAGATAAGTTGGACTCTTGTCCATGTTTGTTTTTGCATTTTTGTTCCAGTTCACAGCTGTAGTTTCGTTACTGTGTCTGGAAAGCTCTTGTGAACAGGAATTGCCACTCTGGTGTTATGAGTTAATGCCAGAGTTTTAAAGTAATTTCTGGATGGTGTTTTGATAGAGTTTTTTAGCTGACCATGAAAGTGTCCTTTCTGTCTTCTGCTATGTAGTAAGTGGACCTCAAATTTGCTAAACCTATTTTCATACTACGTTTGTTATTTCATCTTGATTCACCGCCAATACATGTGGGGGGCCTCTGTCTCCTTTCGGGGTATTTCTCTAGAGGTGAGCTAGGACTAATATTTTCCTCTGCTAGCTTTATTTAGTCCTCCGGCTGGTGCTGGGCATCTAGAATCAACGTAGGCATGCTACCCGGCCACTGCTAGTTGTGCGTTAGGTTTAGTTCATGGTCAGCTCAGTTTCCATCTTCCAAGAGCTAGTTCCTATATATGCTGATGCTATGATCTCTTGCCATTGAGATCATGACAGTTTGACCGGCCCACTAAAGGGTTAAAATCCTTGGCTGAGAAAGGAGAGAAATAAGTAGTCTGCTGAAATTTTTTTTTTTTTTTTTTTTTCTCTCCTTTGAATGGCTCTGTGTTCACCTGTTTGCAATGGATCTTCAGAGTGTAACTGCAGGTTTGAATAATCTCGCCACGAAGGTACAAAATTTGCAAGATTTTGTTTGTCATGCACCTGTATCTGAGCCGAGAATTCCTTTGCCGGAATTTTTCTCGGGGAATAGATCTGGGTTTCAGAATTTTCGAAATAATTGCAAATTATTTTTGTCCCTGAAATCTCGCTCTGCCGGAGATCCTGCACAGCAGGTCAGGATTGTGATTTCCTTGCTCCGGGGCGACCCTCAAGACTGGGCTTTTTCATTGACACCAGGGGATCCTGCGTTGCTCAATGTGGATGCGTTTTTTCTGGCCTTGGGGTTGCTTTATGACGAACCTCATTTGGAGCTTCAGGCAGAGAAAACTTTGATGTCCCTATCTCAGGGGCAAGATGAAGCGGAAATTTACTGCCAAAGATTCCGTAAATGGTCTGTGCTTACTCAGTGGAATGAGTGCGCCCTGGCGGCGACTTTCAGAGAGGGTCTCTCTGATGCCATTAAGGATGTTATGGTGGGGTTCCCTGTGCCTGCGGGTCTGAATGAGTCCATGACAATGGCTATTCAGATCGATAGGCGTTTGCGGGAGCGCAAACCAGTGCACCATCTGGCGGTGTCCACTGAGAAACCGCCAGAGAGTATGCAGTGTGATAGAATTCTGTCCCGAAGCGAGCGGCAGAATTTTAGACGGAAAAATGGGTTGTGTTTCTATTGTGGTGATTCTACTCATGTTATATCAGCATGCTCTAAGCGCACTAAAAAGCTTGGTAAATCTGTTTCCATTTGCACCTTACCGTCTAGGTTTATTCTGTCTGTGACCCTGATTTGCTCTTTGTCATCTATTACCACGGACGCCTATGTCGACTCTGGCGCCGCTTTGAGTCTTATGGATTGGTCCTTTGCCAAACGCTGTGGGTATGATTTAGAGCCTTTGGAGACTCCTATTCCTCTGAAGGGGATTGACTCCACCCCATTGGCTAATAATAAACCACAATACTGGACACAAGTAACTATGCGTATTAATCCGGATCACCAGGAGATTATTCGCTTTCTGGTGCTGTATAATCTACATGATGATTTGGTGCTAGGATTGCCTTGGCTGCAATCTCACAACCCAGTCCTCGACTGGAAAGCTATGTCTGTGTTGAGCTGGGGATGTAAGGGGGCTCATGGGGATGTACCTGTGGTTTCCATTTCATCATCTATTCCCTCTGAAATTCCTGAGTTCCTGTCTGACTATCGTGACGTCTTTGAAGAATCCAAGCTTGGTTCGTTACCTCCGCACCGAGAGTGCGATTGTGCCATAGATTTAATCCCGGGTAGTAAATACCCAAAGGGTCGTTTATTTAATCTGTCTGTACCTGAACATGCTGCTATGCGTGAATATATAAAGGAGTCCTTGGAAAAGGGACATATTCGTCCATCGTCATCTCCCTTAGGAGCCGTTTTTTTCTTTGTGTCAAAAAAAGACGGCTCTTTGAGACCATGTATTGATTATCGGCTTTTGAATAAAATCACTGTTAAATATCAATACCCATTGCCGTTGCTGACTGATTTGTTTGCTCGCATAAAGGGGGCCAAGTGGTTCTCTAAGATTGACCTTCGTGGGGCGTATAATTTGGTGCGAATCAGGCAGGGGGATGAGTGGAAAACCGCATTTAATACGCCCGAGGGCCACTTTGAGTATTTAGTGATGCCTTTTGGTCTTTCAAATGCTCCGTCAGTTTTCCAGTCCTTTATGCATGATATTTTTCGCGATTATTTGGATAAATTTATGATTGTGTATCTGGATGATATTCTGATTTTTTCGGATGACTGGGACTCTCATGTCCAGCAAGTCAGGAGGGTTTTTCAGGTTTTGCGGTCTAATTCTTTGTGTGTGAAGGGTTCTAAGTGTGTTTTTGGGGTACAGAGGATTTCCTTTTTGGGATATATTTTCTCCCCCTCTTCCATTGAAATGGATCCTGTCAAGGTTCAAGCTATTTGTGATTGGACGCAGCCCTCTTCTCTTAAGAGTCTTCAGAAATTTTTGGGCTTTGCTAACTTTTATCGTCGATTTATTGCTGGTTTTTCGGATATTGCTAAGCCATTGACCGATTTGACTAAGAAGGGTGCTGATGTTGCTGATTGGTCCCCTGATGCTGTGGAGGCCTTTCGGGAGCTTAAGCGCCGTTTTTCCTCTGCCCCTGTGTTGCGTCAGCCTGATGTTGCTCTACCTTTTCAGGTTGAGGTCGACGCTTCTGAGATCGGAGCTGGGGCAGTGTTGTCGCAGAAAAGTTCTGACTGCTCCGTGATGAGGCCTTGTGCCTTCTTTTCCCGTAAATTTTCGCCAGCTGAGCGGAATTATGATGTTGGGAATCGGGAGCTTTTGGCCATGAAGTGGGCTTTTGAGGAGTGGCGCCATTGGCTTGAGGGGGCCAGACATCAGGTGGTGGTATTGACTGACCACAAAAATTTGGTTTATCTTGAGACCGCCAGGCGCCTGAATCCTAGACAGGCGCGCTGGTCATTATTTTTCTCTCGGTTTAATTTTGTGGTGTCATACCTACCGGGTTCTAAGAATGTTAAGGCGGATGCCCTTTCTAGGAGTTTTGAGCCTGACTCGCCTGGTAACTCTGAGCCCACAGGTATCCTTAAGGATGGAGTGGTATTGTCAGCCGTTTCTCCAGACCTGCGGCGGGCCTTGCAGGAGTTTCAGGCGGATAGACCTGATCGTTGCCCACCTGATAAACTGTTTGTTCCTGATGATTGGACCAGTAGAGTCATCTCTGAGGTTCATTCTTCGGCGCTGGCAGGTCATCCTGGCATTTTTGGTACCAGGGATTTGGTGGCAAGGTCCTTCTGGTGGCCTTCCCTGTCACGAGATGTGCGAGGCTTTGTGCAGTCTTGTGACGTTTGTGCTCGGGCCAAGCCTTGTTGTTCTCGGGCTAGTGGATTGTTGTTGCCCTTGCCTATTCCTAAGAGGCCTTGGACGCACATCTCGATGGATTTTATTTCAGATCTGCCTGTTTCTCAGAAGATGTCTGTCATCTGGGTGGTGTGTGACCGTTTCTCTAAGATGGTCCATTTGGTTCCTCTGCCCAAGTTGCCTTCTTCTTCCGAGTTGGTTCCTCTGTTTTTTCAAAATGTTGTTCGTTTGCATGGTATTCCTGAGAATATCGTTTCTGACAGAGGGACCCAATTCGTGTCTAGATTTTGGCGGGCATTCTGTGCTAGGATGGGCATAGATTTATCTTTTTCGTCCGCTTTCCATCCTCAGACGAATGGCCAGACTGAGCGGATTAATCAGACCCTGGAGACATATCTGAGGTGTTTTGTGTCTGCTGACCAGGATGATTGGGTTGCTTTTTTGCCATTGGCGGAGTTCGCTCTCAATAATCGGGCCAGCTCTGCCACTTTGGTGTCCCCGTTTTTCTGTAATTCGGGGTTTCATCCTCGATTTTCCTCTGGTCAGGTGGAATCTTCGGATTGTCCTGGAGTGGATGCTGTGGTGGAGAGATTGCATCAGATCTGGGGGCAGGTGGTGGACAATTTGAGGTTGTCCCAGGAGAAGACTCAGCTTTTTGCTAACCGCCGTCGTCGTGTTGGTCCTCGTCTTCGTGTTGGGGACTTGGTGTGGTTGTCTTCTCGTTTTGTCCCTATGAGGGTCTCTTCTCCTAAGTTTAAGCCTCGGTTCATCGGCCCGTATAAGATATTGGAGATTCTTAACCCTGTTTCCTTCCGTTTGGACCTCCCTGCATCCTTTTCTATTCATAACGTTTTTCATCGGTCATTATTGCGCAGGTATGAGGTACCGGTTGTGCCTTCCGTTGAGCCTCCTGCTCCGGTGTTGGTTGAGGGTGAGTTGGAGTACGTTGTGGAGAAAATCTTAGACTCTCGTGTTTCCAGACGGAGACTCCAGTATCTGGTCAAGTGGAAGGGATACGGCCAGGAGGATAATTCTTGGGTGAATGCATCTGATGTTCATGCCTCTGATCTGGTTCGTGCCTTTCATAGGGCCCATCTTGATCGCCCTGGTGGTTCGGGTGAGGGTTCGGTGCCCCCTCCTTGAGGGGGGGGTACTGTTGTGAATTTGGATTCTGGGCTCCCCCGGTGGCTACTGGTGGAATTGAACTGGTGTCTTCATCTTCTCTGTTCACCTGTTCCCATCAAGATGTGGGAGTCGCTATATAACCTTGCTGCTCTGTTAGTTGCTTGCCGGTCAACAATGTTATCAGAAGCCTCTCTGTGCTTGTTCCTGCTCCTAGACAACTACTAGATAAGTTGGACTCTTGTCCATGTTTGTTTTTGCATTTTTGTTCCAGTTCACAGCTGTAGTTTCGTTACTGTGTCTGGAAAGCTCTTGTGAACAGGAATTGCCACTCTGGTGTTATGAGTTAATGCCAGAGTTTTAAAGTAATTTCTGGATGGTGTTTTGATAGAGTTTTTTAGCTGACCATGAAAGTGTCCTTTCTGTCTTCTGCTATGTAGTAAGTGGACCTCAAATTTGCTAAACCTATTTTCATACTACGTTTGTTATTTCATCTTGATTCACCGCCAATACATGTGGGGGGCCTCTGTCTCCTTTCGGGGTATTTCTCTAGAGGTGAGCTAGGACTAATATTTTCCTCTGCTAGCTTTATTTAGTCCTCCGGCTGGTGCTGGGCATCTAGAATCAACGTAGGCATGCTACCCAGCCACTGCTAGTTGTGCGTTAGGTTTAGTTCATGGTCAGCTCAGTTTCCATCTTCCAAGAGCTAGTTCCTATATATGCTGATGCTATGATCTCTTGCCATTGAGATCATGACAGCTGTGCAAACCAACTGCTTTTTAAAAAGCAAAAATCCTGTTGCTGCTTCCTGCACAGTTATCTTGTTTATTTGTCCACACTTTTGTGTGCAGCAGTCCTTTTTATTGCTGGCTGCCATACTTGTCCTGAGATCATTGTAGGGAGATTGAAATTGTAGTACAGTCCTTGTATTTTTTTATATATCTTCCAGCCACATTCTGCCACTTACATTGTGTAGTGTAATACCCACAGCCTGTTTTTTGCTACAGTCTCCCCCCCAAAAAAAGGGAGATTTAAATTGCCAACAAGTTTATATACGTCAGTCCTGTTTGTCGTATATCTGCCAGCCACGTTCTGCCACTGACATTGTATAGTGTAATACCCAGGGCCTGTTTTTTGCTGCAGTCTCCCCCCCAAAAAAGGGAGATTTAAATTGCCACTAAGTGGATTTACGTCAGTTCTGTTTGTCGTATATCTGCCAGCCACATTCTGCCACTTACATTGAGTAGTGTAATAGCCAGGGCCTGTTTTTTGCTGCAGTCTCCCCTCCAAAAAAGGGAGATTTAAATTCTCAACAAGTTTATATACACCTTCTACCTTGTTTTACAGTACCATATAATGGTTGTTAGTTTGGTTACATTTTCCCAAAAATGAGGAAGTCTGGTGGAAGAGGCCATGGGCGGTCGTTGCCAGCTGGTAATGATGGTGGTGGTGGTGGTGGTGGAGCATCTGGTGGTAGTGGGAAAAGCAAAATAGCACCTATGGCCTGAGTTGTTGAGCCAGCATCATTGTCTGGCTACACAAGACCTCAAAGGCTCCCTTATCTGGGAGTAGGAAAAACACTTTTAAAGCTGGAGCAGCAGGAAAAAGTTTTGGCTTTCATTGCTGACTCAGCCTCTAGCTCTTTGGCCTCCTCTTAAGAAAGTTCGAAAAATAAAAGCAGCGAGATGTCAGTGGATGCTGTCAGTCAGGAACAAGTCGCTTCCTTGTGTCCTTCACCCAAAGCAAAAGTGAAGGATGCGGCAGGCGACACTACAGTTTACTCTATGGAGCTCTTTACACATACCGTGCCAGGGTTAGAAAGGGAAATAGTTAACAGCCCATTACAAGATGAATCAGACATGGAGTGCACAGATGCACAGCCACAGCTAGATTATTATGATGTTCCATTGACTCAGATCACTACATTGCCCTCGCAGTGTACTGAGCCAGAATCTGACCCTGATGACAATATGGTGCCCCGTCCAGAACGCTATAGCACCTTACACGGTGACACAGAGGAAGGTGCACATGACATTGAAGAGGAGGTGATAGATGACCCAGTTGTTGACCCAGATTGGCAGCCATTGGGGGAACAGGGTGCTGCTGGCAGTAGCTCTGAAGTGGAGGAGGATGATCCGCAGCAGGCATCTACATCGCAACAGCTTTCATCTGGCAGACCCATATCTGGCCGAGAACGTTTGACGAAACCAAAAACACTTTTAGACAGCGTGGCCATCCGGTGAAAGTGCAGTGTGGGAATTTTTTAACCAAGATCCGAATGATCAGTGCAAAGTTATCTGTAAGAAATGCTCAAAGACCTTTAGCAGAGGGAAGAATGTCCAATATTTAAATACGACGTGCATGCATAGACATTTAACCAGCATGCACTTGCAAGCCTGGACTAACTACCGAACGTCCGGTACCGTTGGTGCACCCGCTCAGAATGAAGGTAGTCAGCAACACTACATTGCTTCCCTCACTGTAAGCCCACCACTTAGGACACCACCAGCAGCAAATGTGGAGGTATCGTCGCAAGGCCAAAGCAGTCAGGGAATCACAAGGTTCTTGGTAGGAAACACTGTATGTAGGCCAACATCAAGAATACCATCACCAACCCTCTCTCAATCCGCCACGTCCACCACCACCACCACCGCTAGTTCCACCATGTGCAGCTCTCCAGTCCAGCTCACACTACAAGAGACTCTCGTTAGGTAAAGGAAGTACTCATCCTCTCATCCGCGTAAACAGGGTTTGAACGCCCACATTGCTAGACAAATCTCATTAGAGATGATGCCCTACCGGTTGGTTGAAAGTGAAGCTTTCAAAGCCCAGATGGCCTATGCAGTACCACGCTATGACCTACCCAGTCGACACTTCTTTGCGAGAAAAGCCATCCCAG
This sequence comes from Ranitomeya variabilis, assembly GCF_051348905.1. Classification (NCBI taxonomy): domain Eukaryota; kingdom Metazoa; phylum Chordata; class Amphibia; order Anura; family Dendrobatidae; genus Ranitomeya; species Ranitomeya variabilis. The sequence goes on from NC_135238.1 coordinate 116,114,181, forward strand.
TCCTCCACCAGCATGTCAAAGACCGCATTGTCCATGCACTCAGGCAATCAGTCAGTAGAAAGGTGCACCTCACAACAGATGCATGGACCAGTAGGCATGGCCAAGGACATTACGCGTCCATCACGGCACACTGGGTTAATGTGGTGGATGCAGGGTCCACAGGGGACAGCCATAGTGGGACAGTTCTGCCTAACCAACGGTCTAGGAAACAGTTGGCAGTAGGCGTTCGACACCCCTCCTCCTCCTCCTTCAGAAGCGAATGGTCGTCCGCAGAGCGCAGTCGCCCTACCACTCCGTCCGCAGCTGCCAGTGTTGCACACGAGGTGTCACATTATGGAACAGCTAGTGATAAGCGTCAGCAGGCTGTGTGGAAAATGAAGTGTTTGGGCGACAACAGACACAAATTCGGAAGTACTGGCCAAGTACTTGCAGCAAGAAACTCAGTCATGGCTGGGCAGTGTACATCTGGAGGCAGGCAAGGTAGTCAGTGATAACGGAAGGAATTTTTTGCTGCCATAGCCCTTTCAGAACTGAAACACATACCTTGCCTGGCTCATACCTTGAACCTGGTGGTGCAGTGCTTCCTGAAAAATTATCCTGGGTTACCAGCTCTGCTCCTGAAGTTGCGAAGACTTTGCTTGCACATCCGCCGGTCACCAGTACACTCCAGCCGTATGCTGAACCATCAGCAATCGCTGAATCTTCCCCAGCACCACCTAATAATCGACGATGCAACAAGGTGGAACACCACACTGCACATGCTTCAGAGGCTGTGCGAACAGAGGAGTGCTGTAATTTATTTGTGGGAGGATACACATACACGGACAGGCACTTGGATGGCAGACAAGGAGTTGTCTGGAGTGCAGTGGTCGAAGCTACAAGACCTCTGTCAAGTTCTTCAGTGTTTTGAGGAATGCACACGGCTGGTAAGTGCAGACGACGCCATCATAAGCATGAGCATCCCACTAATGCATCTGCTGATGCAAAGTTTGATGCACATTAAGGAGCAGGCGTCTGCAGCCGAGGAGGAGGGAAGCCTTGATGATAGTCAGCCATTGTCAGCTCAGGTAACTCTCCTGGACGAGGTGGCGGACGAAGAGGAGGAGGAGGATGATGGGGATGAATATTTATGGGAGGAGGATGCTTCTCAGGGGGCAATAGAAACTGGTGGCGTTGCAAGGTCAGGTACAGGGTTTTGCGGGACACAAGTTGATTTGCAAGAAAGTGTTCCTCAACCCAGCATAAGCAGTGAATTGACACCTGGAACATTGGCCCACATGGCTGAGTATGCCTTGCGTATCCTAAAATAGACACCTGGCCTGAATTGGCAGAATATGCATTACAGGAGCTTGCTTGCCCTGCTGCTAGTGTGCTATCAGAAAGAGTCTTCAGTGCTGCTGGTTCAATACTGACCGAAAAAAGGACACGTCTGGCTACCTGAAATGTTGATGATCTAACCTTCATTAAAATGAACCAATCATGGATTTCAAATTATTTGGCCCCACCTTCCCCTGCTGACACGTAGCTTGCCTGAAAAATGTCTTGCTTTTGGCCTCCTCTTACTGACTTCTCCAATTCCTACATTTGCAGCTGCTGAATGTCCACCATAGGCCACTTTTATAACTCCCTAAATGGGCTGACTCCCCCCACAGGGCCGTGGTCACCACCTGGCGCAAGCACCCATGTGAGTGTCGTTTGCCTAGACAGGTGGGTGTGCCCACTCTTGGGCGACGGCACTGGCACAGGGTCCCTCATAGTACAATGAAGTGTTTCTGACGGTGGTGGTGCACAACCAACGTCAGACACACCATCGTAATATGAGGGGACGTGTGCCAGTACCGCCGCCCACGAGAGAGTGTTCCCCCCCAGCTCGAACAGTGCTCTACCATTTGCAATACTTACCTCTCCCTGCTCCACCACTGTGTAGTCTGTGCTGTTAAATCCTTCAATGGCACTGCCAATAAGAATTTGTTGAAATGATAGATGATAGTTAAAATATACAGAGGCCCTGGCCTCCATTTAGACCTGTTAATACTTTGTGCCTACTACCACTGTCTGCTACTCAGTAGAGGAGCCCACCCTTTTACCTAGCTGGTTATTTATAAAAAAAAAATTGGCAGACATTTAGCCTACTTTATTATTAGGGCCTACTCACTGTGTCAGCCTCTCATTACAGTTGTCCTCTGCTGAACAAAGCAATGCTGCCAGTTTAGTCCTGTTACCAATTTTGAACTGCATTTAATCTACTTGCTTATTTGGGCCTACTCACTGTGTCAGCCTCTCATTACAGTTGTCCTCCACTGAACAAAGCAATGCCGCCTGGTTAGTCCTGTTACCAATTTTGAACTGCATTTAGCCTACTTACTTATTTGGGCCTACTCACTGTGTCAGCCTCTCATTACAGTTGTCCTTCACTGAACAAAGCAATGCTGCCTGTTATGTCCTGTTACCACATTTGAACTGCATTTAGCCCACTTTATTATGTGGGCCTATATCTGTGTTTCCTCCTCATCCTGCCCATTGCCCAGTCAATGCTAGATGAGTCTGCTGGTACATTGACCCAGACCACTACATTCCCCTTGCACTCTACACAGCCAGAATCTGACCCTGCTGAAAGTCAGGTTCCCCTTCCCGAATACTGTACCACCTTACACAGGGACAAAGAGGAAGGTGCAGATGAAAGTGCAGGTTCCTTCATCAGGTGGGGGGGGGGGCATACTCGTTGGCGACGTTGGCACAGGGCCCCTCATAGTACACAAAAGTGTGTCTGCTGGTGGGAGGCGCCACACGCCGTCAAACACACCGTCGTACTATGAGGGGCCCTGTGCCAGTGCCAATGCCAATGAGTGGGCCCCCACTGCTTGCTCAGGATCACAGCACTTCCAAAGTTGAAATACTTACCTCTCCCTGCTTCACCGCCGTGACGTATTCCGCGTTTCCTGGGCCCACGAAAAACTTGAGCCAGCCCTACCCCCCAACTTTAGCCAAATGACCCCCAGTTTTCAATGCCTAACTATTATTATAAAGTAAATTAAGATTGACAAGCTTCAGTAATAAGAATTGATGTTTTTGTCATTAAAATGGGCACTGTAGGTGTTTTCCTGTCCTCCACTCTCTGCCGACTTTGATTCCCCATTAACTTGCATTGGGTTTCGTGTTTCAGTCGGCCCCCAACTTTATGTAATAATCGGCCGATTTCATCCGACCCGACTTTAGACAAAGTCAGCTTTCGCGAAACCCGACTCGATCCGAAAAAAGTAAAAGTCGCTAAACTCTGGTGATTATAACAGGGCGGGAGATGTTTCCTCCAGTTCATCTGGTGAGAGAAAGAGGGAGAGAAACAGAGACACCTCCTCCATATAAGCCCCACCCTCCTCACAATAAAGTACCAGGCACAGACATAATCTGCTCCTTCCTCTTAAGGAAACATCACTCTTGCTTATGGAGCGCCCCCACTGCCGCAGGGCCGAGGGGCACCCGGTACCGGGCCTCTCTGTCTCAGTTCTGGGGTTGTCACGGTGGCTAGACCCGGCCTGTGACCCTGCTGAGGGGCGTCCAATGAAGGTGGAGAGTGATAATGTTGTGGTGTGGTGCAGGTCGCGGTGAATAACGAGGACACCAGGTTGCAGTCTCTTTACCTCTTTACTGAAGGCTTCAGGATCCTCAGTCCGGAATACGGTTAACCAGGCTACTTGAGTCCGGCCGGTCCGATGGCACCTCCAGAGTTCCCTTTGCAGGTGGAAATCTGTGCCTACCTTCTAGCGCTAGTGTGTTGTGGTCCTCCCCTGCTGTGCTTACGGGATAGTCCCCACAACTGTTGTGTCTGTTTCTGAAGTTCCCTCACAACTCGATTTTGATATTCTTCTTCGTCCCCCAGATGATATGGCTAGGATGCACCCGTATGACGGGTAGGCTCGGAGCTCTTCCGGGACCCTAGTGTCGCCTCTCTCCAAATGCTGCCCCCTATGTCTTCTTAGGTGATTTGAGTGAGACAGCCCGCCTATAACTGACTGTCCTGCCATAGGTTTGAAGTAAGGCCTGGAGCTCAATACTTCCTCGGCGTTCTGGCCACCGGCTACGCGCCTCAGTAGGATGTTGCCTCGTCTTACAGCACGACTCCTACTGGTGTTTCTCCTTGTTGCGTTGATCTCATTTCTCACTCAGCACAATAAACCTCACTTCTTGTCCTTTCTTGGGGTACCGCCGCGATGAAGTGCAGGCGCGGTCCCGTAACGTTCTTTCTGTTCGCTAGGCCTCTGTCAGGATCCCACCCCTGACAGGGACCCCCCTGAATCTTCCCCTGCAACACCCTCTACCACAGGATGTTGCCTGGTTCCAACCCAGTCAGCTTCTGTCTAACTTCCTACCTAACCCCCAGTTTTACCAGATTGTGAGGAGTGGCCTAATACATAGCACCCTTAGCTCCCCCTGGAGGCCAGACTGTGAAGAGTATTGGTGTCTGTGATACCTGGTCAGGTGAACTCCTTCAGTGCCATCAGACGTACCTTAGCGACGGAGCATCAGTACTGCAACGACCAGGACTCTGGGGCGCTGCACTCCCCCCCCGGTTAAATCCAGTACTCCTGGACTGGGAAGAAAACAACAATACATGTCAGCAAAAAGACATACAATTTTGAAATGCAATAACAATAAGCAAATTTGAACAGAGCTTCCCTTTATGGGAGGTGAGGACACTTGAACGTTACAAACATGGTTAAATACTTTAAATAACATACTATAAATAAGTTTTCTTACCCAACCGGGTATTCTACTAAGTGCAAATTTTTGAACAATAATTTAACATTGCCTTTAAGGACGTACACACTGAATCCACTAAAGACCTTCTTATAAAACACTATAAGGCTAATCAACTTTTTCTTCATTTTCCATCCTTACATCTGCAGGACCGCCTGTCTATCTGCCCCAGGCCTACTGCCTCTCATTCTGTTGCAGGACCGCCCCTTTCCGCCCGGACCTACTGCCTTTCTGCTACTATACACAGTATAGAACTTATCAACCTTCTCTCAGTTCAAGATCACTGAGCCATCTCGGCATGGCTCCTGGGAGGACTCACCGACTAACCCCATACGGGTTCACTTCCTGTCCTCATTCTTCTAGCAACATCATTAAACATTTCTCACAATTAACCAGCTCACTACATATAACTTTTATATGTAAGCATTATTAGTACTTCTTTTTAAAGCATCATCATACTTTAAGTGCTATTGATGAATGTTCCCTTTAAGAGGGGACCAAGTCTCTATGAGGTAGTGCAACTTTTCAAGCTGCAAGTCCGTATGCAGCAAGGACTCCGGTACTGTTTCCAGGAACAGTTTCTTCGCAGAGTCCTTTTCTTTGTAAAACCAGTAGAGGGCACCTTTAAGAAGGTGCAAACTATTTACAATGAGTTTGTAATCATGCAGTGTTCATGATCCAGCAGTTCTTTTCAACAATGATAAGACGAGAAACAAAAACAAAAACAAAAGCAGAAGAAGGGATCCCGGGTAAACTAAGGGATCCCTTTAAGAGTAACCCTGGTCGGGTTGTAGCAGCAGAGGAACACACAGAAGGATGAACAGTTAACTATATACAAATGATGAAGCATTCTTGCTTACTCAGTTTCTGGCTGGGCAGGAGGCGGCCTCCTCCCAGGCCTCACCAGGCAAACGGGTTGTGATGGTGTAGCAAAGACCGGTCCCAGTAACGATAGGATCCCTCGTTGGGACACCCTCCTCACTCGTGGGTGGATACGACCCGTAGCGACACGGTGGGTCTGAATCCCCTGGGGTTCCGCGGGGGCAGGTTCCGGCACCTTCCCTGCAGGAGGCTCGTCTTCCGACGTTCCGGCAGTGGCCTGGAGTGCGACGCACCGCTGGACGCCCCGAACTATCCAGCCAACCTCCCTCCTCCACCGGGTGTAAGTCACTGCGTCTCCGGGCTCCAGGTCGTGACCGTACCTTCCCCCGCAGGGTTCCACCTCTTCCCGATCCACACGGACCTGCAGTGGCTCTCCAATTTCTTGTATAACTCCCCGTCCTTCCCGGGAGTTGAAGAACACCACCACACCCCAATGTGATGGGGGAACCTCCTCGACTTCCGTCAGGTCGATCTGGGCCACAGGCTGGGGTCTATTCCTCCACGCCGTCATCAGGCGCCGCAGATGTTCGGCCTCCGGCAGGATCCTCAGGCCCTGCGCCGGCAGCCCGAACTCTGCCGCGGCCGGGATGGAGGAAGCAGGGGACACCGGAGTTAGGCGGACCTCCGTAGGCTGGCCCAGCTGAGCGGTCACACGAGGATCGGCCTTCTGGCGGCACGCTATCTGCCGGGCCTCAGCTGCGGCCACACACTCCTCAGATGGCGGCCAGTTGGGTCTGCCCGTCGGTAGCTCCATAAGAGCCAGTCCCTGCAACGATGGCGCGTCTGGGGCTGTGTCGGGTGGTGCAGCCTCATGCTGGGTCGGGTCGTCCCCACGCGGTGCTCCCGGCGTCGCCATCTTTGCTTCCTCTCCAGTGTCTTCTTCCCGGGGTCTTTTTCATAGGCGGCCCCGTCTCGGCGTTCCGGCCACCGGCTACGCGCCTCAGTAGGATGTTGCCTCGTCTTACAGCACGACTCCTTCTGGTGATTCTCCTTGTTGCGTTGATCTCGTTTCTCACTCAGCACAATAAACCTCGCTTCTTGTCCTTTCTTGGGGTACCGCCGTGATGAAGTGCAGGCGCGGTCCCGTAACGTTCTTTCTGTTCGCTAGACCTCTGTCAGGATCCCACCCCTGACAGGGACCCCCTGAATCTTCCCCTGCAACACCCTCTGCCACAGGATGATGCCTGGTTCCAACCCAGTCAGCTTCTGTCTAACTTCCTACCTAACCCCCAGTTTTACCAGATTGTGAGGAGTGGCCTAATACATAGCACCTTTAGCTCCCCCTGGAGGCCAGACTGTGAAGAGTAATGGTGTCTGTGATACCTGGTCAGGTGAACTCCTTCAGTGCCATCAGACGTACCATAGCCCCCCTTAGCGGCGGAGCATCAGTACTGCAACGACCAGGACTCTGGGGCGCTGCACTTACAGTCTACACCGCTATACAAACAAAGCTGAAGGAGTTAAAGGTCCACCCCTCCCAAAGCTATATCCTTTTCTGCTTAGTGCCCCAGTGGTTTCTGGATAGGAACTCGTCACATTTGTATATTAATTAGTAAATGTAAGCAAAATCGTGTACCCCTTGCATTTGCTAAAATAAAGATAAAGTGGCCAGCTCCTCTAAGATCATCTGTAGCTAGAATGAAAAGCATGATTAGCTCCTGATCTGGTGAACCTAGGCACATTGCTATGTTCTATGTTACGTGAGCCCTGCAGCCAATCAGCAGCAATTAACAGGCCACTTCACTCTCACTTCCTTTGTATGAAACGGACACCCAGAAGAAGTGAGAACTGTGCTGCTCTCTGACGTCTTCTGCATGTCAGCTTTCTCTGAAGGAAGTGAGAGAGAAGCAGACTGTTAATGGCTGCTGATTGGCTGCAGGCCTCATGTGACAAAGCAAACTCAGATGAGCCCCGGGATACCTGAAATAGCGACAAAAATAGAGGTCAGTATAAGATGTTTAAAATTGCAATTGAGAAGGGGTTGTACGAGTAACGGATGAAATGTATTACAAAATGCACTGTTATATATCGCATTCACCACATAGTAAGTTGGCCTGTCTGCTCTCAAATGTCAGGGCTGATTTTCAGTCCCAGGCCATCACTGGCTTCATGGAAGCTTTGTTAATGACATGGCATGTGGCCAAAGTTTGCTATGTGTCGCTCATACACAACAGTGCAATACGATCGAATGGTGTTGCAATGCAATATCGAGGGTACTACAATAACCAAGTCACAAGTGTGCACTGGCACCTGCGGCTCACCTGCGGAGACGGACATGCGGCACGTCTTTCCAGACTGCAGCATGTCTATTTATTTTGCGGAGATGCGAGTCTCCATAAGATAAATGTCACCCATACAATGTATTGGGCGCAATGATTCCGCATAGTTCAGTTAACACATGCGTAATCATGTGCGTTCAAAAGCCGTCAGCGCTTTGGACGGATGGTACATGTGCTGCAACCAAAGTGCTGCCTAATCCTGAACGTCTGCACATCCAGGGTAGTTGAGACTGGCATCCACTTCCTCCAATAACCAGCTCTGCTGGCCCACTCTCAGATGGTCACCTGTGTTTTTCACATGTACAAAATTTAAAGAAGACCAATGATCATCACACATAATATGGTATACTACATCTGGAGGCTGTATGCAGAGATAAACATGAAATAAATGACCTTATATATTCAAGTATATATGTCATGAGACAATCATAGTTTATGGGAGCCACCATTTATAGATTGGCAAATCAGCCTTCTGTGTTTTAATGAGACACACCCTAGATTCCAGGCTGGTACCTGGCAGAACAGCAACCCTGAGCAGCAGCAGTGTGGAAATTCTAAGAGCTCACTTTTTTTATTGAACCATGGCAAATGTATATAGAGGGGCTTTCTTCTCTTTATATACTGTTTGTAGAGTTTGAGTAAAACACCTACACAGTAAACATAAAATGCATTACCAATATCAGCTTATAAAAACCTTGGCTTCTCTTTAGGAGACATCACCCCATCCACTTCATGCACATTTGTCCTGTTATAATACATCTTAAATGTATTCGTGTCTCAGTCATTCATTTGTAAACCTGCCTGAGGCTATGTGCACACGTTGCTGATTAGCCTTAGGAATTTCTGGTGCGGACTCTGCCTCTCTTGGCAGAAAATGCAGCTGCGGATTTGTCACATTTTTTGTGCGCATCCGCAGTGTTTTTTGTGTGGTTTTGCTGCAGATTTTTTGTGGATTTTCAGCGTTTTTTACCCCTACGGATTATTATAATGGAATGGGTACATGACCCTGGTATTGTCGAAGGCGCTCTATGTGAAAGAGGGAAATACCTTCTACTCACCACCGTTCTTTTACCCTACCTTTGTCCCAGCCCGACCACCATTATTACCCAATTAAAGACAGAGACAAATATTTCTTTGGAATTGTGTAGGCCACAGCAGCCTTTTTATTAAACAAAAAACAGTTAACAATGAATGTAAAAGCATAACATTTCAAAACTAGGAGAAGTCCTTGGAGCCCACAAGAATCTGGTGATTTAACCATACCGTGAACATAACTTAAAAACCCTATTTTACTCCCAGCCGTTGTAACCCTGGCTCGGGAGCACCAAAAACCCCACAAGAGTGTTAACTGTTCACGGTAATAAAAACTGGAGATCCGACCACCCCTGCCGGAACTCTCCACCACCATTCACCAGATCCGAACCATATTAAACTCCAAAACAGAGGAGCCATATACCGATGGACCCCCCAAACCAATTTCCACCAACTCCAATGACTCCCCCCAGCCGCCACCACGAGAGGCCTTTGAACACCTTAAAGGCCCGAGGTCCCACCCGACCAAAAAGCATGGCCCGTTCGATGCCCTCTTGCAACCCGAGAGCCCAAAAATCCATTCCCACAGCATTCAAATGAACGCCATCCGCCAACCAATACTCCCCTTTTCCTGATTCCAACTCGAAATGTCGAACCGCCACGCCCCCATTCTTAGACACAAAGGCCGACACCGCCCTATTAACCTTTATCGATTTTTTTTAAAGACCGCATGTGCTTCCACCGTTGTTGCGGCACGATTTCCGACCAAACAACACTCAAACCCGGATACGAAACCCATAACCGCAAACAATCCTGCTTTATGTCTCGAACGAACTCCCGAAAAGGTCGGACCCCCAAGTCATTACCCCCAACGTGCAGAACCAAAACGTCCGGGGCACGATCCAAGCTCACGCTGGTATGGAACTCCCGCAACACTCGATTCCAGGCCATTCCCCGAAAACCGAGCCACCGGATTGCTGCCACACTTCGGTCAAAACCAAGCTGCCTGCCCGCCGTCCGAACGTCGGCGCGCAGAGCTCCCCAATGCACATATGAGTGTCCGAGAATCCACACCAATAAAGCCTGGTGACCTGGAAAACAAAACACAAACTCAACAAATGTTACCAACTAAAGAAAACCACTCCAGCAAGCCCTATGAAACCCCCTCAACCACTCCCTGAGGCCGCACATAACTCCGAAAGCGGTTAGAGCGCCACCTGCCAATCCTGCGAATAGCGGAAGCACCCAACCCCCCAATCGCCGCCTCAGTCACGGCTCCAATCCGAAAAGAGTGAGGGGCAAAACAAGCCCCATCCAAACCCAACAAAGCAATAGCCTTTTTGAACACCGCCGTAAATTGGTAGCGAGACAAGCAGGAACCGTCTTGATGACACAAAAAAGACCGATCGCGCCTAGGCTGAAGGCCCCAAAAACTATTAAGGCAAGAGACCGGACACATAATAGAACCGACAACAGCACCCAAAACAATTCTGCTACCCCGACCTTCCTGATCCGACTTTGAACGCCGCAGCCATAGCTCCACCTGGCCCTCGGCCAACAACACATCCCTGGCCAACAAGCCCTCCGTCCCCTTCCTGCTAGGTGCCACCAACTCACCCACTCTAAAAGCTCCAAAAAAGTCCAATGAAAAGGCCAGCCGAAACAAACAAAGCTCAAAAACGGAGAAACAAAATGATGACAACACCTCGCCCAACTTCTCTAAAACGTTAAAGGAAACCGGCCGCCTCGAATCCGTCATTCCGGGCCGCCGCCCGAAACCTTTTACAGCCCTCTGCACCAAAAAGAACTTGGAGATATCATCCTGCCCCCGCAATTTGCAACCAAATGCCAAAGCCGCCATGACTCTTGACACCTTAGAAGACGACCAACCAACCGATGCACCCCGACTTAACCACGACAACAAGATCCCCACCTGATCCTGCTGGCTCAACCCACAAGGCGCCGCCACTAACAACTCTTCCCACTCACGCCAAATTGTCTGGTAAGCCTCCCAAGTTCTGGGAGCCAACGACGCCTTAATCAACGCCTCAGCGTCCCGGATACCACTAGCCAAAGTTCCGGAGGGCACTCCAAACCGATCAACTCCGCCTCCGGGGCCAACGACCGAAAACGATCGAACTGTGAACGAGAAAGAGAGTCAGCAATGGAATTATGAACTCCCGGCACATGCGACGCTATAACATGCGCATTCAAGGTCAAACACAACAACACCAAATGCCTTAACACGCACACCATCGGAGGCGATGATGCAGACAAACTGTTAATCGCGCAAACCACCCCCATGTTATCGCAGTGAAACCGAACCCGCCGGTTCCGAAAAATCCCTTGCCACAAATGCACCGCTACCAGAATGGGAAAAATCTCCAAAAGCGCCATGTTACGAACCAAACCTGAAGAAATCCAACTCGCTGGCCATTTTGACGCACACCATTGCCCTTGAAAGTACGCTCCAAAACTCCAAAGCATCGGTAAATAACTCTAAAGACTCATTGTCAATCACTCCCTCAATAAACAAAGACCTGCCATTATAAGTCTTCAAGAACTCCCTCCAAACTGCCAAATCCTCCTTGTGCTCAGCCGATAACCGCACAAAATGATGAGGAGCCTAAACTCCCGCCGTGGCGCTAGCCAACCTCCTAGAAAAGACTCGGCCCATCGGCATAACTCGACAAGCGAAATTAAGTTTGCCAAGCAGCGATTGCAACTCTCGCAAAGGCAACTTGCGCAAGCGACCAGCCCGCCCAACATCTTCTCGCAGGCCCGCCACTTTGTCCTCGGGCAACCGAAACTCCCACCGCACGGTATCGATGACGATACCTAAAAAACACAAACACGTACTCGGGCCCTCCGTCTTACCAGGGGCCAGCGGAATGCCGAAACGAAAAGCCACCCATTCAATTGCACTCAAAATCCTAGAACAACAGTCAGACTCCGCCGGGCCGATGCACAAAAAATTGTCTAGGTAGTGCAGAACCGAATCACGACCAGAAACAGCCCGCACCACCCATTCCAAAAAAGAACTAAATGCCTCGAACAGGGCACAAGATAATGAACAACCCATGGGCAAACATCTATCGACAAAAAATCGATCCTCCCAAAAACAACCAAGAAATCTAACGCTAGACGGATGAACCGGCAACAATCGGAAAGCGGATTCAATATCTGTCTTGGCAAGAAGAGCGCCTTTCCCGCACTTCTGAACCCAAACCACCGCCTCGTCAAACGATGCGTAAACAACCGAACACAACTCCGGATCAATGCCGTCATTTACCGACCTACCCTTGGGGTACGACAGATGTTGAATCTGGCGAAATTGTCCCGCCTCCTTCTTAGGGACTACCCCCAGGGGTGAGACGACCAAATCCTCAAACGGAGCATGTTCAAATGGGCCCGCCATGCGACCCAGCGCCACCTCCTTGCGTAACTTCTCCGAAACCACCTCAGCATGCAACAAAGCTGAACGCAAATTTTTCTTAACAAAAGGAACCGCAAATGAAGGGGCCGGAATAATAAAACCTCCCGTAAAACCTGACAACAACAAGGACGCCTTCTCCTTATCTGGGTATCTATTTAGATAAGGGGCCATCCTTTCCACCTTCACCGGAGTCTCCCCCATGGGAATTACTTGAACCAGATTTTGCCTTGCCCTTCTTAAAACATTTTGCGGCTCCGTGGGAGGAACCACTGCAGTGGGAGCACAAATGCTTAAACTTACAATTGACTCCGAACTTGCACTGTCCCTCATTAAATTGCCAGCTGACGCCCAACTTCTGTCTGCCTGACTGACCTGCATTGCCTGAGATACCCGCCACACCGGACTGAGAACCATGGCCGGAATCACCGGCCCCCCCTTGAAAGGGATGGCCGAACTTGTACTGCGCCATTACCCACAACCAAAGACCAATATCTTTCTGGTCCCACCTAATGGCCGGCCGAACCGCTTTTCTCTGACTGAACTGCTCGTCGTACCTAAGCCACGCCTGACCGCCATACACCCTGTGAGCCTCGCTGATAGAATCCATGTAACAGAATAACCCCGAGCAATTCTCGGGAGCCTTCTCGCCAATGACACTGGCCAGAATGGTGAAAGCCTGAAGCCAATTAGCAAAAGTCTGGGGAATCAAACGCCAGCGCCGTTTTTCTTCCTCCTCCTTTTTAGTATCCTCCTTCTTCCCCTTATCAAGGTTAAACTTTTCTAGCGGAAGCAGCGAAAAAATTTCCACATATTCATCTTTGCTTATCTTTTCCTTCACCTCTTTCTTAAGATGCGCCCCCAACGGGCCCTCAAAACACACGTATACCTCACCGTGCGCCTTATCATCTAAGTGGATCCTGCACTCTTTTTCCTTCTCAGTCTGCACAGAAACGGAAACCGGTTCTGTGACCTGAGCCTGCACAGCCGCTGCACTAACAAATCTGCGCTGCGAGCCTGACCAAGCACCCAAAAAACCCTGCGGACCCACATCGCGATCCAATCTAGCTAGTAGGGTCTGCACGCTAGCCAAAAGCTCCCGAACCCCTGCCGCTTCACCATCGTCTGCCGCCCCTGCCGCAGCTACACTGCTAAGCGCCCCCTGCCCACCACTAACCGCAGGCGAACATGCGTCAGAGAGACAAAAACGAGATAAAAACGAATACTCACCGGGCTGCAAGGGATCTGTGGTCCCTCCAGCCGGAGTGCTGGTATCCAGACGTCCACGGACTGCCCAGTCCGCCACCGACCCGTCCACGGTTGTACCCCGGACCTGCCCGTCAGACCCGCTGTTCCTGGACGACGCCGACACATGGGGCACAGGGTCCGGACTCCACACGCCAGGAGATGATGCTGTCTGGGCTGGTGAGGATCCATCGCACTGCCTGATGCCAGCCGAGCTGCCGGCCGCCGCAGAAGGCTGTCTGCACCACAGCCCTGGAGCAGGGGGACCCCCCGCCGCTGCTGCATGGGCCAACCCGGCGCAGTCCAGCCTCGGGCCGCCCGACCCTCTGCCATCGACCGATCCTCCGGATCCAGATGCAGCTGCCAAGGCAGGCCGCGCGGCAGGCACATCACCGCCACGGCCTCCCAATGCTCTAGGCCCCTGACACTGCCCGGCGCATCTAGGCTCCGCCCCCACCATGCCACGAGGTGAGGGCCTCGCAACCGCCGCTGTGCCCCGCCTGGCCGGCAGATTCATCCCAGGCCGGGGCCTGCCCGTAGCTGCCCTTACCGGCGCCCGGCCTGGAGGGTCCCGGGAGGGGCTCCTACGCCTGCGGGGGGCACATGGCCCGGAATCGGGAGACAGCCGCTCGGGGGGCCGTGACCACCGAGCTCTCCGCTCCAGAGGGGCGACCGCTGGCAAGGATCCGCCACCGCCGCCGTCCACCAGGTGAGCCACCTGCACCTCCAACCATCCAGGAGGGCGAGCAGCTGCAGCCGCCCTCAGACTCTCCAGCACAGCGTCCACGCCGGCCATGCTTCTCAGAGAGGTGAGCGGGCACTGGCCGGCCCCGCCCCCTGACTCCTCTCTAACCCTCCGACCACTAGCCCCCCCACCTAATTAGCCTGTTACGCCCACCCCCTCCTCTCCAACCCATTGTCACGCTGGCCTTCGCTTAGGCCGTGGGGGGAGGGGACGGCTCGCTCCGGCCTGTCCTAAAACACTGCAGATCCGCAAAAAAGAAGTGACATGCTACTTCTTTTATTCAGCAGTGTTTCTGCACCGAATTTTCCGCAACGTCTGCACATCGTTTTTTTTTTCTCATTGATTTACATTGTACTGTAAATCAATTGCGGATCTGCAGCATTTCTGCACCGCAAAAAATGCTGCGGATCCACAGGAAATCCGCAATGTGTGCACATATCCTGAAGATAGAGCCTCTGTAATCTAAAATCTTGTGCATACAATTTTTCTAGGTAACCAATAAAGCTATCACTCCTAGAATAGAATGGGGCTGTACTGTGTGACCACCCACCATCCTCCACATGGGTAAGAAAGCGTCCCTGGGGCCTGCTATTGACTATGGGTATATTTATTAAAGAGGGTATTCCTCAGTGAAGATTAGGAGACAGAAGACAAACATGACTATTAGGTCCAAGGTGCTTTTTGTTCCCGTTGATATTGTTATGATGAAGTACTAAGCATGTTATGTTATATACTGTACGGTATGTGGTAGGTCACACAGGTCTAGTGCTGATTGTGGTCTCGCTGAACACGTTTTTTTTAAATAATGAATATTTTGTATTTAATATTATGAAATTGTATATGTTAAAAATAAAAGATATTTTACTTGTATACTATTTTGGACTTGAACTCCCTGTTTTCTGTAGATTTGATGCGCTCCTAGAATACTTTGTTATTTTTGCATAAATGTATATATATTGTGGTATGGCGAGTGGTCATGTGGTTAATGGACGGTATGTATCGCAGATGTGGGTGGCCCTGCGATGGAAGCCTGAACTTGTTCTCTCAGCAGATCTACTGCTGAGGGTTTTCTATACATTGGGAAGGCTTCTAGGTGACTTGGAGAGATGGGTGGGTCCAGTCTCCTACATACCCCACCCAAGGGGGGTGTGTCTAGAGACCCAAGATGGAGTCTGTGTGTTTGTGCATGGGCGGCAGTGTTGGCTAGTGTGAGCCAGAGTGAGATGTGTTGGAAGGATGCCTCTGAGATTAAAAAGGAGGGATGAATGCCCGTAAGGGGGTGGAGTCCAAAATGGCAGAGGTACCCAAACAGGGATAGTTTCCCAGAAAGGGGTGGAATCCCAAAAGGGGATGGTGACCCAAGAGGGGGTGGAGTCCCAAAAGGGGGCAGTGACCCAGATAGGGGTGGTGGCCAAAAAAAGGGCGGCAGCGAATGTGCCAAGGGACTTAAATGATCAATGTAAATCAAAATGAATATCCCATGGAGGTCTGGATTTGGAATGATACTCAAAATCAAAGTGGAAAATCAAATTACAGGCTGATCCAACTTTATTGGAAATGCCTCAAGACAAGGAAATTATGCTCAGTAGTGTGTGTGGCCTCCACGTGCCTGTATGACCTCCATACAATGCCTGGGCATGCTCTTGATGAGGTGGCGGATGGTCTCCTGAGGGATCTCCTCCCAGAACTGGACTAAAGCATCCGCCAACTCCTGGACAGTCTGTGGTGCAATGTGAAGTTGGTGGATGGTGCGAGACATGATGTCTCAGATGTGTTCAATCGGATTCAGGTCTGGGGAATGGGCGGCCAGTCCATAGCTTCAATGCCTTCATCTTGCAGGAACTGTTGACACACTCCAGCCACATGAGGTCTGGCATTGTCCTACATTAGGAGGAACCCAGGGCCAACCACACCAGCATATTGTAAGGATTCTGGACTTTCCTAGTGCCTGTTCGCCCTGATCCAAGATGGAGTCTTGGATCTCACCCTGTCATGGAACTTCCTGTCTGTCCTGATTATTTAAGTCGCGGTCAGGTGTTCTAAGTTGCCTGAGTATTTTGTGCTGCTGGCTCCTGAGCTTCTGACGGTTTGCTGGTGAACTCCCGGCTTCTTCTGCTCACTACTCGGTGGACTGCCTTTCTGCATTCAGCTACCTCTCGCCTCAGGAACTTCTGCAACGAGCTGCGCACCAGTGGAAGTGTCTTCTTTGTTTGCAAAACTTTTCCCAGTGTTGTGCCTCTTTGCACAACCACACCAGGTGAGCAAGATTCAAGTTGTGCTTATCTCATCCAGAAATATTTACTCATCTGATACGCTTAGATGGCACTCTCCCTCTTTTCCCTTCGTCCTCTCTTTCTCAGGACTGCATTCACACAACACATCATCTGTGAATTATTGGACTCCTACTAACAAGTACTGGCACATGTGTGATCAAGTTTTGCTGGACTTCCTCATTTCAAGTACTGTGTGCATTCGCACTATAACCCTATTGGACTGCCTTGTTTAAATATCTGTTCGCTTCTAAGTCTGCTGTGATTTACTTTATTGTGCTGAGTACCTTGTTACTACTGCAGGAATATCTGCATTATGCTCAGTTTGTTATTTACTATATAGAGCTGAAGACCTCGTTGCAATTGCAGAAATATCTGTGTCAATTCTGTTTCCATTTCTGTTTCAAGTTAAGACATTCTTTGCTGCTACTTTGTTCTCGGACTGGCTTTATCCCATGCTATTAGATTCCGTAGTACCCATATAATTATTACACATATGGTCTCACAAGGGGTCCGAGGATTTCATCTCGGTACCTAATGGCAGTCAGGCTACGTCTGACCAGCACATGGAGGGCTGTGTGGTCCTCCAAAGAAATGCCACCCAACACCATTACTGACCCACTTCCAAACTGGTCCTGCTGAAGAATGTTGCAGGCAGATCGCTCTCCACTGCGTCTCCAGACTCTGTCTTGTCTGTCACATGTGCTCAGTGTGAACCTGCTTTCATCTGTGAAGAGCACAGGGCGCCAGTGGCGAATTTGTCAATCCTGGTGTTCTGTGGCAAATGCCAAGTGTCCTGCGCAGTGTTGGGCTGTAAGCACAACCCCCATCTGTGGACGTCGGGCCACAGCATAGACAATTGCCTTATAATACGAGATGTGCAGCATCTGAAACAACGGATACTGGAAGCCTGTGCTAGTATTTCTTCTGCGGTGTTGCTATCAGTGTGTCAAGCGTGGGGGAAGAGGGTTGCATTGACAATGCAACACAATTGGCAGCACTTTGAACACATTTTGTAAGTGGTCATAAACTTGTAACTAACTCTTGAAAGAAAAAAAATATGTTAAAACCAACCACACCATTGTTTTTCTTGTGAAATTCTCAATAAGTTTGATGTGTCACATGACCCTCTTCCCATTGGAAAAAATGAAGTTGGATCCAAAATGGCCAACTTCAAAATGGCCGCCATGGTCACCACCCATCTTGAAAATGTTTCCCCCTCCCATATACTAATGTGCCACAAACAGGAAGTTGATATCACCAACCATTGCCATTTGATTTAGGTGTATCCATATAAATGGCCCACACTGTATATATACACTGCTCAAAAAAATAAAGGTAACGCTTAACAAGTGTTAACAAATCTGTTAAAGGTAACAGACTGCACTGCCTGTCTGTATGAATGCTACTGACTACGAAAGTACTAGGTCCCTTACAATTGGTACTTAGAGTGCCAGCAGTGAATCCCAAAGAGCACAGGTGATTTCTGAAAGACAGCTCTATCAGTGCAAGCATGGCCTGAAACCATGGAGGAGCTGATTAAGCAGTTGTAGAGGCCAATATGCAGCAGCAGCAATGGTAGCAGCAAGCAGCAGCTAGTCCATCAGAAAACCAATATGCTGTATATACAACAGTATTAGCAACCTCAGTAACAATTACAACAACAGCAATAGCATCAGTAGTGGCATCAGCATCAGATGGATCTCCTGAAAGAGGTGGACCGCAGCAGGGAAATCGCACTTTCCCCAAAGCAAAGTGATGAGTCCCGCATAAGGAAGATGGTAAGATAGGTATTGAAGAAAAATGACACTGGGTGATGCTGCCGAAGCATTCCTGACAGTGTTCGAGAGGGTGGTGGATCGATAAAATTTGTCTTCGGAGTAGTGGACAGAAGTTCTGCTGTCATATCTGACTGGAGAACCTGAGAAAGCATACTTTGACCTGCCTCTTCATGATGTCATAAAGTACAGCAAACTCAGGGCTGAGATCTGGGCACAAATGGGCATAACCCTGGCAGTCAGGGCACAATGGGTGTACTACTGGGACTTTAGCTGGGAAAAGCCTCCCCAGGCTCAGATGCTTAACCCCCTGCACTTGGTGCAAAAATGGCTGCAGAAGACTTGTACCCCAGTATACATGGTGGAGTGAGTACTAAGGGACCAGTTCATCCACTCACTGATGAGGCTGGTTCAATGCTGTGTTGCTCAGGAAAATTCCCAGAATGTAGATGACCTAATGGGCCTGCTGGAGAGGTACCTGATGGTCAAGGATTCCCTGGGTACGCAAGAGTGTTTGAAGTCACCGTACTTGGGTTCTCAAAGGGAGGCGGACACCCAAAAAAAGGAGAAGCAATCCCAACTGTGGCATGTCCAAGGTCTCAAGAGGCATCTGACCTGCTGCCAAGGGATCAGTCCTGTACAATTGTTTGATGGAGATGTAGTGTCATATAGCCACCCGGTGTCCCATGATCTCAGAACCCGTGGACCGCAGCATAGGCCGACTTTGCTCCTGTCTCACCTACCCTTCCTGCAGAGCTGTTCCTCATCCTGGTGAGGGGACCCTGGCATGTCAGGTATCTGTAAACAGAGTGCAAATGACTGGACTTCTGAAAACCAGGAATTTGATGACCCTGGCATGTCCCTGGGAAGGTGATGGGTGTCAGGTGTATCAATGGCAACAAGAAATATTCAGTAGCTCAGGGCAACATAAACATAAACTGTGATACCGCGTCCCATGAAGTGGGTGTGGTTAAGAAATAGTTACACCCTGTGATAATAGGACACAATTTTCCTGTGTCTAGGGACTTGTGGGAAGAAGAAGTATCGCCTGTAGCTCAGCTGACTGTTGCAACAAAAGAAACCTTGTCGCATGTAGCGGATGATGAGTTTCCATTTTGCATGCTTGTTGGCAATGAGGATGAGGAAGCATCTTTTTAAGTCAATGTGCCTGGGCTGGAAATGTCCAAGGGAAACTTTGGAACCACCCATCTTAAGGACTTATCCTTGAAAGGTGGTCTTGAAAGTGTGACAGTATGGAATAGTGTTTCTCTTGAACAACACCCAGTACTCATATTTTGCCTTGAATGGGGATCTGTTATATAAAGTGACCAAACAACGGGATGAGGTGATCGAGCAATTATTAGTGCCAGGGCTCTACAGACGCAGGGTATTAGAAATTAAGAAGTACTTGAGAGGGATAGAAGCACACACAATATAGGACAACACTGTCTGTTGAACTATAAGTGAAAACTATGGTAGCACTAATCTGAAGTTTTTGTGTGCAGGCACAACATCTATAAAAGCATGGAAAGCAGCTGCTGTTGCCCCAAGGCTGGAGGAGGGTTCTTCCAGATGTACAATAATGAAAATGGAAACTGGTACGTTTGGGTGTGCTGCGCCGCAGGAATTAAGAGTGGAGATGAGCAAACCTTTCAAGGTTCAGCTTGGAAAACAGTTCCGCGAACATACCTGAGCTCTACTGAATTCAATAGGAGTCAAAACCAAACTCACAGACAACACCTTAAAGGGGGCCAAACAGCTTCCCAAACAGCTAAAATTAGGGACAGACACAAGGAAAGTGGCATAAATTGACCCAGAGCACAAATAGTATAAAAGTGCAGCAAGGATGGATGAGACAGGGTCTGGGACAGAGCTTAGACCAGCATTTGTAGCTGAAACATTGATCAGTAACAAGTTAATGAGTGACAGGTGTAGGCCTGGTGCTCTGAGAGACCTGTTAAATTCAGTCAAAACACATGAAGGAAACACTACTAGGAGTCCAAACATTTCCAAAAATTAGAGGCAGACCCGAGGAAAAGTGGCATCAATTGACTCACAGTAGAAATTTGATAATGGCACAGCAGTAATCAGCCATCAGCCATCAGCATCAGGATCTGTGCCAGCATTTACAGTTTTTAATTGAAGTTTCAATTAAGACGAGGTGGGTGAGGGACCAGTGTAAGCCTGATTTGCTGAGATCCCTGATACCTCATGCAAGAGCTCAAACTCAATTTTTGCTCAGCCACACTCAGGTGCCACAAACATCATTTTCAAAGCTACTATTGGTCGAAAAATGTAATGATGGTAACAAAGGTAGTTGACTGAAAGTGAGTGTAGTCCTGCCGGTCTGGGAGCCGTTCTGCTACAGGCAACACACATGAAGGAGACCCAGTTTCGAGTGCAAATAATTTAAAAATGTATTGCCACACACAACTAAAGCGGCAACAATTTCCCCAGAGTAGTAATAGTATAATGGTGCTCTAAGACTCCACTACAGGCAACGAACCACATAGAGATCTAACTTGGAGTCTCCACATTTCCAAAAATTATTATCACACACAAATATAGTGGCACCTATTTCCCCAGAGTAGTAATAGCATAACAGGGCTCTAAGACCCCTTGCACTACAGGCAACCCACCAGATGGAGACCCATCTTGGAGTCTCCACATTTCCAAAAATTGTCACACACCAGTAAAGTGGCATCAATTTCCCCAGAATAGAAATAGCATAATGGTGCTTTGAGACCCCTTCAACTACAAGCAACCCAAAAGATGGAGACCCAAACTGGAGTCTCCACATTTCCAAAAGTTATTGTCACACACCACTAAATTTTCATTGTCTAGATGTCAGGCTCAGCACATTATGTCACAGAAGGTAAACGGAGTGGATCACCCCATCATATACCTGAGTTGGAAGCTGTCCTCTTGTGAGAGAAACTATTTGATTGATTAAAAAGAGTGCTTGGTGATTAAATGGGCATTGGATACTCTAAAGGTACCTTCACACGAAACGACTTTGTAACGATATCGCTAGCGATCCGTGACGTTGCAGCGTCCTGGCTAGCGATATCGTTTAGTTTGACACGCAGCAGCGATCAGGATCCTGCTGTGATGTCGCTGGTCGCTGAATAAAGTCCAGAACTTTATTTGGTCGTCCGATCGCCGTGTATCGTTGTGTTTGAAAGCAAAAGCAACGATACCAGCGATGTTTTACACTGGTAACCAGGGTAAACATCGGGTTACCAAGTGCAGGGCCGCGCTTAGTAACCCGATGTTTACCCTGGTTACCAGCGTAAAAGTAACAAAAACAAACAGTACATACTCACCTGCGCGTCCCCCAGCATCTGCTTCCTGACACTTACTGAGCGCCGGCCCTAAAGTGAAAGTGAAAGCACAGCGGTGACGTCACCGCTGTGCTGTTAGGGCCGGAGCTCAGTCAGTGTCAGGGAAGCAGACGCTGGGGGACGCGCAGGTGAGCATGTACTGTTTGTTTTTTTTACTTTTACGCTGGTAACCAGGGTAAACATCGGGTTACTAAGCGCGGCCCTGCACTTAGCAACCCGATGTTTACCCTGGTTACCCGGGGACCTCGGCATCGTTGGTCGCTGGAGAGCGGTCTGTGTGACAGCTCTCCAGCGACCAAACAGCGATGCTGCAGCGATCGGCATCGTTGTCGCTATCGCTGCAGCGTCGTTTCGTGTGAAGGTACCTTAAGGTACTATTTATTGGAATGGAAGTTTAGGCTAGTGTCTGGTCATGCCCCACTGAGGTGAATGCTGGAGAAAGGGAACAATGCCGGGGTAACATGGTGATTTGCAGCCCTTCAAGACTTCAACAACCATTTAAAGTATAGGTCTATCAAGAGTCCCCTGTATTTTGGTGGAAGGTGACTTGCTATACCTGACACAGATTTAGCACAAATAACTCAACATTCATATACATATATTATGCATACACACATTTTACATGTATCTGTGTGGAAGCCTTTTCACGCATAGGGCTTCAGCAGAGCAGTAGTTAGACATGATCAGTACTTGGCACCATTCAAGCTCTTCTACCCGAGAATGCAGTGCAGACATCCTGCCTTCAGTCTCATAAAAACTAAGTAGCCTATAGGAGAAAACAAGAGCACAGAAGTATGGAGGAAGTCACCGTCCCTGCAGTCTGCCAGCCGGAGGCCCTGTGCCACTGCACAGGTTGCACATAGTTAAGGCCGACCAACTTTGTACACAGCAGCCCAGTGATCTAGCTCTGTGTGTATAACTGTCAGCTATGTTCAAAACATACAGCATTACATTCCCAGCCAGGGCACACCCTGAGTACTCCACTGCGCAGCAATCTCACTATCAGTCCACCCCCCCCCCCCCCCAAACCCGGATGGGAATGTGACTGAACTAGCACAGGATTTGTTTAACATAGCTGAAATGTACAAGATATATTGAAAGTCTGATAATATCTCACTTTCCCTTGATGCTATGCATCATGGGAAAGTGATGTAGATAGAGCAGAAAAGCATGGAAACTCCTTGGAGGAGACTACAACAGATGCCTGCACATTTGAATGTCATGAAAAAGAGTTTTCTCCATTTTTCTATATCCTTAGTTAATAAGTTATTTTTCAAATCATAAACGGGGTTGTCCAGTCCAAATCAATGTCTTCAGTCACTTTGTGTGACTGCAGACTTATGAATACCCTCCGCGCACGCATTGTACGCTGAGCGGATTCGCCGGTTTCTGATCAGGGACCGGAGGGTAAGTACGAATTAAACATATTCCCGGCTGGAGTCCATCCAGTGGGTGTGTCCTTGTTTCATACACTTGTGTGGAGAAAGCCATGTCCACTGGACAGACGCATCACTAGTCGGGGCACGGCCTTGCTCAACACAAGTGTATGGAACGAGGCCGAGCTCTGGCCAGAAGTACATATAACTCAGACATACCTCCAGTCCCGGCTCAGAAGCTGGCAAATCCCCACACTGCACAATGTGTGTGCTGGTGGGATTCATAAGTCTGCCTTCACTTGTTTGGATGGAACGACGCCTTTAAACTTTTTATGACCTTGGACGTCTAGTTACGTCGAAAGTCGCCTCCCCCTGTTTGCTGCGGGCTCCTGAGATGAGCCCACAACTTTTCCAGCACATTGTAGCTAATTTCATCAGCTGACATGTGCCCCTAGCAGCCACTGGTGGTATAGTGATCTCTCCACAGCTGTTAACATGTTAAATGCCGCTGTCAATCTATGACAACGACATTAAACATGATCACACCAGAAGGTCACCGATAAGTTGGCATGACAACCTGGGGTCTGCAGGAGACCCCTGTAGGCGGCGCTCATAGCAGGTGATCATTTTAGTTACACACAGAAGGGCTGAAGCCCTGCTCTGTGTAGCACAAGCGATGATCGCAGCTTCTAGTGACCCATGGAGACTCTTCAAGCCAGTAAAAAGTTTTAAAAAAGTCTTTAAAAATATGAAAAAACTAGATGGCAGCCCGATTCTAAAGAATCGGGAGTCTAGAATCCATATATACTTTATTTATTCAAATGTAAGAATAATACAATTAATAAATAATAGTAAGAAAGAACAAAAAATGGCTGCACTCACCAGCTCTTGACAATTCTTGACAGTACGGCACATTTCTGATTGGTCGCTCGCGGCAGGCGGCAACCAATCAGAAAAGTGCCGCGCACCACGAAGGCATATATCTTTGTCCACCCTGAGCGGGTGTAGGACGCTGGTGACGTCACTTATCTCCGGACATTATCTCCGGACAAAGCCACGGAAGTTGGCACAAATTGCCGGAAGTAGTATTCTAGGCAATTATATATTAGATTTTAATGTTATCAGTGTTTACCTTTGAACGTTTATATTGTATTGTCCTGTCACCAGCCATGTGTACGATTATCGGCCGAAACCCTCTCTGGAACCAATAATCACCCCATGTAAAGGTATCTTTATAAGTTAAAGATTCAGAATACTATGACTTTTATCATATCCTGAACAGTCAAGTTTTTTATGAACCGTTAAGGTTTTCTGGTTGAAGTAAAAAAAACTCTGAGTGTTTACAGTTTGAAACCATAAAATGGTGAAAAATTATGTCATTCTTGAGTATATCACTCAATGGTGCTCATAAACGTGTCAAATTTGATCTATAATATACTTTAATATACGTTACTTTAATCTTTAATATACTTAAGAACAGGGCCCCAGACATCACACAGGGGGTCTGAAACACCGCACAGTGGTCCAAAATATCGCTGTGCTCTGCCTGGGGCCCCATATGCTGCCTGGGGCCCCTGTGCTCTGCCTGGGGCCCCATGTTCTGCCTGGGGCCCCTGTGCTCTGCCTGGGGCCACTGTGCTCTGCCTGGGGCCCCATATGCTGCCTGGGGCCCCTGTGCTCTGCCTGGGGCCCCATATGCTGCCTGGGGCCCCTGTGCTCTGCCTGGGGCCCCATAGGCTGCCTGGGGCCCCTGTGCTCTACCTGGGACCACTGTGCTCTGCCTGGGGCCCCATATGCTGCCTGGGGCCCCTGTGCTCTGACTGGGGCCCCTGTGCTCTGCCTGGGGCCCCATGTTCTGCCTGGGGCCACTGTGCTCTGCCTGGGGCCTCATAGGCTGCCTGGGGCCCCTGTGCTCTGCCTGGGACCACTGTGCTCTGCCTGGGGCCCCATATGCCGCCTGGGGCCCCTGTGCTCTGCCTGGGGCCACTGTGCTCTGCCTGGGGCCCCATATGCTGCCTGGGGCCCCTGTGCTCTGCCTGGGGCCCCATATGCTGCCTGGGGCCCCTGTGCTCTGCCTGGGGCCCCATGTTCTGCCTGGGGCCACTGTGTTCTGCCTGGGGCCCCATGTTCTGCCTGGGGCCACTGTGCTCTGCCTGGGGCCCCATAGGCTGCCTGGGGCCCCTGTGCTCTGCCTGGGGCCCCTGTGCTCTGCCTGGGGCCCCATGTTCTGCCTGGGGCCCGTGTTCTCCCTGGGGCCACTGTGCTCTGCCTGGGGCCCCATGTTCTGCCTGGGGCCACTGTGCTCTGCCTGGGGCCCCATAAGCTGCCTGGGGCCCCTGTGCTCTGCCTGGGACCACTGTGCTCTGCCTGGGGCCCCATATGCTGCCTGGGGCCCCTGTGCTCTGCCTGGGGCCACTGTGCTCTGCCTGGGGCCCCATATGCTGCCTGGGGCCCCATATGCTGCCTGGGGCCCCTGTGCTCTGCCTGGGGCCCCATATGCTGCCTGGGGCCCCATATGCTGCCTGGGGCCCCATATGCTGCCTGGGGCCCCTGTGCTCTGCCTGGGGCCCCATATGCTGCCTGGGGCCCCTGTGCTCTGCCTGGGGCCCCTGTGCTCTGCCTGGGGCCCCATGTTCTGCCTGGGGCCCCTGTGCTCTGCCTGGGGCCACTGTGCTCTGCCTGGGGCCCCATATGCTGCCTGGGGCCCCTGTGCTCTGCCTGGGGCCCCATATGCTGCCTGGGGCCCCTGTGCTCTGCCTGGGGCCACTGTGCTCTGCCTGGGGCCCCATAGGCTGCCTGGGGCCCCTGTGCTCTGCCTGGGACCACTGTGCTCTGCCTGGGGCCCCATATGCTGCCTGGGGCCCCTGTGCTCTGCCTGGGGCCACTGTGCTCTGCCTGGGGCCCCATATGCTGCCTGGGGCCCCTGTGCTCTGCCTGGGTGTAGGACACTGGTGACGTCACTTATCTCCGGACATTAGCTCCGGACATTATCTCCGGACATTATCTCCGGACATTAGCTCCGGACAAAGCCACGGAAGGTGGCACAAATTGCAGGAAGTAGTATTCTAGGCAAATATATATTAGATGGGCATTTCCTGAAGGAAATACATGGTGATTGAACAGCGCTACCAGCTTTACAGCAGCACTTTTCACACACGGGACTGGGGGGCGCGCTTACTTTTGCACCCGGGGCCGGGGGCGCGCTTACTATTGCACCCGGGGGCGCACTTACTTTTGCACCCGGGGGCACACTTACTTTTGCACCCGGGGGCACACTTACTTTTGCACCCGGGGGCGCACTTACTTTTGCACCCGGGGGCGCACTTACTTTTGGGGCCGCACTTACTTTTGGTGGGCGGGGCTCCTCGGCCTCCGATTTGGTTGGTGGGGCCCCTCGTCCTCCGACTTGGTGGGTGGGGACCCTCGGCCTCCGATTTGGTGGGCGGGGACCGGCCTCCGATTTGGTGGGCGGGGACCCTCGGCCTCCGATTTGGTGGGCGGGGACCCTCGACCTCCGATTTGGTGGGCGGGGACCCTCGGCCTCCGCTTTGGTGGGTGGGGCCCCTCGGCCTCCGATTTGGTGGGCGGGGTCCCTCTGCCTCCGATTTGGTGGGCGGGGACCCTCGGCCTCCGCTTTGGTTGGCGGGGCCCCACGGCTTCCGATTTGGTGGGCGGGGTCCCTCTGCCTCCGCTTTGGTGGGCGGGGCCGTTCGGTCTTCGATTTGGTGGGCGGGGCTCCTCGGCCTCCGATTTGGTTGGTGGGGCCCCTCGGCCTCCGATTTGGTGGGCGGGGCCCCTTATCCTCCGATTTGGTGGGCGGGGACCCTCGGCCTCCGATTTGGTGGGCGGGGCCCCTCGGCCTCCGATGTGGTGGTCAGGGCCCCTCGGCCTCCGCTTTGGTGGGCGGGGCCGGGCCCCTCGGCCTCCGCTTTGGTGGGCGGGGCCGCTCGGCCTTCGATTTGGTGGGCGGGGCTCCTCGGCCTCCGATTTGGTTGGCGGGGCCCCTCGGCCTCCGATTTGGTGTGTGCTCTGCCTGGGGCCACTGTGCTCTGCCTGGGGCCCCATGTTCTGCCTGGGGCCCCTGTGCTCTGTGCTCTGCCTGGGGCCACTGTGCTCTGCCTTGGTGTAGGACACTGGTGACGTCACTTATCTCCGGACATTAGCTACGGACATTAGCTACGGACATTAGCTCCGGACAATAGCTCCGGACAAAGCCACGGAAGTTGGCACAAATTGCAGGAAGTAGTATTCTAGGCAATTATATATTAGATGGAGACGCTTAGTGTCTCGGAAAATGGCGACATCAAACTTTGGATTTTTTCCACCACTTAAATTTTAAAAAACCTATACCTTTGATATCTGTGTACTCTAGCTGACCTGAAGAATCCTAATGGTAGGTCAGGTTTTGCATTTAGCAAACATGGTAAGAAAAAAAAAAAACAATTGTGGAATTGCACTTTGTATCTTTCCAGGACACTTATGGTAAAAATAATCGTGTATTTCAAGACTACATCTCGTCCTGCAAAAATAAAAAAAAGCCCTCACATGGCCATATTGATGGAAAAAATAACAAAGTTATGTCTCTTGGAAGAAGGGGAGCTAAAAACAGAGACTCAAAAACGGAAAAACCAAAGGTGGTGTAGGGTTAATGTTGCTACATATGCTTTTCAATTACATAATCATTTTTTTTATAGGTCCTCGTGAAGTGACAGAAAACATGGTTTTATATACATGGACATTACAAATGATTACTATTATTATGCTGATTATTATAGTCATATATACAGAAATCCCATGCACATCGCACACTCAACACATTTCCAACACTGCACATGAATAGTTTGTAAAACATACTCACTTACTGGAAATCCATTTTAAAAATCATAAATCTCGTTTCTCATTTGCTCAGTAAGTGGCTTTTAATTGGCAAATGACTATTAAAAACCTCTGAAGAAGTAATGAGACACTCCGTTAGGCCGGTTTCACACGTCAGTGATTCCGGTACGTGAGGTGACAGTTTACTCACGTACCGGAGACACTGACACACGTAGACCCATAAAAATCAATGCATCTGTGCAGATGTCATTGATTTTTTGCGGACCGTGTCTCCGTGTGCCAAACACGGAGACATGTCAGTGTTCGTGGGAGCGCACGTTTTACACGGACCCAATAGAGTCAATGGGTCCGCGTAAAACACGGACCTCACACGGACATGCTCCGTCTGGGGTCCGTGTGCGTGCAGGAGACAGCGCTACAGTAAGCGCTGTCCCCCCACATGGTGCTGAAGCCGGTATTCATATCTTCCCTGTAGCAGCGTTTGCTATAGAGAAAATATGAAGAATAGTGTTAAAAATAAAGATTTAGGTGTCCGCCGCCCCCCCACCCCCTGTGCGCCCCCCCCGCTGGTCAGAAAATACTTACCCGCTCCCTCGCTCCTTCCTGGTCTGGCCGCGCCTCCTACTGTATGCGGTCACGTGGGGCCGATCATTTACAATCATGAATAGTCGGCTCCGCCCCTATGGGACGTGGAGCCACATATTCATGACTGTAAATGATCGGGCCCACGTGACCGCATGCAGGAGAAGCCGCGGCCAGACCAGGAAGCAGCGAGGGAGGCGGGTAAGTATTTTCTGACCAGCGGGGGGGCGCACAGGGGGTGGGGGGGCGGCGGACACATGGATCTTTATCTTAAACACTATTCTTCATATTTTCTCTACAGCAAACGTTGCTGCAGGGAAGATATGAATCGCAGCTTCAGCACCATGCAGAGTGGGTACTACACGCTCCGTGTGGTACCCACACGCCATACGGGCGGCACACGTGTGCCGCACGTATGGCCTCCGTGAGTTCCCAGGCACACGGACACGGATAACTCCGGTACCGATTTATTCCGGTACCGGAATTATCTGGACGTGTGGGACAGCCCTTAATCCCAAAAATAGCCACCTGCTTCTTCCAAATGACATACAGCAATGAAGTCAAGCATGCTCAATTGTAAATTTAATAACTTTAATCAAACAACGCTTTTTCGCAGAAATCACTTCAATTTTTCGTTTAGACATGATACTTAGAAAAAGAAGCAGCTGCCAGTTTTATCAGTAGCAAAAGTTGTTCAAATATGACACTAAAATTAACCACTTCCTAATTTGTGCAGAAGAGCTGAGCCTGAACCATCAGCAGTGAAAGCTAGCAGTAAAGTCCAGCCTGCACCCTACTGCAACTGCTTATATAAAAAATAATGCACACGTTATAAATAGTTAACCATTTACATGTCAAGGTCACTGGGCCCTTGCAACATGTGATACATGTTGGTTATTCCCAAAAAATATTTTCACATTGAAAAAGGCTTTATTCCTGTATGTCAAAACATAAAAAAAATACAAACAATTTGCATCAAAACAGCATAACAAAGGATTCTACAAAAGGTATGTGTCATCTCTAGTGTTGAGCATTCCGATACCGCAAGTATCGGGTATCGGCCGATATTTGCTGTATCGGAATTCCGATACCGAGATCCGATACTTTTGTGATATCGGGAATCGGTATCGGGATCGATATTAATGTGTAAAATAAAGAATAAAAATAAAAAATATTGATATACTCACCTCTCCGACGCAGCCTGGACCTTACCGATGTAACCGGCAGATTCCGTTCCTAAGAATGAGCGCTTGAAAGACCTTAGATGACGTCGCGGCCTGTGATTGGTCGCGTGAGCGGTCACGTGACCGCCATGCGACCAATCACAAGCCGCGACGTCATCTAAGGTCTTTCAAGCGCTCATTCTTAGGAACGGAAGCTGCCGGTTGCATCGGTAAGGTCCAGGCTGCGTCGGAGAGGTGAGTATATCAATATTTTTTTATTTTTATTCTTTATTTTACACATTAATATGGATCCCAGGGCCTGAAGGAGAGTTTCCTCTCCTTCAGACCCTGGGAACCATACAGGATACCTTCCGATACTTGGTGTCCCATTGACTTGTATTGGTATCGGGTATCGGTATCGGCGATATCCGATACTTTTCGGGTATCGGCCGATACTATCCAATACCGATACTTTCAAGTATCAGACGGTATCGCTCAACACTAGTCATCTCTAAAGGTGAATGTAGTTAAGGAAAAAAAAAAAGAAATTCTAATTTGTTTACCCCCTCCCAAAGAAACACATTAAAATGTTGAGTGCAACCCAAAATGGTGTGTGACAAAGTCACTGACAAATTACTGGAGGGGAGATATGTTTCACTGAGACTATTAGCTTCAGTGATTTGAAACGTGGAAATTTGCTCCAACATACTAAGTGCTGAGATGGGTTAATCAGCCATTTTAAGGGCTAGGCCTTTAAGTGAACAGCGAAGAGTGGGTGGGAGACTGTTCACCATATCAAGTCCCCAAAGTGGGGTTTAGAAGGTAAATAGTCATCCTTCTAAGGCCGGCATCACACTTAGCATAGGGAAATACAGTCCGTTTTTTACAGGCGTAATACGCAGAAAAGTTCCTGAACAGTGTTCCATATTCAACGCGAGGATGCGATTTTTTTCTCTAAAAATTATCCGTGTGTCAACCGTATGGCATCCGTATGGCATCCGTACAGCGAGATCTTCTCGCAGGCTTGCAAAATGGACATAGAATGGATCCATGGGCTCAAATATTCGTGAAAACATATATACAGTCTATATACAGTACAGACCAAAAGTTTGGACACACCTCATTTAAAGATTTTTCTATATTTTCATGACTATGAAAATTGTAAATTCACACTGAAGGCATCAAAACTATGAATTAACACATGTGGAATTATATACTTAACAAAAAGTGGGAAACAACTGAAAATATGTCTTATATTCTAGGTTCTTGAAAGTAGCCACCTTTTGCTTTGATGACTGTTTTCTGGCACTTAGCCCCTCTCTTCCCACTCCCCTGTAGCGGTGGGATATTGGGTAATAGGGGTTAATGTCACCTTGCAAATGTAAGGTGACATTAAGCCTGGTTAGTAATGGAGAGGCGTCTGTGAAGAAACCAGATTGTATCTTAATTACCCAGACAGCTACATTTTTGCAAACCGATAAGAACTGGATTTTCATCTGTATATTGGCTTGTGCATTTAAGTCTGTAGTGGTGACTGTACATTGAGTGTGTTGAGCTTTGTTTGTTGATGTGTGCTTATATGCTAATATACTTAATCCCATCACCATTGTTTACATTTTCTTGATGTTGGACTGAAAGACCCTGGGTGGTTCTAAAGGTACCATCACATTTAAGGTACCGTCACACTAAGCGACGCTGCAGCGATAGCGACAGCAATGCCGATCGCTGCAGCGTCGCTGTGTGGTCGCTGGAGAGCTGTCACACAGACCGCTCTCCAGCGACCAGCGATGCCGAGGTCCCCGGGTAACCAGGGTAAACATCGGGTTGCTAAGCGCAGGGCCGCGCTTAGTAACCCGATGTTTACCCTGGTTACCAGCGTAAAAGTTAAAAAAACAAACAGTACATGCTCACCTGCGCGTCCCCCAGCCTCTGCATCCTGACGCTGACTGAGCTCCGGCCCTAACAGCAGAGCGGTGACGTCACCGCTGTTGCTTTCACTTTCAGTTTAGGGCCGGCGCTTTAGTGTCAGGAAGCAGAGGCTGGGGGACGCGCAGGTGAGTATGTACTGTTTGTTTTTTTAACTTTTACGCTGGTAACCAGGGTAAACATCGGGTTACTAAGCGCGGCCCTGCGCTTAGTAACCCGATGTTTACCCTGGTTACCAGTGTAAAATATCGCTGGTATCGTCGCTTTTGCTGTCAAACACGGCGATACACGGCGACCTAGCGACCAAATAATGTGCAGACCTTCTAGCAGCGACCAGCAATTTCACAGCGGGATCCAGATCGCTGCTGCGTGTCAAATACAGCGATATCGCCATCCAGGTCGCTGCAACGTCACGGATTGCTGGCGATATCGCCTAGTGTGACGGTACCTTAAGCGACGCTGCAGAGATATAGACAACAATCCGAACGCTGTAGCGTCGCTGTTTAGGTCGCTGTAGAGTTGTCAAACACAGCAGCTCCACAACGATGCAGGAGCGATCCTGTGACATAACGGTGACTCATTTATCGTTCTCACAGGTCGTTAGCTCCATGTTTAACATTGCTGATATAGTTGCTTTTGCTGTCAAACATGACGATACATGCCGATCTGACGACCAAATAAAGTTCTCGACTTCTAGCTCCGACCAGTGATATCACAGCAGGATCCAGATCGCTGCTGCATGTCAAACACAACGAGATCGCTAACCAGGACACTGCAACGTCACGGATCGTTGTTGTTCTCATTGGAAAGTTGTTTAGTGTGAAGGTACCTTAAGGGTAGCTTACATGCCTTGGGTATAAAGAGACTGAAGTAACACAGAGCTAGGAGCCAGATTTCTGAAAACCACCCAAGAGACAAGAGAAAGGACTGCAGCCAATTCATCATGGTACCATCACGAGGGACACTGATCTAGGATTCTATAGGATACAACCTAGGGGTTTTCGGCTCCGGTTGGAAGGATACAGATCTGATCCAGTGACCATCTCTGGACCATGGATATGTTTGGAGAAAGCCAGGTATGGGACCCGCTGGTCGCCTGGTTCCATGGAGATGGTCAGATAAGCCAGGTGGTGGCTCTCGTGTCAACTGGCTTTGGACCTTGTATGGACTCTATGGACAGTTCTTGGTCATCTCCCTATGCTTGTCATTACCCCTTCTCTGTGCATTCATCCACAGATGGAGTAGCGACCCTGGGAAATCCGACATCGTGTCATACTGGAAATACGTGGAGACACAGTGATATTTTATATGCATCCATGTACCCATACAATTCCAGGCATGTTGGGAATGTTCTGTTTGCTATTGTGTGCTGTGGTTCAATAAAGTATTGAAACCCTGTTTTACCTTAACCCTGTGTTGTCTGTGTAGTGTATTGCCCACTGGGAGATAGAGCGGGCGTCCAGTGGTATGAGCCGTGGTCCATGCAGTCTTGCTAAAGACAGTCGGGCCAGCGGACGAGAGCACCCACTGACTCCGTTTCTCCACAGCGTCAATATGACGCCTGTTGTGAATTCCGCTCTTGGGCTCCCTCCGGTGGTTGTAAGTGGCATTTTTGTGAGTTCTGCTCTTGGGCTCCCTCCGGTGGGTTAAGTGGTACTGCTGCTCCTTGGATTTAGTAGTCAGCAGCTGCTTCCACTGATTGTCTTTCTGGCTCGACTATTTAGCCTGGTTATAGCCTTCAGCCTGTGCCAGTTGTCAATGGTTCCTGGTTGGATTCACATCTCTGCTTGGATTTCCCTGATATTCTGACCAGTTCAGCAAAGATAAGTCCTTGCTTTGTACTTTTGCAGTCCACTTGTTGTGGACTTAATCTTTCTGCACTTTCTATGTTTTTTCTAGTCCAGCTTGTCAGTATGGATTTATTCAGTTAAGCTGGAAGCTCTGGGAAGCAGATTTACCCTCCACACCTTTAGTCAGGTGTGGAGATTTTTGTAAACTCTGTGGTGGATTTTTCTAGTTTTTAATACTGACCGCACAGTATTCTTTCCTGTTCTATTTATCTAGTTAGACTGGCCTCCTTTGCTACATCCTGGTTTCATTCTGTGTATGTCATTTCCCTCTCCACTCACAGTCAATATTTGTGGGGGGCTGTCCTATCCTTTGGGGATTTTCTGAGGCAAGATAGCTTTCCTGTTTCTATCTTTAGGGGTAGTTAGTCCTCCGGCTGTGACGAGGTGTCTAGGGAGTGACAGGAACATCCCACGGCTACTTCTAGTGTTGTGTTAAGCTCAGGAACTGCGGTCAGTACAGGTACCACCTCCTCCAGAGCACGTCCCATGTTGCTCCTAAACCACCAGCTCATAACAGACGCCTATCCATTACTAATCCTATAGTAGTGAAAGGGTTAAAAAAAGACACAGCCAGAAAAAGCATTTTAATATTCTTAATTTCACCATACTTACCACACTCAATCGCCTGCAAAAAATTAAAAATAATAAACCAACCGTATACTACCTTTCCGCCATAGTCCAATTAATAACGAGTGTCCCACGGAGATCTCCCCTATAGAACAGTGACATCAGGTGATGTCACTGCTCTATAGACCTTCAGTGACACACTGACAGGAGACGATGGCAGTGAATTTTCCCACACAGCAGTGCCACAAGTGAGACTAGGGACTATTTTCTCACAGGGGCGGAGGAATACATTGTGGGGAAAGATACCTTCCATCATTGTATTCCTGGAGCCCCTGGAGAGTGGTCACATCAGCTGACCACCATGTAGTGGTAGTTCTAGTGTGTGCAATGGGGAAAGACATGCAGGGGGAGAGGAGTGCATAGGAGCGAGAGCGAACAGGCACAGGGGGATGGAGAGCACACATGGGGAGAGAGACAGCACACATGGGGAGAGAGAGTCACCTCCAGGGTCACAGAGGGAGATATATGGGGGAAGGAGCAGGGTGACTGCAGCACAGAGTATTTCAGGAGAGCAGTGTGCTGGCCTATGGGAGATCACAGAAGAGATATATGGGGGAAGGGTATGTGATCCCTGTTGTGTGCATGCTATGTCTCTCCTGTTTTGTGACTAACATTCTTGCCATCCCCCTTCCCCCACCTTAATCCCTGTCCTGACAGCTGCCCTGCTCTTTCTCCAGGTGTCAGCTCCCTCTCTGCAGGCTGTGAATGCAGCTTACTGAAGATCACAGGGTCTGTGTGTGAGGAGGCAGAGACAGAGCAGGAGGACACAGGGCTGCGTGTGAGGAGCAGAGGATGTCTGCTCAGGACGTGCAGTGCCTGGAGTACAGAGGAGCACGGAGGTAAATCACTTGCACTCCCCACTCTCCATCCTCCGGCTCCAGTGAGCGCTTCTGTCCTGCGATAGAGAGTAAGTGGAGCTCAGCAGATAGCACTGGGCTATAATAAAATGGCGGCCAGTCACACCTACAGCAGTGAATTGTGCAGCCCACAGAGGAATGCCCAGCTCACTGCTAATGCATCTGCAATGTTAGAGATAGGGTCAGCGCCGGTCTATTATCTCCTATGTCCATGGGGTGCCGTAATATAACACTGTTAGTGTCGTGAACTGCTATGAAACCAAGATGTCAGCCCCCAGTGCCTTCTTTAAACTCATATAACACACGAAATCTGTTTCACATGCATTTATAACTTGGTTATAGCAGCATGTTATGCTACATTACAGTGATTTATTAATGATCTACAAACGCGGTACCTTCCCTTTAACATAAAACACATAAGAAGAAAAAAAAAACAGCAAATAATTTTACAAAAAACAGCAATGTCAGAAAGACAACCAATCACATATAGATCAAGGAATGTTATAGAAACCAAATCCCAATCAGGACTCACCCCCTCCTTTGTTTATATATCTAACCTATCGTTGCCCGCAAAATCCTTGGTGCTCAAATCAGCTAATCAGCGCTACTCACACTGTTAGGCCGGTTTCACACGTCAGTGGCTCCGGTACGTGAGGTGACAGTTTCCTCACGTACCGGAGCCACTGACACAAGTAGACCCATTAAAATCAATGCATCTGTGCAGATGTCATTGATTTTTTGCGGACCGTGTCTCCGTGTGCCAAACATGGAGACATGTCAGTGTTCGTGAGAGCGCACGTATTACACGTACCCATTAAAGTCAATGGGTCTGTGTAAAACACGGACCGCACATGGACGTTCTCCGTGTGCAGTCCCTGTGGCGTGCAGGAGACAGCGCTACAGTAAGCGCTGTCCCCCCCACATGGTGCTGAAGCCGCCATTCATATCTTCTCTGCAGCAGCGTTTGCTGCATAGAAGATATGAATAATAGTGTTTAAAAGAAAGATCTATCTGTCCGCCGCCCTCCCACCCCCTGTGCGCCCCTCCGCTGTTCAGAAAATAATCACCCGCTTCCCTCGTTGGCTGTCGCTGCTTCCTGTCCTGGCCGCTCCTTTTACTGTATGCGGTCACGTGGGGCCGCCGATTAGAGTCATGAATAGGCGGCTCCACCTCCCATAGGGGTGGAGCCGCCTATTCATGACTGTAAATGAGCGGACCCACGTGACCACATACAGTAAAAGGAGCGGCCAGGACAGGAAGCAGCGACAGCCAACGAGGGAAGCGGGTGAGTATTTTCTGAACAGCGGGGGGGGCGCACAGGGGCTGGGAGGGCGGCGGACAGATAGATCTTTCTTGTAAACACTATTATTCATATCTTCTATGCAGCAAACGCTGCTGCACAGAAGATATGAATCGCGGATTCTGCACCAGATGCTTGTACGTGTGGTACCCAGCACGGTGCGTGTGGTACCCAGTGGGCACACGGGCGGCACACGTGTGCCGCAAGTGTGCCACACTGATGTACACCAGAAACGTAGGGGCACACGGACACGGATAATTCCGGTACCGATTGTTTCCGGTACCGGAATTATCTGGACGTGTGAGACTGCCCTTATGCTGTTTCTAACATGGGACTCCATTCGCCGTCACCCAGTCTGTGTACTCGCACTACTCGCGCATGCGCCATTGAGCGCTGATGCCGGGAGGCACTCACAAGGTCAAGTCACTTGACCGCTCCCCGGCACAGCGATCCATCCATGCTCCCGCACACTCCCGGGAACAAGCGTCCTGCTATCCCTATGGTGATATAATCAACTAGCTCAGACAAAACATAAAAAGATGTTTTTACAGCATATATAGCCCAATAATATGCACAGTAAGTCCGGCAAAAAACTTTTCATCTTTATTGTCACATGACTGTTAGGAGAGAAAAAAGAGTCATGGGGAAATATACAGACATATTTAGAATAACATTAGGGTCCAATTTCCAGGCTCCAATTCCCCATGTCAGCTTCTCACTCCCCACCGTCAGTGACAATATCTGAAAACAAATACAAAAAAATTATTAAAAACAGGAAAAAAAAAAAAAAAAGAGAGAAAAAAAAAGGAAAAAAATTAGAAAAATCAACAAATATTCCCCAGAAAATCCCCCCTTTACAAAGGATTCCAGATACACAAATCTGTAGATTGTAATCAAGATTTAGCCCCCTTGGATATAGCATACCAAGGGTGGAAATCCATTTCATTTCTCTTTTATTTAAAATCCTCAATCTATCACCTCCCCTTCTCTGTATTGGGACTCTATCTACCACCCTAAATATAAGCTGATTGACAGAGTGCCTAAGGCTACTTTCACAGTTCCGTTGGTACTGGGCCGTCGCAAACCGTCGGCCCGACGGACGTTGTGCTAAAATCAGCACAACGTGGGCAGCCGATGCAGTTTTACAAGGCATCCGCTGCCCAGTGTGATGAGCGGGGAGGCGGGGGGGAGTTTCGGCCGCGCATGTGCGGTCGAAAATGGCGGACCCGACGCACAAGAAAACGTTTCATTGAACTTTTTTTGTGCGTCGCGGCCGCCAAAACACGACAAATCCGTTGCACGACGGATGCGACATGTGGCCATACATCGCAATGCGTCGCTAATGCAAGTCTATGGAGAAAAAATGCATCCTGCGGGCAACTTTGCAGGATGCGTTTTTTCTCCAAAACGACGCATTGCGACGTATCCCTAAAGACGGAAGTGTGAAAGTAGCCTAACCTCACAAAAGTGCTTTGGTACAGGTAGATCTATCAACTTAGTCCTAATTGTGCTCTTGTTCTTACTTATCTGTGACTTTATTTCCATCGTTGTCTCCCCCACATACATTAGCCCACACGGGCACACCAGTAAATATGTCACAAAACTAGAAGTACAGGTATATCTATTATTAATAAAGATGTTTTTTCCAGTATGGGGGGTGATAGAAACAATCACCTTTAAACATATTACTACAGCATGCACAATTAAGGCAGGGAAAATTACCCTGCCTAGGAGGACATAAAGTGGTCTGTATAGAACTTTTAAAGGTCTATCTTTCAAATTCCATCCCCTTCTATAAGAAATAATAGGAAAAGAAGCAAAATGTGGTATTGATGGTAAACAGCTCTGGAGTAAACTCCATTGTTTCCTCCAAATATTACCAATCTGTCTACTAGCTGGACCATAAGTGGAAACAAATGGTACGCGTTAGGAAAAGGTCCAACATATTTTTATGCATTTCATCTCTCGTCAAATTTTTTCCCTTTTCCTTATATCTAAAAACCTCTCTTTTCGGATACCCCCTCATTATGCATTTATTGCACATTTCATCTAATCTATGATCAATCCTCTCTACATCGGATACTATCCTACGGACACTACGGAGATCTGATAGCACTGGTTTTTTTTGTTTTTTTTTTAAATTTGATCATTTTTCTTTGTCAGAAAAAAATACTAAATTTAGTGCTTGGAAATTCGGAGACATGTTGTCAGAAGTTTATAGAATAAAAGAACAATTTACA
This sequence comes from Ranitomeya variabilis, assembly GCF_051348905.1. Lineage (NCBI taxonomy): Eukaryota > Metazoa > Chordata > Amphibia > Anura > Dendrobatidae > Ranitomeya > Ranitomeya variabilis. The sequence continues at coordinate 116,152,701 of NC_135238.1, forward strand.
TTTTACTCAAAAGTATACCTATAAAGAGAAAAATCAGACAAACTGAACATTTTACAGTGGTCTCTTAATTTTTGCCAGAGCTGTACATATGGGGGGCCAGGACAAAGCACATATGAGGGACAGTATGGATATCTGGGGAGAGGAATGATGGATATCTGGGGGCCAGGGTGAACATATGGGCCCAGGCTGGACAAGGGACATAGAGGGACAGGCTGGGACATATTATAAAATAAAGGTGGGTAGGCTGGGTGAGATTATTAAATAAAGGGGGCCAGGATGAGGGACTTAATTACGGTTTGGGGGCTAGAATGAGGGACATGCTATATTAGTTTATGGCAACAAGTGGGAACATATTTATTTTAAGGTCCAATTAGGGACATTACAACTACTGTAATATAATTTACTTTCTATTAAACTGTTTTCCATGGGAGGAACAAAACAAGATCCTGCTACTGTGCAGTGCGGCACTACGTCGCTTTTTTTCTTCATCTAACGTAGTTTAGAAGTCAGAAAAAAAGTGAGGAATGTGTTCTGGAAGCAATCAGCTATTGATGACCGTGTGCTATTTTCTGCTGAGGCGAGTCCTGGTTGGAAGAAGTGATGGCGGTCTCTGCTGGATGAAGAAAAAAGAGAAGAAAGACATCAACTACGGACATCACTGGTGAGTCAGTGTATTACATGAACATGCACACTATTGTAATGCCGCAGTAGCATCGTACGCAGTGAAGAGGCAGTGACCCACAAAGTTCCAACACAAAGTCTCTTTAATGTGTTTCCTCACAGCATTAAAGTCCAAATCACACAAATACATATAACTTCAGAGTATATTATCAGTGTTCAGTTCACACCAGTTCATAGCACAACATATCATGTGGCTTTTAGATTGCAGTCCCTAAACACGCGGGACCTCTCCTTTTCCAGTATCCGTGGGTCGACTGCACGCCATATTACAGTCTCCAAACACAGCCTCATATGTTGCAGACACTACACATGCCAGCCCTCCTCTGACTAGTTCCCGTGGGTGTCCTGCATCACCATATCACAGTCTCTTTACTCACACAGCCGTACACAGCCCAGGATATCTTCCGGATAGCAACCAGGCACCATATTCACCTGTTTGCAATCATTACCCATGCCAGTCCTCTTTTGGGCACAGGACATCCACCTCCGGGCACAGGACTGTCCACATCCAACTCTTTCGGGAACAGGACATCCGCCTCCAGGCACAGGACTGTCCACATCCAAGACCAGTTAGCATGGACGACTTGCATCGCTGTATACGCTGTGGGTGCCAGGCTATTCAGCTGCCCTGGGTGCTGGCTCTGCTGGTCTGTTCCTCCATGCACACCTATGGACTCCGTCCATCTCCATGCATAACCTGGGGATAACACATAGGGACGCCTACCTGTGACACGAGTCACTACCTCACATTGCAATCACAGCTACACCTGCGACTCCTATGCACACCTATGGCTTTCATACACCTATGTGCGCATTCTTGGGAGCACAAACAGCACCCCCTAACTGCAACAGGGGTTACTGCCTCACACTATATACAGAGCTCTTGTGTATAATGTCACTGGTGATTGCTGTATTACCTGTACACTATACATTATATACAGAGCTCCTGTGTATAATGTCACTGGTGATCACTGTGTTACCTGTACACTTACACTATACACTGTATATTATATACAGAGCTCTTGTGTATAATGTCACTGGTGATCCCTGTATTACCTGTACACTGGCACTATACAGAGCTCCTGTGTATAATGTTACTGGTGTTCACTGTGTTATCTGTACACTGACACTATATGCAGAGCTTGCATGTATAATGTCACAGATGATCACTGTAATACCTGTACACTTACACTATACACTGTATACTATATAGAGAGCTTGTGTGTGTAATGCCACTAGTGGTAATAACAGAGTTGATAGTAGTGTGGTTTGTATTTATGATCAGTATTGTAGTATTCGGTCATTATGTAGTGGTAATTTGTTGTCTGGTCACGATGAGGCAGTATTTGTCCCTTGTATGTGATATTATTTGGTCACTATGTGGTGGAATATGTAGTCCAGTCATGATGGGTGGTATTTCTCCTTGTATGTGATGTTATTTGGTCACTATATGCTGGTAATATGTGGTCTGGTCATGGTGTGGTGGTATTTATTCCTAGTATGTGGTGTTATTCGGTCATGTGGTCTGATAATTGCATGGCAGTATTTGTTCCTTGCCTTGTATGTGGTATTATTTGGTCACTATATGGTCTGGTGATGGTATTTCTTCCCTGTATGTGGTAGTATTGGTCTTGATATAGTGGATTGTGTTGTGCATTGCAGTCATTGTTCTCGCTTATATTAATTAGGAGAATATTCTTCATTTCAATTAGGGATTAAATACTTGGAACACAGTGGCACAGATGCACTTGCAGGGGTTCTCCTGTCAAAAAAAGTAATCACCTCTCCACAGGATAAGTGATAATGTACTGCTTGGTGGGGGTCTTACTGCTTGGACCCAATCGGCAAAATGTGGAACTTTTATCCCGATTAGACCAGAGCAGCATGTGTGACTTGACCACTGAACCATTCATTCCCTCTGTGCCTACGAGTGCTGCACTTGTTTTTTTCTGGAATCCCCAAAGAGAAAGAATGGAATTGTGGTCAGACATCTCACCAGCAGCTCCATTTTAAAATGGGGATAAGTGTCCTGTCAGGGATAACACTTTGTCATTCTTCTGATCGGTGCAGTTTCTAATTGTTGGACCCCAGCGATCACCTATCCTGTGGAGCCCATAGATCGGTGATCACTTGTTTTAACCAAAGAAACCTTTCATGTAAACTACAGTATTTGTACATCCTGGTTATGGTGTGTGCACAGTTGATGTACAGGAGCCGCCTGTGTTTTGCAGCCAATGCTCCACTATTACAGCTAACAGGTACTTGCATATAGCTGTAGTGTGGCCTCTGGGGTCAATTCCCCGTGTGGGCCCCAGACACCCCAGTCCGACCCTGGCTGTGACATATGAGGAATATGAGGTGTGAAATATTTATGTAGGCCGCTGCTATATTACAGCATAATGCAAGTGACTGGGGTCACATTGCAGGTAGCTAACTAGAGCAACATACAAGCATAAAAAGTTACAGCCAGTTGAATTTTTCTGAGCAGGGCTTGTAGGTTCCAACATGACCCCATTCAATTTCATTATGCTGCAGCACAGCATCATTGTATAAGGATCTTTGGTGGCATAAGGTGTGAATTGTTGCGACCATAAATACCAGTGACTTGGGTTTCTCAGGACGTATGATGTTATTGCCATCAGATTTTTCCCACTCATGCCACATACCCTCAGACAAGTCTGGAACCCCAGATGTAAAGCTATAGCAAGGAAGGATTCAGTCCATTTTATAAAAATAAAGTGGACTTTGCTGTTAGAACTTGTAAAATATACATACAGTAGCAGTGTTGGGCAGATTGATTTGCAGGACTTCAGTCCATCTGTCAGGTCAGTAGTCTGTGGCTGCTGTACAGGAGACTTGCAAATCTATTACCTCCTGAGCTACCCAGCACGGGTTTTGATTAGTCGGGCTGCAATCATCACGTCAGAGCTTGTTTTTTGTGGGATGAGTTGTACTTTTGAATGACACCATTGTTTTAACACATCATGTGCTGGAAAACAGGAAAAAAATTCAAGTGCGGCGAAGTTGCAAAAAAGTACAATCCCACACTTGTTTTTTGCTTGGCTTTTTTTTACTATATTCACTAAATTCTAAAACTGACCTGCCATTATGATTCTCCAGGTCATTTCGAGTTAATTGACACCAAACGTTTCTAGGTTCTTTTTTATCTAAGTGGTAAAAAAAAATTCCAAACTTTGTTAAAAAAAAAAATTGCACCATTTTCTGAAACCCATAGTGTCTCCATTTTTCGTTATCTTGGGATGGGTGAGGACTTACTTTTTTGCGCTCTGAGCTGATGTTTTTAATGATACCATTTTGGTGTAGGTAAAATCTTTTGATTGCCTGTTATCGCATTTTAACCCCTTCACCCCCAAGGGTGGTTTGCACGTTAATGAACGGGCCAATTTTTACAATTCTGACCACTGTCCCTTTATGAGGTTATAACTCAGGAACGCTTCAACGGATCTTGGCGATTCTGACACTGTTTTCTCATGACATATTGTACTTCATGATAGTGGTAAAATTTCTTCGATATAACTTGCGTTTATTTGTGAAAAAAATGAATATTTGGCGAAAATTTTGAAAATTTCGCAATTTTCCAACTTTGAATTTTTATGCCCTTAAATCACAGACATATGTCACGCAAAATACTTAATAAGTAACATTTACCACATGTCTACTTTACATCAGCACAATTTTGGAACCAAAATTTTTTTTTGTGACGGAGCTATAAGGGTTAAAAGTTGACCAGCAATTTCTCATTTTTACAACACCATTTTTTTTTAGGGACCACATCTCATTTGAAGTAATTTTGAGGGGTCTATATGATAGAAAATACCCAAGTGTGACATCATTCTAAAAACTGCACCCCTCAAGGTACTCAAAACCACTTTCAAGAAGTTTATTAACCCTTCAGGTGTTTCACAGGAATTTTTGGAATGTTTAAATAAAAATGAACATTTAACTTCTTTTCACACAAAATTTATTTCAGCTCCAATTTGTTTTATTTTACCAAGGGTAACAGGAGAAAATAGACCCCAAAAGTTGTTGTACAATTTGTCCTGCGTACGCTGATACCCCATATGTGGGGGTAAACCACTGTTTGGGTGCATGGCAGAGCTCGGAAGGAAAGGAGCGCCATTTTACTTTTCAATGCAAAATTGACTGGAATTGAGATGGGACGCCATGTTGCATTTGGAGAGCCCCTGATGTGCCTAAACATTGAAACCCCCCACAAGTGAAACCATTTTGGAAAGTAGACCCCCTAAGGAAATTATCTAGATGTGTGGTGAGCACTTTGACCCAACAAGTGCTTCACAGAAGTTTATAATGCAGAGCCGTAAAAATAAAAAATCATATTTTTTCACAAAAATGATCTTTTTGCCCCCAATTTTTTATTTTCCCAAGGGTAAGAGAAGAAATTGGACCCAAAAAATTGTTGTGCAATTTGTCCTGAGTACGCTGATACCTCATATGTGGGTGTAAACCATTGTTTGGGCGCAGGGCAGAGCTCGGAAGGAAAGGAGCGCCATTTGACTTTTCAATGCAAAATTGACTGGAATTGAGATGGGACGCCATGTTGCATTTGGAGAGCCCCTGATGTGCCTAAACATTTAAACCACCCACAAGTGACAACATTTTGGAAAGTAGACACCCTAAGGAACTTATCTAGATGTGTGGTGAGCACTTTGACCCAACAAGTGCTTCACAGAAGTTTATAATGCAGAGCCGTAAAAATAAAAAAAATCATATTTTTTCACAAAAATGATCTTTTCGCCCTTATTTTTTTATTTCCCCAAGGGTAAGAGAAGAAATTAGACCACAAAAGTTGTTGTGCAATTTGTCCTGAGTAAGACGATACCCCATATGTGGGGCTAAACCACTGTTTGGGCGCATAGCAGAGCTCGGAAGGGAAGGAGTGCTATTTTACTTTTCAATGCAAAATTGACTGGAATTAAGATGGGATGCCATGTTGCGTTTGGAGAGCCCCTGATGTGCCTAAAAATTAAAAACCCCCACAAGTGACATCATTTTGGAAAGTAGACCCCCTAAGGAACTTATCTAGATGTGTTTTGAGAGCTTTGAACCCCCAAGTGTTTCACTACAGTTTATAACGCAGAGCCGTGAAAATAAAAATTCTTTTTTTTTTCACAAAAATGATTTTTTAGCCCCCAGTTTTGTATTTTCACAAGGGCATCAGGATAAATTGGACCCCAAAAGTTGTTGTCCAATTTGTCCTGAGTACGCTGATACCCCATATGTTGGGGGGGAACCACTGTTTGGGCGCATGACAGAGCTCGGAAGGGAAGGAGCGCCATTTGGAATGCAGACTTAAATGGATTGGTCTGCAGGCGTCATGTTGCATTTGCAGAGCCCCTGATGTACCCAAACAGTACAAACCCCCCACAAGTGACCCCATATTGGAAACTCGACCCCCCCAAGGAACTTATCTAGATGTGTTGTGAGAACTTTGAACCCCCAAGTGTTTCACTACAGTTTACAACGCAGAGCCGTGAAAATAAAAAATCTTTTTTTTTCCCACAAAACTTATTTTTTGGGCCCCAGTTTTGTATTTTCCCAAGGGTAGCAGGAGAAATTGGACCCCAAAAGATGATGTCCAATATGTCCTGAGTACGCTGATACCCCATATGTTGGGGTAAACCCCTGTTTGGGCACACGGGAGAGCTCTGAAGGGAAGGAGCACTGTTTTCCTTTTTCAACGCAGAATTGGCTGGAATTGAGATCGGATGCCATGTCCCGTTTGGAGAGCCTCTGATGTGCCTAAACAGTGGAAACCCCCCAATTATAACTGAAACCCTAATCCAAACACACCCCTTACCCTAATCCCAACAGTAACCCTAACCACACCTCTAACCCAGACACACCCAACCCTATTCCGAACCGTAAATGTAATCCAAACCCTAACCCTATCTTTAGCCCCAACCCTAACTGTAGCCCCAACCCTAGCCCCAACCCTAGCCCTAACCCTAGCAATAACCCTAGCCCTATCACTAGCCCTAACACTAGCCGTAACACTAGCCCTAACCCTAGCCCTAACCCTAGCCCCAACCCTAGCCCTAACCCTAGCCCTAACCCTAGCCCCAACCCTAGCCCTAACCCTAACCCTAGCCCTAACCCTAGCCCCAACCCTAGCCCTAACCCTAGCCCTAACCCTAGCCCTAACCCTAGCCCCAACCCTAGCCCTAACCCTAGCCCTAACCCTAACCCTAGCCCCAACCTTAGCCCTAACCCTAACCCTAGCCCTAACCCTAGCCCCAACCCTAACCCTAGCCCTAACCCTAACCCTAGCCCTAACCCTAATGGGAAAATGGAAATAAATACATTTTTTTTATTTTGTTATTTTTCCCTAACTAAGGGGGTGATGAAGGGGGGTTTGATTTACTTTTATAGCGGGTTTTTTAGCGGATTTTTATGACTGGCAGCTGTCACACACTGAAAGACGCTTTTCATTGCAAAAAATATTTTTTGCGTTACCACATTTTGAGAGCTATAATTTACCATATTTGAGTCCACAGAGTCATGTGAGATCTTGCTTTTTTGCGGGACGAGTTGACGTTTTTATTGGTAACATTTTCGGGCACGTGACATTTTTTGATCGATTTTTATTCCGATTTTTGTGAGGCAGAGTGATCAAAAACCAGCTATTCATGAATTTCTTTTGGGGGAGGCGTTTATACCGTTCCGCGTTTGGTAAAATTGATAAAGCAGTTTTATTCGTCGGGTCAGTACGATTACAGCGATATCTCATTTATATCATTTTTTTTATGTTTTAGCGCTTTTATACGATAAAAACTATTTTATAGAAAAAATAATTATTTTGGTATCGCTTTATTCTCAGGACTATAACTTTTTTATTTTTTTGCTGATGATGCGGTATGGCAGCTCGTTTTTTGCGGGACAAGATGACGTTTTCAGCGGTACTATGGTTATTTATATCAGTCTTTTTGATTGCGTGTTATTCCACTTTTTGTTCGGCGGTATGATAATAAAGCGTTGTTTTTTGCCTCGTTTTTTTTTTTTTTTCTTACGGTGTTTACTGAAGGGGTTAACTAGTGGGGCAGTTTTATAGGTTGGGTCGTTACGGACGCGGCAATACTAAATATGTGTAGTTTTATTGTTTTTTTTTATTTAGCTAAAGAAATGTATTTATGGGAATAATAAATATATTTTTTTTTCTTTATTTAGGATTTTTTTTTTTTACACACGTGGAGAATTTTTTTTTTACTTTTTTACTTTGTCCCAGGGGGGGACATTAAAGATCGGTGATCTGACAGTGTGCACAGCACTCTGTCAGATCTGCGATCTGCTGTGCAGGGCTGCAGGCTTACCAGCGCCTGCTCTGAGCAGGCTCTTGGTAAGCCACCTCCCTCCCTGCAGGACCCGGATGCCGCGGCCATCTTGGATCCGGGACCTGCGGCGAGGAGGGAGGTAGGAGACCCTTGGAGCAACGCGATCACATCGCGTTGCTCCGGGGGTCTCAGGGAAGCCCGCAGGGAGCCCCCTCCCTGCGCGATGCTTCCCTATACCACCGGCACACCGCGATCATGTTTGATCGCAGTGTGCCGGGGGTTAATGTGCCGGGGGCGGTCCGTGACCGCTCCTGGCACATAGTGCCGGATGTCAGCTGCGATATGCAGCTGACACCCGGCCGCGAACGGCCGCGCTCCCCCCGTGAGCGCGGCCGATCGCGTATGACATACTATCCCGTCGGTGGTCATACGGGCCCACCCCACCTCGACGGGATAGTACGTCTAATGTGAGAAAGGGGTTAATGCAATGTCGCAGAGACCAAAAAAATGTAATTCTTGCGTTTTGACTTTTTTTCTCACTATGCCATTTAGTCATTGGGTTAATCCTGTTTTTTATTGATAGATCGGGCAATTCTGAATGCAGCGATACCAAATATGTGTATGTTTGATTTTTTTATTGTTTTATTTTGAATGGGGCAAAAAGGGGGGGTGATTTCAACTTTTATTTTTTTATAATAGTCACCATGGGAGACTAGAAGCTGCCGTAACCCAATCAACTTTGCTACATACAGGAGATGATCAGATCGCCTGTATGTAGCAGAATTACTCACTTGCTATGAGCACCGACCACCAGGTGGCTCTCATAGCAATCCGGTGTTGATAACCGTAGAGGTCTGTAGGAGACCTCTGGTTGTCATGCCAACCCATCGGTGACCCATGATCACGTGATGTGGGTCACCGATGGGCATAATTCTGGTGCGATTGCCGGAAGCGCCTGTTAAATGCCGCTGTCAGCGTTTGACAGTGGCATTTAACGGGTTAATAGCTATGGGTGAATTGCGATTCCACCTGCGGTTGTTACGGGCACATGTCAGCTGTTCAAAACAGCTGACATGTCCCAGGAAAGATGTGGGCTCATCGCCGGAGCCCACATCAAAGGGATGGCCTCCGACATCTGCATACTATTACGATGTAGGAAAGAGGTTAAAAAAGGAAAGACGAGTCCAAAGGATTGGTTGCACTTCCTGAATTTAAAAAAAAATATATAAATATTTGTTATAGAGCAAACACAAAAACATAGACAAGAGGAAAACAATTAGAAAGATGCAATGACACTAGGATACAACCCATATGACTAGCATGATAACCTATAGAGCAATTAATGAACATTTAACATATTTAAAATATTGGACAGCACGGTGGCTCAGTGGTTAGCACTGCAGCCTTGCAGCACTGGGGTCCTGGATTCAAATCCAAGAACAACATCTGCAAGGAGTTTGTATGTTCTCCCCGTGTTTGTGTGGGTTTCCTTCGGGTTCTCCGGTTTCCTCCCACATTTCAAAGACTCATAGGGAATGTAGATTGTGAGCCCCAATGGGGACAGTGAAGATGGTGTCTGTGAAATGCTGCAGATAGCGCTATATATGGAAAGCATAATAAGTAAAATATGTAATCAATAGATGCTGCCCCTAAAGTGATGACAAACAGTACTCAATAAAGAACAAATGCTGCAGTATCAAAAAGATATAAAAAGGTCAGCAGTAATGCTGTGCAATAAAGTGCCTTGTGCACAGTCACCCAGGTACATTTAAAACAAAGTCTGGAGGAAAATACTGAGCCTTGGGCGATAGAATAAGTGAGTATTTTATTGGTAAAACGTTACTCAAAGGTAAAAATCAACAAAAGAGCTTGAAATGGGAAGGAAAGAGTTCATGCAACATGATTCAACGCCAGACCGTCGTCTTCATCAGGCGCTTGTCACTGGTTGCATTACACACATTGGGATGACAGGAAGATTAGTGCGGTAACCCCCGACCTCATTTAGAAATTGGGCAATACAAAAGTACTATAAACAGTGCAGAGTAAAAATAGATTATTGCTATTATTATTATTTTAATTATTGCTATATATCCTTATGTTTTATGTCTACTTTTATTGTAACCTCTGGTGTTTACTTTGCATTTTTCTGCAAAAGTCCACAAAGAAAAAAAGAAAATGGAGACATCTGATCTTGATCTTAGCAGTGCATCAAACTGACCATCCAAAGCTATGTGTGAGCTAAAACCTGGACAGCGCACTGAGGCCATGCTAGTTGTAGGCTACTGATGGCTCGCTCTCGCTGACAGTTTGCATGGACAGGTTTGAGAAACTTCCCATAATTGTTTTTTTCATACAAGAAAAACTGATGAAAACTGTTGGTAAAAACAAACACGTGAAATAAACAGTTGCACTAAGTTGCCATGGCAGGAGTTATAGCTTTGTTTAAAGTGAATGTGTTAACAGGATTTTGGTATGTAATCTAACAGCAGCATGAAGTAGGGACAGAGACCCTGATTCCTGCGATGTATCACTCAGTTTCCTGGGTGCAATAAGAATGATAGAATCACAGTATACCCTGCCGTGGATTTAGAAGAGGTCAGTAGTTGAGCTGTGTGTAACAAACACCCACACCACAGCTATCTGTGTACAGTGTATAACTACAGAAAGCTGCTAACTGGGGGTGCGGTTGGACTAGGAGGCATGTGGGCAGCTTGTGTTAATCTCCTGCTGATAAAACTTTGATTGTATTGAAACAGCAAAATACAGCTTAGCAACTAACACATAGCTGGGATTAGGTTCTCTTCACCTACATCATAATGCTATCAGATTAGATAGAAAAAGCCTGGTGATAGATTCCTTTTAATAGGGAAGTCACATTCTGGACAAGGGTTGTCTAGACCAAAGAAAACTGGACAGTAAGGCTGGAGTTACACGTGCCTTGTGATAGCAATTTTTAGGCAAGTCTAAACCAAAAAGATGTATGCAACTTAAACTATTTTTGAACAGTGATTTGTGCAATTACAAAGAAGTCACATCTGAGTTGTAGTTGATGAATCTGATATTTCCGGTACCTGAAAAAATGGTACCAGAGATATCCGTGTCCATGTGTGTACTATTTGTGGCACACGTGTGCCGCCTGAGTGCCGCATCAGAACCACACGGACGGCCACCGGGGAAGAAGCGCTACAGTTAGCGCTGTTCCCTGGCAGCTGGTGCTGATGCCGGATTTTACCATTCTCCCCTGCTCTGCTGGCGATCGTCGAGAACAGATTACAATGCTGTATGAACGATGACAGCACAGAAAAAACACAGATATGTGCATAGACCCATTCATTTGAATGGGTCTAGGTGTGTCAGTGTCTCCGGTACGTGTGAAAACTGTCACCATAACAAACAGAGCAATCATGAACCCCCTATGTGTCCAGCGCTGGCTTTACACTACAGCTGTTTTGGCTGCAGAGGGGTTAACACATCAACATTGCGCATTGCTGCCGCTGCCAATCACTGAGCATGGTGGCTTGCGCCATCTCCATCAGCAGTGCCATTGATCCCACAACCTGGAAGTTCTGGGGGACAGTAGGGTTACTTCTGAGTACTTTTATTAATAGGAAATAAAGTTAACAAAAATCACCAGTCTGTGGCTGCCAATTTTCCTATTATATGAAAAACGGCAGTCCGAAAATAGTGAAAGGTACCGGTACTTGTTTAAATATTTCCTCAGAAAAATACTGATTAGAAGCATAAAATACATAAAAGGCTTATCCAATAGCATATTACAAAGAGGACAATGCAGTACATATTAGTCACAATAATTACTATGATATGGATCACTCAATTTAGAAAGAAAACACTGCACCTTTTGGATCATGAGCACCAACGAAGCCATTATTGTCATTTACAACCTACTTACCTTTCTTCCTGCTAAATGCTCGATTCATGTTGTACAATGAAATAATTTGGTCTTTTTATCTTTTTCCTTCTAAAACTAAAAGAAAAATATGTATTAGTGATATGAAACACACAAGCATGTTGTTTGCTGCATTGTTTAGCATTAAAAACAGTTACACTTTTTTTAGTTTTTAACCCCTTCACCCCGAAGCCTGTTTTCACCTTCATGACCAGGCCAACTTTTTCAATTCTTATTACTGTCACTTTATGAGGTAATATCTGTGGAACATTTCAATAAATCCCACTAATTCTGAATGGAGTTAATGTATTCTCATGACATATTGTACTTAATGTTAGTGGTAACATTTGTTTGATATGACTTGCATTTATTTGGGAAAATATCAGAAATGTAGAGAACATTAGAAAAATGTAGCAATTTTCAAAATATTATTTTTTTTGTCCTTAAATCAGGGAGTTCTATCACAAAAATAGTTAATACATAACATTTCCACATATCTACTTTACATCAGCACAATGTTTTAAACCACATTTCTTTGTTAGGAAGTTATAAGGGTTAAAAGTTGACCAGCGATTTCTCATTTTTTAAACAAAATTTACAACACCATTTTTTTAGATACCACCTCACATTTGAATGACTTTGAAGGGTCTATATGGCAGATAATACCTAAAGATGACAACATTCTAAAAACTGCACCCCTCAAGGTATTAAAACTGCATTAAAGAAGTTTATTAACCATTCACAAAAATTTCACTTTAGACCAAATTTTTTTTAATTTTGCAAAGGTAACAGTGAAAAAAGAACCACTAAATATGTTGTGCAATTTCTCCTGAGTATGCAGATACCCCCTATGTGGGGGAAAACCACTGTCTGGGAACACGGCAGAGCTCAGAAGGGAAGGAGCGTCATTTGACTTTTTGAATATCAAATTTGCTGGAACTCTCAGGTGCTTCGCAGAAGTTTATAACTTTGAGCCAAGAATATAAAAAAAATCAATTTTTTCCCATAACAATGTTTTTGAAATTTAGAATTTTCACAAAGGTAACAGGAGAAATTGCACCAAACATTTTTTGTGCTATTTCTCATGAAGTTGCCGATTCCCTCTTATGTGGGTAACAACTACAATTTTGGTGCACAGCAGGGCTTGGAAGGGAAGGAGCATCATTTGACTTTTTCAATGCAAAATTTTCTGGAATCATTAGCCGCTGCCATGTTGCATTTGGAGAGCCCCTGATGTCCCTAAGGAGTGAAAAACCCCTACAAGTGATCCTATTTTGAAAACTAGACCAATCAGGCAACTTATCTAGTTGTGTGGTGAGCACAGAAGTTTATAACGTTGAGCCATAAAAATAAAAAGTCACATTTTTCATACTGAGATGTTCTTTTAGCCTCTTTTTTTAAAAAATTGCACAAGGGTAACAGGAGAAAATGTAGAATTTGTTGTGGAAATTTTTTCTGAGTATGTAGATACCCAATATGTGGGGAAAAACTACTTGGGCGCATGGCAGAGCTCCATAAAAATGTTCTTTCAGACCCAATTTTTTTTATTTTCACCAGAGTAACAAGAGAAATTGACCTAAAAAATGTTGAGAAATTTCTCCTGAGTATAGTGGTCAAAAACTACATTTGAGGCAGTACAAAGCTCAGAAGTGCCATAATGGAGTTCAGATTTTGCTGGACTGGTTTGAGGGTGACATATCATAATAGTAGAGCCCCTAAAATACCAGAACAGCAGAACCCATCATAAGTGACCCTATATTACAAACTACACCTTTCAATGAATTCATCTAGGTGTGCAGTGGTCATATTGACACCACAGGTGTGTCACAGGATTTTATAACATTGGGCAGTGAAGAAAAATAATTAAAATTTTACCATCAAGTGTTCTTTTTAGACCAAGATTTTACATTGTCATATTGGGAAATGGGTAAAAATGGCAACAAAATGTATTCTACAATTTATGCAGAACTTAGAAATACCATATATACAGCAATGCTTAGACATAAGGCAAGATACGGACAGGGCAGAGCGCTATTTGTCTCCTGAACTTCATATACAGAGTCCCTAAGTGCTTGAAGAGCAGAATCCCCCCTCAAGTGACCCTATTTTTGGAAATTATACCCCTATGGGAGTTTATCTTCAGATGTAGTGATAATTTTGACTCCATACGTGTTTTCCAGAAAAAAGCAGCAGTGGATGTGGCTGCGTGAAATTTTCAAAACTATCATTGCAGTGCCCAGTACATTGTAGTCACCAGTACATTGTAGTCACCAGTATGTTATGGTGCCCAGCTCATGTTTCTGGAGACATTTACCTGTAAATTAGGTGGGCTCTCATCGCTATACAAATGCCAAACATGTGGATGCTAAATGTGGTTTCTGCACACTGTGGAGCTCAGAAGGGAGGAGACATTTGCATTTAGGAGCACAGAATTTGCTGACTTTCTTTTGAAGGGCAAGGAGCTATAGCGCTTTTTACAAAGCCCTTGTACTAGCAGTAACGTGAAAGCCTCCTACATTTCCACTGACAGATGACGGATCTGTGCGAGGACTTGCTTTTTTGTGCCATTCACTATAATAAAGTAACATAGTTACTCTGGACTCCATCTGGCCTCTGTTCAGTGTTGACCTTCTTTTCAGAGATGCACAAAACTGTGGTGGACTGCACTTCTATGCACGCCTAAAAAGACCGTCACCGATGGATCACAGGTCAGACTGCATACACAGTGCCTCCATCTGCCTCATTATAGGTATTCTTCCACCAAGGGATCTGTCTGAATCATGTATTTCAGAGATTTACATGGAAACCCCGGTGAAAGTGCTCAGTGTAGAACACAGGATAAATGTGAGCTGAGCCTTACTGTGATCTTTGGGAGGCAGAATTTAAAAAAAAAATCAACAACAGGTGAAGAATTGGTATTATTTATTTTTTACCCTGTTCCTCGTGCGGTATAAGTGAGTAGAAGACTTTGTTATTCGTGTCATTGCGATTACAGCAATACCAAATTTATAGCGTTTTTTTTTCTGTTTTGCTGCTGTCACACATTAAAAGACGCTTTTTATTGCAAAAACAAGTTTTTGTATCCCATTATTTAGATAGCTATCATTTTTCCATATTTCAGCTGACAGAGTCACATGAGGGCTTGTTTTTTGCTGAACAAGTTGACAATTTTACTGGCACCATTTTCGGGCACATGACATTTTTCTATTCCGAATTTTGTTAGACAGAATGAACAAAAACCCGCAATTCAGGAAGTTTTTTTATGCCATTCTGTGTGTGGTAAAATTGATGAGTCAGTTTTATTCTTTGGGTCAGTACAATTACAGCAATACCACATTTATATATTTTTTTATGTTTAGGCGCGTTACGCAGTAAAAGCTATTTTATGGAAAATAATTATTTTTGCATCGCTTTATTCTGAGGGCTACAGTCCTGCTCATCGTTTTTTGGCACCCGTGAAGTGATGTGAAATACATAATGTGAAATATCTTCTAAAAAATGAATTAAGTGAAACAGTTTAATTTTGTATGGAGCACACTAGTGTTGAGCATTCCGATACCGCAAGTATCGGGTATCGGCCGACACTTGCGGTATCGGAATTCCGATACCGGGATTCCGATACTTGCCGCGTATCGGATACCGGAATCAGAAGTTCCCAGATTCAAACTGCATGAATTCAGCCAATGAGAATGATTCCAAGTGTGGGCACATCCTGTTCAGCATGGACGGCATGAAACTACTGGCAAGGCTGTGATTGGCTGCTGAAATGATGTCATGCTGCAGTTTAAAAGTCGCTGGCACCATTTTGCGCTCACTCTGCTGTGAATTCAGTTAGTGACAGGACGCTGTTTGCTGACTGAGGGCCAGTTTAGAGATAGCGATTTGCTTCATTGTTCTTTTCCAAGGCTAATTTAGCAACCGCTGTGTTCACCTACTAATCACCTTGCTTTTGCCTTGCAGCGCTGTTTTCACAGCGATCTGCAAGGTCTCTCTGTGTGTGTGTGTGTGTGTGTGTGTGTGTGTGCAGCCCACTCTCTAGTCTGTGTGCAGCCATAGGCCATAGCTGGTTGTATTCAGTTCAGGGAGGGTGGTTCACTGCCTCATACTGTTCAATTTTTTTTTTTCAAGTAGTGAAGGCTGCTGCACATATTTTCAAAAAATTCCTATTAGTGTCTTTCCACCCGTATCCAGCTAACTTGTGGAAAAACACTACATAGGACAATGTAGAGGAGTGTTTTGGGGCTTTGCAGCGCCGTTTACGGCTGTCTGCACGGTCTCCGTGTGACTGCAGCTCGCCCTGTAGTCTGTGTGCAGCCATAGCCGGTTGTATCCAGCTCAGGGTTCTTCACTGCGTCATACCGTAAAATCAATTTTCCTTTTGTTTTAAGTAGTGCAGGCTGCAGCACATTTTTTCAAAAAATTCCTATTAGTGTCTTTCCACCCGTATCCAGCTAACTTGTGGAAAAACACTACATAGGATAACGTAGAGGAGTGTTTTTGGGCCTTGCAGCGCCGTTTACGGCTGTCTGCACGGTCTCCGTGTGACTGCAGCTCGCCCTGTAGTTTGTGAGCAGCCATAGCCAGTTGTATCTAGCTCAGGGTTCTTCACTGCGTCATACCGTAAAATCAATTTTCCTTTTGTTTTAAGTAGTGCAGGCTGCTGCACATTTTTTCAAAAAATTCCTATTAGTGTCTTTCCACCCGTATCCAGCTAACTTGTGGAAAAACACTACATAGGACAACGTAGAGGAGTGTTTTTGGGCCTTGCAGCGCCGTTTACGGCTGTCTGCACGGTCTCCGTGTGACTGCAGCTCTCCCTGTTGTCAGTTCAGCCCCCAAAAAATAAATAAATAATAAAGTTCACCAAACACACCACTTTACATTTGTGTAGGCCACACTAGCTCATATTAAAGTCTAGTCCACACTTTAGAAAATTAGTGTTTCTTATACCTGTTAGGAGCTGTTCAGGAATAAGCACACAAAGCCGTTAGTACTTTTCTGCTTATCTTTATCAGTCAACCAAGATGAAGAAGGCAGGGAGTAAGGCACGTGGGCATGGGCGCGGAGCAGGGAGAGGACGTGGGGATTCTGTGCCTGCTGCGGGCACCGGTGACTCATCAGCACCCACTTTCAGCAGGAAACAGTCGTTCATGCGCAGCTTTGTCGGAGAGCGCCGTACACCGCTGCTGAGTGAAGACCAAATTGAAGCCGTTGTTGGATGGATGGCAGCTAATGCATCGACTTCAATTAGTGCTACATCCTCTCAGACACAGAGCACTGGAGAGCACCCATCTGTCTCTTCACCACCTGCCAAATTTCCCAGGCAGACAGAGAGCCCAGGACAGGAGCCGTCTCTACTTCTGTTCTCTGAATCTCTTGGCTTGGAAACAGGGGGCCAGCCAAGCAGCATTGGAGAAATGGAAGAAGAGGAAGGGTGCAGTGATGCCCAACAGCTTTTTCCTTGAGTCTGAAGAGGCGGGTGGGCCAGTGCTTCCGGTCACCACATCGCAGGACGCATCCGCTGATGACACTCAGGTGCCACTTTCTGGTGCGTGCTCTGCTGCTGAGACTACCCAGGAGGAGCAGTTGGTGGGAGAGGGTAGTGTAGATGATGAGGTCCTTGACCCATCTTGGCGTGAGGGACAGGAAGGTGGTGGGAGCAGCTCTGAGGAAGAGATTCCCCAAACGGGCCGGAGAGGGAGGGGGAAGACTGCGGATCCTGAAGCCTCCACTTTGGCACCCGTTAGGAGCATGTCTCTTTCAAAAGCCAAAAAGGGCGCTCCCAAGACTTGCAGTGCCTGGTCCTTTTTTGACACAGTTGCAGATGACATTTGCTATGTCAAATGCAAGGTGTGTCATCACAAAGTCAAAAGAGGTTGAAATGTCAGCAACCTCAATACCTCCAACATGTGGAAAAATGTGCGGAACAGGCACGTGGCAGAGTTAGAAAAACACACTGAAGAGCTAGGCCAACCAACAGCGGCAGCTACCACCTCTTCAGCTCGTGTTGCCTCTTCCTCCAGCTCACACGCAGCTGGTTCGGCTTCCTCCCAGGATCGCCGTGGAAGAACCTCTGGCACTGTTGTCCAGAGACCCACTGTATTTCCTCCCGCAGCACCACGTTCCCAGTTATCCTCACACTCCCAGGCCAGTCTACAGCCATCGGTAGTACAGGCATGGGAGAAAAGGCGGCCTTTCTCGGCAAACCACCCACGAGCACAGGCTCTGACTGCAGGCATTGCCAAACTTCTGTCACTGGAAATGCTGTCATTCAGGCTGGTGGAGACTGACAGCTTCCGTGACTTGATGTCATTAGCAGTCCCTCAGTACAATGTGCCCAGCCGCTTTTACTTCAGCAGGCAAGCAGTCCCTGCCCTGCACAAGCATGTGGAGAAACATAAAACACGCGCTACTGAATGCCGTCAGTAGCAAGGTCCACCTCACCACCGATGCGTGGACCAGTCAACATGGACAGGGGCGATACCTTTCCCTCACTGCCCATTGGGTTAATGTCGTTGAGCCGGGTACAGATCGTGCGAGTGGCGCAGGACGTGTCCTGCCCACTCCAAGGATTGCAGGAATCCATTCTGTACGCATTGACTCCTCCTCTTACACCAGTTCCTTAGAATCATCGCTGCAGGAGCCGTCACAGTCCACCTCCACATGGACCCGTGATGAACGTTTACCTGTTACGACCGACATGAGCACAGCCGTGGCCAAACGTCAACAGGCCGTCTTGAAATTAATTTCTTTGGGGAATCGAAGCCACACAGCGCAGGAGCTCTGGAATGCCATCAAGCAGGAGAGCGATGTGTGGTTTGTGCCAGCGAATCTCCAGCCAGGCATGGTAGTGTGTGATAATGGCCGAAATCTGGTGGCAGCTCTGGGCCTCGGCAACCTCACTCACATCCCATGTCTGGCACATGTGCTCAATTTGGTCGTGCAGAGTTTTTTGAGGGACTATCCGGATCTTGATGCACTGCTGCACAAGGTCCGCCTAGAGTGTGCTCACTTGCGGCGTTCCAGCACGGCAAAAGCGCGCATTGCGGCTCTGCAGCGCCGACACCACCTGCCGGAACATCGCATCATATGTGACCTACCTACCAGGTGGAATTCCACGTTACATATGTTGGAGCGGTTGTGTGAGCAGCAGCAAGCTGTAATGGAGTACCAGCTGCATCAGGCGCAAAGAAGTCGCACTCCGCGCCGTTCAGACTTCACAACCACAGAGTGGGCCACTATGAATGACGTCTGCCAGGTTTTGCATCCCTTCGATTATTCCACGCGGATGGCGAGTGCAGATGATGCACTAGTCAGCATGACTGTCCCCCTTATCTGCCTGCTTGAAAAATCACTGCAAGCGCTAAGGGATGATGTTGTGGAAGAGGTGGAGGATGAGGATTCAACATTTCCATCATCTTCTGGACAGTCAGCGCCACGTGGTTCCTCACAAACGCGTAGGCAGGGGACAGTTTGTGAGGAGGATGAGGAGGAGTCAATGGAGGAGGAAGACATCCGTCCAGAGGAGGGAGTTACACAATTGTCCAGTACTCAGTGTGTACAGCGAGGGTGGGGTGATGACGAGCGGGCAGAGATCACGCCTCAAGCAGGGGACAGCGTTTCTTGGCCAGTTGGCAGTCTGCAGCACATGGTGGATTACATGCTGCAGTGCCTGAGAAACGACCGCCGCATCGCCCACATTCCCAACATGTCTGATTATTGGGTGTTCACCCTCCTCGATCCTCGCTACCGGGACAACGTAGAAAGCCTCATCACACCGTTGAACCGGGAGCGAAAAATGCGGGAGTACCAAGAGACACTGGTAAATTCCATCATCTTCTCCATTCCAACTGAGAGAAGTGCTGCTAGTGCATTACAAAGCAGCTCAGTGCGTCCAGGCAGTGGAGGAGGCTCTGCACAAAGAGGGAGCAGAAGCAGTGCCTCTGCCCAAGGCAAGACCAGTATGGCCCAACTGTGGCACAGTTTTGTGTGCCCGCCACAAAAGTCTACACCATCACAGACGGCTCCAGTCAGCAGGAGGCAACGGTTCCGTCAGATGGTGACAGACTACATGTCATGCCCTCTTGCTGTACTCCCAGACGGCTCTTCCCCTTTCAAGTTTTGGGTCTCAAAGCTGGATACATGGCCAGAGCTAAGCCAGTATGCATTGGAGGTGCTGGCTTGCCCTGCGGCTAGTGTACTATCGGAACGCGTCTTTAGTGCTGCAGGTGGTGTACTAACTGACCGTCGCAAGCGACTATCCTCCGATAACGTTGACCGGCTTACTTTCCTGAAAATGAACCAGGCCTGGATCTCGCAGGAATTTGTCACTCCTCTTCCTGATTAAATAATCAGGTGACTGTCTACAGTACCCAGGTCTCCAGTTGTGTTCATCTTTCTACCACCTGAACTTTAATTCCTGGGCTCCAACACCGCCAGTTGAGGCTCAGAAGTGCCGTCTGCACAGTCAAAACATACGACCCAGTGTTATTGGGTGTCAGTAACGTCAGCTGATCCCCAGCTGTGTAGCCGGCAATGTGTCCTGCGACCGCCACGCTGACACAACAACTGAAATGTAAGGGAACCTGTCCCCCCCAAGGCGTTTGTTACTGAAAGAGCCATCCTGTGCAGCAGTAATGCTGCACAAGGAAAAGGTAGCTATTTTTGTTTAGCTCCTTGCACACGCAGAACTTAACACTTATAAAATGTGTTCACTGATACCGTAAAACCGTCACGGAGGTGGGACTTTCCTTCGTAATGTGACACAGCACAGCCGTCATTCTTACCCCCCCGGAGCCGTGCGCCGGCTCCTCAGCGTTGTTTGATTCTGTCTCGAAGCCTGCACTGTTATGTTATCCCTTGGCCAGGCACACTTAGCGCTGCCCCTCTTCTGACATAATTTGGTGTCATGCTGACTGCGCCTTTGCGGCCGCGCTGGCTGAGATCCCGCCTCGCAGTGTCTTCTAATTTAATCACACTGCGGGCCTGGGATCCATGGGCATGCGCAGTGCATATCTTCACCTCCGCCTCTCACTCATCTCCCTTCGCCTTCTTCAGACTGTGCGCCGTCAGCTGATCCCTAATAGCATGCCACGGCCGTGACACCGCACAGTCTGAAGAAGCCGGAGGGAGGGGAGTGAGAGGCGAGGATATGCACTGCGCATGGCCACGGATCCCAGGCCTGCGGTGGGATTACATTACACAACACTGCGAGGCGGGATCTCGGCCAGCGCGGACGCACAGGCGCAGCCAGACTGACACCAAATGATGTCAGAAGATGGGCAGCGCTAAGTGTGCCTGGCCAAGGGATAACATAACAGCGCAGGCTCCGGGACGGAATTAAACAACGCTGAGGAGCCGGGGCACGGCACCAAGGGGGTAGGAATGACGGCTGTGCTGCGTCATATTACGAAGGAAAGTCCCACCTCCGGGACGGTCTCACGGTATCAGGGGACACATTTTATAAGTGTTTAGTTCTGTGTTTGCAAGGAGCATAATGAAAAGAGACACCTTTTCCTTTTGCATCCTTTGTGCTGCACAAGCTGGCTCTTTCAGCTACAAACGCCTTGGGGGGGGGTTAAAGGTTCCCTTTCGACTTTCTCCAATCAGGCTTCGGCCTACACTGTGTTCCTCTGCTCCTCCTGCTGTCCCTGGGCTCCAACACCACTAGTTGGTGCCTGGAAGTGCTGTCCGCACAGTCAACACTTGCTGCCGTGTTATTGGGGTTCAGTAACGTCAGCTGTTCCCCAGCTGTGTGTGTGGCAATCCCTCCTATCTCCTCCACCTCCTCCTGCTGCTGTCCCTGGGCTCCAACACCGCTAGTTGTTGCCTGGAAGTGCTGTCCGCACAGTCAACAGTCGCTCCTCTGTTATTGGGGTTCAGTAACGTCAGCTGTTCCCCAGCTGTGTGTGTGGCAATCCCTCCTATCTCCTCCACCTCCTCCTCCTGCTGTCCCTGGGCTCCAACACCGCTAGTTGTTGCCTGGTAGTGCTGTCCGCACAGTCAACAGTCGCTCCTCTGTTATTGGGGTTCAGTAATGTCAGCTGTTCCCCAGCTGTGTGTGTGGCAATCCCTTCTCTCTCCTCAACCTCCTCCTCCTTCTGTCCCTGGGCTCCAACACCGCTAGTTGTTGTCTGGAAGTGCTGTCCGCACAGTCAACAGTCGCTCCTCTGTTATTGGGGTTCAGTAACATCAGCTGTTCCCCAGCTGTGTGTGGCAATCCCTCCTCTCTCCTCCACCTCCTCCTCCTTCTGTCCCTGGGCTCCAACACCGCTAGTTGTTGTCTGGAAGTGCTGTCCGCACAGTCAACAGTCGCTCCTCTGTTATTGGGGTTCAGTAACGTCAGCTGTTCCCCAGCTGTGTGTGTGGTAATCCCTCCTATCTCCTCCACCTCCTCCTCCTGCTGTCCCTGGGCTCCAACACCGCTAGTTGTTGTCCGGAAGTGCTGTCCGCACAGAGCCAAACACCTCGCCAATGTGTTAGTGGGGTTCAGTAATGCCTGCTGCTCCCCTGCTGTGTATACGGCAACGTGTCATGCGACCGCCACGCAGGCACAACAACTTAAATTTACGGGAACCTGTCCCCCCCCAGGCGTTTCTTACTGAAAGAGCCACTTGTGCAGCAGTAATGAAGCAAAAGGAAAAAAGTGCCTGTTTTCGTGGTGCTCCTTGCACATGCTGAACCTAACACTTATGAAATGTGTCCCCTCCCACCGTTAAACCATCCGGTAGGTGGAACTTTCCTTCGTAATGTGACGCAGCACAGCCGTCATTCTTACCCCCTTGGCGCCGTGCGCCGCCTCCTCAGCGTTGTTTGAATCTGTCCCGGAGCCTGCGCTAGTATGTTAGCCCTTGGACATGCACACTTAGCGTTGCCCGTCTTCTGACATTTGGTGTCAGGCTGGCTGCGCCTGTGCGGTCGCGCTGGCCGAGATCCCGCCTCGTAGTGTCTTCTGATTTAATCCAACTGCGGGCCTGAGATCCATGGACATGCGCAGTGCATATCTTAACATCCGCCTCTCACTCATCTCCCTACGCCTTCTTCAGACTGTGCAACGTCAGCTCATCCCTAATAGCATGCCACGGCCGTGACGCCGCACAGTCTGAAGAAGCCGTAGGGAGGGGAGTGAGAGGTGAGGATATGCACTGCTCATGCCCATGGATCACAGGTCCGCAGAGTGATTACATTAGATGACACAGCGAGGCGGGATCTTGGCCAGCGCGGCCGCACAGGCGCAGCCAGCCTGACACCAAATGATGTCAGAAGACGGGCAGCGCAAAATGTGTGCATGGCCAAGGGCTAACATACCAGCGCAGGCTCCGGGACAGATTCAAACAACGCTGAGGAGGCGGTGCATGGCGCCAAGGGGGAAAGAATGACGGCTGTGCTGCGTCACATTACGAAGGAAAGTTCCACCTACCGGACGGTTTAACGGTGGGAGGGGACACATTTCATAAGTGTCAAGTACAGCGTTTGCAAGGACCATAATTAAAAAAGCTAACTTTACCTTTTCCAGCATTAGTGCTGTACAAGATGGCTCTTTCAGCTACAAACGCCTTGGGGGGGGGGGGGGGGGGTTAAAGGTTCCCTTTCAACTTGCTCCACTGCAGGCTTCGGCCTACACTCTGCTCCTCCTGCTGACCCTGGGCTCTAACACAGCCAGTTGGTGCCCGGTACTGCTGGCTGCACAGAGCCAAACACCTCGCCAATGTGTCAGTGGGGTTCAGCACCGCCAGCTGTTCCCCTGCTGTGTAGCCGGCAACGTGTCCTGCAACAGCCACGCAGACACAAAGCTGCCGCCAGTGCAGGCTTCGGCCTACACTCTGCTCCCTCTCCTCCTGCTGACCCTGGGCTCTAACACCGCCAGTTGGTGCCCGGCTCCCTTTCTTCTGACATCATTGTTTGGCTGGCTGCGCCTCTGCGGCCGCCTTGCCCGACACAACGCCCCTCGGTGTCTTATTTATTTTGACTGCGAGGGTGTGATTGATGGGCATGAGCAGTGCATATCTTCGCCAGGCTGTCACTCAGCTCCTTCCGCCTTCTTCAGACTGTGCGGCTTCATGGTCGTGGCATGCGATAAGGGATCAGCTGACGCCGCACAGTCTGTAGCAGGTGTAAGGACCCGAGCGAGAGGCGAACATATGTACTGCGCCAGGCCATGAATCCCAGCCCCGCAGTGTGAAACACTGTAAAGACACTGCGGGGCTGGGATTCATGGGCATCGCGAACTGCACCGGCCGACATGAAATGATGTCAGAAGACGGGCAGCGCATGGCCAAGGGATAACGCAACAACGCAGACTCCTGTACAGCAAAATGCGATGCTCAGGAGGCCGCGCCAAGCACCAAGGTGGTATTTTTGCTAGCTGTGCTGCATCTCATTACGAAGGGAACTCCCGCCTCCCAGACAGATTGACTGTATAAGGGGCAAAATGTTGTACGTGTTTCATTCAGCTTGTGCAAGGAACAAAATTAAAAGAGCAACCTTTGACTGGTGCAGCACTACTGCTGCATAAGGTGTGGCTCTTCTAGTTTGTAACCCCTGAGGGGGGGTTAAAAGTTACCTTTAAAATTGGTTCAATTAGGCTTCGGCCTACACTCTGCTCCCCCTGCAGAGCCTGGGCTCTAACACCGCCAGTTGGTGCCCCGAAGTGCTGGCTCCACAGAGCCAAACACCTTGCCAATGTGTCAGTGGGGTTCAGCACCGCCAGCTGTTCCCCTGCTGTGTAGCCGGCAACGTGTCCTGCAACAGCCACGCAGACACAAAGCTGCCGCCAGTGCAGGCTTCGGCCTACACTCTGCTCCCTCTCCTCCTGCTGACCCTGGGCTCTAACACCGCCAGTTGGTGCCCGGTACTGCTGGCTGCACAGAGCCAAACACCTCGCCAATGTGTCAGTGGGGTTCAGCACCGCCAGCTGTTCCCCTGCTGTGTAGCCGGCAACGTGTCCTGCAACAGCCACGAAGACACAACATACCTACAAATGCCTCCAGTGCAGGCTTCGGCCTACACTCTGCTCCCCCTGCTGACCCTTTGCTCCAACACCGCTAGTTGGGGCTCTAGGAAGACAAGCTTTAATAGGTCCCCATCCTGGTTCCAGCACCGTTAGCTGGTTCCGGGCAGAGCCTTTGGCTTAGGTGCCTCCTTCTGGGTATCCGAGTTCCACCAACGTCAGGTGGTCCTTGGCAGTGCTTTCAGGCACGGGTACCTCCTGCTTAGTAACCGGGTTCCAGTAACGTCAGTTGGTCCTCGGTAGTTCCAATGGCACTTGGACCTTCGGCTACCCATCCGGGTTCCAGTACCGTCAGCTGGTTCTTGGCAGTGTCTTTTGCTCTTGTACCTTCTGCTCCCCATCCTGGTTCCAGTACCGTCAGCTGGTTCCGGGCAGAGCCTTTGGCTTAGGTGCCTCCCTCTGGGTATCCGAGTTCCACCAACGTCAGGTTGTCCTTGGTAGTGCTTTCAGGCACGGGTACCTCCTGCTTAGTAACCGGGTTCCAGTAACGTCAGCTGGTCCTTGGTAGTTCCATTGGCTCTTGGACCTTCGGGTAGCCATCCGAGTTCCAGTTCCATCAGCTGTTTCTCGGCATTTTCTCAGCCTTCTTGTACCTTCTGCTACATTTCCAAGTTCAAGACCCTAAAGACGACGACCCGGAAGACCACCTCTAAGATGACGACACCAGAGACGACAACCGCTGAGATGACGATGACCCTGAAGACCACCCCCATGACGACGACCCCGGAGACGACGACCCTGGAGACGACGACGACATGGGCGACCGAGAAGCAGAAGAACAAGAGGCTGCAGAACAAAGAGCAGAAGAACATTAAGCATAACACTAAATATCAGAGCAAAAGATATTATCTAAATTATAAGCAGAAGAAGACTAAGCAGTGTATGGGGGTGAGTCCGTTCCTCCTCGTGGTGACCCTGGATAAAGCCTGATGCTGCAGGCCAAACTGAACGCGGACAAATGTAACTCTTTTGTGACAGGCAGAACGGAAGGTGTAATCTTCAAACTTTTATAGATAACAACTACGGGAATGCCTGTCACAAATAAGAATATGATGAAGAAGTTGAATATGAAGAAGAATAATAGTTAAATAAAAAGAATATGAACAATGTAAAAAAAAATTATAGGTAGAAGATGAAGAAGATGAATAAGGTGAAGAAGAAGTTGATGTCAAAGATGCTGATGATGATGATGATGAAGAAGAAAGTGTGGGAGAAGTAAAAAAGAGTGTGAAGGGCGTGGAAGTAGTGAAACATCAATATCTGACAAAATAAAAAAAATCTTAACATAGTCAATATCTTTGTAACTCCGAACGTCTTTAAAAAAAATTAAAATTCCTGCTATTCTATTTGATTGGGCTAAACCTCTATGCCTTTAATGTCTCCGCCACGTCCCCCAATACATCCTACATTATTCTTAGTTGTTTTCCTTCATGTAGAATGAACTTACAAGGAAAGAAAGGGTTTATTTTAATTCCGATATTTTCGTCCCATTGACTTGCATTGGGATCGGGTATCGGAATCGGCGAGATCCGATACTTTGACGGTATCGGCCGATACTTTCCGATACCGATACTTCCCGATATCGGAAGGTATCGCTCAACACTAGAGCACACGTGTTAAATACAAAAGAGCATATGATAAATGATAAACAATCATTTAAAACAAAAAAACAAAAGGAAGGAAAACTAGAAAAACCTAAAGGTTGCTGTGACACTGGTATTAGAACCTTTTACATGAAATTAGTATGGAAACACATTTTGACTCACCTGTGGTAAATCAGAAATGAGAATCACTTGTGATTATTGTCGGTGCCCCATGAATTAGCCAATGAACGATGACTTCAGTGTTTTAAAAAGCCACATGGTAGGCCCTTTTCCTTTGTCACAATGGTGAACACAAAGAAGCTGCCTGAGGACATCATAACTGCTATTATTCGCAAACACGAGACTTCAAAGAGTATAAGGCAATCTCCAAAGACTTTGATATCCAAATTTCTACAGTCTGCAATGTTATTAAGAAGTTTGCCAAGCATGGAACCGTCAAGAACCTACCTAGATGTGGGGGAAAGAGGAAAATTCACAAGAGATGTCTTCAAAGGTTGGTGTGAATGGTGGAAAAAACACTATGTCAAACATCCAAAGGCCTGGAGGCCAACCTGGAACAGTCTGGGGGCATGATTTTAACAAGTACCATCTGCCAGACACTAAACCAAACAGAGCTTTATGGGTGAAGGCCAAGGAAGAAACCATAGCTTGAGAAAAGACATAAAAATAAATGACTGATCTTTGCCAAAGAGTACATTGACAAACCACAATCCTTCTGGGAAAATGTTCTGTCGACAGATAAAACAAAAAAAGAGCTTTTAGGAAATGCAAAGCAACAGTTTGTTTAGAAATGGCGCAATGAAGTTTATAAGGATAAGAACACCTCACCAAAAGTTAAGCATGGTAGATGATCCATAATGCTGTGGGGTTGCTGGAAACCTTGACCGTATCACAGTAATCACAAAATCACAAAATTATCAAGAGATTTTAGAGCGTAATGTTCTACCCAGTGTAAGAAAACTTGGTTTGAGTAGAAGATCATAGGTCAACTCTCACAGTCAAAAAAATATATAGACTTGGGGTAAATTAAACTAAACTCACAGAAAATATCCCCAAGAAAAATGAAAAAAATCTTTAAAATTATTCTTTATTAATAATTATTAAAACCATAGTGTGCACCCACCAATACCATCACCATAAGATGCAAGCGTACCATAGGAGAGGCCGGGTTGGTGCCAGACCCTACGCTTTCTCAGTGCCCCCTACCTGCCTGCGGAGGTTGGCACCCTATATTTCTGCGCCGTGGCGCCCCCGCTCCTCGTCGGCTGGCCCTGCTATCCCTATAATGCCCTCATGGGATAAAGGGAGAAATCTCATATATACAATCAATTAGATGTGGATAGCTTGAGAGGACATGAATATGTCAGTCAAATATCTAACTAGATCTAAGGGTCTCAACTGACTTGGTAGTCTGTGTCCCTTCCTTCTCAAGAATCTTGAGAAGGAAGGGACACAGACTACCAAGTCAGTTGAGACCCTTAGATCTAGTTAGATATTTGACTGACATATTCATGTCCTCTCAAGCTATCCACATCTAATTGATTGTATATATGAGATTTCTCCCTTTATCCCATGAGGGCATTATAGGGATAGCAGGGCCAGCCGACGAGGAGCGGGGGCACCACGGCGCAGAAATATAGGGTGCCAACCTCCGCAGGCAGGTAGGGGGCACTGAGAAAGCGTAGGGTCTGGCACCAACCCGGCCTCTCCTATGGTACGCTTGCATCTTATGGTGATGGTATTGGTGGGTGCACACTATGGTTTTAATAATTATTAATAAAGAATAATTTTAAAGATTTTTTCATTTTTCTTGGGGATATTTTCTGTGAGTTTAGAAGATCATAGGTCCTACAACACAGGAATGGTCGAAAAAGAAAAAATGGACCTTTTTAAAATGGCCAGCAATGAGGCCTGACCTCAAACCCATTCAAAATCTTTGGTTGAGCTGAAATCTGCCTTTTGGAAAAATAATTCTGCAAAACATTCAAAAGCTTGAACAAACTGGAAAGGAAGAGTGGAAGAAAATGTCATCTGAGAAGTGCAAGAAGCTTATAGATGGCTACAAGAAACGTTGGGAGGCTGTCAATGTCAAAGGGTGTGCAACCAAGTATTAATTAGGGGTGCCTTTATTGCTGCACATGCTGTTTATTCTGTTTCTAACATGTTGCAATTTCAAACAAGATGAAAAACATTACTTATTGTTGTATTACTTTGGACCACAAATTAAAAAATCCTGAGGATATAGCTTTCGTACATTTCCATTTATATCTGAAAATACTGTATAGTTTTTGAAAAAAAATGAAGGTGTGCCAATAAAGGTGACCAACACAGTATAACTTTTTTTTATTTTTCTGCTGATGGAGTAGTGTGAGTGCTTGTTTCTTGGGGTACAAGATGACGTTTTTCAGAGATACCATTTTTATTTACATTTGTCTTTTTGATCATGTTTTTTTCCGTTTTTTTGTTGGCCAGTATGATGATAAAACAGTTTTTAATAACACAACAATTGCTGTTCAATAATCAGGGTAAATACACTAATCACAATTTGCCAGTTGGCAACAAATCCCTAACTAAAAATTATATTAAAACATAACTTTTAATGAACTAATAAGGACAATTAAAAACACCAAGTAGCTGTGTAGTCATCACCACTTATTGGAGAAACCACTAATTTAACAGGCAGTGAATGCTTCATTCATTTTCACATGGTATCATTCCCCAATATTAATTTCAATATAATTATGGGAACGGTGTGGCCACTACCTATATCCCTATTAATTACAACACTCCCAACTTGTTATTAACGCGCAATTCTAGGCCTCCCTGACATGTTTCTCCAGCTTGACTGGCTTCATCAGGGTTTGAGGCTAGACTGATCGAGCACATGGAAAACCAGATCTTTTAAAACATTTGGTACGATGTCATCAAAGAGAGCCAAACAAAATCAACAAATCAGAGCATATAAGACACCTTAGCCAATCATCTACATCCCAATAAGTCTGCAAATCCCTTCCAATAGCCATCATATCACATAAATGGCATTAGTGGTACTCACATGAAAGCACATAAGTGCTTTTTGCTTACAATAACCCATGGCATATAACGATACTATCCATGTGGGGGATGAAAATAACAAACAATATAATTTCCAGAATGTTACTATTGGCGCTCACCGTTTACATGTACCAATTGTCTCCCAGTGATTACTGTCAGCGTTGATAGGAGAACTATTCCTTCCAGATTACACTCTCATCACGCTGGGCACGCATGCACTCTCTCTACTTGGATTCACAACTCCAGAGAGATCCATTGCATATGCTAGATACAACTAGATTTGCACCTGCGTAGAAAGTAAATGCGAGACAACTTCTCACAATTGAAAATCTATATTGCAACTAGCCCAAATGGATCTTCCACTTGAATCCTATCATACCTATGTTTAAGATTACAATATAATCTCACGAGTAAGTAAATGACTAAATGTATATACACAAACAAACATTATCCATACACAATGTGTCCTATTGTTCTTCAAGGCAGCAAAGTAAACTAAAACAAGACAATATGGGGATAAATAAAGAATAAACAGGTCCTTATTGGTGATGAGCGAGCATGCTCGCCACTACTCGGTACTCGCCCGAGTATCACGGTACTCGGTGTACTCGGCGAGCACTGAGCATTCCCGGGATTATTGGGCGGGAGCTCGGGTCTCCTCCTTTTAATTTTGGCACTCTTTAGAGCGCCAATGAACATGCAGGGATTGTCTGCCATGCACTGTAATACCGCAGCTATGTTTGTTGTGGTATTACAGTGATTGGCTGCCCGCACAACGTCATCAGGTCTATAAGAGACCTGGCACCGCCCTGCTTGGCACATGCTGCTTCAGACTCAGCTAGTGTAGGGAGAGCTGCTGCTGAGATAGGGTCAGATTCATTTTTTTATTAGTTAGTGTGGGTCTACTATTGTTCAATCTACAAATTCTGATAAACCAACAGTCCATTTTAGGGCTAATTCGGGGGTATATATATTGCAGTGCTAGGTAGGCAGGGGAGTCTATGTGCGCACACCCACATCAGTGCAAGGCATGCAGGCAGTGTATGTGAGTATGTAGATCTCACTGCATACATCAAAAGGCTCCATTACTGTCTGCTGCTGCATATTTTATGTATACCTAGCTGCAGGTATCTGTGGGTAGAATTTTTTTTTTACACCTTATACCTGCAAATTTTATTACAAAGCAATCCATAGCCCCCTTTTTTTCTACATTTATTTGTTTGGTCCCACTTCGGACTACAGCCAGGTCATTTTAATACAAGATCATGAAAATCTAACACAGGCATCAGATGTGAATGCACAAAAAATTCTGGCCTTTTTTTGTACTATAGTATTTTTGGAGTGCCTTACAACATTTTTGGACACCATTTTGCTGACCAAAAAATCTTTAGCTGGCCCCAAAATATTTAGCTACAGTTCTTATATTTATCACTGTGATTCCACCTTTTTTTCTGTCTGCTACCCTTGGTCTATACAGTATTTTGGGGTTAAAAATTTTTTTAAAACTCCAGGCCACATATTGAAACAGTCTGTTATCTCCGTCAGATGCCCGGTCTATCTGTGGTCTCCAAATACTTGCTTTTCAGGCACACATCCCACTTTTTTGGCTTTGTGTTAGCCTACTTCGTGACAGTAATTTTCTTTTCAAAAAATAAAAAAAGGCCACATATTGAACATTGTGGTTTCTCTGCCAGATGCTTCCACTATCTGTGGGTTAAAAATTGTTGCATCTGAGTGCTGCTTTGAACTGGTTTTGGTGTGTCTTACCTTAGTTATTAATAAAGTTTGTTAAAAACAAAAAAAAAATACCAACTTTCCATTGAATTAAAAGTGTGGTTTTTTTCGGCACACTGATCACATATAAGTTTTCTCAAAATTAATACATTTGCATTGAACTTTTACAATATTTCTATAGTCCATTTAAAATGGGCAAGGGACGGGGAAGTGGACGTGATGCTGATGGTGCATGCAGAGGAGAGGCTGTGGCCAAGCTGAAAGTGGGCAACAAAAAAGACCCACATCTTCTCACTCTACCTTCCTGTCCCAGTTTCTAGTGGACCGCAGCACACCACTATGGAAGCCAAAGCAGTGTGAAATGGTTGTTGGTTGGACAGCAGATAATGCTTCCAGTCAATTTGCCACCATCACTACATCTTCCACACGGTTAAGTCTGAGTAGCCGTGAGTCTGAACCGCATATTACTCACCCTGATCCTCCTTCCTCCCACCATGCCGAGTGCCCTGAGATAACTGATCCCACACTTGGACACTCTAAAGAGCTATTCACTTTTTCCGTTAAAGATTCCGGACTCTCGGCCAGTCAACTTGAAGTGGGGCAAGATGAGATTGCATGTAGCGATGCCCAAAGATTTGAGCAGCCACGGTCACATGAAGGTGATGGTGGGAAGGTGTCATAAGAGGTGGACGATGATGAGACACAATTGCCAGAAGGTCAGGATGAGCAGGGTGCGGATGTGGAAGATGAGGTGATAGATGACATAGTAACTGACAAAACCTGGCAGGAGGATATGCAGACCGAGGACAGCAGCACACATGGCGAAGGAGGCATAGCACCCCAAACAGGCAGGAAGAAACAGTGTGGTGGCCACAGACAGAAGGCATGCATCCAGCACCAACATGACGGAATTTGCCATTCCAACTATTAGATCTTCCCGAGGTTATTTTTTATAGACTCTGCCAATAACCCTAAACAGGCCATTTGCAGCACCTGCCATGCCCGCATCAGCAGGGGTAGCAAAACTACCAGCCTGACCAACACCAGCATGATCAGCCACATGGCAGCAAAGCACCCAACTTTTTAGGCCAAACCTGAGGATCCAGGAACACTGTCTGCAGGTGACACCACTGTTTCTTCCACTGTTTTGCTTACAAGCCAATCCCCAATCCATGGTGCATACGAAGATGCCTCCTGCCCTGCACCTGTTGTTGCCCACAGTCAACTAGCACCACCATCAAGCCCGTCCACGTCCTTGTCCCAGCGCAGCTTTCAGTTGTCTATACCCCAGTCATTGGAATGCGAGTAAAAATATGCAGCTAACGCCCCACAGCCCACAGTACTAAATTCTAAGATTTCTTGTCTGCTTGCGCTCAAAATGTTGCCTTTTAGGCTCGTTGAGACTGAAGCTTTCCCCAACCTGATAGCGGCGGCCGTCCCAAGGTACTCAGTCCCTAGTCACCACTATTTCTCCCGGTGTGCCATACCAGCATTACAACAGCACGTGTCCCTCAAGATAACCCGTGCCCTCAACAATGCTGTTACTTAAAAAATCCACCTAACCATGAACACGTGGACAAGTGCTTGTGTGCAGAGATGGTACATCTCACTGACGGCACACTGGGTTAACAGAGTGGAAGTCGGGACCTAGTAGGACCTTGGGATGGAACACATTCCCCCAATGCCAAGGATTGAGGGCCCTATGTCAATCAGGGTTGCCCCCACAGTCTACAGCTCATGTGCCTCCTCCTCCTCAGCCTCCATCTCTGAAATGAGCACATCAGTCAGAAGCTGGAAGCACTGCAGCACTGCCTCAGCCAAGCGGCAACAGACTGTGGTGAAGCTAATCTTCTTAGGTGACAAACCGCACAATGCTAAAGCTTGTGGACAGCGCTGAAAGAGCAGTCAGACTTTTGGCTGACACTGCTCAACCTACAGTCAGGCATGGTCATGTGTGACAATGGCCGGACCCTGGTGGCGCCTCTGAGGCAAGGTGAGCTCACACGCATACCTTGCCTGGCCCATGTGCTTAACCTCGTCATTCAAAATTTTCTCAAAAGCTACCAGGAGCCGCTGGATCTGCTAGTGAAAGTATGGCACCTGTCTGCCCATTTTACAAAGTCAGCTACAGCTTCAGCCGCCCTTGCCGTGCTTCAGCAACATTTGCAGCTTTCGGCTCACCGACTAGTGTGTGATGTCCCCACGTGTTGGAACTCTACGCGGCATATGTTGGAAAGGATTTGTGAGCAGAAGAGAGCAGTTGTTGACTACCAACATCAACAAGGCATCGATATTCAGTTCAGACTCCACACATAAGACCTCATGAGTGGAAATGGATGTGTTAGGACCCTGAATATTTTGATTACCTTTTGTGCATTACTGCCCTTTTCCAAGATGGTGTCTTTGGTCTCATGTGCACTGTGTCTTCCTGCTATATAACTCCACCCCAGCCTTTAGTCTGTGCTAGAGTATTCTGCCTTGCATCCAGCTCCTGATGACTCTCTGGCTTTGCACCTGCACCTGCACCTGCTCCTGTGAACCTGTGTGGAGATCCTGCTACTCAACTCTGAGTTTCTGCTGCATACATCAGTTTCCAGTAATCCTCCATCTGGCTGCTTGTGTTTGTTTCCATCTGCATTTGCTGGACATGTAAGATGTTGCAGGCCTCCCTGGTTGTGCTAAGATATTATTTGATCTGCCTTATAAGCATATATATCTGTGTTTGGACTACCAAGGACTTATTCGTGTCAAGTACCCTCAAGAATAATTGTGCTTCATAGACTTTCTGTGTGATTGCATTTTCCTCTGAAGTTTCCTATAGACTGTTAAGCTGTGTTTAATATTTACACCAAGTGTTGTGGACTTGAGTTTCTCTCTGCACCTGTTTGAATCACCGTGTGATAATATAGACTTTACCACTTATAAAACTGTGTCCTGTAGTTGTCTTGTTCCATGCAAAGAGTCTCCTGAGTTATCCCTTATAATCATTACAGGATACTCTAGCCTCAAAAGAGGAGACTGCTGGAACAATGAATGCAGAAAGCAGACTAAAGCAGGTGTTCTCCATAATTAGATCACTGCAGAAAGATGTGGAAGGTCTGCAAAAGAAGTTTGGAAGCTTTGAACACAATCAACAAGTGTTTGGACAAACTTTGCAGGACTTAACCCCTTTACCCCCAAGGGTGGTTTGCACATTAATGACCGGGCCAATTTTTACAATTTTGACCACTGTCCCTTTATGAGGTTATAACTCTGGAATGCTTCAACGGATCCTGGTGATTCTGACAATGTTTTCTTGAGACATATTGTACTTCATGATAGTGATAAAATTACTTTGATATTACCTGCGTTTATTTGTGAAAAAAATGGAAATTTGGCGAAAATTTAGAAAATTTCGCAATTTTCCAACTTTGAATTTTTATGCAATAAAATCACAGAGATATGTCACACAAAATACTTAATAAGTAACATTTCCCACATGTCTGCTTTACATCAGCACAATTTTGGAACCAAATTTTTTTTTGTTAGGGAATTATAAGGGTTAAAAGTTGACCAGCAATTTCACATTTTTACAACACCATTTTTTTTTAGGGACCACATCTCATTTGAAGTCATTTTGAGGGGTCTATATGATAGAAAATAACCAAGTTTGACACCATTCTAAAAACTGCACACCTCAAGGTGCTAAAAACCACATTCAAGAAGTTTATTAACCCTTTAGGTGTTTCACAGGAATTTTTGGAATGTTTAAATAAAAATGAACATTTAACTTTTTATTCACAATTCACAAAAAAATTTATTTCAGCTCCAATTTGTTTTATTTTACCAAGGGTAACAGGAGAAAATCGACCACAAAAGTTATTGTACAATTTGTCCTGAGTACGCCGATACCCCATATGTGGGGGTAAACCACTTTTTGGGCGCATGGTAGAGCTCGGAAGCGAAGGAGTGCCATTTGACTTTTCAATGCAAAATTGACAGGAATTGAGATGGGATGCCACGTTGGGTTTGGAGAGCCCCTGATGTGCCTATACATTGAAACCCCCCACAAGTGACACCACTTTGGAAAGTAGACCCCCTAAGGAACTTATCTAGACATGTGGTGAGAGCTTTGACCCACTAAGTGATTCTCAGAAGTTTATAATGCAGAGCCGTAAAAATAAAAAATCATATTTTTTCATAAAAATGATATTTTTGCCCCCAATTTTTTATTTTCCCAATGGTAAGAGAAGAAATGTGACCTTAAAATTTGTTGTAAAATTTGTCTTGAGTATGCTGATACCCCATATGTGGGGGTAAACCACTGTTTGGGCGCATGGGAGAGCTCAGAAGGGACGTTTCAATGCAAAATTTACAGGAATTGAGATGGGACGCAATGTTGCATTGAAACCCCCCACAAGTGACACCATTTTGAAAACTAGACCCCCTAAGGAACTCATCTAGGTGAGAGCTTTCAATCCCCAAGTGTTTCACTACAGTTCATAATGCAGAACCGTGAAAATAAAAATTATTTTTTCCACAAAAATTATTTTTTAGCCCCCAGTTTTGTATTTTTCCAAGGGTAACAGTTGAAATTAGACCCCAAAAGTTGTTGTCCAATTTGTCCTGAGTACGCTGATACCCCATATGTGGGGGGAACCACCGTTTGAGCGCATGGCACAGCTCGGAAGGGAGGGAGCGTCATTTGGAATGCAGACTAAGGCCGGCATCACACTCAGCGTAAGACAATACGGTCCGTTTTTTACATACGGAGAAATGTTCCCAAAATAGTGATCTGTATGTCATCCGTAGGCAGGGTGTGTCAGCGTATTTTGCGCATGGCATCCTCCGTATGTAATCCGTATGGCATCCGTACTGCGATATTTTCTTGCAGGCTTGCAAAACCGACATCTAATGGATTTATGTGCTCAAATGTTCGTTAAAACATATATACAGTATATATATATATATATATATATATATATATATATATATATATATATATATATATGTCATTGGACACATATATACAGTATATATTCTGTATTTATATTTAATTCAGCGCGATATATGTGAAAAGCCGGGAATTCAATTGCCGGCTTTTCATTTCTCCTTCCCAAACCCGACATGATATGAGACATGGTTCACATACAGTAAACAATCTCATATCCCCTTTTTTTTGCATATTCCACACTACTAATGTTAGTAGTGTGTATGTGCAAAATTTGGGCGCTGTAGCTGCTAAAATAAAGGGTTAAATGGCGGAAA
Source organism: Ranitomeya variabilis (assembly GCF_051348905.1). Taxonomy (NCBI): domain Eukaryota; kingdom Metazoa; phylum Chordata; class Amphibia; order Anura; family Dendrobatidae; genus Ranitomeya; species Ranitomeya variabilis. The sequence continues at coordinate 116,189,247 of NC_135238.1, forward strand.
AAATTGGCGTGGGCTCCCGCGCAATTTTCTCCGCCAGACTGGTAAAGCCAGTGACTGAGGGCAGATATTAATAGCCTGGAGAGGGTCCATGGTTATTGCCCCCCCCCCTCTGGCTACAAACATCTGCCCCCAGCCACCCCAGAAAAGGCACATCTGGAAGATGTGCCTATTCTGGCACTTGGCCAATCTCGTCCCACTCCCGTGTAGCGGTGGGATATGGGGTAATGAAGGGTTAATGCCACCTTGCTATTGTAAGGTGACATTAAGCCAGAGTAATAATGGAGAGTCGTCAATTATGACACCTATCCATTATTAATCCAATTGTCTGAAAGGGTTAAAACACACACACACACACATTATTAAAAATTATTTTAATGAAATAAACACACAGGTTGTTTTAGTATTTTATTGCTCTCTCAATCCACCTGAAGACCCGCTTGGCAAAATAATAAACCAACAATATACATACCTTCTGATGAACAATCAGGTCCCACGAAGTAAATCCATCTGAAGGGGTTAAATCATTTTACAGGCAGGAGCTGCGCTAAAGCACTCGCTCGTGCCTGTAATCCCCGGGTGCTGAAAGGAAAGCTGGGTGATCTGTACTTACATTGAGTCGCGGTGAGGCGCCCTCTGGTGGATGAACTCATATGAACTCGAGCGTGGGAACTTTTCCAAGGCTCCAGTTCATGAGGACATCCACCAGAGGGCGCCTCACCGCAACTCAACGTAAGTACAGGATATAAGCACGCAAATGGATGCACAAGCGACTTTACCATCTGGGCAACCGCCTCCAGCTAGCCCACCTAAGTTGCCCCCATTCAGATTTAATGGTGATCGCGACAAATTTCGTGGTTTGTGAATCAATGTATGCTATATTTTGATGTGCATGCTGACCGTTTTCCTAATGATAGATCCAAAGTATTGTGTGTAATAATGCTGCTGACCGCACGAGCGCTCGCCTGGGCGAATCTGATGATTGAGTCTCGTGACCTACGGTTAAATAATTTGGACAATTTTTTGGCCGCTATGGCATTGTTTGATGACCCTAATTGCCGTGCTACCGCTGAATCTGCTTTATTGTCTTTACGCCAGGCTAAACGTTCTGTTATTGAGTATGCTACTGAATTCAGGAGATTAGCAGGAGAAACTTCTTGGGACACTTATGCACAATTACCTATTTTTAAAAGGGGTCTCTCTAGCATTCTAAAGGATGAATTAGCTCGCTCTGAATCAGCACAAGAGCTAGAAACATTTATACAGCATTGTGTGTGCACTGACATTTGCCTTACTGAGCGTAGGCAGAAGTATGCTGCATATAACCATATTTCTAACTTTTCCATTCCTTCCAAAGAGCCTGCAGGTAAAACATCTCGAAAGGTAGAGTAGGTGCCCAGGCAAATTGATTATGTTCAGAGGCGCGAGAGTAATGAGCGCCGGGAGCATCGCCTTTGAGAAAGTCTATGTTTCTACTGTGGCCAGTCAGACCACTTTCTAATCAACTGTCCCAAGTGTCCCAAGCGGCCTAACAAGGTGCTAGCAGCAGTAGGGGAGTATTCCAACTATGATGATGAATCTGACATCTCTGAATGTAGCCTGCCTTTAAACGCTGTATTCCATTCACTTTCTATGACTTCACCAGCCAAGGAGCAAAATGAAAATAACTCTCACTGTTCTCTCCCAATTAAGATCCTGTGTACAGGACAATGGATTTCCAGTGCAGCTATGATTGACTCTGGAGCAGGTGGCAATTTTATGGATATCGCATTTGCCAAGGAACATGGTATTGAAATTCAGCAAAGAGCCTCTCCAATTACCATGGAAACAGTAGATGGGTCACCTTTAATCTCCGGGCCTGTGGATCAGGAGACCGCACACCTTGATATTTTGTTGGAGCCTAATCAACTGTTAGGGCTAGCGGAACGCACCGAGGAAAATAGTTTTTATTGTTATTGGTGAATTCGCAGCCCGGGGTCCACCGTGCAGGAGAACCTGCTGCTAGACAAATGGCAGTACTATATGGCGGTATTGGCTAGCTCGGTTAACTCACAGAGCAGCCGTGAAAGCAAAGCTCTGTGCCCTGTTAACTTCACAGGAGCACAGCCTAACTACCCAAGAGAGAGCAGTCAGTGGTCATGCATGTACACGAAACTCCTTCCCGGAGGTGCCAGCATTCTAGGGGCTTATTTCAGCCAGGTCCCTGAATGTACTCAGACACACAAACTCCTCGCCGGAGGTGCCAGCATTCTAGGGAATGAAGGAAATGTAGGTCAATGACCTATAGTTACCTTCAGTTGCGGTGATGCGCCCTCTGCTGGATGTCCTCATGAACTGCAGCCTGGGAAATTTTTCCCATGCTCGACGTCATATGAGGACATCCAGCAGAGGGCGCATCACCCCGACTGAAGGTAACTATAGGTCATTGACCTACATTTCCTTCATTCCCCGGGGTTTACAGGCACGAGCACAGCTGCATTATAGCAGAGCTCCTGCCTGTAAAATATTTTAACCCCTTCAGATGGATTTACTTCGTGGGACGTGACAGTTCATCAGAAGGTATGTATATTGTTGGTTTATTTTGCAAAGCGAGGGTCTTCAGTTGGATTGAGAGAGCAATAAAATATTAAAACAACCGGTGTGTTTATTTCATTAAAATACTTTTTAATAATGTGTGGGGTTTTTTTAACCCTTTCATACAATTGGATTAATAATGGATAGGTGTCATAATTGACGCCTCTCCATTATTAATCTGGCTTAATGTCACCTTACAATAGCAAGGTGGCATTAACCCTTCATTACCCCATATCCCACCGCTACACGGGAGTGGGAAGAGAGAGGCCAAGTGCCAGAATCTTCCAGATGTGCCTTTTCTGGGGTGGCTGGGGGCAGATGTTTGTAGCCAGAGGGGGCCAATAACCATGGACCCTCTCTAGGCTATTAATATCTGCCCTCAGTCACTGGCTTTACCACTCTGGTGGAGAAAATTGCGCGGGAGCCCACGCCAATTTTTTCCGCGATTTAACCCTTAAATTTAATAGCTACAGCGCCGAAATTTTGCACATACACACTACTAACATTAGTAGTGTGGAATATGCAAAAAAAGGGGGATATGACCTGGTTTACTGTCTGTAAACCATGTCTCATATCATGTGGGGTTTAGGCAGGAGAAATGAAAAGCCGGCAATTGAATTACCGGCTTTTCACATATATCGCGCTGAAGTAAATATAAAAATATATAGATTTTCCATTACCTTGCATTGGGTTTCGTGTTTCGGCTGATCCCTGACCCCGACTTTTCAAGATCGGCCGATTTCACTCGACTCAACTTTTGAGAAAGTCGGGTTTCGTGAAACCCGACTCGACCTCAAAAAAGGAAAAGTCGCTCAACCCTAGTCATCACAGGCTCAAGAAGCTTTTGATCGGCTTAAGATCTGTTTCACCTCAGCAACGCTGTTGATACACCTAGATCCAACACTTTCTTTCATTGTGGAGGTGGACCCTTCTGATAATGCCTTGGGGGCTATTCTCTCCCAAAGAACTGGAGAGAAGGGTCTGCTACATCCTTGTGCTTTCTTTTCCCGTAGACTAACCTCAACAGAGAAGAATTACGATGTGGGAGACAAGGAATTGCTGGCTATTATTGCGGCTTTCAAGGAATGGAGGCATCATCTGCAAGGAGCTGCACAACAGATCATAGTGCTTACTGACCATCACAATTTAGAGTTCCTCAGATCCGCTAGATGTCTTTCTCCTTGTCAGGCTCGTTGGAATTTATTTTTAAATCAATTTAACTTTGTTATCTCGTACCGTCCAGGTTCTCGTAATGGGAAGGCTGATGCTTTATCCTGAATCCATGCTGTGGATTCCGTACCTGGAGCCTCGTCCAAGACCATTCTATCTGATGCCAATTTCATCGGAGTTATCCACGATCAGGACTTGTGGAAGAAGTGCAGGGAGGCTTATGACAGTGATGTATTTCTGGCCAACCCACCTGTTGATATTAATCTTGTCTTTAAGGGTGGCATGTGGTTCAGAGTTTGACATATCTACCTCCCTGAGGTCGTCCGTCTGCAGATCCTCAAGTTGGTACATGACTCCAAGTTGGCTGGTGACAGGGGGGTCTGAAGACACAAGAGTTCCTAAGCCTATTTTTCTGGTGGCCAACTTGACTGAAGGATACTAAGGACTATGTTCTCTCTTGCGAGGTATGTGCTCGTTACAAGACTCCTCGTGTGGCACCTACGGGTCTCCTGCAATCATTACCTGTTCCGTCCCGGCCTTGGGGGTCTATATCAATGGACTTTATTGTGGAGCTGCCTACATTGGGGGGGCATTTTGTTCCATGCACCTGCCATCCCCTCAGCTAAGGATACAGTGAATTTGATTATTCAGATTGTCTTCCGGCTGCATGGGGTCCCAGATGAGATCATCTCTGACCATGGTGTACAGTTCACTTCAAGATTCTGGAAGGGGTTTTTCTCTGCAGTCAATATTAATGTCTGTCTCTCTTCCGCTTGCCATCCCCAGACAAATGGTCAGACTGAGCGTACCAACCAGACGTTGGAACAATATATAAGATGCTATGTTAGCCATCTCCAAGATGATTGGTTGGAATTACTGCCATTAGCCAAATTTTCATACAACAATTCTCAGAGTGCCTCCACTAAGTTCTCTCCATTCTTTGCCAATCTGGGTTATCATCCATGTATCTTACCTAGGTCTCCAATTAATTCTCCGGTTACAGCAGTTGAGGAAAGGCTAACTGAGATGAGGCAAAATCTGGAGGTTCTGAAGGAATCCCTGGCCACGGCTCAAGAACGTTATAAGAGATCGGCTGATAGATTCCGTAAACCTGCACCCATGTTCAAGGTAGGAGATTCCGTGTGGTTATCAACTAAGAATCTGAAGTTAAACGTTCCTTCACAAAAACTTGGACAGAAATTAATTGGCCCTTTCAAGATCAACAGTATTGTGAGCTCTGTGGCCTGCCGTCTGAAGCTGCCTAGGACTATGAAGGTACACCCAGTTTTTCATGTATCTTTACTAAAGCCTGTATCTCCCAATACCTTCCAGGGACGTGTTGTGCCACCTCCACAGCCTGTGGTGATTGATGGGCAAGAACAATTTGTGGTGGAGGAAATTACTGATTCCAGGATTCACAGGAATCGGCTCCAATATCTTATAAGATGGCAGGGATATTCCCCTGAGGAAGACTTTTGGGAACCTGTGGAAAACATCAATGCCCAACAGAAGATCTCTCGTTTTCATCAAAGATTTCCTGAGAAACCAGGTCCAGGATCGTCCTGAGGCCGCTTCTAAGGAGGGAGTAAAGTCAGGACTCTGAACATTTTGATTACCTTTTGTGCATTACTTCCTTTTTCCAAGATGGCGTCTTTGGTCTCATGTGCACTGTGTCTTCCTGCTATATAACTCCACCCCAGCCTTTAGTCTGTGCTAGAGTATTCTGCCTTGCATCCATCTCCTGATGACTCCCTGGCTTTGCACCTGCACCTGCTCCTGTGAACCTGTGTGGAGATCCTGCTACTCAGCTCTGAGTTCCTGCTGCATACATCGGTTTCCAGTAATCCCCCATCTGGCTGCTTGTGTTTGTTTCCATCTGCATTTGCTGGACATGTAAGCTGTTGCTGCTCTGCTTAAACCTGAGACTTTTACCCAGGCCTCCCTGTTTGTGCTAAGATATTATTTGAACTGCCTTATAAGCATATCTATCTGTGTTTGGACTACCAAGGACTTATCCGTGTCAAGTATCCTCAAGAATAATTGTGCTTCATAGACTTTCTGCGTGATTGCATTTTCCTCTGAAGTTTCCTATAGACTGTTAAGCTGTGTTTAACATTTACTCCAAGGGTTGTGGACTTGAGTTTCTCTCTGCATCTGTTTGAATCACCGTGTGATAATATAGACTTTACTACTTTTAAAACTGTGCCCTGTAGTTGTCTTGTTCCATGCAAAGAGTCTCCTGAGTTATCCCTTATAATCATTACAGGATGTCAGACATATGTACCATCCTACAAAACTTTGAGGACTGCACCGAGATGGTGAGCGGCAATGACGCCATAATTACCGTCACCATCCCGCTACTCAGCATTCTGAAAAGCTCTCTGCTCACAATTAAAGAGGATGCATTGCAGGCAGAACATGAGGATATGGACCAAGGAACCATACAGGGGGATTACACTCAGCCCAACCTCATATCTTCCCAATGTGGATTGGCAGGCAATGAGGAGTAGGAGGGGGAAGAACAGGAGCTACTTTCATACGCTATAGACGGTACTACAAGCATAACTGGCATACCGTCTGTTCAGTGGGGATAGCCTTAAGACAGGGAGGAGGAGGCGGAGGACAGCATGGTCAGTCATCCTGTTGGTGAGGACATGGAAGTCTTGCCTGTTAGCAGTCTGGCACGCATGGCTGACTTTATGTTGCGCTGCGTTTCATGTGACCCTCGCATTATAAAAGTTTTTGGTGACACTCATTACTGGTTGGTGACACTTCTAGACCCATGCTACAAGGAGAACTTTCAATCTCGGCTGCCAGACGCAGAGAGGTGTACTAAAATGTTGCAGTACCAAAGGACCCTTGTAGCAGAATTGCTTAGAAAATTCCCATGTGAGAACGCTGGCAGCAGACGTCAGAGTTTGTTGTACAACCAAGGAGTCCAAGCGAGAGAGACAGAAGCGCAATCCAGCTCAGGATGGGGAGCAATGGCTAAGTTCTGGGGTAGTTTTCTCAGACTCTCCCATCATGCCAGCACAGAGGCAAGGGGTGCTGTCACAAAAATTGCAATGTTTGGGAAGATGCTGAGGGAGTACCTCGCAGATCGTACAAATGTCCACTGTGATTCCTCTGTGTCTTTTAATTATTGGGTATCCAAGCTGGACACGTGGCATGAACTTGCTCTCTAAGCCTTGGAGGTCCTGGCCTGCCCTGCTGCTAGCATTCTGTCTGAGTGCATTTTTAGTGCCTCTGGTGGAATTATAACATATAAGCACATCCCACTGTCAACTGAAGATGCTGACAGGCTGACTCTGATAAAAAATGAACAAAGGCTGGATTGGGCAAGATTCCTGTACACCATCAAGTGAAAACAGTGAAACATAACCTGTAATACATTGTCTTTTTTGTGGAGGTGTACTGTCATGCACCTCTCCCCAACCACACATGGCTATCCGCTTCCTGCTTTCAACTGTTTGGTGTTATCCTCCTCCTTATCCTCATCCTGATCATCCACAACACCAGGGTGAATGTATTCCGTGATGCAAAAGTCACAAAATTTTTGTGCAAGGATGTTTTTCAGATGCCTGTTACTAATTAGAATTATCAAAATGAGATGTACGTATATTTTTCCCATTTATTCTTATATATTCCAGTTTTAATATTTCTGCACCGTCCGTTTATTACCCAGTGTATACCTCTACAATATGAAAATATTTAAATACTATTATATTTTTTTTATATCCCTGTCTATGATCTGTTGCTAGGGTGAAACATATCTCGTTGGACACAACAATATGGCATCATATACATGAACCTGTGTTCACCCCTCCCTTTTGTTTACTTTCATCAGTGGATTCACATTTTTTTTTTTTAAATTTCAACATGATTTATCTTTATGTCTCCTCATTCTCCACCACTAGGTCACCAAGCTTAATGTCATCTGTGCCACTACAGGCAGTCAAAATTTTTGCCAAGGGTGTCTATGATGCCCATAGTATATTTTTTAAAAATGTATCCCCTTGGGGAAATTTTTGTCAGCCCATGCACTGCGTGTATGGGCATTACAAGTCTAGGAGACACACTCCTTTACATTGGGCCTATTTTTTCATGAGGCCTTCAGCAATGTCTCCTCATTCTCCACCACTAGATCACCAGGCTTAACGTCCTCTGTGCCGCTACAGACAGTCCAATTTTTGGCAAGGGTGTCTATGATGCACATAGTATTTTTTTTTTTAAAGTATCCCCCTTGGGAAAATGTTTGTCAGCTCATACACTTCGTGTATAGTCGTTACAAGCCTAGTAGTCCCGCTCCATATTATTGGGCCTAGTTTTTAATGAAGCGTTCATGCACCTCTGATCATTTTCCACCACTAGATCACCATGGTTCACGTGTTCCGTGCTGCTACAGACAGTCCAATTTTTGGCAAGGGTGTCTATGATGCCCATACACTATTTATAAATAATGTAGCCCCCATGGGGAAATGTTTGTCAGCAATGCACTTTGTTTATGGGCATTATTATTTATGAGGTTTTCAACAACGTTTCATCATTCTCTGCCACTAGATCACCAGGGTTAACGTGTTCTGTGCTGCTACAGCCAGTCCAATTTTTGTACAAGGATGTTTTTATGATGCCCATTACTAATTTGAAACCAAAACAAATGTTACTACCCAGGGGGAAATGTCATAAAAATTAGATGTACATATATTCTTCCCATTCATTCTTATATTTTACAGTTTTCATATCTCTGGACCATCTTCTTATGACCTAGTGTATACCTCTCCAATATAAAAATATTGAAATACTATTATATTACATTTTTATTTATATCCCTGTCTCTGAGCTGATGCTAGGGACCAACATATCTCGTTGGACACATTCTGGCTTCATATCTATGAACCTGTGTTCGCCCCTCCCTTTTGTTATTTTCTTTCATAGGTGGATTCACATCCATTATTCATTTGTTTGATTTCAGCATGATTTATCATTATGTCTCCTCATTTTCTGCCATTAGATCACCAGGGTAAACGTGTTCTGTGCTGCTACAGCCAGTCCAATTTTCGGCAAGGGTGTCTATGATGCCCATAAAATAGTTTTAAAAAATGTTCCCCCCATGGGGGAATGTTGTTCAGCCCATGCACTTAGTGTATGGGCATTACAAATCACTGACTTGTCCAGCTCATGCAAATATTGAATGGAGGAGATGAAAATAGAATCAAATCTTGTCACTTATTAGTGCATCATTAAAACAAGCTGACATGTTTTAGGCAGTACTGCTCTTAGTCATAGCTATGACTAAGGGCAGTACTGCCTGAAACGCATCGGCCTGTTTTTATGATGCACTAATAAAGGACAAGATTTTATTCTATTTTCATCTCCTCCATTCAATATTTGCATGAGCTGGACAAGTGAGTGATTTGCATTTTCACCAGGGAGTCGGCCGGTAGGAACTTGGTGGTGGTCCGTGCTCTGCACATGTCTATTGAGAATTGGATTCTAATACGTCTGGTTGGGTGAGCTGATGAAATCCTACTATCTGCAAATGGGCATTACAAGTCTAGGAGACCAGCTCCTTTAAATTGGGCCTAGTTTTTAATGAGGCCTTCCTCAACATGTCATCCATCTCTGCCACTAGATCACCAGCTTTACATGTTTCTTTCTGCTACAGCCAGTCAATTTTTGGGAAAGGGTGTCTATGATCCCCATTTTAAAAAAATGTAACCCCCATGGGGAAATGTTTGTCATCCCATGCACTTAGTGTATGGGCATTATGAGTCTAGGAGACCCGCTTCTTTGTAATGGGAATTTTTTTTTAAGAGGCCCTCCTCCATGATTCTTCCAAGGGGGGATTGTGTTGCTTGCACATTTGGTTCAAGGCGGCCCTTGCATTCAATGCATAAGGAAACAGTATGGCAGGACCAACTGAACAATGTGAAGTGGGTTTTCCTGTGGCCATCTAGTACCTGGGTTCAAAGGCTTATCGGGGTGCATATGACTTGGTAGCAGGGCAGGCCTTGCAGTTAATACATAAGAAAACAGTATGGGATTACAAAATGATTAATGTGAAGTGTATTTTCCTGTGGCTATCCAGTACCTGGGTTCAAAGGCTTATTGGCAGGCCTTGCATTCAATGCAATATTTTTTCAGGAAGCCCTCCCGTACCTCTCATGAAAGGGGTATTGGGGTGCATTGTAATTCTTGGCCGCCCAGCCACACACTGCATAGGCAATAACAGCATAGGAGACCCACTGTTTAATAATGGCCCTTTAAGAATATTATTGCCACCTGATGCCCCTCTAAAAATAGGTTTTGCGACTCTTCACCCCCGGAGCTTTTTCCGTTTTTCCGTTTTCATTTTTCGCTCCCCTCCTTCCCAGAGCCATAACTTTTTTATTTTTCTGTCAATTTGGCCATGTGAGGGCTTATTTTTTGTGGGACGAGTTGTACTTTTGAACGACATCATTGGTTTTAGCATGTCGTGTACTAGAAAACGGGAAAAAAATTCCAAGTGCAGTGAAATTGCAAAAAAAGTGCAATCCCACACTTGTTTTTTGCTTGCCTATTTTGCTAGGTTCACTAAATGCTAAAACTGACCTGCCATTATGATTCTCCAGGTCACTACGAGTTCATAGACACCTAATATGACTAGGTTATTTTTCACCTAAGTGGTGAAAAAAAATTCCAAACTTTGCAAAAAACAAAACAAAATTGCGCCATTTTCCGATACTCGTAGCGTCTCCATTTTTCGTGATCTGGGGTCAGGTGAGGGCTTATTTTTCGCGTGCCGAGCTGGCGTTTTTAATGATAGCATTTTGGTGTAGATACGTTCTTTTGATCGCCCGTTATTGCATTTTAATGCAATGTCGTGGCGACCAAAAAAACGTAAATCTGGCGTTTCGAATTTTTTTCTCATTACGCCATTTAGCCATCAGGTTAATGCTTTTTTTTTATTGATAGATCGGGTGATTCTGAACGCGGCGATACCAAATATGTGTAGGTTGGGGTTTTTTTTTATTGATTTATTTTGATTGGGGCGAAAGGGGGGTGATTTAAACTTTTATTTTTTTTTTATTTTTTTCACATTTTTAAAAACTTTTTTTTTTTACTTTTGCCATGCTTCTATAGCCTCCATGGGAGGCTAGAAGCAGGCACAGCCCGATCGGCTCTGCTACATAACAGCGATCATCAGATCGCTGTTATGTAGCTAAAATGCAGGTGTGCTGTGAGCGCCGACCACAGGGGGGCGCTCACAGCCACCGGCAATCAGTAACCATAGAGGTCTCAAGGACCTCTATGGTTACAATGGAGGAGCATCGCCGACCCCCGATCATGTGACGGGGGTCGGCGATGCGCTCATATCCGGCCGCACGGCCGGATGCGGTAGTTAAATGCCGCTGTCTGCGTTTGACAGCGGCATTTAACTAGTTAATAGCGGCGGGTGATCGCGATTTCACCCGCCGCTATTGCGCGCACATGTCAGCTGTAAAAAACAGCTGACATGTCGCGACTTTGATGTGCGCTCACCGCCGGAGCACACATCAAAGCGGGGGTCCCGACATGTGACGTACTATTCCGTCACATGTCGGGAAGGGGTTAATAGTCCCACCCATTTCAGAAATGAAACAAGATGTGTCTCCTTATTTGTCACATACCACATGGCCAGCTAGGGTTGTTACCGTATATACTCGAGTATAAGCCGACCCGAGTATAAGCCGACCCCCCTAATTTTGCCACAAAAAACTGGGAAAACTTATTGACTCGAGTATAAGCCTAGGGTGGAAAATGCAGCAGCTACTGGTAAATTTCAAAAATAAAAATAGATGCTCCATACTGTTCATTATGGCCCCATAGCTGTGCCATATAGTGCTCTGCACCGTTCATTATTGCCCCATAGCTGTACCATAAAAAGCTGTGCCATATAGTGCTCTGCACCGTTCATAATTGCCCCATAGCAGTGCCATATAGTGCTCTGCGCCGTTCATTATTTCCTCATAGCTGTGTCATATAGTGTTCTGCGCCGTTCATTATTTCCCCATAGCTGTGCCATAGAGTGCTCTGCGCCGTTCATTATTTCCCCATAGCTGTGCCATAGAGTGCTCTGCACCGTTTATTATTGCCCCATAGCTGTACCATATAGTGCTCTGCGCCGTTCATTATTTCCCCATAGCTGTGCCATAGAGTGCTCTGCACCGTTCATAATTGCCCCATAGCTGTGCCATATAGTGCTCTGCACCGTTCATTATTGCCCCATAGGATGTGCCATAGAAAGCTGTGCCATATAGTGCTCTGCACCGTTCATTATTGCCCCATAGCTGTGCCATATAGTGCTCTGCACCGTTCATTATTGCCCCATAGCTGTGCCATATAGTGCTCTGCACCGTTCATAATTGCCCCATAGCTGTGCCATATAGTGCTCTGCACTGTTCAGGATTGCCCCATAGCTGTGCCATATAGTGCTCTGCACCGTTCAGAATTGCCCCATAGATGTGCCATAGAAAGCTGTGCCATATAGTGCTCTGCACCGTTCATTATTGCCCCATAGCTGTGCCATATAGTGCTCTGCACCGCTCCTTATTGCCCCATAGCTGTGCCATATAGTGCTCTGCACCGTTCATAATTGCCCCATAGCTGTGCCATATAGTGCTCTGCACCGTTCATAATTGCCCCATAGCTGTGCCATATAGAGCTCTGCACCGTTCAGAATTGCCCCATAGCTGTGCCATAGAAAGCTGTGCCATTGCTGCTGCTGCTGCTGCAATAAAAATAATAAAACACATACTCACCTGTCTTGCTTGCAGCTCCTCAGCGTCCCGTCCCGGCGTCTCTCTGCACTGACTGATCAGGCAGAGGGCGGCGCGCACACTATATGCGCCATCGCGCCCTCTGACCTGCACAGTCAGTGCGGAGAGACGCCGGGAAGATGGAGCGGCGCCCGGCGTGTGGAACGTGGACAGGTGAATATGACATACTTACCCGCTCCTTCCCCCGGACAGCTGGTCTTCGGTGCCGCAGCCTCTTCCTCTGTCAGCGGTCACCGGCACCGCTGATTAGAGAAATGAATAGGCGGCTCCGCCCCTTTGGGAGTGGAGTCCATAGTCATTTCTCTAATGAGCGGTCCCACGTGACCGCTGAACAGGGGAAGAGCTGCGGCACCCGGAGACCGTGGGACTGCAGGGACAGCGCCAGGAGCCCCGGAAGCAGGTAAGTATGCCTCAGCGCCCTCTCCCCCTCACCCGCCGACCCTGCCGCCGACCGTGACTCGAGTATAAGCCGAGAGGGGCACTTTCAGCCCAAAAATTTGGGCTGAAAATCTCGGCTTATACTCGAGTATACACGGTAAATGTTACAATGACATTTCCTAGTGAATCCATTTGTATTGGTTGAAAGCAATGTTAAAGTTGAAAAACGCTTCAAAAACGCAGCGTGTTAACATAGCAAAAGTGGTGGAGGAACATTTTGGTCTGCGGTTAATTATCTTGCCTTATATACAAGTCATTACCCTGGAAAGGATGTACCTTAACATATTTCCCAGCAAAATCCATTTTGGTTTTGTTTTTGTATGTTTTTTGGTGCACCTGTAAAAATGGGGTGAAACTCTGACAACATTGCTTACAGCTGTGACCTAGGAGTCAGGAATACTTCCGGAGGCGAACCCCATGATGTTCCTGTGTCAGTTGAGCAGTGTTTCCATCATTTTCAGACGTTTTTAGACCTTGAAAGGACGTCCGGGGGGGATCGCGTTAAAATACTCGTGTTTCCCACAGACTTACATTGGGCTCGTTGTTCTGGCCGAGTACCGAGTGTTCCCATTAGCTCGACCTGAGCAACAAGCACCCGAGCATTTTAGTGCTCACTCATCACTAGTTTTCAGTCCTCTTAGGAGACTTGAACTGTGATAGACTGATTGATGATCCTATATAGTGCAATTCAAGCATATTTGAGGATACACAGAAAATCACAGTCTATGATCTATGGATGTTAATTACACTTGAACTTTTTTTGCTTTTTCCAACACAGGACATTGTCACAAATTAATCAATGCTGCAAAGCGTGTGTATATATATTTGTGGGCAGGTATTTCATGAGGTTGATGTGTTTGAAGCATCAAGTCATTGTTATCCAAAGCTTGTTAATGTGTACTACAGGACTATGAATACACACACATAAATGTCCTGTGTACTACAGGACTATGAATACACACACATAAGTGAGCTTTAGATGACAATGACACTTGCCCTTTTAATGCTACATCAACTTTCAGAAATGCCTGCCCACATACAGTATATACACATGTGCCTTGAATGTAGTATTGATTATGACAAGGTCCTGTGTTGGAAACAGCAAAAAAGTGTCAGTGTCTTCAGCATCCACAGCCTACTGATGTGCATCTGTGCCCGGGCTCCGTAGTAGACTGTTATTCTGTGTATCTTGCAATCGACTTGAATTGCAGGACATAGGACAATCGATCAGACAAACGCAGTTCAATCCCCCTAAGAGGACTAAAAGGAAAAGTGAAAAGTAAAGTTATAAAAAAATAAATAAAATAAAAATTAGAATCACTCGCTCCCCCCAATAAAAATAGATATTAAATAATAAACATGTACAGTATTATCATAAAAAGTCCAATCTATGAAAAAATAAAATTATTTAACCTATACAGTTAACACTGTAGCGAACAAACGAAAAAGAAAACAAAATAATTAATGGCCAGAATTCAGTGGCATACTGCTATGGCTGGCATTAGGGACAAGCAGACTAGGCAGCTGCCGAGAGCACTCGCTCCCCCAGGGGCCCCTAAGCCAGTGGTGTGCCGCTAATAGCATCATACCACGCTGTCGCTATAGGGCCCGTGACTCAGCCCCCCCGAGTTCAACTGTATCGACATCGTAGATAGTTTCTATGGGGAGGCTACATTATATTCTATGGGGGCTGCATTACATTCAATGAGGTGGCTATATTACATTCTATGAGGGGCCTGCATTATACTCTAAGGGGGGCTGCATTATACTCTGAGTGGGCTGGATTATAATCTATGGGGTGGCTGTATTATACTCTGAGGGGGGCTGCATTATACTCTTATTGAGGACTATGGGCAGTGCATTACACTATGTGTACTATATGGGACCTGCATATTACTGTATGGAGGACTATGGGGAATGCATTATACTACATGAAGAACTATGGAGTGCATTATACTTTGTTGAGTGCATTGTACTACACGGAGGACTATAAGGAGTGTATTATACTATATGGGGGACTGAGAAGTGTATTTTAATATATGGAAGACTATGGGGTGCATTATACTATGGGGAGTGCATTGTACTACATGGAGGACTATGGGGGTGTATTTTACTATATGGAGGACTATAGGGAGTGTATTATACCATATAGAGGACTATGGGGAGTGTAGTATACCAAATGGAGGACTATAGGGAGTGTATTTTATGATATGGAGGACTATGGGGAGTGTATTATATCATATGGAGGACTATGGGGAGTGTATTATATCATATGGAGGACTATGGGGAGTGTATTATACCATTATAGAGGACTGTGGGAAGTGTATTATACTATATGGAGGACTATGGGGAGTGTATTATACTATATGGAGGGCTATGGGGTGCATTATGCTATGTGGAGTGCATTGTACTACACAAAGGACTATAAGGAGTGTATTATACTATATGGAGGATTGAGGAGTGTATTTTAATATATGGAGGATTATGGGGTGCATTATACTATGGGGAGTGCATTGTACTACATGGAGGACTATGAGGAGTGTATTATACCATATAGAGGACTACAGGGAGTGTATTATACCATTATAGAGGACTATGGGAAGCGTATTATACTATAGGGAGGACTATAGGGAGTGTATTATACCATATGGAGGACTATGAGGAGTGTGTTTTGCTAAACCAGCAAAATGCTGCCTATTCATTAAGTGATTGAATTGTTTATGCAGGAACAAAAATAATTATTCTCATCAGAACATTGCACGGTGAAAACTTCAGATATGCTGCTGATAAGATGATACTGTATGTGGATAGATTGATCTACTAATGATCATTCAGTCCCCAGCATTCTTCCTCAGCCAGTGTAAAGAGGCCGGAAAACATGTGTCGAACAACTTCAATATTGTTGATCACACCCGGTTAGCAGCCTGAAATCAGCACATGTGAATACAACCAAAATGTTTCTGTGTGATGGTGCAATATATTAATATATTTGCATTTGGGGCCCAATTTAAAATTTTTACCCAGGGCCCCACTTTGCCTAAAAATGGCCCATCATACTGCCAATGGCACCAGGCCACGCGGCCGCTATGATCCCTCCCACACCCTGGCGGCATTGCACTTGCAACTGTATCAGCATCCTGGATGGATTTTTTTGCTTTTCAGTGAATTATAACAATTCATCCCACAAATAAACAAGCCCTCACATTGTTTTGTGAATAGAAACATTTAAAAAGTTATGGCTCTTTGGAAAAGGAGAGGAAAAAATGAAAATTGACTGCTTTGTGAAGATATTAGCAATAACCCTCTTTAAACTCTGCACACAACCAGTATATCTTCTTGTGAATAACCCTGTACATCTTACATTTTCATATACAAGACCTGTGTTTACACTCCTTTCTTTCGGGATTACCCATAAAGAGAACCTATTACCTCTTGTAAAATTTCATAGCTTCATGATGCGAAAGGAAAACAAAGTATAATTTTTTTCTCCATTATACACAGCTCAAAAAAAATAAAGGGAACACTAAAATCACACATCATAGATTTCACTGGATGAAATATTTGAGTTGTAAATCTTTATTCATTACATAGTGTAATGTGTTGAGAACAATAAAACCTAAAAATGATCGAAGTAAATCACAACTAATATCCCACGGAGGTCTGGAGTTGGAATGATGCTCAAAATCAAAGTGGAAAATGAAGTTACAGGCTGATCCAACTTTAGTGGAAATGCCTCAAGGCAAGGAAATGATACTCTATAGTGTGTGTGGCCTCCACGTTCCTGTATGACCTCCCTACAACGCCTGGGCATGCTGGTTGGTGCAAGACATGATGTCCCAAATGTGTTCAATCGGATTTAGGTCTGGGAACTGCTGACACACGCCAGCGACATGAGGTCTGGCATTGTCCTGCATTAGGAGGAACCCAGGGCCAACTGCACCAGCATATGGTCTCACAAGGGGTCTGAGGATCTCATCTTGGTACCTAATGGCAGTCAGGCTACCTCTGGCGAGCACATGGAGGGTTGTGCGGCCCTCCAAAGAAATGCCACCCCACACCATTACTGACCCACTGCCAAACCGGTCATGCTGAAGGATGTTTCAGGCAGATCACTCTCCACAGCGTCTCCAGACTCTGCCACATCTGCTACATGTGCTCAGTGTGAACCTGCTTTTATCTGTGAAGAGCACAGGGCGCCAGTGGCGAATTTGCCAATCCTGGTGTTCTGTGGCAAATGCCAAGCATCCTGCATGTGTTGAGCTGTGAGCACAACCCCCATCGGTGGACGTCGGGCACTCAGACCATCCTCATGGAGTCGGTTTCTAACCATTTGTGCAGATACATGCACATTTGTGGCCTGCTGGAGGTCATTTTGCAGGGCTCTGGAAGTGCGCCTCATGTTTCTCCTTGCACAAAGGCTGAGGTAGCAGTCCTGCTGCTGGGTTGTTCCCCTACTACGGCCCCCTCCACATCTCCTGGTGTACGGGTCTGTCTCCTGGTAGAGCCTCCAGCCTCTGGACACTACGCTGACAGACACAGCAAACCTTCTTGCCACAGCTCGCATTAATGTGCCATCCTGGATGAGCTGCACTACCTGAGCCACTTGGGTGGGTTGTAGAGTTCGTCTCATGCTACCACGAGTGTGAAAGGACAACCAAAAGTGACCAAAACATCAGCCAGAAAGCATTGGTACCGAGATGTGGTCTGTGGGTCCCCCCTGCAGAACTACTCCTTTATTGAGTGTGTCTTGATAATTGCCAATAATTTCCATCTGTTGCCTATTCCATTTGCACAACAGTATGTGAAATTGATTTTCAAACAGTGTTGCTTCCTAAGTGGACAGTTTGATCTCACAGAAGTTTGATTTACTTGGAGTTATATTCTGTTGTTTACGTGTTCCCTTTATTTTTTTGAGCAGTGTATATTAGAAAAATGAAAAAAATCCTGTCAAAATTAGTGATAATTACTCTGACCCATTAAAGTGAGTCTGTCACCTGCAAAATGAAAACTAAACAATTATATAGGTATGTAGGAGATGTACTCCTTGTAAAATCATAAATGTAATAATGCTTTTAGCTGGTTAGTTGGCTTAAAAAAAATACTTCATATGCAAATGAGGGCTGGTGCTGCACCCTTGTCAAAGTCAAGAGGTCATTGCACTGTTATGCCCCTTCATTTTTCATACTGAGGGCTGTCATATCTTGATTGACACACATATTGTGTGAGTGCTGCCTGAACTACCTGAACACAGTGCTGACTCTCATGGATGGCTCCTTTCTGCAGTACAGTATCGTGCAATGGCCGCAGACAGGAGCCAGAGATGAGAGCTGGCAGTGACACTATGTGAGCGCAGCAGCAGTGTCCATGTGGAGGTTCAGAATTTCCAGCACTAATTGATGACCCCTGCCTGCAGTTGCTGTCACTACTATACTGAGGACAAGAGCCAGTAATGACATCTGGTATTTACACTATGTGAGCTCAACTACATGATGAGGTGCATAATAGCTGGCTCCACTAGTGGACACAGAGAAGGGCCCCTGTGCAAGAACAGTATATTGGCTCTTTGCAGTCCAATAGCTCGTCATAGTGCACAACTCCACCGATTTTAGAGGTGGAAATGAGCCCCCTGAACTCGTGGGCCCCTGAGTGGCTGTACAGGCTGCACCGATGATATGTCCTCCCCTGGCTGGCCCCTTGAAGGCTCCTGTCTGAGGCCGCCGCTCAGTACTGTACAGCAGATAAAAGCCATCAATGACAGCTGGCAATGACACTATGATAGCTCGGTTGCCATGTCCATGTGGGGGGTATTAATATATATATTTTTTTTTTCCAACTAAACCACTATAAGCAATACTACAGGCGTGATTTTTAAAGGGGTTAATCCCCTACATGCCTGTATAATCCCCTACATGCCTATCCCCTTGATAAAGCAGGCTACTTCCAAAGCGAAACGCGCGTCGGGGGTCTCTCCTGGTCCCAGCCCGGTGTCCTGGTTCGCCCATCCTTTATCGCGGTAAGCACACCCTCGCTATGGAGCATGACTAGCGAACCAATGTCGCTTTATTATATGATATATAACAGAGTGTGCCCCGCGGTTGTATAGGTACATTTTCTACCAGTGCTTACGTATTTAATTTTCCTTTGGGCACCGCTCACCGGTGGGAACTTTGTTTCCATGTTCTGTCCTCATGCATTTTTTGTACGTACTTGATACATGTCTTATATTTATAGAGTTTAGGTGTATTTACCTTTTTGTATATTTAATAAATTTTGATACCCGTTATACTCCTTAGTCCTCTTTATTCTCATGCCTGTATGAGTGGTTTAGTTACTATTTTTGGGGTAACAGACTCTCTTTAAGACGGATTCCTGTGTGTTATGGAGTAGCATGGGGTAAGGCTAGACACATCACTGCAATTTTCTTAGTGTGACGTGGCTGTCTGCCTTTATACAGTATGTAGTAAGAGACTGAGATTAAACCTTTACAAGCAGCTATGTCCTTCTCTTGCAGATTAACCCTTTACATCTGAATCTTCATAAATTTATTGGACTTATCTGTATTGTGTCACAGAGGGAAAATTGCATTTAGATTGCAGTGATTGGAAAGTGGATTTGTTATCTCAGCAAACTTAAATATTCATGATTCCAACTATTCTCTATATATTGTCAATGTCAGACAATCTGATATCTAGGGTGTGAAAAGAAAGAATAGGAGGCATAGTCATAAAGAACAGGAAATATTTGGCATTAAACCCAAATACATCTAGTGAAATCCACTGTTAGGGAGCCTAAGTAATGCAGGGGGTATATGTCCAGATAGGAGATAAGGGATGGAGAAGTGCAAAATAAAATTTCTTTGTCTAAAACTATTTTCTATACACAGAAAATGAGGCCCATGACACCAAACAATGTAACTGAGCCATTTAGTATTATTTCGCAATATCTGGAATTGAGAGGCCCACCAGTGAAGAATAAGCAGAAAAACAAATTTAGGGATGTGATGTTTCTTATTATCCCAGATAACCCTCCTAATGAGTCTCTGTGTGTATGAGCAGTAAGGTGCAAGATTTAATATAACTGACGAACACAGGAGGCAAATAGGAATTACGGATAGTCCTCAAACCTAATCCAAAGTAATATGCCTTCCATATCCAGCAGCAAAAATGAGTCCTAACAAAGGATATAGGTTTTCCCCATTTATGCAATATCTGGATTAGATAGGATTTATTATTTCTCGTGCAGGTACGGACTGGGGCTGAAATTCAGCCCTGGCATTTGAGATCACACAGGCCCATGTGGTCCCCATCCCCAAGCACCAGATGGGATATATTACTAATATTACCCTGGATGGAGGAAAGGAAGATTTACTACAAGACCAATATTTCTAATGTTCCCTATGGCCTGCTGGGGTAAGTGACCGAGTCAGCAACTTTGTGCTTTGTCACACCTCTTAACAGTATGGGTGTATTGAGAACACTGATTCTGTTAACAACATAGCAGACAATGCGGCCCATGACCAGACAGGCCCTTCTGGCATTTGCCAGAATTGCCCTATGGCCAGTCCGGCCCTGTTCTCGTGTCTCGTACAGTATATCTTCCACAACAAAGGCCATATATGAAACATAGAGAGGAAACATTTTGATATTTTGCTAACACCTGTGTATACATGTACACAATTCTGAGCCCAAGCAGGGAAAGGGCCTTATTTGCACAAGAGATGAAAGAATTAGCAAAATAAAAAAAGTGCTAGGACAAACATAACTAAGAATAATGCAAATCTTATATATTCAGAGATATAGAGATAAATTAAATCGTCTCACAGCATCAAAATGTCATGTTTGAAACATATGTTTCTAAATTTAGACCGATCCGACTCCTTCATAGTCCTGATTGCCAGATGTCTTTATGAAGTTCACAACTTTAAACAAAAACATAAATAAAACTTCTGCTCTACTCTGAACACATTGCCTGAGTAATTATAACTACTCAATACTCTGGAGTACATTGCTCAAGAAAGAAGGCAAGTAAAGGGAACCTGTCAGCAGGATTTTGCTAAGTAACCTAAAGACACTTTCAGGTTGGCAGTGTTAAACTGATTAAAATTATACCTGGTGAGAAGAAATCTGTCTTGTAGTTCTTGTCTAACTGGTTTTAGAAGTTTGCAGCTAATGAGATTCTTGTGCTCTGGGGCGGGACTGTAGGCAGAGTCTAATCTTCCTTCTCTAAACCAGAGAAACCAAGGAGAGTTTGACATCCTCCATAATTCGAAATTTGCTTCCACCTCCAAGGCTTCTCTCTTGCTGCACCAGTTTTCTGGAATGCACTGCCCCAGACCATACAACTAATACCTGCCCTCACATTTTTTAGCATGCTCTCAAAATACATCTCTTTTGATAAGCCTATCACCTCTATTCACTAACCTACCCATCTCCTGTTCCCTCTTTCTAAATTTTCCTCAGAATCTGGTCCCTCCTACTCATCTGTTGCCACACCCTTCATGCACCCAATAGAACTTAGTAACTATACTTATACAGGTACTGTCTGATGTCTGTATCATGCAGTATTAATTGAAATGCTCTCTTTATAATGATGGCTGGACCATACGTGACAAGCACTTTCTACCTATTGTGTCCCCCTTATTTCCTTATTTATTGTAATCTTGTGAGCAGGACACTCACTCCTCCTGTAATTGAACTATGTGTTGCTTAGTATTGTTTTTATTGTCGGTACATGTCCCTGTGTAATTGTAAAGTGCTGCAAAGTTTGTTGGTGCTTTATAAAAAAAAATATTATTATTAACTGTAGTCACACTAGCTCACTTACTCTTCATTCATAGAAACACTTTGAGATTTTCATTATCAGGATCAGTGGGGGTCCTAGCGGTCAACCCCCAGCACTTATCCCACAGACAGCTTTACATGGTTTTTAACCTCAAAAGTTATAAGGGGGTGACCACTTTATTTTCTTTTCCACAAATATAGTGTTGACATGATTTTGTGCCTCTTATCAATATATAGGCATTACAGGTGCTCTTCCTGCACTTGTTAGAGCTGCTTTAGTCATACCTCACCTGTCCAAAAAATGGCTGCTGATGGAGGAGCATGCCACCAGTCCTGTCCATCAGCCTCCTCCAATTGAGAAACAGCTTTCCTGCGTAATATATTTTATATCTCTGGAGTCCAGATGGACTTGGCTGGCCACATGCTCTATGATTATGGAGGAGGACAGGAGAGCAGTGAGGAAT
This sequence comes from Ranitomeya variabilis, assembly GCF_051348905.1. NCBI lineage: Eukaryota > Metazoa > Chordata > Amphibia > Anura > Dendrobatidae > Ranitomeya > Ranitomeya variabilis. Next base: position 116,211,468 of record NC_135238.1, read on the forward strand.
GCTACACTTACACGTGCAGGAGGAGAACTCATAATAAATATATATTAGTGAGTGCTACAGAGTTATGTCTCCAATACATTTGGTAAAATAAAGAGGCCAACCCCTTTATATTGCTGTGATAGCACAACTAAAGAGTCCGCTCCAGAGGAGTAGTAGAGAGCACCTTGGGACAAATCAGTCCCCATTTTTAATGAAACAATCAACAGATACAAAATGAAAGATGTCTCATGCTGTGTGGATAACTGACATGGACAACAAACCGGCGAATGAAAGCAATGGATCAAATATGGAAGCAAATCACTGATCACAAGGTGTGAACCGAACACTAGATCATCAAGTTACAGGGAGGCCAGCACTGTGCCACCAGGACAACATATAATGGGGTCTGCAATATAGAGTCACCACATTCTGTCAGCAGGAAACTGGGCTACGTGCCTCGACTTCTGCAGGTAAAGCACACATAGGGGCTGCACTCAGGGGACCTGCTCGCCTCTACATTTCATGCAGAAGGCTGTGGATTTGCTCTATTCTGTGCGCTAAGCAATTTTATAAAAAAATAAATGTATATAAAAATGAAAGACTTTAATTTCCCATTCTTAGGTATGCGCTTTCTAAGTATCAGGGGCTTTTCTACTCATTTTTGTTCCACTCAGTGAATGTGAAGTGAGAGAATGGTGCCCATAGCTCAGCACCTACAAACACTTTGGTAAATGGCGACTGCCTGTTCTCATTGTGAACTCCGATATTCTGCTCTATCCCATGAATAGCATTATTATCATGAATAACATTTATTGTTCAGCAAATCGCACGTCTGAACAACATGACCCAATTCTTTGCTTATCGCCACAAGTCTCGTTCCAGAGACCTTTACTCTAATCACATTGACCTTCCCATTAAGAGTGAAGAAATAGTTCAGTTCACTAAGAAACATAACACGATCTCCTTCGTACACTGAGCGACGAGTTCCCAGATCCGCAGTGGAAAATGATTTCGGCATGCTGCCATGTTATTAGTTCAGAAACCCACATCATGAAACATGTGATCCCGACAACAACCATAGGTTAATGGGAGACAAAGAGACACTGCTTGGACCTATGAAGGCAACATTTTCAGAAACTTCAAGTAACAAACAAAATTAATTCCAAAAGCCTGAAAGAAAACGAGACAAGCAGCGACTACTTACTTACTGGACAAAAGGACAGGAATCTGAGACGGGAAGTGTTGCTGTGAGTTCTAATGGTTTGCAGATGCTTGCTAGACACAGCTACAGGCTCTGAGCACAACGTTTTATGGGCAGAGACTTCCAAAGTACTTGGTAACAGAAGTTGTATTTATTCATTTAGTATGGTCGGGATATGGCCGTATTCACAAATGCTTCATACCTCATTAACAAAAAGAAAGGAAACCTAAATATTTCTGTATTAAGTATGGGATCATATTGCAATCCACTTGGCAAAACACAGCTGCAGATAACTGATTAATACAATGTAAGGAAGAATAGACTGCCATGATGGCAGCTCACTGCTCTCTATGTCTCTGTCATCTCTCTGAGGCCGGCCTCACACTGGCGAGTTTTACGGACGTATGAGCGCAGAAAATACACCCGTAAAATAAGGCATAACACACGGCCCAATGATTCTCTATGTCCCAGCTCCTATCAGCCATATTTTACCGATCCGTATTATACGGTCTTCTACGGCCGTACAAGATCGCAGCATGCTGCGTTTGTCACCGTAATGCGCAAAAAAATCGCCAATGAAAGTCTATGGGGCCAGAAAAATACGGATTACACACTGACCAGCAGTGTGACTTGCGAGAAATACGCAGCAGTGTTCTATAGAAAAGCCGGTAATTCAATTGCCAGGTTTTCATTTCTCCTTCCCAAACCCAACAGGATATGAGACATGGTTTACATACAGTAAACCATCTCATATCCCTTATTTTTTTGCATATTCCACACTACTAATGTTAGTAGTGTGTATGTGCAAAATTTTGGCGCTGTAGCTACTAAAATAAAGGGTTAAATGGCGGAAAAAATTGGCGTGGGCTCCTGCACAATTTTCTCCGCCAGAGTGGTAAAGCCAGTGACTGAGGGCAGATATTAATAGCCTAGAGAGGGTCCATGGTTATTGGCCCCCCTGGCTACAAACATCTGCCCCCAACCACCCCAGAAAAGGCACATCTGGAAGATGCGCCTATTCTGGCACTTGGCCACCCTCTTCCCACTCCCGTGTAGCGGTGGGATATGGGGTAATGAAGGGTTAATGTCACCTTGCTACTGTAAGGTGACATTAAGCCAGATTAAAAATGGAGAGGCGTCAATTATGACACCTATCCATTATTAATCCAATAGTACGAAATGGTTAATAAAACACACACACATTATTACAAAGTCCTTTAACCCCTTCATGACCCAGCCTATTTTGGCCTTAATGACCTTGCCGTTTTTTGCAATTCTGACCAGTGTCCCTTTATGAGGTAATAACTCAGGAACGCTTCAACGGATCCTAGCGATTCTGAGATTGTTTTTTTGTGACATATTGGGCTTCATGTTAGTGGTAAATTTAGGTCGATAATTTCTGAGTTTATTTGTGAAAAAAATGGAAATTTGGCAAAAATGTTGAAAATTTCGCAATTTTCACATTTTGAATTTTTATTCTGTTAAACCAGAGAGTTATGTGACACAAAATAGTTAATAAATAACATTTCCCACATGTCTACTTTACATCAGCACAATTTTGGAAACAAATTTTTTTTTTGCTAGGAAGTTATAAGGGTTAAAATTTGACCAGTGATTTCTCATTTTTACAACAAAATTTACAAAACCATTTTTTTTAGGGACCACCTCACATTTGAAGTCAGTTTGAGGGTTCTATATGGCTGAAAATACCCAAAAGTGACACCATTCTAAAAACTGCACCCCTCAAGGTGCTCAAAACCACATTCAAGAAGTTTATTAACCCTTCAGGTGTTTCACAGCAGCAGAAGCAACATGGAAGTAAAAAATGAACATTTAACTTTTTAGTCACAAAAATGATATTTTAGCGAAATTTTTTTTATTTTCCCAAGGGTAAAAGGAGAAACTGGACCATGGACGTTGTTGTCCAATTTGTCCTGAGTACGCTGATACCTCATATGTGGGGGTAAACCACTGTTTGGGCGCACGGCAGGGCTCGGAAGGGAAGGAGCGCCATTTGACTTTTTCAATGAAAAATTGGCTCCAATCTTTAGCGGACACCATGTCGCGTTTGGAGAGCCCCCGTGTGCCTAAACATTGGAGCTCCCCCACAAGTGACCCCATTTTGGAAACTAGACCCCCCAAGGAACTTATCTAGAAGAATAGTGAGCACTTTAAACCCCCAGGTGCTTCACAAATTGATCCATAAAAATGAAAAAGTACTTTTTTTTCACAAAAAAATTATTTTAGCCTCAATTTTTTCATTTTCACATGGGCAACAGGATAAAATGGATCCTAAATTTTGTTGGGCAATTTCTCCTGAGTACACCAGTACCTCACATGTGGGGGTAAACCACTGTTTGGGTACATGGTAAGGCTCGGAAGGGAAGGAGCGCCATTTGACTTTTTGAATGGAAAATTATCTCCATCGTTAGCGGACACCATGTCACGTTTGGAAAGCCCCTGTGTGCCTAAACATTGGAGCTCCCCTACAAGTGACCCCATTTTGGAAACTAGACCCCCCAAGGAACTCATCTAGAGGCATAGTGAGCACTTTAAACCCCCAGGTGCTTCACAAATTGATCCGCAAAAATGAAAAAGTACTTTTTTTTCACACAAAATTTCTTTTAGCCTCAATTCTTTCATTTTCACATGGGCAACAGGATAAAATGGATCCTAAAATTTGTTGGGCAATTTCTCCTGAGTATGCCGATACCTCATATGTGGGGGTAAACCACTGTTTGGGTGCACGGCAAGGCTCGGAAGGGGAGGCGTGCCATTTGACTTTTTGAATGGAAAATTAGCTCCAATCGTTAGCGGACACCATGTCGCGTTTGGAGAGCCCCTGTGTGCCTAAACATTGGAGCTCCCCTACAAGTGACCCCATTTTGGAAACTAGACCCCCCAAGGAACTTATCTAGATGCATAGTGAGCACTTATAACCCCCAGGTGCTTCACAGAAGTTTATAACGCAGAGCCGTGAAAATAAAAAAATAATTTTTCTTTCCTCAAAAATGATTTTTAGCCCAGAATTTTTTATTTTCCCAAGGGTAATAGGAGAAATTGGACCCCAAATGTTGTTGTCCAGTTTGTCCTGAGTACGATGATACCCCATATGTGGGGGTAAACCACTGTTTGGGCGCACGGCAGGGCTCGGAAGGGAAGGCACGCCATTTGGCTTTTTGAATGGAAAATTAGCTCCAATCATTAGCGGACACCATGTCGCGTTTGGAGAGCCCCTGTGTGCCTAAACATTGGAGCTCCCGCACAAGTGACCCCATTTTGGAAACTAGACCTCCCAAGGAACTAATCTAGATGTGTGGTGAGCACTTTGAACCCCCAAGTGCTTCACAGACGTTTATAACGCAGAGCCATGAAAATAAAAAATAATTTTTCTTTTCTCAAAAATGATTTTTTAGCCCACAATTTTTTATTTTCCCAAGGGTAATAGGAGAAATTGGACCCCAAAAATTGTTTTCCAGTTTCTCCTGAGTACGATGATACCCCATATGTGGGGGTAAACCACTGTTTTGGCACACGTCGGGGTTCGGAAGGGAAGTAGTGACGTTTTGAAATGCAGACTTTGATGGAATGCTCTGCGGGCATCAGGTTGCGTTGCAGAGCCCCTGATGTGCCTAAACAGTAGGAACTCCCCACAAGTGACCCCATTTTGGAAACTAGACCCCCCAAGGAACTTATATAGATGTGTGGTGAGCACGTTCAACCCCCAAGTGCTTCACAGAAGTTTACAACGCAGAGCCGTGAAAATAAAAAATCATTTTTCTTTCCTCAAAAAAGATGTTTTAGCAAGCAATTTTTTATTTTCACAAGGGTAACAGGAGAATTTGGACCCCAATATTTGTTGCCCAGTTTGTTGTGAGTACGCTGATACCCCATATGTGGGGGTAAACCACTGTTTGGGCACACGTCAGGGCTCAGAAGGGAAGTAGTGACATTTGAAATGCAGACTTTGATGGAATGGTCTGCGGGCGTCACATTGCATTTGCAGAGCCCCTGATGTGCCTAAACAGTAGAAACACCCCACAAGTGACCCCATTTTGGAAACTAGACCCCCCAAGGAACTTATATAGATGTGTGGTGAGCACGTTCAACCCCCAAGTGCTTCACAGAAGTTTACAACGCAGAGCCGTGAAAATAAAAAATCATTTTTCTTTCCTCAAAAAAGATGTTTTAGCAAGCAATTTTTTATTTTCACAAGGGTAACAGGAGAATTTGGACCCCAATATTTGTTGCCCAGTTTGTTGTGAGTACGCTGATACCCCATATGTGGGGGTAAACCACTGTTTGGGCACACGTCAGGGCTCGGAAGGGAAGTAGTGACATTTGAAATGCAGACTTTGATGGAATGGTCTGCGGGCGTCACATTGCATTTGCAGAGCCCCTGATGTGCCTAAACAGTAGAAACACCCCACAAATGACCCCATTTTGGAAACTAGACCCCCGAAGGAACTTATCTAGATGTGTGGTGAGCACTTTCAACCCCCAAGTGCTTCACAGAAGTTTATAACGCAGAGCCATGAAAATAAAAAATAATTGTTCTTTCCTCAAAAATTATGTTTTAGCAAGTAATTTTTTATTTTTGCAAGGGTAACAGGAGAAATTGGACCCCAACAGTTGTTGCCCAGTTTGTCCTGAGTACGCTGGTACCCCAAATGTGGGGGTAAACCACTGTTTGGGCGCACGTCGGGGCTTGGAAGGGCGGGAGCACCATTTGACTTTTTGAACGCAAGATTGGCTGGAATCAATGGTGGCGCCATGTTGCGTTTGGAGACCCCTGATGCGCCTAAACAGTGGAAACCCCTCAATTCTAACTTCAACACTAACCCCAACACACCCCTAATCCTAATCCCAACTGTAGCCATAACCCTAATCACAACCCTAACCCCAACACACCCCTAACCACAACCCTAACCGCAACACAACCGTAACCCTAATTCCAACCCTAATCCTAACCCTAATCCCAACCGTAACCCTAATCCCAACCCTAACCACAACTGTAACCCCAACACACCCCTAACCCTATCCGTAACCCTAACCACAAGCCTAATCTTAACTCTATTTCAAACCCTAGCCCTAATTCCAACCCTAACTCTAATTCCAACCCTAACCCTAAGGCTATGTGCCCACGTTGCGGATTCGTGTGAGATATTTCCGCACGATTTTTGAAAAATCTGCAGGTAAAAGGCACTGCGTTTTGCCTGCGGATTTACAGCAGATTTCCAGTGTTTTTTTGTGCGGATTTCACCTGCGGATTCCTATTGAGGAACAGGTGTAAAACGCTGCGGAATCCGCACAAAGAATTGACATGCTGCGGAAAATACAATGCAGCGTTTCTGCACGGAATTTTCCGCACCATGGGCACAGCGGATTTGGTTTTCCTTAGGTGTACATGGTACTGTAAACCTGATGGAAAACTGCTTCGAATTCGCAGCGGCCAATCCGCTGCGGATCCGCGGCCAATCCGCTGCGGATCCGCTGCCAATCCGCTGCCAATCCGCTACCGAACCGCTGCGGATCCGCGGCCAATCCGCTGCCAATCCGCTGCAGATCCGCGGCCAATCCGCTGCGGATCCGCTGCCGATCCGCTGCGGATCCGCGGCCGATCCGCTGCTGATCCGCGGCCGATCCGCTGCAGATCCGCTGCGGATCCGCGGCCGATCCGCTGCGGATCCGCGGCCGATCCGCTGCGGATCCGCTGCCGATCCGCTGCGGATCCGCGGCCGATCCGCTGCGGATCCGCGGCCGATCCGCTGCGGATCCGCGGCCCATCCGCTGCGGATCCGCTGCCGATCCGCTGCGGATCCGCGGCCGATCCGCTGCGGATCCGCGGCCGATCCGCTCTGTGTGCACATGCCATAACCCTACCCCTAACCCTAACCCTACCCGTAACCCTAACCCTACCCCTAACCCTACCCCTAGTTCTAACCCTAGTTCTAACCCTAACCCTAGTGGAAAAAGAAAAATAAATATTTTCTTTATTTTATTATTGTCCCTACCTATGGGGGTGATAAAGGGGGGGGGTTATTTATTATTTTTTTATTTTGATCGCTGTGGTAGAACCTACCACAGCGATCAAAATGTACCTGTAACGAATCTGCCAGCCTGCAGATTCGGCGGGCGCACTGAGCATGCACCCGCCATTTTGGAATATGGCGGCGCCCAGGGAGAAGACGGACCGACTTCGGGAGGATCGGTAAGTATGAGGGGGTGGTGGGGGGGTGGATCGGAGCACAGGGGGGGGGATCGGAGGACGGGGGGAGCGGACAGGAGCACGGGGGAGCGGGCAGGAGGACGGGGAAGCGGACAGGAGGACGGAGAGGACCGGGGCACATAACGGACGACTGGGGAGGAGATCGGGGGCGGTGGGGGGGGCCAGAACATGATTTTCAGCCATGGCAGATGCTATTGCAGCATCGGCCATGGCTGGATTGCAATATTTCACCATTTTCATAGGTGAAATATTGCAAATTGCTCTGATTGGCTGTTGCACTTTCAACAGCCAATCAGAGCGATCGTAGCCACGTGGGGGCAAAGCCACCCCCCCTAGGCTGAAGTACAACTCCCCCTCTCCCTGCAGATCGGGTAAAATAGGAATTAACCCTTTCACCCGATCTGCAGGGATGCGATCATTCCATGACGCATACGCTGCGTCATAGGTCGGGAAGGCACAGACTTTCATGACGCAGCGTATGCGTCAAAGGTCGGGAAGGGGTTAATGAAATAAAGACACAGGTTGTTGTAATATTTTATTATTCTCTTAATCCAGCTGAAGACCCTCGTTCTGTAACAAAGTAAAAATAACAAATCAACAATATCTCATACCTTCCGATGATCAGTCACGTCCCACGAAGTAAATCCATCTGAAGGGGTTAAATCATTTTACAGCCAGGAGCTGTGCTAAAGCACTGCTTGGTTGTAAAACCCCGGGAATGAATGGAGTGCAGGGTGACCTGTAGTTACCTTGAGTTGCGGTGAGGCGCCCTCTGCTGGATGTCCTCATGAACTGGAGCCTGGTAAAAGTTCCCACGCTCGAGTTCATATGAGGACATCCAGCAGAGGGCGCCTCACCGCAACTCAAGGTAACTACAGGCCACCCTGCACTCCATTCATTCCTGGGGTTTTACAACCACGAGCAGTGCTTTAGCACAGCTCCTGGCTGTAAAATGATTTAACCCCTTCAGATGGATTTACTTCGTGGGACGTGACTGATCATTGGAAGGTATGAGATATTGTTGATTTGTTATTTTTACTTTGTTACAGAATGAGGGTCTTCAGCTGGATTAAGAGAATAATAAAATATTACAACAACCTGTGTCTTTATTTCATTAAAGGACTTTGTAATAATGTGTGTGTGTGTGTTTTATTAACTATTTCGTACTATTGGATTAATAATGGATAGGTGTCATAATTGACGCCTTTCCATTATTAATCTGGCTTAATGTCACCTTACAATAGCAAGGTGACATTAACCCTTCATTACCCCATATCCCACCGCTACACGGGAGTGGGAAGAGAGTGTCCAAATGCCAGAATAGGCGCATCTTCCAGATGTGCCTTTTCTGGGGTGGCTGGGACAGATATTTGTAGCCAGGGGGGCCAATAACCATGGACCCTCTCTAGGCTATTAATATCTGCCCTCAGTCACTGGCTTTACCACTCTGGTGGAGAAAATTGCGCGGGAGCCCACACCAATTTTTTCAGCCATTTAACCCTTTATTTTACAAGCTACAGCGCCCAAATTTTGCACATACACACTACTAACATTAGTAGTGTGGAATATGCAAAAAAAAAAAAAAAAAAAAAAGGATATGAGATGGTTTACTGTATGTAAACCATGTCTCATATCCTGTCGGGTTTGTGAAGGAGAAATGAAAAGCCGGCAATTGAATTAACCGGCTTTTCACATATCTCGCGCTGAATTAAATATAAATACAGAATATATATATATGTGTGTCTCAATGACATCTATATATATAATTGTCTAAGGGTTTTTCTGTCTGTCTGTCTGTCTGTCCTGGAAATCCTGCGTCTCTGATTGGTCGAGGCCGCCAGGCCTTGACCAATCAGCGACGGGCACAGTATCGACGTAAATGTCATAATGGTTGCCATGGCGACGATGATGTCATAAAGGTTGCCTCGACCAATCAGCGACGGGCACAGTCTGCCGCGAATTCTGGAATCATCATTGTCCATATACTACGGGGACATGCATATTCTAGAATACCCAATGCGATAGTATATATATCAGAGACACGGGATTTCCAGGACAGACAGACAGACAGACAGAAAAACACTTAGACAATTATATATATAGATATACTGAATATATGTTTTACCGAACATTTGAGCACATAAATCCATTAGATGTCGGTTTTGCAAGCCTGTGAGAAAATATCGCAGTACGGATGCCATACAGATTACATACGGAGGATGCCATGCACAAAATACTCTGACACACGCTGCCTACGGATGACATACGGATCACTATTTTGGGGACTTTTCTGCGTATTACGGCCGTAAAAACGGACCGTATTTACATACGCTGAGTGTGACGCCGGCCTAAACCTGTGTCTCATTTTATAGTGTACCCTTGTTTCCAGTACACATATTGTAAAATTAGTGCTCAGCCCAAGGGGAACACCATACTTATATCAGTGAATGTACCAGAAATGTATGTACACACGTTAGGTAGTTGGTGCAGAAATTTCTGCACCATTTTCGCATCTCTTCGTAGGAAAAATTCAGTGTAAAATAAGTGTGTTTTTCATGTATTTTTTATAAAAAAAAACACTTTACATGCGTTTTTGTTGCTGATTTTTTCCAACTAATTAGTATGGATGAAACCTGCAGCAAAAGCACTGTAAGAATAAGATTTAAATCTGCACCAAATCTGCAAGTAAAACATAAGTAACATGTGCTTGAGCCTTCAGGAATCTCATTCACTTTGCCAGCATCAGGAAACCCTTCAGGTTTTGCGATAAAACTGCTTGGAAAAAAATACAATGAAAATGTGACAATGTGTTCAAACAGCCTTAGGCTACGTTCACATTTGCGTTGTGCGGTGCAGCGTCGGCAACACACAACGCATGCAAAACGCATGCAAAACGCATGCAAAACGCAGCTTTTTGTGACGCATGCATCCAATTTTAGCATGATTTTCGGCGCAAAAAAATGCATCATGCAGCTTCCTGTGCGCCCTGACGCTTGCGCCAAAAATGACGCATGCGTCACAAAACGCAAGACAACGCATGTCCATGCGCCCCCATGTTAAATATAGGGGCACATGACGCATGCGCCGCTATGCATCGCCGAACCTGCGCCCGACGCAACGCAAATGTGAACGTAGCCTTAGATGTCTGCCTGCTGCCTTGGTCCTCTATGTCCCACATACCATCTGGAAAATCTTACTTGCAGTACTCTTCCCCTAGGTCTGTGTGATTTTCCTTGACTGGGCCTTACAGAATCTATCCCACCAGTTGAGCCTCTAACAGCATCATTGCTTAACATTACTAAATAAACAATATAATATGAACGTGCCCATACCAGTACAAAACACAAAGGAGACAGGCAGTGTACAGATGTGCTCCTGAGTAATGTTAAGAAGCATGTTTTAAAGCACTACCCCAGAGTATTTTTCACATTTCAGCACTGGAGTGATGTAGCTATTGCAAGGCTGTGTCCACTCAATTTTTGTGGCGGTTTTTACACACAGATTTGGCCCAAAAGTGCTACAGAATCCTTATTCCTGCAAACTCAATGAGAATGTGTGTGTCAGCATACTGGATACCCTGCAACTATGGCTACAGGTAGCTGATTTTATTTCCATATGAATGCATGACTCTTTGTGGCTTTATGGTCCTTCTACGATGTCTATACCAGTGTAATTCATCCTTTACCGGTACGATAGTATAATTCATCTGGATAGACATCAAGATTTAGATATATCCTTATTAGAAATATTCCTACTATATATCTTCATTCTAGACATTGTGAGGCAGCGACCGATGTTATTTGCGAAAGTCACTATGTGACCCACAGGATGTGCTCAGAGGCGTATTGAGGCTGTGCCAGTGAATTGTATTCACAGGTGTAGCTGTGATTGCAATGCAGAATAAAAGTAAGTATAATCAAGATCCTTGAAACAGAACACAATTTTGAAGAAAAAATCAATCCCTATACCAGTGATGAGGGGCGCTATTTTAGCACGGGATGCTCCCATCATGAATGAAAACGATAGAAAAGAGCAAAATATATCCCATAAAAATGTATAAAGTTTATTTATCAAAATATTACATACAAAATCAAATACAAAACATAAAATGACAAAGTGAATGATTTACACCAATGTAAAGTGCATTGGCCCCAGTATAATGCTATGCTACTGGGTAGGGGAAGATTATGAAGTAGCAAAAATAATTTTAATAAAGTGCTAGTGCTAATACAGTTTTTATTCCAAAGGTACAAAAAAGGGGGGTGTAAATCAATTGATTTTTCATATACCAGGGATATCAGAGGGCTATAATGACTGATTAAGTAATGGGGTGTATATCCCTTTAAGGGAGGCAAAAACTGCACAAATAAAGCTAACTTATGCTCTTACCCATAATGACCACCTGGCACCAAAGCATTGACAGCTCCAATGCGCATTTCACGTGCACTTCCTGGGGAGTGCATTCCAATTACAGGCATAGCTGTGATTGCAATGCACAATAAAAGAAAGTTTAGACTTGGGCAAGCTATTTGTCCAGGGAAGATTTAGGAAAACCTGCCATGGGCTTTTACTTTTGAAATAGACTACAGGAAGGTAGTAGGTCAGTCCATTTCCTCTTTTGGCTGGGTTTTCCATGTGGCCTACCACCACAGGTTGATTGTTAAAACCCCTGCAGAAGAGGGTTGGGTGTGTCAGTTTGGAGTTTGCAACTTGTGAAGCAGTCGGCTCTGCAGAAGCTCAGCTTGTGTGAGTTAACACAGAGCCAGCAGAGTGAGCTCCTGGCACTCCACAGCGTGATACTGAAGCTTTGGCCTGGGAACCACCACGGTGCAGGGAGACTACTGTACACAAGATGAGGTGCAAACAACAAAGGGTAAATTTATTGGAAAGCAAGGAATGAAGTGGATGAGGAAGGTGCAAACAGGGGTATGCAATGGCAAAATATAATTTACAAGAGTTGTATTCTTTAGCTGGGCCGTCAAATAGCACGGTGCTCCAACTATTACAGACTCAATATACGTCACACAAGCAAATGCAAACAATAAGCAAAGAATTATGCTACTTCCTGGCCTCTACTAAGCAGGCCACATAGCTGCCGTGTTCTGTCTATTGAAGCCTACACTAGGCCCTAACATGTGCACAAAACAGGAACAAACTCACGGTGATGTTGGGGACTCAGATCCAGTCCCGGTGCTTAACAGTCTAGTACGGTGGTGTGCACGGCTCTCTGCCAGCTCTGTGAAACATGGTCTTCTCCTTGCTTCTGGGTCATGGAGGTGCTCCTGGAAACTGTAAATCCATTTCTTGGTATCTTCGTCGCTTCTCAAACTAGCACAGGACAGCCACCCTTGCTGCACCCGAAGAGTCTGTCCAATTTCACGAGTCCACTCCATCCCAGGCTCTGTCACAGCTACAAGCTTAGCACAGACGTTCTCTGCAGCAGCTTCTGCTCACACACTCCCAAGGCTCAACACCTCCCCTTAGCCCAGGGCAGTTCATTTAAACAGTCTATTGCAGGTGGGAGCAGAATATCCCATCACACCAGACAAGGGGGTGCTGTCTCTTAAAGTGGCAGTGAGTTCCTTACTGTCCATAACAGCACCACCCCCCTACAATATGGTGGTGCCATCGCCCTTGGCAACCGGACTCCCACAGACTGTTTTGTTTCCTAGCTGCGATCGGGAGGATGCCGTTTGCTGTACACTGTGTGAGTGTGGACAATAAACACATTTGCTGTAAACTTTTCCTGTGGTCATTGTCTGTCGCACTGAACACAGTATACTTACTTTCTCCTAATCCCTGCAGGCCTTGTCTTCCGTAAAATTAATAATAAAAAATACCATATACTCACCTGCTGCTGTTTCCTGATAAAGGGCTGTTTGGTTACAGCCAGTGTAGGTTCATTCTGCGAACACTCCTACATAGGCTGGTGACAACGAGGGACAACAGTTTAATCCTTGGATTACCATCAGACGTGAGGTGAGTATATTGGATTAGTTTAAATGATTAAAGAATGTGTTTGTTTTATTTCAAATAAAGTGTTTTATTTTTATTGTGTTTATTTAATGCTCTACTTTCAGGTTTAGTAATGAGGGTGTCTGGCTGAGACCTCTTCTTCATTTTTCACCCATTAACTTTAATTGAGTCAGTCAAATCTATAGCAAAAACGCACGTATAAAAATGTTTGTGGATTTGCTGAGATTTTGTTTGCATTTTCACGTACTTCCTATAGTGTTTCCCATGCTGTCATCTGGGTGACAGCGTGGGAAACACCAACATGGTTATCGGCGGTAACGCTACCGATGGTAAGATTGTCGGTCAGAGCGCTGCAGGATCATGCTGTCAGATGTCAGCGTGACCCCACAGATGTGACTGTGACCCACAGTTGTGACCTGCAGTAAAAAGTTTAGCAGGCATTGGCCGATGAAACTACTGCTCCCATCAGGCGTGCTGCTGATGGGAGACGTAGTCTCATCAGCTGGCACCTGTTCTCACAGTTAAAAAAAGTAAGATAATTACCATATATACTCGAGTATAAGTCGACACGAGAATAAGCCGGGGTACCTAATTTTGCCATGGAAAACTGGGGAAGCATATTGACTTGAGTATATGCCTGATATGCATTGTCCCCTCATCCCTGTCCTTCTCTGTGTGGCTCCCCTGTCTTATCCTGGTATGTGGCTCCCCTGTCCTGTCCTGCTATGCGTAGCTTCCCCTGTCTTGTCCTGATATGTGTGGCTCCCCCGTTTTGTCCTGGTATGTGTGGCAACCCCATCCTGTCCTGGTATATGGGTCCCCTGTATTATCCTGGTGTGCGTGGCTCCCCCATTTTGTCCTGGTATGTGTGGCTCCCACTGTTGTATGCATGTGTCAGGACTCTGAACATTTTTTGTTACCTTTTTGTGCATTACCGCCCTTTTCCAACATGGCGTCTTTGGTCTCATGTGCACTGTGTCTTCCTGCTATAAAACTCCACCCCAGCCTTCAGTCTGTGCTAGAGTATTCTGCCTTGCATCCAGCTCCTGACCTCTGGTGACTCCCTGGCTATATACCTGCTCCTGTGAACCTGTGTGGTTATCCTGCTACTCTGCTCTGAATTCCTGCTGCATACACCAGTTCCAGTAATCCTCCTTCATCTGCTGCTCGTGTTTACTTCCATCTGCATTTGCTGGACATGTAAGCTGTTGCTGCTCTGCAAGAACCTGAGACTATTACCCAGACCTCCCTGGTTGAGCTAAGATATTACTTGAACTGCCTTATAAGCATATCTATCTGTGTTTTGGACTAAACAATGACTTATTCATGTCAAGTATCCTCAAGAATAATTGTGCTTCATAGACTTTCTGCGTGACTGCATTTTCCTCTGAAGTTTCCTATAGACTGCTGAGCTGCATTTGATATTTGCACCAAGTGTGGTGGAATTGAGTTTCTCTCTGCACCTGTTTGAATCACCGTGTGATTATATAGACTTTACCACTTATAAAACTGTGTCCTGTAGTTGTCTTGTTCCACGCAAACAGTCTCCTGAGTTATCCCCTATAATCATTACAGCATGCATCCACTGTCCCACATGGCTCACACGGTCTACATGGCTCCCATGGTCCTGCATGGCTCCCATGGTCCCGCATTGGCGCACACCCCTCCGTCCTACTCACCCTCCTCACGCTTCACCGTCTCTGCATCTGCATGTAATGAGTGGTTCATTACTTAAATTTAAGAGGGGACTGGATACCTTTCTGGAAAAGTATAATGTTACAGGGTATATACACTAGTTTCCTTGATAGGGCGTTGATCCAGGGAACTAGTCTGAGTGCTGTATGTGGAGTCGGGAAGGAATTTTTTCCCCAAGGTGGAGCTTACTTGCCACATGGGTTTTTTTTATGCCTTCCTCTGGATCAACATGTTTGGGCATGGTAGGTTAGGTTATGGGTTGAACTAGATGGACTTAAAGTCTTCCTTCAACCTTAATAACTATGTAATAACTATGTAATAATCTCTGTCCTGGCGCTGGCAGCTCTTCCTTGCTCTTGTGCTCAGCGGTCACGTGCTGCTGCTCATTAAGGTAATGAATATGTGCTCCACGCCTATGGGAGTGGAGACACATAGATATTCATTAGCTTAATGAGCTGTACCACCTGACCACTGAGCACAGGAACAGGAAGAGCTGTCGGCACCGGGACAGAAATGCAGGGACTGAGATGCAGCGACGGAGGGTGATTATTGATGTTTTCTTGAAGCCAGCGGTTGCAGCTGCCACTGTGCTACAGCCGCCAGCTCCCCGCTCCCACTGCCCTGCCAGCTTTCTGGACAATGACTTGTATGTAAGCAGAGGGGGGTGTTTTCAGCACAAAAAAATGTGCTGAAAATCTTAGCTTATACATGAGTATATACGGTACATACATATTCAAATAAAATTATTTTATTGAATAGACAGCTTGAATTAATGTGTGGATTCCCTAGCAACCATGCAACCCCCACATGTACTCAGGCTGGCTAGCAGCTGTAAATCATGCAGCTGGGTCAACAAAAACTAAATCTCCAAACAGTTACAAATACTCGGAGACCACCCGAGTGTGCTCGGGAAAACCCGAGCAAGAGTACACTCACTCATCACTAGTCCTTATGTGTAATGCAGTTAAAATGCCTGTAGTCAACACACATCCTCATTGTACCGTCTTTCTTTCTAACAAGGACTAACGGAGCTGCCCAGTGGCTACAACTGTCCCTGATCACCCCAGCCTCCTTCATCTCCCTAACATACCCTTGGCACATTGATATTGAGCTGGAGGTACAGGCTGGTACCTCTCTTTAATGGGCAGATGATCTCCGGTGGAGATATGGTGTTGGACCCCTTTTACCTGCCCAAAGTCAAGAGGGTGTTTGCTAAAGACCCGCTCATATTCTTTGACCACCCTATAAGCCTCATGCTTTTGGTGCAAAGGGGTGGAGTCAATGCCTATGTGCAGCTTGGCTCACAGAAAAACCCCAAATGTTATATATAAAAAATGTGTACTTTATTAATTAAAAAAACAGTGCACTAAGCAATACCATCACCAAGAAACAAAAACACATGTTAAAAATAGAAAAAGGCCCAGGATAGTGCCTTGCCCTGCCTCTAAGTCTCAAACAACTCTACCTGTCAGCGGAGGTTGACACCCTATATCCTGCTCAGTCCCGCCCCCGCTCCACGTCGACTGTACCTTCTATCCCTTCTGTTCCCTGATTGAAATGGGATGGAAATATCTTATAGATGTATCAAATATGGGACTACCAGGAGAATCAGGGATAATAATAGTCAAAATAGAGGGCCTGATTGTATAAACCCTACTCTGTCCCTGCCTGACAGCGGAGGTTGGCACCCTATTAAAGATGAACGAAATTGGCACCCCCGCTCCTCGGTGTCTGTCCCAAACAGGACCATATCAATATAATGTGGCAAGGATGTCCGTGAAATAAAGTGCTTGAGTGCTCTGATGTAGCCTATTATACTATGGGCAACAGAATGTAAACAATGAGGGAATATTGGGGAGCCCTATGGCATCATAGTTATGCCAAGACCACAGATATAAGTATACAGAGTGCAATACTACATAACAGTTATGCCAAACCATATGTGTGCCTATTCATGACACCAAACCATTTTTGTGCCTCAATTGAGCCTACCCTCACAAGCTCCTACACTAACCGCTCACCCAGATAGATGGTACACAACAACAGCAGTTAGATATTTAAACCATCTCAATATCTCCCAATGCACCATTAATCCCCATTACATGTATCTAGAACTCAACATGTTTCCCCTCTCAACATGTGGTTCATCAGGAGTATACATGTCAGAACAAATGACTTAGCTTAGTTGTCATCATATAGCGATAGAATCATCAGGTCACAGGGTGAGTCCCCTCTCGGTAAGGTGCCTGAGACACAGTGCCCAGTATGCCCCAGATATAGATTCCTTTGATTTCTGGACCAGCAACACATGTGTACCGGCGTGCGTGTCAAATAGCGGAAGTATATAAGCCTATATAAGCCTATACCTAGTTGTATTCCATAGTTTCGTTCCATTTACCTGCGCAGCCGTGGAAAGGTCTCATCTCTCAAATCCCTCGACGCGCATGCGCCGAGTCTATGTCCTGCGTCCCATCACGTGCAGGGGCCAAATCTGCAACCTGCGTTTCATTATGCGCAGGTGCAAAGATTGGAAGGTCCTAACTCACGGAGTCTCCAGATCTATAGCCTGCGTTCGATATTGTGCAGGTACCGAATCGACCGCCTATAACCCATTTTGCATAGATGCAGATCCTCTGTTGCCCGACCAACAAAAATAATAATAACATATGCTTCAACCACAACCATCAATGTACAGGTCCTTCTCAAAAAATTTGCATATAGTGTTAAATTTCATTATTTACCATAATGTAATGATTACAATTAAACTTTCATATATTATAGATTCATTATCCACCAACTGAAATTTGTCAGGTCTTTTATTGTTTTAATACTGATGATTTTGGCATACAACTCCTGATAACCCAAAAAACCTGTCTCAATAAATTAGCATATTTCACCCGTCCAATCAAATAAAAGTGTTTTTTAATAACAAACAAAAAAACCATCAAATAATAATGTTCAGTTATGCACTCAATACTTGGTCGGGAATCCTTTGGCAGAAATGACTGCTTCAATGCGGCGTGGCATGGAGGCAATCAGCCTGTGACACTGCTGAGATGTTATGGAGGCCCAGGATGCTTCAATAGCGGCCTTAAGCTCATCCAGAGTGTTGGGTCTTGCGTCTCTCAACTTTCTCTTCACAATATCCCACAGATTCTCTATGGGGTTCAGGTCAGGAGAGTTGGCAGGCCAATTGAGCACAGTAATACCATGGTCAGTAAACCATTTACCAGTGGTTTTGGCACTGTGAGCAGGTGCCAGGTCGTGCTGAAAAATGAAATCTTCATCTCCATAAAGCATTTCAGCCGATGGAAGCATGAAGTGCTCCAAAATCTCCTGATAGCTAGCTGCATTGACCCTGCCTTTGATGAAACACAGTGGACCAACACCAGCAGCTGACATGGCACCCCACACCATCACTGACTGTGGGTACTTGACACTGGACTTCAGGCATTTTGGCATTTCCTTCTCCCCAGTCTTCCTCCAGACTCTGGCACCTTGATTTCCGAATGACATGCAAAATTTGCTTTCATCAGAAAAAAGTACTTGGGACCACTTAGCAACAGTCCAGTGCTGCTTCTCTGTAGCCCAGGTCAGGTGCTTCTGCCGCTGTTTATGGTTCAAAAGTGGCTTTACCTGGGGAATGCGGCACCTGTAGCCCATTTCCTGCACACCAGACTCAGTCCACTGCTTCCTCAGGTTCCCCAAGGTCTGGAATCGGTCCTTCTCCACAATCTTCCTCAGGGTCCGGTCACCTCTTCTCGTTGTACAGCGTTTTCTGCCACATTGTTTCCTTCCAACAGACTTACCATTGAGGTGCCTTGATACAGCACTCTGGGAACAGCCTATTTGTTGAGAAATTTCTTTCTGGGTCTTACCCTCTTGCTTGAGGGTGTCAATGATGGCCTTCCTGACATCTGTCAGGTCGCTAGTCTTACCCATGATGGGGGTTTTGAGTATTGAACCAGGCAGGGAGTTTTTAAAAGCCTCAGGTATCTTTTGCATGTGTTTAGAGTTAATTAGTTGATTCAGAAGATTAGGGTAATAGGTCGTTTAGAGAACCTTTTCTTGATATGCTAATTTATTGAGACAGGTTTTTTGGGTTATCATGAGTTGTATGCCAAAATCATCAGTATTAAAACAATAAAAGACCTGACAAATTTCAGTTGGTGGATAATGAATCTATAATATATGAAAGTTTAATTGTAATCATTACATTATGGTAAATAATGAAATTTAACACTATATGCTAATTTTTTGAGAAGGACCTGTATGTCAATATCGTGTGATTGGGTACAAATATAAGATATATTTGATGATAGCATTAAAAAATCAACAAGTACTTGTTATTTAGTTATTCGAATATATTTGATAATAGCATAAAAGCATCACTATATATTTATTATTTAGTTATTTGACAACATCCAATCTTATACACAACTAGGGCGTAGTACAGCAATCTCGGGCCATGCAAAGGAATCATATAATCAGGGTTAAAAGATTATATCAGGTATGTAGCCTGAAAAAATGATATAAGTACCCTCAAAATTGGGGAATATAGTCATAAATAACGCAGTTATAGAAAAAAGCACAAAACAACTGGCACCAGGCAGTATAAACCAACTCGCACCTCTTTTGAAGACAGGATTCGTTACAGGACTTATATAGTGCGCCTGAAAGTAGCAATCCAAAGGCGGTGCTCTACTGAAAAAAGTGTATAAAATGTCCAATAAATAGAGGAAAGAAGTGGCACTCACCAGGAATTTGCTGAACGGTACTTGTCCTTTATTGAAGTTTCACAACATTGCGGACTATACATGGAGAGGCGGCTGGTAAGTAGAAGGGTATGGGGAGTGAGGAGAGGACTACGGCTGTTTCGCGCTCGTGCACTTCCACAGGTCCAGGTGCACAAATAAAAACGTCATTTCCTTTATAGTGAAGTAGACTTAATTACGTGAATGAAAGTGACAAAACAATACTTTAAAAACGTGCATTATTTGACTCTAAACAGTATCACTCTGGAAAAAATCTCAATTTCATCGAATATTTTTAAGCAATTTCATAATTTCACATATTAAAGAAATATCGCCATGTCCAATTTATCATTGAGACCTATGGGCCCCTGCACATTGGTCTCAATGATCCACCTCGCCTCTCGCTGGAGTAGTATTTTATTATGGTCTCCACCTTGAGGTGGATATTTAACCACCTCCAAACCTGCAAAACGTAATAAATTTGGATTTGCATTATGCGAATCACGCATATGTTTAATCAGGCGGGGACAACCTTTCCCAGTAGATATTGAATTATGATGTTCTCTGAATCTATGGACAAGCGGGCGGATGGTTTTGCCAATATAAATAAATAGGCATGGACAGAAAATAATATAAACCACAAATTTAGTTTTGCATGTAATAAAATGTCGGACTGTGTGATTAACCGCACCAATGCGTATAGGGTTATCCAAAAATCTAAGATGGCAGAAGTTACAGTTCCCACACTTGTGGTTTCCCTGTGGTTTAAATTTTTGCAACCAATTATTTCTACTCTGCAGGAGACGATTTTGTACTAAAAGATCCCCCAAGTTTTTTGTACGCTTATATGCGAATCGTGGGTGGCATGTAGTAATACATATTTATTATTTATTTATTTGACAACATCTAATCTTATACACAACTAGGGCGTAGTACAGCAATCTCTGGCCATGCAAAGGAATCATATAATCAGGGTTAAAAGATTATATCAGGCATGTAGCCTGAAAAAATGATATAAGTACCCTCAAAATTGGGGAATATAGTCATAAATAAGTAAACCATTGTGGTCGATGAACCAAAGCAGGCTTACACGGGGTTCCAATTTCCAAAACAACAGGGAATCACACAAACTCTCCAAAATAAACGGAGATCACAGGAAGCATCCAAAATTAATTTGTTCGTTTAGACCCATCGGAGATACAGTGTCCAACCTGTGGATCCATCTGAGTTCCTTCCGAAGGATTCTTTTATCCAAATTACCACCCCTAATGGATAGATAAATGACTTTGATCACTCTAAACAAAAAGGACTTGAGATCGCCCCGGTGCACCTCTCACAAATGCCTAGAGATGGGGTCTCCCTGGCATGTTTGATGTCACTGATGTGATCACCAATCGTCCTTCTAAATTCCCTTATGATCTTACCAACATAATTGAGGGGACATGTACAAGTAAAGAGGTAGATCAGACCACTTGTCTTACAGTTTGCAAATTGTCTCATATTGAAGACTTGTTCGATACTGACACTCATAAACTGACTGTCAGTTGCCACAAAATCACAAAAAGAACAACTACCACATCTAAATGTGCCAGACTGTCTCCTGTCCAGCCAAGTGGCGACTTTTTTAGGGGGATTAAACGTACTATGGACAACTGATCCCTAATTGATCTCCCCGTCTATAGGTGATAGCAGGTGTCTGTGGCAGGAATCCCTTAATATCTGTATCAGCCAACAAAATATCCCAATATTTGCTGACAATATCCCTTACTTCCTGTGAGCAATCATGAAAACTCACTATCAGCCTCAGGAGGGACTCTGAACCATCTTTTGTTCTAGGTTGAAGGAGTTTAGTTCGTGGTATTGATTCAGCCTCCTTACAATTTACATTACATTTACATTTTATGAATAACACTCATTGGGTAACCTCTCTCAATGAACCTATCTCTAAGATCACATGTTTCCTTATAAAAGGAGAGGTCAGAGGAACAATTCCTTCTTGCCCTCAGATATTGGCCTTTCGGAATCCCCCTCCTGAGGCCGAGGGAATTATGACTACTCCATCTCAGCAGATTATTAGTCGAGGTTGGTTTCCTGAAAATACTCGTTTGAAAATGGCCCCCCTCATATTTTCTGATTGTTATATCCAGAAAATTGATAGAGTCTGGATCAATTTCTGACATGAATTTGAGACCTATGTTGTTAACATTGAGATCCTGAACAAATTTATTAAAGGAGGATATATCACCCATCCACAGAATCAGAATGTCATCAATGTAGCACCACCAGAATAATATTTGGGGATGCCACCAAGACAGATTGTCCTCACAAGAAACCACGGTGTCCTCCCACCAGCCCAGGAGCAAATTTGCATAGGCAGGGGCACAGGGACTGCCCATAGCAGTGCCCCTGAGCTGGTGGTAGAACCGCCCGTCAAACAAAAAATAATTGTGAGTCAGTATGAAATGATTAAGTTGACCAAGAAACTGATTATGTTCCACATACTGGATCCCTCTAGATCTCAGAAAAAAATCCACAGCCTTAAGACCCATGTCATGAGGAATGCTACTATATAGCGCCTCGAAGCCTATAGACGCTAAAAGGGTATCCTTGTCAACAGTGATGTCCTCAATTTTCAATAGCAGATCTGAGGTGTCGCAAATATATGATGGCAAAGCTGTGACAAATTGCCTCAGAATCCTATCTATATAGATGCCACAATTTTGTGAGATAGACAGGGGTGCACCTTGGGAAGTGTGTAAAACACAGGTATAGTTGGTGTCTTCTGTAGCATAAAGTCCATCTCATTTTTTTATATCAACCCCTTATCATATGACATCGTCAATAGGCTGTTTAGTTCGATATTGAACCTCTCGGTAGGATCCCCCCTCAATGTACAATAGGTTGATGTATCAGTCAAAATTCCAAGACATATTTCTTTATAGTTCATACAGTCCATGACCACCAGATTGCCCCCCTTGTCCGCCGGCTTGATCACCAATTCATTCTTAGCTGCTAGAGAATCTAAAGCTCTTCTTTCATCATGTAATAGATTTGAATTTGTTTTATTTTTCTTATTACCAAGTTTTTTAAGATCAGTCAATACTAACTGCATAAATACATCAATGCTAGTATTAGCAGACAAAGGGGGCATTGTGGTGCTGTTCAGTATCAAATCCTTGAAAGGACCACTACCAATTGGTCTGGAGCCCTCCTCCAAGAACCCGGCTAGGACTCTCACATCATCAAGATCAGTAGTCTCTATGCCTAATGCCACACACTCAGCCTGGTCATGGCTACAAAAGAATTTTTTCCACTTAAGTTTCCTTACAAAAAGGTTGATGTCCTTAATCCATTCGAACTCATTAAATCTACTTGTTGGTATGAAGTCTAAACCCTTATCAAGGACTGTTCTCTCATCGTCAGACAGGAAACATGATGAAAGATTGATTATTCCATTCCGGTTTAATACCGAGGAACTCCCAACCTCTCTCTTAATTGATAAGGGAAGTTTATCCGCTCTTAAAAAAGAGGAGGATGCAGAAGATGAGGAGATGGATGTGCAGCTTCTGACACCAATCCTCCAGCTGTTCTGGTCTTTGTCCGCCGCCTGGTCGGACGGGACCAAAGGTACTACTGCCTGTTGTTAGGAGTCGAGTTCCCGCCGCTGCACAGGGGGAATCTCGAACCATGTCTACTGCGGTCTCCCATTCTCCTCCAGCCGCAGAGGAGCCTGCTCAGCGGAGACGTCGGTCGCAGCATCTGGCTAAAACTTACACTGGGCGCTTGGTTACTGCTGCCTTTCCAGGCTCTGCCTTTGTAGCCAGTACTGATCAGAAGCGAGCAGGCGTTTCAGGGACTAAGTCCTGCTTTTCCCATACTGAGCATGCCCACAGGACGA
The DNA here is from genome assembly GCF_051348905.1 of Ranitomeya variabilis. NCBI lineage: Eukaryota > Metazoa > Chordata > Amphibia > Anura > Dendrobatidae > Ranitomeya > Ranitomeya variabilis. The sequence continues at coordinate 116,235,200 of NC_135238.1, forward strand.
CCTCCCATTGGAGGTCGGGGGTCACACGCTCAGGTCCTGTAGCAGCTCCTATTGGACCACTAGGAAGGTCCTTGAGTGCTACAGGTATAAAAGGTTTGCATGGCTGCATGGCCATGCGCTAGTATAAGCCTATTATTGTGAGTGTGCGGATGTGTGCTTGTTCTGGTGATTGCTCCTTAATCATTCCCATTCCATGTATTGTTGAATGTTCGCGAATGTTGGAGCTACCTAGCGCCTGACAGTGCTATCCTACACCAGAGCACGATCTGTACCGCATCAAACCAGCAGTGTCAGCCTGCACGGCACTGCATGCACGCTGTGCAGCAATCTTAATTTATCCTGACAACTGGTCAGTGTAGGGTGGGAACTCCCACTTGATCTCTGCATCTGACTTGGGGCATCCTCAGATGCGGGCTCAAAAGCCACCAAGGGTCAGAGCGGGATTAATCACCAGCTTAGTGGGGGTGAGTCTCAGGGATCCCACTAGCATTCGTCTGCTGCATCCTGTGTACGCTGACAGGGCACAGCATTTCATTTGTTTCACTGCAACTCTGTGAAGCAGCAGAGTTCACTTTAGTTCTTACCGGGTGTCTGAACCTGAGTTTACACCGGCGTAGTACCATTACTTAGCAGCAGGTTCCATCTCTGCATGGTGGACCCAGGGCTGTGAACGCACCTTTACCATCTTTAATCTATTTGGTGCGTTACGCCAGCCATAAAATTATACTAGTGCCAGAGTCTGGCTAGTAATGGTGGACGAACAGTGACTGCAGCAGTACATCCAGAAGCTGGAGGGCAGGTTGGCGGCTCTCGAGCATACAACCTCAGCTGTGGATGTTACCGCAGTAGCTGTTTATGCTGCTAGCGTGGCTGCAGCAAGTTAGTCCACTGCCACCCCTGTTCTGACCTTATCTCGCCTCCCGCTGCCAGATACATACTCTGGTGATAGCAAGTCATGTAGGGGATTCGTGAGCCAATGCACTATACACCTCGAGCTCCTGGCTGCATGTTTTCCCACAGAGCGGGCAAAGGTGGGATTCATTATATCCCTCCTGTCGACACGGCGTTGGAGTGTGCTACACCGCTGTGGGAGCGAGACGATCATGTGGTGCAGAGTGCTCCGCTGTTTCTGAGCACTCTGAAACAGGTATTTTTAGGACCTCGAGTCACCCATGATACGGCGCTCCAACTGCTGGCATTGACCCAGGGCTCGTCCATGGTCAGCCATTTTGCCGTCCACTTCCAGACTTTAGCATCTGAGCTGGAGTGGTCGGATAAAGCTCTTATCCCTGTATTTTGTTTGGAGGGGGCTGGCTGACCATATGAAGGGTGCTTTGGCCACCAGGGAGATTCCAGCCACACTGGAGGAGCTAATAGCTGTATCAACTCGCATCGACCTTTGTTTTAACGAGTGAAGGTTGGAGTGAACCCAGTGTAAGCAGAAGATTCGGCTGGCTCCCACCTTCGCCAAACCTCTGCAATCTCCGGTCCAGGAGTCCTAGCCACATGAGCCCATGGAGGTGTCACGAGCGGGATCTAAGTCCAGGACCACTCGTGCACTTAAGGTCTGTCATGTCTGCCGGCAGTCAGGACATCTTGCCTCCAGATGTTCCCAGCGGTCGGGAAAACGTCAGTGTCTAGTGGTTGTAAGAGATACACTAGACACGGCGACATTTTCCTCCAAACTGTCCTTCAAGGGGACAATTACCATAGGCCCATCCACTCTTACGGTAGAGCTTTGCGTGGATTCTGGGGCGGAGGGCAATTTTATGTCATCTGCCTTTGCCCAGCGACACACAATACCCCTGGTGATGCTCGCCAAACCTGTGACCGTACGAATGGTAAATGGGTCAACACTGCCCTCACCGATAACACACCAATCCATCCCATTTACTTTATTCATGTCTCCATCTCATCAGATTATATCCCTGCTAGTCATTCCTGAGGGAAATGATGAGGTCCTGTTGGGGATACCATGGTTACGCTACCACCCTCCTCATATAGAGTGGTCCTCAGGGAGAATTCTGGGATGGAGTGAATCTTGTGAGGGTAGATGTCTGAGGGAGTGCGTTCAGGTTGCTATAACAGAAGTACCCGCAGATCTTTCCTCTCTCCCCAAGCACTATTGGCCATATGCGGACGTGCTCTTCAAGAGAGCTGCGGAGAGCCTTCCGCCTCACCGCTCCTATGACTGTCATTTTGACCTCATGCCTGGTGCTGAGCCTCCCCAGGGTCGAGTCTACCTGTTGTCTCTCCCGGAGATGGAGGCAATGTCTCAGTACATTCAGAAGAATCTGGCAAGAGGAATCTGGCATTAGGAAGTGTCACCTGCAGGGGCGGGGTTCTTCTTTGTGCAGAAGAAGAACAGAGAACTACGTCCATGCATAGATTACAGGGGTCTTAACGCCATCACTGTTAAGAATTAATACCCTCTGCCCTTGATATCTGAGCTCTTCGATAGGTTGCGGGGAGCGAGGGGATTTACTAAGCTTGATCTGCAGGGTACTTACAATCTGATTCGCATCCATGAGGGGGACGAATGGAAGACGGCTTTTAACACCAGGGATGGGCACTATGAATACTGTGAAGGAACAAATTAAAAAAGATTCTCCATTTTGTGCTTTTCGACTCTATCTTGCTGTTTTGAGATACATTTTTGTTACTAGGCTAAAGTTCACAGCTGTTATGAGACCTTGATTGTTTCAACCTGGACAAGGCATGAGACTGAGGGTGTATTGTTCTACGAGACTTTGATGTACAGACTGTTCCTGCATTAATATAGGTTAAGAACTGTGAGCGTGTTCTTATGCTGATTGGTTGAAGTACAATTTCTATGATTATGAAAAGTGATACACAATAAACGGAGGCCAGAGATCTGCTCGATCCTCCCAAACAGAGACACACGTCTCCGTCTGGTCATTTTCAGTCGCCGACAATGCCCTGTTAATTAATTTGAAAATCACTAGGTCAACCGTGAAGGGTCACTTTAGATCCTCCCTCAACAGTTGGCTCCCAAAAATGGGACCCCAAACAGGAACGCCTCTGCGCCCGAGGACAACAAGACAAAGGGCCCTCTGACTGGACACAGGCACTGGAAAATTGGGACTGATCATCCACCACAACAACCATGGTAAGTTGGCAGTTATACTGTTTAGACTGATCATTTGGTGTGGTTTTCCTGTTTTTGTGCTGCAAAGAGGATCTGAGGTTTGCCCCCGATGGTGGGGTGATTCTTGGGTGGAATCATAGAGAGGTATAGTTCCGTTCGGGGCCCAGTGCTCGAACCGTACCCCATAAGGGACGGACACCCCAGATTGACCAGTGATTGTAATTCTCTTTATAGTCAAAATATCCTGAAATCCTGATCACTGTTAGAATCAGGCGTGGTGAGGTGATCGAAGATGGGTAGGATGCGTAACTCAGGAATATATAGATACATATGTTAGGGTTGGCGGAACGCACCAAATATAAATTTATTAGAAGCAGTTGGTGCGTTCACAACCCAGGATCCACCGTGCAGGAAAGAACCTGCTGCTAGATATGGTGGTACAATATAGTAGTATAAACAAACTCTGTTACTTCACAGAGTCCGTTAGTAAAGAGAATGCTGTACCCTGTTAGCTCACAGGGGAACACAGCTACTTAGTAGAGCAGATAGTGGTCATGCAGTCAAATGCAAACATGCAGCTCCTATCCAGTGGAGCCGGATTTGTGATGGCTATGCGCCAGCCCTGAATCCACTCACATGAAACTCCTTGGCAGAGTTGCCATCATTCTAGGGGCTTATTTCAGCCAGGTCCCTGAATACACACACACATGACCACACTGGCCCTGACCTCATACATAAATTGACACTAGTGCATGGCCGTGCGGACCTGGGAACGTTTTATAGTTGCAGCTCTTCAGCACCTTCCTGGAGGACCAATGGGAGCTGCTACAGGGCCTGAGCGTGTGACCCCCGACCTCCAATGAGAGGTCCTCCCGTGGGCATGCTCAGTGTGTGCAAAGCAGGACTTAGTCCCAGAAAAGCCTGCTTGCCGCAAACCAGTAAAGGGTACAATAGCAGAGCCTGGAAAGGCAGCAGTAACCCTTTGCACAATATCAGACTGAGTGAGATGCTGGGACCGATGTCTTTGCTGAGCAGGCTCCACTGCGGCTGATGCAGAATGGGAGACCGCAGCAGACATGGTTTGAGATTCCCCCTGTGCAGCGGCGGGAACTCGACTCCTAACATATATATATATATATATATACATATTTGTCCAGAGGTGTCCGGAGGGTTAGTCTGAGACGCCCTCCTCATTTCACTGAGTACCGCATGTTTTGGGTTGTCCCAGTGGGGGACAGGTAGACCCGGTGGAATAGAATATACAGCCGCTCTAGTACTGTACTCAAATTAAGTAAGGATATTTAGCTCTAAAGTAGAATCAGTATCCGTGGAAGAAAAAGAAGACTTTGAATTTGTGTAATGGATCTGATACTGTTAGCCCAAAGACAGGAAAAGAAATCTGTTAGGAATGCAGGAAAGATATTCTCAATCATGGGTTTTTTTAAGGTGGTCTGGCACAAGAATTGTGTGATGAAGGTTTTGTAGAAATTAGTTAAGTCTGAGAACTGCTGTATTATGTTTCTGTGTGAAATTTCTAAAATACCTGATGGGAGGGATGAATCAAAAAGCTGCGTGATTGCTTTCTCCTTTCTGTGTTAAGGAATGCTGTGAATTCTTATCTCCGCTCAAGTCTCGGATGGGAGTGGGCACATAGCTGCATTCAAGTTTCTCTGTATTTTCTGTCCTTGGTGTAGTACGTGTTGGGAGATCTGTGTTTTTTTTAAAGCAACAGTATTGTATTGCAGTAGAAAGAAATATTGTAAGTTGAAGTTGGAAGTTGAAAGTGAAATATGGTGCCTAGTTTTAGAAGGAAACTTGTAAGTGATTGTTTGGTTATCAGTGTGATTGAAGGATTGGTAAAAGACTCACCTGCTTCAAGTTGAGTGGTTGATATATATAGCAAATGGAGGATCAACAGAGGAAGTGAATTCTGATTGTTTTTGATATGTTGAAAAAAGAAAGTTGTCTACTACTATGACAAAAAATGGATGTTTTGTGGTGCAAGAAGGAACTGAGAAAGTGACCGAGATTAATGTGCCAGAGAGACAAACAATTAAAAATTTGGGACAGAGGGTCTCCCTGCTAGATAATAAGGTCCCTCCCCAGGAAATCAAGCCTCTCCTCCCGACTGTAAGCCCTATGCCACTTAACCCCAAGACACAATATATCCTTGACTGCCGAGAAGTTCTATGGGCGTCTTATGGTAGTATTTAAAGATATGGGATTCTCATTGTATAATAAAGCCCATACACACCTTTTTGTAGCAGCTTTGATGTCCAGCCTTAAACCCGAATTGAAAGAGGTAATAATGTCAGTTAGACCTGACATCGAGAATTCCACTCTGGACGATGCATTAAAAGCTTTCAGAAGAACTTAGCCCGCTCCGCTGTTATGGACCTGGTGGTTAGGTGCACCAGGAATGACCTGATAGTTAAACACGGAATCGGGACGAGCTCTGGGGAAATGGGAACTCTGCTGACCGCAAACCCTACTCCTATCAACACAACTAGAAGTAGCCGTGGAGCGTGCCTGACTCTTCCTAGACGCCTCTTCACAGCCTAAGAGCTAACTACCCCTAAAGAAAGGAAACAAAGCCTCACTTGCCTCAGAGAAATTTCCCCAAAGGTAAAAGCAGCCCCCCACAAGTATTGACTGTGAGTTAAGAGGAAATCACAAACACAGGATGAAATAGGCTTTAGCAAAGAGAGGCCAGTCTAACTAAACAGATTGAGGATAGAAAAGGGATCTTTGCGGTCAACACAACAAACTACAAAAACCACGCAGAGTGTGCAAAAAATACCCCCGCACCGACTCACGGTGCGGTGGTGCCACTCTGCACCCCCAGAGCTTCCAGCTAGCCAGGCAGTTTCATGATAGCAAGCTGGACTAGAACTTAGCAAGAAAAACCATAAGTAACAAATGAACAAGCCGGAACTTTGCTTTTGCTGGAGTAGACAGGTCCTCAGAAAGATCCAGGAGAGATCTGAACCAGTACTAGAACATTGACAGCTGTCATGGAGTAACGATCTGAGTGGAGTTAAATAGAGAATCCTAGCCTAGCCCTAAACGAGGGCAGCTGGGGAAGGAATCTCAGAACCAGCAGCTCCACTCACAGCCACCAGAGGGAGTCCAAGGACAGAACTTACCGAAGTACCATTCATGACCACAGGAGGGAGTTCGAGAACGGAATTCACAACACTCCACATCAGCAGGAAAGGCAAAGGTTAAACCAGTAGCCACAGCGATTCCTGCTTCAACCTCAGCCCCCACCACAGCTACAAGGACACAGCTCTGTTCCTTATCAGTGGTTCACCAAAAGACCAGCTCCTGCCCTCCCACCTTACACAAATTCAGTTCCCTACTCCAATATCCCTTTTAACCCTATGTCTGGGAATCTCCGTCCCAAGCCCTGCCATGTCAATTCTCAGATCAAGAGCTTGTTTTAATTAGAGTAGATGGCAGACCCAATAAATATACACTTACAAAACCCATCCCTGTGGAACCTTTCCCTGAGGTTACTGCTCAGTTCCTAGTCTCTCCCACATGTCTGATAAATTTACTGGGGGCAGATATATTATCACAATTCCGCTCCAGAATACAATTCCAAGATGATGGTCAGGTGGTCCTTACATTATATAACCCTTATGCCTACACGCCCTTCCCACAGTGATAATGGCCCTGATGGGCCCACATCCACCCCCAATAATGCCTGTAGAACCAGTAAAAGTGTTTCTCAAACCTGGTGCCCCTTTTCCCAAAGTCCATCAATACCCTTTGAAACATGATCAGGAGCAGGGTCTCAAGGGGCAAATACAAATGTTACTCGATAATGGTGTCCTGGTACCCTGTGTTTCCCCATGTAACATGCCCTTGTTTCCCGTTAAGAAAAAGACCCCACCCAGCCAACCCCCTGTGTACCGGCTGGTACAAGATCTACGGGCAGTTAATGCAGCTACTGTTCTAGAAACTCCGGTGGTGCCTAATCCACATACTCTTTTGTCCCAGATATTTCAGGATGCTCCTTGGTTCACAGTCATCGACCTTGCCAATGCCTTCTTCAGCATTCCATTACACCCAGATTGCCAGTTTCTATTTGCATTCACTTATCAGGGACAACAATTGACGTGGACAGTTATGCCACAAGGGGCCCAAAACAGTCCCAATCAGTTTGCAAAAAATATGGGCGAGTGTCTTTTACCCTGGCAGTTAGAACACCCCTATGTCACGCTGCTTCAGTATGTGGATGATCTTTTGTTGTGTGCACGATCAGAGCAGGAAGCCATTGCTGCCACTGTTAGCCTCCTCAAGTATCTGGCAGATCTGAACTGTCGGGTTTCGGCCCCGAAACTTCGGTTCTGCCTTGGTCAAGTGATATTTTTGGGTCACTGTCTCCTTCAGGGTGTCAGACACCTCACAAAAGAAAGAAAAATAGCCGTCAGCTCTCTTCCTTATCCAAAAGATGAGACTGAACTCCAGCATTTTCTTGGACTATGTACTTATTGTTGTCAGTGGATACCGGATGCATCCCGCATGATGCAACCTCTACAATGCCCTGAAAGACGGTATAATGAAGTATAAGGAAAGATCACCGGTTTGTATGGAAAGCCTTTATCGTGCCTTCTCTGAATTAAAGTGGCTTATTGCTTCCGCCCCTGCCTTGGGCATCCCGGACTATACTCGACCGTTCCATTTGTATGTGTCTGATAATGAAGGACACGCAGCAGGGGTACTCACACAGTCACATGGCAATAGGCAACGGCCAGTGGGCTATTATTCGGCCCGCCTCGACCTCGTGGCCCGGGCTTCACCAAGTTGCATGAGGGCAGTTCATGCCACTCACTCATTGCTTGACAAGACCGCATACATAATTCTTGGACATGAGACGCACATTTTTGCCCCACATGATATTACGGCAATAGTGACACTCCAACAGCCAAGACATCTGACTGTACAACGACACTTACGGCTGCAGTGTTCACTCCTCACGTCAAGTTGCATCGCTGTACTACAATCAACCCCGCTACTTTACTGCCGCTCCCCAAGAAGGATGGCAGTGATGAGGATTACCTCCAACATGACTGTTCCCAACTCCTGACTGAAGAGACAGCTACTCCACCAAATGTCAGTGAAAATCCACTTCCAAATCCCGATCTGGTGTTATACACGCATGGTTCAAGATATGCTGATGAGTTTGGCAGATTCCACACCGGATACGCCGTTACTACGAAAGACACTGTAGTGCACACAGCTGCACTCCCTCCCTCACAATCAGCACAAGAAGCAGAACGTCTACTGCATGTGTTCTGACCAAAGACAGGCGGGCTAATATATACAAAGACTCACAGTATGCAATTGGTATTGCTCATGATTTCGGAGCCCTATGGGCCAATCAAGGGTTTATTATCACCACCGGGACTCCAATGAAGAATGCTGAAGCTATTAAAACCCTCATGAACTCAATCAAATTACCCACCCAGGTGGCCATTAACAAGGTCAAGGTGCACAGTCTTAGGAACAGTCCACAGACTGTTGATAACGCCTTTGCGGATATACAAGCAAAAGTTGCTGCTCTCCCATTGAACCGACCATACCAGCTAGGGTGACCACATGCTCTCAGCATAAACAGTTACAAGAAACACTGACTCTACAGGAACCTGATGATCCACGACAGACTGAGGTCTTCTGCCGGACCCCGCGAGACCGCTTAATGACGATGCAGAGAATGTCTCCAAAGGAAGAGTTGAAGCAGTGGAAGGCTGATGGAGCATGTATGGACAATAGTCTCTGGAAAAAGGACCAACTTGTGTGTCTCCCTAAGCGGATGTACCCTGCTATTGCCACATGGGCACATAGGCCCACACATCAAGGAAAAAACCAGGCCCTAGCTCTGGTACAAACATTCTACTGGGTTCCAGGAATTTCTACAGTCCTGACAGCACTCAACCGTGCATGTAACATCTGTCAGACCTGCAATTCCGGTCAACTTCAACGTGTACCCCAGAAGCACATTGTCCGACTATCCTTTTCAAAGACTCCAGGTGGACCACATCACGTTGCCTAGGTCTGGAAGGTACGAATATTGTCTGGTGGTTGTCGACATGTTCTCCAGTTTTCCTGGAAGCATTCCCACAGACCACAGCAAAGAAACTGGTGATGGAAGTCATATGCAGATATGGTGTTCCAGAAGTTGTTGAAAGAGACCAAGGCCCGGTCTTTTCTTCTCATGTGTATTAGGAGGTTCTGACAATGCTTGGATCCACTGTAGCCCTCCATACTCCGTACCATCCACAGTCCAGTGGGAAAGCTGAGAAGCTGAATGGCACACTGAAGGGACAATTTACCAAAATGATGCAGGAGACTACGGCTCCATGGCCAGAGCTCCTACCCATTGTACTGAACCAAATTCATACTACCCCTATTGCAAAACATGGCCTGTCCCCATATGAGATATTGTTTGGTGCTAGGCCCCAGTTGCAAATTTCCAGCCTGCGTAGTTATCAGAAGAAACTGACCGTGCTGTTCAATATGTTATTCAGTTTAGTAAAATCTTGCTAACACCCATGCTTTAGTTTTTTCTTCCCTTCCAGATTCAGCACAAACCGACACTTGTCACAACTCGAAGCCTGGTGTTTTTGTGGTCGTGAAAAGGCATGTCAGAAAACACGGACCAGAACCCTTGTATGACGGTCCCTATCAGGTCCTCCTTATCACTCCTATGTCAGTAAAGCTGGAAGGAAGGTCGACGTGGATCGCACTGCAAGCTGGTCAAACAGACTAGTAGCAAATAAAGGGACATATGTTTTGGTTTTTCGTATTCCCATATAATAACATTGGTAACCAAATGGGACAGCCTAAATTTCCCAATATCCTTGAATAATAAGTTCGTACAATATCATGAAAGATTAATAGCACAGATGGGTATAGCCAATAAAATTGTCAGTTCTATTTTCATTTACCCTATGATTACACAAATGTGGGATAAATTGCTTAGGGCCACAGACTATCTAGATGATCAAATTTGGGATATATTGGATATACTTAATACTACTGTTGTCATCCAAAACCAACTTATCATAGTCACTAATCAATATACTGTAGTACTGGATTACTTAACAGCAGCACAGGGTGGTATGTGTTATGGACCTGGTGGTTAGGTGCACCAGGAATGACCTGATAGTTAAACACGGAATCGGGATGAGCTCTGGGGAAATGGGAACTCTGCTGACCGCAAACCCTACTACTATCAACACAACTAGAAATAGCCGTGGATCGTGCCTGACTCTGCCTAGACGCCTCTTCACTGCCTAAGAGCTAACTACCCCTAAAGAAAGGAAACAAAGCCTCACTTGCCTCAGAGAAATTTCCCCAAAGGTAAAAACAGCCCCCCACAAGTAATGACTGTGAGTTAAGAGGAAATCACAAACACAGGATGAAATAGGTATTAGCAAAGGGAGGCCAGTCTAACTAAACAGATTGAGGATAGAAAAGGGATCTTTGCGGTCAACACAAAAATACTACAAAAACCACGCAGAGTGTGCAAAAAATATCCCCGCACCGACTCACGGTGCGGTGGTGCCACTCTGCACCCCCAGAGCTTCCAGCTAGCCAGGCAGTTTCATGATAGCAAGCTGGACTAGAACATAGCAAGAAAAACCATATGTAACAAATGAACAAGCAGGAACTTAGCTTATGCTGGAGTAGACAGGTCCTCAGAAAGATCCAGGAGAGATCTGAACCAGCACTAGAACATTGACAGCTGGCATGGAGTAACGATCTGAGTGGAGTTAAATAGAGAATCCAGCCTAGCCCTAAATGAGGGCAGCTGGGGAAGGAATCTCAGAACCAGCAGCTCCACTCACAGCCACCAGAGGGAGTCCACAAAAAGAACTCACTGAAGTACCATTCATGACCACAGGAGGGAGTTCGAGAACGGAATTCACAACAGTACCCCCCCTTGAGGAGGGGTCACCGAACCCTCACCAGAGCCCCCAGACCGATCAGGACGAGCCAAATGAAAGGCACCAACTAAATCGGCAGCATGGACATCAGAGGCAACAACCCAGGAATTATCCTCCTGACCATAACCCTTCCATTTGACCAAGTACTGAAGTTTTCGTCTCGAAATACGAGAATCCAAAATCTTCTCCACCACATACTCCAACTCCCCCTCGACCAACACCGGAGCAGGAGGATCAACGGAGGGAACCATAGGCGCCACATATCTCTGCAGCAACGACCTATGGGACACATTATGGATGGCAAAAGAAGCAGGAAGGGCCAAACGAAATGATACAGGATTAAGAATTTCAGAAATCTTATAAGGACCAATGAAACCACCCAGATGACCGACATCCTTTGAGAAACAGGAAGATCTGAAATAAAATCCATGGAAACATGCGTCCAGGGCCTTTTCGGGACCGGCAAGGGCAAAAGTAACCCACTGGCACGAGAACAGCAGGGCTTAGCCCGAGCACAAGTCCCACAAGACTGCACAAAAGAACGCACATCCCGCGACAAAGAAGGCCACCAAAAGGACCTAGCCACCAAATCTCTGGTACCAAAAATCCCAGGATGACCAGCCAACACCGAACAATGAACCTCAGAGATAACTCTATTAGTCCATCTATCAGGGACAAACAGTTTATCCGCTGGACAACGGTCAGGTCTATCAGCCTGGAACTCCTGCAGCACCCGCCGCAAATCAGGGGAGATGGCAGACAGAACTACCCCCTCTCTGAGAATACCAGCCGGCTCAGGAACCCCAGGAGAATCAGGCACAAAACTCCTTGAAAGGGCATCAGCCTTCACATTCTTAGAACCAGGAAGGTACGAAACCACAAAATTGAAACGGGAGAAAAACAGTGACCATCGAGCCTGTCTAGGATTCAACCGCTTGGCAGACTCGAGATAAGTCAGATTCTTGTGATCTGTCAAGACCACCACGCGATGCTTGGCTCCTTCAAGCCAATGTCGCCACTCCTCGAATGCCCACTTCATAGCCAACAACTCCTGATTGCCAATATCATAATTACGCTCAGCAGGCGAAAACTTTCTCAAAAAGAAAGTGCATGGCTTCATTACAGAGCAATCAGAACTTCTCTGAGACAAAACAGCCCCTGCTCCTATTTCAGAAGCATCAACCTCAACCTGAAAAGGGAGCGAAACATCTGGCTGACACAACACAGGAGCCGAAGAGAAACGACGTTTCAACTCCTGAAAAGCCTCAACGGCCGCAGAGGACCAATTCACCACATCAGCACCCTTCTTGGTCAAATCAGTCAACGGTTTAACAACACTAGAAAAATTAGTGATGAAGTGACGGTAAAAATTGGCAAAGCCCTGAAATTTCTGAAGGCTCTTCACAGATGTAGGCCGAGTCCAATCATAAATAGCTTGGACTTTAACAGGATCCATCTCGACAGTAGAAGGGGAAAAAATGAAGCCCAAAAAGGAAACCTTCTGAACTCCAAAGAGACACTTAGATCCCTTCACAAACAAGGAATTAGCACGAAGGACCTGGAACACCATTCTGACCTGCTTCACATGGGACTCCCAATCATCCGAAAAGACCAAAATATCATCCAAATATACGATCATGAATCTATCCAGATACTTTCGGAAGATGTCATGCATAAAGGACTGAAACACAGAGGGAGCATTAGAAAGGTCGAATGGCATCACCAGGTACTCAAAATGGCCCTCGGGCATATTAAATGCTGTTTTCCATTCATCGCCCTGTTTAATACGCACGAGATTATACGCCCCTCGAAGGTCTATCTTGGTGAACCAACTAGCCCCCTTAATCCGAGCAAATAAATCAGACAGTAGAGGCAAAGGGTACTGAAATTTGACCGTGATTTTATTAAGAAGGCGGTAATCTATACAAGGTCTCAGAGAACCATCCTTCTTGGCCACAAAAAAGAACCCTGCTCCCAATGGTGACGACGACGGGCGAATATGCCCTTTCTCCAAGGACTCCTTTATATAACTCCGCATAGAGGCGTGCTCTGGCACAGACAAATTGAAAAGTCGTCCCTTAGGGAACTTGCTACCAGGAATCAAATTAATAGCACAATCACAATCCCTATGAGGAGGTAGGGTACTAGACTTGGGCTCATCAAATACATCCCGGTAATCTGACAAAAATTCAGGGACTTCAGAAGGAGTTGAGGAAGAAATTGACAACAATGGAACATCCCCATGTACCCCTTGACAACCCCAACTGGACACCGACATTGATTTCCAATCCAATACTGGATTATGGACCTGCAGCCATGGCAAACCAAACACGACCACATCATGCAGATTATGCAACACCAAAAAGCGAATATCCTCCTGATTCGCAGGAGCCATGCACATGGTCAACTGGGTCCAGTACTGAGGCTTATTCTTGGCCAAAGGCGTAGCATCAATTCCCCTCAAAGGAATGGGATGCTGCAAGGGCTCCAAGAAAAAACCACAGCGCCTGGCAAAGTCCATCAAATTCAGGGCAGCGCCTGAATCCACAAATGCCATAACAGAGTAGGATGACAAAGAGCAAATCAGAGTAATGGACAAAAGAAATTTAGGCTGTATAGTACCAATGGTGATGGACCTAGCGAACCACTTAGTGCGCTTAGGACAATCAGAGATAGCATGAGTGGAGTAACCACAGTAAAAACACAGCCCATTCTGACGTCTATGTTCTTGCCGTTCAGCTCTGGTCAAAGTCCTATCACATTGCATAGGCTCAGGCCTCTGCTCAGAGGATACCGCCAAATGGTGCACAGTTTTGCGCTCACGTAAGCGCCGATCGATCTGTATGGCCAAGGACATTGATTCACTCAGACCAGCAGGCGTGGGGAACCCCACCATAACATCCTTAAGGGCTTCAGAAAGACCCTTTCTGAAAATTGCCGCCAGGGCACACTCATTCCACTGAGTAAGCACAGACCACTTTGTGAACTTCTGGCAATATACCTCCGCTTCATCCTGACCCTGACACAAAGCCAGCAAAATTTTCTCTGCCTGATCCACAGAATTCGGTTCATCATAAAGCAATCCAAGCGCCAGAAAAAACGCATCTACATTACGCAATGCAGGATCTCCTGGCGCCAGGGCGAATGCCCAGTCTTGAGGGTCGCCACGCAACAAAGAAATAATGATTCTTACTTGCTGAATGGGGTCACCAGAAGAGCGGGGTTTCAGAGCAAGAAACAGTTTACAATTGTTTTTGAAATTCAAAAATTTTGATCTATCCCCAGAAAACAAATCAGGAATTGGAATTCTAGGCTCCAACATAGGATTCTGAACTACATAATCTTGAATGTTTTGTACCTTTTCAGCGAGTTGATCTACACTAGAGGACAGACCTTGAATGTCCATATCCACACCTGAGTTCTGAACCACCCAGAGTTTAAGGGGAAAAGAAAGGCACAACACACTGCAGAGAAAAAAAAATGGTCTCAGAACTTCTCTTTTCCATCTATTGAGATGCATTAACACTTTGTGGGCCAGCTGTACTGTTATGGACCTGGTGGTTAGGTGCACCAGGAATGACCTGATAGTTAAACACGGAATCGGGACGAGCTCTGGGGAAATTGGAACTCTGCTGACCGCAAACCCTACTACTATCAACACAACTAGAAATAGCCGTGGAGCGTGCCTGACTCTGCCTAGACGCCTCTTCACAACCTAAGAGCTAACTACCCCTAAAGAAAGGAAACAAAGCCTCACTTGCCTCAGAGAAATTTCCCCAAAGGTAAAAGCAGCCCCCCTGTTATGACCCCAATGGCAGAGGGTCTCAGGAATAAATACCAAGTCTGCAAACACAAAAAACCAGCTCATAGGGCAGTGGTAACTGGGCTGACATATATCTAATCCTAGCACCACAAATAGAAGTAGCCGGGGAACGTGCCTACGTTGGTTCTAGACGTCTCGCGCCAGCCAGAGAACTAACTAACCCTAGAAGGGAAAAGAAAGACCTTTCTTGCCTCCAGAGAAAAGACCCCAAAAGTTGGATACAAGCCCCCAACAAATAATAACGGTGAGGTAAGAGGAAAAGACTAACATAAGAATGAGCTAGGTATTTAGCAAAGAGAGGCCCACTAGCTAATAACAGAATATAGTAAGATGACTTATATGGTCAGCAAAAACCCTATTAAAATATCCACGCTGGATATTCAAGAACCCCCGAACCGTCTAACGGTTCTAACGGAGAACACCAGCCCCCTAGAGCTTCCAGCAAGGTCAGAAATAACATTTAGTACAAGCTGGACAAAAATAGTAGCAAAGCAAGTAACTCAAAAAACAAAGAAGCAAGACTAGCTTAATTTTGCAAGAGCCAGGACCAGCAGACAGGAGCAACAGAAGGATCTGATTACAACGATGCCAGGCACTGGACTAAGGATCCAGGAAGTTAATATAGCGACACCCCTGGACTAACGACCCAGGTGAGTGCCAAACAGAAAAAAAGACAATCCCAGAGTCATACCACTAGTGACCACAAGAGGGAGCCAAAAAGTCTAATTCACAACAGTAAACCCCCCTTAAGGAGGGGTCACCGAACCCTCACCAAGACCACCAGGGCGATCAGGATGAGCAGCGTGAAAGGCACGAACTAAATCGGCCGCATGCACATCAGAGGCAACCACCCAGGAATTATCCTCCTGACCATAGCCCTTCCACTTGACCAGATACTGAAGCCTCCGCCTGGAGAGACGAGAATCCAAGATCTTCTCCACCACGTACTCCAACTCGCCCTCAACCAACACCGGAGCAGGAGGCTCAACAGAAGGAACCACAGGTACAACGTACCGCCGCAACAAAGACCTATGGAACACGTTGTGAATGGCAAACGACACAGGAAGATCCAAGCAAAAGGACACAGGATTAAGGATTTCCAATATCTTGTAAGGACCGATGAAGTGAGGCTTAAATTTAGGAGAGGAGACCTTCATAGGAACAAATCGAGAAGACAGCCATACCAAATCCCCAACATGAAGTCGGGGACCCACACCGCGGCGGCGGTTGGCAAAACGCTGAGCCTTCTCTTGTGACAACTTTAAGTTGTCCACCACATGATTCCAGATCTGCTGCAACCTATCCACCACATAATCTACCCCAGGACAGTCAGAAGGCTCCACATGTCCCGAGGAAAAACGAGGATGGAAACCAGAGTTGCAGAAAAATGGCGAAACCAATGTAGCGGAACTAGCCCGATTATCAAGGGCAAACTCAGCTAACGGCAAGAAGGTCACCCAATCATCCTGATCCGCAGAAACAAAACACCTCAAATAAGCCTCCAGAGTCTGATTAGTTCGCTCCGTTTGTCCATTAGTCTGAGGATGAAAGGCAGACGAAAACGACAACTCAATGCCCATCCTAGCACAAAAGGATCGCCAGAACCTGGAAACAAACTGGGATCCTCTGTCAGACACAATATTCTCAGGAATGCCGTGTAAACGAACCACATTCTGAAAGAACACAGGAACCAGATCGGAAGAGGAAGGCAGCTTAGGCAAAGGTACCAAATGGACCATCTTAGAAAAGCGATCACATACCACCCAGATGACAGACATGCCCTGAGACACCGGGAGATCTGAAATGAAATCCATGGAAATGTGTGTCCAAGGCCTCTTCGGGACAGGCAAGGGCAAGAGCAACCCGCTGGCACGCGAACAGCAAGGCTTAGCTCGAGCACAAGTCCCACAGGACTGCACAAACGACCGCACATCCCGTGACAAGGAAGGCCACCAAAAGGACCTAGCCACCAGATCTCTGGTGCCAAAAATTCCCGGATGCCCTGCCAACACCGAGGAATGAACCTCGGAAATGACTCTGCTGGTCCACTTATCAGGAACAAACAGTCTGTCAGGTGGACAAGAGTCAGGTCTACCAGCCTGAAATCTCTGCAACACACGTCGCAAATCCGGAGAAATGGCTGACAAGATTACTCCCTCTTTAAGAATACCAACTGGTTCTGCGACTCCCGGAGAGTCAGGCACAAAGCTCCTTGAAAGAGCATCAGCCTTCACATTTTTTGAACCTGGTAAATACGAGACCACAAAGTCAAAACGGGAGAAAAACAATGACCAGCGGGCCTGTCTAGGATTCAGGCGTTTAGCAGACTCGAGATACATCAGATTTTGGTGATCAGTCAAGACCACCACACGATGCTTAGCACCCTCGAGCCAATGACGCCACTCCTCAAATGCCCACTTCATAGCCAACAACTCCCGATTGCCAACATCATAATTCCGCTCAGCAGGCGAAAACTTCCTCGAGAAAAAGGCACAAGGTCTCATCACAGAGCAACCAGGGCCTCTCTGCGACAAAACGGCCCCTGCCCCAATCTCAGAAGCATCCACTTCAACCTGAAAGGGAAGTGAGACATCAGGCTGGCACAAAACAGGCGCCGAAGTAAACCGGCGCTTCAACTCCTGGAAAGCCTCCACGGCTGCAGGAGCCCAGTTAGCAACATCAGAACCTTTCTTGGTCATATCCGTCAAAGGTTTAGCAATGCTAGAAAAATTAGCAATAAAACGACGGTAGAAGTTAGCAAAACCCAAGAACTTCTGAAGACTCTTAACTGACGTGGATTGAGTCCAATCATGAATAGCACGGACCTTGACTGGGTCCATCTCCACCGCAGAAGGGGAAAAAATAAACCCCAAAAAGGGAACCTTCTGTACTCCAAAGAGACACTTTGAGCCCTTAACAAATAAAGCATTCTCACGCAAAACCTGAAACACCATCCTGACCTGCTCTACATGCGAGTCCCAGTCATCAGAAAAAAACAGAATATCATCCAGATAAACGATCATAAATTTATCCAGATACTTCCGGAAAATATCATGCATAAAGGACTGAAACACTGAAGGAGCATTAGAGAGCCCAAAAGGCATCACCAAGTACTCAAAATGACCTTCGGGCGTATTAAACGCGGTTTTCCATTCATCTCCTCGCTTAATGCGCACAAGGTTGTACGCACCACGAAGATCTATCTTGGTGAACCACTTGGCACCTTTAATTCGGGCAAACAAGTCTGACAACAGAGGCAAAGGATACTGAAATTTAACAGTGATTTTATTCAAAAGCCGATAGTCAATACAAGGTCTCAAAGATCCGTCCTTCTTGGCCACAAAAAAGAATCCCGCACCAAGAGGGGAAGAGGAAGGACAGATATGCCCCTTCTCCAGAGATTCCTTGATATACGAACGCATTGCGGTATGCTCAGGTACAGACAGATTAAATAGTCTTCCCTTAGGAAATTTGCTACCTGGAATCAAATCTATGGCACATTCACAGTCCCTATGAGGAGGCAGAACACTGGACCTGGACTCGCTGAACACATCCTGATAATCAGACAAATACTCAGGAACTTCCGAAGGAGTAGAGGAAGCAATAGACACCGGCGGGGAATCACCATGAATACCCTGACAGCCCCAACTTGACACAGACATTGCCTTCCAATCCAAGACTGGATTATGAGTCTGTAACCATGGCAAACCCAAAACGACCAAATCATGCATTTTATGCAGAACAAGAAAACGAATCACCTCCCGATTTTCAGGAGTCATGCGCATGGTTACCTGAGTCCAAAACTGCGGTTTATTTTCCGCCAATGGCGTAGCATCAATACCCCTCAGAGGGATAGGATTAACCAACGGCTCAAGAACAAAACCACAGTAAAAACACAACCCATTCTGACGTCTATGATTTTTCCGCTCATTTCTGGTCTGAATTCTATCACATTGCATCAAATCAGGTGTTTGTTTAGACAACACCACCAGAGGATTAGCGGTTTTGCGCTCCCGCAAACGCCAGTCAATTTGAATAGCCAGCGCCATGGAATCATTCAGACTTGTAGGAATGGAGAAACCCACCATCACATTCTTAATGGCTTCAGAAAGGCCATTTCTGAAGTTTGCGGCCAGAGCACACTCATTCCACTGAGTAAGCACGGACCATTTCCGAAATTTTTGACAATACACTTCAGCTTCATCCTGGCCCTGAGAAATAGCCAGCAAGGCTTTTTCTGCCTGAACCTCAAGATTGGGTTCCTCGTAAAGCAATCCGAGCGCCAGAAAAAACGCATCAATATTTGCCAATGCCGGATCTCCTGGCGCTAGCGAGAAAGCCCAATCCTGAGGGTCGCCCCGTAAAAAAGAGATAACAATTTTAACTTGCTGAACTGAGTCTCCAGATGAACGGGGTCTCAGAGATAGAAACAATTTACAATTATCCCTGAAATTCCTAAACTTAAATCGGTCTCCAGAAAACAGTTCAGGAATAGGTATTTTAGGTTCAGACATAGGACTACTGGTAACAAAATCTTGTATGCTTTGCACACGAGCAGCAAGCTGGTCCACACATGTAATCAAGGTCTGGACATTCATGTCTGCAGCAAGCTCAAGCCACTCAGAGGTAAAGGGGAGGAAGAGAGGAAAAAAAAAAATTCAGAATTTCCTTTCTTATATCCCACTTCTGCAATGCATTAAACATTCAATGTAGGCCTGGCATACTGTTATGACCCCAATGGCAGAGGGTCTCAGGAATAAATACCAAGTCTGCAAACACAAAAACCAGCTCATAGGGCAGTGGTAACTGGGATGACATATATCTAATCCTAGCACCACAAACAGAAGTAGCCGGGGAACGTGCCTACGTTGGTTCTAGACGTCTCGCGCCAGCCGGAGAACTAACTAACCCTAGAAGGGAAAAGAAAGACCTTTCTTGCCTCCAGAGAAAAGACCCCAAAAGTTGGATACAAGCCCCCAACAAATAATAACGGTGAGGTAAGAGGAAAAGACTAACATAAGAATGAGCTAGGTATTTAGCAAAGAGAGGCCCACTAGCTAATAGCAGAATATAGTAAGATGACTTATATGGTCAGCAAAAACTCTATTAAAATATCCACGCTGGATATTCAAGAACCCCCGAACCGTCTAACGGCCGGGGGGAGAACACCAGCCCCCTAGAGCTTCCAGCAAGGTCAGAAATAACATTTAGTACAAGCTGGACAAAAATAGTAGCAAAGCAAGTAACTCAAAAAACAAAGAAGCAAGACTAGCTTAATTTTGCAAGAGCCAGGACCAGCAGACAGGAGCAACAGAAGGATCTGATTACAACGATGCCAGGCACTGGACTAAGGATCCAGGAAGTTAATATAGCGACACCCTTGGACTAACGACCCAGGTGAGTGCCAAACAGAAAAAAAGACAATCCCAAAGTCATACCACTAGTGACCACAAGAGGGAGCCAAAAAGTCTAATTCACAACAGTACCCCCCCCTTAAGGAGGGGTCACCGAACCCTCACCAAGACCACCAGGGCGATCAGGATGAGCAGCGTGAAAGGCACGAACTAAATCGGCCGCATGCACATCAGAGGCAACCACCCAGGAATTATCCTCCTGACCATAGCCCTTCCACTTGACCAGATACTGAAGCCTCCGCCTGGAGAGACGAGAATCCAAGATCTTCTCCACCACGTATTCCAACTCGCCCTCAACCAACACCGGAGCAGGAGGCTCAACAGAAGGAACCACAGGTACAACGTACCGCCGCAACAAAGACCTGTGGAACACGTTGTGAATGGCAAATGACACAGGAAGATCCAAGCAAAAGGACACAGGATTAAGGATTTCCAATATCTTGTAAGGACCGATGAAGTGAGGCTTAAATTTAGGAGAGGAGACCTTCATAGGAACAAATCGAGAAGACAGCCATACCAAATCCCCAACATGAAGTCGGGGACCCACACCGCGGCGGCGGTTGGCAAAACGCTGAGCCTTCTCTTGTGACAACTTTAAGTTGTCCACCACATGATTCCAGATCTGCTGCAACCTATCCACCACAGAATCTACCCCAGGACAGTCAGAAGGCTCCACATGTCCCGAGGAAAAACGAGGATGGAAACCAGAGTTGCAGAAAAATGGCGAAACCAATGTAGCGGAACTAGCCCGATTATTAAGGGCAAACTCAGCCAACGGAAAGAAGGTCACCCAATCATCCTGATCCGCAGAAACAAAACACCTCAAATAAGCCTCCAGAGTCTGATTAGTTCGCTCCGTTTGTCCATTAGTCTGAGGATGAAAGGCAGACGAAAACGACAACTCAATGCCCATCCTAGCACAAAAGGATCGCCAGAACCTGGAAACAAACTGGGATCCTCTGTCAGACACAATATTCTCAGGAATGCCGTGTAAACGAACCACATTCTGAAAGAACACAGGAACCAGATCGGAAGAGGAAGGCAGCTTAGGCAAAGGTACCAAATGGACCATCTTAGAAAAGCGATCACATACCACCCAGATGACAGACATGCCCTGAGACACCGGGAGATCTGAAATGAAATCCATGGAAATGTGTGTCCAAGGCCTCTTCGGGACAGGCAAGGGCAAGAGCAACCCGGTGGCACGCGAACAGCAAGGCTTAGCTCGAGCACAAGTCCCACAGGACTGCACAAACGACCGCACATCCCGTGACAATGAAGGCCACCAAAAGGACCTAGCCACCAGATCTCTGGTGCCAAAAATTCCTGGATGCCCTGCCAACACCGAGGAATGAACCTCGGAAATGACTCTGCTGGTCCACTTATCAAGAACAAATAGTCTGTCAGGTGGACAAGAGTCAGGTCTACCAGCCTGAAATCTCTGCAACACACGTCGAAAATCCGGAGAAATGGCTGACAAGATTACTCCCTCTTTAAGAATACCAACTGGTTCTGCGACTCCCGGAGAGTCAGGCACAAAGCTCTTTGAAAGAGCATCAGCCTTCACATTCTTTGAACCTGGTAAATACGAGACCACAAAGTCAAAACGGGAGAAAAACAATGACCAGCGGGCCTGTCTAGGATTCAGGCGTTTAGCAGACTCGAGATACATCAAATTTTTGTGATCAGTCAAGACCACCACACGATGCTTAGCACCCTCGAGCCAATGACGCCACTCCTCAAATGCCCACTTCATGGCCAACAACTCCCGATTGCCAACATCATAATTCCGCTCAGCAGGCGAAAACTTCCTCGAGAAAAAGGCACAAGGTCTCATCACAGAGCAACCAGGGCCTCTCTGTGACAAAACAGCCCCTGCCCCAATCTCAGAAGCATCCATTTCAACCTGAAAGGGAAGTGAGACATCAGGCTGGCACAAAACAGGCGCCGAAGTAAACCGGCGCTTCAACTCCTGGAAAGCCTCCACGGCTGCAGGAGCCCAGTTAGCAACATCAGAACCTTTCTTGGTCATATCCGTCAAAGGTTTAGCAATGCTAGAAAAATTAGCAATAAAACGACGGTAGAAGTTAGCAAAACCCAAGAACTTCTGAAGACTCTTAACTGACGTGGATTGAGTCCAATCATGAATAGCACGGACCTTGACTGGGTCCATCTCCACCGCAGAAGGGGAAAAAATAAACCCCAAAAAGGGAACCTTCTGTACTCCAAAGAGACACTTTGAGCCCTTAACAAATAAAGCATTCTCACGCAAAACCTGAAACACCATCCTGACCTGCTCTACATGCGAGTCCCAGTCATCAGAAAAAAACAGAATATCATCCAGATAAACGATCATAAATTCATCCAGATACTTCCGGAAAATATCATGCATAAAGGACTGAAACACTGAAGGAGCATTAGAGAGCCCAAAAGGCATCACCAAGTACTCAAAATGACCTTCGGGCGTATTAAACGCGGTTTTCCATTCATCTCCTCGCTTAATGCGCACAAGGTTGTACGCACCACGAAGATCTATCTTGGTGAACCACTTGGCACCTTTAATTCGGGCAAACAAGTCTGACAACAGAGGCAAAGGATACTGAAATTTAACAGTGATTTTATTCAAAAGCCGATAGTCAATACAAGGTCTCAAAGATCCGTCCTTCTTGGCCACAAAAAAGAATCCCGCACCAAGAGGGGAAGAGGAAGGACGGATATGCCCCTTCTCCAGAGATTCCTTGATATACGAACGCATTGCGGTATGCTCAGGTACAGACAGATTAAATAGTCTTCCCTTAGGAAATTTGCTACCTGGAATCAAATCTATGGCACATTCACAGTCCCTATGAGGAGGCAGAACACTGGACCTGGACTCGCTGAACACATCCTGATAATCAGACAAATACTCAGGAACTTCCGAAGGAGTAGAGGAAGCAATAGACACCGGCGGGGAATCACCATTAATACCCTGACAGCCCCAACTTGACACAGACATTGCCTTCCAATCCAAGACTGGATTATGAGTCTGTAACCATGGCAAACCCAAAACGACCAAATCATGCATTTTATGCAGAACAAGAAAACGAATCACCTCCCGATTTTCAGGAGTCATGCGCATGGTTACCTGAGTCCAAAACTGCGGTTTATTTTCCGCCAATGGCGTAGCATCAATACCCCTCAGAGGGATAGGATTAACCAACGGCTCAAGAACAAAACCACAGTAAAAACACAACCCATTCTGACGTCTATGATTTTTCCGCTCATTTCTGGTCTGAATTCTATCACATTGCATCAAATCAGGTGTTTGTTTAGACAACACCACCAGAGGATTAGCGGTTTTGCGCTCCCGCAAACACCGGTCAATTTGAATAGCCAGCGCCATGGAATCATTCAGACTTGTAGGAATGGAGAAACCCACCATCACATTCTTAATGGCTTCAGAAAGGCCATTTCTGAAGTTTGCGGCCAGAGCACACTCATTCCACTGAGTAAGCACGGACCATTTCCGAAATTTTTGGCAATACACTTCAGCTTCATCCTGGCCCTGAGAAATAGCCAGCAAGGCTTTTTCTGCCTGAACCTCAAGATTGGGTTCCTCGTAAAGCAATCCGAGCGCCAGAAAAAACGCATCAATATTTGCCAATGCCGGATCTCCTGGCGCTAGCGAGAAAGCCCAATCCTGAGGGTCGCCCCGTAAAAAAGAGATAACAATTTTAACTTGCTGAACTGAGTCTCCAGATGAACGGGGTCTCAGAGATAGAAACAATTTACAATTATCCCTGAAATTCCTAAACTTAAATCGGTCTCCAGAAAACAGTTCAGGAATAGGTATTTTAGGTTCAGACATAGGACTACTGGTAACAAAATCTTGTATGCTTTGCACACGAGCAGCAAGCTGGTCCACACATGTAATCAAGGTCTGGACATTCATGTCTGCAGCAAGCTCAAGCCACTCAGAGGTAAAGGGGAGGAAGAGAGGAAAAAAAAAATTCAGAATTTCCTTTCTTATATCCCACTTCTGCAATGCATTAAACATTCAATGTAGGCCTGGCATACTGTTATGACCCCAATGGCAGAGGGTCTCAGGAATAAATACCAAGTCTGCAAACACAAAAAAACAGCTCATAGGGCAGTGGTAACTGGGCTGACATATATCTAATCCTAGCACCACAAATAGAAGTAGCCGGGGAACGTGCCTACGTTGGTTCTAGACGTCTCGCGCCAGCCGGAGAACTAACTAACCCTAGAAGGGAAAAGAAAGACCTTTCTTGCCTCCAGAGAAAAGACCCCAAAAGTTGGATACAAGCCCCCAACAAATAATAATGGTGAGGTAAGAGGAAAAGACTAACATAAGAATGAGCTAGGTATTTAGCAAAGAGAGGCCCACTAGCTAATAGCAGAATATAGTAAGATGACTTATATGGTCAGCAAAAACCCTATTAAAATATCCACGCTGGATATTCAAGAACCCCCGAACCGTCTAACGGCCGGGGGGAGAACACCAGCCCCCTAGAGCTTCCAGCAAGGTCAGAAATAACATTTAGTACAAGCTGGACAAAAATAGTAGCAAAGCAAGTAACTCAAAAAACAAAGAAGCAAGACTAGCTTAATTTTGCAAGAGCCAGGACCAGCAGACAGGAGCAACAGAAGGATCTGATTACAATGATGCCAGGCACTGGACTAAGGATCCAGGAAGTTAATATAGCGACACCCCTGGACTAACGACCCAGGTGAGTGCCAAACAGAAAAAAAGACAATCCCAGAGTCATACCACTAGTGACCACAAGAGGGAGCCAAAAAGTCTAATTCACAACAGTACCCCCCCCTTAAGGAGGGGTCACCGAACCCTCACCAAGACCACCAGGGCGATCAGGATGAGCAGCGTGAAAGGCACGAACTAAATCGGCCGCATGCACATCAGAGGCAACCACCCAGGAATTATCCTCCTGACCATAGCCCTTCCACTTGACCAGATACTGAAGCCTCCGCCTGGAGAGACGAGAATCCAAGATCTTCTCCACCACGTATTCCAACTCGCCCTCAACCAACACCGGAGCAGGAGGCTCAACAGAAGGAACCACAGGTACAACGTACCGCCGCAACAAAGACCTGTGGAACACGTTGTGAATGGCAAACGACACAGGAAGATCCAAGCAAAAGGACACAGGATTAAGGATTTCCAATATCTTGTAAGGACCGATGAAGTGAGGCTTAAATTTAGGAGAGGAGACCTTCATAGGAACAAATCGAGAAGACAGCCATACCAAATCCCCAACATGAAGTCGGGGACCCACACCGCGGCGGCGGTTGGCAAAACGCTGAGCCTTCTCTTGTGACAACTTTAAGTTGTCCACCACATGATTCCAGATCTGCTGCAACCTATCCACCACAGAATCTACCCCAGGACAGTCAGAAGGCTCCACATGTCCCGAGGAAAAACGAGGATGGAAACCAGAGTTGCAGAAAAATGGCGAAACCAATGTAGCGGAACTAGCCCGATTATTAAGGGCAAACTCAGCCAACGGAAAGAAGGTCACCCAATCATCCTGATCCGCAGAAACAAAACACCTCAAATAAGCCTCCAGAGTCTGATTAGTTCGCTCCGTTTGTCCATTAGTCTGAGGATGAAAGGCAGACGAAAACGACAACTCAATGCCCATCCTAGCACAAAAGGATCGCCAGAACCTGGAAACAAACTGGGATCCTCTGTCAGACACAATATTCTCAGGAATGCCGTGTAAACGAACCACATTCTGAAAGAACACAGGAACCAGATCGGAAGAGGAAGGCAGCTTAGGCAAAGGTACCAAATGGACCATCTTAGAAAAGCGATCACATACCACCCAGATGACAGACATGCCCTGAGACACCGGGAGATCTGAAATGAAATCCATGGAAATGTGTGTCCAAGGCCTCTTCGGGACAGGCAAGGGCAAGAGCAACCCGCTGGCACGCGAACAGCAAGGCTTAGCTCGAGCACAAGTCCCACAGGACTGCACAAACGACCGCACATCCCGTGACAAGGAAGGCTGTCATGATCTCCATGGCCAGAGAACTAGCATAAGCCTCTATAGGAACAAGCTCTTGGAAGATGTAACTATACTGACCATGAACTAAACCTACCGCATCATCTAGAAGTAGCCAGGTAGCATGTCCTACTTTTTATCCCTATATGCCCAGCGCCGGCCGGAGAACTAAATAATGCTAGCAGAGGGAAATATAAGACCTGACTCACCTCTAGAGAAATGCCCAAAAAAAAGGAGACAGAAGCCCCCCACATATATTGGCGGTGATATGAGATGAAACAACAAACGCAGCAGGAAAATAGTTTTAGCAAATTTGAGGTCCGCTTTCTAGATAGCAGAAGACAGAAAGCATACTTTCATGGTCAGTAGAAAACCCTAACAAAACACATCCAGAAATTACTTTAGGACTCTGGCATTAACTCATAATACCAGAGTGGCAATTCCTGATCAACAAGAGCTTTCCAGACACAGTAACGAAACTGCAGCTGTGAACTGGAACCAAAATACAAAAACAAAACATGGACGAATGTCCAACTTATCTAGTAGATGTCTGGGAGCAGGAACAAGCACAGAGAGGCTTCTGATAACATTGTTGACCGGCAAGCATCTAACAGAGAAGCCAGGTTATATAGCGACACCCAGATCTAATCAGAACAGGTGAACAGGGAAGATGATGTCACAAGTTCAATTCCACCAGTAGCCACCGGGGGAGCCCAGAATCCAAATTCACAACAGTACCCCCCCCTCAAGGAGGGGGCACCGAACCCTCACCAGAACCACCAGGGCGATCAGGATGGGCCCTATGAAAGGCACGAACCAGATCAGAGGCATGAACATCAGATGCAGTGACCCAAGAATTATCCTCCTGGCCATATCCCTTCCACTTGACCAGATACTGGAGTCTCCGTCTGGAAACACGGGAGTCTAGGATTTTTTCCACAACGTACTCCAACTCACCCTCAACCAACACCGGAGCAGGAGGCTCAACGGAAGGCACAACCGGTGCCTCATACCTGCGCAATAACGACCGATGAAAAACGTTATGAATAGAAAAGGATGCAGGGAGGTCCAAACGGAAGGAAACAGGGTTAAGAATCTCCAATATTTTATACGGACCGATGAACCGAGGCTTAAACTTAGGAGATGAGACCCTCATAGGGACAAAACGAGAAGACAACCACACCAAATCTCCAACACAAAGCCGAGGACCAACACGACGGTGACGGTTGGCAAAAAGCTGAGTCTTCTCCTGGGACAACTTTAAATTGTCCATCACCTGCCCCCAGATATGATGCAATCTCTCCACCACCGCATCCACTCCAGGACAATCCGAGGATTCCATCTGACCGGAGGAAAATCGAGGATGGAACCCCGAATTACAGAAAAACGGGGAAACCAAGGTGGCAGAGCTGGCCCGATTATTGAGGGCGAACTCCGCCAATGGCAAAAAAGCAACCCAATCATCCTGGTCAGCAGACACAAAACACCTCAGATATGTCTCCAGGGTCTGATTAGTCCGCTCGGTCTGGCCATTAGTCTGAGGGTGAAAAGCAGACGAAAAAGACAAATCTATGCCCATCCTAGCACAAAATGCCCGCCAAAATCTAGACACAAATTGGGTTCCTCTGTCAGAAACGATATTCTCAGGAATACCATGCAAACGAACAACATTTTGAAAAAACAGGGGCACCAACTCGGAAGAAGAAGGCAATTTGGGCAGGGGAACCAAATGAACCATCTTAGAAAAACGGTCACACACCACCCAGATGACAGACATCTTCTGAGAAACAGGCAGATCTGAAATAAAATCCATCGAGATGTGTGTCCAAGGCCTCTTAGGAATAGGCAAGGGCAACAATAATCCACTAGCCCGAGAACAACAAGGCTTGGCCCGAGCACAAACGTCACAAGACTGCACAAAGCCTCGCACATCTCGTGACAGGGAAGGCCACCAGAAGGATCTTGCCACCAAATCCCTGGTACCAAAAATTCCAGGATGACCTGCCAACGCAGAAGAATGCACCTCAGAGATGACTTTACTGGTCCAATCATCAGGAACAAACAGCCTATCAGGCGGACAACGATCCGGTCTATCCGCCTGAAACTCCTGCAAGGCCCGCCGCAGGTCTGGAGAAACGGCTGACAAGATAACTCCCTCCTTAAGAATACCTGTGGGGTCAGAGTTGCCAGGTGAATCAGGCTCAAAACTCCTAGAAAGGGCATCCGCCTTAACATTCTTAGAACCTGGTAGGTACGATACCACAAAATTAAACCGAGAAAAAAATAATGACCAGCGCGCCTGTCTAGGATTCAGGCGCCTGGCGGTCTCAAGATAAATCAAATTTTTGTGGTCAGTCAATACCACCACCTGATGTCTGGCCCCCTCGAGCCAATGGCGCCACTCCTCAAACGCCCACTTCATGGCCAAAAGCTCCCGATTCCCAACATCATAATTCCGCTCAGCGGGCGAAAATTTACGGGAAAAGAAGGCACAAGGCCTCATCACGGCGCAGTCAGAACTTTTCTGCGACAACACTGCCCCAGCTCCGATCTCAGAAGCGTCGACCTCAACCTGAAAAGGAAGAGTCACATCAGGCTGACGCAACACAGGGGCAGAAGAAAAACAGCGCTTAAGCTCCTGAAAGGCCTCAACAGCATCAGGGGACCAATTAGCAACATCAGCACCCTGTCTAGTCAAATCGGTCAATGGCTTAACGACATCCGAAAAACCAGAAATAAATCGACGATAAAAGTTGGCAAAGCCCAAAAATTTCTGAAGACTTTTAAGAGAAGAGGGCTGCGTCCAATCACAAATAGCTTGAACCTTGACAGGATCCATCTCAATGGAAGAGGGAGAAAAAATATATCCCAAAAAGGAAATTCTCTGAACCCCAAAAACGCACTTAGAACCCTTGACACACAGAGAATTAGACCGCAAAACCTGAAAAACCCTCTTAACTTGCCGGACATGAGAGTCCCAGTCATCCGAAAAAATCAGAATATCATCCAGATACACTATCATAAATTTATCCAAAAAATCGCGGAAAATATCATGCATAAAGGACTGGAAGACTGAAGGGGCATTAGAAAGACCAAAAGGCATCACCAAATACTCAAAGTGGCCCTCGGGCGTATTAAATGCGGTTTTCCACTCATCCCCCTGCCTGATCCGCACCAAATTATACGCCCCACGGAGATCAATCTTAGAGAACCACTTGGCCCCCTTTATGCGAGCAAACAAATCAGTCAGCAACGGCAATGGGTATTGATATTTAACCGTGATTTTATTCAAAAGCCGATAATCAATACATGGTCTCAAAGAGCCGTCTTTTTTTGACACAAAGAAAAAACCGGCTCCTAAGGGAGATGACGATGGACGAATATGTCCCTTTTCCAAGGACTCCTTTATATATTCTCGCATAGCAGTATGTTCAGGCACAGACAGATTAAATAAACGACCCTTTGGGTATTTACTACCCGGAATTAAATCTATAGCACAATCGCACTCACGGTGCGGAGGTAGTGAACCAAGCTTGGGTTCTTCAAAGACGTCACGATAGTCAGACAGGAACTCAGGGATTTCAGAGGGGATAGATGATGAAATGGACACCAAAGGTACGTCCCCATGAGTCCCCTTACATCCCCAGCTCAACACAGACATAGCTCTCCAGTCAAGGACTGGGTTGTGAGACTGCAGCCATGGCAATCCCAGCACCAAATCCTCATGTAGATTATACAGCACTAGAAAACGAATAGTCTCCTGGTGATCCGGATTAATACACATAGTCACTTGTGTCCAGTATTGTGGTTTATTATTAGCCAATGGGGTGGAGTCAATCCCCTTCAGAGGAATAAGAGTTTCCAAAGGCTCTAAATCATACCCACAACGATTGGCAAAGGACCAATCCATAAGACTCAAAGCGGCGCCAGAGTCGATATAGGCGTCAGTAGTAATAGATGACAAAGAGCAAATCAGGGTCACAGACAAAATAAATTTAGACTGTAAAGTGCCAATGGAAACAGATTTATCAAGCTTTTTAGTACGTTTAGAGCATGCTGATATAACATGAGTAGAATCCCCACAATAGAAACACAACCCATTTTTCCGTCTAAAATTCTGCCGCTCGCTTCTGGACAGAATTCTATCACACTGCATGCTTTCTGGCGTCTTCTCAGTGGACACCGCCAGATGGTGCACTGGTTTGCGCTCCCGCAGACGCCTATCGATCTGAATAGCCATTGTCATGGACTCATTCAGACCCGCAGGCACAGGGAACCCCACCATAACATCCTTAATGGCATCAGAGAGACCCTCTCTGAAAGTAGCCGCCAAGGCACACTCATTCCACTGAGTAAGCACAGACCATTTACGGAATCTTTGGCAGTAAATTTCAGCTTCATCTTGCCCCTGCGATAGGGACATCAAAGTTTTTTCTGCCTGAAGTTCCAAATGAGGTTCCTCATACAGCAAGCCCAAGGCCAAAAAAAAACGCATCCACATTGCGCAACGCAGGATCCCCTGGTGCCAATGCAAAAGCCCAGTCTTGAGGGTCGCCGCGGAGCAAGGAAATCACAATCCCAACCTGCTGTGCAGGGTCTCCAGCAGAACGAGATTTCAGGGACAAAAATAGCTTACAATTATTTCTAAAATTCTGAAAGCTAGATCTATTCCCTGAGAAGAATTCCGGCAAAGGAATTCTCGGCTCAGATACCGGAGCATGAATAATAAAATCTTGCAAATTTTGTACTTTCGTGGTGAGATTATTCAAACCTGCAGTTACACTCTGAAGATCCATTATTAACAGGTGAACACAAAGCCATTCAAAGATTATAAGGAGAGAGAAAAAAAAGAAAGACTGCAGCATAGACAGACTGGCAAGTGATCCAATTAAGAGCACAGAAAAAAAAAAAAAAAAAAAAAAACTCTCAGCAGACTTCTTATTTCTCTCCTTTCTCAGCCAAGGATTTTAACCCTTTAGTGGGCCGGTCAAACTGTCATGATCTCCATGGCCAGAGAACTAGCATAAGCCTCTATAGGAACAAGCTCTTGGAAGATGTAACTATACTGACCATGAACTAAACCTACCGCATCATCTAGAAGTAGCCAGGTAGCATGTCCTACTTTTTATCCCTATATGCCCAGCGCCGGCCGGAGAACTAAATAATGCTAGCAGAGGGAAATATAAGACCTGACTCACCTCTAGAGAAATGCCCAAAAAAAAGGAGACAGAAGCCCCCCACATATATTGGCGGTGATATGAGATGAAACAACAAACGCAGCAGGAAAATAGTTTTAGCAAATTTGAGGTCCGCTTTCTAGATAGCAGAAGACAGAAAGCATACTTTCATGGTCAGTAGAAAACCCTAACAAAACACATCCAGAAATTACTTTAGGACTCTGGCATTAACTCATAATACCAGAGTGGCAATTCCTGATCAACAAGAGCTTTCCAGACACAGTAACGAAACTGCAGCTGTGAACTGGAACCAAAATACAAAAACAAAACATGGACGAATGTCCAACTTATCTAGTAGATGTCTGGGAGCAGGAACAAGCACAGAGAGGCTTCTGATAACATTGTTGACCGGCAAGCATCTAACAGAGAAGCCAGGTTATATAGCGACACCCAGATCTAATCAGAACAGGTGAACAGGGAAGATGATGTCACAAGTTCAATTCCACCAGTAGCCACCGGGGGAGCCCAGAATCCAAATTCACAACAGAAGGCCACCAAAAGGACCTAGCCACCAGATCTCTGGTGCCAAAAATTCCTGGATGCCCTGCCAACACCGAGGAATGAACCTCGGAAATGACTCTGCTGGTCCACTTATCAGGAACAAATAGTCTGTCAGGTGGACAAGAGTCAGGTCTACCAGCCTGAAATCTCTGCAACACACGTCGAAAATCCAGAGAAATGGCTGACAAGATTACTCCCTCTTTAAGAATACCAACTGGTTCTGCGACTCCCGGAGAGTCAGGCACAAAGCTCTTTGAAAGAGCATCAGCCTTCACATTCTTTGAACCTGGTAAATACGAGACCACAAAGTCAAAACGGGAGAAAAACAATGACCAGCGGGCCTGTCTAGGATTCAGGCGTTTAGCAGACTCGAGATACATCAAATTTTGGTGATCAGTCAAGACCACCACACGATGCTTAGCACCCTCGAGCCAATGACGCCACTCCTCAAATGCCCACTTCATGGCCAACAACTCCCGATTGCCAACATCATAATTCCGCTCAGCAGGCGAAAACTTCCTCGAGAAAAAGGCACAAGGTCTCATCACAGAGCAACCAGGGCCTCTCTGCGACAAAACGGCCCCTGCTCCAATCTCAGAAGCATCCACTTCAACCTGAAAGGGAAGTGAGACATCAGGCTGGCACAAAACAGGCGCCGAAGTAAACCGGCGCTTCAACTCCTGGAAAGCCTCCACGGCTGCAGGAGCCCAGTTAGCAACATCAGAACCTTTCTTGGTCATATCCGTCAAAGGTTTAGCAATGCTAGAAAAATTAGCAATAAAACGACGGTAGAAGTTAGCAAAACCCAAGAACTTCTGAAGACTCTTAACTGACGTGGGTTGAGTCCAATCATGAATAGCACGGACCTTGACTGGGTCCATCTCCACCGCAGAAGGGGAAAAAATAAACCCCAAAAAGGGAACCTTCTGTACTCCAAAGAGACACTTTGAGCCCTTAACAAATAAAGCATTCTCACGCAAAACCTGAAACACCATCCTGACCTGCTCTACATGCGAGTCCCAGTCATCAGAAAAAAACAGAATATCATCCAGATAAACGATCATAAATTTATCCAGATACTTCCGGAAAATATCATGCATAAAGGACTGAAACACTGAAGGAGCATTAGAGAGCCCAAAAGGCATCACCAAGTACTCAAAATGACCTTCGGGCGTATTAAACGCGGTTTTCCATTCATCTCCTCGCTTAATGCGCACAAGGTTGTACGCACCACGAAGATCTATCTTGGTGAACCACTTGGCACCTTTAATTCGGGCAAACAAGTCTGACAACAGAGGCAAAGGATACTGAAATTTAACAGTGATTTTATTCAAAAGCCGATAGTCAATACAAGGTCTCAAAGATCCGTCCTTCTTGGCCACAAAAAAGAATCCCGCACCAAGAGGGGAAGAGGAAGGACGGATATGCCCCTTCTCCAGAGATTCCTTGATATACGAACGCATTGCGGTATGCTCAGGTACAGACAGATTAAATAGTCTTCCCTTAGGAAATTTGCTACCTGGAATCAAATCTATGGCACATTCACAGTCCCTATGAGGAGGCAGAACACTGGACCTGGACTCGCTGAACACATCCTGATAATCAGACAAATACTCAGGAACTTCCGAAGGAGTAGAGGAAGCAATAGACACCGGCGGGGAATCACCATGAATACCCTGACAGCCCCAACTTGACACAGACATTGCCTTCCAATCCAAGACTGGATTATGAGTCTGTAACCATGGCAAACCCAAAACGACCAAATCATGCATTTTATGCAGAACAAGAAAACGAATCACCTCCCGATTTTCAGGAGTCATGCGCATGGTTACCTGAGTCCAAAACTGCGGTTTATTTTCCGCCAATGGCGTAGCATCAATACCCCTCAGAGGGATAGGATTAACCAACGGCTCAAGAACAAAACCACAGTAAAAACACAACCCATTCTGACGTCTATGATTTTTCCGCTCATTTCTGGTCTGAATTCTATCACATTGCATCAAATCAGGTGTTTGTTTAGACAACACCACCAGAGGATTAGCGGTTTTGCGCTCCCGCAAACGCCGGTCAATTTGAATAGCCAGCGCCATGGAATCATTCAGACTTGTAGGAATGGAGAAACCCACCATCACATTCTTAATGGCTTCAGAAAGGCCATTTCTGAAGTTTGCGGCCAGAGCACACTCATTCCACTGAGTAAGCACGGACCATTTCCGAAATTTTTGACAATACACTTCAGCTTCATCCTGGCCCTGAGAAATAGCCAGCAAGGCTTTTTCTGCCTGAACCTCAAGATTGGGTTCCTCGTAAAGCAATCCGAGCGCCAGAAAAAACGCATCAATATTTGCCAATGCCGGATCTCCTGGCGCTAGCGAGAAAGCCCAATCCTGAGGGTCGCCCCGTAAAAAAGAGATAACAATTTTAACTTGCTGAACTGAGTCTCCAGATGAACGGGGTCTCAGAGATAGAAACAATTTACAATTATCCCTGAAATTCCTAAACTTAAATCGGTCTCCAGAAAACAGTTCAGGAATAGGTATTTTAGGTTCAGACATAGGACTACTGGTAACAAAATCTTGTATGCTTTGCACACGAGCAGCAAGCTGGTCCACACATGTAATCAAGGTCTGGACATTCATGTCTGCAGCAAGCTCAAGCCACTCAGAGGTAAAGGGGAGGAAGAGAGGAAAAAAAAAAATTCAGAATTTCCTTTCTTATATCCCACTTCTGCAATGCATTAAACATTCAATGTAGGCCTGGCATACTGTTATGACCCCAATGGCAGAGGGTCTCAGGAATAAATACCAAGTCTGCAAACACAAAAAACCAGCTCATAGGGCAGTGGTAACTGGGCTGACATATATCTAATCCTAGCACCACAAACAGAAGTAGCCGGGGAACGTGCCTACGTTGGTTCTAGACGTCTCGCGCCAGCCGGAGAACTAACTAACCCTAGAAGGGAAAAGAAAGACCTTTCTTGCCTCCAGAGAAAAGACCCCAAAAGTTGGATACAAGCCCCCAACAAATAATAACGGTGAGGTAAGAGGAAAAGACTAACATAAGAATGAGCTAGGTATTTAGCAAAGAGAGGCCCACTAGCTAATAGCAGAATATAGTAAGATGACTTATATGGTCAGCAAAAACTCTATTAAAATATCCACGCTGGATATTCAAGAACCCCCGAACCGTCTAACGGCCGGGGGGAGAACACCAGCCCCCTAGAGCTTCCAGCAAGGTCAGAAATAACATTTAGTACAAGCTGGACAAAAATAGTAGCAAAGCAAGTAACTCAAAAAACAAAGAAGCAAGACTAGCTTAATTTTGCAAGAGCCAGGACCAGCAGACAGGAGCAACAGAAGGATCTGATTACAACGATGCCAGGCACTGGACTAAGGATCCAGGAAGTTAATATAGCGACACCCTTGGACTAACGACCCAGGTGAGTGCCAAACAGAAAAAAAGACAATCCCAGAGTCATACCACTAGTGACCACAAGAGGGAGCCAAAAAGTCTAATTCACAACAGTACCCCCCCTTAAGGAGGGGTCACCGAACCCTCACCAAGACCACCAGGGTGATCAGGATGAGCAGCGTGAAAGGCACGAACTAAATCGGCCGCATGCACATCAGAGGCAACCACCCAGGAATTATCCTCCTGACCATAGCCCTTCCACTTGACCAGATACTGAAGCCTCCGCCTGGAGAGACGAGAATCCAAGATCTTCTCCACCACGTATTCCAACTCACCCTCAACCAACACCGGAGCAGGAGGCTCAACAGAAGGAACCACAGGTACAACGTACCGCCGCAACAAAGACCTGTGGAACACGTTGTGAATGGCAAACGACACAGGAAGATCCAAGCAAAAGGACGCAGGATTAAGGATTTCCAATATCTTGTAAGGACCGATGAAGTGAGGCTTAAATTTAGGAGAGGAGACCTTCATAGGAACAAATCGAGAAGACAGCCATACCAAATCCCCAACATGAAGTCGGGGACCCACACCGCGGCGGCGGTTGGCAAAACGCTGAGCCTTCTCTTGTGACAACTTTAAGTTGTCCACCACATGATTCCAGATCTGCTGCAACCTATCCACGACAGAATCTACCCCAGGACAGTCAGAAGGCTCCACATGTCCCGAGGAAAAACGAGGATGGAAACCAGAGTTGCAGAAAAATGGCGAAACCAATGTAGCGGAACTAGCCCGATTATTAAGGGCAAACTCAGCCAACGGAAAGAAGGTCACCCAATCATCCTGATCCGCAGAAACAAAACACCTCAAATAAGCCTCCAGAGTCTGATTAGTTCGCTCCGTTTGTCCATTAGTCTGAGGATGAAAGGCAGACGAAAACGACAACTCAATGCCCATCCTAGCACAAAAGGATCGCCAGAACCTGGAAACAAACTGGGATCCTCTGTCAGACACAATATTCTCAGGAATGCCGTGTAAACGAACCACATTCTGAAAGAACACAGGAACCAGATCGGAAGAGGAAGGCAGCTTAGGCAAAGGTACCAAATGGACCATCTTAGAAAAGCGATCACATACCACCCAGATGACAGACATGCCCTGAGACACCGGGAGATCTGAAATGAAATCCATGGAAATGTGTGTCCAAGGCCTCTTCGGGACAGGCAAGGGCAAGAGCAACCCGGTGACACGCGAACAGCAAGGCTTAGCTCGAGCACAAGTCCCACAGGACTGCACAAACGACCGCACATCCCGTGACAAGGAAGGCCACCAAAAGGACCTAGCCACCAGATCTCTGGTGCCAAAAATTCCTGGATGCCCTGCCAACACCGAGGAATGAACCTCGGAAATGACTCTGCTGGTCCACTTATCAAGAACAAATAGTCTGTCAGGTGGACAAGAGTCAGGTCTACCAGCCTGAAATCTCTGCAACACACGTCGAAAATCCGGAGAAATGGCTGACAAGATTACTCCCTCTTTAAGAATACCAACTGGTTCTGCGACTCCCGGAGAGTCAGCCACAAAGCTCTTTGAAAGAGCATCAGCCTTCACATTCTTTGAACCTGGTAAATACGAGACCACAAAGTCAAAACGGGAGAAAAACAATGACCAGCGGGCCTGTTTAGGATTCAGGCGTTTAGCAGACTCGAGATACATCAAATTTTTGTGATCAGTCAAGACCACCACACGATGCTTAGCACCCTCGAGCCAATGACGCCACTCCTCAAATGCCCACTTCATGGCCAACAACTCCCGATTGCCAACATCATAATTCCGCTCAGCAGGCGAAAACTTCCTCGAGAAAAAGGCACAAGGTCTCATCACAGAGCAACCAGGGCCTCTCTGTGACAAAACAGCCCCTGCCCCAATCTCAGAAGCATCCACTTCAACCTGAAAGGGAAGTGAGACATCAGGCTGGCACAAAACAGGCGCCGAAGTAAACCAGCGCTTCAACTCCTGGAAAGCCTCCACGGCTGCAGGAGCCCAGTTAGCAACATCAGAACCTTTCTTGGTCATATCCGTCAAAGGTTTAGCAATGCTAGAAAAATTAGCAATAAAACGACGGTAGAAGTTAGCAAAACCCAAGAACTTCTGAAGACTCTTAACTGACGTGGATTGAGTCCAATCATGAATAGCACGGACCTTGACTGGGTCCATCTCCACCGCAGAAGGGGAAAAAATAAACCCCAAAAAGGGAACCTTCTGTACTCCAAAGAGACACTTTGAGCCCTTAACAAATAAAGCATTCTCACGCAAAACCTGAAACACCATCCTGACCTGCTCTACATGCGAGTCCCAGTCATCAGAAAAAAACAGAATATCATCCAGATAAACGATCATAAATTTATCCAGATACTTCCGGAAAATATCATGCATAAAGGACTGAAACACTGAAGGAGCATTAGAGAGCCCAAAAGGCATCACCAAGTACTCAAAATGACCTTCGGGCGTATTAAACGCGGTTTTCCATTCATCTCCTCGCTTAATGCGCACAAGGTTGTACGCACCACGAAGATCTATCTTGGTGAACCACTTGGCACCTTTAATTCGGGCAAACAAGTCTGACAACAGAGGCAAAGGATACTGAAATTTAACAGTGATTTTATTCAAAAGCCGATAGTCAATACAAGGTCTCAAAGATCCGTCCTTCTTGGCCACAAAAAAGAATCCCGCACCAAGAGGGGAAGAGGAAGGACGGATATGCCCCTTCTCCAGAGATTCCTTGATATACGAACGCATTGCGGTATGCTCAGGTACAGACAGATTAAATAGTCTTCCCTTAGGAAATTTGCTACCTGGAATCAAATCTATGGCACATTCACAGTCCCTATGAGGAGGCAGAACACTGGACCTGGACTCGCTGAACACATCCTGATAATCAGACAAATACTCAGGAACTTCCGAAGGAGTAGAGGAAGCAATAGACACCGGCGGGGAATCACCATGAATACCCTGACAGCCCCAACTTGACACAGACATTGCCTTCCAATCCAAGACTGGATTATGAGTCTGTAACCATGGCAAACCCAAAACGACCAAATCATGCATTTTATGCAGAACAAGAAAACGAATCACCTCCCGATTTTCAGGAGTCATGCACATGGTTACCTGAGTCCAAAACTGCGGTTTATTTTCCGCCAATGGCGTAGCATCAATACCCCTCAGAGGGATAGGATTAACCAACGGCTCAAGAACAAAACCACAGTAAAAACACAACCCATTCTGACGTCTATGATTTTTCCGCTCATTTCTGGTCTGAATTCTATCACATTGCATCAAATCAGGTGTTTGTTTAGACAACACCACCAGAGGATTAGCGGTTTTGCGCTCCCGCAAACGCCGGTCAATTTGAATAGCCAGCGCCATGGAATCATTCAGACTTGTAGGAATGGAAAAACCCACCATCACATTCTTAATGGCTTCACAAAGGCCATTTCTGAAGTTTGCGGCCAGAGCACACTCATTCCACTGAGTAAGCACGGACCATTTCCGAAATTTTTGGCAATACACTTCAGCTTCATCCTGGCCCTGAGAAATAGCCAGCAAGGCTTTTTCTGCCTGAACCTCAAGATTGGGTTCCTCGTAAAGCAATCCGAGCGCCAGAAAAAACGCATCAATATTTGCCAATGCCGGATCTCCTGGCGCTAGCGAGAAAGCCCAATCCTGAGGGTCGCCCCGTAAAAAAGAGATAACAATTTTAACTTGCTGAACTGAGTCTCCAGATGAACGGGGTCTCAGAGATAGAAACAATTTACAATTATCCCTGAAATTCCTAAACTTAAATCGGTCTCCAGAAAACAGTTCAGGAATAGGTATTTTAGGTTCAGACATAGGACTACTGGTAACAAAATCTTGTATGCTTTGCACACGAGCAGCAAGCTGGTCCACACTTGTAATCAAGGTCTGGACATTCATGTCTGCAGCAAGCTCAAGCCACTCAGAGGTAAAGGGGAGGAAGAGAGGAAAAAAAAATTTTCAGAATTTCCTTTCTTATATCCCACTTCTGCAATGCATTAAACATTCAATGTAGGCCTGGCATACTGTTATGACCCCAATGGCAGAGGGTCTCAGGAATAAATACCAAGTCTGCAAACACAAAAAACCAGCTCATAGAGCAGTGGTAACTGGGCTGACATATATCTAATCCTAGCACCACAAATAGAAGTAGCCGGGGAACGTGCCTACGTTGGTTCTAGACGTCTCGCGCCACCTGGAGAACTAACTAACCCTAGAAGGGAAAAGAAAGACCTTTCTTGCCTCCAGAGAAAAGACCCCAAAAGTTGGATACAAGCCCCCAACAAATAATAACGGTGAGGTAAGAGGAAAAGACTAACATAAGAATGAGCTAGGTATTTAGCAAAGAGAGGCCCACTAGCTAATAGCAGAATATAGTAAGATGACTTATATGGTCAGCAAAAACCCTATTAAAATATCCATGCTGGATATTCAAGAACCCCCGAACCATCTAACGGCCGGGGGGAGAACACCAGCCCCCTAGAGCTTCCAGCAAGGTCAGAAATAACATTTAGTACAAGCTGGACAAAAATAGTAGCAAAGCAAGTAACTCAAAAAACAAAGAAGCAAGACTAGCTTAATTTTGCAAGAGCCAGGACCAGCAGACAGGAGCAACAGAAGGATCTGATTACAACGATGCCAGGCACTGGACTAAGGATCCAGGAAGTTAATATAGCGACACCCCTGGACTAACGACCCAGGTGAGTGCCAAACAGAAAAAAAGACAATCCCAGAGTCATACCACTAGTGACCACAAGAGGGAGCCAAAAAGTCTAATTCACAACACCCCCCACAAGTATTGACTGTGAGTTAAGAGTAAATCACAAACACAGGATGAAATAGGTTTTAGCAAAGGGAGGCCAGTCTAACTAAACAGATTGAGGATAGAAAAGGGATCTTTGCGGTCAACACAAAAATACTACAAAAACCACGCAGAGTGTGCAAAAAATACCCCTGCACCGACTCACGGTGCGGTGGTGCCACTCTGCACCCCCAGAGCTTCCAGCTAGCCAGGCAGTTTCATGATAGCAAGCTGGACTAGAACATAGCAAGAAAAACCATATGTAACAAATGAACAAGCAGGAACTTAGCTTATGCTGGAGTAGACAGGTCCTCAGAAAGATCCAGGAGAGATCTGAACCAGTACTAGAACATTGACAGCTGGCATGGAGTAACGATATGAGTGGAGTTAAATAGAGAATCCAGCCTAGCCCTAAATGAGGGCAGCTGGGGAAGGAATCTCAGAACCAGCAGCTCCACTCACAGCCACCAGAGGGAGTCCACAAACAGAACTCACCGAAGTACCAATCATGACCACAGGAGGGAGTTCGAGAACGGAATTCACAAGAGGTATGTGTCAGGTTATTGGACCCGCATGCTGTCATTATATAGATCCCAATAGCACTATGAAGTTAAAGTTAAAGTTAGAGGACATTCAAAGACTCGGAGATCAATATGATAAAGACAATGACGTAATAAGGATAGTTGGTGGGCAGACACCTTCTCCTTTCTTAATCCAGCCAATTGGCTTGAGGGACTTGGGGGCTGGATAGCTGGAATCTTGCAAAGTTTGTTACACATCGCTGCCTTTATCCTTGTCATGTATGTAATACTAAAACTTGTTCTTTGGTGTATTTCTGTATGTATTAGGAAATTCTTCACTAGGACAACTAATGATGATACCAAAAGCGTTGCCACCCCTGCTCTTCTCTACACCGATTTCACAAAGTTATCTGATGAAGATGTTGAAGCCAAGCACATGGCTACCTTCAAAAACCACCTCCACCATCATCAAAATTAGTTATCCGTAAATTGTAGCATGCAGGGGGGACGGGAGCACCGCAACTGCCATGGCTGGTAACATGGCACCAGTCATGTGAAGACTATACCCCTCGAGCTTATAGCTTGGGATAGTACCTCTGATGCTGCATATTAGTTAACAAAATTTATCTAGGGGGGAATGTGAAGGAACAAATTAAAAAAGATTCCCCATTTTGTGCTTTTCGACTCTATCTTGCTTTTTGAGATAAATTTGTGTCACTAGGCTAAAATTTACAGCTGTTATGAGACCTTGATTGTTTCAACCTGGACAGGACATGAGACTGAGGGTGTATTGTTCTAAGAGACTTTGACGTACAGACTGTTCCTGCATTCTTATAGGTTAAGAACTGTGAGCGCGTCTTATGCTGATTGGTTGAAGTATAATTTCTATGATTATGAAAAGTGATACACAATAAACCGGGGCCAGAGATCTGCTCGATCCTCCCAAACGGAGATACGTCTCCGTCTGGTCATTTTCAGTTGCCTGCAATGCACTGTTAATTAATTTCAAAATCACTAGGTCAACCGTGAAGGGTCACTTTAGATCCTCCCTCAACAATACTTGGTGATGCCCTTCGGGCTTTGTAATGCCCCAGCCGTTTTCCAAGACTTTGTTAACGATATCTTCGGGGATATGCTCTCCACCTCAGTTGTAGTCTATCTGGATGATATTCTCATCTACTCTCCAGATGTAGATTCCCACCGGAGAGATGTTTGCAAAGTCTTCGACCTCCTACGGGCAAACTCCCTCTATGCCAAGTTGGAGAAGTGTGTGTTTGAGCAGGAGTCTTTGCCTTTCCTGGTCTATATTATCTCTGTCCAAGGATTGGCTATGGATTCTGCCAAACTACAGTGTTGTGAATCTGCTTTTGGGCTCCTTCTGGTGGTGGCTAGTGGTACTGGTGACTCGGGTCTGTTTTCTTTCTCAGTTCACCTGTTTTCATCAGTAGTGGGGTGTTCCTATTTAATCCTGCTCTTCAGTCATTGCCTTGCCGGCCATCAATGTAACCAGAGCCTTTCTGTTGCATGTTCCTGCTCCTAGACTACTGATCAGCTAAGTTGGACTCTTAGTCCTAAGTTAGTTTGCATTTTTTGTTCCAGTTTACAGTTAAGTCTTTCTCTGTAGCTGGAAGCTCTTGTGGGCTGAA
Source organism: Ranitomeya variabilis (assembly GCF_051348905.1). Lineage (NCBI taxonomy): Eukaryota > Metazoa > Chordata > Amphibia > Anura > Dendrobatidae > Ranitomeya > Ranitomeya variabilis. The sequence goes on from NC_135238.1 coordinate 116,277,722, forward strand.
ATTACCACTCCGGTGTCATGAGTTGACACATGAGTTTTAAAGTAATTTCAGGATGGTATTTTAAAAGGGTTTTCAGCTGACCGTGCAGTTCCCTTTTGTATCTTTCTACTATCTAGTAAGCGGACCTCGCTTTGCTGAACCTACCTTCATACTGCGTATGTCTTTTCCTCTGAACTCACCGTCAATATATGTGGGGGGCTTCTGTCTCCTTTTTGGGGGAATTTCCCTAGAGGTAAGCCAGGTCTGTTTTTTCCTCTACTAGGGTAAGTTAGTTCTCCGGCTGGCGAGAGACGTCTAGGGATAAAACTTAGGCACGCCCCCCGGCCACTATTAGTTGTGTGGTAGGCTTAGCTCATGGTCAGCTCGAGATTCCATCACCCAAGAGCTTGTTCGTTATTTATGTGTCCTGACGTTCCCCTGCCATTGGGAACCATGACAGTATGGCCGGCCACGTGTTAAAGCTGTTGGCAGAAGAAAGGAGAGAAAAAAGAAGTCTGCAAATTTTTTTTTTCTTTTCTCCCTCTGTGTTTGCTCTATAGTTGAATCAGTTGCATTTCTGCTCTAATTGCAGTCTTTGTCTCCCTCTCCTTCTAACACTTGAATGGCTCTGATCTCACCTGCTTAAAATGGATCCTCAGAGTTTGGCTACAGGTTTGAATAATCTTGCCACAAAAGTTCAAAATTTACACGATACATGCTCCTATATCTGAACCTAGAATTCCTATACCAGAGTTTTTCTCCGGAGATAGATCTCGTTTTCTGAATTTCAAATATAATTGTAAATTATTTCTTTCTCTGAGACCTCGCTCCGCTGGAGATCCCGCACAGCAGGTTAAGATTGTAATTTCCTTGCTGCGAGGTGACCCTCAAGATTGGGCATTTGCGTTGGCACCAGGGGATCCTGCGTTGCTCAATGTGGATGCATTTTTTCTGGCTTTGGGGTTGCTTTATGAGGAACCTAATTTAGAGATTCAGGCTGAAAAAGCCTTGATGGCCCTATCTCAACGGCAAGATGAAGCTGAAATATACTGCCAAAAATTTCGTAAATGGTCTGTGCTTACTCAGTGGAATGAGTGAACTTGGCGGCGAATTTCAGAGAGGGTCTCTCTGATGCCATTAAGGATGTTATGGTGGGGTTCCCTGCGCCTACAGGTCTGAATGAGTCCATGACAATGGATATTCAGATTGATCGGCGTTTGCGGGAGCGTAAACCTGTGCACCATTTGGCGGTGTCTTCTGAGAAGGCGCCAGAGAATATGCAATGTGATAGAATTCTGTCCAGAAGCGAACAGCAGAATTTTAGGCGAAAAAATGGGTTGTGCTTCTATTGTGGTGATTCAACTCATGTTATATCAGCATGCTCTAGACGCACAAAGAAGGTTGATAAGTCTGTTTCAATTGGCACTTTACAGTCTAAGTTTATTCTATCTGTGACCTTGATTTGTTCATTATCATCAATTACCGCGGACGCCTATGTCGACTCTGGCGCCGCTTTGAGTCTTATGGATTGGTCCTTTGCCAGGCGCTGTGGGTTTAATCTAGAGCCTCTGGAAGTCCCTATACCTCTGAAGGGTATTGATTCTACGCCATTGGCTAGTAATAAACCACAATACTGGACACAAGTGACTATGCGTATGACTCCAGACCATCAGGAGGTGATTCGCTTCCTTGTGTTGTACAATCTACATGATGTTTTGGTGCTCGGATTGCCATGGTTACAATCTCATAACCCAGTCCTTGACTGGAAAGCAATGTCTGTGTTAAGCTGGGGATGTCAGGGGGCTCATGGGGACGTACCTTTGGTTTCCATTTCATCATCTATTCCCTCTGAGATTCCGGCATTTTTGTCTGATTATCATGATGTTTTTGAGGAGCCTAAGCTTGGTTCACTCCCTCCTCACAGAGATTGCGATTGTACCATAGATCTGATTCCAGGCAGTAAATTTCCAAAGGGTCGTTTGTTTAATTTATCCGTACCTGAACATGTTGCTATGCGAGAGTATATTAAGGAGTCTCTGGAAAAGGGACATATTCGTCCTTCTTCATCTCCCTTAGGAGCCGGTTTTTTCTTTGTATCTAAAAAAGATGGCTCTTTGAGGCCGTGTATTGATTATCGACTCTTGAATAAAATTACAGTCAAATATCAGTATCCTTTGCCACTGCTGACTGATTTGTTTGCTCGAATAAAGGGGGCTAAGTGGTTCTCTAAGATTGATCTTCGTGGGGCGTATAATTTGGTGCGAATTAAGCAGGGGGATGAGTGGAAAACCGCATTTAATACGCCCGAGGGCCATTTTGAGTATTTAGTAATGCCTTTTGGTCTTTCAAATGCCCCTTCAGTCTTTCAGTCCTTTATGCATAACATTTTCCGTGAATATTTGGATAAATTTATGATTGTGTATCTGGATGATATTTTGATTTTTTCGGATGACTGGGACTCTCATGTCCAACAAGTCAGGAGGGTTTTTCAGGTTTTGCGGGCTAATTCCTTGTGTGTGAAGGGTTCTAAGTGTATTTTTGGGGTTCAAAAGATTTATTTTTTTGGGGTACATTTTTTCCCCTTCTTCCATTGAGATGGATCCTGTCAAGGTTCGGGCTATTTGTGATTGGACGCAACCTACTTCTCTTAAGAGCCTACAGAAATTCTTGGGCTTTGCTAATTTTTATCATCGATTTATAACTGTTTTTTCGGATGTTGCTAAACCTTTGACTGATTTGACTAAAAAGGGTGCTGATGTTACTGATTGGTCCCCTGCTGCTGTGGAGGCCTTTCGGGAGCTTAAGCGCCGCTTTTCTTCTGCCCCTGTGTTGCGTCAGCCTGATGTTGCTCTTCCTTTTCAGGTTGAGGTCGACGCTTCCGAGATCGGAGCTGGGGCGGTTTTGTCGCAGAAAAGTTCCGACTGCTCCGTGATGAGACCTTGTGCGTTCTTTTCTCGAAAATTTTCGCCCGCCGAGCGAAACTATGATATTGGTAATCGGGAGCTTTTGGCTATGAAGTGGGCTTTTGAGGAGTGGCGTCATTGGCTTGAGGGGGCTAGACATCAGGTGGTGGTATTGACCGATCACAAGAATCTGATTTATCTTGAGTCTGCCAAGCGCCTGAATCCTAGACAGGCGCGCTGGTCATTGTTTTTCTCTCGGTTTAATTTTGTGGTCTCATAACTACCAGGTTCTAAAAATGTGAAGGCAGATGCCCTTTCTAGGAGTTTTGAGCCTGATTCCCCTGGTGATTCTGAACCTACAGGTATCCTTAAGGATGGGGTGATATTATCTGCTGTTTCCCCACACCTGCGGAGGGCTTTGCAGGAGTTTCAGGCGGATAGACCTGATCGTTGCCCGCCTGGTAGACTGTTTGTTCCTGATGATTGGACCAGCAGAGTCATCTCGGAGGTTCATTCTTCTGCATTGGCAGGTCATCCTGGAATCTTTGGTACTAGGGATTTGGTGGCTAGGTCCTTCTGGTGGCCTTCCCTGTCTCGAGACGTACGAGTTTTTGTGCAGTCTTGTGATGTTTGTGCTCGGGCCAAGTCTTGTTGTTCTCGGGCTAGCGGATTGTTGTTATCCTAGCCTATTCCGAAGAGGCCTTGGACTCACATCTCTATGGATTTTATTTCTGATCTCCCTGCTTCTCAGAAAATGTCTGTCATCTGGGTGGTGTGTGACCGTTTTTCAAAGATGGTTCATTTGGTACCCTTGCCTAAGTTGCCTTCCTCATCCGAATTGGTTCCTCTGTTTTTTCAAAATGTGGATCGCTTGCATGGTATTCCGGAAAATATCGTTTCTGACAGGGGGACCCAGTTCGTGTCTAGATTTTGGCGGGCATTCTGTGCTAGGATGGGCATTGATTTGTCTTTTTCGTCTGCGTTCCATCCTCAGACTAATGGCCAGACTGAGCGAACTAATCAGACCTTGGAGACTTATTTGAGGTGTTTTGTGTCTGCGGATCAGGATGACTGGGTTGCCTTTTTGCCGTTGGCAGAGTTTGCCCTCAATAATCGGGCTAGTTCTGCCACTTTGGTTTCTCCTTTCTTTTGCAATTCGGGGTTTCACCCTCGTTTTTCTTCCGGTCAGGTGGAGTCTTCGGATTGTCCGGGGGTGGATACTATGGTGGATAGGTTGCATCGGATTTGGGGACAGGTGGTGGACAATTTGAAGTTGTCCCAGGAGAAGACTCAGCATTTTGCTAACCGCCGTCGTCGTGTTGGTCCTCGTCTTCGTGTTGGGGACTTGGTGTGGTTGTCTTCCCGTTTTGTCCCTATGAGGGTTTCTTCTCCTAAGTCTAAGCCTCGGTTCATCGGTCCTTATAGGATTTTGGAGATTCTTAACCCTGTATCCTTTCGTTTAGACCTTCCGGCATCTTTCGCTATCCATAATGTCTTCCATCGGTCGTTGTTGCGGAGGTATGAGGTGCCGGTTGTTCCTTCTACCGAGCCTCCTGCTCATGTGCTGGTTGAGGGTGAATTGGAGTATGTTGTAGAGAAAATCTTGGACTCCCGTATTTCCAGACGGAGACTACAATATCTGGTTAAGTGGAAGGGCTATGGTCAAGAAGATAATTCTTGGGTAACTGCTTCTGATGTTCACGCCTCTGATTTGGTTCGTGCCTTTCATAGGGCTCATCCGGATCGCCCTGGTGGTTCTTGTGAGGGTTCGGTGCCCCCTCTGTCATGATCTCCATGGCCAGAGAACTAGCATAAGCCTATATAGGGACAAGCTCTTGGAAGATGGTAACTGTACTGACCATGAACTAAACCTACCGCACAACTAGAAGTAGCCAGGTAGCATGTCCTACTTTTTATCCCTATATGCCCAGCGCCGGCCGGAGAACTAAATAATGCTAGCAGAGGGAAATATAAGACCTGACTCACCTCTAGAGAAATGCCCAAAAAGGAGACAGAGGCCCCCCACATATATTGGCGGTGATTTTAGATGAAATAACAAACGCAGCAGGAAAATAGTTTTAGCAAATTTGAGGTCCGCTTTCTAGATAGCAGAAGACAGAAAGCACACTTTCATGGTCAGTAGAAAACCCTAACAAAACACCATCCAGAAATTACTTTAGGACTCTGGCATTAACTCATAATACCAGAGTGGCAATTCCTGATCAACAAGAGCTTTCCAGACACAGTAACGAAACTGCAGCTGTGAACTGGAACCAAAAAACAAAAACAAACAAGGACGAAAGTCCAACTTATCTAGTAGATGTCTGGGAGCAGGAACAAGCACAGAGAGGCTTCTGATAACATTGTTGACCGGCAAGCAACTAACAGAGAAGCCAGGTTATATAGCGACACCCAGATCTGATGAGAACAGGTGAACAGGGAAGATGATGACACAAGTTCAATTCCACCAGTAGCCACCGGGGGAGCCCAAAATCCAAATTCACAACAGTACCCCCCCCTCAAGGAGGGGGCACCGAACCCTCACCAGAACCACCAGGGCGATCAGGATGGGCCCTATGAAAGGCACGAACCAGATCGGAGGCATGAACATCAGATGCAGTGACTCAAGAATTATCCTCCTGGCCGTATCCCTTCCACTTGACCAGATACTGGAGTCTCCGTCTGGAAACACGGGAGTCTAGGATTTTCTCCACAACGTACTCCAACTCACCCTCAACCAACACCGGAGCAGGAGGCTCAACGGAAGGCACAACCGGTGCCTCATACCTGCGCAATAACGACCGATGAAAAACGTTATGAATAGAAAAGGATGCAGGGAGGTCTAAACGGAAGGAAACAGGGTTAAGAATCTCCAATATTTTATACGGACCGATGAACCGAGGCTTAAACTTAGGAGATGAGACCCTCATAGGGACAAAACGAGAAGACAACCACACCAAATCTCCAACACAAAGCCGAGGACCAACACGACGGTGACGGTTGGCAAAAAGCTGAGTCTTCTCCTGGGACAACTTCAAATTGTCCATCACCTGCCCCCAGATATGATGCAATCTCTCCACCACCGCATCCACTCCAGGACAATCCGAGGATTCCACCTGACCGGAGGAAAATCGAGGATGGAACCCCGAATTACAGAAAAACGGGGACACCAAGGTGGCAGAGCTGGCCCGATTATTGAGGGCGAACTCCGCCAATGGCAAAAAAGCAACCCAATCATCCTGGTCAGCAGACACAAAACACCTCAGATATGTCTCCAGGGTCTGATTAGTCCGCTCGGTCTGGCCATTAGTCTGAGGGTGAAAAGCAGACGAAAAAGACAAATCTATGCCCATCCTAGCACAGAATGCCCGCCAAAATCTAGACACAAATTGGGTTCCTCTGTCAGAAACGATATTCTCAGGAATACCATGCAAACGAACAACATTTTGAAAAAACAGGGGAACCAACTCGGAAGAAGAAGGCAATCTGGGCAGGGGAACCAAATGGACCATCTTAGAAAAACGGTCACACACCACCCAGATGACAGACATCTTCTGGGAAACAGGCAGATCTGAAATAAAATCCATCGAGATGTGCGTCCAAGGCCTCTTAGGAATAGGCAAGGGCAACAATAATCCACTAGCCCGAGAACAACAAGGCTTGGCCCGAGCACAAACGTCACAAGACTGCACAAAGCCTCGCACATCTCGTGACAGGGAAGGCCACCAGAAGGATCTTGCCACCAAATCCCTGGTACCAAAAATTCCAGGATGACCTGCCAATGCAGAAGAATGCACCTCAGAGATGACTCTACTGGTCCAATCATCAGGAACAAACAGCCTATCAGGCGGACAACGATCCGGTCTATCCGCCTGAAACTCCTGCAAAGCCCGCCGCAGGTCTGGAGAAACGGCTGACAAAATAACTCCATCCTTAAGGACACCTGTGGGCTCAGAGTTGCCGGGTGAATCAGGCTCAAAACTCCTAGAAAGGGCATCCGCCTTAACATTCTTAGAACCCGGTAGGTATGACACCACAAAATTAAACCGAGAAAAAAATAATGACCAGCGCGCCTGTCTAGGATTCAGGCGCCTGGCGGTCTCAAGATAAATCAAATTTTTGTGGTCAGTCAATACCACCACCTGATGTCTGGCCCCCTCAAGCCAATGGCGCCACTCCTCAAACGCCCACTTCATGGCCAAAAGCTCCCGATTCCCAACATCATAATTCCGCTCAGCGGGCGAAAATTTACGGGAAAAGAAGGCACAAGGCCTCATCACGGAGCAGTCAGAACTTTTCTGCGACAACACTGCCCCAGCTCCAATCTCAGAAGCGTCGACCTCAACCTGAAAAGGAAGAGCCACATCAGGCTGACGCAACACAGGGGCAGAAGAAAAACGGCGCTTAAGCTCCTGAAAGGCCTCCACAGCATCAGGGGACCAATTAGCAACATCAGCACCCTGTCTAGTCAAATCGGTCAATGGCTTAACGACATCCGAAAAACCAGAAATAAATCGACGATAAAAGTTGGCAAAGCCCAAAAATTTCTGAAGACTTTTAAGAGAAGAGGGCTGCGTCCAATCACAAATAGCTTGAACCTTGACAGGATCCATCTCAATGGAAGAGGGAGAAAAAATATATCCCAAAAAGGAAATTCTCTGAACCCCAAATACGCACTTAGAACCCTTGACACACAGAGAATTAGACCGCAAAACCTGAAAAACCCTCTTAACTTGCTGGACATGAGAGTCCCAGTCATCCGAAAAAATCAGAATATCATCCAGATACACTATCATAAATTTATCCAAAAAATCGCGGAAAATATCATGCATAAAGGACTGGAAGACTGAAGGGGCATTAGAAAGACCAAAAGGCATCACCAAATACTCAAAGTGGCCCTCGGGCGTATTAAATGCGGTTTTCCACTCATCCCCCTGCCTGATCCGCACCAAATTATACGCCCCACGGAGATCAATCTTAGAGAACCACTTGGCCCCCTTTATGCGAGCAAACAAATCAGTCAGCAACGGCAATGGGTATTGATATTTAACCGTGATTTTATTCAAAAGCCGATAATCAATACATGGTCTCAAAGAGCCGTCTTTTTTTTACACAAAGAAAAAACCGGCTCCTAAGGGAGATGACGATGGACGAATATGTCCCTTTTCCAAGGACTCCTTTATATATTCACGCATAGCAGCATGTTCAGGCACAGACAGATTAAATAAACGACCCTTTGGGTATTTACTACCCGGAATTAAATCTATAGCACAATCGCACTCACGGTGCGGAGGTAGTGAACCCAGCTTGGGTTCTTCAAAGACGTCACGATAATCAGACAGGAACTCAGGGATTTCAGAGGGAATAGATGATGAAATGGAAACCAAAGGTACGTCCCCATGAGTCCCCCTACATCCCCAGCTCAACACAGACATAGCTCTCCAGTCAAGGACTGGGTTGTGAGACTGCAGCCATGGCAATCCTAGCACCAAATCATCATGTAGATTATACAGCACCAGAAAACGAATAGTCTCCTGGTGATCCGGAGTAATACGCATAGTTACTTGTGTCCAGTATTGTGGTTTATTATTAGCCAATGGGGTGGAGTCAATCCCCTTCAGAGGAATAAGAGTCTCCAAAGGCTCTAAATCATACCCACAACGATTGGCAAAGGACCAATCCATAAGACTCAAAGCGGCGCCAGAGTCGATATAGGCGTCCGTGGTAATAGATGACAAAGAGCAAATCAGGGTCACAGACAAAATAAATTTAGACTGCAAAGTGCCAATGGAAACGGATTTATCAAGCTTTTTAGTACGCTTAGAGCATGCTGATATAACATGAGTAGAATCCCCACAATAGAAACACAACCCATTTTTCCGTCTAAAATTCTGCCGCTCGCTTCTGGACAGAATTCTATCACACTGCATGCTTTCTGGCGTCTTCTCAGTGGACACCGCCAGATGGTGCACTGGTTTGCGCTCCCGCAGACGCCTATCGATCTGAATGGCCATTGTCATGGACTCATTCAGACCCGCAGGCACAGGGAACCCCACCATAACATCCTTAATGGCATCAGAGAGACCCTCTCTGAAAGTAGCCGCCAAGGCACACTCATTCCACTGAGTAAGCACAGACCATTTACGGAATCTTTGGCAGTAAATTTCAGCTTCATCTTGCCCCTGCGATAGGGACATCAAAGTTTTTTCTGCCTGAAGTTCCAAATGAGGTTCCTCATAGAGCAACCCCAAGGCCAGAAAAAACGCATCCACATTGCGCAACGCAGGATCCCCTGGTGCCAATGAAAAAGCCCAGTCTTGAGGGTCGCCGCGGAGCAAGGAAATCACAATCCCAACCTGCTGTGCAGGGTCTCCAGCAGAACGAGATTTCAGGGACAAAAATAACTTGCAATTATTTCTAAAATTCTGAAAGCCAGATCTATTCCCTGAGAAGAATTCCGGCAAAGGAATTCTCGGCTCTGATACCGGAGCATGAACAACAAAATCTTGCAAACTTTGTACTTTCGTGGCGAGATTATTCAAACCTGCAGTTACACTCTGAAGATCCATTATAGACAGGTGCACACAGAGCCATTCAAAGATTAGAAGGAGAGAGAAAAAAAAGAAAGACTGCAGCATAGACAGACTGGCAAGTGATCCAATTAAGAGCACAAAAAAAAAAAAAAAAAAAACCTCTCAGCAGCCTTCTTATTTCTCTCCTTTCTCAGCCAAGGATTTTAACCCTTTAGTGGGCCGGTCAAACTGTCATGATCTCCATGGCCAGAGAACTAGCATAAGCCTATATAGGGACAAGCTCTTGGAAGATGGTAACTGTACTGACCATGAACTAAACCTACCGCACAACTAGAAGTAGCCAGGTAGCATGTCCTACTTTTTATCCCTATATGCCCAGCGCCGGCCGGAGAACTAAATAATGCTAGCAGAGGGAAATATAAGACCTGACTCACCTCTAGAGAAATGCCCAAAAAGGAGACAGAGGCCCCCCACATATATTGGCGGTGATTTTAGATGAAATAACAAACGCAGCAGGAAAATAGTTTTAGCAAATTTGAGGTCCGCTTTCTAGATAGCAGAAGACAGAAAGCACACTTTCATGGTCAGTAGAAAACCCTAACAAAACACCATCCAGAAATTACTTTAGGACTCTGGCATTAACTCATAATACCAGAGTGGCAATTCCTGATCAACAAGAGCTTTCCAGACACAGTAACGAAACTGCAGCTGTGAACTGGAACCAAAAAACAAAAACAAACAAGGACGAAAGTCCAACTTATCTAGTAGATGTCTGGGAGCAGGAACAAGCACAGAGAGGCTTCTGATAACATTGTTGACCGGCAAGCAACTAACAGAGAAGCCAGGTTATATAGCGACACCCAGATCTGATGAGAACAGGTGAACAGGGAAGATGATGACACAAGTTCAATTCCACCAGTAGCCACCGGGGGAGCCCAAAATCCAAATTCACAACACCCCTCCTTGAGAGGGGGGTACTGTTGTGAATCTGCTTTTGGGCACCTTCTGGTGGTGGCTAGTGGTACTGGTGACTCGGGTCTGTTTTCTTTCTCAGTTCACCTGTTTTCATCAGTAGTGGGGTGTTCCTATTTAATCCTGCTCTTCAGTCATTGCCTTGCCGGCCATCAATGTAACCAGAGCCTTTCTGTTGCATGTTCCTGCTCCTAGACTACTGATCAGCTAAGTTGGACTCTTAGTCCTAAGTTTGTTTGCATTTTTTGTTCCAGTTTACAGTTAAGTCTTTCTCTGTAGCTGGAAGCTCTTGTGGGCTGAAATTACCACTCCGGTGTCATGAGTTGACACATGAGTTTTAAAGTAATTTCAGGATGGTATTTTAAAAGGGTTTTCAGCTGACCGTGCAGTTCCCTTTTGTATCTTTCTACTATCTAGTAAGCGGACCTCGCTTTGCTGAACCTACCTTCATACTGCGTATGTCTTTTCCTCTGAACTCACCGTCAATATATGTGGGGGGCTTCTGTCTCCTTTTTGGGGGACTTTCCCTAGAGGTAAGCCAGGTCTGTTTTTTCCTCTACTAGGGTAAGTTAGTTCTCCGGCTGTCGAGAGAAGTCTAGGGATAAAACTTAGGCACGCCCCCCGGCCACTATTAGTTGTGTGGTAGGTTTAGCTCACGGTCAGCTCGAGATTCCATCACCCAAGAGCTCGTTCGTTATTTATGTGTCCTGACGTTCCCCTGCCATTGGGAACCATGACACTACAGGCTGTGATGGACTGGCAGAAACCCCATCCTCTCAAAGCGGTGCTGCGCTTTATGGGGTTCATCAACTATTATCGCCAGTTCATTCCAAACTTCTCAACTTTGGTAGCCCCCCTTGTTGCCCTCACCAAGAAGGGAGCTAATCACAAACTGTGGTTGGAGGAGGTCTCCAAGGCCTTCCTCTCTATCAAGTGACACTTTGCTGGCGCTCCCATTTTACATTGCCCCGATGTTCATAAACCATTTATCATGGAGGTGGATGCCTCTTCCGTCGGTGCAGGAGCAGTCCTCTTCCAGAAGGATGCTCAAGGTCGGAAGCATCCTTGCTTCTTCTTCTCCAAGACGTTCACACCGGCAGAGAGAAATTATTCCATCAGGGACAGGGAGCTGCTAGCCATGAAGTTGGCCTTTTCAGAGTGGAGACATCTTCTGGGGGAGGCTCGCTACCCCTTCCAAGTATTCACCGACCACAAAAATTTGGTGTATTTACAATCCTCCCAGCGGCTAAACTCCCGCCAGGCAAGGTGGTCCCTGTTCTTCTCCCGGTTCCACTTTACCCTCCATTTTCTCTCCGAGGAGAACACTCGGGCCGGTGCTCTCTCCCGCTCCTTTGTGTCATCAGAGGAGGAGGAGCCTCGGCATATTGTCCCTTCTGAGAGCCTGAGAACTGTGACTCCAGTTTCGCTAGAGACTTTCATACCATCTAATTTGCGACCGGAGGTTCTCTCTTGGGCTCACTTGTCCAGGGTTGGTGGACATTTTGGGACCAAGAGGATATTAGAGTTTCTGGTGAGGACGCACTGGTGGCCGCATATGGCCCATGACGTCGGGGAATATATTCGGACGTGTGTCTCCTGCGCCAAGAATCGGTCTCCTTGGCAACGGCCTGCTGGGCTACGCTACCCCCTGCTGGTGGCAGACAGGCCCTGGGAGATGGTCAGGATAGACTTCATGGTGGACTTACCCAAGTCTCAAAGCTGCACCATTATCTGGGTAGTCACTGACCATTTTTCTAAAATGGTGCACTTGGTGCCGCTTCCACGGTTACCTTCAGCACGGACCTTGGCGGCGTTGTTCATTAAACATGTTTTCTGCCTACATGGCATGCCAGACAAAATTGTCAGTGACCGGGTCCCTAGTTTGCGTCTCGGTTCTGTAGAGAGCTCTGTCGTTTACTCAGCATTGAGCTGAATCTCTCTTCTGCGTATCATCCCGAGACAAATGGGTTGGTAGAGAGGGCCAACCAGACTCTGGTCACATACCTGCAAAATTTTGTATCCACCAGGCAGGATGACATACATGCTACCATTGGCGGAGTTTGCAATGAACAACGCCGTAGCCGACTCCACTGGGCAGACCCCATTCCTCCTTAACTACGGCCAGTATCTGCGTGTCCCTGTGCCCATGCCCGTGTCATCCATCAATTCTAGGGTGGTAGAATGGGCGGTGGAGGCACCTGACATTTGAGACTGCACACAGGATGCCATCCGGGCTTCCAAGTAGAGAATGAGGGTTTCTGCCGATGCACATCGGCGCCCAGCTCTGACCTTTGCTCCTGGCAACATAGTGTGGCTCTCCGCCCGTAACATCAGGCTGCGAAATGAGTCCACTAAGTTTGCGCCTTGCTACTTAGGCCCCTTCAAAATCCTGGAACAATTCAACCCTGTGGTCTATCGGTTGGCCCTTCCTCCACGCCTAGGTATCACTGACACCTTTCATGTGTCCCATCTAAAACCTGTTCATATGTCCCGGTTTTCCGAATCATCTGCCGGGACATCGGGCTCATCCACGGCGATTACGAGGTGAATACTATCATGGGGTGTAAGGTGGTATGTGGCAAAAAATTCTATCTGGTGGATTGGAAGGGTCATGGCTCAGAACAGGACCTGAGAGCCTGTTGAGCACATTCGGGCTCCGCTGCTCATTGCGGCCTTTGAGCATAGCGAAGCTCGGGGAGGAGGGGGCCCTAAGAGGGGGGTAATGTTAGGAGTGGAGTCCCTTCCGCTGCACAGGGGGAATCTCGAACCATGTCCGCTGCGGTCTCCCATTCTTCCCCAGGCGCAGTGGAGCCTGCTCAGCGGAGACGTTGGTCCCAGCGTCTGGCTCAAGCTGATACTGGGCGCTTGGTTACTGCTGCCTTTCCAGGCTTTTCCTTTGTAGCCACTACTGATCAGCAGCGAGCAGGCGTTTCAGGGACTAAGTATTGCTTTTCCCATACTGAGCATGTCCACAGGACGACCTCCCATTGGAGGTCGGAGGTCACACGCTCAGGTCCTGTAGCAGCTCCTATTGGACCACTAGAAAGGTCCTTGAGTGCCACAGCTACAACCCCTGGCAAAAATTATGGAATCACTGGCCTTGGAGGATGTTGATTCAGTTGTTTAATTTTGTAGAAAAAAAGCAGATCACAGACATGGCACAAAACTAAATTAATTTCAAATGGCAATTTTCTGGCTTTAAGAAACACTAAAAGAAATCAAGAACAAAAAATGTGGTAGTCAGTAATGCTTACTTTTTTTAACCAAGCATAGAGGAAAAATTATGGAATCACTCAATTCTGAGGAAAAAATTATGGAATCACCCTGTAAATTTTCATACCCCAAAATAACACCTGCATCAAATTAGATCTGCTCATTAGTCTGCATCTAAAAAGGAGTGTTCAAACTTTGGAGAGCTGTTGCACCAAGTGGACTGACATGAATCATGGCTCCAACACGAGAGATGTCAATTGAAACAAAGGAGAGGATTATCAAACTCTTAAAATAGGGTAAATCATCACGCAATGTTGCAAAAGATGTTGGTTGTTCACAGTCAGCTGTGTCTAAACTCTGGACCAAATACAAACAACATGGGAAGGTTGTTAAAGGCAAACATACTGGTAGACCAAGGAAGACATCAAAGCGTCAAGACCGGAAACTTAAAGCAATATGTCTCGAAAACAGGAAATGCACAACAAAACAAATGAGGAATGAATGGGTGGAATCTGGAGTCAACGTCTGTGACCGAACTGTAAGAAACCGCCTAAAGGAAATGGGATTTACATACAGAAAAGCTAAATGAAAGCCATCATTAACACCTAAACAGAAAAAAAAGGTTACAATGGGCTATGGAAAAGCAATTGTGGACTGTGGATGACTGGATGAAAGTCATATTCAGTGATGAATCACGATCTGCATTGGGCAAGGTGATGATGCTGGAACTTTTGTTTGGTGCCATTCCAGTGAGATTTATAAAGATGACTGCCTGAAGAGAACATGCAAATTTCCACAGTCATTGATATGTGGCTGCATGTCAGGTAAAGGCACTGGGGAGATGGCTGTCATTACATCTTCAATAAATGCACAAGTTTATGTTGATATTTTGGACACTTTTCTTATCCCATCAATTGAAAGGATGTTTGGGGATGATGAAATCATTTTTTCAAGATGATAATGCATCCTGCCATAGAGCAAAAAGTGTGAAAACATTCCTTGAAAAAAGACACATAAGGTCAATGTCATGGCCTGCAAATAGTCAGGATCTCAATCCAATTGAAAATCTTTGGTGGAAGTTGAAGAAAATGGTCCATGACAAGGCTCCAACCTGCAAAGGTGATCTGGCAACAGTAATCAGAGAAAGTTGGAGCCAGATTGATGAAGAGTACTGTTTGATACTCATTAAGCCCATACCTCAGAGACTGCAAGCTGTTATAAAAGCCAGAGGTGGTGCCACAAAATACTAGGGATGTTTTGCAGTGTTTTTTTGTTTGTTTGTTTGTTTTTCATGATTCCATAATTTTTTCCTCAGAATTTAGTGACTCCATAATTTTTCCCCTATGCTTGGTTAAAAAAGTAACCATTACTGACATTTTGTGTTCTTGATTTCTTTTAGTGTTTCTTAATGCCAGAAAGTGGCCATTTGAAATGACTTTAGTTTTGTGCCATGTCTGTGATCTTTTTTTCTACAAAATTAAGCAACTGAATGAACATCCTTCAAGGCCAGTGATTCCATAATTTTTGCCAGGGGTTGCATAAAAGGTTTGCATGGCCGCACGGCCATGCGCTAGTATAAACCTATTATCGTGTGTGTGTGTGGATGCGTGCTTGTTCTGGTGATTGCTACTTAGTCATTCCCATTCCTTGTATTGTTGAATGTTCGCGAATGTTGGAGCTACCTAGCGCCTGACAGTGCTATCCTACACCAGAGCACGATCTGTACTGTGTCAAACCAGCAGTGTCCGCCTGCACGGCACTGCTCGCACTCTGTGCGGTAATCTTAATTTATCCTGACAACTGATCAGTGTAGGGTGGGAACTCCCACTTGATCTCTGCATCTGACTCGGGGCATCCTCAGGCGCGGGCTCAAAAGCCACCGAGGGTCAGAGCGGGATCAGTCACCAGCTTAGTGGGGGTGTGTCTCAGGGATCCCACTAGCATTTATCTGCTGCATCCTTTGTACGCTAACAGGGCACAGCGTTTCATTTGTTTCACTGCGACTCTGTGAAGCAACAGAGTTCGCTTTAGGTCTTACCGGGAGTCTGAACCCGAGTTTACTCCGGCGTAGTACCGCCATATAGTGCCGCCATTACTTAGCAGCATGTTCCATCTCTGCACGGTGGACCCCGGGCTGCAAACGCACCTTTACCATCTTTAATCAATTTGTTGTTTTCCACCAGCCGTAACACCTGTATTGCATTGTTACTGACAGTGAACAGCTTAGCAAGGGTGGTGTATGGGGGTAAAAGAAAAAAGAGGGCCGGGGAGCACTACTAACAGGCATAAGGTCAACCAGTGACATATAGATACGGTGTTCAGGACTAAATGGGAAGAAGCTTGTAATAATTGTTCTAAATCTCTAATTGAACTCCTAATTGGTAATAACAAGAAAAGTCTGGTCAAATTTGATGCAGAAATTGAAAGTACTCGTGTAAAACTGTCTGAAACTCTTATTACTGTGTAAATGGAGACGCTTAATAAAGACATTGAGAACCAGTTTCAGATTTGGGAGAAAGAAGTGAAGGATACTAAAATGAAGAAATTTCAAAGAGACCTTCAGGATCTTAGGAGTGGTACAATTTACAGATGGCAAACTGCCCTGGCTGGTAGCCATGACATCACGAGGACTTCATCCTTCTCATCCTTATCATCTAGAGAAGAGGATAACAATACCAGGACTGACAATCGCTTCTACAATTTAAGACGCAACACTAACCAAAGAAGAGGGAACAACTATAAAAGGAAGGAAAAACGAAGGGATGACTCATCGACATCTAGGCTACAGGTGATTAATTTATCTGATATAAAACTTACTGAAGCACAAGTGGAAGTACTGAGTCTAGGCCTAAGCTTCTCACCTACTGCTTCATTTGATTTCTTCTCAGCATTAAAGGACTTACATTTACTTGCATGGAAACTGGTCCTTAAAAAGCTCCACGAGAAACCAAACTTGGGAGAAGTCTGGACAGAGAGGGAATTAGAAGCCATTTCCACTCTTGAAGAATTGAGTAGCGAACAGGAACCGACAGTAAGTATGAGTAAATTTGTACCGCCAACCCCCAAAAAAGTTCCCCCCATGAATCTTTACCCTAACATTGAGCTTTTTGTAAAAATGGTAACAAATTAATTTCATAAAATATCACCGAAGATGAATAATTATAATCTCTCCTGGTGTCAAAAGAAGGCTCTTAAAGAATTGAGAGAGTTGAGGGAGATAATAATAAAACCAGCGGACAAAGGGGGTAATGTGGTGGTGTGGCCTGTTGGACTATATGAAAAAGAAGCACTGAGACAACTGAGAGATCCAGCTCATTATGAGACTTTCTTTTAATCCAAGTTCAAAATTCCTAGGTGATTTGCAGGAAATCCTTGAAGAAGCGTTTATGAGTCGAATCATTACGAAACAAACCAGGGACAATTTAATACCGATCTATCCGAAGATGGCATGTATTTACTTTTTGCCTAAAATTCACAAGAATCTGAATAACCCACCCGGGCGACCAATTGTGTCAGGCAATGGCAGTCTATGTGAAGTAGTTGGTAAGTACCTTGAATTCCATCTTAAACCTCTGGTATACACTTTGCCATCCTATATCAGAGACACTGGAGATTTTCTATCACAAATTGAAGGTATACCAATGGAGGGTGACATGTGGTTTGTAACTTTTGACGTAGAGTCACTGTACGCCTCCATTCAACACAAAGACAGGATTCAAGCAGTTAAGACGTTCTTATCTATGACTGATTATAGTACAGAATTTATCCAATTTCTGATTACTCTTCTTGAATTTGCTTTGACACACAACTTTTTTGTTTTTAAAGAAACCATCTACTTGCAAAACCAGGGTACGGCGATGGGGGCATCTTTTGCCCCATCATACGCTAATTTATTTTTAGTTCTATGGGAGAGATCTATTTTCTTCACCAGACCCATTGATTTCATTGAGAAGGTCCTGTTCTGGGTACGGTTTATTGATGATATTTTTCTGATCTGGCAGGGCACTGAACAGGACCTTCTCTTATTCCTGGAAATCCTGAATAACAATGGGATAAATGTAAAACTTATGCGCAAGTATAGTCAAAACAATCTTACATTTTTGGACGTCATGGTTGAAAAAGGAGTTAATGACCGTATTGAGATGAATGTATTCTGGAACGATACAGACGTGAATTCTTTACTGCATGCGTCATCAGCACATCCTAGGCAATTAATAAATGGTATACCAACAGGACAGTTTCTGAGAATTAAAAGGATATGCTCCAGTGAGGAATCTTTTAATGAACAAGCTGATGCTCTGTCTGTAAGGTTTGAGAACAGAGGCTATTCCAAACGCAGCATTAAGAGAGGCCGGAAAAAGGCAATCCAGGCAAAAAGAGATCTACTATGAACCAAAGTGAAATCCACATCAGACCAAACACTGTCTAAATATCTTAATTATCAGCCTTCAATCACATACAGAAGAGCAAAAAATCTGAGAGATAAACTGGTCCACAGCTACCACTCGGGACAAACCCCGGAGAAAGCCTTTGGATACAAAGGCCCTAAATGGGATTTTTTTCCCTGTAATGATTGCATAGCCTGCCCTAATATGTCTCGAGCCAGTAACTTTCTGTCCAGTGATGGTAATCATACTTACACAATCACCCAACACATTACTTGCAATAGCGTTGGTGTGGTCTACTATGCCACTTGTCCCTGTAAAAAGATATACGTAGGTCTAATGTCAAGGCCTCTAAAGATACGTGTAAGGAAACATTACAGAGACATTGTAAATTCAAGGGATGTTGAGGATGTCTCAGCTTTAAAACCTATACCTAGACATTTTAGGTTAAATCATGAGTGCAATTCAAAACTCTTAAAGGTGACAGGCATCAATAAGGTCTATATTGATCAGAGGGGTGGTAATTGGCGTAAGAATCTAGCCCAATTAGAGGCAAGATGGATCTCTAAAGTAAACTCTGTTCAGCCACATGGGCTTAATGAGATCCTAAGTTTTGCTCCTTTTCTTTAATTATATATTTTTTTATTTTTTGAAAACTGTTTTTTGTGCGTTTGTCCTTATCTATTTGTAATTGTTTTTATTCTATATTCTAATATATGTCATTTGTCTTAGTTTTTTCAGTTCCTTGCTGATATTCATATATAATTCTGTTATATTCACCATTGAGGATGGTTGGCCTATGGGAATCGTTGAGGAGTGGTCTGGCTGGTCTTTCTTCGGCCTGTGGAGATCCGTTCTTAGAAGAGACTGTGAACGCTGTCCTGGGATAAATCAGGAGTGTCAAAGAGGATTTCATCTACTGGGAAGAGAAGAAATTAAGCACTGCACTTTTACCCTGACTTATATATATATGTTCTATTGTGTATTATTATATTTTTATTTTTATTTATTTGATAACTTTATCAAGTTTATTTGGGTATTTATGATGATCATATAACACACCTGTCACTTATTCCCTTGTTTTTTCTTTATTTTTAATGGATGCTGGATGTAGATATTATTTTTTAGTAGGTATTTATTCATCATCTTTCTTTTTCCCTTTATTGATTCACTGACTCTCTCTGGCATCTTGAACTGGGCACTTAATATTTATTTCATATATATTAAGGTTTATTCTGCATTCTTGCAGGTTTATTAGGCTATTTACGGCCAAGTTCACGTCTTTTTCACAGTAATGAGCTTTTATATATATATTTCTAATTCACATGTATTTATCCCCTTCTTTATTTATATCACCAATTTAATACTTCTCTCAAATTGAGATGTCTTTGCGCTATAACTGGGGCACTTATTATCTATTTCACATATATGAATTCTTTGTCCTGCCTCTTTGCGGTTGTATTAGGTCATTTACGGCTAATCCCTTCTCCCTCCTCCCATTAGCAGTGTGCGCTTCCTGAAGCGCTGGTCGGTGTGTCCCCATGGCGACGCGTCCTGTTCGTCACGTGTACCGCCTCCCTCTCTGATGCGTCGGAGGGGGATGTGGACTGGTGACTTGAGACGCGGGTCTATGTGGACGTCAAGTCCAGTTACAGACGACGGAAGCGCCGCACACATGCCACTGCCACCACTGATTTTTAAGGTATATACTGTATAAGGACTCTTTTATATCTCCCACTTATACTACATTCCCCCAAGGAAGAAGCTAAACGCGAAATGCGCGTCGGGGTCTGTGCTGCTCTCACAGGTCATGTATTGCATCCATTCCCAGCCTCCCTTTACCTATATCTATATTTGCACTGTGCATTAACTGCTAATATTGGCTATTTGCTATATCTTTGTTACTTGGCACTTTATCTCTGTTTCATGAATTGCACTAATTGCTAGTATTTTCTAAATTATTACATTTTGGTCACTTGGCACTTTATTCTGAATTCATGAATTTTTAAATTCTATATTCATACAGTTTAAAAGCACTATATGTAGGGCATTGTGCTACCAACTTGTGGTCAGTATTGAGTATTATAGTTTTTTTGAGCACTTGTATGTGACAGGATGTTATCAATTTGATCATCATTGAGTATTGTGCAGTATTATTGCCCTTTATGGATCTAGGGCAGCCTTGTGTTGTTTTCTTGGCTTAGGTGAACTACCTTACTAATTAATGTAAATTATCCATTATTACCGTATTTTTCGGACTATAAGACGCACCGTACCATAAGACGCACCCCAAATTTGGGGTGAAAATTGCAGAACAAAAGATTTTTTATAAGATGGGGGTCTGTCTTATTGTCCGAATTTAAGATCTCTTACCTGAGGGCAGGCAGTGGCAGAGCAGGGTCACAGGAAGCATGGTGGTGGCAGAGGTGAGGTGATGCTGAGGTGTGGTGGGCGGAATGGCGTTCACTTGAGCAGGGTCCCATCCTGCTTAGGTGGGCGACGCCATGGCCTGGTGTCCATGGGGAGGTTGCGGCAGTGCTGTGGCGGCTGCAGATGTGCGGTCACTTCCTCAGGTGGTGGCAGTCAGGGTCCCTTCCACATTTGAGGTGATGCCGCAGTCCGGTATTGAAGGAGAGCAGCAGAGCTGGGTGAGTCACGGTTTTCCCGGTGGCGGCGGCCATCTTCCTGAGGCCGCGCGTGCACAGATTCAGTACTCTGCTTCCCAGGGCTTCAGGAAAATGGCCGCAGGAGGCCGCGCGTGAGTAGAAGGAGATTGCGGCGGACATTTTCCTGAAGCCGAGATCTCAATCTGCGAACTCGGCTTCAGGAAAATGGCCACCACGATCTCAATCTGCGCACGTGCGGCCTCCCGCGGCCATTTTCCTGAAGCCCCAGGAAGCAGAAAACTCAATCTGTGCACGCGCGGCCTCAGGAAGATGGCTGCCGCCACCGGAAAAGCAGTAACTTACCCAGCACTGCTGCTCTCCTTCAATACCGGGGCGCGGCGTCAACGCAAATGTGGAAGGGACCCTGCTCAAGCCATACCGCTCACCGCACCACATCATCCCCGCACCTCTGTCGCCGCCACAATGCCGGTAAGCCTGCATTCCAACTATAAGACGCACCCCCCATTGTCTTCACAATTTTTTTGGGGAAAAAATGTGTCTTATAGTCGGAAAAATATGGTACTTTACCCAGCCTTGGAGCTATGCATTGGGTTGTATTAATGTTCTACATTTAACTGATAATCTGAGAGGGTAAAATAATTTTTATGATTGCATACTAATTTTGAAATGGTATTAATTATTGGATGGAGTGCAATGCACTGTGTTAGCAGCTATTTTGTATTGTATCCCTTCTTATTTTTTGTATTGTACGTATATGTTTAATAAAAAGACATTTTAATTTTCTACTTTGGCATCTACTTCCGTTGTGTTTGTTGGAGTATAATACAGTGACATATAGAAGGTGCAGCTTATTGCATAGGGGGGATAATGCATAAACAAAAAAAGAAAAGGAACCATGCATATAAAGCGCCATGTAGTGCCATTGTGACTTTTTGTATATATTATAATGTCATGGGACTAGTGGTGATGTGGTTTGTTCTTTTAATACGGTTTCATTGTGGATTTTTGTCAATTTATAAATTTTGTAAGTATTATACATATACAATTTTTCTACGATTTGGGTGTGCGCTTTATATGCATGGTTCCTTTTCTTTTTTTTGGTGTATCGGGGTAAATTGACCTCTTTTCCCCACAATTCAGGATGAGTATTGGTACCCTCCCCTTAAGACATCGACTACTCCTCTGTCAGTATGGTGGGCCTACTATCAGAGTACACGGGTTCTACCAGGGCCTGGTAGTCTTGTCCCCTGAAGCCTATTGCTGCTCAACACCAGATTAACATTTCACTCCTAGGGGGTATTGCAATAGGGATTGGATCACTTATTCTGACACTGACGACTTCTCCACCAGACAGCTCTACCTGTTGCCTCTGCATCAGAGCTTTGATCTCTTTTTGCAGGACATGCTGCTGACTGGAACTGGTGGTCTTGGCTACCTGTTGCAATAACACAATAACCTCGCCAAGACAATTTTCTATCACATTGGTACCTAGGGTCATAATTGGGTTACATTCTCGCTGGTCAATATCTACAATTATCAGACCTTGGGTTTTCAACTCTACTCGCTCCACCTTCATGGTCACCTCCTTATACCTCACTTGTGGCAAAGGCTGACCATAGCTGTTGCCTATTATCAGATCATTATCTTGGCTGCGAGTAATATCAGAGTCAGCTCAGTACCGTTTGTAAAGAATATATGGCATCGTCGTCATCTGGGAGCCAGTGTCCAATAAAGCATTCATCGGGATGTCATCAATCACGACAGGCAGGACCGTCCTCCCACGTACTTTTTTCGCCAGCTTTGTAGGCCTAGTCATCTTACTCCCGGGGGGTTGGCCCTCTGCCCTAGGGGTTTCTCATTTAAATTTCAGAATCTTGTGATGTGCCCGCCTTGTTGCAGCAACGACACATGGGCTGTCCATCCTTGTCGTAGCGATCGCTGTCTCTCCCTCTGGTCAGTGGGATTCTCCTCTGTCGTCATCATGGTATGTCAACTGGGCTGGAGGCCAGCTTGATCTTCTCCTTTGGGGACACTTACATGGAGCGCACGGGTTTGGTTATTGCAGCCACACATTTGGTCAGCTCTTGGACCTGGAGATGTAGGTCTGCAGAGGAGTTATTATCTAGGGTCTGCACATCAGCCTCAACGAGGGTCTTAGGAAAGGATGCCTCCTCCTGTTGGTATGTAATTGCTGGGCACCTAGGTGGCATAATGCAGCAGAGATTTGGTTCACGCAGCACCCGGATGGCCCTATCTTTAAAGTGTGCAAAGTCCAGGTCAGGGTTTTGTAGGGCCATGTTACGCAGTTGTGTCCTGTGGGTGTTGGACAGGAGTCCCTCAATAAACTGCTCCTTTAACAATCTATCCTCATCTTGCACGCTGTCGGGGTCAACCTGTTTTATTGCCCACAGCACTTCCTGAAGATTAAGGGTATAGTCCTATATACTGTCCTTTGTTTACACCCAAAGAATCTAATTTGTATCTCTGCTGCAGTGCGGGTGTCAAAGTGTCCTTGAGCCTGGCCAAGATTTGCTTAACAGTTCTTTTATCAGTGTCCAGTCAGGACTTTACCTCCCTCTGTGCTGCACCAGTTAACTGGCCAGTAAGGATGCTGACTTTTTGACTCTCAGACAGGGGGTACACTTCAAACAAACTACATAGTCTCTCCTTGAAATGGCTCAGGGTGTCCGACTCCCCTGAGTACTGCGGTAGCCAGGACACTCCTGGTATGTACAGCATTGATAGTGGCAGTATGGGGGCTGCAGCTGTGGCCACCACTGGATCTCCACCCGGGTTGAACATTTTCCTTTCTCCTAGCGAACCTCAGCCAGGCTCTGGGTATCGATACTGTAGTAAGCGACTGTTCCACAGGTGGGATGGATTGAGCTCCTGAGGGTGTTCAAGTCCTGCTCCCCGCCAGCTGACAGCAGAGCGCAGGGCAAGGCTTCTCTTTGTGCCCTTTCTTGGGCTCTGCCCATGACAACGCACCCCTTCTGCTTCCCACGCGCTGCGTGGCATGATAATGGCGGCTACCATACAGTTCAATAAAGACTATGGCGCACAAGACCCAGTAGCACTGGGTTACGAAATCCTGTTCGAGATGCCAAGTTGTGACACCCACCAGGGCCGTGGGGTATTCGAAACCGGGTCGGACAGTTCTTTGGGGAAGTCACGGGACCATGACCTGACTCTGTGGCCTTGGGTGTTATGATCTGGTGACCTTGGAGCCACATGAGACTTTCTCTGGAGTAGGTGGTACCTGTACTGACCGCAAACCCTAAATTGACACCACAACTAGAAGTAGCTGTGGGGTGTACCTAACTGTTGTGAACTCTATTCTCTATTCACTCCAAGACTTTACACGTGCGGCGCCGATTCTTTGGAATGCACTACCTAGGTTAATACAATTAATCCCCAATCCCCACAGTTTTAAGCGTGCACTAAAAACTCATTTGTTCAGATTGGCCTACCGCCTCAACGCATTAACCTAATTATCCCTGTGTGGCCTATTAATAAAAAACAACAACATAATCACGTTCCTCCATCATGTTCTCATACACTTTATGCAGTTAATAGCCTCTGTGTCTGTACTGTTACATACTTAGGCAGTTAACTGGTTCATGCAGCTTTACATGAACACCCGAGCCTTACACTATGGCTGGTCCAAATAACTAAAGCAATTGTTACCATCCACCTCTTGTGTCTCCCCTTTTCCTCATAGATTGTAAGCTTGCGAGCAGCAGGGCCCTCATTCCTCCTGGTATCTGTTTTGAACTGTGATTTCTGTTATGCTGTAATGTCTGTTGTCTGTATAAGTCCCCTCTATAAGTTGTAAAGCGCTGCGGAATATGTTGGCGCTATATAAATAAAATTATTATTATTATTATTATTATTATTATTTTTGGGCTCCCTCTAGTGGTCACAAGCGGTACTGTGTAGTGTTGTCTTTCTGCAGGTTGCAGCATCAGCTGGTTTGTTATCCTTGGTTGGTTTCCTATTTAGCTCTCCTGGATACTCAGTTCCTTGCCTGCTATCAATGTATTCAGTGCTCTTCAGATTCCTTGTGTCTACCTTGCTCCCAGTCTCTCCAAGACAAGCTAAGTTTTTGTTTGATCATTTTTTGATTATCAGTGTTCATTATGTTTTTTGTCCAGCTCGCTAAAATGTGATTTCCTCGCTTGCTGGTTGCTCTAGGGGACTGAGGTTCTCCCCCACACCGTTAGTTGGTTTGGGGGTTCTTGAAATCTCAGAGTGGATATTTTGTAAGGGTTTTTTTACTGACCGCATAGATTCCCTTTTCTATTTTCTGCTATCTAGTATTAGTGGGCCTCATTTGCTGAATCTGCTTTCACCCCTGTGTATGTGCCTTCCTCTTACCTCACCGTTATTATCTGTTGGGGGCTTCTATATCTTTGGGGATTATTTCTCTGGAGGCAAGAGAGGTCTTTTCTTTCTCTCTAGGGGTAGTTAGTTCCTCAGGCTGGCTTTAGACGTCTAGGATTTTTAGGCACGTTCACCGGCTACTTCTAGTGTGTTTGGATAGGTTCAGATTTGCGGTCAGTCCACTTTGCCACCTCCCTAGAGCTTGTCCTATGTTTGTTACTTAGCTGGAGTTATTTGTGATCCTCAACCACTAAGGATCATAACAGTATAGCAGGCCAAAAAGTGTTTAATGCATCGCAGAAGTGGGATAAAAAGAAGACCTGAGTACATTTTTTTTTTTCCTCCCGCTTTTCCTTTGCTGCAGTCTGTTTAACTTCTTTCATCCCCTTGAACTCTGGGTGGTTTTGAGCTCAGCTGCAGACATGAATGTTCAGACTCTGACTTCTAGTGTGGATCATCTTACTGCACGGGTGCAAAGTATTCAGGATTTTGTTATTCGTAGCCCTATGTCAGAACCAAAGATACCCATTCCTGAGTTGTTTTCTGGAGATAGATCTAGGTTTCAAAATTTTAAGAATAATTGTAAGTTATTTCTATCTCTGAGACCTTGTTCCTCTGGTGATTCCGCTCAGCAAGTTAAAATTGTTATCTCCTTGTTGCGCGGCGACCCTCAAGATTGGGCTTTCTCTCTGGCGCCAGGAGATCCTGCATTGCTTAATGTAGATGCATTTTTTCTGGCTCTTGGACTGCTTTATGAGGAGCCTAATCTTGAGAATCAGGCAGAAAAAGCTTTGCTGGCTATCTCTCAAGGTCAGGATGAAGCAGAGGTGTATTGTCAAAAATTTCAGAAATGGTCGGTGCTTACTCAATGGAATGAGTGTGCCCTGGCTGCAAATTTCAGAGAAGGTCTTTCTGAGGCCGTTAAGAATGTTATGGTGGGGTTTCCCACCCCTACAAGTCTGAGTGATTCTATGGCTTTAGACATTCAGGTTGATCGGCTTTTGCAGGAGCGCAAATTTGCTCATCCTTTGGCGGTATTTTCTGGACAGAGACCTGAGTCTATGCAATGTGACCGAACTCTGACCAGAATTGAGCGACAAAGTCATAGACGTCAAAATGGGTTGTGCTTTTACTGTGGTGATTCTACTCATGTTATCTCAGCATGCTCTAAACGCTTAAAAAAAATCGCTAAACCTGTCATCTTTGGTACTATACAGCCTAAATTTATTTTGTCTGTTACTTTGATTTGTTCTTTGTCGTCCTACCCGGTTATGGCTTTTGTGGATTCGGGTGATGCCCTGAATCTGATGGATTTGTCGTTTGCCAGGCGCTGTGGTTTTGTCCTGGAGCCTTTGGAATTTCCTATTCCTCTGAGGGGAATTGATGCTACGCCATTGGCTGAGAATAAGCCTCAGTATTGGACGCAAATGACCATGTGCATGACTCCCGTACATCAGGAGGTGATTCGCTTTCTCGTTCTGCATAATTTGCATGATGTTGTCGTTTTGGGTCTGCCATGGCTGCAAGCTCATAATCCAGTTTTAGATTGGAAAGCTATGTCTGTGTCAAGTTGGGGTTGTCAGGGAATTCATGGCGATACTCCGTTGGTGTCTATTGCTTCTTCCACTCCTTCTGAGGTCCCTGAGTTTTTGTCTGACTACCAGGATGTATTTGATGAGCCCAGGTCCAGTGCCCTGCCCCCTCATAGGGATTGTGACTGTGCTATAAATTTAATTCCTGGTAGTAAATTCCCTAAGGGACGACTTTTTAATTTGTCTATACCAGAGCATGCCGCGATGCGGAGTTATATAAAGGAGTCTTTGGAGAAGGGACATATTCGCCCATCCTCTTCCCCTCTTGGTGCAGGATTTTTTTTTGTGGCCAAGAAGGACGGTTCTTTGAGACCTTTTATAGATTATCGTCTTCTGAATAAAATTACAGTCAAATTTCAGTATCCTTTGCCACTATTGTCTGATTTGTTTGCTCGGATTAAGGATGCCAGTTGGTTCACCAAGATAGATCTCCGTGGTGCGTATAACCTTGTGCACATTAAGCAGGGAGATGAATGGAAAACAGCATTTAATACGCCCGAAGGTCATTTTGAGTACTTAGTGATGCCTTTTGGACTCTCTAATGCTCCTTCTGTGTTTCAGTCCTTCATGCATGACATCTTCCGAGAATATCTGGATAAATTTATGATTGTGTATCTGGATGACATTTTGGTCTTTTCTGAGGACTGGGAGTCCCATGTGAAGCAGGTCAGGATGGTGTTTCAGGTCCTGCGTGCTAATGCTTTATTTGTGAAGGGCTCAAAATGCCTCTTCGGAGTACAGAAGGTCTCCTTTTTGGGTTTTATTTTTTCTCCTTCTACTGTGGAGATGGACCCAGTCAAGGTCCAGGCTATTCATGACTGGACTCAGCCCACGTCTGTTAAGAGTCTTCAGAAGTTCTTGGGTTTTGCTAATTTTTACCGTTGTTTCATCGCTAATTTTTCTAGCGTGGTTAAACCTTTGACGGATTTGACCAAGAAGGGTTCTGATTAGTGTTGAGCATTCCGATACCGCAAGTATCGGGTATCGGCCGATACTTGCGGTATCGGAATTCCGATACCGGGATTCCGATACTTGCCGCGTATCGGATACCGGAATCGGAAGTTCCATGATTCAAAATTCAGAAATTCAGCCAATGAGAAAGATTCCAAGTGTGGGCACATCCTGTTTAGCATGGAGGGCATGAAACTACTGGCAAGGCTGTGATTGGCTGCTTAAATGATGTCATGATGCAGTTTAAAAGTCGCTGGCGCCATTTTGCGATCACTCTGCTGTGAATTCAGTTAGTGACAGGACGCTGTTTGCTGACTGAGGGACAGTTTAGAGATAGCGATTTGCTTCTTTGTGCTTTCCAAAGGCTAATTTAGCAACCGCTGTGTTCACCTACTAATCACCTTCCTTTTGCCTTGTAGCGCTGTTTTCACAGCGATCTGCAAGGTCTCTCTGTGTGTGTGTGTGAGTGCAGCCCACTCTCTAGTCTGAGTGCAGCCACATAGGCCATCCATAGCTGGTTGTATTCAGTTCAGGGAGGGTGGTTCATTGCCTCATACTGTCCTTTTTTTTTTTTTTTTTGAAGTAGTGCAGGCTGCTGCACATTTTTTCCAAAAATTCCTATTAGTGTCTTTCCACCCGTCTCCAGCTAATTTGTGGAAAAACACTACATAGGATAAAGTAGAGGAGGGTTTTTGGGCCTTGCAGCGCCGTTTACGGCTGTCTGCACGGTCTCCGTGTGACTGCAGCTCGCCCTGTAGTCTGTGAGCAGCCGTAGCTTGGTTGTCTCCAGCTCAGGGTTGTTCACTGCGTCATACCGCCAAATCAATTTTCATTTTGTTTTCAAGTAGTGTAGTCTGCTGCTAATTAATTTAAAAAAATCCTATTAGTGTCTTTCCACCCGTCTCCAGCTAATTTGTGGAAAAACACTACATAGGATAAAGTAGAGGAGGGTTTTTGGGCCTTGCAGCGCCGTTTACGGCTGTCTGCACGGTCTCCGTGTGACTGCAGCTCGCCCTGTAGTCTGTGAGCAGCCGTAGCTTGGTTGTCTCCAGCTCAGGGTTGTTCACTGCGTCATACCGCCAAATCAATTTTCATTTTGTTTTCAAGTAGTGTAGTCTGCTGCTAATTAATTTAAAAAAATCCTATTAGTGTCTTTCCACCCGTCTCCAGCTAATTTGTGGAAAAACACTACATAGGATAAAGTAGAGGAGGGTTTTTGGGCCTTGCAGCGCCGTTTACGGCTGTCTGCACGGTCTCCGTGTGACTGCAGCTCGCCCTGTAGTCTGTGAGCAGCCGTAGCTTGGTTGTCTCCAGCTCAGGGTTGTTCACTGCGTCATACCGCCAAATCAATTTTCATTTTGTTTTCAAGTAGTGTAGTCTGCTGCTAATTAATTTAAAAAAATCCTATTAGTGTCTTTCCACCCGTCTCCAGCTAATTTGTGGAAAAACACTACATAGGATAAAGTAGAGGAGGGTTTTTGGGCCTTGCAGCGCCGTTTACGTCTGTCTGCACGGTCTCCGTGTGACTGCAGCTCTATCCGTTGTCAGTTCAGCCCCAAAAAAATAAATAAATAATAAAGTTCACCAAACACACCAGTTACACCACTTTACATTTGTGTAGGCCACATTAGCTCATATTCAAGTCTAGTCCACACTTTAGAAAATTAGTGTGTCTTATACCTGTTAGGAGGAGTTGCTCAGGAATAAGCACACAAAGCCGTTAGTACTTTTCTGCTTATCTTTATCAGTCAACCAAGATGAAGAAGGCAGTGAGTAAGGCACGTGGGCGTGGGCGTGGGCGCGGAGCAGGGAGGGGACGTGGGGATTCTGTGCCTGCTGCGGGCACCGGTGAGTCATCAGCACCCACTTTCACAAGGGAACAGTCGTTCATGCGCAGCTTTGTCGCCGAGCGCCGTACACCGCTGCTGCGTCAAGACCAAATTGAAGCCGTTGTGGGATGGATGGCAGCTAATGCATCAACTTCCATTAGTGCCACATCCTCTCAGACACAGAGCACTGGAGAGCAGCCATCTGTCTCTTCACCACCTGCAAAATTGCCCAGGCAGACAGAGATCCCAGGACAGGAGCAGTCTCTACTTCTGTTCTCTGAATCATCTCTTGGCTTGGAAACAGGGGGCCAGCCAAGCAGCATTGGAGAAATGGAAGAAGAGGCAGGGTGCAGTGATGCCCAACCGCTTTTTCTGTCTTCCTCTGAAGAGGCGGGTGGGCCAGTGGCTCCGGTCACCACCTCGCAGGCCGCATCAGCTGATGATGACACTCAGGTGCCACTTACTGGTGCGTGCTCTGCTGCTGAGACTACCCAGGAGGAGCAGTTGGGGGCAGAGGGTAGTGTAGATGATGAGGTCCTTGACCCATCTTGGCGTCAGGGACAGGAAGGTGGTGGGAGCAGCTCTGAGGAAGAGATTCCCCGTACGGCCCAAAGAGGGAGAGGGAGGGGGAAGACTGCGGATCCTGCAGCCTCCGCTTTGGCACCCGTAAGGAGCATGTCTCTTCCAAAAGTCAAAAGGGGGGCTCCCAAGACTTGCAGTGCCTGGTCCTTTTTTGACACAGTTGCAGATGACATTTGCTATGTCAGATGCAAGGTGTGTCATCAAAAAATCAAAAGAGGTCAAAAAGTCGCCAACCTCAATACCTCCAACATGTGGAAACATGTGCGCAACAGGCACCCGGCGGAGTTAGACAAACACACTGAAGAGCTAGGCCAACCAACAGCGGCAGCTACCACCTCTTCAGCTCGTGTTGCCTCTTCCTCTAGCTCACACGCAGCTGGTTCGGCTTCCTCCCAGGATCGCCGTGGAAGAACCTCTGGCCCTGTTGTCCAGAGACCCGCTGTCATTCCACCCGCAGCACCACTTTCCCAGTCAACCACACACTCCCAGCCCAGTCTACAGCCATCGGTAGTACAGGCATGGGAGAAAAGGCGGCCTTTCTCGTCAAACCACCCACGAGCACAGGCTCTGACTGCAGGCATTGCCAAACTTCTGTCACTGGAAATGCTGTCATTCAGGCTGGTGGAGACTGACAGCTTCCGTGACTTGATGTCATTGGCAGTCCCACAGTACAGTGTGCCCAGCCGCTTTTACTTCAGCAGGCAAGCCATCCCTGCCCTGCACAAGCATGTTGAGGGACACATAAAACACGCGCTACTGAACGCCGTCGGTAGCAAGGTCCACCTCACCACCGATGCGTGGACCAGTCAACATGGACAGGGGCGATACCTTTCCCTCACTGCCCATTGGGTTAATGTCGTTGAGCCGGGTACAGACCGTGCGAGTGGCGCAGGACGTGTCCTGCCCACTCCAAGGATTGCAGGAATCCATTCTGTACGCATTGACTCCTCCTCTTACACCAGTTCCTCAGAATCATCGCTGCAGGAGCCGTCACAGTCCACCTCCACATGGACCCGTGATGAACGTGTACCTGTTACGACCGACATGAGCACAGCCGTGGCCAAACGTCAACAGGCCGTCTTGAAATTAATTTTTTTGGGGAATCGTAGCCACACAGCGCAGGAGCTCTGGAATGCCATCAAGCAGGAGAGCGATGTGTGGTTTGAGCCAGCGAATCTCCAGCCAGGCATGGTAGTGTGTGATAATGGCCGAAATCTGGTGGCAGCCCTGGGCCTCGGCAACCTCACTCACATCCCATGTCTGGCACATGTGCTCAATTTGGTCGTGCAGAGTTTTTTGAGGGACTATCCGGATCTTGATGCACTGCTGCACAAGGTCCGCCTAGAGTGTGCTCACTTGCGGCGTTCCAGCACGGCAAAAGCGCGCATTGCGGCTCTGCAGCGCCGACACCGCCTGCCGGAACATCGCATCATATGTGACCTACCTACCAGGTGGAATTCCACGTTACATATGTTGGAGCGGTTGTGTGAGCAGCAGCAAGCTGTAATGGAGTACCAGCTGTATCAGGCGCAAAAAAGTCGCAGTCAGCGCCGTACAGACTTCACAACCACAGAGTGGGCCACTATGAAGGATGTCTGCCAGGTTTTGCGTCCCTTTGATTATTCCACGCGGATGGCGAGTGCAGATGATGCACTAGTCAGCATGACTGTCCCCCTTATCTGCCTGCTTGAAAAATCACTGCAAGCGCTAAGGGATGATGTTGTGGAAGAGGTGGAGGATGAGGATTCACCACTTCCATCATCTTCTGGACAGTCAGCGCCACGTGGTTCCTCACAAACGCGTAGGCAGGGGACAGTTTGTGAGGAGGATGAGGAGGAGTCAATGGAGGAGGAAGACATCCGTCCAGAGGAGGGAGTTCCCGAATTGTCCAGTACTCAGTGTGTACAGCGAGGGTGGGGTGATGACGAGCGGGCAGAGATCACGCCTCCAGCTGGGGACAGCGTTTCTTGGGCAGTTGGCAGTCTGCAGCACATGGTGGATTACATGCTGCAGTGCCTGAGAAACGACCGCCGCATCGACCACATTCTCAACATGTCTGATTATTGGGTGTTCACCCTCCTCGATCCTCGCTACCGGGACAACGTAGAAAGCCTCATCACACCGTTGAACCGGGAGCGAAAAATGCGGGAGTACCAAGACACACTGGTCAGTTCCATCATCTTCTCCATTCCAACTGAGAGAAGTGCTGCTACTGCATTCCAAAGCAGCTCAGTGCGTCCAGGCAGTGGTGGAGGCTCTGCACAAAGAGGGAGCAGAAGCAGTGCCTCTGCCCAAGGCAAGACCAGTATGGCCCAACTGTGGCACAGTTTTCTGTGCCCCCCACAAAAGTCTACACCATCACAGACGGCTCCAGTCAGCAGGAGGCAACGGTTCCGTCAGATGGTGACAGACTACATGTCTTGCCCTCTTGCTGTACTCCCAGACGGCTCTTCCCCTTTCAAGTTTTGGGTCTCAAAGCTGGATACATGGTCAGAGCTAAGCCAGTATGCATTGGAGGTGCTGGCTTGCCCTGCGGCTAGTGTATTATCGGAACGCGTCTTTAGTGCTGCAGGTGGTGTACTAACTGACCGTCGCATGCGACTATCCTCCGATAACGTTGACCGGCTTACTTTCCTGAAAATGAACAAGGCCTGGATCTCGCAGGAATTTGCCACTCCTCTTCCTGATTAAATAATTAGGTCATTGTCTACGTTATCCAGGTCTCCTGTTGTGTTCATCTTTCTACCACCTGAACTTAAATTCCTGGGCTCCAACACCGCCAGTTGAGGCTCAGACGTGCCGTCTGCACAGTGAAAACATACGACCCAGTGTTATTGGGTTTCAGTAACGTCAGCTGATCCCCAGCTGTGTAGCCGGCAATGTGTCATGCGACCGCCACGCTGACACAACAACTGAAATGTAAGGGAATCTGTCCCCCCCCCCCAAGGCGTTTGTTACTGAAAGAGCCACCTTGTGCAGCAGTAATGCTGCACAAGGAAAAAGGTAGCTATTTTGGTTTTGCTCCTTGCACACGCAAAACTTAACACTTATAAAATGTGTCCACTGATACCGTAAAACCGTCCCGGAGGTGGGACTTTCCTTCGTAATATGACGCAGCACAGCCGTCATTCCTACCCCCCCGGCGCCGCGCCCCGGCTCCTCAGCGTTGTTTGATTCCGTCCCGGAGCCTGCGCTGTTATGTTATCCCGTGGCCAGGCACACTTAGCGCTGCCCGTCTTCTGGCATCATTTGGTGTCAGGCTGGCTGCGCCTGTGCGGCCACGTTGGCCGAGAGCCCGCCTCGCAGTGTCTTCTGATTTAATCCCACTGGGGGCCTGGGATCTATGGACATGCGCAGTGCATATCTGAACCTCCACCTCTCACTCATCTCCCTATGGCTTCTTCAGACTGTTCGGTGTCAGCTGGTCCCTAATAGCATGCCACGGCCGTGACACCGCACAGTCTGGAAAAGAAGCCGTAGGGAGGGGAGTGAGAGGCGAGGATATGCACTGCGCATGGCCATGGATCCCAGGCCCCCAGTGGGATTACATCAGAAGACACTGCGAGGCGGGCTCTCGGCCAGCGCGGCCGCACAGGCGCAGCCAGCCTGACACCAAATGATGTCAGAAGATGGGCAGCGCTAAGTGTGCCTGGCCACGGGATAACATAACAGCGCAGGCTCCGGGACGGAATCAAACAACGCTGAGGAGCCGGGGCACGGCGGCGGGGGGGGTAGTAATGATGGCTGTGCTGCGTCATATTACGAAGGAAAGTCCCACCTCCGGGACGGTTTCACGGCTTCAGGGGACACATTTTATAAGTGTTTAGTTCTGTGTTTGCAAGGAGCATGATGAAAAGAGCCACCTTTTCCTTTTGCATCTTTTGTGCTGCACAAGCTGGCTCTTTCAGCTACAAACGCCTTGGGGGGGGGGTTAAAGGTTCCCTTTCGACTTTCTCAGGCTTCGGCCTACATTGTGTTCCTCTGCTTTTCCACCTGCCCCTGGGCTCCAACACCGCTAGTTGCCGTCCAGAAGTGCTGTACGCACAGTCAACAGTCGCTCCTCTGTTATTGGGGTTCAGTAACGTCAGCTGTTCCCCTGCTGTGTGTGTGGCAATCCCTCCTACCTCCTCCAACCTCCTCCTCCTCCACCTGTCCCTGGGCTCCAACACCGCCAGTTGCCGTCCAGAAGTGCTGTACGCACAGTCAACAGTCCCTCCTCTGTTATTGGGGTTCAGTAACGTCAGCTGTTCCCCTGCTGTGTGTGTGGCAATCCCTCCTACCTCCTCCAACCTCCTCCTCCTCCACCTGTCCCTGGGCTCCAACACCGCCAGTTGCCGTCCAGAAGTGCTGTACGCACAGTCAACAGTCCCTCCTCTGTTATTGGGGTTCAGTAACGTCAGCTGTTCCCCTGCTGTGTGTGTGGCAATCCCTCCTACCTCCTCCAACCTCCTCCTCCTCCACCTGTCCCTGGGCTCCAACACCGCCAGTTGCCGTCCAGAAGTGCTGTACGCACAGTCAACAGTCCCTCCTCTGTTATTGGGGTTCAGTAACGTCAGCTGTTCCCCTGCTGTGTGTGTGGCAATCCCTCCTACCTCCTCCAACCTCCTCCAACCTCCTCCTCCTCCACCTGTCCCTGGGCTCCAACACCGCCAGTTGCCGTCCAGAAGTGCTGTACGCACAGTCAACAGTCCCTCCTCTGTTATTGGGGTTCAGTAACGTCAGCTGTTCCCCTGCTGTGTGTGTGGCAATCCCTCCTACCTCCTCCAACCTCCTCCAACCTCCTCCTCCTCCACCTGTCCCTGGGCTCCAACACCGCCAGTTGCCGTCCAGAAGTGCTGTACGCACAGTCAACAGTCCCTCCTCTGTTATTGGGGTTCAGTAACGTCAGCTGTTCCCCTGCTGTGTGTGTGGCAATCCCTCCTACCTCCTCCAACCTCCTCCTCCTCCACCTGTCCCTGGGCTCCAACACCGCCAGTTGCCGTCCAGAAGTGCTGTACGCACAGTCAACAGTCCCTCCTCTGTTATTGGGGTTCAGTAACGTCAGCTGTTCCCCTGCTGTGTGTGTGGCAATCCCTCCTACCTCCTCCAACCTCCTCCTCCTCCACCTGTCCCTGGGCTCCAACACCGCCAGTTGCCGTCCAGAAGTGCTGTACGCACAGTCAACAGTCCCTCCTCTGTTATTGGGGTTCAGTAACGTCAGCTGTTCCCCTGCTGTGTGTGTGGCAATCCCTCCTACCTCCTCCAACCTCCTCCTCCTCCACCTGTCCCTGGGCTCCAACACCGCCAGTTGCCGTCCAGAAGTGCTGTACGCACAGTCAACAGTCCCTCCTCTGTTATTGGGGTTCAGTAACGTCAGCTGTTCCCCTGCTGTGTGTGTGGCAATCCCTCCTACCTCCTCCAACCTCCTCCAACCTCCTCCTCCTCCACCTGTCCCTGGGCTCCAACACCGCCAGTTGCCGTCCAGAAGTGCTGTACGCACAGTCAACAGTCCCTCCTCTGTTATTGGGGTTCAGTAACGTCAGCTGTTCCCCTGCTGTGTGTGTGGCAATCCCTCCTACCTCCTCCAACCTCCTCCTCCTCCACCTGTCCCTGGGCTCCAACACCGCCAGTTGCCGTCCAGAAGTGCTGTACGCACAGTCAACAGTCCCTCCTCTGTTATTGGGGTTCAGTAACGTCAGCTGTTCCCCTGCTGTGTGTGTGGCAATCCCTCCTATCTCCTCCACCTCCTCCTCCTCCTCCTGTCCCTGGGCTCCAACACCGCTAGTTGCCGTCCAGAAGTGCTGTCCACACAGTCCCAACAGTCCCTCTTCTGTTATTGGGGTTCAGTAACGTCAGCTGTTCCCCTGCTGTGTGTGTGGCAATCCCTCCTACCTCCTCCAACCTCCTCCAACCTCCTCCTCCTCCACCTGTCCCTGGGCTCCAACACCGCTAGTTGCCGTCCAGAAGTGCTGTACGCACAGAGCCAAACACCTCGCCAATGTGTTAGTGGGGTTCAGCACCGCCAGCTGTTCCCCTGCTGTGTATACGGCAACGTGTACTGCGACCGCCACGCAGACACAACAAGTTAAATGTAAGGGAACCTGAACCCCCCCCCCCCCAGGCGTTTGTTACTGAAGGAGCCACCTTGTGCAGCAGTAATGATGCAAAGGGAAAAAGTGCCTCTTTTCGTGATGCTCCTTGCACATGCTGAACCTAACACTTATGAAATGTGTCCCCACACAGCGTTAAACCGTCCGGTAGGTGGAACTTTCCTTTGTCGTGTGACGCAGCACAGCCATCATTTTTACCCCCTTGGCGCCGTGCGCCCCCTCCTCAGCGTTGTTTGAATCTGTCCCGGAGCCTGCGCTGTTAGGTTAGCCCTTGGCCATGCACACATGTTGCGCTGCCCGTCTTCTGACCTCATTTGGTGTCAGGCTGGCTGCGCCTGTGCGGGTGCGCTGGCCGAGATCCCGCCTCGCAGTGTCGTCTAATGTAATCCCACCGCGGGCCTGTGATCCGTGCCCGTGCGCAGTGCATATCCTCTCCTCTCACTCCCCTCCCTACGGCTTCTTCAGACTGTGCGATGTCAGCTGGTCCCTAATAGCATGCCACGGCCGTGACACCGCACAGTCTGAAAAAGCCGTAGGGAGGGGAGTGAGAGGAGAGGATATGCACTGCGCACGGGCACGGATCACAGGCCCGCGGTGGGATTACATTAGACGACACTGCGAGGCGGGATCTCGGCCAGCGCACCCGCACAGGCGCAGCCAGCCTGACACCAAATGAGGTCAGAAGACGGGCAGCGCAACATGTGTGCATGGCCAAGGGCTAACCTAACAGCGCAGGCTCCGGGACAGATTCAAACAACGCTGAGGAGGCGGCGCACGGCGCCAAGGGGGTAAAAATGATGGCTGTGCTGCGTCACACGACAAAGGAAAGTTCCACCTACCGGACGGTTTAACGCTGTGAGGAGACACATTTCATAAATGTTAGGTTCCGCATGTACAAGGACCATAATTAAAAGAGCTAAGTTTACCTTTTCCAGCATTAGTGCTGTACACAATGGCTCTTTCAGCTACAAACGCCTGGGGGGGGGGGGGGGGTTAAAGGTTTCCTTTCAACTTGCTCGAGTGCAGGCTTCGGCCTACACTCCGCTCCCCCTGCTCCTCCTGCTGACCCTGGGCTCTAACACCGCCAGTTTTTGCCCAGATGTGCTAGCTGCACAGAGAAAAACACCAGCCAATGTGTCAGTGGGGTCCAGCACCGCCAGCTGTTCCCCTGCTGTGCAGCCGGCAACGTGTCCTGCAAAAGCCACGCAGACACAAGAACTGAAATTGAAGGGAACCTGTCCCCCCTCCCCCAGGCGTTTTTACGTTATCCAGCCACCTTGTACAGCGGTAATGCTGCATGTGTGCAAGGTGGCTCAGAAACGTATTCTCCTCGCACATGTGGAACTGAAAACACGTCTGAAATGTGTCCTCTGTGTGACCATTTAACCGTCCCGGTGGTGTGACTTTCCTTTGTAATGACACGCTGCAACCCCCTTGGTAGCGCTGCCCGTCTTCTGGCATCATTGTTTGGCTGCCTGCGCCTCTGCGGCCGCCCTGACCCACACAACGCCCCTCGGTGTCTTATTTATTGGGACTGCGAGGGTGTGATTGATGGGCAGGATCAGTGCATCAGTTCGCCTGTCCCTCCTCTCCTTCCGCCTTCTTCGGACTGTGCGGCTTCATGGCCGTGGCATGCGATAAGGGATCAGATGACGCCGCACAGTCTGAAGCGGGTGTAAGGACCCGAGTGTGAGAGGCCAACATATGTGCTGCGCCAGGCCCTGAATCCCAGCCCCGCAGTGTTTTAACAATGTTAAGACACTGCGGGGCTGGGATTCATGGGCATCGCGAACCGCACCGGCCGACATTACATGATGCCAGAAGATGGGCAGCGCTAACGGCGCTAGGCCAGGGGATAACACGACAGCGCAGACTCCTGTACAGCAAATAACAACGCTCGGGAGGCTGCACCCAGCACCAAGGTGGGATTCTTGACACCTGTGCTGCGTCTCATTACAAAGGGAACTCTCGCCTCCATTACACAGTTTGACTGTATAAAGGGCTGAATGTTATACGTGTTCCATTCAGCGTGTGCAAGGAGAAAAATTACAAGAGCAACCTTTGACTTGCGCAGCACTGCTGCTGCATAAGCTGTGGCTCTTCTACTTTGTAACCCCTGAGGGGGGGTTAAAGGTGACTTTTGAAATCGGTTCAATTAGGCTTCGGCCTACACTCTGCTCCACCTGCAGAGCCCGGGCTCCAACAACGCTAGTTGCTGTCCGGAAGTGCTGGCTGCACAGAGCCAAACACCTCGCCAATGTGTCAGTGGGGTCCAGCACCGCCAGCTGTTCCCCTGCTGTGTAGCCGGCAACATGTCCTGCAAAAGCCACGCAGACACAACAGACCCAAAGCTGCCGCCAGTGCAGGCTTCGGCCTACACTCCCCTCCCCCTGCTCCTCCTCCTCCTGCTCCTCCTCCTGCTGTCCCTGGGCTCTAACACACCGCCAGTTGGGGCCCAGATGTGCTAGCTGCACAGAGAAAAACACCAGCCAATGTGTCAGTGGGGTCCAGCACCGCCAGCTGTTCCCCTGCTGTGCAGCCGGCAACGTGTCCTGCAAAAGCCACGCAGACACAAGAACTGAAATTGAAGGGAACCTGTCCCCCCTCCCCCAGGCGTTTGTACGTTTTTAAGGCCACCTTGTACAGCGGTAATGCTGCATGTGTGCAAGGTGGCTCATAAACGTATTCTCCTCGCACATGTGGAACGGAAAACACGTCTAAAATGTGTCCTCTGTGTGACCATTTAACCGTCCCGGTGGTGTGACTTTCCTTTGTAATGACACGCTGCAACCCCCTTGGTAGCGCTGCCCGTCTTCTGGCATCATTGTTTGGCTGCCTGCGCCTCTGCGGCCGCCCTGACCCACACAACGCCCCTCGGTGTCTTATTTCTTGGGACTGCGAGGGTGTGTTTGATGGGCATGAGCAGTGCATCAGTTCGCCTGTCCCTCCTCTCCTTCCGCCTTCTTCAGACTGTGCGGCTTCATGGCCGTGGCATGCGATAAGGGATCAGCTGACGCCACATAGTCTGAAGCAGGTGTAAGAACCCAAGCGAGAGGCGAACATATGTACTGCGCCAGGCCATGAATCCCAGCCCCGCAGTGTTTTAACTATGTCAATACACTGCGGGGCTGTGATTCATGGGCATCGCGAACCGCACCAGCCAACATTAAATGAGGTCAGAAGATGGGCAGCGCTAACAGCGCTAGGCCAGGGGATAACACGACAGCGCAGACTCCTGTACAGCAAATAACAACGCTCAGGAGGCTGCACCCAGCACCAAGGTGGGATTCTTGACATCTGTGCTGCGTCTCATTACAAAGGGAACTCGCGCCTCCAACACAGTTTGACTGTATAAAGGGCTAAATGTTATACGTGTTCCATTCAGCGTGTGCAAGGAGCCAAATTAAAAGAGCAACCTTTGACTTGTGCACCACTACTGCTGCATAAGCTGTGGCTCTTCTACTTTGTAACCCCTGAGGGGGGGTTAAAGGTGACTTTTGAAATCGGTTCAATTAGGCTTCGGCCTACACTCTGCTCCACCTGCAGAGCCCGGGCTCCAACAACGCTAGTTGCTGTCCGGAAGTGCTGGCTGCACAGAGCCAAACACCTCGCCAATGTGTCAGTGGGGTCCAGCACCGCCAGCTGTTCCCCTGCTGTGTAGCCGGCAACGTGTCCTGCAAAAGCCACGCAGACACAACAGACCCAAAGCTGCCGCCAGTGCAGGCTTCGGCCTACACTCCCCTCCCCCTGCTCCTCCTCCTCCTGCTCCTCCTCCTGCTGTCCCTGGGCTCTAACACACCGCCAGTTGGGGCCCAGATGTGCTAGCTGCACAGAGAAAAACACCAGCCAATGTGTCAGTGGGGTCCAGCACCGCCAGCTGTTCCCCTGCTGTGCAGCCGGCAACGTGTCCTGCAAAAGCCACGCAGACACAAGAACTGAAATTGAAGGGAACCTGTCCCCCCTCCCCCAGGCGTTTGTACGTTTTTAAGGCCACCTTGTACAGCGGTAATGCTGCATGTGTGCAAGGTGGCTCATAAACGTATTCTCCTCGCACATGTGGAACGGAAAACACGTCTAAAATGTGTCCTCTGTGTGACCATTTAACCGTCCCGGTGGTGTGACTTTCCTTTGTAATGACACGCTGCAACCCCCTTGGTAGCGCTGCCCGTCTTCTGGCATCATTGTTTGGCTGCCTGCGCCTCTGCGGCCGCCCTGACCCACACAACGCCCTTCGGTGTCTTATTTCTTGGGACTGCGAGGGTGTGTTTGATGGGCATGAGCAGTGCATCAGTTCGCCTGTCCCTCCTCTCCTTCCGCCTTCTTCAGACTGTGCGGCTTCATGGCCGTGGCATGCGATAAGGGATCAGCTGACGCCACATAGTCTGAAGCAGGTGTAAGAACCCAAGCGAGAGGCGAACATATGTACTGCGCCAGGCCATGAATCCCAGCCCCGCAGTGTTTTAACTATGTCAATACACTGCGGGGCTGTGATTCATGGGCATCGCGAACCGCACCAGCCAACATTAAATGAGGTCAGAAGATGGGCAGCGCTAACAGCGCTAGGCCAGGGGATAACACGACAGCGCAGACTCCTGTACAGCAAATAACAACGCTCAGGAGGCTGCACCCAGCACCAAGGTGGGATTCTTGACATCTGTGCTGCGTCTCATTACAAAGGGAACTCGCGCCTCCAACACAGTTTGACTGTATAAAGGGCTAAATGTTATACGTGTTCCATTCAGCGTGTGCAAGGAGCCAAATTAAAAGAGCAACCTTTGACTTGTGCACCACTACTGCTGCATAAGCTGTGGCTCTTCTACTTTGTAACCCCTGAGGGGGGGTTAAAGGTGACTTTTGAAATCGGTTCAATTAGGCTTCGGCCTACACTCTGCTCCACCTGCAGAGCCCGGGCTCCAACAACGCTAGTTGCTGTCCGGAAGTGCTGGCTGCACAGAGCCAAACACCTCGCCAATGTGTCAGTGGGGTCCAGCACCGCCAGCTGTTCCCCTGCTGTGTAGCCGGCAACGTGTCCTGCAAAAGCCACGCAGACACAACAGACCCAAAGCTGCCGCCAGTGCAGGCTTCGGCCTACACTCCCCTCCCCCTGCTCCTCCTCCTCCTGCTCCTCCTCCTGCTGTCCCTGGGCTCTAACACACCGCCAGTTGGGGCCCAGATGTGCTAGCTGCACAGAGAAAAACACCAGCCAATGTGTCAGTGGGGTCCAGCACCGCCAGCTGTTCCCCTGCTGTGCAGCCGGCAACGTGTCCTGCAAAAGCCACGCAGACACAAGAACTGAAATTGAAGGGAACCTGTCCCCCCTCCCCCAGGCGTTTGTACGTTTTTAAGGCCACCTTGTACAGCG
This sequence comes from Ranitomeya variabilis, assembly GCF_051348905.1. Taxonomy (NCBI): domain Eukaryota; kingdom Metazoa; phylum Chordata; class Amphibia; order Anura; family Dendrobatidae; genus Ranitomeya; species Ranitomeya variabilis. Next base: position 116,319,122 of record NC_135238.1, read on the forward strand.
GTAATGCTGCATGTGTGCAAGGTGGCTCATAAACGTATTCTCCTCGCACATGTGGAACGGAAAACACGTCTAAAATGTGTCCTCTGTGTGACCATTTAACCGTCCCGGTGGTGTGACTTTCCTTTGTAATGACACGCTGCAACCCCCTTGGTAGCGCTGCCCGTCTTCTGGCATCATTGTTTGGCTGCCTGCGCCTCTGCGGCCGCCCTGACCCACACAACGCCCCTCGGTGTCTTATTTCTTGGGACTGCGAGGGTGTGTTTGATGGGCATGAGCAGTGCATCAGTTCGCCTGTCCCTCCTCTCCTTCCGCCTTCTTCAGACTGTGCGGCTTCATGGCCGTGGCATGCGATAAGGGATCAGCTGACGCCACATAGTCTGAAGCAGGTGTAAGAACCCAAGCGAGAGGCGAACATATGTACTGCGCCAGGCCATGAATCCCAGCCCCGCAGTGTTTTAACTATGTCAATACACTGCGGGGCTGTGATTCATGGGCATCGCGAACCGCACCAGCCAACATTAAATGAGGTCAGAAGATGGGCAGCGCTAACAGCGCTAGGCCAGGGGATAACACGACAGCGCAGACTCCTGTACAGCAAATAACAACGCTCAGGAGGCTGCACCCAGCACCAAGGTGGGATTCTTGACATCTGTGCTGCGTCTCATTACAAAGGGAACTCGCGCCTCCAACACAGTTTGACTGTATAAAGGGCTAAATGTTATACGTGTTCCATTCAGCGTGTGCAAGGAGCCAAATTAAAAGAGCAACCTTTGACTTGTGCACCACTACTGCTGCATAAGCTGTGGCTCTTCTACTTTGTAACCCCTGAGGGGGGGTTAAAGGTGACTTTTGAAATCGGTTCAATTAGGCTTCGGCCTACACTCTGCTCCACCTGCAGAGCCCGGGCTCCAACAACGCTAGTTGCTGTCCGGAAGTGCTGGCTGCACAGAGCCAAACACCTCGCCAATGTGTCAGTGGGGTCCAGCACCGCCAGCTGTTCCCCTGCTGTGTAGCCGGCAACGTGTCCTGCAAAAGCCACGCAGACACAACAGACCCAAAGCTGCCGCCAGTGCAGGCTTCGGCCTACACTCCCCTCCCCCTGCTCCTCCTCCTCCTGCTCCTCCTCCTGCTGTCCCTGGGCTCTAACACACCGCCAGTTGGGGCCCAGATGTGCTAGCTGCACAGAGAAAAACACCAGCCAATGTGTCAGTGGGGTCCAGCACCGCCAGCTGTTCCCCTGCTGTGCAGCCGGCAACGTGTCCTGCAAAAGCCACGCAGACACAAGAACTGAAATTGAAGGGAACCTGTCCCCCCTCCCCCAGGCGTTTGTACGTTTTTAAGGCCACCTTGTACAGCGGTAATGCTGCATGTGTGCAAGGTGGCTCATAAACGTATTCTCCTCGCACATGTGGAACGGAAAACACGTCTAAAATGTGTCCTCTGTGTGACCATTTAACCGTCCCGGTGGTGTGACTTTCCTTTGTAATGACACGCTGCAACCCCCTTGGTAGCGCTGCCCGTCTTCTGGCATCATTGTTTGGCTGCCTGCGCCTCTGCGGCCGCCCTGACCCACACAACGCCCTTCGGTGTCTTATTTCTTGGGACTGCGAGGGTGTGTTTGATGGGCATGAGCAGTGCATCAGTTCGCCTGTCCCTCCTCTCCTTCCGCCTTCTTCAGACTGTGCGGCTTCATGGCCGTGGCATGCGATAAGGGATCAGCTGACGCCACATAGTCTGAAGCAGGTGTAAGAACCCAAGCGAGAGGCGAACATATGTACTGCGCCAGGCCATGAATCCCAGCCCCGCAGTGTTTTAACTATGTCAATACACTGCGGGGCTGTGATTCATGGGCATCGCGAACCGCACCAGCCAACATTAAATGAGGTCAGAAGATGGGCAGCGCTAACAGCGCTAGGCCAGGGGATAACACGACAGCGCAGACTCCTGTAACAGCAAATAACAACGCTCAGGAGGCTGCACCCAGCACCAAGGTGGGATTCTTGACATCTGTGCTGCGTCTCATTACAAAGGGAACTCGCGCCTCCAACACAGTTTGACTGTATAAAGGGCTAAATGTTATACGTGTTCCATTCAGCGTGTGCAAGGAGCCAAATTAAAAGAGCAACCTTTGACTTGTGCACCACTACTGCTGCATAAGCTGTGGCTCTTCTACTTTGTAACCCCTGAGGGGGGGTTAAAGGTGACTTTTGAAATCGGTTCAATTAGGCTTCGGCCTACACTCTGCTCCACCTGCAGAGCCCGGGCTCCAACAACGCTAGTTGCTGTCCGGAAGTGCTGGCTGCACAGAGCCAAACACCTCGCCAATGTGTCAGTGGGGTCCAGCACCGCCAGCTGTTCCCCTGCTGTGTAGCCGGCAACGTGTCCTGCAAAAGCCACGCAGACACAACAGACCCAAAGCTGCCGCCAGTGCAGGCTTCGGCCTACACTCCCCTCCCCCTGCTCCTCCTCCTCCTGCTCCTCCTCCTGCTGTCCCTGGGCTCTAACACACCGCCAGTTGGGGCCCAGATGTGCTAGCTGCACAGAGAAAAACACCAGCCAATGTGTCAGTGGGGTCCAGCACCGCCAGCTGTTCCCCTGCTGTGCAGCCGGCAACGTGTCCTGCAAAAGCCACGCAGACACAAGAACTGAAATTGAAGGGAACCTGTCCCCCCTCCCCCAGGCGTTTGTACGTTTTTAAGGCCACCTTGTACAGCGGTAATGCTGCATGTGTGCAAGGTGGCTCATAAACGTATTCTCCTCGCACATGTGGAACGGAAAACACGTCTAAAATGTGTCCTCTGTGTGACCATTTAACCGTCCCGGTGGTGTGACTTTCCTTTGTAATGACACGCTGCAACCCCCTTGGTAGCGCTGCCCGTCTTCTGGCATCATTGTTTGGCTGCCTGCGCCTCTGCGGCCGCCCTGACCCACACAACGCCCTTCGGTGTCTTATTTCTTGGGACTGCGAGGGTGTGTTTGATGGGCATGAGCAGTGCATCAGTTCGCCTGTCCCTCCTCTCCTTCCGCCTTCTTCAGACTGTGCGGCTTCATGGCCGTGGCATGCGATAAGGGATCAGCTGACGCCACATAGTCTGAAGCAGGTGTAAGAACCCAAGCGAGAGGCGAACATATGTACTGCGCCAGGCCATGAATCCCAGCCCCGCAGTGTTTTAACTATGTCAATACACTGCGGGGCTGTGATTCATGGGCATCGCGAACCGCACCAGCCAACATTAAATGAGGTCAGAAGATGGGCAGCGCTAACAGCGCTAGGCCAGGGGATAACACGACAGCGCAGACTCCTGTACAGCAAATAACAACGCTCAGGAGGCTGCACCCAGCACCAAGGTGGGATTCTTGACATCTGTGCTGCGTCTCATTACAAAGGGAACTCGCGCCTCCAACACAGTTTGACTGTATAAAGGGCTAAATGTTATACGTGTTCCATTCAGCGTGTGCAAGGAGCCAAATTAAAAGAGCAACCTTTGACTTGTGCACCACTACTGCTGCATAAGCTGTGGCTCTTCTACTTTGTAACCCCTGAGGGGGGGTTAAAGGTGACTTTTGAAATCGGTTCAATTAGGCTTCGGCCTACACTCTGCTCCACCTGCAGAGCCCGGGCTCCAACAACGCTAGTTGCTGTCCGGAAGTGCTGGCTGCACAGAGCCAAACACCTCGCCAATGTGTCAGTGGGGTCCAGCACCGCCAGCTGTTCCCCTGCTGTGTAGCCGGCAACGTGTCCTGCAAAAGCCACGCAGACACAACAGACCCAAAGCTGCCGCCAGTGCAGGCTTCGGCCTACACTCCCCTCCCCCTGCTCCTCCTCCTCCTGCTCCTCCTCCTGCTGTCCCTGGGCTCTAACACACCGCCAGTTGGGGCCCAGATGTGCTAGCTGCACAGAGAAAAACACCAGCCAATGTGTCAGTGGGGTCCAGCACCGCCAGCTGTTCCCCTGCTGTGCAGCCGGCATCGTGTCCTGCAAAAGCCACGCAGACACTTGCTCTTGTACCTTCTGCTCCCCATCCTGGTTCCAGTACCGTCAGCTGGTTCCGGGCAGAGCCTTTGGCTTAGGTGCCTCCCTCTGGGTATCCGAGTTCCACCAACGTCAGGTGGTCCTTGGTAGTGCTTTCAGGCACGGGTACCTCCTGCTTAGTAACCGGGTTCCAGTAACGTCAGCTGGTCCTCGGTAGTTCCATTGGCTCTTGGACCTTCGGCTACCCATCCGGGTTCCAGCACCGTCAGCTGGTTCTCGGCAGTGTCTTTTGCTCTTGTACCTTCTGCTCCCCATCCTGGTTCCAGTACCGTCAGCTGGTTCCGGGCAGAGCCTTTGGCTTAGGTGCCTCCCTCTGGGTATCCGAGTTCCACCAACGTCAGGTGGTCCTTGGTAGTGCTTTCAGCACAGGTACCTCCTGCTTAGTAACCGGGTTCCAGTAACGTCAGCTGGTCCTCGGTAGTTCCATTGGCTCTTGGACCTTCGGGTAGCCATCCGAGTTCCAGTTCCATCAGCTGGTTCTCGGCATTTTCTCAGCCTTCTTGTACCTTCTGCTACATTTCCAAGTTCAAGAGACTAAACACAATGACCCAGAAGACCACCCCTAAGATGACGACGACACCAGAGACGACAACCACCGTGATGACGACGACCCTGGAGACGATGACCCCGAAGACCACCCCGATGACGACGACCCCGGAGACGACGACCCTGAAGACCACCCCGATGACGACGACCCCGGAGACGACGACCCTGGAGACGACGACGACCTGGAAGACCGAGAAGCAGAAGAACAAGAGGCTGCAGAACAAAGAGCAGAAGGACATTAAGCATAACACAAAATATCAGAGCAAAAAATATTATGTAAATTATAAGCAGAAGAAGACTAAGCAGTGTATGGGGGTGAGTCCGTTCCTCCTCGTGGTGCCCCTGGATAAAGCCTGATGCTGCAGGCCAAACTGAACGCGGACAAATGTAACTGTTTTGTGACAGGCAGAACGGAAGGTGTAATCTTCAAACTTTTATAGATAACAACTACGGGAATGCCTGTCACAAATAAGAATATGATGAAGAAGTTGAATATGATGAAGATAATAGTAAAATAAAAAGAATATGAACAATGTAACCCAAAAAATAATAGGTAGAAGATGAAGAAGAAGATGAATAAGGTGAAGAAGTTGATGTCAAAGAAGCTGATGATGAGGATAATTAAGAAGAAAGCGTGGGAGAAGTAAAAAAGAAGGTGAAGGGCGTGGAAGTAGTGAAACATCAATATCTGACATAAAAAAAAAAAAAAAACATAGTCAAATTCTTTCTAACGCCGAACTTCATAAAAAAAAATAAAAAATCCTGCTATTCTATTACATTGGGCTAAACCTCTGTCCCTTTAATATCTCCGCCACGTCCCCCAATACATCCTACAATATTCTTAGTTGTTTTCCTTCATGTAGAATGAACCTACAAGTGTATAAAGGGTTTATTTTGATTCCGATATTTTCGTCCCATTGACTTGCATTGGGATCGGGTATCGGTATCGGATTGGATTCCGATACTGTGACGGTATCGGCCGATACTTTCCGATACCGATACTTTCCGATATCGGAAAGTATCGCTCAACACTAGTTCTGATGTGACTAATTGGTCTCCTGCGGCCGTGGAGGCCTTTCGGGAGCTGAAGCACCGGTTTTCTTCAGCTCCAGTCTTATGTCAGCCAGATGTCTCTCTTCCCTTCCAGGTCGAGGTTGATGCTTCTGAGATTGGAGCAGGGGCTGTCTTCTCGCAGAGAAGCTCTGATGGCTCTGTGATGAAGCCATGTGCTTTCTTTTCAAGAAAGTTTTCGCCTGCCGAGCGGAATTATGATGTTGGTAATCGGGAGTTGTTGGCTATGAAGTGGGCATTTGAGGAGTGGCGACATTGGCTCGAAGGAGCTAAACATCGTGTGGTGGTCTTGACTGATCACAAAAATCTGATTTACCTGGAATCTGCCAAGCGCCTGAATCCTAGACAGGCTCGTTGGTCGTTGTTTTTCTCCCGTTTCAACTTCGTGGTCTCATACCTGCCTGGTTCGAAGAACGTGAAAGCTGATGCACTTTCTAGGAGTTTTGTGCCTGACTCTCCGGGAGTTTCTGAGCCGGCTGGTATTCTCAGAGAGGGAGTGATTTTGTCTGCCATTTCCCCAGATTTGCGACGAGTGCTGCAGAAGTTTCAGGTGGATAGACCTGACCGTTGTCCACCAGAGAGACTGTTTGTCCCGGATAGATGGACCAGCAGAGTTATTTCCGAGGTTCATTCTTCGGTGTTGGCGGGTCATCCTGGGATTTTTGGTACCAGAGATTTGGTGGCTAGGTCCTTCTGGTGGCCTTCCTTGTCGCGGGATGTGCGTTCCTTTGTGCAGTCTTGTGGGATTTGTGCTCGGGCTAAGTCTTGCTGTTCTCGTGCCAGCGGTTTGCTTTTGCCTTTGCCTGTTCCGAAAAGGCCTTGGATGCACATTTCCATGGATTTTATTTCGGATCTTCCAGTATCTCGGAAAATGTCTGTCATCTGGGTGGTGTGTGATCGTTTTTCCAAGATGGTCCATTTGGTGCCCTTGCCTAAGTTGCCTTCTTCCTCCGATTTGGTTCCTCTATTTTTTCAGAATGTGGTTCGCTTGCACGGCATTCCTGAAAATATTCTGTCTGATAGAGGATCCCAGTTTGTGTCCAGGTTTTGGCGGACTTTTTGTGCCAAGATGGGCATTGATTTGTCTTTTTCGTCGGCCTTCCATCCTCAGACTAATGGCCAAACCGAGCGAACTAATCAGACGTTGGAAACTTATTTGAGATATTTTGTTTCTGCTGATCAGGATGATTGGGTGACTTGTTTGCCTTTGGCCGAGTTTTGCCCTTAATAATCGGGCTATTTCTGCTACTTTGGTTTCACCTTTTTTCTGCAATTCTGGTTTCCATCCTCGTTTTTCCTCGGGTCAGGTTGAGTCTTCTGACTGTCCTGGGGTGGATTCTGTGGTGGATAGGTTGCAGCAGATTTGGAACCATGTGGTGGACAATTTGAGATTGTCACAGGAGAAGGCTCAGCACTTTGCCAACCGCCGCCGCGGTGTGGGTCCCCGACTTCGTGTTGGGGATTTGGTGTGGCTGTCTTCTCGGTATGTTCCTATGAAGGTCTCCTCTCCTAAATTCAAGCCTCGCTTCATCGGTCCTTATAAGATCTTGGAAATCCTTAACCCGGTGTCTTTTCGTTTGGATCTCCCAGCATCGTTTGCCATTCATAATGTGTTCCATAGGTCTTTGTTGCGGAGGTATGTGGTACCTGTGGTTCCTTCTGTTGAGCCTCCTGCTCCGGTGCTGGTCGAGGGCGAATTGGAGTATGTGGTGGAGAAGATTTTTGATTCTCGTATCTCTAGATGGAGGCTTCAGTATTTGGTTAAGTAGAAGGGCTATGGTCAGGAGGATAATTCCTGGGTTGTCGCATCTGATGTTCATGCGGCCGATTTGGTTCGTGCCTTCCACGCGGCTCATCCTGATCGCCCTGGGGGTCTTGATGAGGGTTCGGTGACCCCTCCTCAAGGGGGGGGTACTGTTGTGAACTCTATTTTTGGGCTGTGTGTGGGTACTGTGTAGTGTTGTCTTTCTGCAGGTTGCAGCATCAGCTGGTTCATTATCCTTGGTTGGTTTCCTATTTAGCTCTCCTGGATACTCAGTTCCTTGCCTGCTATCAATGTATTCAGTGCTCTTCAGATTCCTTGTGTCTACCTTGCTCCCAGTCTCTCCAAGACAAGCTAAGTTTTTGTTTGATCATTTTTTGATTATCAGTGTTCATTATGTTTTTTGTCCAGCTCGCTAAAATGTGATTTCCTCGCTTGCTGGTTGCTCTAGGAGACTGAGGTTCTCCCCCCACACCGTTAGTTGGTGTGGGGGTTCTTGAAATCTCAGAGTGGATATTTTGTAAGGGTTTTTTACTGACCGCATAGATTCCCTTTTCTATTTTCTGCTATCTAGTATTAGTGGGCCTCATTTGCTGAATCTGCTTTCACCCCTGTGTATGTGCCTTCCTCTTACCTCACCGTTATTATCTGTTGGGGGCTTCTATATCTTTGGGGATTATTTCTCTGGAGGCAAGAGAGGTCTTTTCTTTCTCTCTAGGGGTAGTTAGTTCCTCAGGCTGGCTTGAGACGTCTAGGATTTTTAGGCACGTTCACCGGCTAATTCTAGTGTGTTTGGATAGGTTCAGATTTGCGGTCAGTCCAGTTTGCCACCTCCCTAGAGCTTGTCCTATGTTTGTTACTTAGCTGGAGTTATTTGTGATCCTCAACCACTAAGGATCATAACACCTAACACATCCTGTATACAAGTAGTACACGGCACTCAAGGATTCTTGGTGGTGCACAAGTAAGGTTTCCAACCCGTCAGTAAATAATAAAGCACTTGGCACTCAGAGATTCATTTGCAGAGTGAAAGTTTTTTGTTTATTTGTGCGACCAGTTCAAGAGTGTTTTAAACGTTTTCGGTCACAAGACCTTCATCAGAAACAATTCTCAAGAAACTGGATGCAAGACAGCGCAATGCATGGGCCAGGGAGGCCCGCGCGCAATACTAAGAAACCTGGCAGAGGCACCTCGGGGGTCCTGGACTGTGTATATAGGGTAGGGCGCACCATGAGGGCGAGGAACCGCAGAGGGCAGAAGCGCCAAGGAAAGCAGGTCCGGAGTGCTGAGGTGCTGAGGGGCAATACCGGCCCCTCAGCACCTCGGCACTCCAGACCTGCTTTCCTTGGCGCTTCTGCCCTCTGCGGTTCCTCGCCCTCCTGGTGCGCCCTACCCTATATACACAGTCCAGGACCCCCGAGGTGCCTCTGCCAGGTTTCTGTTGTGAATTTGGTTTCTGGGCTCCCCCGGTGGTCACTGGTGGTTCTGAACTTGTGTGCTTCATCGCCTCTGTTCACCTGTTTCCATCAGGATGTGGGAGTTGTCTATTTAGCCTTGCTCCTCAGTCATTTCTATGCCGGCCAACAATGTTACCAGAAGCCTTTCTGTTGCATGTTCCTGCTCCTAGACTACTATCAGCTAAGTTGGACTTGTAGTCCTAAGTTTGTTTTGCATTTTTGTTCCAGTTCTCTGTGATTGTTTATTTCTGAGGCTGGAAGCTCTTGTGAGCTGGAATTGCCACTCTGGTGTCATGAGTTGATATTAGAGTCTTAAAGTAATTCCAGGATGGTGTTTTGAAAGGGTTTTCAGCTGACTGTGAAGTTCCCTTTTCTGTCTTCCTACTATCTAGTAAGTGAACCTCAATTTGCTAAACCTATCTTCATACTTCGTATGTCAATTTCCTCTGAAATCACCGACAATATATGTGGGGGCTACTGTCTGCCTTTTGGGGAAAATTTCTCTAGAGGTAAGCCAGGTCTGTATTTTCCTCTGCTAGGGTCAGTCAGTTCTCCGGCTGGCGCTGGGCGTCTAGGGATAAAACGTAGGCACGCTACCCGGCCACTGTTATTTGTGCGGTAGGTTTAGCTCACAGTCAGCTCGATTTCCCATCTTCCAAGAGCTAGTCCTTTTTGTATGCTTCCTATGTTCTCTTGCCATTGAGAACCATGACAGTTTGGCCGGCCCGTTGCCCCACAGCACCCATGCTGCGAGACTGAGTCCCCAAGACTCCAGACCGCGCCGCCCCACCAGCACAAAGCCACAGCAACAATGGCCGCCACACAGCACCAGCGCCAAAATGAAGGGAGCATTTAAACTCACCTTCCTCCAGCTCTTCAGTGAGAGCCAAAATGGGCTAGACCACTTACTTTGCAGTCTCCTGCTAATTAAAATCACCTGAGCCAAATGGGAGGAGTGCTGGTCCAAAAAAAGAGACAAGTACATGCTATGTGCAAAAAGAAAAAAAAGAGCATGAACCGCACATCCCAAAATCATACGTTGATCTAATGGCAGGGGTATGTAAAGTTTTGAGCACAACTGTATGTGGTCTGGTCATGGTGTGGCGGTATTTGTCTCTTGTATGTGGTATTATTTGGTAACTATGCGTATTAATCCGGATCACCAGGAGATTATTCGCTTTCTTGTGTTGTATAATCTACATGATGTGTTGGTGCTTGGATTGCCATGGCTGCAATCTCATAACCCAGTCCTCGACTGGAAAGCAATGTCTGTGTTAAGCTGGGGATGTCAGGGGACTCATGGGGACGTACCTTTGGTTTCCATTTCGTCATCTATTCCCTCTGAGATTCCGGAATTTTTATCTGATTATCGTGACGTTTTTGAGGAGCCTAAACTTGGTTCACTACCTCCGCACAGAGATTGCGATTGTACAATAGATCTGATTCCGGGCAGTAAGGGTACTGTCACACTATCACACTTTGATCGCTACGACCGTACGATTCGTGACGTTGCTGCGATATCCATACGATATCGCAGTGTCTGACAGCTACTGCGATCAGACACCCCCGCTGCGAATCGTACGTCGTAGCAGATCGTGTGGAACTTTCTTTCGTCGCTTGATCACCCGCTGACATCGCTGGATCGTTGTGTGTGACAGCGATCCAGCGATGTGTTCGCTTGTAACCAGGGTAAACATCGGGTAACTAAGCGCAGGGCCGCGCTTAGTAACCCGATGTTTACCCTGGTTACCAGCGTAAACGTTAAAAAAACAAACAGTACATACTCACATACATTCCGGTGTCTGTCCCCGGCGTCTCAGCTTCTCTGCACTGTGCGCGCCGGCCAGAAAGCGAGCACAGCGGTGACGTCTGACGTCACCGCTCTGCTTTCCGGCCGCTGTGCTTACACAGTGCTGAGAAGCTGAGACGCCGGGGACAGACACCGGAATGTATGTGAGTATGTACTGTTTGTTTTTTTTACGTTTACGCTGGTAACCAGGGTAAACATCGGGTTACTAAGCGCGGCCCTGCGCTTAGTAACCCGATGTTTACCCTGGTTACCCGGGGACTTCGGCATCGCTCCAGCGCCGTGATTGCAAAGTGTGACCGCAGTCTACGACGCTGGAGCGATATTCATACGACGCTGCGACGTCACGAATCGTGCCGTCGCAGCGACGAATATTGCACAGTGTGACAGTACCCTAAGTTTCCAAAGGGTCGTTTATTTAATCTATCTGTGCCTGAACACGCTGCTATGCGGGAATATATTAAGGAGTCCTTGGAAAAGGGACATATTCGTCCTTCGTCATCTCCCTTAGGAGCCAGTTTTTTCTTTGTATCTAAAAAAGATGGCTCTTTGAGGCCGTGTATTGATTATCGGCTTTTGAATAAAATCACGGTTAAATATCAGTATCCTTTGCCACTGCTTACTGATTTGTTTGCTCGAATAAAGGGGGCCAAGTGGTTCTCTAAGATTGATCTTCGTGGGGCGTATAATTTAGTGCGAATTAAGCAGGGGGATGAGTGGAAAACCGCATTTAATACGCCTGAGGGCCATTTTGAGTATTTAGTAATGCCTTTTGGTCTTTCAAATGCCCCTTCAGTCTTTCAGTCTTTTATGCATGACATTTTCCGTGAATATTTGGATAAATTTATGATTGTGTATCTGGATGATATTTTGATTTTTTCGGACGACTGGGACTCTCATGTCCAACAGGTCAGGAGGGTTTTTCAGGTTTTGCGCTCTAATTCCTTGTGTGTAAAGGGTTCTAAGTGCGTTTTTGGGGTTCAAAAGATTTCGTTTTTGGGGTACATTTTTTCCCCCTCTTCCATTGAGATGGACCCTGTCAAGGTTCAGGCTATTTGTGATTGGACGCAACCCTATTCTCTTAAGAGCCTTCAGAAGTTTTTGGGCTTTGCTAATTTTTATCGTCGATTTATAACTGGTTTTTCTGATGTTGCTAAACCATTGACTGATTTGACTAAGAAGGGTGCTGATGTTGCTGATTGGTCCCCTGCTGCTGTGGAGGCCTTTCGGGAGCTTAAGCGCCGCTTTTCTTCCGCCCCTGTATTGCGTCAGCCTGATGTTACTCTTCCTTTTCAGGTTGAGGTCGACGCTTCAGAAATCGGAGCTGGGGCGGTTTTGTCGCAGAAAAGTTCCGACTGCTCCGTGATGAGACCTTGCGCGTTCTTTTCTCGTAAATTTTCGCCCGCTGAGCGAAATTATGATATTGGTAATCGGGAGCTCTTGGCTATGAAGTGGGCTTTTGAGGAGTGGCGTCATTGGCTTGAGGGGGCTAGACATCAGGTGGTGGTTCTGGTGAGGGTTCGGTGCCCCCTCCTTGAGGGGGGGTACTGTTGTGAATTTGGTTTCTGGGCTCCCCCGGTGGTCACTGGTGGTTCTGAACTTGTGTGCTTCATCGCCTCTGTTCACCTGTTTCCATCAGGATGTGGGAGTTGTCTATTTAGCCTTGCTCCTCAGTCATTTCTATGCCGGCCAACAATGTTACCAGAAGCCTTTCTGTTGCATGTTCCTGCTCCTAGACTACTATCAGCTAAGTTGGACTTGTAGTCCTAAGTTTGTTTTGCATTTTTGTTCCAGTTCTCTGTGATTGTTTATTTCTGAGGCTGGAAGCTCTTGTGAGCTGGAATTGCCACTCTGGTGTCATGAGTTGATATTAGAGTCTTAAAGTAATTCCAGGATGGTGTTTTGAAAGGGTTTTCAGCTGACTGTGAAGTTCCCTTTTCTGTCTTCCTACTATCTAGTAAGCGGACCTCAATTTGCTAAACCTATCTTCATACTTCGTATGTCAATTTCCTCTGAAATCACCGACAATATATGTGGGGGCTCCTGTCTGCCTTTTGGGGAAAATTTCTCTAGAGGTAAGCCAGGTCTGTATTTTCCTCTGCTAGGGTCAGTCAGTTCTCCGGCTGGCGCTGGGCGTCTAGGGATAAAACGTAGGCACGCTACCCGGCCACTGTTATTTGTGCGGTAGGTTTAGCTCACAGTCAGCTCGAGTTCCCATCTTCCAAGAGCTAGTCCTTTTTGTATGCTTCCTATGTTCTCTTGCCATTGAGAACCATGACAGGTTTCTTACTATGGCGCGCGGGCCTCCCTGGCCCATGCATTGCGCTGTCTTGCATCCAGTTTCTTGAGAATTGTTTCTGATGAAGGTCTTGTGACCGAAAACGTTTAAAACACTCTTGAACTGGTCGCACAAATAAACAAAAAACTTTCACTCTGCAAATGAATCTCTGAGTGCCAAGTGCTTTATTACCTAACACATCCTAGACACCTCGACACAGCCGGAGGACTAAATACCCCTTTAGATGGAAATGGGAATTCTATCTTGCCTCAGAGCAGAACCCCAAAAGATATGCATCCCCCCACAAATATTGACTGTGAATATAAGAGTAAAGACACACACAGGCAGAAAACAGGATTAGCAAAAGAGGCACCTCTAGCTAAATAGAAAAAGATAGGACAGAGTACTAAGCGGTCAGTATTAAAATCCTAAAAATATCCATAGCAGAAAATACAAAAATACCACATCTAACTAAAGACATGGAATGTATATCTGCATCTCCTGAGAATCCAACATGACTGAAAAATCCAAACACAGTCTAAGCTGGACAAATAAACACAATGAATTGCACTGAATTGTAAAGCACACAGCATGTGTGCTGCAGAGACAAAAACAGAAACTTATCTTAGCTGAATTGGCAGCAGAGCAGGAGGAACCAGACAGAGATGTAACACCTCCAAGAACAATTGACAACTGGCAAGGGCTAATGGATCCTGCACACCTAAATAGCCCAGTCAGAGCTGCAATCAGCAGAAACACCTGCCCAGGATTGCAACCCAGAGGCAACTGCACTACCACCAACAACCACCGGAGGGAACCCAAAAGCAGAATTCACAACAGTACGCCCCCCCCCCATTGAAGAGGGGTCACCGAACCCTCACCAGAACCCCCAGGCCGATCAGGACGAGCCAGATGAAAGGCACGGACCAAATCAGCAGCATGGACATCAGAGGCAAAAACCCAAGAAATATCCTCCTGACCATAACCCTTCCATTTGACAAGGTACTGAAGCCTCCGCCTCGAAAAGTGAGAATCCAAAATCTTCTCAACCACATACTCCAACTCCCCATCAACCAACACAGGGGCCGGAGGATCCACAGAGGGAACAACGGGCACCACATATTTCCGCAATAAAGATCTATGGAAGACATTATGGATAGCAAAAGAGGCCGGAAGGGCCAATCGAAAAGACACCGGATTAATAATCTCAGAAATCCTATAAGGACCAATAAACCGAGGCTTAAACTTAGGGGAAGAAACCTTCATAGGAACATGACGGGAAGACAACCAGACCAGATCCCCAACCCGAAGCCGGGAACCAACACACCGACGACGGTTAGCAAAACGCTGAGCCTCCTCCTGAGACAACACCAAATTGTCCACCACATGAGCCCAAATCTGCTGCAACCTGTCAACCACAGAATCCACACCAGGACAGTCAGAAGGCTCAACCTGCCCCAAAGAAAAATGAGGGTGAAAACCAAAATTACAAAAGAAGGGCGAAACCAAGGTAGCCAAACTAGCCCGATTATTAAGGGCAAACTCGGCCAATGGCAAGAAAGCCACCCAATCATCCTGATCAGCAGTCACAAAGCATCTCAAATAAGTTTCCAAAGTCTGATTAGTTCGCTCGGTCTGGCCATTTGTCTGAGGATGAAATGCGGAAGAAAAAGACAAATCAATGCCCAGCCTAGCACAAAAGGCCCGCCAAAACCTAGAAACAAACTGGGAAACTCTGTCGGACACAATATTCTCCGGAATACCATGCAAACGAACCACATGCTGAAAAAACAACGGAACCAAATCAGAAGAAGAAGGCAATTTAGGCAAAGGCACCAAATGAACCATCTTAGAGAACCGGTCACAAACAACACAGATAACTGACATCCTCTGGGAAACCGGAAGAGCTGAAATAAAATCCATAGAAATATGCGTCCAGGGCCTCTCAGGGACCGGCAAAGGCAACCCACTAGCACGAGAACAACAAGGCTTGGCCCGCGCACAAGTCCCACAGTAATGCACAAAAGAACGCACATCACGCGACAAAGAAGGCCACCAAAAGGACCTACCAACCAAATCTCTGGTACCAAAAATACCAGGATGGCCCGCCAACACAGAACAATGAACCTCAGAAATCACTCTACTAGTCCATCTATCAGGAACAAACAGATTCCCCACTGGACAGCGGTCAGGTATGTCAGCCTGAAATTCCTGAAGAACCTGTCGTAAATCAGGGGAAATGGCAGAAAGAACCACCCCTTCTTTCAGAATGCCGACCGGTTCAAGGACCTCAGGAGAATCAGGCAAAAAACTCCTAGAGAGGGCATCAGCCTTAATATTCTTAGAACCCGGAAGATACGAGACCATGAAATCATAACGGAAAAAAAACAGGGACCATCGAGCCTGTCTAGGATTCAGCCGTTTGGAAGACTCGAGGTAAATCAGATTTTTATGATCGGTCAAGACCACAATACGGTGCTTAGCTCCCTCAAGCCAATGTCGCCACTCCTCAAATGCCCACTTCATAGCCAACAACTCCCGATTGCCGACTTCATAATTACGCTCCGCAGGCGAAAACTTTCTGGAGAAAAAGGCACACAGTTTCATCAAAGAACCATCGAAACTTCTCTGAGACAAAACGGCCCCTGCCCCAATCTCAGAAGCGTCAACCTCAACCTGAAACGGAAGATAAACATCCAGTTGACGCAACACCGGGGCAGAAGTAAATTGGCGTTTAAGCTCCTGAAAAGCAGAGACAGCCGCAGAGGACCAATTCGTCACATCAGCGCCTTTCTTCGTCAAATCGGTCAAGGGTTTAACCATACTGGAGAAGTTAGCAATTAAACGGCAATAAAAATTAGCAAAGCCCAAAAATTTCTGAAGGCTCTTCACGGATGTGGGCTGAATCCAATCATGAATGGCCTGAACCTTAACCGGATCCATCTCTATAGATGAGGGAGAAAAAATGAAGCCCAAAAAAGAAACCTTCTGCACTCCAAAGAGACACTTAGACCCCTTCACAAACAAAGCATTATCATGAAGGATCTGAAATACCATCCTGACCTGCTCCACATGAGACTCCCAATCATCGGAAAAAATTAAAATGTCATCCAAAATATACAATCATGAATTTATCAAGATAAGTCCGGAAGATATCGTGCATGAAGGACTGAAAAACAGATGGAGCATTAGAGAGTCTGAATGGCATCACAAGGTATTCAAAATGGCCTTCGGGCAGGGAGATGACAATTTTAACCTGCTGAATGGGATCACCAGAGGATCGAGGTCTCAGAGAAAAAAACAGTTTACAGTTGTTTTTAAAACTCAAGAATTTGGACCTGTCCCCAAAAAACAAATCAGGAGTAGGAATCCTAGGCTCTAAAACCGGAGTCTGAACAATATAATCAGAAATACCCTGTACCCTAGCAGCAAGCTGGTCTACACGAGAAGCTAATCCCTGAACATCCATGCTAGCACAAAACTCCTCAGCCACCCAGAAAAAAAGAGGGAAGGAAAGACAAAGTAGGCTACAGAAAAAAAATGGCTCAACACCTTTCTTCCCTTCTTCTGAGATGCATTTAACTTATTGTTGGCCAGTTGTACTGTTATGATCTGGTGACCTTGGAGCCGCATGAGACTTTCTCTGGAGTAGGTGGTACCTGTACTGACCGCAAACCCTAAAATGACACCGCAACTAGAAGTAGCCGTGGGGTGTACATAACACATCCTAGACACCTCGACACAGCCGGAGGACTAAATACCCCTATAGATGGAAATGGAAATTCTATCTTGCCTCAGAGCAGAACCCCAAAGGATAGGCATCCCCCCACAAATATTGACTATGAATATAAGAGTAAAGACACACACAGGCAGAAAACAGGATTAGCAAAAGAGGCACCTCTAGCTAAATAGAAAACGATAGGACAGAGTACTAAGCGGTCAGTATTAAAATCCTAAAAATATCCACAGCAGAAAATACAAAAATACCCCATCTAACTAAAGACATGGAATGTATATCTGCATCTCCTGAGAATCCAACATGACTGAAAAATCCAAACACAGTCTAAGCTGGACAAATAAACACAATGAATTGCACTGAATTGTAAAGCACACAGCATGTGTGCTGCAGAGACAAAAACAGAAACTTATCTTAGCTGAATTGGCAGCAGAGCAGGAGGAACCAAACAGAGATGTAACACCTCCAAGAACAATTGACAACTGGCAAGGGCTAATGGATCCTGCACACCTAAATAGCCCAGTCAGAGCTGCAATCAGCAGAAACACCTGCCCAGGATTGCAACCCAGAGGCAACTGCACTACCACCAACAACCACCGGAGGGAACCCAAGAGCAGAATTCACAACACTTGGGTGTGCAATAAAAATGCAAGGGGAAAAGTTATATGGGATTGATTTGTGAGGCCACCCGTGGTGTTCGGCAAGGAATGGCCGATGCTGCAGTTCAGGTCCACTGGGGCTGATGGTGATGCAGCAAAGATAGTACAGCTCCCCACAGGTAGAGCGGGGCCCCAGGGCAGATATAACAGTCGGTTCAGATGGTGGTGAACGTTGGGGTTCAGAGAATAAGCAAAGGACGCAGAAAAGTGCAGTTTTCTTTACCTTTCCTTCTTGGTAGATGAACATGCAGTCAGGGGTACCAGTTACAGATGACAGCAGGAGTCCAGCTAGCTTGGAAGCATTCTGGGGGTCCACCTTGCCTGGTGGGGTTGGAGTCCTTCCTGCTGCGCTCTATTTTCGAGTCCCTGCTTCTCGTAGCTAGCTGCAGACCTCTCCTGTGTGTTGGCTTCAATCTTTATGGCAGACAGCGCAAGCCTATCATGAGCATTGCTTGTTCACTAGCATCCCCGGGCTCTTAGTCTGCTGTGGTGCCTCCGGGTAATCAGTGTGGCCAGGGAGCTTGCAATCCCCTGCGCTCCAGATTCAGCTGTTGGGGAGTACAGCATCCTTACAGCCAAGGACTCTGGTGTCCTTGTCAGCGCTCCGCTTCTGGGTCAGCTCTGATGCAGCTGCAATTCCCAAGAACCCTTGTCTCCACTCCTCTCTCTCTCCTCCGACTAACTTCCTAACAGCCTAAACTGACTCCTCCTCCCGATCAGAGAGAGCAGCTCCCCTGAAGTCGGGTCTAGAGCTCCCCCTTCTGGCTTGGAGCAGGAATTATGATGTATGTTGTGCGTTACCTGGCATGGGGAGCTCTTCCTGCTTCCAGGCATGACATCACCCTTCAGAGAGAGGCCTTGTCACCGTGGCCACCGGACTCTGGGTTGCCACACATGTATCTGTGAATAAGTGTGTTGGGCTGAATATTTCTAGATTATTCTTGATTTATAAATTAGACAGCAAAGGCGTTGGTGGTTCTGATGCAGAGGACGTTTGGAAATTTAAAAGTGGCAGCACCTGATTAAATATCAGTGAATTGAATTGATGTTTCACTATAGGGTTTCAGAATGTCATTTGTTTATACCTTTGGTTTGTTATACTAAAATAAAAATGAACCATGATGATGAGAGTTTGAAACAACGATGTTTAAGTTGATGAGCTTATATTGAGTTGTTTATAACTAACCTGAATGTTTTTTTCTTAAAAAAGAAACACCATGTCTGCGAATTGAGATACTGATTTGGCTTTTATCCTAAGTCATATTGCAAGACTCTTTAAAGGGTTGATTGTGACTTGTAGGATCGCTACTTCCAACAGGTGGCGCTATAGAGTTCAAGTCCTCTTTTTCTCTGAAGAGGCAATTTGCATATTAACTTTCCCAGAGGAGCATTGCACAGCGAATAAGCCTCCTAACCTTGACAAGCCAGAGCTGGTATGTCACGCTCCACAAGGAGAAGCCTTACCTCTTAGGCCGGCGTCACACTAGTGAGTTTTACGGACATATGAGAGGCGCAGAAAATATGCATTGCACACGGACCAATGATTTTCTATGGGGCAACTCCTATCTGCCGTATTTTACGCATTATATTGTATTATTGTATTATATTGTATTGTACGGGCGTAGAAAATTGCAGCATGCTGCATTTGTCAGCGTATTGCGCAAAAAATACGCCAATGAAAGTCTATGGGGGCGAGAAAAATACAGATTACACAGGGACCAACAGTGTGACTTGCGAAAAATATGCAGCAGTGTTCTATCGAAAAGCCTGCAATTCAGTGCGGTGTACAGTAAAATCACACTGACAGGTTAGAATAGAACAGCTAAAATAAATGTCTACATATATATAAATGACATATATATATATATATATATATATATATATATATATATATATATATATATATATATATATATATATATATATATATATATATATATATATATATACATACATACATATATTTAATACAGTGCTAGATAGCAGGAAAGCCGGTAATTCAATTGTCGGCTTTTGCTATCTCCTTCCCAAGCCCGACAGGATATGAGACATGGTTGTTACAGTCAAGTCCCACGATGTAAATCCATCTGAAGGGGTTAAATTAATTACCAAGCAGGAGCTCTGCTAATGCAGCTGTGCTCCTGCCTGTAAACGTAGGGGAATGAATGGAGTGCAGGGGAACGTAGTTACCTAGACTCGCGGTGATGCGCCCCCTGCTGGCATAAACTCACATGAACTTGAGCGTGAAAAAATATTCAGAAAAGTTCCCACGCTCGAGTTCATATGAGGTTATGCCAGCAGGCACGCAGCACCGCAAGTCTAGGTAGCTACGTTCCCCTGCTTCCATTCATTCCCCAGATTTTACAGTCATGAGCACAGCTGCATTAGCAGGCTCCTGGCTGTAAAATTATTTAACCCCTTCAGATGGATTTACAGCGTGGGACAAGACTGAACGACGGAAGGTATGGGATATTGTTGTTTTTTTATTTTCATTTGTTTCAGGTGACAAGGGTCTTCAATTGGATTGAGAGTATAATAAACTATTACAACACCATGTGTCTTTATTTCATTAAAATATTTTTTTTCATAATGTGTGTGCGTTTCATTAACCATTCACTACTATTGGATTAATAATGGATAGGTGTCTTATTGACACCTCTCCATTATTAACCTGGCTTAATGTCACCTTACAATAGCAAGGTGACATTAACCCTTTATTACCCCATATCCCACCACTACACAGGAGTGGGAAGAGAGAGGCTAAGTGCCAGAATAGGTGCATCTTCCAGATGTGCCTTTTCTGGGGTGGCTCGGGGCAGATGTTTTTAGCCAGGGGGGGCAATAACCATGGTCCCTTTCTAGGCTATTAATATCTGCCCTCAGTCACTGGCTTTCCCACTCTGGCGGAGAAAATTGTGCGGGAGCCCACGGCAGTTTTTTCCGCGATTTAACCCTTTATTTTAACAGCTAGAGCCCCACAATTTTGCGCACACACACACACTACTAACATTAGTAGTGAGGAATATGCAAAAAAAGGGGATATGAAATGGTTTACTGTATGTAAACTATGTCTCATATCATGTCGGGTTTGGGAAGGAGATAGCAAAAGCCGGCAATTGAATTACCAGCTTTTCTGCTATCTAGCGCTGTATTAAATATATATATATATGTCAGTGAGACACACACACACACATATATATATATATATATATATATATATATAATTTTAATTTATATAGTGCCAACATATTCCGCAGCGCTTCACAAATTATAGAGGGGACTTGTACAGACAATAGACATTACAGCATAACAGAAATCACAGTTCAAAACAGATACCAGGAGGAATGAGGGCCCTGCTCGCAAGCTTACAAACTATGAGGAAAAGGGGAGACACGAGAGGTGGATGGTAACAATTGCTTTAGTTATTTGGACCAGCCATAGTGTAAGGCTCGCGTGTTCATGTAAAGCTGCATGAACCAGTTAACTGCCTAAGTATGTAGCAGTACATATAGTATAGTATATACAGTATATAGCAGTACTGTACATATGTTTTCATGAATATTTCAGCCCATGGATCCATTGTATGTCCATTTTGCAAGCCGGAGAGAAAATCTCGCTATACGGATGCCATACGGATTACACACGGAGGTTTACATGCGCAAAATACGCTGCCACACCCTGCCTACGGGTGACATACGGATCACTATATTGGGAACATTTCTGCGTATTACGCATGTAAAATACGGACCGTATTTCCCTACGCTGAGTGTGATGCCGGCCTTAGACGTCAGTCCAGAGCCTCTCACCTAGCCAAATCAGTTCTCATGATTTGCACTGACGAGGGCCAACAGCCCGAAACACCTTGTCTGCAAATTGAGATACTGATTTGGCTTTTATCCTAAGTCATATTGCAAGACTCATTAAAGGGTTGATTGTGACTTGTAGGATCACTATTTCCAACAGGTGGCGCTATAGAGCTCAAGTCCTCTTTTTCTCTGAAGAGGCAATTTGCATATACAGATGTAGCAATCATCCTAGGATTATAGCCAGTGAGAATACCTAGGATGAAACACTAACGGGGAGAGGCAGCTCTACATGTCTATATGTATAAATATTTGGGGTGTATTTTTTGCATATTTATGAGGGTGTATATGTGTCTGAATGGGTTTGTATGTAGATTTGAATGTGTGTATGTATATATGTTAGTGGAAAACACCATCACTGAAGGCAGGCCAGTTTTGGAGCTTTACTCCATTAGTTTAGCTAAAAAAATGTGAACACAATTAAATAATCAATCCCATGAATGTTTTATAGACTAAACTTGTATAAATGTATATGTAATTAACAAAAATGTTGAAGTCACTATTTGGAGCATTCTAACAAGATATATTTAACTGTAAAAAGATCTATATATGCCCCCACTAGGTACTGGACCCATCACTAGGTTCATTAAAATTATTTTTTTTTCCGATAAACACATATGAACCTGAACCATATATTTAGAAAAGTATAAATTTTTATTGCATTTCAAAAAATTGCATAGAAAAACCACATAGAACAAACATACATGTTTTTTTTTCTATGTGTTTTTTCTATGCAATTTTTTGAAATGCAATAAAAATGTATACTTTTCTAAATATATGGTTCAGGTTCATATGTGTTTATCGGAAAAATGTATATGTAATGTACAGTAGGTGTGTTAAATTAGGCTACTTTCACACTAGCGTTAACCCAATACGTCGCAAATGCGTCGTTTTGCAGAAAAAACGCATCCTGCAAAAGTGCTTGCAGGATGCGTTTTTTCTGCATTGACTAACATTAGCGACGCATTTGCGACGCATTGACACACGTCGCAACCGTCGTACGACGGTTGCGCCGTGTTGTGGCGGACCGTCGGGAGCAAAAAACGTTACATGTAACGTTTTTTGCTCCCGACGGTCCGCTTTTTCCGACCGCGCATGCACGGCCGGAACTCCGCCCCCACCTCCCCGCACTTCCCTGCACCTCACAATGGGGCAGCGGATGCGCTGAAAAAATGCATCCGCTGCCCCCGTTGTGCGGCGGAGACAATGCTAGCGTCGGGGACCTCGGCCCGACGTACTGCGACGGGCCGAGCCCGACGCTAGTGTGAAAGTAGCCTTACTTACCAATCGCCGTCTCCCTCATTTCCAGTGCGGTACCGGTCCTCTTCTCACTCACGTGACTACAATTCAGACTCACCGCTAGGACTGATACATTGTAAAAGCTACTTTTGTTTCACATGAAAATTCCCATGTGATCTTATGACTTGGAACTGCAGTCACATGAGGACTAGAGATATGCTGGAACCTGGAGAAGATGGTGATAGCTAAGTATAGTAATGGACTTACACTACATTACATATATAGTTATACAGGTTAAGGGCCTAAAACATTGCATGGGAATACTTATTTAATTATTAGAGGTATGTTTATACTGTATGTATGCCAACAATTATGACTTTCATCTTGAAGAAATATTCTATGGATATAATATTATCATTATTATTATTTTCTAGTTTTCTTTTTAGTTTTCATGCAAATGACATTAAAAAAAAAATGTTCCAAGGGTTATGGAATCTAACATACTGTTATGAGTTACCACATAATATCTATTGGTAAAAACACTTTCTTTTCTTCACATGCTATAGAAAAAAAAGTAAAACCTACAGTTGTGACCAAAAGTATTGACACCCCTGCAATTCTGTCATATAATACTCATTTTTTTCCAGAAAATGATTGCAAACACAAATTCTTTGATATTATTATCTTCATTTAATTTGTCTTAAATGAAAAAAAAAACACAAAAAGAATTGTCCTAAATCCAAATTGGATATAATTCCACACCAAACATAAAAAAGGGGGTGGACAAAAGTATTGGCACCATTCGAAAAATCATGTGATGCTTCTCTAATTTGTGAAATTAACAGCGCCTGTAACTTACCTGTGGCACCTAACAGGTGTTGGCAACAACTAAATCACACTTGCAGCCAGTTGACATGGATTAAAGTTGACTCAACCTCTGTCCTGTGTCCTTGTGTACCACTTTGAGCATGGAAAAAAGAAAGAAGACCAAAGAACTGTCTGAGGACTTGAGAAACCAAATTGTGAGGAAGCATGAGCAATCTCAAGGCTACAAGTCCATCTCCAAAGACCTGAATGTTCCTGAGTCTACCGTGTGCAGTGTCATCAAGAAGTTTAAAGCCCATGGCACTGTGGCTAACCTCCCTAGATGTGGACGGAAAAGAAAAATTGACAAGAGATTTCAACGCAAGATTGTGCGGATGTTGGATAAAGAACCTCGACTAACATCCAAACAAGTTCAAGCTGCCCTGCAGTCCGAGGGTACAACAGTGTCAACCCGTACTATCCGTCGGCATCTGAATGAAAAGGGACTGTATGGTAGGAGACCCAGGAAGACCCCACTTCTTACCTCGAGACATAAAAAAGCCAGGCTGGAGTTTGCCAAAACTTACCTGAAAAAAACCTAAAATGTTTTGGAAGAATGTCCTCTGAACAAAACTGAAAGAAGCCTTGTACATAATCAGATCCTAGATAAAACCAAATCTTTATTCGTTACTATAAAACATTAGACACTACAATCAAGCAAGCAACCGTGCTAGGCTGAACCTGCCCCTCACACTGTAGATCCTAAATTGCCCTGCCTTGCAGTGGAGGTTGGCACCCTAAACAAATAAACGAGATAGGCGCCCCCACTCAACATTGGCTGTCCCTCATTTCTCCTGTATGTCACCTATACACAATGTGGTGCATTTAAGCCATCATTCTGACAAGACAGGAAAAAATGAGAGGATATTTTGCCGAATTATATTTTAGAGCATTGATGGCAACTATAGGACAGTGTGACAAGGGTGCATAACAAAAATGACATAAAGTGCAAAAAAAGTAATCTGCAGAGACAGCAGAAAAGAAATATGATCATCATACACCTCTCATCCCTGGGCGATCCGCTGTGCAGGAGCCCATCACTTTCTAATCTGCTATTACAACACACAGGAGACAAGCTACTTGCCATGATTCTGCCTGCTCTACTGTTTAATGATTATGTGCTTGCTAACGAAAGATTCAACTCATTGTGCAATTCAGTTTTGGTATGTTGTTCTTTAAATCAAGAAAAAGTCGGTTAAATTAATACATTCTAAAACCACAATCAATATTTATTGTTTTCTGTAATGACCTACTGCACAACAACTGAGCAATGCACTGTAAATATATTATTATCTGTATTATATGCTAATCCAATTCTATGTACACCTGTATGTAAAATGGACCAGAAAACTGTCAAAGTGAAAAGGAAATGATATGTGGTTTTCTAATTGTTTTAAAAATCTTAATCTGAAACTGTGATGAACATCTTTATTCGTCCCTCCTGGCTCAATACTTTGTAGGACCACCTTTCAGTACAATTACTGCTGCAAATCTTTTGGGGTATGTCTCTACCAGCTTTGCAAATATAGAGGCTGACATTCTTTGAAAACTAGCTCTAGCTCAGTGAGATTAGATGGAGAGCATCTGGAAACAGCAATTTTCAAGTCTTGCCAAAGAGTCTCAATAGGATGTAGGCTGGACTGTAACTGGGCCATTCACACACACATGAATATGCTTTGATCGAAAGCATCCATTGTAACTCTGGCAGTATGTTTAGGGTCATCGTCCTGCTGGAAGGTGAACCTACTCACTAGTCTTAAGTTATTTGCAGCCTTTAACAAGTTTTCCACCAGGATTGCCTTGTGCTTAGCTCAATCCATCTTCCCATCAACTCTGACCAGCTTCCCTGTCTCTATAAAAGCATCCCCACAACATGATGCTGCCTCCACCATGTTTGATGGTGGGTGGTGTTTTGAGGATGATGTGCATTGTTAGATTTCAGCCACACATAACGTTTTGCATTTAGTCCCAAAAATTATAATTTGGTCTCATCTGACCAAAACACCTTCTCCCACATGCTAGCTGTGTCACCTACATGGCTTTTTGCAAACTGCAAATATTTTATGGCTTTCTTCTTGCCACTCTTCTACATAGGCTTGGTTTGTAAGGTATACAACTGTATACAACTAATAGTTGTCCTGTGGATAGATTCTCCCACCTGAGCTGTGGATCTCTGCAGCTACTCCGGAGTAACCATGGGCTTCTTGGCTGCTTCTCTGTTAGTTTAGGTTGAAGGCCATTTCTTGGTAGGTTTACAGTTGTGCCATACTCCTTCCAATTTTGGATGAGGAATTGAATTATGCTCCATGAGATGTTAGGAGCTTGGGCTTTTTTTTTATAACCTAACCCTGCTTTACTCTTCTTCCCAATGCTAAAGTATTCCTGACCTGTCTAGTGTGTTCATTGTTTTTTGTGATGCTGATTGATCACTGATGTTCTCAAAGAACAGCTGTAGTTATATTGAAAATAAATTACACACATGTTGACTCAACTTACTATCTGTGACTTCGGTAGGCAATTGGTCACTTAAGATTTTACTTAGGGGTATCAGACTACAGAGTCACAACTTTTAGATTTATATATTTATAATAATTAGAAAACCATGTATCATTTCCTTTACACTTCACAAATGCTTGCTACTTTATGTTTGCATATCATATGAAATTGCCAAAAAATAAATTTAAGTTTGTGCATGTAGCTTGAAAAAAATGTGGAAAAGTTCACAGGGTATGAATATGTTTTCAAGGCACTGAACATATACTGTGTGAGTATCTATACATATAAGAGGCATGAAAGATCGGAGGAAACAGGAGTATTTAGGGTTAAAAAATATTAAAATTTATTACAAAAATATATAAAATAGTACAATTGTATTTCAAAGAAGTAATATTAAAATCGGATGATATGCCGGATCAAATAGTGCCACCTATACCCCAATAGTATGTAATACATAGTGAACAAATGCGTGTTCCAAATATAAGATATCTATGCCCAGACCAAGTGGTCAAAAGGAGGACTTTATGCTTCAATTGAACACGAAAATCTGTTCAATATCAAACTTACTTACCAGTATCATTCCACTAGGGTTAACATTCAGTTCAGTTAACATTCAGTTTGGCCATGAAATTAATAAGTCCTGTGATGTCCCCATTCCAAATCAATAGCACATCATCAATATAACGTGACCAAAACATGATGTTTGCACATTCTCCCATGTATCAATCGCTGAACACAATTGTTTCTTCCCACCAGCCCATGAGAAAATTCGCGCAAGAATTGACCATCGCGGTGCCCCTGAGCTGGTGGTATAGGGTGCCATTGAACATAAAGATGTTCTTTGTCAGACAGAATTCCAAAAGTCTGAGAACAAATGCATTATGTTCCAAGCACTGTTGACCTCGGCCCTTAAGAAAGTATTCAGCTGCTCTCAGCCCATCCACATGGTTAATAGAAGAATACAACGCCTCTACATCAATACTGCACAAGATTGTCTGGGGTTCAAGGGTAAGACCATCCAACTTCCTTAGAAGATCAGTGGAATCCCTCGTGTATGAATTTAAAGATGTCACAAAAGTTTTTAGAATTTCATCCAGATATATTCCGACATGATGGTAAATACTATCAATTCCTGATACTATAGGCCTCCCTTTCAATGGTGACACACCCTTGTGAACTTTTGGGAGGCAATAAAAAGTTGCCATGATGGGATGTAGTGAATTGAGGTAATCATACTCATTTCTATCTATGAGTGAACTTACAAGACCGTCGTCTAGAATCTCTTTCAATTGTCTGGTAAACACAGAAGTTGGATTGCTGGACAGTTTTTCATAGGAGTTCTCATCTCTCAAAATTGTCTCACACATGCTTTGGTAATCGACGTGGTTCATAACCGCCGTATTTCCCCCTTTGTCTGAGGGTTTTATGATAATGCTTTGATCTTGTTCCAAAGAATGCAGAGCTTCCATCTCTAATTTTGAGAGATTATATTTTGTCCCCCTCTTTTTCTGTGTCCCAAGAATTTCCAAATCTTTTGTTACTACTTCCAGGAATACATCCAAGGTGGACTGATCACTCTGTAGAGGTGGCATTTTACAACTTTTTGATTTTAGACTAGTAAAGGGCCCTTGTCCTGTATGTTCCAGAATAGGATCAGACAAACCATATAAGAGTCTAATATCTGCCAGAAGCCCATCCGGTATTCTCATATCCTGACGCATACGTTTATCTTCTCTAATGAAATGCTTTCTCCACTTTAATTTTCTCACAATTAGGTGGAGGTCTTTTATACTTTCAAACACTTGGAAGTCAGAAGTAGGTACAAAATTAAGGCCACTATTCAACACTTGGATCTCTGAGTTACTAAGAATTTGTGAGGAGAGGTTAATTACTTGTGTGAAGTCTGTGGTGGTCAATTGTTCAGACCGGGTCTGCTGCTCAAGTAATATCCCCTCTGATTACCCCTTCCTCTCTGTCTACCTCTAGAAGATTTGGAGCGTGTCTCTGAGTCAGACAGATCCGTATCCGTAGAAGAAATGTCTGTCTCCAGGCTCCTTGGGGGACTTCTATTAATGGGCAACTGATATGCTTTGTTCTCTTTAAATTCTTGTAAGTCACGTGCAAAATTCCGGTGTTTACATTCATTGCGGTTATATTGGAACCGTTCAATTGTATTCTGAAGTGTTGTTTATTTTAGAGAGTAATCAGTCTCTGCCGAGAACTTTTTAGTGATCTCAATTTGTTCTTTCAGAAGATCACTTGCGGCAGAGAGAGTTTTCTTCTCTTCCTCCAAAAGGAGATTCATGAACCTCAAAGAACTAGAGGTGGCCTCCTTTTCCCATTATTCACTCAGATTGCACCCCCTATATCTAAACCCCGGCTGCAAAGTGATTCTCAAGTGTCTGGGCACTATACCTGCCTTTAAATAGTTTTCCAAGCTCTGGACTTCCCACCAACTAGTAATATGATTTTTATACACTTTTGTCAACTCCTTAAATGCATTACTATATGACAGAGTATATTTAGGTTGTACAAAGGTTTTATCCGAAAATACTTCCTTTGCTTCAGCTACCCATGAGTCTGTATTGATGCCTTTGGTCAAAAACACAGCCATGCCCCTATTCTTAGAACAATAACCAAAATCAATTATTTACCAATCAAAAAATCAGTGTATAACAGCAAGGTAAACATATAGGTCTCAATTATTAAAAATTAACCTTTAATAGATCCCACTAAAATATCGTAGGGTATATATACCCAGCCGGTCTGAGAAAAGACAGAATGAAAAATAACAACACACCAAAAACGAATTACACCATTTAAAATTCCACACAAAACCCCTCCTTTCGAGAATAGAAGGAAAAAGGTAGATGTATATCACAATAACTTCAAAATTGTGCTCCACCACAAGAGCTCGAAAGCCAAATCAACACCTTGTAGCCTACAGGCCACATAAACACCTCTGTTTCATAGATTTAATTGTCTCTAATAAATAACAGAACAATCTCACCCAGCGTTACTGTTTTTTCAAGAAGCATTCATAGGGCTCAGAATGTCCGTGAATCCCGGGGGAGGCTTAATAAACATCCATACAATACTCCGTTCCCAGGGACAAGTTGAGGACCCTGATAAAGTCATCCCCAGAAATGTGGCTCCCGACGTGTTTCCCTTGGCTCTGTTCATCAGGGGAGACAAGCCTTTCATAATGCTACGGGGGAATAAAAGCGCGGTATCCGTAACTCCTCTGACATGAGGAAGCGAGCCTTACCGCGTGTGCTGATCTCAAATAGGACGCCAGATGGAGAGGTGAGACGTCATATCCGGTGCGCCCCCTTGTGGAGCACATTGGTGACACACATGCGACACTACCGCTGCGTCCCTATGTGGAATGCATCAGTGAAGCGCTGACCTGGCTTCCTGTTTACAGGTGGTCACGTGATCTCTATTCTGCAGTCACCAACCGGTACGCATCAGATAGAATACATAATGACACGCAGATGTAATTTACGGTCAAGCATATAAATACTATGGTTTGCAAAAAAGCTGCAACACCAGTTTGTCTGTTTGCTGCCCGAAGCCATGAGACTGCTAATGCCCTTAGACTAATGTCCTCCTTTATGATTATAAGTAGTAGGACTTTATACTTTATGCTTTTTCTTCCCCCCTATATGGAAATGGTGGATGAAATGAACCTGCCACCCTGGGGTTAAATATTAATAAAGGTTGATTGTATTGCCTTAAAAAATCTCTAAATAACTACTCTGGGTGGCATGCCAAGCATGCGCTGCAATAATTTGCAAACACACCGAAGTTCCACCATAGTATTTATATGCTTGACCGTAAATTACATCTTCGTAATACGATTAATCCCCAATCCCCACAGTTTTAAGCGTGCCCTAAAAACTCATTTGTTCAGATTAGCCTACCGCCTCAACGCATTAACCTAACGATCCCTGTGTGGCCTATCATTAAAAAAAACCCCTATAATCAGGTTCCTCGTATCATGTTCTCATACACTTTATGCAGTTAATAGCCTCTGTGTCTGTACTGTTACATACTTAGGCAGTTAACTGGTTCATGCAGCTTTAAATGAACACCCGAGCCTTACACTATGGCATAACTACAGCAATTGTTACCATCCACCTCTCGTGTCTCCCCTTTTCCTCATAGTTTGCAAGCTTGCGAGCAGGGCCCTCATTCCTCCTGGTATCTATTTTGAACTGTGATTTCTGTTATGTTGTAATGTATATTGTCTGTACAAGTCCCCTCTATAATTTGTAAAGCGCTGCGGAATATGTTGGCGCTATATAAATAAAATTATTATTATTATTATTATTACATGTCATTATGTATTCTATCTGATGCGTACCGGTTGGTGCCGGCAGAATAGAGATCACGTGACCACCTGTAAACAGGAAGCCAGGTCAGCGCTTCACTGATGCGTTCCACATAGGGACGCAGTGGTAGTGACGTATGCATGTCACCAATGCGCTCCACAAGGGGGCGCACCGGATATGACGTCTTGCCTATCCATCTGGCATCCTAATTGAGATCAGCACAAGCACACGCGGTAAGGCCCGTTTCCTCATGTCAGAGGAGTTACGGATACTGCACTTTTATTCCCCGCAGCATTATGAAATACTTGTCTCCCCTGATGAACAGAGCCAAGGGAAACGCGTCGGGAGCCACATTTCTGGGGATAAATTGATCAGGGTCCTCAACTTGTCCCAGGGAACGGAGTATTGTATGGATGTTTATGTCATGTCGGACGCTGTTCAGACCAGGCCGTTCAACAGACAGCGGTAATTCCACTTTTGACCACTATGCGCTCATTAGCGTCAGCTAGATTTTATCTAGCTGGTCCGGGGTTTATTTACCTGGTGCTCGGATTGGAAGCTGGGCCATGCCCACTGCCTTTAAATAGTTCTCCTGAACATTGGGCGTCGCTGATTATAGCTTCTGTCTTGTGCGTGGTTATCTCGGTCTGGAGTGGTGAGCTAGTAGTTGGAGTATCGTTGCTGGTGGTGTATTTCCCTTTGTCTTATTTGCTCCTTCCTATATTTGTATTTGTTTTGCCCATTGCATTTATAGTGTATTCCTGAGTGACTGCGGCGTGGTGCTTATTTTTCTGTTATCCTTGTCTGTGCTAACTGTGGGTATTGGACTGTGGACTCTTCACTGGGTGGTGGGTTGTGGTTTCAGCCTAGGGTTGAAACAGGAGATAGGGCGAGGGTGGAGGCCCAGACATGCACACCATCAGTGTAAACTCTGGGAGAGGGTCAGTCAGGGTTTCCCTAGTCTGAGAGAAATCGCAGGGGCCAGGGTTATTAGCTCTTTCCTGCCTAGGTCTCCCGTAACAGTTTATTAAGCCTCCCCCGGGATTCATGGATATTCTGAGCCCTATGAATGCTTCTTGAAAAAAACAGCAACGCTTGGTGAGATTATTCTGTTATTTATTATAATATAGATATAAATATATACATATAAATTAAATCTATGAAACAGAGGTGTTTATGTGGCCTGTGGGCTAAAAGGTGTTGATTTGGCCTTCGGGCTCTTGTGGTGAAGCACAATTTTGAAGTTATTGTGATATACATCTACCTTTTTCCTCCTATTCTCAAAAGGAGGGGTTTTGTGTGGAATTTTAAATGGTGTAATTCGTTTTTGGTGTGTTGTTATTTTTCATATTGTGTCTTTTCTCAGACCGGCTGGGTATATATACCCTACGGTATTTTAGTGGGATCTATTAAAGGTGAATTTTTAATAATTGAGACCTTGCTGTTATACACTGATTTTTTGATTGGTAAATAGTTGATTTTGGTTATTAATCAATGAAAGACCAGCTAGTATTCATCTCCAGTCACTGCCAGGGGTCAGTGTACAAGTTTATCGAGCTCGCAGGTCCATCATTTGCTGTATTGGAATCATAACCTCATCCCTGTAACTAAAATCTCCAATAATCACCACTGTAAAAGCCTCTGTAGCCCCTTTTTATTGTTTATACATACAACTCGCCGACTTCTAGGTGAGGAAAATTTATAAATCCACTTTTTATGGATCTATTCAGCTTTGAAGGGACTTTGAGAGGTCTATTATATATTGAGGATTTTTTCCATCAAAATACTGTTTTAGCACCAAGTTTAGAATTTACAACAGGGGAAATCAAAGAAAATGGAAATGTAGGATTTTTCTGCTAAAATTTTACTCTAGTCACAAACTTTTAATCCACACAAGGGGTAATATGATTGTGTAACAACTCACGAGGGAAAATAGGTATAATACTATAAAACTGCACTGACCCAGTCGGTTCCTGAACAGACTAGAGATTCTGACCGCGCAGTCCCTAACGGTTCCTACGTAGGCTGTAATAGCCCTAACAACAATCTAAACTATGCAGCTCTGACCTATGCTGCCTGAACCGCCATTGAATGTTTCATGTTCCTCCTAAGGAATCGGAGGGTAAAGCAGAGTGAAATTTACCTACAAAAGGGATTGAGTGCTGAGATAGATAAAGATCCCTGAGTCAGTTAAAACAAACCTCAAAATACAAAAAGAAAAGATAAGGTACATACAGTTAAGGTACCGTCACACTCAGCGACGCTGCAGCGATATAGACAACGAGCCGATCGCTGCAGCGTCGCTGTTTAGGTCGCTGTAGAGACGTCAAACACAGCAGCTCCAGAACGATACAGGAGCGATCCTGTGACGTAACGGTGACTCACTTATCGTTCTCACAGGTCGTTAGCTCCATGTAAAACATTGCTGGCATCATTGCTTTTGCTGTCAAACACGACAATACATGCCAACCTGACGGCCAACTAAAGTTCTGGACTTCTAGCTCCAACCAGCGATATCACAGTGGGATCCAGATCGCTGCTGCGTGTCAAACACAACGAGATCGCTAACCAGGACGCTGCAACGTCACGGATCGTTGTCATTCTCGTTGTAAAGTTGCTGAGTGTGACGGTACCTTTAGTGAGTATGCAGCCTACTTCGTAAACAAGCAACAGAAGATAGGTGCACAGTAAAAAGTATAATCAGCAATGAGATAAACCCTAGCTTGATTAACTTT
The DNA here is from genome assembly GCF_051348905.1 of Ranitomeya variabilis. Taxonomy (NCBI): domain Eukaryota; kingdom Metazoa; phylum Chordata; class Amphibia; order Anura; family Dendrobatidae; genus Ranitomeya; species Ranitomeya variabilis. Next base: position 116,352,005 of record NC_135238.1, read on the forward strand.
TTTTTAAAATATAAAATACTTAAAAGCGGAAAAATTGAGAAAATTCCTCCGTTTATTGCACTATAATTGTATGGGCCAGTTCATGAAAAAAAACAAGAGGTGAATCTCTGTTGAATCTGGTCATGCAGAGGCAATGCAGATTATTGGAAATGTCATTGTCCACAAAAACCTTGGCAAAAGTAACAATACAATTTATATTTGCTTACACTGTAAAAAAAAATATGCTCAGACATGGAGAGCAAAAACACTTAGGGTAGGTGCACACGTTCAGGTTTTTTTGCTATAAAAACGCTATAAAATCGCGAAGAAAATGTGAAAAAAATGCCTACATATGCCTCCCATTATTTTCAGTGTATTCCGTATATCTTGTGCAAATGTTGCATTTTTTCCGCGAAAAAAATCGCATTGCAGAAAAAAAAGCAACATGTTCATTAATTTGCGGAATCGCGGGGATTCCGCACACATAGGAATGCATTGATCTGCTTATTTCCCACATGGGGCTATGCCCACCATGCGGGAAGTAAGCAGATCATGTGCGGTTGGTACCCAGGGTGGAGGAGAGGAGACTTTCCTCCACGGACTGGGCACCATATAATTGGTAAAAAAAAAAAGAATTAAGATAAAAAATAGTGATATACTCACCCTCTGATGGCCCCAGAGTCTTCCCGCCTCTCATTGGTGCATGCTCTCTCTTCCGTTCCTATAGATGCTTTGTGTGAAGGACCTGCGATGATGTCGCGGTCATGTGACCGTGACGTCGCGGTCATGTGACTGTGATGTAATCGCAGGTCCTACACACAAAGCAACAGCTGAGGAGATCGGGGGCCATCAGAGGGTGAGTATAACCTTTTTTTTTATTTTTTTATTATTTTTAACATTATATCTTTTTACTATTGATGCTGCATAGGCTGCATCTATAGTAAAAAGTTGGTCACACTTGTCACGCACTATGTTTGACAAGTGTGACCAACCTGTCAATCAGTTTTCCAAGCAATGCTACAGATCGCTTGGAAAACTTTAGCATTCTGCAAGCTAATTACGCTTCCAAAATGCTAAAAAAAAGCGGAAAAAACGGGAAAAAAATGCGAAAAGAAAAATGCGGATTTCTTGCAGAAAATTTCCGGTTTTATTCAGGAAATTTCTGCAAGAAATCCTGACGTGTGCACATACCCTTAAAGGGGTAATTCCATCTCTACAATTCAATCAAACATGTAGCAGCTGTAATAATAGGAGGAGCCTGGAAAATTACTTTTCTGTGACTGGTTCAAAGATGGAAAATGAATTTGAAATATGAACCCACATACGTTTTATTTGTGGACGTTTATCATCAGAAACGTACTACTTGGACAGGCTTACTGTGTATTAGAGGAAAAGAGCAGTATATAAAACATCCATGACAGTGTGTTAAGTGAAAGTATCCTGTTTATATAAGATAGGTCTTTCCATACTGCCAAGTTTGCTGGAAAACAGGAAAACAAGCTGCAGGCTGTAGCTTTGCCTGTCGTCTTAATCGGGCATGGTAAATGCATAAGTCTTGTTGAGTAGCAGACAGAATTCCTTATCAAGAGAAAAGAGCTTTATGTTTAAAAACTAGACTTGATCCATCAAAGAACTTTTATTTCTTATCCTAGAGCGGGCAGATAAATGTTATATATTTATGTCTGTGAAAAATCGCTTAAGAATATTAGAAGTTCTTATAAGTATTTCAGTTTTTTCAGTACCAAAATAAAGTATGTCAACTCAAACTTTAAGTTTAGCAGTAAAAATTATTATTTTCGGAGTTTTGAAATCAGAGCTATAGTACGTGTAGAATTCAATAAGTGAAGTAGTCCAAAAAAGGTCCCAAAGAACATAGTCAAGCCTAAAAATCATATATGATTAAAAAAAGTAATGCATTCAGTCTTTGGTGTCAAAGATGCTAGTTATCTCACTCCAGATAACTACCGTAATTTAATGCAATGCAAGTTATCCCACTCAGGATACTTTACATTCAGTTGGGGTTTTGTTCCTTTTCCTAACAGGGTTTTTTCAGGTTTATATTGTAATTTAATTGCTGTATGTTCCATTCACATCATTTTGTCACTACATGACACTAATATTTTCAATATTTACTTTCATCAATTCTTTGGATAGATCTTAGTTCATTGGTCCTCTGTCATTACAGATATTTTGATTTCAAAAGCACAGCATATGTATTATCTGTTACCTGGGTAGAAGGGATCTTATGTCCCAAACTCCCTTTTTGATTTTATTAATTTTATTATATATATATATATATATATATATATATATATATATATATATATATATATATATATATATATATATATATATATATTACTTTATGTTATCAATAATGATTGTTTATTACAGAAGCAAAGACTGGGGGAAACAATATGCAATTACAGATGTTTCATCAAAAAGTTAATTCATTTCAGTTCTTCAATACAAAAAGGGAAATTCATATACTATATAGAGTCATTACAAACAGAGTTATGTATTTCAAGTGTTTATTTCTGTAAATGTTGATGATTATGGCTTACAGACAGTGAAAACCCAAAAGTCATTATCTCAGTAAATTTAAATAATTAACAAAAAAATACCTGCAAAGGCTTCCTAAGCATTTAAAAATCTCCCTTAGTCTGTTTCAGTAGGCTCCACAATCATGGGAAAGACTGCTGACTTGACAGATGTCCAGAAGGCAGTCATTGACACACTCAACAAGGAGGGTATGCCACAAAAGGACATTGCTAAAGAAGCTGGCTGTTCACAGAGTGATGTATCCAAGCATATTAATGAAAAGTTGAGTGGAAGGAAAAAGTGTTGTAGAAAAAGCTGTACAAGCAACCAGGATAACCACAGCCTTGAAAGGATTGTTAAGAAAAGGCCATTCAAAAATTTGGAGAAGATTCACAAGGAGTGGACTACTGCTGGAGTCATTGCTTCAAGAGCCACGACACACAGAGGTATCCAGGACATGGGCTATAAGTGTCACATTCCTTGTGTCAAGCCACTCATGACCAATGGACAACACTAGAAGCGTCTTACCTGGGCCATGGAGAAAAAGAACTGGACTGTTGCTCAGTGGTCCAAGTTGTTGTTTTCAGTTGAAAGTAAATTTTAAGGTCCTAGAGTCTGGAGGAAAAGTGGAGAGGAACACAATCCAACCTGCTTGAGGTCTAGTGTGAAGCTTCCACAATCAGTGATGGTTTGGGAGCCATGTCATCTGCTGGCATAGGTCCACTGTGTTTTATCAATACCAAAGTCAGAGCAGCCATCTACCAAGAAATTTTAGAGCACTTCATACTTCCCTCTGCTGACAAGCTTTTTGGTGATGGAAATTTAAATCTCCAGCAGGATTTGGCACCTGTCCACACTGCCAAAATTACCAATACCTGGTTTAAAAACAACAGCATCACTGTGCTTGATTGGCCAGCAAACTCTCCTGACCTTAACCCCAGATAATCTATGGGGTATTGTCAATAAGAAGATGAGAGTCACCAGACCCAACAACGGAGACGAGCTGAAGGCTGCTATCAAAGCAACCTGGGCTTCCATAACACCTCAGCAGTGCCACAGGCTGATCGCCTCCATGCCATGCCGCAATGATGCGTGCAGGGAGGCTGCACATTTCCGGTCGGTGCGTATGTATATATATGCGCACCAGGAGCATTATATTCACCCCCTGAGGAAGGAGCTGCTTGCTCCGAAACGTGCGTCGGGGTTTGGGTCCGGTTACCCACGCATCCTGCCTGCTAGACTAACATCAGGTATGTGCTCGTACTGAGCTATTATGCATTAATCTTTATGCTATGGCACTGTTCTATGATTTAATAGCATGAGAAGTCATGGGCCTTTTTATATTAAGGGCATATTGCCATATCCAGGCATGGCATGTGTGGTTGTCCTGACCCTTTTAGCATGACCGACAGGAATACACGTTTGTTCCCTTATCCTGCATCGTTTTACTCACCTGATGGCTTTTTATATTTTCTAATAAAGATTTATAGTGTCATGGGACCATTTGGTTGCTTGTGTCTTTTGTTTGGTGGTTTACATGCCGCATTGATGCAGTAATTGATGCAAAAGGAGCCATGACCAAGTACTGAGTGCATTTACTGAACATACGTTTCATTAGGCCAACATTTCAGGTTTTAAAATCATTTTTCAAGCTGGTGTTACAAAGTATTCTAATTTACTGAGATAATGACTTTGGGGTTTTCTTTAGCTATACTGTAAGCCATAATCATCAACATTAACAGAAATAAACACTTGAAATAGATCACTCTGTTTGTAATGACTCTGTATAATATGAGTTTCACTTTTTGTATTGAAGAACTGAAAGGAGTTAACTTTTTAATGATATTCTAATTTTGTGAGAAGCACCAGTATATGCAGATGGGTAAGACATTGGTAAATGACAGGAAACACAGAATCGTTATAAATGGTACATTCTCTAAATGGGATATAGTCAGTAGTGGGGACCTCAGGGATCTATGCTAGGACCAATTATTTTTAACCGAAGCAGCAGAGCGGATCCGCAGAGTGAGTGCAGAGCTGAGCCACAGAGAAAGAGCAGAGTGGAGCCACAGAGCAGAGCTGCAGAATGAGAGCAGAGCTGCACAGCGAAAGTAGAGCGAGAGCAGAGTGGAGCCAAAGAGCGAGAGCAGAGTGGAGCCACAGAGTGAGAGAAGAGCTGCAAGGTGAGCAGCAGAGCAGAACAGGGCAGAGCAGGAAGGAGTGAACACAAGGGAAAACACAGTGAAATAGGAAAGGCTACTGACAGGGATACGATCGGACACAGGAATAGGACTAAGTTCAGACAGGGAACGAAACAAGGCAAGGAACAAGGACTCTGACCAGGGTACTAAGCTCCACTGGGTGGCTGACACAAGAGACTCAGATACAGGCCAGGGTACAAAGCCCCCTTGGGTTCTAACACAAGAGTAATTGCAGGACAGGGCCTGGCACCTCAGCAGTAAGACACTGACTGAGGAAGTAAGTTGCTCAGGCATTCCCCTAGGGGTGGGAATGCCTTAAGTACTTGGGGCCTCTTTTCAATTGGCTGGGGACACCTTAGGTAGGTGCATGCTGACACTATAAGAATCAGGAAGTGCCAGGGCCGCCACCCTAAGCACACAGCCAGGAAGAAAGCAAAGAGCAGGCAGGAAGCATGAGGCACACAGCATGGAGGCGGTAGCAGACAGAACTCACAGCATGACCCAGAATAGTGAGGAAGTTGGTGTGTAAGGCAGGTGGGGGATTGGAGGCAGTGATGTCAGCAGGGTTTTTACAGTTATATTAAGTTGTCAAGTCACAAATTGCAGAAGACTGACAGGAACTGCGGTGGTAGACAGTGAAGATGGCAGTATCAGAATCGGTGTAGGATTCAGGGTCAAGACAAGTGGTAGGCAGGATAGGTACCTGCCTTGGACACTATCTCCTGCCTCCCCAAGGTAGGCACACTTTAAAAAGAAAATACTGAAGATTCTCAATGCATGTGGATGCTTGGCACCTTATTCCGGTTGCAGGCATTCACCACAGTAATGACCGGGGAGCTAGCACACAGGGAAGCCATGTTAGTCACTGAGACCACCCACCCTTCCCTCTTGTGCCCCGGCCGTCATTCTCTACTTGTGCTCAATTGTATGTCAGATGCAAAAAGAATTGTTGTGAGTTCTGCCCAGGACTGGAGCAGAGGAGCTGTAATCACCCCCTGCTCTGCTGGGAACTCCAGCAGAATGCAGGCCACTATCTGAAGGCGACATCAGTGCTCTGTCCAGCATCCACTGCTGTGCCAGACAGAGGAGGAAACCGAGGCTGCACTGCACGGGGGCCTGAATGAAGTAAGTATAAGCTTTTTTTCTTTCCTATTGAGAATAGTGGCTGACTGTATGAATGTTATGAGGAGCTCAAGGCTGGGACATTATGAGGGGCTGGCAGTGGGGAAATTACGAGGGGATGACTGTGATGACTTTATCAGGGGCTGGCTGTGTGGACATTAAGGGCGCTGGCTGTGTGGTCATTGAGGGCCTGGATGTGGGGGACTTTATGAGGAGCTGGATGTGGGGGACATTATGAGGGGCAGGCTGTGGGGGACATTACAAGGGGCTGGCTGTGGGGGACATTATGAGCGACTGACTGTGTGGACATTGTGGGGGCTGATTGTGTTGACATGAGGGCTGGCTTTGTGGATATAATAGGGGGCTGTGTGGGACATTACGAGTGACTGACTATGGGAACATCAGCTTTATTACAAATTGTATTTGTTGCTTGATGGACGTAAAACCAATCAGATGTATCCCTTTAACTATAATGTGGTCTGTTTAGTTTCCATTAGGATATCCGCCAAATGCTGGACACCTTAATTAAAACATGCTCAAACAATGAATGATTTAATATCCAACTTTAAAAACACACTCCCTGTTGAATCTCATCCCCCAAAATACACCACTCTTTTGCAGGTATTTTGGGGTGAAAAAAAATAACAATTCTAGAGGAAGTGGTCATCAGAGTGGGAGGATGGTACATTAAGGGGCCTATTAGTTCAGTCTCTGACTCTGAGATTAAGCTCTGATGACACCAACACAACTTGGAGACTGTAAAAAGAGAGATTCACAATTCACATATGGGCCCAGAGACAACTTTAAATAAAAAAACTTCAGTTTTCTATTTGGTTTTAGTTTAGCACTGATGATCAACAGCAGGTAGTTGATGTTTGAAGGAGTCTGCCATCAGACATTGGACAATTTATCCTGTTCCAAACATTGGTGTTACAGTTCACCTTCTTTTTGGGCCAGTTACATTATTGCATCATGAATTTCCATTTTCCCCTTGCTCTAGTATTGTGATACAGCACGATTATGGTTCTACAGTTCAGTCAAGGGAGGCTAAATAAATGCTGCATAACATGTTTACATTCTTAAATAATCAGTTTCAACTTAAAAGATAAGTTTTGTTGTTTTGTAGTTTTAATATCGTGATTCCTACAAACGGATTTGAAGACCTTCGTATTCCTTTAAATGTGGGGTGAATTAATAAGTGTCCACTGACTGTGTTTTAGACAAGTACATGTTTTTGACTAATTAATGTTTCACACAGTACAAATGCAATCCAGAAATGTTAATCTTTGGCAATAGTTATTGCCCTGCGGCTGAAGCATTTTGTGATATCTGTGATCTGAAGACAAAGAAATGCTGAAGAGAAATAAATCACAGTAATGGTGATCTAAATATAGAGATGTGTACAGAGGAATGCTGGGAGGACACAGATTGTGCTTTTCTATCAACTTCAGGTACTTTTAAAAAAATTTATGTAATGCTGGTAATTAAAATAAAGTTACTGTAGTCTTGACAGGGCGCCGTGCCATACCACAACTATCTATTTGCTCTTCCTGTCCAACCCTGTAATTTTTTATAAATTGATATTTATTTCTACTCCTCATTGGGAGGGGGGTAGACACAAGAAACGATAGGTGAACTATGCTGAGACCACAAACACCCCTTTGCAAAAAATAATGTGGCTGTCGCATCACAGAACACGTTCACCCTGGTGTTATAGTGGTGGTGTCTCAAGAGATGTGGAAGATGTGTGGTATCCCACAAAGTGGCCATTTCTATGGGATACCGGATATATTGTGTGTTTTCATATAAATGCTGTGTATTTTTGTATTGACTCGGCACTATTATACTTTGTGAGACCTGCTGACAGGCAGCACAAAAAGGGTTCATCTTCTCCTCTCAGCTTTGACCAGGTGACCCAACTCTGTTTTAATCTTCAGAAAGTTTCAGGCCTCCATAGAATTGTGTTGGTTGTGTCTTAGCCTACTTATTCACACAATTTTCGTCACCAAAAATATAAATAAAAAACAGCCAAGATATTTGAAAGTGGGCTATCTCCGTCAGATGCCTCATCTATCTGTGGGCCAAAAATTCTGACATTTGACTCCTCCATTGAACTGTTTTTCCAGTGTATTACCATAGTTATTGACACCAGTTTCCTTTCAAAAATTATTTTTACGACAGGATAGATATTTTAAATTGTGGTTTACGCGCACACCGATCACATATCATTTGTCCATTTGTAGTGAATGTGGAAAGTATTGTAGTCCATTTAAAATGGCCAAGGCATGTGGCAAGGGACGGGGAAGTGGAAGTGATGATGATGGTGCAGGCAGAGGCCGAGGCCATGGGCAAGCTGAAATTGGGCCACAACAAACACCCACATCTTCTCGCTCCACCTTCCTATCCCAATTACTAGGGGACCGCAGAACCACACCACTATTGAAACCAGACCAGTGTCAAAAGGTTGTTGGTGGGATAGCGGATAATACTTCTAGTCACAATGCCACCACCACCAGAACTCTGTCTTCCACACAGTCAAGTCTGAGTAGCCGTCAGTCAGGAATGCATATTCCTCACCCTGAGCCTCCTTCCTCCCACCATGCTGAGTGCCTGGCAACAACTGATCCCACACTTGGGCACTCTGAAGAGCTATTAACTTTTCCATTTATAGATTTGTCACTCTTGCCCGGTCTACTTGAATCAGGGCAGGATGATATCGCATGTAGCAATGCCCTAATATTTCGGCAGGTGAGCGATGACGGTCACATACTCACCTGCTCCATGCGCTCCTGACATGGTCCCTGCATGTCCCATGGTCTCCGGCGCCGGCAGCTTCTTCCCCTGTTCAGCGGTCACGTGGTACAGCTCATTAAAGTAATGAATATGGACTTCACTCCCATAGGGGTGGAGCTGCATATTCATTACTGTAATGAGCGGTACCAGTGACTGCTGAACAGATGAAGAAGCTGCCGGCTCCCGAAGACCATCTGTCCGGAAGAAGCTGCCAGGGACAGCGCCGGGAGCAGGTGAGTATTTAATATCCACCTTTCATCGTTCCACCGACCGCCGCCCCGTCTTCCGTGTCCTCTGCAGTGACTGTTCAGGTCAGAGGGCGCGATGACGTATTAGTGTGCTCGACGCCCTCTGCCAGTCAGTGCGGAGAGACAGGACGCTGAAGAGCAGCGGGCAGCGACGAGAGGTGAGTATGTCATTTTTTTATTGCAGCAGCATTATATGTGGCAGATAGTTATATGGCACATCTATGGGGCCATAATGAACTGAATGGAGTATTACATGTGGCACATTGTTATATGGAGCATCTATGGGGCCATAATGAACTGCATGGAGCATTACATGTGGAAGATTGTTATATGGCACATCTATGGGGCCATAATGAACTATATGAAGCATTATATGCGGCATATTGTTATATGGAGCATCTTATGGGGCCATAATGAACTGTATAGAGCATTATATGTGGCACATTTTTTATATGGAGCATCTTACGGGGCCATAATCAGCATTTGTGCAGAATTATATGGGGCATATTATAATATGGAGCATTTTATGGGGCCCATCATAAATTTTATGGAGCATTATATTAGCCTATTTTAATATGGAGCATCTTATGGGGCCTATCATGAACTGTATGGAGCATTATATGGGGCTCCTGATTCAATATGGATATTCAAAAACACTTAACCTACTGATGTCTCAATTAATTTTACTTTTATTGGTATCAATTTTTATTTTTGACTAGGGTTGAGCGACTTTTATTTTTATAGGATCGGGTCGGGTTTCACGAAACTCGACTTTCTCAAAAGTCGGGTCGAGTGAAATCGGCCGATCCTATAAAAAAGTTGGGGTCGGGGTCGGCCGAAACATGAAACCCAATGCAGTGCAATGGGATACTATGGTTCCCAGGGTCTGAAGGAGAGGAAACTCTCCTTCAGGCCCTGGGATCCATATTATTGTGTAAAATAAAGAATTAAAATAAAAAATATTGATATACTCACCTCTCCGACGCAGCCTGGACCTTACCGCTGGTAACCGGCAGCCTTCTTTGCTTAAAATGAGCGCGTTCAGGGCCTTCCATGACGTCACGGCTTCTGATTGGTCGCGGCCGCCCATGTGACAGCCACGCGACCAATCACAAGCCGTGACGTAATTCTCAGGTCCTAAATTCCTAATTATAGGAATTTAGGACCTGAGAATTACGTCACGGCTTGTGATTGGTCGTGTGGCGGTCACATGGGCGGCCTCGACCAATCACAAGCCGTGACGTCATCTAAGGCCCTGAACGCGCTCATTCTTAGGAAGGAAGGCTGCCGGAAAGAAGCCGAGGGTGAGTATATTCCTATTAGGTATATACTCACCCTCGGACGCGCCCTGCTTCTTTCCCGCAGCCTTCCTTCTTAAGAATGAGCGCGTTCAGCGCCTTAGATGACGTCACGGCTTGTGATTGGTCGCGGCTGCCCATGTGACCGCCACGCGACCAATAACAAGCCGTGACGTAATTCTCAGGTCCTAAATTCCTAGAATTAGGAATTTAGGACCTGAGAATTACGTCACGGCTTGTGATTGGTCGCGTGGCGGTCACATGGGCGGCAGCGACCAATCAGAAGCCGTGACATCATGGAAAGCCCTGAACGCGCTCATTTTAAGCAAAGAAGGCTGCCGGTTACCAGCGGCGATGTCCAGGGGCCTCCGGAGAGGTGAGTATATCAATATTTTTTATTTTAATTCTTTATTTTACACTTAAATGTGGATTCCGATACCGATTTCCGATATCGCAAACATATCGGAACTCGGTATCGGAATTCCGATACCAGATTCAGAAGATCGCCGACCTCATGTCCGACCCCACACAGGGGTCGGGTTTCATGAAACCCGACTTTGCCAAAAGTCGGCGACTTCTGAAAATGGCCGACCCGTTTCGCTCAACCCTATTTTTGACATCTACCGGTAGCTGCTGCATTTTCCACCCGAGTCATTAAGTTTTCCCAGCTTTTTGCTGCAAAATTAGGGGGGTAAGCTTATACTCGGGTCGGCTTATACTTGAGTTTATACGGTATTTAAAATACAAACATAAATTTGTTGCATATCTATACAACAGTGATTAAAAATGCAATTTGTTAGCATAAAACTTATATATGACATTAAATGTAAGATTTTTCTGCAAATAAAATTGAAGAGAAATGAAAAAAGTCTGCTAAGACTAAAAAACCTCTTTTCGCAATATTCTCTTGTCTTAATTGCAGACCAGGATTAGCACCTACAGTGCCTTGCGAAAGTATTCGGCCCCCTGGAACTTTTCAACCTTTTCCCACATATCATGCTTCAAACATAAAGATACCAAATGTAAATTTTTGGTGAAGAATCAACGACAAGTGGAACACAATTGTGAAGTTGAAAGAAATTTATTGGTTATTTTACATTTTTGTGGAAATTCAAACACTGAAAAGTGGGGCGTGCAATATTATCGGCCCCTTTAACTTAATACTTTGTTGTGCCACCTTTTGCTGCGATTACAGCTGCAAGTCCCTTGGGGTATGTCTCTATCTGTTTTGTACATCGAGAGACAGAAATTTTTGCCCATTCTTCCTTGGCAAACAGTTCAAGCTCAGTGAGGTTTGATGGAGATCATTTGTGAACAGCAGTTTTCAGCTCTTTCCACAGATTCTCGATAGGATTGAGGTCTGGACTTTGACTTGGCCATTCTAACACCTGGATATGTTTATTTGTGAACCATTCCATTGTGATTTTGCTTTATGTTTGGGATCATTGTCTTGTTGGAAGACAAATCTCCGTCCCAGTCTCAGGTCTTTTGCAGACTCCAACAGGTTTTCTTCAAGAATGGTGCTGTATTTAGCTTCATCCATCTTCCCATCAATTTTAACCATCTTCCCTGTCCCTGCTGAAGAAAAGCAGGCCCAAACCATGATGCTGCCACCACCATGTTTGACAGTAGGGATGGTGTGTTCAGGGTGATGAGCTGTGTTGCCTTTACGCCAAACATATTGTTTGGCATTGCTACCAAAATGTTTGATTTTGGTTTCATCTGACCAGAGCACCTTCCTCCACATGTTTGGTGTGTCTCCAAGGAGGCTTGTTGCACACTTTATACAACACTTTTTATGGATATCTTTGAGAAATGGCTTCCTTCTTGCCACTTTTCCATAAAGGCCAGATTTGTGCAGTGTATGACTGATTGATGTCCTATGGACAGACTGTCCCATCTCAGCTGTACACTCCCTGACAGAAGCTATGTCACTTATCCATGTTATGTAAATAAAAGCTTATAACCTGACGTTAAATTCATCCATTGGTTGCATAAATTATTCTTTTCAAAGCAGAAACAATCTGAAATGTGGTTTAGGTTAAGAAAATAAATTGGCATAAATGTAGAAATATTGATCAGTTAATGGACACAGAATGGTCAGATTTTGGCAAGACAAAAGTTGTTGCCCACAGAAAGTAATATGATATTCAAACAAATAATTAGCTTAAAATACAAATATATGTTGCATAACATTGGTGAATGAAGTTGTGGTGTTATTAGAGTCATATTTAATATTTTGTGTGACTTCCATGAGCTTGACGGACTGCATCTATGGGGTTCAACATTGATTCATACAATTTGTAATGAAGTCATCAGGAATAGTAAAGAATGCTGTCTTACATGCCTCCCAGAGTTCATCTAGATTCTTTGGTTTTGTCTTCCAAGCTTCCTCTTTCATCCTACCCCAAACATGTTCAATGATGTTCATATCTGGTGACTGGGCTGGCCAGTCCTTGAACACCTTGAACTTTTTTGCCTGGAGGAACTTTGTTGTAGAGATGGATGTTTGAGATGGAGCACCATCCTGCTGCAGAATTTGACCCCTTTTATGATTTGGAATATAAGAGGTAGCTAATACTTCTTGATATTTTAGGCTATTGATATTGCCTTCCACCTTGCAAATGTTTCGCACCCCCCATACTGAATGTTACCCCAGACCATGATCTTTCCAACACCAACTGTTGGTGTAACTGTTTTCTGGGTGTATTTTGGATCCATAGGGGCTCCAATATGTCTCCAGCAGTATTTGCGGTGGCTGTGGTGTAATTCTACGGAAGATTCATCAGAGAAATCCACCTTCTGACACTTTTCCAGCGTTCATCTGTTTAGCAGGCTGTGGGACTTTGCAAATGCCACACGGTTTTTTATTTGCCTTTTGGTTAGTGCTGGCTTCAGAGCACTGATTTGACCAATGAGGCCATTTTGAGACAGAATCCTACAAAATGTTCTAGTTGACACAGGGACTTGAGGTGACCAGACCTGTTGGAGCTCTGCTACAGTGGAAGAGGGGCTTGTTTTGGATTTTCTAACCAACAACGTTCCTCCTGAGCAGTTGTCTTGCGGGGTCTGCCGGACCTGGGCTTGTCAAACACATCTCCAGTCTCTTCAAATCTTTTTTTTAATTCTTTGTACTTGACGTTGAGACACATTAAAGGTGTCAGCCACCTCTGAAGTGGATCTGGTCTTCAGCCTCTTGATAATCCAGGCTTTGGTCGCAGGGTGGATTTTTGGCATGTTGTCAGACCTCAAGTTGCAGTTCAAGTGAAGGTCTGGGGTGCTGGGTTTCTTTTTATAAACACACACACTAATTAACCAATCATTTACTGAGCACAGGTGAGGATGTAAACTAGGATTGGGTGCATTATATGACCTGGCGACAAAACTTTTGTCTTGCCAAAATCCGAACATTCTGTGTCCATTAACTGATCAATATTTCTGCATTGATGCCAATTTATTTTCTTAACCTAAATCACATTTTGGAGGGTTTCAGCTTTCAAAAGAATAATTTATACAACTAATGGATGAATTTAACGTTAGGTTATAAGCTTTTATTTACATAACATGGAAAGCGACATAACTTCTGTCAGGGAGTGTAGATCTCTGCAGCTCATCCAGAGTGATCATGGGCCTATTGGCTGCATCTCTGATCAGTCGTCTTCTTGTTTGAGATGAAAGTTTAGAGGAACGGCCGGGTCTTGGTAGATTTGCAGTGGTATGATACTCCTACCATTTCATTATGATCACTTGCACAGTGATCCTTGGGATGTTTAAAGTTTTGGAAATCATTTTGTATCCAAATTTGGCTTTAAACTTCTCCACAACAGTATCACGGACCTGCCTGTTGTGTTCCTTGGTCTTCATGATGCTCTCTGTGCTTCAAACAAAACCCTGAGACTATCACAGAGCAGGTACATTTATGCGGAGACTTGATTACACACAGGTGAATTATATTTATCATCGTTAGTAGTGTTGAGCATTCCGATACCGCAAGTCGGGTATCGGCCGATACTTGCGGGTATCGGAATTCCGATACCGAGATCCGATACTTTCGTGGTATCGGGTATCGGTATCGAAACAACATTAATGTGTAAAAGAAAGAATTAAAATAAAAAATATTGCTATACTCACCTCTCCGACGCAGCCTGGACCTTAGCGAGGGAACCGGCAGCGTTCTTTGCTTAAAATGCGCACGTTTACTGCCTTCCGTGACGTCACGGCTTGTGATTGGTCACGTGCCGCCCATGTGGCCGCGACGCGACCAATCACAGCAAGCCGTGACGTAATTTTCAGGTCCTGAATGCCTAATTCTAGGCATTCAGGATTTGAAAATTACGTTACGGCTTGTGATTGGTCGCGTCGCGGTCACATGGGCGACACGACCAATCACAAGCCGTGACGTCACGGGAGGCAGGAAACGCGCGCATTTTAAAATTACATCACGGCTTGTGATTGGTTGCGTGCCGCCCATGTGACCGCGACGCGACCAATCACAGCAAGCTGTGACGTAATTTTCAGGTCCTGAATGCAGAATTAGGCATCCTGAATGCCTAGAATTAGGCATTCAGGACCTGAAAATTACGTCACGGCTTGCTGTGATTGGTCGCGTCGCGGCCACATGGGCGGCACGCGACCAATCACAAGCCGTGACGTCACGGAAGGCAGTAAACGCGCGCATTTTAAGCAAAGAACGCTGCCGGTTCCCTCGGTAAGGTCCAGGCTGCGTCGGAGAGGTGAGTATAGCAATATTTTTTATTTTAATTCTTTCTTTTACATAATAATATGGATCCCAGGGCCTGAAGGAGAGTTTCCTCTCCTTCAGACCCTGGGAACCATCAGGGATACCGTCCGATACTTGAGTCCCATTGACTTGTATTGGTATCGGGTATCGGTATTGGATTAGATCCGATACTTTGCCGGTATCGGCCGATACTTTCCGATACCGATACTTTCAAGTATCGGACGGTATCGCTCAACACTAATCGTTAGGCATGTAGGACAACATTGGATCATTCAGAGATCCACAATGAACTTCTGAAGTGGGTTTGCTGCACTGAAAGTAAAGGAATAATCACAAATTAGTCCTAAACTCAGAAACCCATTGGTACTTCCGTAGCCATGTACAACACAGGTAGCAGTAATTACACCGCTAACCCAATGAAGCCAACCAATTAAAAATTAATTAAAATATATCATTTATTTAGTAAACTGTAAAAAGATCCAAATGACCACATAAATAATTTTCACAAACGTACCCCAAATCAGAGAGGAACACCAAATCAGGACACTAATAATAGAGATCTAGTAGTATAGCATGCATAGGAAAGAGAAAAATGAACTAACTGTAAATATAACAAATGTAAATATATGAATTAGTACTATGATGCAAAACAATGTTTACTGCTAAAGAACAAGGACCAGAAACAACATAAACGGTGCTAGATAGCATCAATATTACTAATCGTCTATAGTATGATAACTGATCAAATGACGTAATCATAGTGTCATGGTTAGGACAAGGTTGTCCTGTGCTCTCAAGGGTTAATGTTCTTAGCCTCTCTTTCAAGCTGGGAGGGCTATTTATACTCGCTCCTAACCTTGTATCCTTGTCAGCTATAGGTTTTTCTGCAGTCTGTATGCTTGACCTCTGAAGTGTGTGCTGCTTGCTTTGTGTCTTGCTGTCACCTGCTTTATTCGTTTTCCTGGATTTCTGACCCCTGGCTTGGCTTCTGACTATTCTCTGACTCTCCCTGTTGGTATCTTGTTATCTCCTGGCTTAGACCTCGGCTTGTTTCACTATTCTTTTATGCTTGCCCCTTCTCTGTTTCCCCAGCGTCTGGCTCCGCCGCCTACTCTGTCACATGATCGTAGGTCCTATTGCTTTACCTGATCACTCTGTCTCATGTGAAAGGTCCCGTTGGTGTTCATGTTAGTTACCCGGTTTCTGACCTATCTCTGTTGCTGCTGGGTGCAGTTCCCCTGCAGCATTATTACCTGGGTATCGTGACACATAGTACATCTTGAAAGTGCATATTAGATAGCCCATAGTATTACCTTTCCCTAGGCCGTTGGATAAGTGAAGAAAACGTGCAAGTAGTCCGTCTAATGTTCCCGTCTGGCACACCAGACGGACTACATACACGTTTTCTTCACTTATCCAGCGGCCTAGGGAAAGGTAATACTATGGGCTATTTAATATGCACTTTCAAGATGTACTATGATTACGTCATTTGATCAGTTATCATACTATAGACGATCAGTAATATGGATGCTATCTAGCAACGTTTATGTTCTTTCTGGTCCTTGTTCTTTATTAGTAAACATTGTTTTGTATCATAGTACTAATTCATATATTCACATTTGTTTGCCCAGTTAGTTCATTTTTCTCTTTCCTAGGCATGCTATACTACTAGATCTCTATTATTAGGGCCCTGATTTGGTGTTCCTCTCTGATTTGGGGTACATGTTTGTGAAAATTATTTATGTGATCATTTGGATCTTTTTACAGTTTACAAAATAAATCATATATTTTAATGAATTTTGAATTAGTTTTCTTCATTGGGTTAGCGGTGTAATTACTGCTACCTGTGCTGTACTGAAAGTAAAGGGGCCAAATAATATTGCACACCTCACTTTTCAGTTTTTGAATTTCTACAAAAATTTAAAATAATTTCGTTCAACTTCACAATTGTGTTCCACTTGTTGTTGATTCTTCACCAAAAATTTATATTTGGTATCTTTATGTTTGAAGCATGATATGTGGGAAAAGGTTGAAAAGTTCCTAAGAGCCGAATACTTTCGCAAGGCACTGTATGTCACACAAAATACTTAATAAGGTAACATTTCCCACATGTCTACTTTACATCAGCTCAAATTTGGAACCAATTTATTTATTTTTGTTAAGGAGTTATAAGGGTTAAAAGTTGACCAGCAAATTCTTTTACAGCACCATTTTTTTTAGGGCCCACATCACATTTAAAGTCACTTAGAGGGGTCTACACTGTGTGCAGAACTATTAGGCAAGTTGCATTTTGATCACATTATACATTTTATACATGTTGCCCTACTCCAAGCTGTTCAGGCTTGAGAGCCAACTACCAATTAAGTAAATGAGGTGATGCGCATCTCTGTAATGAGGAGGGGTGTTGTCTAATGACATCAAAACCCTATATGAGGTGTGCTTAATTATTAGGCAACTTCCTGTTAGGTGTTGAGTTCCCACCGCTGCACAGGGGGAATCTCAAACCGCCTCCGCTGTGGTCTCCCATTCTTCTCCAGCCGCAGTGAAGCTTGCTCAGCGGAGACGTCGGTCCCAGCGCCTGGCTCAGGCAGATACTGTGCGCTTGGTTACTGCTGATCTTCCAGGCTCTGCCATTGTAACCAGCACTGTTCTGCGGTGAGCAGATGCTCCTGGAACTAAGTCCTGCTTTTCCTCTACTGAGCATGCCCAAGGGACGACCTCTCATTGGAGGTTGGGGGTCACATGCTCAGGTCCTGAAGCAGTTCCTGTTGGACCACTAGGAAGGTCCTGGAGAGGTCCCTCTATAAAAGGTTTGCATGACCGCACGGCCATGCGCTAGTATCAACTTAAGTTCATGTGTGTATGAGCTTAGCTACTTTGTGGTCTGTGTCAGCATGTGCTCAGGGTCAGCTGTAAGCCGTTAGAATTCCGGCACCTCCGGAGACGAGTTTGTGTGTATGAATTCAGGGCTGGCATATAGCCACTAGAATTCCGGCACCTCCGGAGAGGAGTTGTTTGAGTGTTGTTGCTGACTGGATGACCACTATATGCTACCTACTCCATTAGAGACCTGTGATCCTCTGTGACACTAACAGGGCACAGCGTTATCTTTTATCCCGGGCACTCTGTGAAGCAATAGAGTTCGCTCCTATAGAGACCGGGTGAAGGAACCCATGTCTGTTCAGGCATAATACTGCCATATAGTGCTGCCATTTACTAGCAGCGGGTTCTACTGCTGCACGGTGGACCCTGGGCTGCAAACGCACCAATATTATCTCCATATTTACTCGGTGTGTTCTGCTAGCCCTAACAGTATACTAGCGCCAGGGTCTGGCTAGTAATGGCGGACGAACAGCGACTGCAGCGGTACATCCAGCAGCTGGAGGGCAGGTTGGCGGCTCTCGAGTGTGCAACCTCAGCTGTGGATGTTACCGCAGTAGCTGTTTAGGCTGCTAGCATGGCTGCAGCAAGTTTGTCCACTGCCACCCCTGTTCCAACTTTATCTCGCCCTCCGCTGCCTGATAAATACTCTGGTGATTGCAAGTCATGTAAGGGATTCGTAAGCCAGTGCACAATACACCTCGAGCTCCTGGCATCATGTTTTCCCACAGAGCGGGCAAAGGTGGGATTCATTATTTCCCGCCGTTGTGGGAGCGCGACGATCATGTGGTGAAATAGGTCTTTTTAGGACCTCGAGTCACCCATGATACTGCGCTCTAACTGCTGGCATTGACCCAGGGCTCATCCATGGTCAGCCATTTTGCCGTCCACTTCCGGACTTTAGCATCTGAGCTGGAGTGGCCGGATAAAGCCCTGTTCCCTATATTTTAGAGGGGACTGGCTGACCATGTGAAGGATGCTTTGGCCACCAGGGAGATTCTCACCACACTGGAGGAGCTATTAACTGTATCAACTCGCTTTGACCTCCATTTTAACGAGCGGAGGTTAGAGCGAGCCCAGTGTTGGCAGAAGTTTCTGCTGGCTCCCACCTTCGCCAAACCTTTGGAATCTCCGGTCTGGGCATCCAAGTCACATGAGGCCATGGAGGTGTCACAAGCGGGATCTAAGTCCCATACCGCTCGTGCACTCAAGGTCTGTCACGTTTGCCGGCAGTCAGGACATCTTGCCTCCAGATGTTCCCAGCAGTCGGGAAAACGTCAGTGTCTAGTGGTTGTAGGAGGAGGTACACTAGACAGGGCGACGTTTTCCTCCAAACTGTCCTTCAAGGGGACAATTACCATAGGCCCATCCACTCTTACAGTCGAGCTTTGCGTGGATTCAGGGGCGGAGGGGAATTTTATACCCTCTGCCTTCGCCCAACGCCACGCAATACCCCTGGTGATGCTCGCCAAGCTGGTGACTGCACGAGTGGTGAATGGGTCGACACTGCCCTCACAAATAACACACCAGACCATCCCATTTTCATTATCAATGTCTCCATCCCATCAGGAGATTATTTCCCTTCTTGTAATTTCCGAGGGAATAGACGAGATTCTGCTAGGGAATACCCTGGTTACGTTACCACTCCCCTCATATAGAGTGGTCCACAGGGAGAATTTTGGGATGGAGTGAATCTTGTGAGGGCAGATGTCTGAGGGATTGCATTCAGGTTGCTACTACTGAAGTACCCGCAGATCTTTCCTTTCTCCCCAAGCACTACTGGCCCTATGCGGACGTATTCTCCAAGAGGGCTACAGAGTCCCTTCCACCCCACCGCTCCTATGACTGTCTTATTGACCTCTTGCCTGGTGCAGAGCCTCCCCGGGGTCGAGTCTATCCCGTGTCTCTCCCGGAGACAAAGGCTATGTCCCAATACATCCAGGAGAATCTGGCAAGAGGATTCATTAGGAAGTCAGTGTCACCTGCAGGAGCTGGGTTCTTCTTTGTGCAGAAGAAGTACGGAGAACTACGTCCATGCATTGATTACAGGGGTCTTAACGCCATCACCGTTAAGAACAAATACCCTCTGCCTCTGATATCAGAGCTATTCGATATGTTGTGGGGAGCGAGGGTATTTACTAAACTTGATCTGCGAGGTGCTTACAACCTGATTCACATCCGTGAGGGGGACGAATGGAAGATGGCATTTAACAACAGGGACAGGCACTATGAATACCTGGTGATGCCCTTCGGGCTCTGTAATGCTCCTACCATTTTCCAAGACTTTGTGAATGATATCTTCCGGGATATGCTCACCACCTCGGTCGTAGTCTATCTGGATGATATTCTCATCTACTCTCCAGATATAGACTCCCACCGGAGAGATGTTTGCAAAGTCTGCGACCTCCTACGAGCAAACTCCCTCTACGCCAAGTTGGAGAAGTGTGTGTTTCAGCAGGAGTCCTTGCCTTTCCTTGGCTAGATCATCTTCACCCAGGGATTGGCTATGGATCCAGCCAAGCTACAGGCTGTGATGGACTGGCAGGAACCCCATTCTCTCCAAGCGGTGCAGTGCTTTATGGGGTTCATTAATTACTATCGCCAGTTCATTTCCAACTTCTCAACTTTGGTAGCTCCTTTGGATGCCCTCACCAAAAAGGGAGCAAATCCCAAATTGTGGTCGGAGGAGGTCTCCAAGACCTTCCTCTCTATCAAGTCACTCTTTGCTAGCGCTCCCATTCTACATTGCCTCGATGTAGATAAACCTTTCGTAATGGAGGTGGATGCCTCATCTGTCGGTGCTGGAGCAGTCCTATTCCAAAAGGATGCTCAAGGTCGGAAGCATCCTTGCTTCTTTTTCTCTAAGACTTTCACACCAGCGGAGAGGAATTATTTCACCGGGGACAGGGAGTTGCTAGCTATGTAGTTGGTCTTCTTGGAGTGGAGATACCTCCTGGAGGGGGCTCGTTTTCCCTTCCAAGTCTACCGACCTCAAAAATTTGGTTTACTTGCAGACTGCTCAGCGACTAAATTCTCGCCAGCCTAGATGGTCCTTGTTCTTTTCCCGTTTCCACTTCACTCTCCATTATCTGTCCGGGGAGAAGAACATCCGTGCAAACGCTCTCTCCCACTCCGTAGTATCATCAGTGGAGAAGGAGCCTCGGATAATTGTCCCTTCAGAGAGCCTGAGGACCGTGGCTCCAGTTTCGCTAGTCTGTGCCCCCCGGGCAAGACTTTTGTGCCATCAAAATTGGGACAGGAGGTTCTCTCTTGGGCTCACTCGTCCAGGGTGGGTGAACACTTTGGGACCAAAAAGACATCTGAGCTTCTGGTGAGGACGTACTGGTGGCCGCATATGGCACGTGACGTTGGAGACTATATTCGGGCATGTGTCTCCTGCGACAACGGCCAAATGGGTTACTTTACCCTCTGCCAGTGGCGGAAGATGGTCGGGATTAACTTTGTGGTGGGTTTACCCAAGTCCCGTGGCTGCACCATTATTTGGGTAATCACCAACCATTTTTCCAAAATGGTGCACTTGGTGCCTCTTCCACAGCTATCTTCTGCATGGGTCTTAGCAGTATTATTTATTAAACACATTTTCCGCCTACACGGTATGCCAAACAAAATTGTTAGTGACTGGGGTCCCAAGTTTGCATCTCTGTTCTGGAGAGAGCTTTGTCATCTACTCAGCATCGAGCTGAATCTCTCTTCAGCATACCATCCCGAGATGAATGGGTTGGTAGAGAGGGCCAACCAGACTCTGGCCACATATCTGCAACATTTTGTTTCAGCCAGGCAAGATGACTGGGCATTCTTGCTACCATGGCTGGAGTTTGCAATGAACAATGACGTAGCCGACTCCACTGGGCAGACCCCATTCCTCCTTAACTACGGCCAGAATCCACGGGTTCCTGTGCCTATGCCCGTGTCTTCCGCTAACTCTTGGGTGGCAGACTGGGCTGTGGAGACATGTGACATTTGAGACTGCACACAGGATGCTATCTGGGCCTCCAAGGAGAGAATGAGGGTCTCCGCCAATGCACATCGGTGCCCCGCTCCGACCTTTACTTCTGGCAACTTAGTGTGGCTCTCCATCCATAATATCAGGCTGCGAGTTGAATCCACTAAGTTTGCACCTCGCTATTTGGGTCCCTTCAAGGTCCTGGAACAGGTTAACCCTATGGTCTACCGTCTGGCCCTTCCTCCTTGCCTAGGTATCACCGACACCTTTCAGGTGTCCCTTCTAAAGCCCGTTCACATGTCCCGGTTCTCCGGGACATCGGGTTCATCTATGGATGATTATGAGGTGAACACTATCTTGGGGTGTAAGGTGGTACATGGCAAAAGATTTTATTTAGTGGATAGGAGGGGTTATGGCTCAGAGGACAGGTCCTGGGAGCCTGCCGAGAACATTCAGGCTCCGCAGGTCATTGCTGCCTTCGATTATAGCGAGGTCCAAGGAGGGGGGCCCTAGGACACGGGTAATGGTAGGTGTTGAGTTCCCGCTGCTGCACAGGGGGAATCTCAAACCACCTCCGCTGCTGTCTCCCATTCTTCTCTGGCCGCAGAGGAACCTGCTCAGTGGAGATGTCAGTCCCACCATCAGGCTCAGGCAGATACTGTGTGCTTGGTTACTGCTGATCCTCCAGGCTCAGCCATTGTAACCAGCACTGTTCTGCAGTGAGCAGATGCTCCTGGGACTAAGTCCTGCTTTTCCTCTACTGAGCATGCCCAAGGGATGACCTCTCATTGGAGGTTGGGGGTCACATGCTCAGGTCCTGAAGCAGTTCCTGTTGGACCACTAGGAAGGTCCTGGAGAGCTTCATCTATAAAAAGGTTTGCATGGCCGCACGGCCAAGCACTAGTATCAACTTAAGTTCACGTGTGTATGAGCTTAGCTACTTTGTGGTCTGTGTCAGCATGTGCTCAGGGTCGACTGTAAGCCGCTAGAATTCCAGCACCTCCGGAGAGGAGTTTGTGTGTATGAATTCAGGACTGGCGTACAGCCACTAGAATTCCAGCACCTCTGGAGAGGAGTTGTTTGAGTGTTGTTGCTGACTGGATGACCACTGTTATGATCTGGTGGCCTAGGAGCAGCATGGACGAGCTCTGGAGTAGGTGGCCTCTATACTGACCGCAGACCCTGAACTTAACACCGCAACTAGAAGTAGCCGTGGGATGTTCCTGTCACTCCCTAGACACCTCGTCACAGCCGGAGGACTAATTACCCCTAAAGAAAGAAACAGGAAAACTATCTTGCCTCAGAATAAATTCCCAAAGGAAAGACAGCCCCCCACAAATATTGACTGTGAGAGGAGAGGGAAATTACAAACACAGACTGAAAACAGAATTTAGCAAAGGAGGCCACGCTACCTAGAAAGAAAAGACAGGGCAGAGTACTGTGCGGTCAGTATTAAATACTACAAAAATCCACCACAGAGAATACAAAAATCTCCACACCTAACTAAAGGCATGGAGGGTAACTCTGCAACTCCAGAGCTTCCAGCTTGGCTGAATAAATCCTTACACAGACAAAGCTGGACAAGAAAAAACATAGCAACTCACTGAACTATAAAGTCCACCGCATGTGGACTGCAAAAACAAAGCCAGGACTTATCTTTGATAATTTGGACAATCCAGCATGAGAAAGCAAGCAGAGATGTGAATTCCCCAGAATACAATGGACAACTGGCACTCACCAAAGGGTGAGGCCAGACTAAATAGCCCCGTCCAAAGTGGTCGCACCTGATGACTGCTGTGAAGGACAAACAGCAGCACTACCACTTATAAACACAGGAGGGAGCCCAAGAGCAGAACCCACAACAGAATTCACAACAGTACCCCCCCTGTTATGACCTGGTGGTTAAGGAGCAACATGGACGAGCTCTGAGGAGATGGTATCTTTACTGACCGCAGTTCCTGAACCTAACACAACACTAGAAGTAGCCGTGGAATGTTCCTGTCACTCCCTAGACATCTCGTCACAGCCGGAGAGCTAACTACCCCTAAAGATGGAAACAGGAAAGCTATCTTGCCTCAGAGAAAATTCCCAAAGGACAGACAGCCCCCCACAAATATGAACTGTGAGTAGAGAGGGAAATGACATACACAGAATTAAATCAGGATTTAGCAAAGGAGGCAACTTCTAACTAGAGAGACAGAATAGGAAAGGATACTGTGCGGTCAGTATTAAAAGCTAGAAAATTCCATCACAGAGTTTACAAAAAATCTCCACACCTGACTAACGGTGTGGAGGGCAAATCTGCTTCCCCAGAGCTTCCAGCTTAACTTAATATGGAATACTGACAAGCTGGACTAGAGCAAACATAAAATGAGCTGAATGATTAAGTCCACAGCAAGTGGACAACAAATGAACATGCAAGGACTTATCTTTGCTGAACTGGACCAACTAACAAGGAAATCCAAGGAGAGATCTGAATCCAACCAAGAAACAATGACAGCTGGCACAGGCTGAAGATCAGAGCCAGGCTAAATAGCAGAGCAGGAGAGACAATCAGTGGAAGCAGCTGCTAAGCTAAATCCATGGAGCAGCAGTTCCACTTAAAACCACCGGAGGGAGCCCAAGGGCAGAATTTACAAAAGTGCCATTTACAACCACCGGAGGCAGCCCAAGAACGGAATTCACAACAGTACCCCTCCCCCTTGAGGAGGGGTCACTGAACCCTCACCAGAGCCCCCAGGCCGATCAGGACGAGCCAATTGAAAGGCACAAACTAAATCGGCGGCATGGATATCGGAGGCAACAACCCAAGAATTATCCTCCTGGCCATAACCCTTCCACTTGACAAGATACTGAAGCCTCCGCCTCGAAAAACAAGAATCCAAAATTTTCTCCTCCACATACTCCAACTCCCACTCAACCAACACCGGGG
The DNA here is from genome assembly GCF_051348905.1 of Ranitomeya variabilis. Taxonomy (NCBI): domain Eukaryota; kingdom Metazoa; phylum Chordata; class Amphibia; order Anura; family Dendrobatidae; genus Ranitomeya; species Ranitomeya variabilis. The sequence continues at coordinate 116,376,704 of NC_135238.1, forward strand.
CAGGAGGATCAACAGAGGGAACAACGGGCACCACATATCTCCGCAACAAAGATCTATGGAAAACATTATGGATGGCAAAAGAGGCAGGAAGGGCCAAACGGAAAGATACCGGATTAATAATCTCAGAAATCTTATAGGGACCAATAAAGCGAGGCTTGAACTTAGGGGAAGAAACCTTCATAGGAACATGACGAGAAGATAACCAAACTAAACCCCCAACACGAAGCCGGGGACCAACACACCGACGGCGGTTAGCAAAATGTTGAGCCTTTTCCTGAGACAACGTCAAATTGTCCACCACGAGTCCAAATCTGCTGTAACCTGTCCACCACAGAATCCACACCAGGACAATCCGAAGGCTCAACCTGCCCTGAAGAAAAACGAGGATGAAAACCAAAATTACAAAAAAAAATGCGAAACCAAAGTAGCCGAACTAGCCCGATTATTAAGGGCAAACTCGGCCAACGGCAAGAAGGCCACCCAATCATCCTGATCAGCAGACACAAAGCATCTCAAATAGGTTTCCAAGGTCTGATTGGTTTGCTCAGTTTGGCCATTTGTCTGAGGATGAAACGTCGAAGAAAAAGACAAATCAATGCCCATCCTAGCACAAAAGGACCGCCAAAAACCTAGAAACAAACTGAGAACCTCTGTCAGACACAATATTATCCGGAATGCCATGCAAACGAACCACATGCTGAAAAAACAATGGAACCAAATCAGAGGAGGAAGGCAATTTAGGCAAAGGTACCAAATGGACCATCTTAGAAAACCGGTCACAAACCACCCAGATAACAGACATCTTCTGGGAGACAGGAAGATCCAAAATAAAATCCATGGAAATATGCGTCCAAGGCCTCTCAGGGACCGGTAAAGGCAAAAGCAACCCACTAGCATGGAAACAGCAAGGCTTGGCCCGGGCACAAGTCTCACAGGACTGCACAAAGGAACGCACATCCCGCGACAAGGAAGGCCACCAGAAGGACCTAGCAACCAAATCTCTGGTACCAAAAATCCCAGGATGACCAGCCAACACCGAACAATGAACCTCAGAAATTACCTTATTAGTCCATCTATCAGGAACAAACAGTTTCCCCACTGGACAGCGGTCAGGTTTATCAGCCTGAAATTCCTGAAGCACCCGCCGTAAATCGGGGAGATGGCAGAAAGAATCACCCCCTCCTTGAGAATACCAACCGGCTCAAGGACTCCTGGAGAATCAGGCAAAAAACTCCTAGAGAGGGCATCAGCCTTAACATTCCTAGATCCCGGAAGATACGAGACCACAAAATCAAAACGGGAGAAAAACAGGGACCATCGAGCCTGTCTAGGATTCAACCGCTTGGCAGACTCGAGGTAAATCAGATTCTTATGATTGGTCAAGACCACAATGCGGTGCTTGGCTCCCTCAAGCCAATGTCGCCACTCCTCAAATGCCCACTTCATAGCCAACAACTCCCGATTGCCGACATCATAATTACGCTCCGCAGGTGAAAACTTTCTGGAGAAAAAGGCACACAGTTTCATCAAAGAACTATCGGAACTTCTCTGAGACAAAACGGCCCCTGCCCCAATCTCAGAAGCGTCAACCTCAACCTGAAAAGGAAGAGAAACATCCGGCTGACGCAACACAGGGGCAGAAGTAAATCGACGTTTAAGCTCCTGAAAGGCCTCAACAGCCGCAGAGGACCAATTCATCACATCAGCGCCTTTCTTCGTCAAATCGGTCAGGGGCTTAACAACACTGGAAAAGTTGGCAATGAAACGGCGATAAAAATTAGCAAAGCCCAAAAATTTCTGAAGGCTCTTCACAGAAGTGGGTTGAATCCAATCATGAATGGCTTGGACCTTAACAGGATCCATTTCTATAGCCGAGGGAGAAAAAATAAAACCCAAAAAAGAAACCTTCTGAACTCCAAATAGGCATTTAGACCCCTTCACAAATAAAGTGTTAGCACGAAGGATCTGAAATACCATCCTGACCTGTTTCACATGAGACTCCCAATCGTCGGAAAAAATCAAAATATCATTCAAATATACAATCATGAATTTATCAAGATAATTCCGGAAGATATCATGCATAAAGGACTGAAACACAGATGGGGCATTAGAGAGCCCGAATGGCATCACAAGGTATTCAAAATGGCCTTCGGGCGTATTAAATGCAGTTTTCCATTCGTCACCCTGTTTAATACGAACAAGATTATACGCCCCTCGAAGGTCAATCTTAGTAAACCAACTAGCCCCCTTAATCCGAGCAAACAAATCAGAAAGCAAAGGTAAAGGGTATTGGAATTTGACCGTGATCTTATTAAGAAGGCGATAATCAATACAGGGTCTCAAGGAGCCATCCTTCTTGGCAACAAAGAAGAATCCCGCTCCCAATGGTGACAAAGAGGGCCGAATATGCCCCTTCTCCAAAGACTCCTTAACATAACTCCGCATGGCGGCATGCTCTGGCACAGACAGATTGAAAAGTCGGCCCTTAGGGAACTTACAGTCAGGAATCAAGTTAATAGCACAATCACAGTCCCTATGAGGAGGAAGGGAACTGGACTTGGGCTCATCAAATACATCCTGGAAATCTGACAAAAACTCAGGAACTTCAGAAGAGGGGGAGAGGAAATTGACATCAAAGGAACGTCACTATGTACCCCTTGACAACCCCAACTAGTCACAGACATAGATTTCCAATCCAGCACTGGATTATGTACCTGTAACCATGGAAAACCCAGTACAACCACATCATGCAAATTATGCAACACCAGAAAATGACAATCTTCCTGATGTGCTGGAGCCATGCACATGGTCAGCTGAGTCCAGTACTGAGGTTTATTCTTGGCCAATGGTGTAGCATCAATGGCCTTTAAGGGAATAGGGCTCTGAAAAGGCTGTAAAGAAAAACCACAGCGTCTGGCGAACTCTAAGTCCATTAAGTTCAGGGCAGCGCCTGAATCCACAAATGCCATGACAGAAAAGGACGACAATGAGCAAATCAGGGTAACAGACAAGAGAAATTTAGGCTGCACAGTACTAATGGTAACAGACCTAGCGATCCTCTTAGTACGCTTAGGGCAATCAGAAATAGCATGAGCAGAATCACCACAGTAAAAACACAGCCCATTCTGACGTCTGAATTCCTGCCGTTCTGCTCTAGTCCAAATCCTATCACATTGCATAGGCTCAGGACTCTGCTCAGAGGACACTGCCATATGGTGCACAACCTTGCGCTCGCGCAGGCGCCGATCAATCTGAATGGCTAGAGACATAGATTCCTTCAAACCAACAGGCGTGGGGAACCCCACCATAACATCTTTAAGGGCTTCAGAAAGACCCTTTCTGAAAATTGCAGCCAGAGCATCTTCATTCCATTTAGTGAGCACAGACCACTTTCTAAATTTCTGGCAGTATAATTCTGCCGCTTCCTGACCCTGACACAGGGCCAATAAGGTATTTTCTGCCTGTTCCACATAATTAGGTTCATCATACAGTAATCCGAGCACTTGAAAAAATGCGTCTACATTAAGTAATGCCGGATCCCCTGACTCAAGGGAGAATGCCCAATCCTGAGGGTCTCCACGCAGCAGAGAGATGACAATTTTCACCTGCTGAATGGGGTCACCAGAGGAATGGGGTCTCAAAGCAAAAAACAATCTGCAGTTATTTATAAAGTTCAAAAACTTAGATCTATCCCCAAAAAACAAATTAGTAGTAGGAATTCTAGGCTCCAAAACCGGAGTCTGAACAACATAATCTTGGATACTCTGTACCCTTGCAGCAAGTTGATCCACACGAGAGAACAAGCCCTGAACATCCATGTCAGCGCCAAAATCCTGAACCACCCAGAGATTAAGGGGAAAAAAAGACAAAACAGGCTGCAGAGAAAAAAAAATGGTTCAGAACTTATTTTTCCCCTCTTTTGAGATGCATTCAATACATTGCTGGCCAGCTGTACTGTTATGACCTGGTGGTTAAGGAGCAACATGGACGAGCTCTGAGGAGATGGTATCTTTACTGACCGCAGTTCCTGAACCTAACACAACACTAGAAGTATAGAAAGTATTGGCCACGGCACTCAGGGATTCTTGGGAGGTGCTCAAGTAGGGGATCCAACCCGTAGTAGCAAATATAATAATTCTTGGCACTCAGGAGAAATTTGTAGAATGATTCAAAAAGTAGATTTTTATTCTAGTGCATCCAGCTCAACATATAAACGTTTTCGGTCTCGACAACTGAGACCTTCATCAGATATGGTTGTCAAATGCTGAAAGCACTGGACGGCAGTATAGGCGCTTGTGGTAATGCGAGATACTCGAGGTAATGCTAGCAGCCCCGGGAGCTCCCTCCTGCACAGCAGCGCAGCGTCCTCTCCACCCCTGACAGCGGCAACATCCAGCGCTCCTCACTTTGCGAGTATCTCGCATTACCACAAGCGCCTATACTGCCGTCCAGTGCTTTCAGCATTTGACAACCATATCTGATGAAGGTCTCAGTTGTCGAGACCGAAAACGTTTATATGTTGAGCTGGATGCACTAGAATAAAAATCTACTTTTTGAATCATTCTACAAATTTCTCCTGAGTGCCAAGAATTATTATATTTACAACACTAGAAGTAGCCGTGGAATGTTCCTGTCACTCCCTAGACATCTCGTCACAGCCGGAGAGCTAACTACCCCTAAAGATGGAAACAGGAAAGCTATCTTGCCTCAGAGAAAATTCCCAAAGGACAGACAGCCCCCCACAAATATGAACTGTGAGTAGAGAGGGAAATTACATACACAGAATTAAATCAGGATTTAGCAAAGGAGGCCACTTCTAACTAGATAGACAGAATAGGAAAGGATACTGTGCGGTCAGTATTAAAAGCTAGAAAATTCCATCACAGAGTTTACAAAAAATCTCCACACCTGACTAACGGTGTGGAGGGCAAATCTGCTTCCCCAGAGCTTCCAGCTTAACTGAATATGGAATAATGACAAGCTGGACTAGAGCAAACATAAAATGAGCTGAACGATTAAGTCCACAGCAAGTGGACAACAAATGAACATGCAAGGACTTATCTTTGCTGAACTGGACCGAATAACAAGGAAATCCAAGGAGAGATCTGAATCCAACCAAGAAACATTGACAGCTGGCACAGGCTGAAGATCAGAGCCAGGCTAAATAGCAGAGCAGGAGAGACGATCAGTGGAAGCAGCTGCTAAGCTAAATCCAAGGAGCAGCAGTTCCACTTAAAACCACCGGAGGGAGCCCAAGGGCAGAATTTACAAAAGTGCCATTTACAACCACCGGAGGGAGCCCAAGAACGGAATTCACAACACCCCCCCCTTGAGGAGGGGTCACCGAACCCTCACCAGAGCCCCCAGGCCGATCATGACGAGCCAAATGGAAGGCACGAACCAAATCGCCAGCATGAACATCGGAGGCAACAACCCAAGAATTATCCTCCTGGCCATAATCCTTCCACTTCACAAGATACTGAAGCCTCCGTCTTGAAAAACGAGAATCCAAGATATTTTCCACAATATACTCCAACTCCCCATCAATCAACACTGGGGCAGGAGGATCAACAGAGGGAACCACGGGCACCACATATTTCCGCAACAAAGATCTATGAAAAACATTATGGATGGAAAAAGAGGCTGGAAGGGCCAAACGAAAAGACACTGGATTGATAATCTCAGAAATCCTATAAGGACCAATAAACCGAGGTTTGAACTTCGGGGAAGAAACCTTCATAGGAACATGACGGGAAGACAACCAGACCAAATCCCCAACCTGAAGCCAGGAACCCACACGCCGACGACGGTTGGCAAAACGCTGAGCCTCCTCCTGAGACAACACCAAATTGTCCACAACATGAGCCCAAATTTGCTGCAACCTGTCAACCACAGAGTCCACCCCAGGACAATCAGAAGACTCAACCTGCCCTGAAGAAAAACGAGGATGAAACCCAGAATTACAAAAGAAGGGTGAAACCAAGGTAGCAGAACTAGCCCGATTATTAAGGGCAAACTCGGCCAATGGCAAGAAAGCCACCCAATCATCCTGATCAGCAGACACAAAGCATCTCAAATAAGTCTCCAAAGTCTGGTTAGTTCGCTAGGTTTGACCGTTTGTCTGAGGATGAAATGCGGAAGAAAAAGACAAATCAATGCCCAGCTTAGCACAAAAGGACTGCCAAAACCTAGAAACAAACTGAGAACCTCTATCGGACACAATATTCTCCGGAATGCCATGCAAACGAACCACATGCTGAAAAAACAACGGAACCAAATCAGAAGAGGAAGGCAATTTAGGCAAAGGTACCAAATGAATCATCTTAGAAAACCGGTCACAGACCACCCAGATAACCGACATCCTCTGGGAAACAGGAAGATCCGAAATAAAATCCATAGAAATATGCGTCCAAGGCCTCTCAGAGACCGGCAAAGGCAAAAGCAATCCACTGGCGCGGGAGCAGCAAGGTTTAGCCCGCGCACAAGTCCCACAGGACTGCACAAAACAATGCACATCCCGTGACAAAGAAGGCCACCAAAAGGACCTACTAACCAAATCTCTGGTACCAAAAATCCCTGGATGGCCAGCCAACACAGAACAGTGAACCTCAGAAATCACTTTACTAGTCCATCTGTCAGGGACAAACAGTTTCCCCGCTGGACAGCGATCAGGTTTATCAGCCTGAAACTCCTGAAGAGCCCGTCGCAAATCAGGGGAGATAGCGGAAAGAATCACCCCCTCCTTCAGAATACCAACCGGCTCAAGAACCCCAGGGGAATCAGGCAAAAAACTCCTAGAGAGGGCATCAGCCTTAACATTCTTAGAACCCAGAAGATACGAGACAACAAAATCAAAACGAGAGAAAAACAGGGACCATCGAGCCTGTCTAGGATTCAGCCGTTTAGCAGACTCGAGGTAAATAAGATTCTTATGATCGGTCAAGACCACAATACGGTGCTTGGCCCCCTCAAGCCAATGTCGCCACTCCTCAAATGCCCACTTCATAGCCAACAACTCACGATTACCGACATCATAATTGCGTTCCGCAGGCGAGAACTTCCGAGAGAAGAAGGCACACGGTTTCATCGAGGAACCATCAGAATTCCTCTGAGACAAAACGCCCCCTGCCCCAATTTCAGAAGCGACAACCTCAACCTGAAAAGAAAGAGAAACATCCGGCTGACGCAACACAGGGGCAGAAGTAAATCGGCGCTTAAGCTCCTGAAAGGCAGAAACAGCCTCAGAGGACCAATTTCTTACATCAGCGCCCTTCCTCGTCAAATCAGTCAGGGGTTTAACCACACTAGAGAAGTTGGCAATGAAACGGCGATAAAAATTAGCAAAGCCCAAAAATTTCTGAAGGCTCTTCACGGATGTGGGCTGGATCCAATCATGAATGGCCTGAACCTTAATCGGATCCATTTCTATAAATGATGGAGAAAAAATGAAGCCCAAAAAAGAAACCTTCTGTACTCCAAAGAGGCACTTAGACCCCTTCACAAACAAGGCATTATCACGAAGGACCTGAAATACCATCCTGACTTGTTTCACATGAGACTCCCAATCATCTGAAAAAATCAAAATATCATCCAAATATACAATCATGAATTTATCAAGATAATTCCGAAAAATATCATGCATGAAGGACTGAAACACAGATGGGGCATTAGAGAGTCCAAATGGCATCACAAGATATTCAAAATGGCCCTCGGGCGTATTAAACGCAGTTTTCCATTCGTCACCCTGCTTAATACAAACAAGATTATATGCCCCTCGAAGGTCAATCTTAGTAAACCAACTAGCCCCCTTAATCCTGGCAAACAAATCAGAAAGCAAAGGCAAAGGGTATTGGAATTTGACCGTGATCTTATTCAAGAGGCGATAATCAATACAGGGTCTCAAGGAGCCATCCTTCTTGGCAACAAAAAAAAAACCTGGTGGAAAGGAACTAGACTTGGGCTCATCGAAAACATCCTGGAAATCTGACAGAAACTCAGGAATTTCAGAAGAGGGGGAGGAGGAAATTGACATCAGAGGAACGTCATCATGAACCCCCTGACAACCCCAACTAGTCACAGACATAGATTTCCAATCCAACACCGGATTATGTACCTGTAACCATGGAAACCCCAGCACAATAGCATCATGCAAATTATGCAACACCAAGAAACGACAATCTTCCTGATGGGTTGGCGCCATGCACATGGTTAACTGTGTCCAAAACTGAGGTTCATTTTTAGCTAATGGTGTAGCATCAATGCCCCTCAAAGGGATAGGACTCTGCAAAGGCTGCAAGGGGAAACCACAATGTCTGGCAAATTCTAAGTCCATTAAATTTAAAGCAGCGCCTGAATCCACAAATGCCATGACAGAAAATGACGATAATGAGCAGATTAGGGTCACAGATAACAGAAATTTAGGTTGTACAGTACTGATGGTAACGGAATTAGCGATTCTCTTGGCACGCTTAGGGCAATCAGAAATAACATGAGTAGAATCGCCGCAGTAAAAGCACAACCTATTCTGACATCTGAATCCTTGGCGTTCAGCTCGAGACACAATCCTATCACACTGCATTGGCTCAGGACTCTGCTCGGAAGACAACGCCATAGTATGCACAACTCTGCGCTCATGCAAGCCGATCAATTTGAATGGCCAGAGACATAGAATCACTCAGACCTGCAGGCGTGGGGAACCCCACCATAACATCATTAACAGATTCAGAAAGACCCTTTCTGAAAATTGCCGCCAAAGTATCCTCATTCCATTTAGTAAGCACAGACCATTTTCTAAATTTCTGGCAATACGATTCTGCTGCTTCTTGACCCTGACACAGGGCCAACAAGGTTTTCTCAGCATGATCCACAGAATTAGGTTCATCATACAATAACCCAAGCGCCTGAAAAAAGGTGTCTACATTAAGCAAGGCCGGATTCACAGATTCCAGGGAAAATGCCCAATCTTGAGGGTCACCACGCAACAGAGATATGACAATTTTTACCTGCTGGATGGGATCACCAGAGGAATGGGGCTTCAGAGCAAAAAACAGTTTACAATTATTTTTAAAGCTCAGAAATTTGGACCTGTCCCCAAAAAACAGATCAGGGGTAGGAATTCTAGGCTCCAAAACAGGAGTCTGCACGATATAATCAGAAATACCCTGCACTTTAGCAGCAAGTTGATCCACACGAGAATCAAGTCCCTGAACATCCATATCAGCGCTTAACTCTTGAGCCACCCAGAGGTAAAGAGGGAAAAAAACCCCCCACAGAGTACAGAAAAAAAAGGCTCAGCACTTTCTTTCCCTTCTTTTGAGAGGCGGTTAACTTATTGTGGCCAGTTGTACTGTTAAGATCTAGTGGCTATGAGCAGCATGGACGAGCTCTGGAGTAGGTGGCCTCTATACTGACCGCAGACCCTGAATTTAACACCGCAACTAGAAGTAGCCGTGGGATGTTCCTGTCACTCCCTACACACCTCGTCACAGCCGGAGGACTAATTACTCCTAAAGAAAGAAATAGGAAAACTATCTTGCCTCAGAGAAAATTCCCAAAGGAAAGACAGCCCCCCACAAATATTGACTGTGAGAGGAGAGGGAAATTACAAACGCAGACTGAAAACAGAATTTAGCAAAGGAGGCCACGCTACCTAGAAAGAAAAGACAGGGCAGAGTACTGTGCGGTCAGTATTAAATACTACAAAAATCCACCACAGAGAATACAAAAATCTCCACACCTAATTAAAGGCATGGAGGGTAACACTGCAACTCCAGAGCTTCCAGCTTGGCTGAATAAATCCTTACACAGACAAAGCTGGACAAGAAAAAACATAGCAACTCACTGAACTATAAAGTCCACCGCATGTGGACTGCAAAAACAAAGCCAGGACTTATCTTTGATGATTTGGACAATCCAGCAGGAGAAACCAAGCAGAGATGTGAATTCCCCAGAATACAATGGACAACTGGCACTCACCAAAGGGTGAGGCCAGACTAAATAGCCCCGTCCAAAGTGGTCACACCTGATGACTGCTGTGAAGGACAAACAGCAGCACTACCACTTATAACCACAGGAGGGAGCCCAAGAGCAGAACCCACAACAGAATTCACAACAGACCACTATATGCTACCTACTCCGTTAGAGAGCTGTGATCCTCTGTGAGGTTAACAGGGCACAGCGTTATCTTTTATCCCGGCGACTCTAAAGCAACAGAGTTCGCTCTCATGCATACCTGGTGATGGAACCCGTGTCTGTTCAGGCGTAATACTGCCAATATAGTGCCACCATTTACTAGCAGCGGGTTCCACTCCTGCACGGTGTACCCCAGGCTGCGAACGCACCAATATTATCTCCATATTTACTCGGTGCGTTCCGCCAGCCCTAAAACTTTCTTTCCTTTGGCAAAATGGGTCAGAAGAGAGATTTGACTGGCTCTTAAAATTCCATATTGTGAGATGTCTTGCAGAGGGATGTAGCAGTCTTGAAATTGCCAAACTTTTGAAGCGTGATCACCGAACAATCAAGCATTTCATGGCAAATAGCCAACAGAGTCGCAAGAAGCGTGTTGGGCAAAAAAGGCACAAAATAACTGCCCATAAATTGAGGAAAATCAAGCGTGATGCTGCCAAGATGCCATTTGCCACCAGTTTTGCCCTATTTCAGAGATGCAACATTACTGGAGTAACAAAAAGCACAAGGTGTGTGATACTCAGGGACATGGCCAAGGTAAGGAAGGGTGAAAAATGACCACCTTTGAACAAGAAACATAAGATAAAACTTCAAGACTGGGCCAAGAAATATCTTGAGACTGACTTTTCAAAGGTTTTATGGACTGATGAAATGAGTGTGACTCTTGATGGGCCAGATGGATGGGCCAGAGGCTGGATCAGTAAAGGGCAGAGAGCTCAACTCCGACTCAGACCCCAGCAAGGTGGAGGCGGGGTACTACTATGGGCTGGTATCAAAGATGAACTTGTGGTACCTTTTCGGGTTGAGGATGGAGTGAAGCTCTACTCCCAGACCTATTGCCAGTTTCTGGAAGACAACTTCTTCAAGCAGTGGCACAGGAAGAAGTCGGTATCGTTCAAGAAAAAAAATGATTTTCATGCAGGACAATGCTCCATCACATGCCTCCAACTACTCCACAACGTGGCTGGCCAGTAAAGGTCTCAAAGAAGAAAAAATAATGACATGGCCCATTTGCTCACCTGATCTGGACCCCATAGAGAACCTGTGGTCCCTCATAAAATGTGAGATCTACAGGGAGAGAAAACAGTACACTTCTCGGAACAGTGTCTGGGAGGCTGTGGTGGCTGCTGCACGCAATGTTGATCGTAAACAGATCAAGCAACTGACAGAATCTATGGATGGAAGGCTATTGAGTGTCATCATATAGAAAGGTGGCCATATTGGTCACTAATTTTTGGGGGGGTTGTTTTTGCATGTGAGAAATGTTTATTTCTAAATTTTGTGCAGTCATATTGGTTTACCTGGTGAAAATAAACAAGTTACATGGGAATATATTTGCTTTTTATTAAGTTGCCCAATGATACTGTACAGTAATAGTTACCTGCACAAACAGATATCCTCCTAAGATAGCCAAATCTAAAAAAACCACTCTAACTTCCAAAGATATTAAACTTTGATATTTATGAGTCTTTTGGGTTGATTGAGAACATAGTTGTTGACCAATAATAAAAGTAATCCTTTAAAATACAACTTGCCTAATAATTCTGCACACAGTCTATATGACAGAAAATAACCAAGTGTGACACCAGTCTAAAAACTGCACCCCTCATGGTGCTCAAAATCACATTCAAGAAGTTTATTAACGCTTCAGGTGTTTCACAGGAATTTTTGCAATGTTTAAAAAAAATGGACATTTAACTTTTTTCACAAAAAAGTTACTTCAGATCCAATTTGTTTCATTTTACCAAGGGTAACAAGAGAAATTGGACCACAAAAGCTGTTGTACAATTTGTCCCGAGTATGCAGATACCCCATATGTGGGGGGAACCACTGTTTGGGCGCATGGCAGAGCTCGGAAGGGAAGGAGCGCCGTTTGACTTTCCAATGCAAAATTGACTGGAATTGAGATCAGAAGCCATGTTGTGTTTGGAGAGAACCTGATGTGCCTAAACAGTAGAAACCCCCCACAAGTGACACCATTTTGGAAAGTACACCCCCTGAGGAACTTATCTAGATGTGTTGTTAGAACTTGGAACCCCCAAGTGTTTCACTATAGTTTATAACGCAGAACCATGAAAATAAAAGATCTTTTTTTTCCACAAAAATTATTTTTAGCCCCCAGTTTTGTATTTTCCCAAGGGTAACAGGAGAAATTAGACTGCAAAAGTTGTTGTCCAAATTATCCTGAGTACGCTGATACCTCATATGTGGGGGGGAACCACCATTTGGGCGCATGACAGAGCTCGGAAGTGAAGGAGCGCCATTTGGAATGCAGACTTAGATGGAATGGTCTGCGGGCGTCACATTGCGTTTGCAGAACCCCTGATGTACCTAAACAGTAGAAACCCCCCACAAGTGACACCATATTGGAAACTAGACCCCCAAGGAACTTATCTAGATGTGTTGTGAGAACTTTGAACCCCCAAGTGTTTAACCACGGTTTATAACGCAGAGCCGTGAAAATAAAAAATCTTTTTTTTTTCCACAAAAAATATTTTTTATCCCCCAGTTTTTTATTTTCCCAAGGGTAACAGGAGAAATTGAACCCCAAAAGTTGCTGTCCAATTTGTCTGGAGTACGCTCATACCCCATATGTTGGGCTAAACCACTATTTAGGCGTGCGGTTGAGCTCGGAAGGGAAGGAGCACTTTTTTACTTTTTCAACGCAGAATTGGCTGGAATTGAGATTGGACGCCATGTTGCATTTGGAGAGCCCCTGACACTAAAGCATACTGGTCATTATAAAGGCAGTTTGCAACTTTCACTCAGCAGCATTCACTGCTACTTATTTCTATAAGTCACCCATGGACTCAAAATCGTCACTACACCTAGATAAATACTCAAAGGGGTATAATTTACAAAATGGGGTCACTTGAAGAGGGATTCTGCTCTTATAGCAATTAGAGGCTATGTATATGGAGTTTGCAAACTATTCTAGGAAACTTTGTGCTACAGGATGCAAATAGCACTCCGTCACTCTGTTGTCTCGCTGTATGGCTAAGCAGCACTGTACAGCTACATTTGGGGTATTTCTACAGTCAGCAGAAATTGTGGGTCAAATTTTTGTGCCATTTCCGCCCATTTCCCCTTTTGAAAATGTAAAATCTGGGGCTAAAACAAAAGTTTGGTAGTAAAAAATGTAATTATTTGTTTCTTTAATGCCAAGTGGTATAAAATGATGTGACCCACCTGTGGTGTCAATATGACCACTGCACCCCTAGATAAATTCAGCACTTATAAAAATTAAAACCTTGTGGCTGAAACAACATTGTAATTTAAAAAATGTAATTATTCATCCTTTACCGCCTAATGGTATAAAATTCTGTGAGGAAGATGTACTGTCAACATGCTAACTGCATAGCTAGATGTATTCCTTGGGAGTGTAGTTTGTAAATTGGGGTCACTTATGGGGGGTTCTACTGTTCTCGCACCTCAGGGGCTGTGCCAATGTAACATGGCACCCAGAGGCGTAGCTAGGGTTTTGGTTCAGGGGGGGTGAAGCTTCTGAGTGGGCCCCTAACCAGGTAACCTTGATTATAATTTGGTGACACGCCCTAATAGTGGAGGAGAACCTCAGCAGATGACCGCGCTATTACTGAAGATAATCTCTTTATAACAACCAACATGGATATTACCCCCATATGGTCAGTTGGATATACCAGTCCTACAGAACATGTAAGAGATCACAGCACAGTTACAGATAATGACTTACCTCTGACGTTCTCTGATGGAATCGTCACTTTTCTCGTCTTTACCATCTGGCCCAGACCGACATGACAACTTCTTCCAGCCACGACTCATCCGCAGAGATTACAACAAAGACATGTTTCACTTCTCATATTCCAGCCCCATCACCATCTATTTCCAACCTGCACAAACTCCTCATCCTACTGATACCCCAATACTGAGCCGCTGCTGCCGTATGTGTCCCTATTACTGCCCCTGATACCACAATACTGAGCCGCCTTCTGCCTTATGTGTCCCTATTACTGCCCCTGCAACCCCAATACTGAGCCGCTGCTGCTGTATGTGTCCCTATTACTGCACCCGATTCCCCGATACTGAGCCTCTGCTGCCGTATGTGACCCTATTACTGCATCTGCTGTGTAAATTCTAAAGCACCCCTCTATAATATAATGCCGGGTGCATGTGCCCTAGAAAACAGTGCCCATATTTTGCCCCCTAGAAGTAATATTGCCCTGTGTGCCCCTTTGATAGTCACAGTAACCCGAGATCCCCTATAACAATAAGTGCCCACTTTACATTTAATAATGTCCCAAGTCTCCCGCTGTACAGTTCCTCTATACACAGTATGATGCCCCCTCACTGTATAGTACCACCCACACAGTATACTGACCCCTTAGTAGACTCCAAACTCTTTGATGGCTCCAACACTGTATGACGGCCCCTTCACTGTAATCCCCACATTGTATGATGGCCCCATAGATAACCTCCAAATAGTATAATGTGCCAGATAGTCCTCAATATAGTACAAGACAGTACCCCTATAGGCAGACCCTGTAGTACAAGACAGTACCCCTATAGGCAGACCCTGTAGTATAAGGCAGCACCCCCCATAGGCAGATCCTGTAGTATAAGGCAGCACCCCCCATAGGCAGATCCTGTAGTGTAAAAGGTGCCCGCTGTCAGTGTCGGCGTCTGCGACGTCAGATGCTGACAGGAGAATGAACGCAGCGCTCCTTTCTTCATCAATGTGGTGAGTTGTATCAGCTAGATGCCGATACAGCTCACCAGGTGATGATGGGCAGGGGGCCCACTGCTGGCAGCGGGCCACCCCCTGGCCTGCTCAGGGGCACCATAGCAGCAGAGCAGGGAGATTGATTCTCCCTGCTATTCAGCAGAATATAACTATATCGGCGTGCTGCGTGCGCCAATGCAGTTACAGTAGCGTAGCTCCAGGTGGGCCCCTTCAGAGCGCGGGGCCCTGGGCGACTGCCCCCTCTGCCCCCCCGGTAGCTACTCCACTGATGGCACCCTCAAAACAGACCAGAAACACCTTAACTCCTATATGCGCTTCTTCCCTTTGCACTGTACCTCAAAAGTAGTTTTTGACCACATATGTGGTATCAGAGTAGTCAAGAGACATTGCACAACAATTTTTGGATCCATATTGTCTTATTATCCTAGAGAAATAAAAAAAATTGGGGGATAAAATAACATTTTTGTAGGAAAAATTATATTTTTTATTTTCATGGCTCTACATTATAAATCTCTGTAATGCACCTGGGGGTTCAAGGTGTTCACCAAACATCTAGATGCATTCCTTGAGGGGTCTACGTTCGAAAAGAGTGTCACATGAGGGGGGTTCTACGGTTTAGGCTCTCAAAACACGACATGACACCAGCAGACCATTCCATTAAAATCTGCACCCAAAACGTCATTCCTTCCTTCTGATGCCTGCCGTGTGCCTAAACAGTAGTTTTCTCCCATATATGGGATATCAAGAGAAATTGTACAACACATTTTTGGGTCCATTTTCTCCTGTTACCCTTGTGAAAATGCAAAATTTGGTGCTAAAAAAACATTCATGTGAGAAAAATGTGATTTTTTTTTTTATTTTCACAGTTCAACATGACAAACTTCTGTGAAGCGCCGGGAAAGGTCAAAGAGGCCTGATGCCTGCGCCCTGCAGTACTTTGCTCTGCCCTCAACAGGGCAGACAAAGTACGCCTGCGCCGGAGCCGCAGCGTGAAGACCAGAAGAGGACATCATGTAATGAAGATAGGAGGCACCAGCCGGACCTGAGACACCCATCGGACCCGGACCGCAGCGGGACCGCCCCTGGATGAGTATAATCTAACCTCTTTTTCTCCTCTTTCAGGTAACAATGGGGCTTATCTACAGCATTACAGAATGCTGTAGATAAGCCCCTGATGATGGGGAGCTTACCTCACCATCGATTTTGGGGGTGACAGGTTCCCTTTAATAATGGTACAGCAGCAGTTAGCCATGGAGCATGCATGAGGTATCAGGTTCTGGGCCAACATTTAGAGCTCTGGATTGAAGTATTAATGAAGATGAGGTGGATGAGGGACCAGTGTAAGCCTTCTTTGCTGGAAACCCTGATACCTCATGCAACAGCTAAAACTGAATTTTTACTCAGTCACACTCAAGTGGCACAAATATCAGCTTTGTAGACCATAAATGTTATAAAAATTTAAGAATAATAACACAGGTAGTTGACTGATGAAGGTCTACTGTGCGGTGGTCCCTACCACACTTCTCTATGCCAGCGAGACCTGGACTGTCAACAGCCGTCATGCCAAACAGGTCAATCACTTTCACCAAAACTGTCTCCGCAGACTTTTCCCACATCAAGTGGCAAAACAAATTCCCCAACACAGTGTTAGGGTTGGCGGATTGTGCTAAATAAAATAAACTATTGCGCAATCGCAACCCGGGGTCCACCGTGCAGAGATGGAAAACTGCAGCTAGTGAATAATGACGGATTACATGGTGAGTACTGAATGCTTTGTCCTGTTAAACAAAGTCAGTAAAAGGTGGATTCTTTTGGAGCGCTGGATATGTAGCCCTAGTGAGGGTAAATGTCCACCTGATGAAGATGGTACTTCCATTGAAACGCGTTGTGGCTTAAACCCCATTCTGGTGTCAGAGTTTCCTTTCGGCGCTCCTTTGACCGAGTTTCACCCTTTTCTTGTCCTGTTAAATTGCACAGGACAAGCATGTGAACTGAACTTGCACACAGAAACAAAACAGTTGCTCAACAACTGAGCTGTGTCACTCGCACACAGAAAAGAAAAAGATGCTCTGCAACTGAGCTGTGTCACTCGCTCACAGAAACGAAAGAGATGCTCTGCACCTGAGCTGTGTCACTTTGACACAGAAACGGAACAGATGCACTGAGCTTAATACCCTGTTGTGAATTTGCGTTTTGCTCCCTCTAGTGGTCATTAGTGATTTGACACTGGAGCTTCTGTCTTCTCCTATATGCTCACCTGGGCCGTTAGTTCAGGGGCGTTGCTATATAAGCTCTCTGGACCTTCAGTTCTATGCCTGGCATCGTTGAATTCAGAGCTAATCTGTTGTGCTCTTGTCCTTTGATCCGGGTTCCTGTATTTCAAGCTAAGTCTGCTTCCTTGCTTTTTGCTTTGGTTTTGTTTTGTATTTTTGTCCAGCTTGTTCCAATCTGTATCCTGACCTTTGCTGGAAGCTCTAGGGGGCTGGTGTTCTCCCCCCGGACCGTTAGACGGTTCGGGGGTTCTTGAATCTCCAGCGTGGATTTTTATAGGGTTTTTGTTGACCAGATAAGTTATCTTGCTTTATTCTGCTATTAGTAAGCTGGCCTCTCTTTGCTGAACCTGGTTCATTTCTGTGTTTGTCATTTCCTCTTACCTCACCGTTATTATTTGTGGGGGGCTTGTATCTTGCTTTGGGGTCCCTTTCTCTGGAGGCAAGAGAGGTCTTTGTTTTCTTCTCCTAGGGGTAGTTAGATTCTCCGGCTGGCGCGAGTCATCTAGCGATCACCGTAGGCATGATCCCCGGCTACTTCTAGTGTTGGCGTTAGGAGTAGCTATTTGGTCAACCCAGTTACCACAGCCCTATGAGCTGGATTTTTGTATCTCGCAGACTTACACGTTCCTCTGAGACCCTGTCCACTGGGGTCATAACAGTACTGTTATGACCCCAGTGGACAGGGTCTCAGAGGAACGTGTAAGTCTGCGAGATACAAAAATCCAGCTCATAGGGCTGTGGTAACTGGGTTGACCAAATAGCTACTCCTAACGCCAACACTAGAAGTAGCCGGGGATCATGCCTACGGTGATCGCTAGATGACTCGCGCCAGCCGGAGAATCTAACTACCCCTAGGAGAAGAAAACAAAGACCTCTCTTGCCTCCAGAGAAAGGGACCCCAAAGCAAGATACAAGCCCCCCACAAATAATAACGGTGAGGTAAGAGGAAATGACAAACACAGAAATGAACCAGGTTCAGCAAAGAGAGGCCAGCTTACTAATAGCAGAATAAAGCAAGATAACTTATCTGGTCAACAAAAACCCTATAAAAATCCACGCTGGAGATTCAAGAACCCCCGAACCGTCTAACGGTCCGGGGGGAGAACACCAGCCCCCTAGAGCTTCCAGCAAAGGTCAGGATACAGATTGGAACAAGCTGGACAAAAATACAAAACAAAACCAAAGCAAAAAGCAAGGAAGCAGACTTAGCTTGAAATACAGGAACCCGGATCAAAGGACAAGAGCACAACAGATTAGCTCTGAATTCAACGATGCCAGGCATAGAACTGAAGGTCCAGAGAGCTTATATAGCAACGCCCCTGAACTAACGGCCCAGGTGAGCATATAGGAGAAGACAGAAGCTCCAGTGTCAAATCACTAATGACCACTAGAGGGAGCAAAACACAAATTCACAACAATACCCTAAGTTTGTGCTTGCTCTGGAACTCTACTGTGCTAATTGCACACATGTAGGAACCAGATGCTAAGCTAACAGCTATTTGCCCCCACTGACACTACAGTACCAAGCTAGACAGACACACAACACTTGCAGAGAGAGTGGTAGAGACTCCACTCACATAACTGCACATAAAATGATACTAGCACACCTGCGTGCACCTCTGAGAACCTTTCATACACTAGACTCTTGTCCAGGCAGACAGGACCTTGCCCATGGACCAATCCGGCACTGCCACATCACCAGAGCATCTGATGTCCGACCACCAATGCGAAGATGCCTCCTCTCGGACATGCTCAGCACTGTGATCTCCAGACTTAGACTCCAGAGTTCTGGACTGCACCAGGATATTACTGGTTACTAAGGGCTTGGCTGGAGAGGCAGCAGTAACCACGCATACACAACAAGCCTGAGCAAGATGCTGGGACCGATGTCTATGCTCAGCAGCACCTGCAGCGGCCGAACCTGAATGGGAGACTGCCGAGGCAAACAAGGCTTGGGATCTACCCCGTGCAGCGGGAGAATCCTGGTGCCTAACACATGGTAATACTAGAACATACTGGGCTTTGCAGCATTTACACTTTCTTGCTGAATGCTAAGACGCCAAATGGGTGTCACGGGTGTGTCAGATGCAACAGACAGATACATCTGTCTCAAGGGGTAGAATGTGGAAACCACACACAAAAATGCGATACGATATGTCCATATAAAAAGGTAACACTTTATTATTATTACAAATAATACACAGGAACAGAGAACATGGAATGCATTCATTGAAACACCCATAGCTGTTTGGATGCCTCAGCCCAAGAGGCAAGCATGCAAATTAACAGAGTGTATATAATATAATAAAATCACCCACCCCATATTGCACATCTATCATTTTTCACCAGAATAAACATTGCAATATATCCCTGCAAAATTGCATCAAGCAGAATCTAAAATGGTGACTGGTGCGGGGGTTAGGGCAATAGTGTTGCCATACTATCTATACAAATCAACATGTGCCATGTATCTATTATGCATATTTACCTCGAGTGAGTGGCACAGCTGAGTATGTAGGACTGACACGTCACCCCGACGCACGCTTCGGATGTCCTTCGTCAGGGGGCATATCGAAACGTGTGTCAGCCCTACATACTCAGCTGTGCCACTCACTCGAGGTAAATATGGATAATAGATACATGGCACATGTTAATTGGTAGAGATAGTATGGCAGCACTATTGCCCTAACCCTGCACCAGTGACCATGTTAGGGTCTGTTTGATGCAATTTTGCAGGGATATATTGTAATGTTTATTCTGGTGAAAAATGATAGATGTGCAATATGGGGTGGGTGATTTTATTATATTAAATACACTCTGTTAATTTGCTTGTTTGCCTCTTGGGCTGAGGCGTCCAAACAGATATGGGTGTTTCAATGGATGCATTCCATGTTCTCTGTTCCTGTCATGTTCCTGTGTATTATTTGTAATAATAATAAAGTGTTACATTTTTATATGGACATATCGTATCACATTTTTGTGTGGTTTCCACATTCTCCCCCTTGGTTCTAGTTTATCAGCGATCAGTCCATAATTACGGTCCAGTTACAGGTATAGCAGCCAAAATCTCTGGGATTGAGGTACTTTTTGTACATAGAATTTTGACATGTTGCTGCTGCTACTTTTCTCAAGTATTTGTCATTTAGATACATCTGGCTGCAGAAGGTCTCTGCGTTTGGAATTGCAGATGTCTTCTTAATCCTTCTGACTGTTGGACCCAGTGGCAACCTCCCTCCAGCTCTAATTGACACACCTGGAGCTTGGTGTTTATAAACTCCCAGCCTGCTTCAGGTAGTCGCCGATGACATTCACATTTTTCCTTCTGAAGGCTTGGAGTGATAGCAGTCGGCTAACTTCCTCTCTGGAGCTGTTGGAGGACATTTGGTGTTACCTTTCTGAGTCTGCTCAAGCTAAGTGTTCCCCTCATTTTTCTACCCTCTCTGTCTTTAGTTGTAGTGGGGACTGACTAGTGCACACCTCATCCCCTCTCTAACCAGGGCCTATCACTAGGGTCAGGCAGGGATTAGGTTCCTTCTCGGCGATAGGTGCAGAACCTATTTAGGGACGTTTAGGGCAGAGAGGGTGGTTTTAAATCTGCCCAGGGGTCTCGACTCCCCACTTCCCTAGTGTTTGGGCTCCCTCTCCCTGTTGTTGTACACTTATCCTTCACTCAGCATGACAGTGGGCTAGACATTTGGTCAGAATGTCAGAAAGCTGATTGCTTAAACAACTGCTTTACAGAGAACTGTGTCAGTGAAAGCGAGCAGTCAGGGGGGCAGCAGAAATGTTGCAAAGACTGCTTTAAACCATCTCTCAAAAACTTGGCAGTCGACATCAACGAATGAGAGAAGCTTTTCCCGGACATGCAGCTTGGCAAAACAAGATCACCTCAGGAGCATGTGCAGCTGAAATACAAGAATTTTTGAGACAAGAAGAAAGCAAGCTGTGAACAAAGCACACACAGTATCTACTGTCCTGATCACACATACTTACTTATGTCACATATGTGAGCAAGCCTTCAGAGACAGATTTGGCATCTGCAGTGACAACAGCAGGAGCAGCACAATAGATAATTAGGATGGGGAAAGCAAGCAGATGTGTGGCAGTTTAGGGCCACTTCAAGCAGTAGTGTTGAATGACAATGATTATGGTAATGATGACACCAACCTTGTACTAATCAAAAGTGCAGTTTGGCTGATAGAGTGTATCAAAAAATGGTGAAGAGAACAACTAGAGGATTGCTCTGATTGCTGGCAGACTTGGCTTTGCCAATGCGCCGGTGATCTCACTTCATCTGCTAGTGAAGAGCCATATTTTTTAGTATGCATGAGCAGAGTGATCCATGTCTTATTATCTTCTTGCAGAGCCTGCAAATAGGCAAAGAATAATGTAGAAAATGGATAATAAACAAGAAGCCCACACATATAACTCACCTCCACTGCAACCAGACCTTCTGTCAAGCATGTGCGGAATTAAACTGCTATAAAGCACCACTCAGAAGTTTTATTTCAGCACTGGAGTGGTGCTACTAATCTAAGTTCCCTGATCCTAGTATTATACTCACCAGATGCTGTCTTCAGTTGTCCCATGAGCTGCTCCTGTTCCGTGACGCCATTTTGTGATCACAACTTTTGACTGACTGGACCTCACAGGTAACAGTCAAAAGCTCCCAATGTGATTCTATGAAAGTCTAGTTCTGGCTGTCATAGACTTACATTGAGTAATGACTTCCGAATCACCAAGCAAACATTTACCTAAAAAATGTTGAGATAGCCACACATTTTTCATTTTCACAAGGGGAACAGTAGAAATTGGACCATAAAATTGGTTGCACATTTTTTTCTGAATAAGCTGATATCCCTTATGTGGTGGAAAACTACTGTTTGGGTGCACGGCAGAGCTCGGAAGGAAAGTAGCACCATTTGACTTTTGGAGCGCGAAATTGTCTGGAATAGATAACCAATGGCAAGTCGCATTTGCAGACGCCTGATGTCCTTAAAGGGAACCTGTCACCCCCCCAGGCCTTTAAAACTAAAAGAGCCACCTTGTGCAGTAGTAATGCTGCATTCTGACAAGGTGGCTCTTTTAGTTCTGGGTGCTGTAACTGCAGAAATAATCTATTTTGTAATTTGTCAGAAAATACCTTTCTTCAGTCCTGGAGGCAGGCCTTTCCCCCCCCGCTGCAGACGCCACACAGCCGTCACTCAAATCTTCTTGGCGCCGGGCGCCGCCTCTTCAGCTCTATTTTGAAATGAGCCGGCGCCTGTGCTCTTTTCTCCTGCCTTGGGCAAGCGCAGTGAGCACTGCCCGTTCTCTGTCCTCATATGCAGTCCAGCTGACTGTGCCTGTGCAGCCGCCCTGCCTGTGAATCCCAGCCCCGCAATGTGAATAAATCAGAAGACACTGCGGGGCTGGGATTCACAGGCAGGGCGGCCGCACAGGCGCACAGGCACAAGGTTTTAATTTTTATAAGAGAAAATAGGAAAAAAATATGCCTCACAGCTTGTTGTGCAATTTCTGCTGAGTGCGCCAATATTCTAAATGTAATCAAAAATTACTTTTCAGGCACAGAAGAAAGCTCAGAAGGGATGGTCCGCCATTTCTTAGTGCAGATTTAGATATTATGGCTTGCGGGTTCCATGACTCACTGGAATAACGCCTGAGGTGCCAGAACAGCAGAACTCACTCATAAGTGATCCCATTTTACAAACTACGAAATCATCTAAGGGTGCAATGATCATATTGAAACCACGAGTGTGTCACAGAATTTTAAATCATTGGGCAGTGAAGAAAGACTAATTACATTTTTACAACAAAATGTTTTGTTTTAGTCCCAAATTATACATTTTCACAAAGGGAAAATGGTAAGTATGGCACCAAAATTTGTCACACAATTTCTGATGAACGCAGCAATATCCCATATGTGGCTGTACAGTACTGCTTAGCCACTACTGTGAGATCGGGTGAGAGAGCAATATTTGACTCTTGGAGAAGAATTTATCATAGGATAGTTAGCCGACTCCATATACAATGCCCTAAAGTGTCAAAAGTGCGGAGCCCGCTCTCTAGCATTAGTGACCCCCTTTTGATGATTACACTCCTCTAAGTATTTATGAGGAGTGTAATCCATAGGTTTTTGTGGACGCTAAATGTGGTTTGGACACACTGGGGCTAAGAAGGGAGGAAGAGCATTTGGATTTGGGAGTGCATAATTAGCTGGATTTCTTTTGTGGGCTGAGGAGCCATAGTACTTTTCTAGAGCCTTTGTACTACCAGTAATATGGAAGCCCATATATTTCAACTGACAGGTGATGAACCCAAGTGGGGGCTTTTCTGTTTTGTGGATTGAGTTGAAGCATTTATCGGACCATTTTACATACGCTGAGCATTTACATTGGCGTTTCAATGTAAATCTTGAAAATAATGTGGTTCAGATGAAATCCCTGAAGAATCCTATCACTATAATGTGGCAGCAGAGTTACTTTGTACTCCATCTGACTTCTGTTTAGCAGTGTCATTCTTTTAAGAGATGCACAAAAGTTTGGCATGCTGCAATTTTATGCACGCTTAAAAAGACAGACACCGCCGGATCACAGGTCAGATGGCGCCCACACTGCCTACATCTGCCTCATTATAGGGAATCTTCTGCCAGGGGTTCTGTCTGAATCACGTATTTCAGAGATTAACAAGGAAACCCCAGTGTTAGCGATCAGCGTAGAGTCCAGGATAAATGTGAGCTGTGCCTTACTGTGATCTTTGAGAGGTAGAACGAAAAAATCAACAGCAGGTGAAGAATTGGTTATATTTATTGCTGACACAGTTCACCACAAGGTATAGAGTTGTGCTCAAAAGTTTATATACCCCGGCAGAATTTTTGCCTTCTTGGCCTTTTTTCAGAGAAAATGAATGATAACACCAAAACATTTCCTCAACTCATGGTTAGTGGTTGGTTGAAGTCATTTATTATAAAACTAATGTGCTTTCTCTTTTTAAATCATAATGACAACCCAAAACATCCAAATGACCCTGATCAAAGGTTCACATACCCTGGTGATTTTGACCTGGCTGCTAAAGGTAACATCCTCACCTGTGACCTATTTGCTTGTAAACAGTGTGTGTGCATGCAAGCTGAGCGAGTTTCATCCATCCAGCCACTGACATTTCTTGATTGTGATTCATGGGAAAAGCAAAAGAATTGTCAACGGTTCTATGGGAAAAGGTAGTTAAACTGTATAAAACAGGAAAGGGATACAAAAAGATATCCAAGGAATTGATAATGCCAGGCAGCAGTGTTCAAACTGTGATTAACAAATGTAAAATCAGGGGCTCTGTAAAAACAAAACCACGGTCAGGTAGACCAACAAAAATGTCATCCACAACTGCCAGGAAAATTGTTTGGGATGCAAAAAAAACCTCACAAATAACAGCAGCTGAAATACAGGACTCTCTCAAAACTAGCGGTGTGGCTGTTTCAAGATGCACAATATGGAGGCACTTGAAGAAAAATGGGCTGCATGGTCGGGTCGCCAGAAGAAAACCATTACTATGCAAATACCACTTAGTATATATCCTACAATATACAAAACAGCACAGAGACAAGCCTCCAAACTTCTGGAACAAGATAATTTGGAGTGATGAGTCCAAAATAGAACTTTTTGGCCACAACCATAAACGTTACATTTGGAGAGAGGTCAACAAGGCCTATGATTCTTTAGCAGAAAAAAGAAAAAAATATTTACCAGCTCACCTGTCGGCATGTGTTGTGAAGCACGGATATCGTGTAGTCATCACGTGAGTAAGTAATCCAAAAAAGAGAAAAAAATCCAGCTTCCAAAAACTTACAAATTTATTAAGGATAAAAGGCAAAGTCCAGTCCAATCCAATAAATTACATAGTGAAGAGTAGCAAGATGTTTGGGGGATGTGTGAGCTACAAATGCACAGGAAACTTGGTCAAAGTTGAAGGAAAGATGAATGCAGCATGTTATCAGCAAATATTGGAGCCAAATTTGCAGTGATCAGCCCGGAAGTTGCGCATAGGACGTACTTGGACTTCCAACATGACAAAGTCAAAGTGTTTGTTATTTTATCATGTGCCTGCCAGAGGGGGGGCCAAGTGCATGCCAGCAGCCTAGAGGGCATATAGTGACCGGGGGGCATGTGCCTGCCAGCAGCCCAGGGGGGCATATAGAGTGACCGAGGGGCCATATCCATGATTGGAGGGGGGGAGAGTGCAGGCACATGCAATATGGGCCACTCCCCTGTCAACCAACTCGGCGCATCTTCAGCACCAAGGTCATGGACAGCGGGTGAAGTGAATATTACATGAGGCTAAAGAGTGGGAGCAAGTGACCTCTCGCTGTCTCTGCAGCCCAAAGCCAGTCTCAGTATTCTGGGTTTTCCAAGTCACCTTGTGAATGATCTTGCCCTTTGTTAAGATGGAGTTTGCTGTTTTTGCCTGCCATATTTCCTGTTTGTTTCTTTAAAACCCAGCTCAAGTGTCAGCTTCTTTGCTGGAGTATTCTGCTTCCATTTCCCCTTCAGCTCAGCTGCTTGTTCTACTGTGCTTCTACCTGTGACTCTGGACATTCTCTGCGTAAGTAAAGGTACCTTCACATGAAACGACATCGCTAGCGATCAGTGACGTTGCAGTGTCCTGGCTAGCGATATCGTTTCGTTTGACACGCAGCAGCGATCAGGATCCTGCTGTGATGTCGCTGGTCGCTGAATAAAGTCCAGAACTTTATTTGGTCGTCCGATCGCTGTGTATCGTTGTGTTTGAAAGCAAAAGCAACGATACCAGCGATGTTTTACACTGGTAACCAGGGTAAACATCGGGTTACCAAGCGCAGGGCCGCACTTAGTAACCCGATGTTTACCCTGGTTACCAGCCTAAAAGTAAAAAAAACAAACAGTACACGCTCACCTGCGCGTCCCCCAGCGTCTGCTTCCTGACACTTACTGTTAGGGCCGGAGCTCAGTCAGTGTCAGGAAGCAGACGCTGGGGGACGCGCAGGTGAGTATGTACTGTTTGTTTTTTTTACTTTTACGCTGGTAACCAGGGTAAACATCGGGTTACTAAGCGCGGCCCTGCGCTTAGCAACCCGATGTTTACCCTGGTTACCCGGGGACCTCGGCATCGTTGATCGCTGGAGAGCGGTCTGTGTGACAGCTCTCCAGCGATCAAACAGCGACGCTGCAGCGATCGGCATCGTTGTCGCTATCGCTGCAGCGTCGCTTCGTGTGAAGGTACCTTAAGCTACACTCAGTTATCTTTAGTCTGTTGACTTTGGAACTTAACCTTTGGTTCACTCCTCCTGGTAAGAACTTTGTTTCTGAACTGTGTTTTTGAACTATGTTGCTGGACTGAGTTTTGCTACTTAATCCTTCATTTACTCCCCCCAGTGGGAGCTGTTGGAAACAACACCAGTATAATACTTTAATACTTACCTGTGTTCATGCCACACCAGTGGACTTGTTCTGGACTTCCATGTGTTTACTACATATCTGAATTTGACTCTTTCTGCACCGACAGTGTTTTGGATCTGCACCATGTCACCTGTCACACTCACCTTTTGATCACCTTGCCGAGGACTCTGCCTTAAGAACTCTGCCGATTTGCTGTATATGTTTCAAGGACTTGTTTCATTGCAGGTCACTGCGGGTTATTAGTATATTGTTTTTGGTATTATTGCTGTTGTACAAATACACTATTTGCACTAAAGAAACCCGTCTCTGTCTGTTCATTGTCCGTTCATTGTCCCACGCTACCAGAATCCTCGAGTTCCGACAATAGTATTACAGGATACCCCAGCCTACAGAGGATTCTGCTGGGGCAATGACTGAGACATGAGTAGACAAACTGTTTGCTATGATTAACTCCTTGCAGCAGGAGGTGGAGGCTGTACAAAATAAGATTAGAGAAATGGACTCCCGAGCTAACCACAATGCGCAGGTGTTTGGTAAGGCTCTCCAAGATATGCGTACTTTGATAGAAGCTCAGAAGACCTCACCTGCTCGGCATACACCACCCACCAGTATGCCTAAATTGCCTCCATTCCAGTTTAATGGTGACCGAAGTCAATTCCGCGGGTTTGTTAATCAGTGCATATTATTCTTTGATGTACATGGCTCCTTCTATCAGTCTGATAGATCTAAGGTACTCTGTATTATTATGTTGTTGACATAGCTGGCTTGGGAAAATCCTATGGTTGAAAGTCGCGATGTCCATCTAAATAATTTGGATGATTTTCTGGCTGCTATGGCGTAAATGTTTGATGATCCCAACCACCGTGCCACCACTGATACTGCCTTGCTTTCCTTACACCAAGGGAAACGTTCAGTCATAGAATATATTACTGAATTTAAGAGGTTAGTGGTGGATACCAACTGGGATAACAATGCCTTGTTGCCAATTTTTAAGAAAAATTTGTCCAGTACAATCAAGGATGAGCTAGCTCGCTCAGTCTCCACAGGAGTTTGAATTGTTTTTACAACATTGTGTGCATATTGATATCTGCCTAAATGAACTGGACAGCTTTAAATCGCATCACTAATTTTGCTCTTCCGTCTAGGGAAACTACCAGCAAGAACACACGGGAGGCTGAGGAGGTGCCTATGCAAGTGGACTCACTACAAAAACGTGAGAGTAATGAACGCAGTGAATATCTTTGTCATGAGCGCTCATGTTTTTACTGCGGTCAATCGGATCATTTCCTCATTAATTGTGTTAAATGTCCCAGGCGACCTAACAAGGTGTTGGCTGCAGTAGGGGATTATAACAATACGGACACTGAGTCAGAGGTTTCGTAGACCAATTTACATCTAGATGCTGTGGTTCCCCTAACAGTGATGTCGACCTCCCCTAAGGATCAAGGGGAGAAATATTCACATTGTTCTCTTCTTATTCAGATTCAGTGGGAGGGACAGTGGAGATGAAGTTCTGCTATGATAGACTTTGGAGCAGGCGGAAATTTCATGGATTCTTCTTTTGCCAGGGAACATGGTATTAAGACACAACTAACCAGTCTCCATGGAAACGGTGGCTGGTTCTCCGTTAGTTTCTGGACCAGTAGACCAGGAGACAGTGCTTCTGAACTGTAAGATGGAACCAGACCATCAGAAAACCCTTTCATTTATGTTAATATCTTCTCCTCATTTTCCTGTAATTTTAGGAATTCCCTGGTTATGGTCAAAATCCAAACCAATTGGGAAACTAAGGAGATATTCTTCCTCCCGAATTGTAGTCCTACCATCAGTCCAACGGTAACGGCTCCAGTTACCCAGAATTTGGAGGAAACAATACAGGTATCTACTCTCCCTCTGGTTTACCAGGAATTCTCGGACATTTGTGACAAGAGGAAGGCAGACCAACTCCCTCCACATAGACCATATGACTGGCCCAAAGAACTGCTTCCTGGGGCAGTGATTCCTTTTGGCCATGTTTACCCCTTGGCAGCTCCCGAATTAAAGACATTACAAGAATATATAGATGAGAATTTAGCCAAGGGATTTATCCGACCATCTTCTTCACCAGTGGGAGCCCCCATATTCTTTGTAAAGAAGAGAGATGGGACGCTAAGACCTTGCATTGACTACCGGGAGCTAAATAAGATAACCATGCATAACAGGTACCCGTTGCTGCTAATTCCTGAATTGTTGGAGAGAGTTCGCCAAGCTAAAATATTTACCAAATTAGATCTTCGTGGGGCATATAATTTACTCCATATACATCCTGGAGACGAATGGAAGACAGCTTTCAGATGCCGGTATGGACATTTTGAATATTTAATGATGCCATTCGGACTCTGTAACGCTCCTCCTGCTTTCCAACACTTAGCCAACGATATTTTCAGGGATTTACTGGATCATTATGTAGTAATTTACCTGGATCACATCTTGATTTTCTCTGATTCCCTACAGCAACATCAGGAACATGTCAAGACCGTGCTCAGACGTATGAGAAATAATCATTTGTACATCAAACTCGAAAAGTGTGAATTTCATTGCTCCAAAATTCAATTTTTAGGCTATGTTATTTTTCCCCAGGGATTGAATATGGAGTCCAGCAAGATCCAGGTGATCATAAATTGGCCGGTACCAGGAAACATTAAAGAGGTACAGTGATTCATTGGTTTTGCTAACTTTTATAGACGTTTTATTTGGAAGTTTTCGGAAATTGTCCATCCCATCACTCTCCTCACTAAGAAGGGGAAGAAGTTTGTATGGTTTTCACAAGCACAGGGAGCCTTTGACTGCCTCAAGGTTTGTTTTATCATGGCTCCGATATTGACGCACCTGGATCCTGCACTGCCTTTTGTTGTGCAGGTGGACGCTTCTGACTGTGCACTGGGAGCAATCCTCTCACAACGAACCGTAGACAAATTTTTGCTGCACCCGTGTGCCTTCTTTTCTCGCAGGTTATCATCTGCTTAACTGAACTATGATATTGCAGATAAGGAACTTTTGGCAATCATTTCCGCCTTTAAGGAACAGAGACACCATTTGTAGGGAGCAAGTCAACAGGTAGTAGTGTTCACAGATCACCGTAATTTGGAATTCCTTAAGTCTGCCAGATGTCTTTCTCCTCGACAAGCTAGGTGGAGTTTGTTCTTGAACCAGTTTGATTTTATTATCTTGTACAGACCAGGTTCACGTAATGGGAAAGCTGATGCAATATCCCAAATCCACACGATGGACTCCGTGCCTGGGACCCTGTCTAAGACCATCTTGTCTGATGCCAATTTCATAGGAGTGCTTCAGGACCAGGACTTGTGGGAGGAGATCAAGCTGGCCTATGATGGTGACATATTTCTTGCTGCCCCACCTGACAATGTGAATCTTGTCTTCCAGAATGGTGAATGGCTTAGAGATCAATGTATTTATGTCCCTGAGGCTGTGAGACTTCGTATTCTCAAATTGGTCCATGACTCCGTATTGGCTGGTCATTGGGGGGTACAGAAGACACAGGAATTTTTAAGTCATTTTTTCTGGTGGCCTACCTGCTTGAAAGATGTGAATGACTATGTCCGCTCTTGTGAGGTTTGTGCCCGGTACAAAGTTCCTCGTGTTTCACCTTCTGGCCTTCTTAAGCCGCTACCCGTACCATCTCGCCCTTGGGGGTCTATTTTGATGGACATTAATTGTGGAGTTACCCACCTCTGGTGGTAAAAATTGGCCACCAGAGGTCACCTCTGGTGACCAACCAGCAGACCGAACGGACCAATCAAACATTGGAGCAATATCTACACTGTTATGTCAGTCATTTGCAGGATGATTGGCTGAAGCTACTTCCGTTAGCGGAAATTTCTTATAACAACTCACAGAGCAGTTCCACGAAGGTAACACCTTTTTTCGCCAATCTGGGATATCATCAAAATATTTTGCCTAGGTCTCCGGTTGCTACTTCGGTACCAGCAGTTCAAGACAGAGTGGCGGTGCTGCAACGTAATCTTGAAGTTTTGAAAGACTCCCTAACCGTAGCACAGGAGTGTTACAAGAAGATGGCCGGTAGATTCCGGAACCCAGCACCTTTGTATAAGGTAGGAGACTCGGTTTGGTTGTCCACCAAGAATCTAAGATTGGGTGTTCCTTCGCAGAAACTGGGACAGAAGTTCATCGGACCATTCAACATTACCTAGATTGTGAGCTCTGTTGCTTGTTGGCTGAAGCTACCACGAACTAAAGGTACACCCAGTATTTCATGTTTCTTTATTAAAACCGGTTTCTCTTAACACATTTCAGGGACGTATCGTACCTTCTCCTCCACCAGTGTTGGTTGATGGCGAAGAACATTTTGTGGTACAGAACATTATTGATTCAAGACTTCATAGGAACCGGCTTCATTATCTAGCTAGATGGCAGGGTTAATCTCCTGAAAATGATTCTTAAAAACTAGTAAGTAACATCAATGCTCCCCTGAAGATTGCTCAGTTTCATCATAGATACCCAGACAAGCCTGGTGCAGGATCGTCCTGAGGCCGTTTCTAGGGGGGAGTAATGTCAGTATTCCGGGTGTTGTGAATTCCGTTCTCGAACTCCCTCCTGTGGTCATGAATGGTACTTCGGTGAGTTCTGTCCTTGGACTCCCTTTGGTGGCTGTGAGTGGAGCTGCTGGTTCTGAGATTCCTTCCCCAGCTGCCCTCGTTTAGGGCTAGGCTAGGATTCTCTATTTGGCTCCACTCGGATCGTTGCTCCATGCCAGCTGTCAATGTTCTAGTACTGGTTCAGATCTCTCCTGGATCTTTCTGAGGACCTGTCTACTCCAGCAAAAGCTAAGTTCTGGCTTGTTCATTTGTTACTTATGGTTTTTCTTGCTAAGTTCTAGTCCAGCTTGCTATCATGAAACTGCCTGGCTAGCTGGAAGCTCTGGGGTTGCAGAGTGGCACCACCGCACCGTGAGTCGGTGCGGGGGTATTTTTTGCACACTCTGCGTGGTTTTTGTAGTTTGTTGTGTTGACCGCAAAGATCCCTTTTCTATCCTCAATCTGTTTAGTTAGACTGGCCTCTCTTTGCTAAAGCCTATTTCATCCTGTGTTTGTGATTTCCTCTTAACTCACAGTCAATACTTGTGGGGGGGCTGCTTTTACATTTGGGGAAATTTCTCTGAGGCAAGTGAGGCTTTGTTTCCTTTCTTTAGGGGTAGTTAGCTCTTAGGCTGTGAAGAGGCGTCTAGGCAGAGTCAGGCACGCTCCACGGCTATTTCTAGTTGTTTTGATAGGAGTAGGGTTTGCGGTCAGCAGAGTTCCCATTTCCCCAGAGCTCGTCCCGATTCCGTGTTTAACTATCAGGTCATTCCTGGTGCACCTAACCACCAGGTCCATAAAATCCGGGTTTTCCAAGTCACCTTGTGAATGATCTTGCCCTTTGTTAAGATGGAGTTTGCTGTTTTTGCCTGCCATATTTCCTGTTTGTTTGTTTAAAACCCAGCTCAGGTGTCAGCTTCTTTGCTGGAGTATTCTGCTTCCATTTCCCCTTCAGCTCAGCTGCTTGTTCTACTGTGCTGTGACTCTGGACATTCTCTGCGCATGTAAGCTACACTCTCAGTAAGATAACTGTAGATAGTCTGTTGACTTTGGAACTTAACCCTTGGTTCACTCCTCCTGGTAAGAACTCTGTTTCTGAACTGTGTGCTATGTTGCTGGACTGAGTTTTGCTACTTAATCCTTCATTTACTCCCCCTGGTGGGAGCTGTTGGAAACAACACCAGTATAATACTTTAATGTTAACTTGTTTCTGGACTTACCCATGCTTATGCCACAACTGAGATCAACTTGTGAACTAGTATCTGGACTTACCCGTGTTCATGCCACACCTGGGATTAACCAGTGGACTTGTTCTGGACTTCCCTTTGTTTACTGCATACCTGGATTTGACTCTTTCTGCACCGACAGTGTTTTGGATCTTCACCACGTCACCTGTCACGCTCACCTTTTGATCACCTTGCTGTGGACTCTGCCTTCAGAACTCTGCCGATTTGCTGGATATGTTTCAAGGACTTGCTTCATTGCAGGTCACTGCGGGTTATCAGTATATTGTTTTTGCCATTATTGCTGTTGTACAAATACACTATTTGCACTAAAGAAACCCATCTCTGTCTGTTCATTGCCCCATGCTACCAGAATCCTCAAGTTACTACAATAGTATTACAGCCAGCCCACTCCAGCACACTGACACCACTCCAGAGGCCCCCCCCCCCTCCTTTAAAGCACAGCAAACAGATTCGGATTATAAGATACACCTCCTACTTTCCCAAAAAAATTTGGGGAACAAAAGTGTGTCTTATAATCCAAAAATTACAGTATTTTTACATCTATATATTCTACATTTTATATTTTTATCACTTTATTTTTTTAATCTTTTTTGACTATTTGTTGGTTTTTTTTGTTTTATTGCTGCATTTCTGACTGTTGACAGCTTGTATACAAAGGGTTAATCAACATAATTGAATGCTTCCAACCTATTGGTCACTACCCCTATTTAATGTGTCACTTCCTACACTGTCTGCAAATCCACCTGAGGAAGGTAGCAGTCCATTGCCGAAACGTGTAGTGGTTTAATAAAAGGTTTGTTTACCACTAATTTATTGCAGTGTGCTCTTTAGCCATAGCGCTCCTTAAATTGACCACATACATATTTTTTTCCAAAAAACATTGATATTGCCCTTGAGGGGTTGTGGCTGGAACAGCTTGGGGCCATAGAATTCATCTCTAGGCAACAGGACCTGAAGTGACATCACATCCTGTAAAGCAGCATCACGTGACTGAATCTTGGGCCCACGTGACCAGGTCAGGAAGCACAGCACAGGAGCGGTCCCAGAGCAACAGAGCAGAAGTGCACAGAGACGTCCATTACTGGAGTTGTGCAGGGGTGAACAACCCGTCCAGGTGAGAGGCTAATCCGCCCACCTTTCATTGAAACATCCCAATTAAACCACCTGGTTCTTCTCATGTTGCGCTGTTCCATGTTTATTGTATTACTTTAATTAAAAGCTTGGCTGTCAATTCTGTGACTGGATGGTGCTGGACTTTCTCCAGGTGTTCTGGTGATTGACCAGCTATTTAACTGAGCTGTCTGCCCCTAATCCCTGCCAGACATAGTTTGTGCTTCCTAGTGAGTTTTTACCTGATTCTGTTGTTCTGAGTTCTGATCTTCTGCTGCCTGACCTTTTGGACCATCTTCTGACTATCACTTTGTCTTGTACTTTTGCTTTGATCTGCTGTCTCTTGGTATTTTGACCCTTGGACCATGATCTGACTTACACCTTTCTCTTTGTCCTTGGTTATCTATGTGCTCCCCTGGTACTGACTCTGTAATGTCTGACCTCTCTGCCTCACGGTCTTACCGTGAGTAGTGACTACAGTCACAAAAGTTAATATTTTTGCACAACAACAAAGCTCTGTTACAATATGAAATTAAAAAATCAAAAAAGGTGGTGCAGAGTGTATGTGCTAGTATAGATTTCCTGCAGCACTACCAAACAAACCTCCACTAACGGTTTGTAGAATAATACAAGTATCAGTAATAGTATACCACCAGGTGTATACAGGTAAGCGCATAGAAAAGCACAATCGTATAAAGACTATAAACCTCCTTCACTGGATAGTGGCCTATTGTTACGGTGTCCAACCATACGGTGGTGAGATAGGACGATAAAAATAAACATAAACAACAAACTTGACCTCTGAAAAATTAAAGAATTAATATGAGAGTCTTCCTACCTCCGTAGGTAGATGGGAGTCCGCAGTGTTTCTGCTTTCGGTCTGATATCCGGCAGAGAGTATAGTAGAACCAGGTGGCTGCCCCGGCCGGCAGCAAGCCACCACTGACTAACCTCCTATGAAGAGCGGGGTCCAGCAGAATCAGTGCCGCGAGGTGTTCCAGCGGTAAGTGCGAGCGATGTGCAAGTGTGCAGGACCTGCGTGACGCGCTAGGTCACGTGATCGCAGTTCTCAGAAGGTGAAGTACGGAGTGTGGATGGGATCAAAAAACCAACGTGTTTCGGAGACTCCTGTCTCCTTCCTCAGGGTTCGGACTCCCATCTACCTACGGAGGTAGGAAGACTCTCATATTAATTCTTTAATTCATTCTTTAATTTTTCAGAGGTCAAGTTTGTTGTTTATGTTTATTTTTATCGTCCTACCTCACCACCGTATGGTTGGACACCGTAACAATAGGCCACTATCCAGTGAAGGAGGTTTATAGTCTTTATACGATTGTGCTTTTCTATGCGCTTACCTGTATACACCTGGTGGTATACTATTACTGATACAATATGAAATTACCTGCCTAAATCAATAGTTTTGCCAGACAAGATCTAGGTCCTTTTACTTACCACAATTGATCTGTCTGAACTCTATATATTAACTTTAATATTCATATATTTAAGTTGCATTAAGGTTCTCTTTAAACACAATGTTGCAATTCAATGTAATGTTTATTGATCTTCTGTTTTTGAATGTTTTTCTAAGAATTCAATTTATTTAGCAGCACTTTGTAAATTAGTATTGACTCAGTCACTACGTGTTTTTCCAGGACTTATACAGTGACCAATATCAAACTGTCCTTAACGCCTTCATGACCCAGCCTATTTTGGCCTTAATGACCTTGCCGTTTTTTGCAATTCTGACCAGTGTCCCTTTATGAGGTAATAACTCAGGAACGCTTCAACGGATCCTAGCGATTCTGAGATTGTTTTTTCGTGACATATCGGGCTTCATGTTATTGGTAAATTTAGGTCAATAATTTCTGAGTTTATTTGTGAAAAAAACGGAAATTTGGCAAAAATTTTGAAAATTTCGCAATTTTCACATTTTGAATTTTTATTCTGTTAAACCAGAGAGTTATGTGACACAAAATAGTTAGTAAGTAACATTTCCCACATGTCTACTTTACATCAGCACAATTTTGGAAACAATTTTTTTTTTTGCTAGGAAGTTATAAGGGTTAAAATTTGACCAGTGATTTCTCATTTTTACAACAAAATTTACAAAACCATTTTTTTTAGGGACCACCTCACATTTGAAGTCAGTTTGAGGGTTCTATATGGCTGAAAATACCCAAAAGTGACACCATTCTAAAAACTGCACCCCTCAAGGTGCTCAAAACCACATTCAAGAAGTTTATTAACCCTTCAGGTGTTTCACAGCAGCAGAAGCAACATGGAAGGAAAAAATGAACATTTAACTTTTTAGTCACAAAAATTATATTTTAGCAAATTTTTTTTTATTTTCCCAAGGGTAAAAGGAGAAACTGGACCACGAACATTGTTGTCCAATTTGTCCTGAGTACGCTGATACCTCATATGTGGGGGTAAACCACTGTTTGTGCGCACGGCAGGGCTCGGAAGGGAAGGAGCGCCATTTGACTTTTTCAATGAAAAATTGGCTCCAATCTTTAGCGGACACCATGTCGCATTTGGAGAGCCCCCGTGTGCCTAAACATTGGAGCTCCCCCACAAGTGACCCCATTTTGGAAACTAGACCCCCCCCAAGGAACTTATCTAGAAGCATAGTGAGCACTTTAAATGCCCAGGTGCTTCACAAATTGATCCGTAAAAATGAAACAGTACTTTTTTTTCACAAAAAAAATATATTAGCCTCAGTTTTTTCATTTTCACATGGGCAACAGGATAAAATGGATCCTAAAATTTGTTGGACAATTTCTCCTGAGTACACCGATACCTCACATGTGGAGGTAAACCACTGTTTGGGCACGTGGTAAGGCTCGGAAGGGAAGGAGCGCCATTTGACTTTTTGAATGAAAAATTATCTCCATCGCTAGCAGACACCATGTCACGTTTGGAGAGCCCCTGTGTGCCTAAACATTGGAGCTCCACCACAAGTGACCCCATTTTGGAAACTAGACCCCCCAAGGAACTTATCTAGAAGCATAGTGAGCACTTTAAACTCTCAGGTGCTTCACAAATTGATCCAAAAAAATGAAAAAGTACTTTTTTTCACACAAAATTTCTTTAGCCTCAATTTTTTCATTTTCACATGGGCAACAGGATAAATTGGATCCTAAAATTTGTTGGGCAATTTCTCCTGAGTACGCCGATACCTCATATGTCAGGGTAAACCACTGTTTGGGTGCACGGTAAGGCTCGGAAGGGGAGGCGTGCCATTGGACTTTTTGAATGGAAAATTAGCTCCAATCGTTAGCGGACACCATGTCGCGTTTGGAGAGCCCCTGTGTGCCTAAACATTGGAGCTCCCCAACAAGTGACCCCATTTTGGAAACTAGACCCCCCAAGGAACTTATCTAGATGCATAGTGAGCACTGATAACCCCCAGGTGCTTCACAGAAGTTTATAACGCAGAGCCGTCAAAATAAAAAAGAATTTTTCTTTCCTCAAAAAAGATTTTTAGCCCAGAATTTTTTATTTTCCCAAGGGTAATAGGAGAAATTGGACCCCAAAAGTTGTTGT
This sequence comes from Ranitomeya variabilis, assembly GCF_051348905.1. NCBI lineage: Eukaryota > Metazoa > Chordata > Amphibia > Anura > Dendrobatidae > Ranitomeya > Ranitomeya variabilis. Next base: position 116,413,811 of record NC_135238.1, read on the forward strand.
CCAGTTTGTCCTGAGTACGATGATACCCCATATGTGGGGGTAAACCACTGTTTGGGCGCACCGCAGGGCTCGGAAGGGAAGGCACGCCATTTGGCTTTTTGAATGGAAAATTAGCTCCAATCATTAGCGGACACCATGCCGCGTTTGGAGAGCCCCTGTGTGCCTAAACATTGGAGCTCCCGCACAAGTGACCCCATTTTGGAAACTAGACCTCCCAAGAAACTAATCTAGATGTGTGGTGAGCACTTTGAACCCCCAAGTGCTTCACAGAAGTTTATAACGCAGAGCCATGAAAATAAAAAATAATTTTTCTTTTCTCAAAAATGATTTTTTAGCCCACAATTTTTTATTTTCCCAAGGGTAACAGGAGAAATTGGACCCCAAAAGTTGTTGTCCAGTTTCTCCTGAGTACGCTGATACCCGATACGTGGGGGTAAACCACTGTTTTGGCACACGTCGGGGTTTGGAAGGGAAGTAGTGACGTTTTGAAATGCAGACTTTGATGGAATGCTCTGCGGGCGTCAGGTTGCGTTTGCAGAGCCCCTGATGTGCCTAAACAGTAGGAACTCCCCACAAGTGACTCCATTTTGGAAACTAGACCCCCAAGGGAACTTATCTAGATGTGTGTTGAGCACTTTGAACCCCCAAGTGCTTCACAGAAGTTTATAACGCAGAGCCGTGAAAATAATAAATGTGTTTCCTCAAAAATATTTTTTTAGCCCAGAATTTTTTATTTTTGCAAGGGTAACAGGAGAAATTTGACCCCAAAAGTTGTTATCCAGTTTCTCCTGAGTACGCTGATACCCCATATGTGGGGGTAAACCACTGTTTGGGCACATGCCGGGGCTCGGAAGGGAAGTAGTGACGCTTTGGAATGCAGACTTTGATGGAATGGTCTGCGGGCATCATGTTACGTCTGCAGAGCCCCTGATATGCCTAAACAGTAGAAACCCCCCACAAGTGACCCCATTTTGGAAAGTAGACCCCCCAAGGAACTTATCTAGATGTGTGGTGAGCACGTTCAACCCCCAAGAGCTTCACAGAAGTTTACAACGCAGAGCCATGAAAATAAAAAATCATTTTTCTTTCCTCAAAAAAGATGTTTTAGCAAGCAATTTTTTATTTTCACAAGGGTAACAGGAGAAATTGGACCCCAATATTTGTTGCCCAGTTTGTTGTGAGTGTGCTGGTACCCCATATGTGGGGGTAAACCACTGTTTGGGCGCACGTCAGGGCTCGGAAGGGAAGTAGTGACATTTGAAATGCAGACTTTGATGGAATGGTCTGCGGGCATCACGTTGCATTTGCAGAGCCCCTGATGTGCCTAAGTAGCAGAAACACCCCACAAGTGACCCCTTTTTGGAAACTAGACCCCCGAAGGAACTTATCTAGATGTGTGGTGAGCACTTTCAACCCCCAAGTGCTTCACAGAAGTTAATAACGCAGAGCCATGAAAATAAAAAAAATAATTGTTCTTTCCTCAAACATTATGTTTTAGCAAGTAATTTTTTTATTTTTGCAAGGGTAACAGGAGAAATTGGACCCCAACAGTTGTTGCCCAGTTTGTCCTGAGTACACTGGTACCCCATTTGTGGGGGTAAACCACTGTTTGGGCGCACGTCGGGGCTTGGAAGGGAGGGAGCACCATTTGACTTTTTGAACGCAAGATTAGCTGGAATCAATGGTGGTGCCATGTTGCGTTTGGAGACCCCTGATGTGCCTAAACAGTGGAAACCCCTCAATTCTAACTTCAACACTAACCCCAGCACACCCCTAATCCTAATCCCAACTGTAGCCATAACCCTAATCACAACCCTAACCCCAACACACCCCTAACCACAACCCTAACCCCAACACACCCGTAACCCTAATTCCAACCCTAACCCTAATCCCAACCCTAACCACAACTGTAACCCCAACACACCCCTAACCCTATCCGTAACCCTAACCACAAGCCTAATCTTAACCCTATTTCCAACCCTAGCCCTAATTCCAACCCTAACTCTAATTCCAACCCTAACCCTAAGGCTATGTGCCCATGTTGCGGATTCGTGTGAGATTTTTCTGCACGATTTTTGAAAAATCTGCAGGTAAAAGGCACTGCGTTTTACCTGCGGATTTACAGCAGATTTCCAGTGTTTTTTTGTGCGGATTTCACCTGCGGATTCCTATTGAGGAACAGGTGTAAAACTCTGCGGAATACTCACAAAGAATTGACATGCTGCGGAAAATACAACGCAGCATTTCTGCACGGAATTTTCCGCACCACGGGCACAGCGGATTTGGTTTTCCATAGGTGTACATGGTACTGTAAACCTGATGGAAAACTGCTACGAATTCGCAGCGGCCAATCCGCTGCGGATCCGCGGCCAATCCACTGCGGATCCGCGGCCAATCCGCTGCGGATCCGCGGCCAATCCGCTGCGGATCCGCGGCCAAATCCGCACTGTGTGCACATGCCATTACCCTAACCCTACCCCTAACCCTAACCCTACCTGTAACCCTAACCCTACCCCTAACCCTACCCCTAGTTCTAACCCTAGTTCTAACCCTAACCCTAGTGGAAAAAGAAAAAATATATATTTTCTTTATTTTATTATTGTCCCTACCTATGGGGGTGATAAAGGGGGGGGGGTTATTTATTATTTTTTTATTTTGATTGCTGTGATAGAACCTACCACAGCGATCAAAATGTACTTTGTAATGAATCTGCCGGCCGGCAGATTCGGCGGGCGCACTGCGTATGCGCCCGCCATTTTGGAAGATGGCGGCGCCCAGGGAGAAGACGGACCGACTTCGGGAGGCTCGGTAAGTATGAGGGGGTGGTGGGGGGGTGGATCGGAGGACAGGGGGGATCAGAGGACGGGGGGAGCGGACAGGAGCACGGGGGAGCGGACAGGGGGACGGAGGGGGGTACCGGACAGAACGGAGGACTGGGGAGGAGATCGGGGGCGGTGGGGGGGGCAGAACATGATTTCCAGCCATGGCAGATGCTATTGCAGCATCGGCCATGGCTGGATTGCAATATTTCACCATTTTCATAGGTGAAATATTGCAAATTGCTCTGATTGGCTGTTGCACTTTCAACAGCCAATCAGAGCGATCGTAGCCACGTGGGGGCAAAGCCACCCCCCCCGGACTGAAGTACAACTCCCCCTCTCCCTGCAGATCGGGTGAAATAGGAGTTAACCCTTTCACCCGATCTGCAGGGACGCGATCATTCCATGACGCCACATAGGCGTCATGGGTCGGATTGGCACCGACTTTCATGACGCCTACGTGGCGTCAAATGTCGGGAAGGGGTTAAAATATGTCATAAATCACTAGACAGTTCATGGTGCAATTGATTATATTTTCTTTTACATTAATTTTCTATTGTGAAATTCAAAAAGATTAAATGCTTTAAACAGTTTTGATGTATTACACGGGTTGTTCACGTTAAATAAATGATAGGCACTCAGGTAATAATAAAAAATGATAAATGACACTATGATCGACAGGTTGAATCCCCATTGATACAGCACAGGCTGCTGCAGGGATCTGTCAGTGCAGGAAGAACTGATGAGCTGTTCTGCAGAGGTCAGGTGATGGGAACAAGAGATCATCAGTTATTAGCTGATGACGCTCCATTCCAGTCACTGATTCAGCCACTCACAGTGTTCAGGTGACCAAGTAATAAAATATCATCAATAATAGAACATTGTCACTTTCAGTACAGGTGGAGAGGTCTGAGCAGAAGTGGTGGGGTTTAACCCAATCAGCCTAGTGATGCTTATTATTTTACACCATTAACTACCTGTAAATGAATTCTTATTTCACTATTTATTATTATTATTATTATTATTATTATTTATTATATATATATATATAGCACCATTGATTCCATGGTGCTGTACATGAGGAGGGGTTACATACAAATTACAGATATCACTTACAGTAAGCAAACTAACAATTACAGACTGATACAGAGGGGCGAGGACCCTGAACTTGTGGGCTTACATTCTACAGGATGGTAGGGAAGGAGACAGTAGGTTGGTGGGTTGTGGCAGCTCCTGTGTTGGTGAGACAGTAGCTTTAGTAGTGGTGAGGAGGCAGAGGGGTCAGTGCAGGCTGTAGGCTTTCCTGAAGAGGTGGGTTTTCAGGTTCGGTCTGAAGGATCCGAATGTGGTCGGACGTGTGGGGGCAAAGAATTCCAGAGGATGGGGGATATTCGGGAGAAGTCTTGGAGGCAGTTGGGTGAGGAGCAAATAAGTGTGGAGGAGAGAAGGAGGTCTTGGGAGGACTGGAGATTACGTGAGGGAAGATATCAGGAGATTAGTTGAGAGATATATGGAGGAGACAGGTTATGGATGGCTTTGTAGGTCAGTATTAGTAATTTGAACTGGATACGTTGCGGGAATGGGAGCCAGTGAAGAGAGTTGCAGAGGGTGGAAGCGGAGGAGTAGCGAGGAGAGAGCTGAATTAGTCTGGCAGCAGAGTTAAGGATGGACTGCAGAGGTGCATGGGTGTTAGCAGGGAGGCCACAGAAAAGGATGTTGCAGTAGTCAAGGCGGGAGATGATGAGGGCATGCACAAGCATTTTAGTAGATTGACAGTTGAGGAAAGGATGGATTCTGGAGATATTTTTGAGCTGGAGGCGAAAGGAGGTGGAAAGAGCTTGAATGTGCGGTTTGAAGGACAGGGCAGAGTCAAGGGTTACTCCGAGGCAGTGGATTTCTGGGACGGGGGAAAGCGGCATGTCGTTAATTGCGATAGATAGGTCAGGTAAGGAAGATCAATGAGATGGAGGAAAGATGATGAGTTCAGATTTGTCCACATTGAGTTTGAGGAAGCGAGAGAAGAAGGAAGATATGGCTGATAGACACTCTGGGATTCTGGACAGCAGAGAGGTGATGTCTGGGCCAGAAAGGTAGAACTGAGTGTTATCAGCAGAAAGGTAGTACTGGAATCCATGAGAATTTAGGAATTGTCCCAGGCCAAGTGTATAGATTGAGAAGAGTAGGGGCCCTAGGGGTCTAGTACGCCACTTATTAGATAAAAAAAGTGGCTATATAACAAAATTCTGACTATCATAAAAAGTGTCAAAGATGAGTTAATACATTTTTGTGTAATTGAATTTGACTTGAACCTTACAAAGGTTCATATTCATTAAAATATGGATTTTTTGTAATTCACTTTGCTTGAATACTGCAGTATGGTGGCTGGCCAGCTTGTCCACCTATTTCCAAACTGTAGAATGTGAAAAAGAATAATACTACTTTCCTGTCGTGATGACCCCAAAGCCCAACATTGGCTCCTCTGAGCCTCTTCACTTCATCTTCCCAGGTCATGCACCTTCTTTTGTTTGGGCTAGGAGTTCCAGCACAATCAAGCCACCGATATCATTGTGTGTCAAGCCATTGCAGTGTACTTTGCCACTGACATGAATTCCTAGAGTTGCAGACTATGTTTTGGGTGGCAATGCATGTTGTAACATCATGACATCCTCAGGGCATGGCGTGGAGTGACGTCAGAGGTCTGGTACAGATGGAAGTCATGTCCTAAGGTTAATAAGACTGAAGAAGACCAGGTGTTTAACCAGTAAAGGCAGAAAAAAAAGAAGTGGCAGATCGGACAACAGGCTTTGGGGTACAGTGAGACAAGTGAGTGGTAAAGTACGTAAAAAATATTTTGTTTTTACATCCTACATTTATTATGATGTGAGATCTGGTGAGACAACCGAACATAAGGAAGAAAATGTAATTTGCAGCAAATAACTTTGATGCAAATTGAATCTCCTTTCAAAATCCATGTGATTTGGCAAATTAGGATTTTGTCATATTTGATCATCTCTAATCTACATAATTACACCCATGACATTAAGCAAAAACACATGGTAGGTTGTTTCTATTTGTGTTGCCCAAACTCTTCTGGTAAAAAAAAAAAAAGTGGTCAGCAAATGAAAAAAAACAAAACATTAAATTGATATAATGAGCGCTACCATTAGTGCAGAACTGACAAAACTCACTGAACAAACAAATACCCCCTAGTCCAGATGTCTTGTCAGAAACCTTGTGGTTTACCATATATTAGTATTTTCATTTGTATAAAATAGGGATAAACAAAACTGGAAACAGCATCCCTATAACAATCCATCACTACTGGTAAAGCGTAATCGTTTTTTACTTTTTATTTCATAAATAAATAGTACAAATGAGAACAGACTTTCTCATTACTGAGATGGCAGCGGCTACTTATAAGATTGTATGTAGATTGAATACAGGATGAGGGGAGGAGCTAGAGGCAGAACTCCTTCCTCCCCATTCAAAGAATTGTATCTACAGCAACTGCCATCTCCTATCTCTGTAATGGGAAAGTCTGTCTTCATTGAATACAGATTTTAACATAAAATTGAGAATTTTGATAATGACTGATGAATAGTGTTGAGCATTCCGATAAAGCAAGTATCGGGTATCGGCCGATACTTAGCGGTATCGGAATTCCGATACCGAGATCCGATACTTGCCGCGTATCGGATACCGGAATCGGAAGTTCCCAGGATTCAAACTGCACAACTTTGTACGAAATCAGCCAATGAGAATGATTCCAAGTGTGGGCACATCCTGTTCAGCATGGAGGGCCTGAAACTACTGGCAAGGCTGTGATTGGCTGCTGAAATGATGTCATGATGCAGTTTAAAAGTCGCTGGCGCCATTTTGAGCTCACTCTGCTGTGAATTCAGTTAGTGACAGGACGCTGTTTGCTGACTGAGGGCCAGTTTAGAGATAGTGATTTGCTTCTTTGTGCTTTTCAAAGGCTAATTTAGCAACCGCTGTGTTCACCTACTAATCACCTTGCTTTTGCCTTGTAGCGCTGTTTTCACAGCGATCTGCAAGGTCTGTGTGTGTGTGTGTGTGAGTGCAGCCCACTCTCTAGTCTGAGTGCAGCCATAGGCCATCCATAGCTGGTTGTATTCAGTTCAGGGAGGGTGGTTCATTGCCTCATACTGTTCTTTTTTTTTTTTTTTTTTTCCAAGTAGTGTAGTCTGCTGCTAATTTTTTACAAAAAATCCTATTAGTGTCTTTCCACCCGTCTCCAACTAATTTGTGGAAAAACACTACATAGGATAACGTAGAGGAGGGTTTTTCGGCCTTGCAGCGCCGTTTACGGCTGTCAGCACGGTCTCCGTGTGACTGCAGCTCGCCCTGTAGTCTGTGAGCAGCCATAGCCTGGTTGTCTCCAGCTCAAAGTTCTTCACTGCGTCATACCGTAAAATCAATTTTCCTTTTGTTTTAAGTAGTGCAGGCTGCTGCACATTTTTTCAAAAAATTCCTATTAGTGTCTTTCCACCCGTCTCCAGCTAACTTGTGGAAAAACACTACATAGGATAACGTAGAGGAGGTTTTTTGGGCCTTGCAGCGCCGTTTACGGCTGTCTGCACGGTCTCCGTGTGACTGCAGCTCGCCCTGTAGTCTGTGAGCAGCCATAGCCTGGTTGTCTCCAGCTCAAGGTTCTTCACTGCGTCATACCGTAAAATCAATTTTCCTTTTGTTTTAAGTAGTGCAGGCTGCTGCACATTTTTTCAAAAAATTCCTATTAGTGTCTTTCCACCCGTCTCCAGCTAACTTGTGGAAAAACACTACATAGGATAACGTAGAGGAGGGTTTTTGGGCCTTGCAGCGCCATTTACGGCTGTCTGCACGGTCTCCGTGTGACTGCAGCTCGCCCTGTAGTCTGTGAGCAGCCATAGCCTGGTTGTCTCCAGCTCAGGGTTCTTCACTGTGTCATACCGTAAAATCAATTTTCCTTTTGTTTTAAGTAGTGCAGGCTGCTGCACATTTTTTCAAAAAATTCCTATTAGTGTCTTTCCACCCGTCTCCAGCTAACTTGTGGAAAAACACTACATAGGATAACGTAGAGGAGGGTTTTTGGGCCTTGCAGCGCCGTTTACGGCTGTCTGCACGGTCTCCGTGTGACTGCAGCTCTCTCTGTTGTCAGTTCAGCCCCCAAAAAATAAATAAATAATAAAGTTCACCAAACACACCAGTGACACCACTTTACATTTGTGTAGGCCACATTAGCTCATATTAAAGTCTAGTCCACACTTTAGAAAATTAGTGTTTCTTATACCTGTTAGGAGTTGTTCAGGAATAAGCACACAAAGCCGTTAGTACTTTTCTGCTTATCTTTATCAGTCAACCAAGATGAAGAAGGCAGTGAGTAAGGCACGTGGGTGTGGGCGCGGAGCAGGGAGAGGACGTGGGGATTCTGTGCCTGCTGCGGGCACCGGTGACACATCAGCACCCACTTTCACCAGGGAACAGTCTTTCATGCGCAGCTTTGTCGCAGAGCGCCGTACACCGCTGCTGTGTGAAGACCAAATTGAAGCCGTTGTTGGATGGATGGCAGCTAATGCATCAACTTCAATTAGTGCCACATCCTCTCAGACACAGAGCACTGGAGAGCAGCCATCTGTCTCTTCACCACCTGCCAAATTGCCCAGGCAGACAGAGAGCCCAGGACAGGAGCCGTCTCTACTTCTGTTCTCTGAATCTCTTGGCTTGGAAACAGGGGGCCAGCCAAGCAGCATTGGAGAAATGGAAGAAGAGGCAGGGTGCAGTGATGCCCAACAGCTTTTTCTCTCTTCCTCTGAAAAGGCGGGTGGGCCAGTGCCTCTGGTCTCCACATCGCAGGCCGCATCCGCTGATGATGACACTCAGGTGCCACTTACTGGTGCGTGCTCTGCTGCTGAGACTACCCAGGAGGAGCAGTTGGGGGCAGAGGGTAGTGTAAATGATGAGGTCCTTGATCCATCTTGGCGTGAGGGACAGGAAGGTGGTGGGAGCAGCTCTGAGGAAGAGATTCCCCGTACGGCCCAAAGAGGGAGAGGGAGGGGGAAGACTGCGGATCCTGCAGCCTCCGCTTTGGCATCCGTTAGGAGCATGTCTCTTCCAAAAGCCAAAAAGGGCGCTCCCAAGACTTGCAGTGCCTGGTCCTTTTTTGACACAGTTGCAGATGACATTTGCTATGTCAAATGCAAGGTGTGTCATCACAAAGTCAAAAGAGGTCGAAATGTCAGCAACCTCAATACCTCCAACATGTGGAAACATGTGCGCACCAGGCACGTGGCGGAGTTAGAAAAACACACTGAAGAGCTAGGCCAACCAACAGCGGCAGCTACCACCTCTTCAGCTCGTGTTGCCTCTTTCTCCAGCTCACACGCAGCTGGTTCGACTTCCTCCCAGGATCGCCGTGGAAGAACCTCTGGCCTTGTTGTCCAGAGACCCGCTGTAATTCCACCCGCAGCACCACTTTCCCAGTCATCCACACACTCCCAGCCCAGTCTACAGCCATCGGTAGTACAGGCATGGGAGAAAAGGCGGCCTTTCTCGTCAAACCACCCACGAGCACAGGCTCTGACTGCAGGCATTGCCAAACTTCTGTCACTGGAAATGCTGTCATTCAGGCTGGTGGAGACTGACAGCTTCCGTGACTTGATGTCATTGGCAGTCCCACAGTACAATGTGCCCAGCCGCTTTTACTTCAGCAGGCAAGCCGTCCCTGCCCTGCACAAGCATGTGGAGGGACACATAAAACACGCGCTACTGAATGCCGTCAGTAGCAAGGTCCACCTCACCACCGATGCGTGGACCAGTCAACATGGACAGGGACGATACCTTTCCCTCACTGCCCATTGGGTTAATGTCGTTGAGCCGGGTACAGACCGTGCGAGTGGCGCAGGACGTGTCCTGCCCACTCCAAGGATTGCAGGAATCCATTCTGTACGCATTGACTCCTCCTCTTACACCAGTTCCTCAGAATCATCGCTGCAGGAGCCGTCACAGTCCACCTCCACATGGACCCGTGATGAACGTTTACCTGTTACGACCGACATGAGCACAGCCGTGGCCAAACGTCAACAGGCCGTCTTGAAATTAATTTCTTTGGGGAATCGAAGCCACACAGCGCAGGAGCTCTGGAATGCCATCAAGCAGGAGAGCGATGTGTGGTTTGTGCCAGCGAATCTCCAGCCAGGCATGGTAGTGTGTGATAATGGCCGAAATCTGGTGGCAGCTCTGGGCCTCGGCAACCTCACTCACATCCCATGTCTGGCACATGTGCTCAATTTGGTCGTGCAGAGTTTTTTGAGGGACTATCCGGATCTTGATGCACTGCTGCACAAGGTCCGCCTAGAGTGTCCTCACTTGTGGCGTTCCAGCACGGCAAAAGCGCGCATTGCAGCTCTGCAGCGCCGACACCACCTGCCGGAACATCGCATCATATGTGACCTACCTACCAGGTGGAATTCCACGTTACATATGTTGGAGCGGTTGTGTGAGCAGCAGCAAGCTGTAATGGAGTACCAGCTGCATCAGGCGCAAAGAAGTCGCACTCCGCGCCGTTCAGACTTCACAACCACAGAGTGGGCCACTATGAATGACGTCACTGCAAGCGCTAAGGGATGATGTTGTGGAAGAGGTGGAGGATGAGGATTCACCATTTCCATCATCTTCTGGACAGTCAGCGCCACGTGGTTCCTCACAAACGCGTAGGCAGGGGACAGTTTGTGAGGAGGATGAGGAGGAGTCAATGGAGGAGGAAGACATCCGTCCAGAGGAGGGAGTTACACAATTGTCCAGTACTCAGTGTGTACAGCGAGGGTGGGGTGATGACGAGCGGGCAGAGATCACGCCTCCAGCAGGGGACAGCGTTTCTTGGGCAGTTGGCAGTCTGCAGCACATGGTGGATTACATGCTGCAGTGCCTGAGAAACGACCGCCGCATCGCCCACATTCTCAACATGTCTGATTATTGGGTGTTCACCCTCCTCGATCCTCGCTACCGGGACAACGTAGAAAGCCTCATCACACCGTTGAACCGGGAGCGAAAAATGTGGGAGTACCAAGACACTGGTGAATTCCATCATCTTTTCCATTCCAAGTGAGAGAAGTGCTGCTAGTGCATTACAAAGCAGCTCAGTGCGTCCAGGCAGTGGTGGAGGCTCTGCACAAAGAGGGAGCAGAAGCAGTGCCTCTGCCCAAGACAAGACCAGTATGGCCTGTTGTGAATTTGCTTTTTGCTCCCTCTAGTGGTTACTAGTTTTTTGACTCTGGTTTTTCTGTCATTCCTTTTATCCGCACCTGGGTCGTTAGTTAGGGGTGTTGCTATATAAGCTCCCTGGACCTTCAGTTCAATGCCTGGCAACGTAGTTATCAGAGCTAGTCTGCTGTGCTCTTGTCTACTGATCCTGGTTCCAGTTATATCAGCTAAGTCTGCCTTTTGCTTTTTGCTATTTGTTTTGGTTTTGTATTTTTGTCCAGCTTGTTCCAAATCTATATCCTGACCTTTGCTGGAAGCTCTAGGGGGCTGGTGTTCTCCCCCCGGACCGTTAGACGGTTCGGGGGTTCTTGAATTTCCAGTGTGGATTTTGATAGGGTTTTTGTTGACCATATAAGTTACCTTTCTTTATTCTGCTATCAGTAAGCGGGCCTCTCTGTGCTAAACCTGGTTCATTACTGTGTTTGTCATTTCCTCTTACCTCACCGTTATTATTTGTGGGGGGCTTCTATCCAGCTTTGGGGTCCCCTTCTCTGGAGGCAAGAAAGGTCTTTGTTTTCCTCTACTAGGGGTAGCTAGATTCTCCGGCTGGCGCGTGTCATCTAGAATCAACGTAGGAATGATCCCCGGCTACTTCTAGTGTTGGCGTTAGGAGTAGATATATGGTCAACCCAGTTACCACTGCCCTATGAGCTGGATTTTTGTATTCTGCAGACTTCCACGTCCCTCTGAGACCCTCGCCATTGGGGTCATAACAGTTTGCCAGGCCAGTATTAAATGTTTAATGCATTGCAGAAGAGGGATTATAAGAAAGAAGATTCTGAGTTTTTTTTTTTTTTTTTTTCTTCCCCTTTACCTCAGAGTGGCTATGCTTGCTGCAGACATGAATGTCCAGACCTTGATTACAAGTGTGGACCAGCTGGCTACTCGTGTGCAGGGCATACAAGACTATGTTATCAGAAATCCTAGGTCAGAACCTAAAATACCGATTCCTGAACTGTTTTCCGGAGACAGGTTTAAGTTTAGGAATTTCAGGAATAATTGTAAATTGTTTTTGTCCCTGAGACCCTGTTCATCTGGAGACTCTGCTCAGCAAGTAAAAATTGTTATTTCGTTCTTACGGGGCGACCCTCAGGATTGGGCTTTTTCGCTGGCGCCAGGAGATCCAGCATTGGCTGATATTGATGCGTTTTTTCTGGCGCTCGGTTTACTTTATGAGGAACCCAATCTTGAGATTCAGGCAGAAAAGGCCTTGCTGGCTATGTCTCAGGGGCAGGATGAGGCTGAAGTGTATTGCCAAAAATTTCGGAAATGGTCCGTGCTGACACATTGGAACGAGTGTGCACTGGCCGCTAATTTTAGAAATGGCCTTTCTGAAGCCATTAAGAATGTTATGGTGGGTTTTCCCATTCCCACAGGTCTGAATGATACTATGGCACTGGCTATTCAAATTGACCGGCGGTTGCGGGAGCGCAAAACCGCAAATTCCCTCATGGTGTTGTCTGAACAGACACCTAATTCGGTGCAATGTGATAGAAAAACCGCAAATTCCCTCATGGTGTTGTCTGAACAGACACCTGATTTAATGCAATGTGATAGAATCCTGACTAGAAATGAGCGGAAAATTCATAGACGCCGGAATGGCTTGTGCTACTACTGTGGTGATTCTACACATGTTATCTCAGCATGCTCTAAACGTATAGCTAAGGTTGTTAGTCCTGTCACCGTTGGTAATTTGCAACCTAAATTTATTCTGTCTGTAACTTTGATTTGCTCACTGTCGTCTTATCCTGTCATGGCGTTTGTTGATTCAGGTGCTGCCCTGAGTCTTATGGATCTGTCATTTGCTAAGCGCTGTGGTTTTACTCTTGAACCATTAGAAAATCCTATTCCTCTTAGGGGTATTGATGCTACGCCATTGGCAGCAAATAAACCGCAGTATTGGACACAGGTTACCATGTGCATGACTCCTGAACACCGCGAGGTGATACGTTTCCTGGTTTTACATAAAATGCATGATTTGGTTGTTTTAGGGCTGCCATGGTTACAGACCCATAATCCAGTCCTGGACTGGAAGGCTATGTCAATCTCTAGTTGGGGCTGTCGTGGTATTCATGGGGATTCCCTGCCTGTGTCTATTGCTTCTTCTACGCCTTCGGAAGTTCCTGAGTATTTGTCTGATTATCAGGATGTCTTCAGTGAGTCTGAGTCCAGTGCACTGCCTCCTCATAGGGACTGTGACTGTGCTATAGATTTGATCCCAGGCAGTAAATTTCCTAAGGGAAGACTGTTTAATCTGTCGGTACCTGAACATACCGCTATGCGTTCATATATCAAGGAGTCTCTGGAGAAAGGACATATTCGTCCGTCTTCTTCCCCTCTTGGTGCGGGATTCTTTTTTGTGGCAAAAAAGGACGGATCTTTGAGGCCTTGTATTGATTATCGGCTTTTAAATAAGATCACTGTCAAATTTCAGTATCCTTTACCGCTGTTGTCTGACTTGTTTGCCCGGATTAAAGGTGCCAAGTGGTTCACCAAGATAGACCTTCGTGGTGCGTACAACCTTGTGCGCATTAAGCAAGGTGATGAATGGAAAACCGCATTCAATACGCCCGAAGGTCATTTTGAGTACTTGGTGATGCCTTTTGGGCTCTCCAATGCGCCTTCAGTTTTTCAGTCCTTTATGCATGACATTTTCCGGAAGTATCTGGATAAATTTTTGATTGTTTATCTGGATGATATTTTGGTTTTTTCTGATAATTGGGATTCGCATGTGGAGCAGGTCAGGTTGGTCTTTAAAATTTTGCGTGAAAATTCTTTGTTTGTCAAGGGCTCAAAGTGTCTCTTTGGTGTACAGAAGGTTCCCTTTTTGGGGTTCATTTTTTCCCCTTCTGCTGTGGAGATGGACCCAGTCAAGGTCCGAGCTATTCTTGATTGGACTCAGCCCTCGTCAGTTAAGAGTCTTCAGAAGTTCTTGGGTTTCGCTAACTTCTACCGTCGTTTTATCGCTAATTTTTCTAGCATTGTGAAACCTTTGACGGATATGACCAAGAAGGGCTCCGATGTAGCTAACTGGGCTCCTGCTGCCGTGGAGGCTTTCCAGGAGTTGAAACGCCGGTTTACTTCGGCGCCTGTTTTGTGCCAGCCCGATGTCTCACTTCCCTTTCAGGTTGAGGTGGATGCTTCAGAGATTGGAGCAGGGGCCGTTTTGTCGCAGAGAGGCCCTGGTTGCTCTGTTATGAAACCTTGTGCCTTTTTCTCTAGGAAGTTTTCGCCTGCCGAGCGAAATTATGATGTGGGCAATCGGGAGTTGTTGGCCATGAAATGGGCATTTGAGGAGTGGCGTCATTGGCTCGAGGGTGCTAAGCATCGTGTGGTGGTCTTGACTGATCACAAAAATCTGATGTATCTCGAGTCTGCTAAACGCCTTAATCCGAGACAGGCCCGCTGGTCATTGTTTTTCTCCCGCTTTGATTTTGTTGTCTCGTATTTACCAGGTTCAAAGAATGTGAAGGCCGATGCTCTTTCTAGGAGCTTTGTGCCTGATGCTCCTGAAGTCGCTGATCCTGTTGGTATTCTTAAAGATGGAGTTATCTTGTCAGCTATTTCTCCGGATCTGCGACGTGTGTTGCAGAGATTTCAGGCTGATAGGCCTGAGTCTTGTCCACCTGACAGACTGTTTGTCCCGGATAAGTGGACCAGCAGAGTCATTTCCGAGGTTCATTCCTCGGTGTTGGCAGGTCACCCGGGAATTTTTGGCACCAGAGATCTGGTGGCCAGGTCCTTTTGGTGGCCTTCCTTGTCAAGGGATGTGCGGTCATTTGTGCAGTCCTGTGGGACTTGTGCTCGAGCTAAGCCTTGCTGTTCTCGTGCCAGCGGTTTGCTCTTGCCCTTGCCTGTCCCGAAGAGACCTTGGACACATATCTCCATGGATTTCATTTCTGATCTTCCGCTATCTCAGGGCATGTCCGTTATCTGGGTGATATGTGATCGCTTCTCCAAGATGGTCCATTTGGTTCCTTTGCCTAAGCTGCCTTCCTCTTCCGATCTGGTTCCTGTGTTTTTCCAGAACGTGGTTCGTTTGCACGGCATCCCTGAGAATATTGTGTCAGACAGAGGATCCCAGTTCGTTTCCAGGTTCTGGCGATCCTTTTGTAGTAGGATGGGCATTGATTTGTCGTTTTCGTCTGCTTTCCATCCTCAGACTAATGGACAGACGGAGCGAACCAATCAGACTTTGGAGGCTTATTTGAGGTGTTTTGTCTCTCCTGATCAGGACGATTGGGTGACATTCTTGCCGTTGGCTGAGTTTGCCCTTAACAATCGGGCTAGTTCCGCCACCTTGGTTTCGCCTTTTTTCTGCAACTCTGGTTTCCATCCTCGCTTTTCTTCGGGTCATGTGGAGCCTTCTGACTGTCCTGGGGTGGATTCTGTGGTGGATAGGTTGCAGCGGATCTGGAATCATGTGGTGGACAACTTGAAGTTGTCACAGGAGAGGGCTCAGCGCTTTGCCAACCGCCGCCGCGGTGTGGGTCCCCGACTACGCGTTGGGGATTTGGTATGGCTTTCTTCCCGCTTTGTTCCTATGAAGGTCTCCTCTCCCAAATTTAAACCTCGTTTTATTGGGCCTTACAAGATATTGGAAATCCTTAATCCTGTATCTTTTCGTCTGGATCTTCCTGTGTCGTTTGCTATTCACAATGTATTTCATAGGTCCTTGTTGCGGCGGTACATTGTGCCTGTAGTTCCTTCTGCTGAGCCTCCTGCTCCGGTGTTGGTTGAGGGCGAGTTGGAGTACGTGGTGGAGAAGATCTTGGATTCTCGCCTCTCCAGGCGGAGGCTTCAGTACCTGGTCAAGTGGAAGGGCTATGGTCAGGAGGATAATTCCTGGGTGGTCGCCTCTGATGTTCATGCGGCCGATTTAGTTCGTGCCTTTCATGCCGCTCATCCTGATCGCCCTGGTGGTCGTGGTGAGGGTTCGGTGACCCCTCACTAAGGGGGGGGTACTGTTGTGAATTTGCTTTTTGCTCCCTCTAGTGGTTACTAGTTTTTTGACTCTGGTTTTTCTGTCATTCCTTTTATCCGCACCTGGGTCGTTAGTTAGGGGTGTTGCTATATAAGCTCCCTGGACCTTCAGTTCAATGCCTGGCAACGTAGTTATCAGAGCTAGTCTGCTGTGCTCTTGTCTACTGATCCTGGTTCCAGTTATATCAGCTAAGTCTGCCTTTTGCTTTTTGCTATTTGTTTTGGTTTTGTATTTTTGTCCAGCTTGTTCCAAATCTATATCCTGACCTTTGCTGGAAGCTCTAGGGGGCTGGTGTTCTCCCCCCGGACCGTTAGACGGTTCGGGGGTTCTTGAATTTCCAGTGTGGATTTTGATAGGGTTTTTGTTGACCATATAAGTTACCTTTCTTTATTCTGCTATCAGTAAGCGGGCCTCTCTGTGCTAAACCTGGTTCATTACTGTGTTTGTCATTTCCTCTTACCTCACCGTTATTATTTGTGGGGGGCTTCTATCCAGCTTTGGGGTCCCCTTCTCTGGAGGCAAGAAAGGTCTTTGTTTTCCTCTACTAGGGGTAGCTAGATTCTCCGGCTGGCGCGTGTCATCTAGAATCAACGTAGGAATGATCCCCGGCTACTTCTAGTGTTGGCGTTAGGAGTAGATATATGGTCAACCCAGTTACCACTGCCCTATGAGCTGGATTTTTGTATTCTGCAGACTTCCACGTCCCTCTGAGACCCTCGCCATTGGGGTCATAACAATGGCCCAACTGTGGCACAGTTTTCTGTGCCCGCCACAAAAGTCTACACCATCACAGACGGCTCCAGTCAGCAGGAGGCAACGGTTCCGTCAGATGGTGACAGACTACATGTCTTGCCCTCTTGCTGTACTCCCAGACGGCTCTTCACCTTTCAAGTTTTGGGTCTCAAAGCTGGATACATGGTCAGAGCTAAGCCAGTATGCATTGGAGGTGCTGGCTTGCCCTGCGGCTAGTGTATTATCGGAACGCGTCTTTAGTGCTGCAGGTGGTGTACTAACTGACCGTCGCATGCGACTATCCTCCGATAACGTTGACTGGCTTACTTTCCTGAAAATGAACAAGGCCTGGATCTCGCAGGAATTTGCCACTCCTCTTCCTGATTAAATAATTAGGTCATTGTCTACGTTATCCAGGTCTCCTGTTGTGTTCATCTTTCTACCACCTGAACTTAAATTACTGGGCTCCAACACCGCCAGTTGAGGCTCAGAAGTGCCGTCTGCACAGTCAAAACATACGACCCAGTGTTATTGGGTTTCAGTAACGTCAGCTGATCCCCAGCTGTGTAGCCGGCAATGTGTCCTGCGACCGCCACGCTGACACAACAACTGAAATGTAAGGGAACCTGTCCCCCCCCCCCCAAGGCGTTTGTTACTGAAAGAGCCACCTTGTGCAGCAGTAATGCTGCCCAAGGAAAAGGTAGCTATTTTTGTTTAGCTCCTTGCACACGCAGAACTTAACACTTATAAAATGTGTCCACTGATACCGTAAAATCGTCCCGGAGGTGGGACTTTCCTTCGTAATATGATGCAGCACAGCCGTCATTCCTACCCCCTCGGCGCCATGCCCCGGCTCCTCAGTGTTGTTTGATTCCGTCCCGTAGCCTGCGCTGTTATGTTATCCCTTGGCCAGGAACACTTAGCGCTGCCCATCTTCTGACATCATTTATGTCAGGCTGGCTGCGCCTGTGCGGCCGCGCTGGCCGAGAGCCCGCCTCGCAGTGTCTTCTGATTTAATCCCACTGGGGGCCTGAGATCCATGGACATGCGCAGTGCATATCTGAACCTCCACCTCTCACTCATCTCCCTACGGCTTCTTCAGACTGTGCGGTGTCAGCTGGTCCCTAATAGCATGCCACGGCCGTGACACCGTACAGTCTGAAGAAGCCGTAGGAAGGGGAGTGAGAGGCGAGGATATGCACTGCGCATGGCCATGGATCCCAGGCCCGCGGTGTGATTACATTAGACGACACTGCGAGGCGGGCTCTCGGCCAGGGCGGCCGCACAGGCGCAGCCAGCCTGACAGGTGCAGCCAGCTTGATGTCAGAAGATGGGCAGCGCTAAGTGTGCCTGCCAAGGGATAACATAACAGCGCAGGCTCCGGGAAGGAATCAAACAACGCTGAGGAGCCGGGGCACGGCGCCAAGGGGGTAGGAATGATGGCTGTGCTGCGTCATATTATGAAGGAAAGTCCCACCTCCGGGACGGTCTCACGGTATCAGGGGACACATTTTATAAGTGTTAAGTTCTGTGTTTGCAAGGAGCATAATGAAAAGAGCCACCTTTTCCTATTGCATCCTTTGTGCTGCACAAGCTGGCTTTTTCAGCTACAAACGCCTTGGGGGGGGGTTAAAGGTTCCCTTTAGACTTTCTCCAATCAGGCTTCGGCCTACACTGTGTTCCTCTGCTTCTCCTGCTGTCCCTGGGCTCCAACACGGCTAGTTGCTGTCCAGAAGTGCTGTACGCACAGTCAACAGTCGCTCCTGTTATTGGGGTTCAGTAATGTCAGCTGTTCCCCAGCTGTGTGTGTGGCAATCCCTCCTATCTCCTCCACCTCCTCCTCCTCCTCCTCCTGTCCCTGGGCTCCAACACCGCTAGTTGCTGTCCAGAAGTGCTGTACGCACAGTCAACAGTCGCTCCTCTGTTATTGGGGTTCAGTAACGTCAGCTGTTCCCCAGCTGTGTGTGTGGCAATCCCTCCTATCTCCTCCACCTCCTCCTCCTCCTCCTCCTGTCCCTGGGCTCCAACACCGCTAGTTGCTGTCCAGAAGTGCTGTACGCACAGTCAACAGTCGCTCCTCTGTTATTGGGGTTCAGTAACGTCAGCTGTTCCCCAGCTGTGTGTGTGGCAATCCCTCCTATCTCCTCCACCTCCTCCTCCTCCTCCTCCTGTCCCTGGGCTCCAACACCGCTAGTTGCTGTCCAGAAGTGCTGTACGCACAGTCAACAGTCGCTCCTCTGTTATTGGGGTTCAGTAACGTCAGCTGTTCCCCTGCTGTGTGTGTGGCAATCCCTCCTATCTCCTCCTCCACCTCCTCCTGTCCCTGGGCTCCAACACCGCTAGTTGTTGCCTGGTAGTGCTGTACGCACAGTCCCAACAGTCCCTCCTCTGTTATTGGGGTTCAGTAACGTCAGCTGTTCCCCTGCTGTGTGTGTGGCAATCCCTCCTATCTCCTCCTCCTCCTCCTCCTGTCCCTGGGCTCCAACACCGCTAGTTGTTGCCTGGTAGTGCTGTGCGCACAGTCCCAACAGTCCCTCCTCTGTTACTGGGGTTCAGTAGCGTCAGCTGTTCCCCTGCTGTGTGTGTGGCAATCCCTCCTATCTCCTCCTCCACCTCCTGTCCCTGGGCTCCAACACCGCTAGTTGTTGCCTGGTAGTGCTGTACGCACAGTCCCAACAGTCCCTCCTCTGTTATTGGGGTTCAGTAACGTCAGCTGTTCCCCTGCTGTGTGTGTGGCAATCCCTCCTATCTCCTCCACCTCCTCCTCCTCCTGTCCCTGGGCTCCAACACCGCTAGTTGTTGCCTGGTAGTGCTGTACGCACAGTCCCAACAGTCCCTCCTCTGTTATTGGGGTTCAGTAACGTCAGCTGTTCCCCAGCTGTGTGTGTGGCAATCCCTCCTATCTCCTCCACCTCCTCCTCCTCCTGTCCCTGGGCTCCAACACCGCTAGTTGCTGTCCAGAAGTGCTGTCCGCACAGAGCCAAACACCTCGCCAATGTGTTAGTGGGGTTCAGCACCGCCAGCTGTTCCCCTGCTGTGTATACGGCAATGTGTACTGCGACCGCCACGCAGGCACAACAAGTTAAATTTAAGGGAACCTGTCCCCCCCCAGGTGTTTGTTACTGAAGGAGCCACCTTGTGCAGCAGTAATGATGCAAAGGGAAAAAGTGCCTCTTTTTGTGGTGCTCCTTGCACATGCTGAACCCAACACTTATGAAATGTGTCCCCTCCTACCGTGATACCGTCCAGTTGGTGGAACTTTCCTTTGTCATGTGGCGCAGCACAGCCGTCATTCTTACCCCCTTGGCGCCGTGCGCCGCCTCTTCAGCGTTGTTTGAATCAGTCCCGGAGCCTGCGCTGTTAGGTTAGCCCTTGGCCATGCACACATTTTGCGCTGCCCGTCTTCTGACATCATTTGGTGTCAGACTGGTTGCGCCTGTGCGGCTGCGCTTGCCGAGATCCCGCCTCGCAGTGTCGTCTAATGTAATCCCACCGCGGGCCTGGGATCCGTGGCCATGCGCAGTGCATATCCTCGCCTCTCACTCCCCTCCCTACGGCTTCTTCAGACTGTGCGGTGTCAGCTGATCCCTAATAGCATGCCACGGCCGTGACACCGCACAGTCTGAAGAAGCCGTAGGGAGGGGAGTGAGAGGCGAGGATATGCACTGCGCATGGCCACGGATCCCAGGCCCGCGGTGGGATTACATTAGACGACACTGCGAGGCGGGATCTCGGCCAGTGCAGCCGCACAGGCGCAGCCAGTCTGACACCAAATGATGTCAGAAGACGGGCAGCGCAAAATGTGTGCATGGCCAAGGGCTAACCTAACAGTGCAGGCTCCGGGACTGATTTAAACAACGCTGAGCAGGCGGCGCACGGCGCCAAGGGGGTAAGAATGATGGCTGTGCTGCGTCACATGACAAAGGAAAGTTCCACCAACCGGACGGTATCACGGTAGGAGGGGACACATTTCATAAGTGTTAGGTTCAGCATGTGCAAGGACCATAATTAAAAGAGCTAAGTTTACCTTTTCCAGCATTAGTGCTGTACACGATGGCTCTTTCAGCTACAAACGCCTGGGGGGGGGTTAAAGGTTCCCTTTCAACTTGCTCCAGTGCAGGCTTCGGCCTACACTCTGCTCCTCCTGCAGATCCTGGGCTCTAATGCCGCCAGTTGGTGCCCCGAAGTGCTGGCTGCACAGAGAAAAACACCTCGCCAATGTGTCAGTGGGGTTCAGCACCGCCAGCTGTTCCCCTGCTGTGTAGCCGGCAAAGTGTCCTGCAACAGCCACGCAGACACAAAGCTGCCGCCAGTGCAGGCTTCGGCCTACACTCTGCTCCGT
This sequence comes from Ranitomeya variabilis, assembly GCF_051348905.1. Classification (NCBI taxonomy): domain Eukaryota; kingdom Metazoa; phylum Chordata; class Amphibia; order Anura; family Dendrobatidae; genus Ranitomeya; species Ranitomeya variabilis. The sequence goes on from NC_135238.1 coordinate 116,434,947, forward strand.
CTTCTCCTGCTGCTGACCCTGGGCTCTAACACCGCCAGTTGGTGCCCGGTACTGCTAGCTGCACAGAGAAAAACACCAGCCAATGTGTCAGTGGGGTTCAGCACCGCCAGCTGTTCCCCTGCTGTGTAGCCGGCAACGTGTCCTGCAAAAGCCACGCAGACACAAGAACTGAAATTGAAGGGAACCTGTCCCCCCTCCCCCAGGTGTTTGTGTGTTTTACAGCCACCTTGTACAGCAGTAATGCTGCATGTGTGCAAGGTGGCTCATAAACTTATTCTCCTTGCACACGAGGAACGGAACACGTCTACAATGTGTCCCCTGAGACCATTAAAACATCCCTGAGGTGTGACTTTCCTTTGTAATGACACGCAGCAACCCCCTTGGTAGCGCTGCCCGTCTTCTCACATCATTGTTTGGCTGGCTGCGCCTCTGCGGCAGCCCTGCCCGACACAACGCCCCTCGGTGTCTAAATTATTTTGACTGCGAGGGTGTGATTGATGGGCATGAGCAGTGCCTATCTTCGCCTGGCACTTATCTCCTTCCGCCTTCTTCACACTGTGCGGCCTCATGGCCGTGGCATGCCATAAGGGATCAGCTGGCGACGCACAGTCTGAAGCAGGTGTAAGGACCCGAGCGAGAGGCGAACCTATGTACTGCACCAGGCCATGAATCCCAGCCCCGCAGTGTGAAACACTGTAAAGACACTGCGGGGCTGGGATTCATGGGCATCGCGAACCGAACCAGCCGACATGAAATGATGTCAGAAGACGGGCAGCGCATGGCCAAGGGATAACGCAACAACGCAGACTCCTGTACATCAAAATGCGATGTTCAGGAGGCCGCGCCAAGCACAAAGGTGGTATTTTTGCCAGCTGTGCTGCATCTCATTACGAAGGGAACTCCTGCCTCCAAGACAGATTGACTGTATAAGGGCCAAAATGCTGTACGTGTTTCATTGAGCTTGTGCAAGGAACCAAATTAAAAGAGCAACCTTTGACTTGTGCAGCACTACTGCTGCATAAGGCGTGGCTCTTCTAGTGTGTAACACCTGAGGGGGGGTTAAAGGTTACCTTTAAAATTGGTTCAATTAGGTTTCGGCCTACACTCTGCTCCCCCCGCAGAGCCAGGGCTCTAACACCGCCAGTTGGTGCCCCGAAGTGCTGGCTGCACAGAGAAAAACACCCACCAATGTGTCAGTGGGGTTCAGCACCGCCAGCTGTTCCCCTGCTGTGTAGCCGGCAACGTGTCCTGCAAAAGCCACGCAGACACAAAGCTGCCGCCAGTGCAGGCTTCGGCCTACACTCTGCTCCCTCTCCTCCTGCTGACCCTGGGCTCTAACACCACCAGTTGGTGCCCGGTAATGCTAGCTGCACAGAGAAAAACACCAGCCAATGTGTCAGTGGGGTTCAGCAACGCCAGCTGTTCCCCTGCTGTGTAGCCGGCATCGTGTCCTGCAAAAGCCACGCAGACACAAGAACTGAAATTGAAGGGAACCTGTCCCCCCCCCCAGGCGTTTGTATGTATAACAGCCACCTTGTACAGCAGTAATGCTGCATTTGTACAAGGTAGCTCACTAAGGCTACGTTCACATTTGCGGCTAGCGCCGCAGCGTCGGGCGCCGCAGCGGCGACGCATGCATCATGCGCCCCTATATTTAACATGGGGGCGCATGGACATGCGGTGCACTTGCTTTTTGTGCCGCATGCGTCAATGCGGCGCCCGCGTCGGGGCGCAGAGGATGCAGCAAGTTGCATTTTTGCTGCGTCCAAAATCAATGGAAAAAAGGACGCATGCGGCGCAAAAAGCAGCGTTGTGCATTTGTTCACATTTGCGCTGTGCGTTGCGGCGGCGACGCTGCGGCGCACACCGCAAATGTGAACGTAGCCTAAGTTATTCTCCTTGCACACGCCGAACGTAACACGTCTACAATGTGTCCCCTGAGACCATTAAACCGTCCCTGAGGTGTGACTTTACTTTGTAATGACACGCTGCAACCCCCTTGGTAGCGCTGCCCATCTTCTGACATAATTGTTTGGCTGGCTGCGCCTCTGCGGCCGCCCTGCCCGACACAACGCCCCTCGGTGTCTTATTTATTTTGACTGCGAGGGTGTGATTGACGGGCATGAGCAGTGCATATCTTCGCCTGTTGTCACTCATCTCCTTCCGCCTTCTTCAGACTGTGCGGCTTCATGGCCGTGGCATGCGATAAGGGATCAGCTGACGCCGCATAGTCTGAAGCGGGTGTAAGGACCCGAGCGAGAGGCGAACATATGTACTGCGCCAGGCCATGAATCCCAGCCCCGCAGTGTGAAACACTGCAAAAGGCACTGCAGGGCTGGGATTCATGGTCATCGAGAACCGCACCGGCCGACATTAAATGATGTCAGGAGACGGGCAGCGCTAACAGCGCAAGGCCAAGGGATAACACGACAGCGCAGACTCCTGTACAGCAAATAACGACGCTCAGGAGGCCGCGCCCAGCACCAAGGTGGGATTCTTGACATCTGTGCTGCGTCTAATTAAGAAGGAAACTCCCGCCTCCAACACAGTTTGACTGTATAAAGGGCTAAATGTTATACGTGTTTCATTCAGCGTGTGCAAGGAGAAAAATTAAAAGAGCAACCTTTGACTTGTGCAGCACTACTGCTGCATAAGCTGTGGCTCTTCTAGTTTGTAACACCTGAGGGGGGGTTAAAGGTTACCTTTGAAATTGGTTCAATTAGGCTTCGGCCTACACTCCGCTCCCTCTCCTCCTCCTGCTGACCCTGGGCTCTAACACCGCCAGTTGGGGCCCAGATGTGCTGGCTGCACAGAGCCAAACACCTCGCCAATGTGTCAGTGGGGTTCAGCACCGCCAGCTGTTCCCCTGCTGTGTAGCCGGCAACGTGTCCTGCAACAGCCACGCAGACACAACAGACCCAAAGCTGCCGCCAGTGCAGGCTTCGGCCTACACTCTGCTCCCCCTGCTGACCCTTTGCTCCAACACTGCTAGTTGGGGCTCTAGGAAGACAAGCTTGAATAGGTCCCCATCCTGGTTCCAGCACCGTCAGCTGGTTCCGGGCAGAGCCTTTGGCTTAGTTGCCTCCTTCTGGGTATCCGAGTTCCACCAACGTCAGGTGGTCCTTGGTAGTGCTTTCAGGCACGGGTACCTCCTGCTTAGTAACCGGGTTCCAGTAACGTTAGCTGGTCCTCGGCAGTTCCATTGGCTCTTGGACCTTCGGCTACCCATCCGGGTTCCAGTACCGTCAGCTGGTTCTCGGCAGTATCTTTTGCTCTTGTATCTTCTGCTCCCCATCCTGGTTCCAGTATCGTCAGCTGGTTCCGGGCAGAGCCTTTGGCTTAGGTGCCTCCCTCTGGGTATCCGAGTTCCACCAACGTCAGGTGGTCCTTGGTAGTGCTTTCAGGCACGGGTACCTCCTGCTTAGTAACCGGGTTCCAGTAACGTCAGCTGGTCCTCGGTAGTTCCATTGGCTCTTGGACCTTCGGGTAGCCATCCGAGTTCCAGTTCCATCAGCTGTTTCTCGGCATTTTCTCAGCCTTCTTGTACCTTCTGCTACATTTCCAAGTTCAAGACCCTAAAGACGATGACCCGGAAGACCACCCCTAAGATGATGACGACACCAGAGACGACAACCACCGAGATGACGACGACCCTGGAGACGATGACCCTGAAGACGACCCCGATGACGACGACCCCGGAGACGACGACCATGGAGACGACGACGACCTGGAAGACCGAGAAGCAGAAGAACAAGAGGCTGCAGAACAAAGAGCAGAAGAACATTAAGCATAAGACTAAATATCAGAGCAAAAGATATTATCTAAATTATAAGCAGAAGAAGACTAAGCAGTGTATGGGGGTGAGTCCATTCCTCCTCGTGGTGCCCCTGGATAAAGCCTGATGCTGCAGGCCAAACTGAACGCGGACAAATGTAACTCTTTTGTGACAGGCAGAACGGAAGGTGTAATCTTGAAACTTTTATAGATAACAACTACGGGAATGCCTGTCACAAATAAGAATATGATGAAGAAGTTGAATACGAAAAAGATAATAGTTAAATAAAAAGAATATGAACAATGTAAGAAAAAAAATAATAGGTAGAAGATGAAGAAGATGAATAAGGTGAAGAAGTTGATGTCAAAGAAGCTGATGATGAGGATAATGAAGAAGAAAGTGTGGGAGAAGTAAAAAAGAAGGTGAAGGGCGTGGAAGTAGTGAAACATCAATATCTGGCAAAATAAATAAAAAATTAACATAGTAAAAATCTTTCTAACGCCGAACGTCATAAAAAAATATAAAAATACTGCTATTCTATTTGATTGGGCTAAACCTCTGTGCCTTTAATGTCTCCGCCACCTCCCCCAATACATCCTACATTACTCTTAGTTGTTTTCCTTCATGTAGAATTAACCTACAAGGAAAGAAAGGGTTTATTTTAATTCCGATATTTTCGTCCCATTGACTTGCATTGGGATCGGGTATCAGTATCGGATTAGATCCGATACTTTGACGGTATCGGCCGATACTTTCCGATACCGATACTTTCCGATATCGGAAGGTATCGCTCAACACTACTGATGAATGTTGTTTGAGTAAGAAGCAGATTTCTCTGATAAGACATATTACAATATTGCTTATTTTCATATGTACTACTGATGTATAAAATAAAAATTAAAACTACAGTTGCTCTTTAATAGAGATGAGCGAACCTTTCAAGGTTTGGCTTGGTTTGGCTCAGCGAATGACCTGATGTTCGACGAACAGTTCGTTGAACGTACCCGAACCCCATTTAATTCAATGGGAGGCAAAACCAAATGTATACACAACACCTTAAGTGGTGACATAAAGCTTCTCAAACAGCCAAAATTAAGGGAAGACACCAGAAAAAGTGGCAACAACTGACACAGCGTACAAATAGTATAATTGTGCAGAATGGATGAATGGGACAGGGCCTGGGACCAGCATTTCTATCTTAAACATTGATCATTAACAGGTGGATGAGTGACAGGTGTAGGGCTATGCTCTGAGAGGTCTTCCAAATTCAGGAAACATACATGAAGGAAACACAACTTGGAGTCTAAATATTTGGGATAAACACCAGGAAAAGTGGAATCAATTGACCCACAGTAGAAATTTGATAATGGCACAGCAGCAGTCTGCCATGGGCCATGCATGAGGTATCAGGGTCTGGCCCTGCATTAACAGCTTTGAATTGAATTTTTAATTATGACAAGGTGGGTAAGAGACCAGCGTATAGTTGCTTTAGTGGGAGAACTGATATCTCATGCAACAGCTCAATTTGTTTTTCCCAGCCATACTCAGGTGACCTAAATATCAGCATTGTTGATCACAAATGTTAGATACATTTAAGGGTAGTAACACAGGTAGTTGACTGATGAATTGACCCACAGTAGAACATTTTATGATGGTACCGAAGCAGACAGTACAGCAGGGCCTTGGTCAGCATTTAGAGATTTGAATTGAAGTTTCAATTAATATGAGGTGAGTGAAGGAGCAGTGTAAGTCTTTTTTGCTGGGAGCCCTGATACCTCATGCAGCAGCTGAAACTTTTTTTTCCCAGTCACAACCAGGTGGCACAAACATTAGATTTGTGGACTACTATAGGTAGAAAAATGTAAGGATAGTAAACACAGGTAGTTGACTAAAAGTAAGTGCAGGCCTGTCTGTCTGGGAGCTCTACTACGGCAGGCAACACACATGAAGGAGACCCAACTTGGATTCTCCACATTTCAAAAAAATGATTTTCGCACACCAATAAAGTGACATTAATTTACACACAGCAAAAACAGAATAATGGGCTTCAGACACCTCTTCTTTAACAGGCAACCCATCAGATGGAGACCCAACTTGGAGTTTCCACATTTAAAAAAAAGTTGTTTACAATATCAGTAGCAATAGCAGGCACAAAAGTCACGACAATAGTGTCAGAGACGGCAATAACATGAGATCAATGCATGACACTAAAAATGACAGCATTGCCTAGTCTGCCCAGTCTGTGACTGGGGTGCAAAAGTCATTGGAGATCCATGACTTGCTCAATTTGATGAAAGTTAGGTGGTCTATAGTTTCAAAGGACAGCTGAATGCCCTTAACTGTCAGGACACCACTAGCACCACTGAAGACATGTTCTAAAAGAACGCTGGCTGCTGGGCATGGCAAAACCTTCAAGGTCTGACAGGTGAGCTCAGGCCACTCTTCTGTTTTTGAAGAGCAAAATGCAAAAGGGTCCAAATTCCCCCTGATGGCATTGATATTGAGCTTGAGATACTACTGCACCACACTTTCCAGTCGTTTACAACATGCCAAACTTGTACTCTGCTCTACTGGTGCAGAGGCTCATCAAAAAATGTTCTAAATGAATCACAGAAATTGTTTATGCCATTTACGTTGCTGCTGTTTTGACTGGAACGCTTTGATGCTCCTGGGATTGGAAGTCTATAACTGCGATGCAAACTGTGTGACTCACTGCTGTCTTGGGGAAAGCTACTCTTAAGATTATCTACAAGCATGTTTTGATACTCCAGCATGCGCGCGTCTCTTCCCGGGGGGCATCTGGAAAAATTTACTCTTGTACCGTGGATCTAACAGAGTGGCAACCCAGTAGTTAGCACTCTTTCTAACCCTATCAATGCGGGCATTATGTTGAAGAGAGTGCATCAAGAAGGTGCCCATGTGTCAGCTACTTACATGAGATCCAAGTCCATGGTGTGTTAGTGGCGGGCTTGCTTCCTCCATCCCCTCTCACCAACCACAAACAACAGAGAGGGGATCATTATCCTCTATCTCCTGACTGTTTTGCTACCATCACCTCTTCCTCTTTGCCCTCCTCCACTTTTTCTTTTGTTGCTGTACCTTCAGTAACAGTTTTGTCTCATGCCTTGAGCCTACCTTCATAGCTGTAGTCCACCCTACCATGGCACCCACCTGTGCGAAGACAGTCCGTAACTTCGGACTGTCGGATTGTTATCCCTTGCACATCCTCTCCTGCTTTCACCTCTTCTACTGGGACCACCACCTCCTCCTACACATTATTCAAAGTGTGCTCCAGCATGTAGATCACCGGAATAGTGATGCTGATGGCATTGTCAGCACTAACCATCTTAGTAGCCATTTCGAAATTGTGTGGAAGGGTGCAGAGGTCCTTATCTGTGTCCACTCCGGAAACATGATTTGCACCACGTCCAGACTGCGTTTGTTCAGACTGTGCAAAAAGACATACTGCATCAGGGCTTGTTGATGCTGCCACTGTTGCTCAAACATGTGTAGAGTGGAATTGGGGATTTCAAAACTTGTGGAGCAGCCCCTTGACTGCCTGCCCTCACATCAACTAGAGTCACCCAGTTCCAAGTCAGAGAGATGTAACGCCCCTGCCTATGTTTGCTCATCCAGGTGTCAGTGGTGAAATGCACCCTGGCAGACATAGTAATGGCAACTGGGCAACTAGTACTGGGGTAATGCAACTGCCATTAACTTTCTAAACCATCTGTATCCAACATGCAGAAAGGCAGCATTTCTGTGGCCAATAAAATGGAGATGGTGGACTTCGACCTCTTAGTTTTGCCATTTGTAGGAGGAAACATTCTTTAACATGACCACAACTGCAAGACCGAGGGCTGGTTTCTGTGCTGAGAAAGGGTGGAGTAGGGTGAACACGATAAACTGCTGGACTGTGAATTGTTGTGAACTCTGTTTCCGGGCTCCCTCCTGTGGTCGTGAGTGGTACTGTGTGAGTTCTCTCTTTGGGCTCCCCCTGGTGGCTCTTTTTTGTTATTTTGCAGGTTTCTGGCTGGGATTAGCTGTCTCGTCATCTGCTAGTTAGGTTTCCTATTTAATCCACCTGGTCCTTCATTCCTTGCCTGTTGTCGTATTCAGTGCTATTCTGATTGCTCCTGTCTACATTCGTTATCAGTCTCTCCAAGAGAAGCTAAGTTTTGTTTGCTTATTTTTGCTCATCTGTGTTCAAGATGTTTCCTAGTATATGATGAGTTTTGTCCAGCTTGCTAATATGTGATTTCCCTGCTTGCTGGTGCTCTGGGGTGCTGAGTTGCTCCCCCCACATCGTTAGTTGGTGTGGGGGTTCTCGCATTCTCTGTGTGGATATTTTTGCATAGGGTTTTTTACTGACCGCACAGATCCCTTGCTATTTTCTGCTATCTAGCGTTAGCGGGCCTCATTTGCTTAACCTGTTTCATCTCTGTGTTTGTCTTTTCCTCTTAACTCACCGTTATTATTTGTGGGGGGCTTCTATATCTCTGGGGTTATTTCTCTGAGGCAAGTGAGGTCTTTACTTTCTCTTTAGGGGTAGTCAGTTTCTCAGGCTGTGAAGAGACGTCTAGGATTTCAGGAAACGTTCCACGGCTACCTATAGTGTGTGCGGTTAGGATCAGGTTTGCGGTCAGTCCAGTTACCACATCCCCAGAGCTCGTCCTATTTTCTTCTACTTAGCTGGTTAGATTTGTGATCCTAAGCCACTAGGATCATAACAGTGAATGAGATGATGCCAGGGATGTTATGGTGGATTGAGAAAGGTGTGGTGGTGTTGGTAAAACAAAAAAAGCAGGCATCTCCACTTCCGTAACAGCTGACGTACTCTCATTTACCCCAAATGTAGAGGGTAAACAAGTGGAGGTTCTGCGGCCGGGGACCTGTGTGAGAACACTTGGCATGGTGACGGAGGAGGAAAAAACATCAGATGTGGTTGATGTTACGGCCTGTGGTTGGTGAGGCCCACTAGTCCATATTATATTGCAGTATGATTCCCAAATGCATGTTGATCACGCATGTGCCAGTTCAGGCATGTAGTGGTCAAATTATTTACATTTTTGCCTCTACTGAGTCATTTTTTTTTCAAAGATGGCAGATAACGTTAGTTGGGTCATCCTTTGTGGTCTCTGAGGATGCAGTGCAGTGTTGTGGCTGCATAACTCCATGTTTGTGCGGCAAGCTGCAACATAACCTCTTTATCTCCCTCCTCTTTCACCTCCTCTGCTGAGCTACTCAGCTGCGTGGCTCTGGGTGCACACCAAGTGGGATCTACAACCTAATCATCATCCTCTCTGATCTCCCACTCCTCGCCCTGAAAGTCACCATCCTCCTCTTACTGCCCTTACAACAAAGAACAGTACATGTGTACCTCTGGTGTCTGTCTCATCAGTATAACCTCCACCACCGAGGTTAATGTCTGGTGACAAGGGTCTGGATTCTGCTTGAACCCTACTTTGTTTGACCTCGGATCCAACAGGAAAAGATTTTGGGCAACAGTTCAGATGCTTTCGTCATCTGGATTCTGTGAATCTTTGGAGCAGACCCCTGATGCCCATGGAATAGAATGTGTGAACAGTTCTATAGACTGACCCATCTGTGGATCCCCACAGTTGTGATGCAGGGGGAAATCGGAGTAATTGGGGTGCTGTTGTGAACTCTGTGTTCAGGCTCCCTCTTGTGGTCACTGGTGGTATGGTGTGACTTTTGCTTTGGGCTCCCCCTGGTGGCTTTGCCCGTTATCCTGCTGGTCTCTGGCTATCAGCTGGTTCGTTATCCTCTGGGAGGTTCCTATATAGCTCTGTTTTACTTCCACTTGTTGCCGGCTGTCGATGTAATCAGTGCTACTCAGATTCCTTCTGACTACCTTGCTCCCAGTCCATCCAGGATAAGCTAAGTTTTGTTTGCTCATTTTTTTGATCAGCAGTGTTTATCATGTTTTCTGTTCCAGCTTGCTAAAATGTAATTCCCTCGCTTGCTGGTTGCTCTAGTGGGCTGAGTTTCTCCCCACACACCGTTAGTTGGTGTGTGGGTTCTTGAAATCTCAGGATGGATATTTTGTAAGGGTTTTTATTTGATCGCATAGACCCCTGCTCTATTTTCTGCTTTCTAGTACTAGTGGGCCTCTTTTGCTGAATCTGATTTCATCCCTATGTATGTGCCTTCTTCTTACTTCACCGTTAATATTTGTTGGGGGCTTCTATATCTTTGGGGATTATTTCTCTGGAGGCAAGCGAGGTCTTTCTTTCTCTTTAGGGGTAGCTAGTTCCTCAGGCTGGCTCGAGACGTCTAGGAATTTTTTAGGCACGTTCACCGGCTACCTCTAGTTGTTTTGGATAGGTTCAGATTTGCGATCAGTCCAGTTACCATCTCCCTAGAGCTCCTCCTTAGTTTAATCACTTGCTGATCTATTTGTGATCCTCAGCCACTAGGGATCATAAGTACAGCCGGCCCGCAAAGTGTTAATTGCATGGCAGAAGCAGGAGAAAAGAAGCCTTGAGAATTTTTTTTTTCTTGTTGTTGCCGTGTGTCTAGCTGCTGTGCTAGCTTCTCTCCTCCTCTTAATCTTGGTGTGGCTCTGAGTTCAGCTGCTGACATGGATGTCCAGAGCTTGGCTTCCAGTCTGGATCATCTTGCTGCTAGAGTTCAGAGTATTCAGGATTTTGTTGTTCACAGTCCTATGTCTGAGGCTAGGATACCTATTCCGGAGTTGTTTTCTGGAGATAGATCTAGGTTCCTAAATTTTAAGAACAATTGTAAGTTGTTTCTTTCTTTGAAATCTCGTTCCTCTGGTGATGCCGTTCAGCAAGTTAGGATTATTATTTCCTTTTTGCGTGGTGACCCTCAAGATTGGGCCTTCGCATTGGCGCCAGGGGATCCTGCATTGCTCAGTGTGGATGCATTTTTTCTGGCCCTTGGATTGCTCTATGAGGAACCTAATCTTGAGAACCAGGCTGAAAAAGCGTTATTGGCCCTCTCGCAGGGGCAAGATGAAGCAGAGGTGTACTGCCAGAAATTTCAGAAATGGTCGGTGCTTACTCAGTGGAATGAGTGTGCCCTGGCTGCAAATTTCAGGAAAGGTCTTTCTGAAGCCATTAAGAATGTCATGGTGGGGTTTCCTACGCCTGCAGGTCTGAATGAGTCAATGACTCTGGCCATTCAGATTGATCGGCGGTTGCGGGAGCGCAAACCTGTGCACCATTTGGCGGTGTCTTCTGAACAGACACCTGAATCTATGCAATGTGACAGAATTCTGACCAGAAGTGAACGGCAAAATTATAGACGGCAAAATGGGTTGTGCTTTTACTGTGGTGACTCAGCTCATGTTATCTCAGCATGCTCTAAGCGCAAAAAAAAGGTTGATAAATCTGTCACCATTGGTACTTTACAGCCTAAGTTCTTTTTGTCTGTTACCCTGATTTGTTCCCTGTCATCTTACCCGGTTAATGCCTTTGTAGATTCAGGTGCTGCCCTGAGTCTGATGGATTGGTCATTTGCCCGATGCTGTGGTTTTGATTTGGAGCCTTTAAAATTCCCTATTCCACTAAGGGGAATTGACTCTACGCCATTGGCTACGAATAGACCTCAGTACTGGACACAAGTGACCATGTGCATGACTCCTGTTCATCAGGAGGTGATTCGCTTTCTTGTATTGCATAATTTGCATGATGTTGTCGTGTTGGGTCTACCATGGTTGCAGACTCATAATCCAGTCCTGGATTGGAACGCTATGTCTGTGTCAAGTTGGGGTTGTCAGGGAATTCATGGTGACGCTCCTGTGGTGTCAATTGCTTCGTCCACTCCTTCTGAAGTCCCTACGTTTTTGTCAGACTACCAGGATGTATTTGAGGAGCCCAAACTCAATTCTCTACCTCCTCATAGGGACTGTGATTGTGCTATAAATTTGATTCCTGGTAGTAAGTTTCCTAAGGGACGACTTTTCAATTTATCTGTGCCGGAGCATGCTGCCATGCGGAGTTATATAAAGGAGTCTTTGGAGAAGGGACATATTCGCCCGTCCTCTTCCCCTCTTGGTGCGGGATTCTTTTTTGTGGCTAAGAAGGATGGTTCCCTGAGACCTTGTATTGATTATCGCCTTTGGAATAAAATCACGGTCAAATTTCAGTATCCTTTGCCATTGTTAACTGATTTGTTTGCTCGCATTAGGGGGTCTAGTTGGTTCACCAAGATAGATCTTTGTGGTGCGTATAACCTTGTGCGTATAAAACAGGGTGATGAATGGAAAACTGCATTTAATACGCCTGAAGGCCATTTTGAGTACCTGGTGATGCCTTTTGGACTTTCTAATGCTCCTTCAGTCTTTCAGTCCTTTATGCACGACATCTTCCGTGAATATCTGGATAAGTTTATGATTGTGTATCTGGATGATATTCTGTTTTTTTCGGATGATTGGGAGTCTCATGTTAAGCAGGTCAGGATGGTCTTTCAGGTCCTGTGTGACAATGCTTTATTTGTGAAGGGCTCAAAATGTCTTTTTGGAGTCCAGAAGATTTCTTTTTTGGGTTTCATTTTTTCTCCTTCTACTATTGAGATGGACCCAGTCAAGGTTCAGGCTATTCATGACTGGACGCAGCCTACATCGGTTAAGAGTCTTCAGAAGTTCTTGGGTTTTGCTAATTTTTACCGTCGCTTCATAGCTAATTTTTCTGGTGTTGTTAAGCCTTTGACGGATTTGACCAAGAAAGGTTCTGATGTGACTAATTGGTCCTCTGCGGCTGTGGAGGCCTTTCGGGAGCTGAAGCGTCGGTTTTCTTTGGCTCCGGTCTTATGTCAGCCAGATGTCTCACTTCCCTTCCAGGTGGAGGTTGATGCTTCCGAGATTGGAGCGGGGGCTGTTTTGTCGCAGAGAAGCTCCGATGACTCTGTGATGAAGCCATGTGCTTTCTTTTCAAGAAAGTTTTCGCCTGCCGAGCGGAATTATGATGTCGGTAATCGGGAGTTGTTGGCTATGAAGTGGGCATTTGAGGAGTGGCGACATTGGCTCGAGGGAGCTAAGCATCGTGTGGTGGTCTTGACTGATCACAAGAATTTGATTTATCTCGAGTCGGCCAAGCGGCTGAATCCCAGACAGGCTCGTTGGTCGTTGTTTTTCTCTCGTTTTGATTTCGTGGTTTCGTACCTGCCTGGTTCGAAGAATGTGAAGGCTGATGCTCTTTCTAGGAGTTTTGTGCCTGACTCTCCTGAAGATTCAGAGCCGGCTGGTATTCTTAGAGAAGGGGTGATTTTGTCTGCCATCTCCCCAGATTTGTGACGCGTGCTGCAAGAGTTTCAGGCGGATAGACCTGATCGCTGTCCACCGGAGATACTGTTTGTCCCGGATAGATGGACCAACAGAGTCATCTCCGAGGTTCATTCTTCGGTGTTGGCGGGCCATCCTGGAATATTTGGTACCAGAGACTTGGTGGCCAGGTCTTTTTGGTGGCCTTCCTTGTCGCGGGATGTGCGTTCCTTTGTGCAGTCTTGTGGAATTTGTGCTCGGGCTAAGTCTTGCTGTTCTCGAGCCAGTGGTTTGCTGTTACCTTTGCCTGTCCCGAAGAGGCCTTGGACGCACATTTCCATGGATTTTATTTCAGATCTCCCTGTCTCTCAGAGAATGTCTGTCATCTGGGTGGTGTGTGATCGTTTTTCTAAGATGGTCCATTTGGTGCCCTTGCCTAAGTTGCCTTCCTCCTCCGAGTTGGTTCCACTGTTTTTTCAAAATGTGGTTCGTTTGCACGGGATTCCTGAGAACATTGTTTCTGACAGAGGATCCCAGTTTGTGTCTAGATTTTGGCAGACCTTTTGTGCTAAATTGGGCATTGATTTGTCTTTTTTGTCGGCCTTCCATCCTCAGACGAATGGCCAAACCGAGCGAACTAATCAGACCTTGGAGACTTATTTAAGATGTTTTGTTTCTGCTGATCAGGATGACTGGGTTACTTTTTTGCCGTTGGCCGAGTTTGCCCTTAATAATCGGGCTAGTTCTGCTACTTTGGTTTCTCCTTTCTTTTGTAATTCGGGGTTTCATCCTCGTTTTTCCTCGGGTCAGGTGGAGCCTTCTGACTGTCCTGGAGTGGATGTTGTGGTTGATAGGTTGTATCAGATTTGGAATCATGTGGTGGACAATTTGAAGCTGTCTCAAGAGAAGGCTCAGCTCTTTGCCAACCGCCGTCGCTGTGTGGGTCCCCGACTTTGCATTGGGGACTTGGTGTGGTTGTCTTCTCGCTTCGTTCCTATGAAGGTCTCCTCTCCTAAGTTCAAGCCTCGGTTTATCGGTCCTTATAAGATTCTGGAAGTCCTTAGCCCTGTGTCATTTCGTCTGGACCTCCCAGCATCATTTGCTATTCATAATGTGTTCCATCGCTCGATGTTGCGGAGGTATGTGGTGCCTGTGGTTCCTCCGGTTGAGCCTCCTGCCCCGGTGCTGGTTGAGGGAGAATTGGAATACGTGGTGGAGAAGATCTTGGATTCTCATATTTCTAGACGGAGGCTCCAGTATTTGGTTAAATGGAAGGGCTATGGTCAGGAGGATAATTCTTGGGTTGTCGCCTCTGATGTTCATGCAGCCGATTTGGTTTGTGCATTCCATGTGGCTTGCTGGTTGCTCTAGTGGGCTGAGTTTCTCCCCACACACTGTTAGTTGGTGTGTGGGTTCTTGAAATCTCAGGATGGATATTTTGTAAGGGTTTTTTATTGATCGCATAGACCCCTGCTCTATTTTCTGCTTTCTAGTACTAGTGGGCCTCTTTTGCTGAATCTGATTTCATCCCTATGTATGTGCCTTCTTCTTACTTCACCGTTAATATTTGTTGGGGGCTTCTATATCTTTGGGGATTATTTCTCTGGAGGCAAGCGAGGTCTTTCTTTCTCTTTAGGGGTAGCTAGTTCCTCAGGCTGGCTCGAGACGTCTAGGAATTTATTAGGCACGTTCACCCGCTACCTCTAGTTGTTTTGGATAGGTTCAGATTTGCGATCAGTCCAGTTACCATCTCCCTAGAGCTCGTCCTTAGTTTAATCACTTGCTGATCTATTTGTGATCCTCAGCCACTAGGGATCATAACAGGGTGCCACCTCTGAAGATTGTACTGTGTGTGATATAAGGTGGAGAAAGAGGAGGAGAAACAACTTGATGCAGCGTTTCCCATCCACTGGAGCACATGATCTTTCTGAGCCTCATCTGCAAGGCGTACCACTGCATGACTACCAAAGAAACGGAGTCAAGTAGCCCATCCAGTAACAGATGTTGTCAGTTGTCTTCGGACAGGATGAGCTGGTGTTTGCTCAGTTGAGATTTCAGTAACATTAACACCTAACCGACGTACACATTGAACACCAAGCCTATTTCCCTTTCCATTACAACCTCACTTTTTTTTCCACTCATGTTGCATGTACCCTTCCCCTCTTTTAATCAGCTGTTTCATATCCTTAGGCCTAGACCTGTCAGTTAACTGTCACTAAATGAACAATCACTATTTATTTTCTTAGATAGTGTGCAACACTATTAGCCTTAACAATTTTGCTTAGCAAATGGGGCCTACTTACTAATTTATGAGGTAATAACTCTGGAATGCCTTAATGGATTCCACTGATTCTCAGACTGTTTCCTCAAGATATTTTGTATTTCATGGCAGGAGTAAAATTTGTTCAATACGACTTGCAATCATTTGTCAAAATATCAAACATTTGGAGACAATTTAGAAAATTTCACAATTTTCAAACTTTTCATTTTTATGCCCTTAAACCAAAGAGCTATGTCACACAAAATAGTTAATCAATAACATTTCCCACATTTCTATTTTACATCAGAACAATTTTTTTTAGGACGTTAGATGGGCTAAAATCAGACCAGTGATTTTTCATTTTTACACCAAAATTTACCGAACCATTTTTTTAGGGACCACATCATGTTGAAGTAACTTTGAGGGGTCAATATGACAGAAAATATCTTTTTTTTTTATTTTAGCATGCATAGTAGGAGAAAATGGACCCCATAATTTGTTTTGCAATTTCTCCTGAGTACGCCGATAACCCCATGTGTGCCCTAATGTGTCTAAACAGTGGAAACCCCCAAGTGACCCTATTTTGAAAATCAAACCCCTCAAGGAATATATCTAGAGGCATAGTCTTGTAGTAATGATTATAATGCTTTTGATTTTGCTGGTATATGAATTTATAATATGGTGCTATTTGTAAGTTGTGTGGAGTACATCAGACTATAAAAGTGTGTTGTGTCAACAGGATAAAAATAAATTTTATTAATTTGTAGACGTGAGCTACTCTTTGAAGCAATCCTTAATGCAAAGGCCAGGTCTCTCAGGGCTGGTTTCATAATGGTAAATTGTGTCCTTTCGGATTTCCCTCTTGGAGCATACTCTGCACTGTTTTTGAGATTTTCCCTTCTTTGCTGTTTGGGGAACCTCTCCTGGAAAATGTTGACATGGGACAATACAGGTATTATCAGTTTTAGAAGCACTGGGACCCTCACCTTCTTGAGTGCCAAACATTAGGGACTTGATGACTACCTCCTGAGACTGAAGGAATGTCCCCCTATTGCCTGCAGATCGAAACAGCACAAACGCATTACACAGTGCCATCTGTGCATGGCCAATTTTTTGTACCATACTTTAGCTTTTTACATAATACTGTATGGTTTGAGGACTTTATCTATGAGATCTACACCTTTCAGGTACTTATTATAATCCAAGATACAATTCGGCTTAGGGACTAGTGTTGTGGTACCTTGGTGTAATGATTATAAGGGATAACTCAGGAGACTCTTTGCATGGAACAAGACAACTACAGGACACAGTTTTATAAGTGGTAAAGTCTATATTATCACACTGTGATTCAAACAGGTGCAGAGAGAAACTCAAGTCCACAACACTTGGTGTAAATATAAACACAGCTTAACAGTCTATAGGAAACTTCAGACGAAAGTGCAATCATGCAGAAAGTCTGTGAAGCACAATTATTCTTGAGGATACTTGACACGAATAAGTCCTTGGTAGTCCAAACACAGATAGATATGCTTATAAGGCAGTTCAAGTAATATCTTAGCACAACCAGGGAGGCCTGGGTAAAAGTCTCAGGTTTAAGCAGAGCAGCAACAGCTTACATGTTCAGCAAATGCAGATGGAAACAAACACAAGCAGCCAGATGGAGGATTACTTGAAACCGATGTATGCAGCAGAAACTCAGAGCTGAGTAGCAGGATCTCCACACAGGTTCACAGGAGCAGGTGCAGGTGCAAAGCCAGGGAGTCGCCAGGGTGGAGCTGGATGCAAGGCAGAATACTCTAGCACAGGCTAAAGGCTGGGGTGGAGTTATATAGCAGGAAGACACAGTGCACATGAGACCAAAGACGCCATCTTGGAAAAGGGCAGTAATGCACAAAAGGTAATCAAAATGTTCAGAGTCCTGACACTTGGACAGTGACATGGGAGCTGTTGTCACAGTGTATAAGATAAACTCATCCCTTTTGTCCTTATACTTGACCACCAGCATGTTGTCACTGTATTGGGTTCTGCTTTCACCCTTTCTCAGTAGTTGCCCAATTAGTGGCTTAGTGGGTCTCGCTGATTTTTTCGCACTGTGCCACATGCAACTGTACCTCTGACAGAAAGGGTGTGGAAAAGTGTGATGCTGGTGTAAAAGTTATCAATGTCTCCTTATCCAGCAGTGGATCCAGCAATTCCCACACAATTTTCTCACTCACCCCCAGGACAGAGGTGCATTCAGGGGGGCTAATCTGGGTGTCTTTCCCTTTGTAGACTTTAAATCTGTGGGTGTACCCTGAGGTACTCTTGCACAGCTTGTACAGTTTAATTCCATACCAGGCCCTCTTACTGGGCAGGTATTGTCATAAGTTTAGCCTCCTTTTGAAATGAACCATAGAATTATCTATAGTGATATCCCTTCAGGGGGTTGTACGCCTCAGCAAATTTTCTGCTGAAGTGTTCACCTACTGGCCAAATTTTGTATAGACGATCAAAGTTAGGATCATCTCGGGGAGGACTCTGCTCATTATCACTATAAAGCAAAAATTTTTGGATCGCTTCAAAGCTTGTCCTTGCCATGGCCATACAGAATACCGGTGTGCTGTAGAGAATATCAGTACTCCAGTATTGCTGAATGTCAGGTTTTCTGACTAAACAAATATGCAACACAAGTTCCCAAAATGTAATAATCTCTGCGGCATTTACAGGGGTCCATCTGGCGTATGATGATGCGGGATTTTGGGTGAAAAAATTGATGGGCATAAAAACTGATCTGGGTCGCCATGAAATTTATTATTTCCTGACTGAAAAAGAATTTGAAAAAGTAAATTTCAGTTAGGCCTGTAACATCAAATTTGATTCCTGAGCTTCTGATGAAATCAAGAATAGCAGGCTGATAATTTTCAGGTGGTGCAGTACATATGGAATTGATTGTTGTAGGGGTTGCCTGTTTCCTAGGGCACCTTGCTGGGGGTTCCTCCTCACTAGATAAGAAAGAGGAAGAAGAGGAATAGAGGAATGTGGGATCTTTGTCATTGGCGGAATGCATGTCAAAAGCAAGGAAAGCATACGCCTCATCTGGTGAATAGCGTCTTGACGAAAAGAACCATTTATATTTCATTTTTCAGAACACTAGGGATGTGTGTGTAAGTGGTGCTTTTACATGTGTTTTGTGTGGGGCTTGTGTAAAGAGTACTTTTTATTATAAAAATTACAGAGAAAAAAGTACAGAGAAAAAAGAAAAAAAAAGGAAAAAAGAAAAATTTTGAAGAAAACAGGTGTAAATTCAGATGTGAAAAAAGTTTGTATAAAAAAAACATGACTTTCACTACACTAATGCCCTACCTATAAATTTACGAGATTACTAATCTTTATTTATTTATTTTTTTTAAATAAAAACGTAAGTCACGAACAATGCAACGAATGTTCCCCTAATGTCACAGGTGTGTCAGGTGTGACAGACAGTCATTCTGGATTCGGCTCGTAGAAGGTCATTGCATTTGGCACTGAAGGCACATTCTGGATCTTGCATCTCTGCTGTGGAGTGATATCCTTTTCACTCAAGGATCTAGCAGTGATCTCCACTGTTTGATGCTGTTTAATACACCCTTGCTGGATGTTTAAATACCTTTAGTCGCTTCAGCAAGGTGCCAGTGGAAGTTCTATTTATCTCTGTCTGTTGGAAGTGTTAGAAGTCAACTAGTTTCTTCTTGGAGATTCTTGGAGGATTGCTGGCGTGAGTTCTCTTGTGTCATCGCAAGCTAAGTGTATTCCCTTATTTGTCTTCCTGCCTTGTTGTAGTGGGAGCTGACTAGAGCCTACCCCGACCCTCCCTATCCAGGATATATCACTAGGGGCAGTCAGGGATTAGGTTCCTGCTTGGCGATATGAGCGGAACCTATTTGAAGACTTTAGGACAGACAAGGTATTGCTAGATCTGCCTAGGGGTCTTCACTCCCCAATTTCTTAGTGTTTGTGCACTTCCCATTGTTGTGCACATAGCTTCTCCCTCACCCAGCATGACACCTAATGCAGTCGCTAAAAATGTACTCAATCTAAACAATTTGTCAAGACTCCCAGGGGTAACTACTGCCGGTAGGGTACTCGCCGCAGTAAGGCTAGATTAAAATTGCGTTAGGGCAATCTGTTTAACTGGTCCGTACTAAGCGGCACTAACGCTATGTAATGGATCCGTTAACGCACCCATTGCCATACATTATCGTAATGCATCCTAATGCATGTCAAAATCGGCATCCGTTTAACAGATCCATTAAACGGATGGCACTAACGCCATGTGAACCTAGCCTAAGGGAGCCCAGGGCAGAATGGCAGAGAACTCACCGGGTAGCAAGCAGGACTTGAACCATGTGACAGAGGGGGAGTGGCCAGGGGCAGAGCCAGGTGCCAATGTGTAAAGGAGGTGAACGGCGATGGAGAGTAGTCAAACGTGCCGAGGTCAATAACTAGCAAGCAAGCGAGGTACTGGAGGGTGAGACAGAAGGATAGTCAGTTGGAAGCCGGAGATCAGAAAGCCGAGAAAGCGAATGAATAGAAACACAAAGAAGGGAAGCCAAGATAATCAAACTCCTGCAGGAGTCTAAGAAGAACCGTTCCAGTACAAATAATTTACCTGGAGGTTTACTACCAGGAGCCCGGGTTTGGGCCTCCAAAATCTCTCTATGCAAATTGGATGAGAGTTCAGCCACCACTATTCCTAGCTGAACAATGGAGGAGTGAGATTCTGCAGGGGACACAGAATCAAAGCTTCGGGATAAAGCATCAGCCTTAATATTTTAAGATCTCGGGCGGAATGTGATGGTAAATTGAAATCGAGAAAAAAAAAACGCCCACCGAGCCTGTCTGGGAGTCAATCTCTTGGCAGAGTCGATACAGGCCAAATTTTTATGATCAATTATGACTGTAATGGTGTGGACGGCTCCCTCCAGGAAATGACTCCATTCTCCAAAAGCCAACTTAACCGCCAACAATTCTCTATTGCCGACATCATAATTTCTCTTGGCCAGAGAGAATTTTTTAGAAAAGAAGGCACACAGGTTCAGATTAGTGAGTGTGGAAGGACCCTGAGACAAAACTGCCCCCACCCCCACCTTAAAAGCATCAACCTCTTGACGGATAGGGCTGTACACTCCCTGACTGTCACGGGGAGACTAGGTGGGCAAGAGCTAATAACCCGGGCCCCTGCAATTTCCCTCAGACTAGGGAAACCCTGACTGACCCTCTACCAAGAGTTTACACTGATGGTGTGCATGTCTAGGCCTCGACCCTCACCCTGTCTCCTGTTTCAACCCTAGGCTGAAACCACCGCCCACCCCCCAGTGAAAAGATCATACACCAATACCCACAGTTAGAACAGACAAGGATAACGGAAAATATACACCACGCCGCAGTCACTCAGGAATACACTATAAATGCGCAGGGCAAAATAAATACAAATATAGGAAGGAGTAAATAAGACAAAGGGAAAAACACTGTTATGACCCCAGTGGACAGGGTCTCAGAGGAACGTGTAAGTCTGCAAGATACAAAAATCCAGCTCATAGGGCTGTGGTAACTGGGTTGACCAAATAGCTACTCCTAACGCCAACACTAGAAGTAGCCGGGGATCATGCCTACGGTGATCGCTAGATGACTCGCGCCAGCCGGAGAATCTAACTACCCCTAGGAGAAGAAAACAAAGACCTCTCTTGCCTCCAGAGAAAGGGACCCCAAAGCAAGATACAAGCCCCCCACAAATAATAACGGTGAGGTAAGAGGAAATGACAAACACAGAAATGAACCAGGTTCAGCAAAGAAAGGCCAGCTTACTAATAGCAGAATAAAGCAAGATAACTTATCTGGTCAACAAAAACCCTATAAAAATCCACGCTGGAGATTCAAGAACCCCCGAACCGTCTAACGGTCCGGGGGGAGAACACCAGCCCCCTAGAGCTTCCAGCAAAGGTCAGGATACAGATAGGAACAAGCTGGACAAAAATACCAAACAAAACAAAAGCAAAAAGCAAAGAAGCAGACTTAGCTTGAAAAACAGGAACCAGGATCAGAGGACAAGAGCACAACAGATTAGCTCTGAATTCAACGATGCCAGGCAAAGAACTGAAGGTCCAGAGAGCTTATATAGCAACGCCCCTGAACTAACGGCCCAGGTGAGCATATAGGAGAAGACAGAAGCTCCAGTGTAAAATCACTAATGACCACTAGAGGGAGCAAAACGCAAATTCACAACAGTACCCCCCCCTTAGTGAGGGGTCACCGAACCCTCACCACGACCACCAGGGCGATCAGGATGAGCGGCGTGAAAGGCACGAACTAAATCAGCCGCATGAACATCAGAGGCGACCACCCAGGAATTATCTTCCTGACCATAGCCCTTCCAATTGACCAGGTACTGAAGCCTCCGCCTGGAGAGACGAGAATCCAAGATCTTCTCCACCACGTACTCCAACTCACTGTTATGACCCCAGTGGACAGGGTCTCAGAGGAACGTGTAAGTCTGCAAGATACAAAAATCCAGCTCATAGGGCTGTGGTAACTGGGTTGACCAAATAGCTACTCCTAACACTAGAAGTAGCCGGGGATCATGCCTACGGTGATCGCTAGATGACTCGCGCCAGCCGGAGAATCTAACTACCCCTAGGAGAAGAAAACAAAGACCTCTCTTGCCTCCAGAGAAAGGGACCCCAAAGCAAGATACAAGCCCCCCACAAATAATAACGGTGAGGTAAGAGGAAATGACAAACACAGAAATGAACCAGGTTCAGCAAAGAAAGGCCAGCTTACTAATAGCAGAATAAAGCAAGATAACTTATCTGGTCAACAAAAACCCTATAAAAATCCACGCTGGAGATTCAAGAACCCCCGAACCGTCTAACGGTCCGGGGGGAGAACACCAGCCCCCTAGAGCTTCCAGCAAAGGTCAGGATACAGATAGGAACAAGCTGGACAAAAATACCAAACAAAACAAAAGCAAAAAGCAAAGAAGCAGACTTAGCTTGAAAAACAGGAACCAGGATCAGAGGACAAGAGCACAACAGATTAGCTCTGAATTCAACGATGCCAGGCAAAGAACTGAAGGTCCAGAGAGCTTATATAGCAACGCCCCTGAACTAACGGCCCAGGTGAGCATATAGGAGAAGACAGAAGCTCCAGTGTAAAATCACTAATGACCACTAGAGGGAGCAAAACGCAAATTCACAACAAAACACCACCAGCAACGATACTCCAACTACTAGCTCACCACTCCAGACCAAGATAACAACGCACAAGCTAGAAGCTATAATCGGCGACGCCCAATGTTCAGGAGAACTATTTAAAGGCAATGGGCATGGCCCAGCTTCCAATCCGAGCATCAGGTAAATTAACCCCGGACCAGCTAGATAAAATCTAGCCGACGCCAATGAGCACATAGTGGTCAAAAGCGGAATTACTGCTGTATGTCAAACGACCTAGTCTGAACAGCGTCCGACATGACACTGACAGAAGTTATGTCGCTTATCCATGTTATGTAAATAAAAGCTTATAACCTGACGTTAAATTCATCCATTGGTTGTATAAATTATTCTTTTGAAAGCTGAAACCCTTCGAAATGTGGTTTAGGTTAAGAAAATAAATTGGCATCAATGCAGAAATATTGATCAGTTAATGGACACAGAATGGTCAGATTTTGGCAAAACAAAAGTTTTGTCACCCACAGAAAGTAATGTGATATTCAAACAAATAATTAACTTAAAATGCAAATATATGTTGCATAACATTGGTGAATGAAGTTGTGGTGCTATTTAGAGTCATATTTAATATTTTGTGTGACTTCCATGAGCTTGAAGGACTGCATTGATGCGGTTCAACAATGATTCATACAATTTATTAAGTCATCAGAAATAGCAAAGAATGCAGTCTTACATGCCTCCCATAGTTTAAACACAGGAGCTGAAATAAAACATTTTTTTAGTGTCATGAAATAATTTTTTGCAGCCACGGACCAATTTTTCACATCAGCCCCTTCGAGGGTGAGGTCCGTCAAAGGCTTTACCACCTGTGAAAAACCCTTAATTAACTTCCTATAGAAGTTAGCAAAGCCCAAAAATCGCTGCAACCCCTTCAAGTCATGAGGCTGCACCCAATCCATAATAGCCTGAACCTTTTAGGATCCATGCGGAATCCCTCCCCTGACACAATTAAAACCAGAAAAGAAAGTTCTTGCACAAAAAATGAACATTTTTCCAGTTTAGGATATAAATGATTCTCCCTGAGCCTCCTAAGAACTATACGCAGATGATGCAAGTGGGTTTGGCTGTCCACTGAGTACACTAAAATGTCACCCAGGTAGGTGACCACATAACGCCCAATTAGGTCAGAGAAAATAACATTCATGAAATTTAGAAAAATGGCAGGAGTGTTAGTGAGACCAAAGGACATAACTAAGTTTTCAAACAGTCCCTCAGTCGTCAGGAATGCTGTTTTCCATTCATCCCCTTCCCGGATCCTTACGTATAAGGTTATAAGCCTGTTGTGAATTCCGTTCTTGGGCTCCCTCCGGTGGTTGTAAATGGCACTTTTGTAAATTCTGCCCTTGGGCTCCCTCCGGTGGTTTTAAGTGGAACTGCTGCTCCTTGGATTTAGCTTAGCAGCTGCTTCCACTGATCGTCTCTCCTGCTCTGCTATTTAGCCTGGCTCTGATCTTCAGCCTGTGCCAGCTGCCAATGTTTCTTGGTTGGATTCAGATCTCTCCTTGGATTTCCTTGTTAGTCGGTCCAGTTCAGCAAAAGATAAGTCCTTGCATGTTCATTTGTTGTCCACTTGTTGTGGACTTAATCATTCAGATCATTTTATGTTTGCTCTAGTCCAGCTTGTGAGTATTCCATATTCAGTTAAGCTGGAAGCTCTGGGGAAGCAGATTTGCCCTCCACACCGTTAGTCAGGTGTGGAGATTTTTTGTAAACTCTGTGATGGAATTTTCTAGCTTTTAATACTGACCGCACAGTATTCCTTCCTATTCTGTCTATCTAGTTAGAAGTGGCCTCCTTTGCTAAATCCTGATTTCATTCTGTGTATGTCATTTCCCTCTCTACTCACAGTTCATATTTGTGGGGGGCTGTCTGTCCTTTGGGAATTTTCTCTGAGGCAAGATAGCTTTCCTGTTTCCATCTTTAGGGGTAGTTAGCTCTCCGGCTGTGACGAGATGTCTAGGGAGTGACAGGAACAATCCACGGCTACTTCTAGTGTTGTGTTAGGTTCAGGAACTGCGGTCAGTAAATGTACCATCTCCTCAGTGCTCGTCCATGTTGCTCCTTAACCACCAGGTCATAAAATAAGCCCCTCGAAAATCGAGCTTAGAGAACCATTTGGCTTCAGGGAGTTGGTTAAATAAATCGGGGATCAGGGGAAGAGGATCCGTGTTTTTTACCGTAATCTTGTTCAGTTCCCGAAAAATCGAGGCACGGCTGCAAACCACCATCTTTCTTGTTTACGGAAAATAACCCTGCTGCCACAGGTGACAGAAGGCCGAATATGCCCCTTGCGGAGACTCTCTTCTATGTACTCCTTCATGGCTTGATGCTCAAGCCTGGAAAAATTAAATAGCCTTGGGTAACTTGGCTCCCGGGACTAAATCAATGGCACAATCGAAAGGTCTATGTGGTGGAAGCGCTTCAGCCTCGCTTTCGGAAAACACATCTTCAAAGTCATCCAGGTATTCCAGAACCTCAGATGACACAGATACAGATTTTACAGGGGTGACAAGAGGTACCAGGTTACAACATATACAGTTTTCCTTACATCCCCACTAAGTTATCTCCCCATCACCCAATCAATGATAGGATTATGGCATTGAAGCCAAGGCATTCCTAGTACCAGTCCAGGAGGCAAATTATCTAGAACAAAACAACTTAATTTTTCCACAAGAGAAGAACCCACTTTCAGAGAAAAAACTTCAGACATTAAACAAATTCTGTCCCAGGTGAGAGGAGATGAGTCAATAGCAAAAATTTCATCCGGGCATTGATCAGGTTAACGGTAGAACCGCAGTGAACAAAGGCGGTGGTCATAATAGGACTGCCAGCAAGTTCCAATTCTACCTGAAGCAAAATTTTAGCAAGTGAGGAAAAATGTACCTGGTAATTTGGGTAACTTCCTCGATCATCACCCAGTCTTAGGTGTTTCACGAAGGCTTAGCAGAAGGACAAGAGGGACAGGCCCTTTTCCAATGTCCAGAGGCTCACAGTAAAAGCATAGCTGGTTGTCTCTGCCGTGTCTTCTCTCTCTTTCCATCATCGAGATAGCCCCAACCTCCATGGGCTCAGGGATGGATGCAGTGTCACACAGGTTGGAGTATAATAAGGTCTCCTGCTGCATCACTCCTCTTGCACGGAGCTTCCGGTCCATATGGACCGCCTATGTCATGGCATCCTCCAGGATATTGGGGGAGAGTGTAAAGCCAGAGTGTCCTGTAAACAGTCGGACAGGCCCTTGCGGAACAACCCCCTAAGGGCAGCATCATTCCAGGATACTTCAGCGGACCAGCGTCTAAACTCAGAGCAGAACCGTTTGGCTGAGTGCCTCTCCTATGTCACACTCATCACCTTATCCTCTGCCAGACACACTCTATCAGGCTCATTGTAAATGCACCCCAAAACCTCAAAGAACAGGTTTACCAACATAAGTTCAGGGGCAGGCAAACGGCATCAAAGAGTAGTCAAACATGCCGAGTTCAATAACTAGGAGACAAGCGAGGTACTGGAGGGTGAGATAGAAGGATAGTCTTGTGGAAGCTGGAGGTCAGAAAGCCGAGTAAGCGAATGAATAGAAACACAATGCAGGGTAGCTGAGAGCATAAAACAGACCAGATGAAGCACATAGAGCAAACAAACCACACAGTATGCACACACACACCAGGGAGTCAGGCACACAGACAAAACAAAAGTATAACTGACAGAGAATCCTAGTCCAGCATGGGTATAAATATCCCTCCCAGATCCAAAAGGAGGCCACAACAATTAACCCTGAGAGGGCAGGGCATTAACCCTGTCCAAACCATGACACAATTCTTTTATTTGCTAAAGAAAAATGGAAGTCACTAACAATGCAATGCACACTCCCCTAACACATTCGCTAAAAATTTACTCGACACAAACTATTTTAAAATTATAAAGTTGCTCTGTATGAACTATTTTTTTCTAAAAGAAAAACGGATGCCACTAACAGTGTGACGTCTACTACTCTAATACACTACCTTGATTTCTATGAAACTACTCTGCACAACTATTTTTTTTTCTCTAAAACAAAATCGGACGTCACTAACAGTGTCACATTCGCTACTTTAACCCCTTCATGACCTTGGGAATTTCCATTTTTTCCGTGTTCGTTTTTCGCTCCGCTCCTGCCCAGAGCCATAACTTTTTTATTTTTCCATCAATATGGCCATGTGAGGGCTTTTTTTTTTAAAATTGCATAAAAAGTGCAATCCCATGTGCTTTTTGTTTGGCTTTTTTGCTAGGTTCACTAAATGCTAAAACTGACCTGTCATTATGATTCTCCAGGTCAATACGAGTTCATAGACACCAAACATGTCTAGGTTATTTTTTAGTGGTGAAAAAAAATTCCAATCTTTGCCCTCAAAAATTGTGCCATTTTCTGATACCCGTAGCGTCTCCATTTTTTGTGATCTGGGGTCAGGTGATGGCTTATCTTATGCGTGCCAAGCTGACGCTTTTACTGATACCATTTTGGTGCAGATACTTTCTTTTGATCGCAGGTTATTGCATTTTAATTCGGGCGTTTCAAATTTTTTTCTCGCTATCCCGTTTAGCGATCAGGTTAATCCTTTTTTTTAATTGATAGATCGGGCGATTCTGAACGCGGCCATACCAAATATGGGTATATTTTATTTTTATTGTTTTATTTTGAATGGGGCAAAAGGGGGTGTGATTTAAACTTTTATATTTTTTTTATTTATTTCACATTTTTTTAAACTTTTTTTTTAACTTTTGCCATGCTTCAATAGCCTCCATGGAATGCTAGAAGCTGGCATAGCCTGATCGGCTCTGCTACATAGCAGAGATCATCAGATCGCTCCTATGTAGCTGAATTACAGGCTTGCTATGAACGCCAACCACAGGGTGGCGCTGACAGCAAGCCGGCATCACCAACTATAGAGGTCTCAAGGAGACCTCTGGTTACTATGCCGATGCATCGCTGACCCCCGATCATGGGACGGGGGTCGGCGATGAGCGCATTTCCTTCCGGATGGCCGGAAGCGGTAGTTAAATGCCGCTGTCAGCGTTTGACAGTGGCATTTAACTATTTAATAGCGGTGGGTGGATCGCAATTACACTCGCTGCTAGTGAGCGCACTTGACATGTCGCGGCTGTGATGTGGGCTCAGCGCAGGAGCCCACATCAAAGCAGGGGATTGACCTCGGACGTACTATCCCGTCCGAGGTCAGAAAGGGGTTAATACACTACCTTGCTGTCTATGAAACTACACTTTACCAACTTTTTTTAATAAAATAATATTGGACGTCACAAACACAGTGACGTCCACTATTCTAATAGGCTACCTATAAAACAATTGCACGATTATTTTTTTCTGTAAAACAAAATCAGACATCACTAACAGTGTGACATCTGCTACTCTAATACGTTACCTCGCTAACTATGAAACTACACCGTACTAACTACTATTATTTTTATTTTTTTAAATTGGTTAACACTTAAGCTGTGACATCTGCTATTCTAACTAAACAAAGAAAATGTCCCTTGGTGCAGACTCTGATCAGCAGCCATACTGATCAGAAGGATGTGGCCATGGGAAGAGCATGAATGCTCAGCTCAGGACGTGCACACATCAAAAAAGCATAAAAGCTGAGCTAAAAATTCAATTGGGACGGGCGAGGAGTGGGGGGGCTAGGACAATGATTGGGGAGCTGCTGCTGTGATCACTGATCAGTCACACAGCAGCCTGCACACAGCACAAGAGGAGGTCACAGCACAGGAGCAGGAGGCAGATAGCAGCACCAAGAGGCAAAGATCGCAGCACCAGAAGGCACAGATTGCAGGGCTATAGCAGTGGCCACCAAAAAAATTGCTCTCAGGGTAACACGTGGGTTTCACAACAACTCTGTACACCAACTCTAAGGAAAAGATGGCATGCAGAGCGGGGATCACTATTTTAGATTAATCCCTTAGGCACTGATTGGCTGGTCAATTCTTAGTTTTTAACCAATCACAGCGATAGCTGAAGGGGGGGGGGAGGAGAAGGGTGGTACAGACCCCCTGGGTGATATGCAGGGATGGCCTGCTGTCAGAGACAACAGTTATCTTAACCCTTTCACTGTGCGATGCAGCGCCCATAATGATGACATTTACAGGGAAGAAGGTTTCATCATCAACACAGACAAGGATTTTTTACTGTGCGAGCAGTGAGGCTATGGAACTTTCTGCCACAACATGTTGTGATAGTTAATTCACTGAACAAGTTCAAGGAGGCCCGTAAACATGTCTTTAAAAAACATACTTTTTTTCAGTATATGAGTCACAGACTTCTGGAGATGGGCTGCTGATTTCATATTTTATTCTAATTCCTATAATTTAAGTTACCAAGTAATTTTTCCACTAATATGTGGCAATTGGCTTCTGATTCATATGAGTTTTTATTTCCTCTGAAAGAACACATTAGGATTACAGGATAGGCTTGCTTGACATATATATTTTCTTAACGTCATTACCTATGAAGTCATTAATTTATACAGTTAGGTCCATATATATTTGGACAGAGACAACATTATTCTAATTTTGGTTCTAGACATTACCACAATAAATTTTTAACAAAACGATTCAGATGCAGTTGAAGTTCAGACTTTCAGCTTTCATTTGAGGGTATCCACATTAAAATTGGATGAAGGGTTTAGGAGTTTCAGCTCCTTAATATGTGCCACCCTGTTTTTAAAGGGACCAAAAGTAATTGGACAGATTAAATAATTGTAAATAAAATGTTCATTTCTAGTACTTGGTTGAAAATCCTTTGTTGGCAATGACTGCCTGAAGTCTTGAACTCATGGACATCACCAGACGCTGTGTTTCCTCCTTTTTGATGCTCTGTCAGGCCTTCACTGCAGTGGTTTTCAGTTGCTGTTTGTTTGTGGGCCTTTCTGTCTGAAGTTTAGTCTATAACAAGTGAAATGCATGCTCAATTGGGTTCAGATCAGGTGACTGACTTGGCCATTCAAGAATATTCCACTTCTTTGCTTTAATAAACTCCTGAGTTGCTTTGGCTTTATGTTTTGGGTCATTGTCCATCTGTAGTATGAAATGACAACCAACCAGTTTGGCTGCATTTGGCTGGATCTGAGCACACAGTATGGCTCTGAATACCTCAGAATTCATTCGGCTGCTTCTGTCCTGTGTCCCATCATCAATAAACACTAGTGACCCAGTGCCACTGGCAGCCATACATGCCCAAGCCATCACACTGCCTCCGCCGTGTTTTACAGATGATGTGGTATGCTTTGGATCATGAGCTGTACCATGCCTTCGCCATACTTTTCTCTTTCCATCATTCTGGTAGAGGTTGATCTTGGTTTCATCTGTCCAAAGAATGTTCTTCCAGAACTGTGCTGGATTTTTTAGATGTTTTATAGCAAAGTCCAGTCTAGCCTTTTTCTTATTGATGCTTATGAGTGGCTTGCACTGTGCAGTGAACCCTCTGTATTTACTTTCATGCAGTCTTCTCTTTATGGTAGATTTGGATATTGATACGCCGACCTCCTGGAGAGTGTTGGTCACTTGGTTGGCTGTTGTGAAGGGGTTTCTCTTCACCATGGAGATTATTCTGCGATCATCCACCGCTGTTGTCTTCCGTGCGCACCCAGGTCTTTTTGCATTGATGAGTTCACCAGTGCTTTCTTTCTTTCTCAGGATGTACCAAACTGTAGATTTTGCCACTCCTAATATTGTAGCAATTTTTCAGATGGGTTTTTTTCTGTTTTCGCAGCTTAAGGATGGCTTGTTTCACCTGCATAGAGAGCTCCTTTGACCGCATGTTTACTTCACAGCAAAACCTTCCAAATGCAAGCACCACACCTCAAATCAACTCCAGGCCTTTTATCTGCTTAGTTCAGAATGACATAATGAAGGGATTGCCCACAACTGTCCATGAAATAGCCTTGGAGTCAATTGTCCAATTACTTTTGGTCCCTTTAAAAACAGGGTGGCACATGTTAAGGAGCGGAAGCTCCTAAACCCTTCATCCAATTTTAATGTGGATACCCTCAAATGAAAGCTGAAAGTCTGAACTTCAACTGTATCTGAATTGTTTTGTTTAAAATTCATTGTGGTAATGTCTATAACCAAAATTAGAAAAAGGTTGTCTCTGTCCAAATATATATGGACCTAACTGTATATGTTGTAGTCTGTCAATACACTCATAACCTCTAAAACAAACTCATAATAAAGACTATTGGCGCTTAAGTAACTTCAAATAAAAGATATTTTAAATCTAAGGCTCCCTGAAGGAGGAAGTGCATTTTCTGCAATGTATAAGATTACTCTCGGTCTGTTTTTTTGCCCGTTATTGTTGTGACAGTGCACAGCACTGTAAGCGGCAGTGAACTTTGAATATCAGCAGTCGTTTGTTGAGAACACGCCTCTGGGCTGGACGTGCCGTGAAACCATTTTATATCATCCTATCCAAGCTGTGACAATTGTAAGGCCCAAATGTTCCAAAGTACATACATTTATCACATGGACTTTTGAACCTGCAGTACGTGAAAGAATATATAAAGGTCAGTACACATTAGGGATAATTCTATTCTGTACATCGCAATGCACACCATTAGATTGACCACTAAAATGTAAATATATTTTCTTTGAAGTTCCTTATACGCCAATAGTATTTTAAATATATATTTATAAAATATATATTTGCATTTGATGGATGCATGTGATCTATAGTGCTGTAATTGAAGCACTGGGTGAAATATAATAAGATAAGATCATAAACACAGCTTGGAAATGGCTGAGGAAGTAAAGATGGCTGGGAATTTAGGAGGAAGCGATCATGCTATCCTCAAATTTTGGATTACAAGAGGTGGAAGACTAGTGAAGACTCAGACTTTAAAGGGAACCTGTCACCTGAATTTGGCGGGACAGGTTTGCGGTCATATGGGCAGGGTTTTCGGGTGTTTGATTCACCCTTTCCTTACCCACTGGCTGCATGCTGGGCGCAATATTGCATTGAAGTTCATGCTCTGTCCTCCGTAGTACATGTGCACAAAAAATGTGGAATGCATTCTAAATGATAGGATGCATAATGTATGCATTTTTTATGCGGTATTATATCGTTTTTATCGGGGAAATCCACAAAAAAAGTGCAAAAATTCCTGAAGAAATCCTGACGTGTGCACATACCCTAAGTGACCCAGCATACAGAGCATTCATTGCCAGAGGAAAGAGCACTGATAATCAGAAATGCAACCAGCAACTACAACATAGATCAGAAAACATCTGACAAGAAATACAATTGATCTGCCTCACACCAAGGATTAAGGTTAGTAATCTTATCTGTAGAACTAAGCATATACCATCCAACCCCTCAGCAATGCTAGCTTAATTAGCACAACTTCCCACACAAGGGTAATCGCTCACTCCCAGACATAGACCTTGTCCAGGGTGTGGATCAGTGGTGATGGAGTCAGCATCATGCCTCATCATTACTGTTACCTCTCAACCAATGTAAACATACTATCTGCCCATCTATATTTTATCCGCTTGTGTAGTCAAGGTCCTTTATGCTTTTTCTGATTTTTCTTAAGGTACCTTCACACGAAACGACATCGCTAGCGATCCGTGACGTTACAGCGTCCTGGCTAGCGATATCATTTCGTTTGACACGCAGCAGCGATCAGGATCCTGCTGTGATGTCGCTGGTCGCTGAATAAAGTCCAGAACTTTATTTGGTCTTCCGATCGCTGTGTATCGTTGTGTTTGAAAGCAAAAGCAACGATACCAGCGATGTTTTACACTGGTAACCAGGGTAAACATTGGGTTACCAAGCGCAGGGCCGCGCTTAGTAACCCGATGTTTACCCTGGTTACCAGCGTAAAAGTAAAAAAAACAAACAGTACATGCTCACCTGCGCGTCCCCCAGCGTCTGCTTCCTGACACTTACTGAGCGCCGGCCCTAAAGTGAAAGTGAAAGCACAGCGGTGACGTCACCTCTGTGCTGTTAGGGCCGGAGCTCAGTCAGTGTCAGGAAGCAGACGCTGGGGGACGCGCAGGTGAGCATGTACTGTTTGGTTTTTTTTACTTTTACGCTGGTAACCAGGGTAAACATCGGGTTACTAAGCGCGGCCCTGCGCTTAGCAACCCGATGTTTACCCTGGTTACCCGGGGACCTCGGCATCGTTGGTCGCTGGAGAGCGGTCTGTGTGACAGCTCTCCAGCGACCAAACAGCGACGCTGCAGCGATCGGCATCGTTGTCGCTATCGCTGCAGCGTCGCTTCGTGTGAAGGTACCTTTAGTCCCAACTCACCACAAACTGGGATACATGATTTTATTTACCAAGTCATTATACATCATATCAAACACAATTCTTCTGAAGATCATAATAGATAATCCTAAGCCATTGTTAGCAGAATCTGGCTGTACAACATTTAGTGTTTCCACGAGTAGTTTAGAACATTATTTACAATGATTTACCTGTTTCATCCCAGCTGTTTAGTGTTGCCACGAAGAAACATTTCTCAATTTCCTGATGCTCTTGGTCAAACCAACTTTAAAATTGATTAATTCCAAAATTAAGCAATGAAAAAGGTCAGCTCTTTGTGCCTCAAGGTTTACTTGAAAAAAAAATCCAGGTTTTTTTCCCAGTTGTGAATTCAAGTATACTCTGTCCTCTGAAGTATCACTGTCACCCTGGAAAATATAAGAATATGTTATTTCAAAGGGAAAGTTCAATAAACATCTGCAGTTAAGATGATATGCATATAGCATCTCAAACAAGTTTTCTTCAAATTCTTCAGTAACACAATAGAGGAACAGGCAGTATAAGGTTTATAGTAGCTGTGAGGTATTACTGCCTACTCTATCATAGAGCAACATAAATGTGACCAACTGTGATATTGTCCCCACTTACAATCATCATGCAAAAAACAAAGATTTCTTTTAAATCAGGAAAGCTAAAACCTGATGTCTTGGGTGCCACTTTCTTTTCCAACACGAGACAGATACTTGACCCTATATTGCAAAGTATAGCTAAATAATCATATGGCATGTTGCCCTCCACGTATTATTCCCCAACTCGACTAAGAGAAAAAATAAATTTGCTGTTAAAAAACAAACAAACTGCACTTATATGGAGCTCCTTCAAGTAGCACATCTGGCAAATAATGTAGTATCAAAACTAAGAAGACCAAGTATTGGGAGATAAAATAATTATTAATAAGGATAGCATACTGAATTCTACGTTATTAACATCTCTAGTGTAATGTTAGTGGAGATGGGCATTTCAGGTAATACTTAAGTGATAGAATTTTCATAAAGTAAACTGCACCATATTCACAATATCTATTGCACCGATGCAGCCTCTGATGATTTCATAACAAAATTAGAGAAACGGAAGATGATTTGGTGGGATTTCTGATGTACTGAAAGACAGATCTTAACCAAGATGGTAGAAACTACTCATCTGCATCTAGCACGGTGATTTTCTCACAATCCAGTAGATAGTAAGTTTATGTGTTCCTCACATTTACATAGCTTCGTCTGACAAATTGATCATATGCTTTGCTCATTTTAAGACAGCTGTGTGCAAGTGGAAAATGAACTATATGATAGGGTCTCTTGTGATCTTTCTTTGGTTATAGTTGAATTAATTTGTTTTTAGCTTTGACATCAGCAAATCTTTGCTTTGTGGCACATTGATTCACCAAGAATGGCAATTATTCCAATTGCTCTGAAAAGATGAAACACTGTATCCAGTTCCTTTAAAGCTCCTTATTGCAAACATAGTCTTAGTAATTCCAAAGTGACCGTAACATATATGGCTATTGGTAAATGGATAGTAACTGTTCTTCTCTGCTGTCCTGTCACACACACTATCTGTTATGTATATTCATTGTCTTATGGCTTTCTCTCATTCACCCTACTGTTAAGTTCTAAGTTGTGGAAATGCCATGCTATACCATGTGAGGTTATAACTGTAAAGCATTGGGGAAGCCCAACCAGCCGAGCTCGAGGTAACGTTAGCCCTCTCTGGTTGAGGCGATATATGTAGCGAAAAAGCAAATTCTTCAAATTTGAGGGATTCGGCAAACTACTACAAATTTAACACAGATTTGATTCATACATCTCTAGTTAGCATAAAAATGCATATACGGAGAATTCAGACATAGTATATGGAAATCTGAAATATTTCTCATATGCTTCAAAGGTGGTGGAAAATGTTTTCAAGATTATGAACATTTATTATAGTCCTTTGTTAATGTGTTAATGTGGGTTAGGCCAGGGTCACACTTGGAAGTGCAATGCAAGAAACTTACACGAGTCTCGCATCAATACCCGACACTGCCACCGGTACTTGGGACTGGAGTGTGTGGCTGCATGTATTTCTATGCAGCTGAACGCTCTGGTCCCGAGTGCCGGCGGCAATGCCGGGTATTAATGCGAGTTTCTCACATTGCACTCGCAAGTGTGACCACGGCCTTAGCCTGAAAGAGGTTATGGGGAGAAAGCTAATTCCTTATATTTCACATAAAAGTTGATCTAAGAAAATGAAGGCGAACGCTGAAATATCAAAAATTGCAATTTGGAAAATTGGAACTGCATTACTGCCATTCTGTCATGTTTGTAGCAATATTGCAGCTCCATTTTTTCAATATTCTATATGGACATTAAATAACATTTACTTTTTTTCCATGGTAGTAATGCAGTTCCTATTTTCCATATTTGCTATTTTTGATATTTCAGAGTGTGACTTTATTTCCTTAGTTTAATTGACTTTGTTAGCTTTCACCTGTTGTTAGGGTTGGCGGAACGCACCGAATATATTTATTAATGAGATAGGTGCGTTCGCAACCCGGGATCCACCGTGCAGGAAAGAACCTGCTGCAAAGTAAGGCGGTGAAGTAAATTAGAATAAACGAACTCTGTTACTTCACAGAGCCCGTAGTAAAGAGAACGCTGTGCCCTGTTTAGCTCACAGGGAACACAGCTACTGAGTAGAGCCGACAGTGGTCATGCAGTCCCAACCAAACAAGCAGCTCCTCTCCAGTGGAGCTGGAATTCTAATGGCTATTAGCCAGCCCTGAATTCACTCATGAGAAACTCCTCGCCGGAGGTGCCAGCATTCTAGGGGCTTATTTCAGCCGGGTCCCTGACCACACACACACGACCACACTGGCGCTGAGCTCATACATATTTGATACTAGCGCATGGCCGTGCAGTCATGAGAACCCTTTATAGTCGCAGCACCTACAGGACCTTCCAAGAAGGACCAATGGAAATTGCTGCAGTACCTGAGCATGTGACCCTAGACCTCCACTGAGAGATCTTGCCCTGGGCATGCTCAGTGTGTGCAAAGCAGGACTTAGTCCTAGCACCTACAGGACCTTCCAAGATGGACCAATGGAAGTTGCTGCAGTACCTGAGCATGTGACCCAGATGCTCAGTGTGTGCAAAGCAGGACTTAGTCCCAGAAAAGCCTGCTCGTCGCAGAACAGTGCAGGGTACAATAGTAAAGCCTGGAGAGGCAGCAGTAACCCTTTGCACAGTATCAGATTCAGTGAAATGCTGGGACCGACGTCTCCACTGAGCAGGCTCCACTGCGGCCGATGCAGAATGGGAGACCGCAGCAGACATGGCTCGAGATTCCCCCTGTGCAGCGGTGGGAACTCGACTCCTAACATTGCCCCCCCTCCTTGAGCCTCACTACGCTCAAAAGCAGCAGAGCCCGAATGTGCTCCACAGGTTCCCAGGTTCTATCTTTTGGACCGTGACCCTTCCAGTCCACCGGATAAAATTTCTTGCCACGCACCACCTTGCACCCCACGATAGCATTCACCTCAAACTCATCTGTGGATGAACCCGATGTCCCGGCAGATGACAGAAAACCAGGACATATGAACGGGCTTTAAGAGGGAAACGTGAAAAGTGTCATTGATACCAAGGCGTGTAGGAATAGCCAAATAGTAGACCACAGGGTTGACCTGTTCCAG
Source organism: Ranitomeya variabilis (assembly GCF_051348905.1). NCBI lineage: Eukaryota > Metazoa > Chordata > Amphibia > Anura > Dendrobatidae > Ranitomeya > Ranitomeya variabilis. The sequence continues at coordinate 116,471,450 of NC_135238.1, forward strand.
AACCTTGAACGGGCCAATGTAGCAAGGCGGAAACTTAGTGGACTCAACTCACAGCCTGATGTTATGGGCGGAGAGCCACACTAAGTAGCCAGGAGCAAAGGTCGGAGCGGGGCGCCGGTGTGTATCAGCAGAAACCCTCATTCTCTCCTTGGAGGCCCGGATGGCATCCTGTGTGCGGTCCCAAATGTCACGTGCCTCCACCGCCCAGTCTGCCACCCTAGAATCGGTGGAAGACACGGGCATGGGCACAGGGACACGCGGATGCTGGCCGTAATTAAGGAGAAAAGGAGTCTGCCCAGTGGAATCAGCTACGGCATTGTTCAAGGCAAATTCAGCCCAAGGTAGCAAAGATGCCCAGTCATCCTGCCTAGCAGAGACAAAATGCCGCAAGTATGTCACCAGAGTCTAGTTGGTCCTCTCTACCAACCCATTCGTCTTGGGATGGTATGCAGAGGAGAGATTCAACTCTATGCTGAGTAAACGACAGAGCGCTCTCCAAAACCGAGACGCGAACTGGGGACCCCGGTCGCTGACAATTTTATCAGGCATTCCATGTAAACGGAAAATATGTTTTATGAACAACCGTGGAAGCGGCACCAAGTGCACTATTTTAGAGAAATGATCGATGACAACCCAGATAACGGTGCAGCTATGAGACTTGGGTAAGCCCACCACAAAGTCCATCCCGACCAATTCCCAGGGCCTGTCTGCCACCGGTAGGGGGTAAAGCAACCCAGCAGGCCATTGCCGAGGAGACCGATTCTGGGCGCAGGAAACGCACGCCCTACTATAGTCCCCGACATCACGGGCCAAATGCGGCCACCAGTACATTCTCGCCAAAAGCTCAGTTGTCCTTTTGGTCCCAAAATGCCCACCCACACTGGACGAGTGAGCCCAAGCGAGAACCTCTGGTCGCAAATTCGCTGGCACGAAAGTCTTGCCCGGGGGCACAGACTCTAGCGAAACCGGAGCTACAGTTCTCAGGCTCTCAGAAGGGACAATAAGCCAAGGCTCCTCCTCCTCCTCCTCAGATGACACTACGGAGCGGGAGAGAGCGTCAGCGCTAATGTTCTTCTCCCCGGAGAGAAAATGAAGAGTAAAATGAAACCGGGAGAAGAACAGGGACCATCTAGCCTGGTGAGAATTCAGCCTCTGGGCCGTCTGTAGATATACCAAGTTCTTGCGGTCAGTGAAAACCTGGAAGGGAAAGTGAGCTCCCTCCAAGAGGTGTCTCCACTCTGAGAAACCTAACTTCATGGCTAGCAACTCCCTGTCCCCGATGGAATAATTCCTCTCCGCCGGTGTGAAGGTCTTGGATAAGAAGAAGCAAGGATGCTTCCGACCTTGAGCATCCTTTTGGAAAAAGACTGCTCCAGCACCAACGGATGAGGCATCCACCTCCATGATAAATGGCTTATCTATATCGGGGCGATGTAGAATGGGAGCGCTAGCGAAGTGTGACTTAACCGAGAGGAAGGCCTTGGAGACATTCTCCGACCACAACTTGGGATTTGCTCCCTTCTTGGTGAGGGCAACCAAGGGAGCTACCAAAGTTGAGAAGTGTGGGATGAACTGACGATAGTAATTAATGAACCCCATAAAGCGCTGCACCGCTTTAAGTGAATGGGGTTCCTGCCAGTCCATCACAGCCTATAGCTTGGCAGGATCCATAGCCAAACCCTGGGCAGAGATGATATAACCAAGGAAAGGCAAAGATTCCTGCTCAAACACACACTTCTCCAACTTGGCATAGAGGGAGTTTGCCCGTAAGAGGTCGAAGACTTTGCAAACATCTCTCCGATGGGAGTCAATATCTGGAGAGTAGATGAGACTATCATCCAGATAGACTACAACCGAAGTGGTGAGCATATCCCAGAAGATGTCATTCACAAAGTCTTGGAAAAAATCTGGGGCATTACAGAGCCCAAAGGGCATCACCAGATATTCATAGTGCCCATCCCTGGTGTTAAAAGCCATCTTCCATTCGTCCCCCTCACGGATGCGAATCGGGTTGTAAGCACCCTGCAGATCTAATTTTGTAAATACCCTTGCTCCCCGTAGCCTATCGAAAAGCTCAGATATCAGGGGTAATGGGTACTTGTTCTTAATGGTAATGGCGTTAAGACCCCTGTAGTCTATGCAGGGATGTAAGTCTCCACTCTTCTTCTGCACGAAGAAGAACCCAGCCCCTGCAGGTGACACTGACTTCCGAATGAATCCTCTTGCCAGATTTTCTTGGATGTACTGAGACATTGCCTCCATCTCTGGGAGAGATAACGGATAGACTCGACCCCGGAGAGGCTCAGCACCAGGCAAGAGGTCAATAGGACAGTCATAGGGGTGGTGAGGCGGAAGGGTCTCCGCAGCCCTTTTGGAGAACACGTCCGCATAGGGCCAATAGTGTTTGGGGAGAGAGGAAAGATCTGCGGGTACCTCTGTTGTAGCAACCTGAACGCACTCCCTCTGACATCAACCCTCACAGGATTTACTCCATCCCAAAATTCTCCCTGACGACCACTCTATATGAGGAGAATGATAGCGTAGCCATGGTATCCCCAACAGGACCTCATCAATTCCCTCAGGAATGACTAATAGAGAGATAGTCTCCTGATGTGATGGAGACACAGATTGAGTGAAAGGAATGGTTTGGTGGGTAATCTGTGAGGGTAGTGTCGACCCATTTACCACTCGAACGGTTACAGGTTTGGCGAGCATCATCAGGGGTATTGCGTGACGCTGGGCGAAAGCGGATGACATAAAATTACCCTCCACCCCAGAGTCCACATATAGCTCTACCATAAGAGTGGATGGGCCTATGGTAATTGTCCCCTTGAAGGACAACTTAGAGGCAAATGTCGCAGTGTCTAGTGTACCTCCTCCAACTGCCACTAGACGCTGACATTTCCCCGACCGCTGAGGACACTTGGAGGCAAAATGTCCTGACTGCCGGCAAGCATGACAGACCTTAAGTGCACGAGCGGACTGGGACTTGGATCCCGCTCGTGTCACCTCTATGGCCTCATGTGGCTCGGACGCCTGGACTGGAGATTCCAAAGGTTTGGCGAAGGTGGGAGCCAGCCGAAACCTCTGCCTACACTGGGCTCGCTCCAACTTTCGCTCATGAAAACGATGGTCTATGCGAGTTGATACAGCTATGAGCTCCTCCAGTGTGGCGGGAATCTCCCTAGTGGCCAAAGCGTCCTTCACATGGTCAGCCAGCCCCCTCCAAAATACGGGAATGAGGGTTTTATCTGACCATTCCAACTCAGACGCTAATGTCCGGAAGTGGACGGCAAAATGGCTGACCATGGTTGAACCCTGAGTCAAAGCCAGCAGTTGGGAGCGCTGTATCATGAGTGACTTGAGGTCCCACAAAGACCTGTTTCAGTGTGTCCAGAAACTGAGGAACACTCCGCACCACATGATCATTGCGCTCCCACAGCGGCGTAGCCCACTCCAAAGCTCTGTCCGACAGGAGAGAGATTATAAATCCCACCTTTGCCCGCTCTGTGGGAAAACGTGAACCAGTAGCTCGAGGTGTATACCACACTGGCTCACGAAACTCTTACAGGACTTACTGTCCCCAGAGTATTTCTCAGGCAATGGGAGGTGAGATAAAGTCAGAACAGTGGTGAGAGTGGGTAAAGCTGCTGCAGCCATGCTAGCAGCCTGAACAGCTATTGCGGTAACATCCACCGCCGAGGTTGCATGCTCAAGAGACGCCAACCGGCCCTCCAGCAGCTGGATGTACCCCTGCAATCGCTGTTCAGCCACCATTACTTAGCCATATCCTAGTGCTAGTATACTGTTAGGGTTGGCGGAACGCACCGAATATATTTATTAATGAGATAGGTGCGTTCGCAACCCGGGATCCACCGTGCAGGAAAGAACCTGCTGCTAAGTAAGGCGGTGAAGTAAATTAGAATAAATGAACTCTGTTACTTCCCAGAGCCCGTAGTAAAGAGAACACTGTGCCCTGTTTAGCTCACAGGGAACACAGCTACAGTAGAGCCGACAGTGGTCATGCAGTCCCAACCAAACACACTGCTCCTCTCCGATGGAGCCCGAATTCTAATGGCTATTAGCCAGCCCTGAATTTACTCATGAGAAACTCCTCGCCGGAGGTGCCAGCATTCTAGGGCTTATTTCAGCCGGGTCCCTGACTGCATACACACAAAAACTCCTCGCCGGAGGTGCCAGCATTCTAGGGGATTATTTCAGCCGGGTCCCTGATCACACACACGACCACACTGGCGCTGAGCTCGTACATATTTGATACTAGTGCATGGCCGTGCAGTCATGAGAACCCTTTATAGTCGCAGCACCTACAGGACCTTCCAAGAAGGACCAATGGAAATTGCTGCAGTACCTGAGCATGTGACCCTAGACCTCCACTGAGAGATCTTGCCCTGGGCATGCTCAGTGTGTGCAAAGCAGGACTTAGTCCTAGGACCTACAGGACCTTCCAAGATGGACCAATGGAATTTGCTGCAGTACCTGAGCATGTGACCCTAGATCTCCACTGAGCGATCTTGCCCTGGGCATGCTCAGTGTGTGCAAAGCAGGACTTAGTCCCAGAAAAGCCTGCTCGCCGCAGAACAGTGCAGGGTACAATAGTAAAGCCTGGAGAGGCAGCAGTAACCCTTTGCACAGTATCAGATTCAGTGAGACACTGGGATCGACATCTCGCTGAGCAGGTTCCACTGCAGCCGATGCAGAATGGGAGACCGCAGCAGACATGGCTCAAGATCCCCCCTGTGCAGCAGCCGGAACTTGACTCCTAACACCTGTACACACTGGTTTGGATTTGCTGGTCAGTTTTTATATACAGGTCCTTCTCAAAAAATTAGCATATAGTGTTAAATTTCATTATTTACCATAATGTAATGATTACAATTAAACTTTCATATATTATAGATTCATTATCCACCAACTGAAATTTGTCAGGTCTTTTATTGTTTTAATACTGATGATTTTGGCATACAACTCCTGATAACCCAAAAAACCTGTCTCAATAAATTAGCATATTTCACCCGTCCAATCAAATAAAAGTGTTTTTTAATAACAAACAAAAAAACCATCAAATAATAATGTTCAGTTATGCACTCAATACTTGGTCGGGAATCCTTTGGCAGAAATGACTGCTTCAATGCGGCGTGGCATGGAGGCAATCAGCCTGTGACACTGCTGAGATGTTATGGAGGCCCAGGATGCTTCAATAGCGGCCTTAAGCTCATCCAGAGTGTTGGGTCTTGCGTCTCTCAACTTTCTCTTCACAATATCCCACAGATTCTCTATGGGGTTCAGGTCAGGAGAGTTGGCAGGCCAATTGAGCACAGTAATACCATGGTCAGTAAACCATTTACCAGTGGTTTTGGCACTGTGAGCAGGTGCCAGGTCGTGCTGAAAAATGAAATCTTCATCTCCATAAAGCATTTCAGCCGATGGAAGCATGAAGTGCTCCAAAATCTCCTGATAGCTAGCTGCATTGACCCTGCCCTTGATGAAACACAGTGGACCAACACCAGCAGCTGACATGGCACCCCACACCATCACTGACTGTGGGTACTTGACACTGGACTTCAGGCATTTTGGCATTTCCTTCTCCCCAGTCTTCCTCCAGACTCTGGCACCTTGATTTCCGAATGACATGCAAAATTTGCTTTCATCAGAAAAAAGTACTTGGGACCACTTAGCAACAGTCCAGTGCTGCTTCTCTGTAGCCCATTTCCTGCACACGCCTGTGCACGGTGGCTCTGGATGTTTCCACACCAGACTCAGTCCACTGCTTCCTCAGGTTCCCCAAGGTCTGGAATCGGTCCTTCTCCACAATCTTCCTCAGGGTCCGGTCACCTCTTCTCGTTGTACAGCGTTTTCTGCCACATTTTTTCATTCCAACAGACTTACCATTGAGGTGCCTTGATACAGCACTCTGGGAACAGCCTATTTGTTGAGAAATTTCTTTCTGGATCTTACCCTCTTGCTTGAGGGTGTCAATGATGGCCTTCTTGACATCTGTCAGGTCGCTAGTCTTACCCATGATGGGGGTTTTGAGTAATGAACCAGGCAGGGAGTTTTTAAAAGCCGCAGGTATCTTTTGTATGTGTTTAGAGTTAATTAGTTGATTCAGAAGATTAGGGTAATAGGTCGTTTAGAGAACCTTTTCTTGATATGCTAATTTATTGAGACAGGTTTTTTGGGTTATCAGGAGTTGTATGCCAAAATCATCAGTATTAAAACAATAAAAGACCTGACAAATTTCAGTTGGTGGATAATGAATCTATAATATATGAAAGTTTAATTGTAATCATTACATTATGGTAAATAATGAAATTTAACACTATATGCTAATTTTTTGAGAAGGACCTGTATATATATTATACTCCCCATGACATGTTCATTCTTACTCCCATCAGCCTAAGGTAGTTTTAATTATCTGGATATTTTACAGCCCTATAAACTAAAGGATTTTCAGCCCAGGAGAGCTTGCACCTGTACACACTGGTTTGGATGTACTAGTCAGTTTTTTTTTTATAACATTTGATCTAGTTACCAAAACTACACAAAAGCAAGAGTAGCCTATCAGAAGCCATATATCAAATGCAAGTTATATATGGTTAAAGCCAATATGGAGGCATTTATTTCATTAAAAAAATCACCAGATCTTTGATTTAAAAGGTTTGAATCATATCAACGTGGCAGCACATTTTTAAAACATGAAAACAAGGTACCAGCAAAAGGATGCCAAGAGGTGAAAGCGACAACATTTTTAAATATTAGAACCCATTTTGGAGCTTGTGTGTGAACAACTGACTAGACCAAACACACCTCTCTGGCGGAGAAAGTGAAATATTTAGAGTCTTTGGAGAAAGCCACCCCAACCCCTGTTGAGAGGGGCAGCGCTAAACCATGGTTGCCATTAGGCAATCCTCCATTTTCCTGTTAAACCCTAGTACTGTTTGTTCCTCCAGCCAGTTCTCCTTTATTTCTTGAGTGAGCGCCTTGTTATTTAAAGGAGTTTTCTGGTCTAAAATGAAAAGTATGCAGTCACTCTGTGTACCTAGAGACTTGTGAATCTACCCAGCGCACACACTGTGTGCTGCAAAGACTCGTAATTCTCTGTCCCATGAATGGTGATCAGATATATGACATGCATACTCCAAGGCAGAACCCACCTGAGTGCAGCCTCACTCGAGCAAGCAAGCACCTGTATTTGTGAGGCCGAGCCCACTAGATGGCTGTGCCCACTATAAATGGTGCGGCCTCACAAATACAAGTATATTTAGTGAGGCCACGCCTACTAGACAGGTTCCACCTGGGAGTATGCATATCACATACATGACCTCAGTCAATGTGTGCTCTGGAAGGATTCACAAGTCTGCAGTCACACAGAGTGACTGCAGATTTTCCATTTCAGGCCAAACAACCCCTTTAAATCTCTGCTACTCAGATGCAGGCTGCCTGTCATCAGGCCAAATTTGAACTTAAAACTTGTTAGGACTCATATTGGGGTGCAGCCAGGAGGCTAAATTAGCTACTGTATATACTTGTGTACAAGCTGTGTTTTTCAGCACATTTTTTGTGCTGAAAACACCCCCCTCGCTTATACACAAGTCATTGTCCTAGGAGACGGCGGGGGCAGCAAAATGTGAGGGAAAAAGTAAATGTCTCTCCACTCCTGAAATGTGCCCCCTCCCTTGGCGTCCCCCAAGGCCATAAAATGCCTTGCAGTGTTTACCTTTAATTAACTCAAGCTTTTTGAAGCTCTTAACGCAGGAGTGCAAAATCTTCTGCAGCTATAGCAACCTGAACCTCTCTGTGTGACTAAGCACAAGGTACAACAAGGCACAGAAAGGCTATGAGGTATTGAATCTGGAAAATGACTTATAATAGCAGAATGCAATATCTTTAAAACTAGCTGGGCACATATCCCGAATTGGCGTTCCTTTCCCCACATGCCCATATTATTTAGCCACTTGTAGCACTCTGGATTATGGAGTTATAAAGCATAGCTACCAGGAATTACATACGGTAGTCATATTTAGTCTCTATGCACAGATAAAATCCAGCGGAATCCAGTGGCGGTACAACAAACCTATTCAGAGCTTCGGGTGCATAGTTATGGGCCAGCCACGGTTCTAGGCAGAAAATCATATTCTGAGACATGGGAGGAGAGAGGCTGCACCACCCAGATGCATGAGGTAGCAGCCTAGGAGATATAAGGCAGCCCCTCATTTTTGGACTGTTTTATGATGGCCGGAGGATACGTTTGATAACGCAGCCTGGGAAGCCTGTAACTAAGATTTGGACCTGTGATCCATCAGCGCCTCCATGTGGTCACATGCTACATAACACGGTAATTGCAACCTATCTATACCATATCCTTATACTACACTCCTGACTGTATATATTTGCTCTTGCATGTATAGCTGTATTTGCTAGTGCGCCTTCTCGGCGATTAAATATAAAATTAATCTTTGCCTGCTCTTTTACCTCGATCCATGAATCCCCACGTCCGCACACTCTGTTGGTTATTATACGCTAGCCCAGGGTTGGTTCCTGACCCAAATATAAGCCTACTGTCGGATGGGGCTTATTTTAAACATGGAACTGGTTGCAAAATACTGCACTGTTTTAGTGAGGAGCTCTGGCAGTGACGGCTGGGAGGTTTAGATACGTATCACCAGGTTGGACTGGAGCTCCTCACTAACTCGTACCTACACCGTGTTCAAAATTATTATGCAAATTAGATTTAAGTGTCATAAAGATTTAATTGTTTTGTTTTTCAAATAAACTCATGGATGGTATTGTGTCTCAGGGCTCAATGGAAAACTGAAATCAATCTAAAACACATGTGATAATTAGTTTTCCAGGTGATTCTAATTAAAGGAAAACTACTTAAAAATGATGTTCCACATTATTAAGCAGGCCACAGTTTTCAAGTAGCATGGCAAAGAAAAAGGATCTATCTGCCTCCAAAAAGCATCAATTAGTGCAACGCCTTGGTCAAGGGATGAAAACATTAGATATTTGCAAAAAAAACTTAAACGTGATCATTTTACTGTTAAGAGATTTGTTGCTGAATCTGAGCACAGACGTGTTCGTGCTTATGAAGGCATAATGAGGAAGGTTTCTGCCAGGCAAGTTCATCGGATTAAGAGAGCAGCTGCTAAAACGCCATTACAAACCAGCAAACAGATATTTGAAGCTGCTGGTGCCTCTGGAGTCCCTCGAACTTCAAGGTGTAGGATCCTTCAAAGGCTTGCTTTAGTACATAAACCTACTACTCAGCCACCCCTAAACAGTGCTCACAAGCAGAAACGGTTGCAGTGGGCCCAGACATACATAAAGACTAATTTTCAAACAGTCTTGTTTACTGATGAGTGTCGAGCCACCCTGGATGGTCCAGATGGATGGAGTAGTGGATGGTTGGTGGATGGCCACCATGTCCCAACAAGGCTGCGACGTCAGCAAGGAGTGGAGGAGTCATGATTTGGGCAAGAATCATGGGGAAACAGCTAGTAGGGCCCTTTAAGGTTCCGGAAGGCGTGTGTCACGCCGTAAACGGCGATAAAGGGGCAGGACGGCGTACTGGGACCCGCACCTGACCCTGCCACAATAATGGGGCCCTGGCTTTCCCTTATCTCAGGGGTACCTATGATGGTTAACAGGCCTGAGCCACCAGCGTATCCCTGTCTCCTGAGTTGGCCCTATCAGGGGCCCCCTCTCCCCCCAAAGGAGGTGGACTGCACCAGTGTAACTATACAACAAACAACAGGGTAAACTGACAAGGTAAATAAAAGTCTCAAACTCACCAAATGCTCACACAACCACAGAGGAAACACAGAGAAGTGAAGAGAAGGAATAAACTAGGAAGGAAAACAGGTTTTACATGCAACCAAAACAGCAGACATCAATCTCTGTAAATAAACCTCCAACTCCAACACTACGCTCCTTCAACCTCCAAGCCAGGCAGTAGAACTGATCACTGACAATAGCTGAAGTCAGGACTGGGTCTATATAGAGGATCAGATTACAAGATCCACTTCAGCTGAGAGACCCAGCTCTCAGCAACACAGCAATAAGGTTAACTCCTGCACTGCTGGCACAAAGCAACCAGGTCAGAATACAGGTGAAGAGCTTCTGTTCACTGTGTGTGAACGAGGCCCAGAGCGCTGCGGCTCTCTTGAACCTCTCTGTCGCGGAAGCTCCGTGACAGTACCCCCCTTCTACAAGGGACCTCTGGAACCTCAGGACCAGGTTTCTCAGGATGAGCTGCATGAAATGCCCGAACCAACCTAACCGCATGGACATTGGCAGCAGGTACCCATGTCCTTTCCTCAGGACCGTACCCTCTCCAGTGTACCAGATATTGTAAGGATCGACAAACTAAACGAGAATCCATAACCCTGGAAATCTGGAACTCGAGATTTCCATCAACCGGAGATGAAGGTGAAGGGGACTGATAGGATGGTGCCACAACCTTTTTGAGTAAGGAGCAATGAAAAACATTATGGATCTTGAATGACTGAGGCAAAGCCAACCAAAAAGCAACGGAATTCACGACGGCCACAATACTATAAGGGCCAATGAACCTAGGGCCCAATTTCCATGAGGGAACTCTCAGCTTAATATCTTTCGAGGACAACCAAACCCAATCACCCACACACAGGTCCGGACCTTCCACATGTCTCCGATCAGCCGCATTCTTATACCTGGAACCCATCCTCTTCAATTTATCAAGAACCCCTTGCCATACGGACGTGATGGATGAAGAAAACCTCTCCTCTTCAGGAACACCTGAGGAATCCCTCCTATTAAATGAACTACATTGAGGATAAAAACCATATGCCCCGAAAAACGGGGACTTACCAGTAGACTCATGAGTACGATTGTTTATAGCAAATTCTGCTAACGGTAAGTACTTAACCCAGTCCTCCTGATTCTCTGAGATGAAACACCTGAGATAAGTCTCAAGATTTTGATTTACACGTTCAGTCTGACCATTGGATTGAGGATGAAAAGCTGAAGAAAATGACAAATTAGTCCCCAGCCGGCTGCAGAAAGCCCTCCAAAACGTAGAAATAAACTGCACCCCACGGTCTGAGACAATATCTGAAGGAATACCATGCAGTCTCACAACCCCCTTAATAAAGACCTGTGCCAGAGTCTTAGCATTTGGTAATGCGGGGAGCGCAATGAAATGAGACATCTTGCTAAATCTATCAACTACGACTAAGATAACTGTATTACCCTCCGAAACCAGTAAGTCAGTGATGAAATCTGTTGACAAATGAGTCCAATGTCTTCTGGGAATCTCCAAAGGTTGGAGAGACCCAGACAGGCGAGAACGAGAGGACTTGGAACGCGCACACACACTGCAGGCAGCGACATATTCCTGTACATCATGTCATACCCCAGACCACCAAAAACGTTGAGTGAGTAAGTCTGCGGTAACCTTACTTCCAGGATGTCCGGCCAAAACCGAGTCATGATGCTCATTTATGACCCTGAGACGGGGATGAGCTGGAACAAAAAGTTTACCTGATGGACAGGCTGCTGGGGCGTCCCCATGTGCCTCTACCACCTCTTTATCAAGATCAGAATTAATTGCGGCGACAACTACACCCTTCTGTAGTATAGGTCCTGGTTCACAATTATCCCCACCCCCCGGGAAACAACGAGATAACGCTTCAGCCTTGACATTCTTATTTCCTGGCCGGTATGTAATGTAGAAATTGAACCTGGCGAAGAAAAGAGACCACCTTGCCTGCCTAGGTGTAAGACGCTTTGCAGATTCTAAATACAACAGATTCTTGTGATCTGTGATCACCATGACAGGGTGAAGTGCTCCCTCCAAAAAATGACGCCATTCCTCAAATGCCCATTTAATTGCCAACAGCTCCCTGTTACCAATGTCATAATTCTTCTCCGTATGAGATAATTTTCTCGAGAAAAATGCACACGGACGCCACTTACTTGGAGAAATCCCCTGAGACAATACAGCTCCCACCCCTACCTCAGAGGCATCCACCTCTACCACAAATGGCTGAGTAATGTCAGGCTGTATTAATATGGCTGCAGTGGAAAAACTTTACTAGCCGCACTGAACCATGCAGAGGAATCCGTGCCTCTCTTGGTCATGTCTGTCAATGGTTTGGCTATCACCGAAAAGTTTTTAATGAATTTGCAATAGAAATTTGCAAAACCTAAAAACCTCTGTAAAGCCTTAAGGTCCTCAGGACGATCCCACTCCAAGACCCCCCTGACCTTAGCCGGGTCCATAAGAAAACCTGTGGAGGATAAGAAATAACCCAGAAACGGAATCTCTGACTGCGAACATGCATTTCTCCAGTTTAGCAAACAGTTTATTGTCCCTGAGTACCTGAAGGACCTGCCGTACATGATCCTGATGAGACTTGAGGTCAGGGGAATAAATTAAGATGTCATCAAGATATACCACCACAAACCTACCTATTAAGTGACTAAATATATCATTGACAAAATGTTGAAACATGGCAGGAGCATTACTTAACCCAAAAGGCATAACCAAGTTCTCGTAATGTCCCTCTGGAGTATAAAATGCCATCTTCCATTCATCCCCCTCCTTCATCCGAATGAGATTATATGCCCCCTGAGATCTAATTTGGAGAACCATTTAGCCCCCACAATTTGGTTAAAGAGGTCTGGAATAAGAGGAAGCGGGAAAGAATCCTGGATCGTAATCTGATTCAATTCACGGAAGTCTAAGCATGGGCGTAAGCCCCGTCTTTATTCTTAACAAAGAAGAACCCGGCAGCAATGGGTGATGACGAGGGTCTGATATGACCCTTGGCCAGACTTTCCGTGATATAATCCTTCATGGCCTGTCTCTCTGGGGCAGAGATGTTGTATAGCCTACTTTTAGGCAGTTTAGCACCAGGAATGAGACGTACGGCACAATCATAAGGACGGTGTGGAGGTAGCTCTCGACTCCCCTCCTCAGAGAATACATCCTCAAAATCTGAGATGAACTCTGGCAAAACCTGAGAACTCAACCCGGCCAGCCGAGTGCCCAGGCAATGTTCCTGACAAAACTCACTCCATCTAGTAATCTCCAGAGTCTGCCAGTCTAACACCGGGTTGTGTAACGTGAGCCATGGTAAACTGAGAACTACAGGCGACGGCAAACCCCCAACACATAACAATCTAAAGACTCAGAGTGTAACGTGTTGTGAACGATACTTCTTGGCTCCCTCTTGTGGTCACTAGTGATTTGGCACTTGGATTGTCTTTTACCAGGTTTGTACTCACCTGCTTCGTTAGGCCTGGGGTGTTGCTATTTAAACTTCCTGGATTCTCAGTCCAGTGCCTGGCATCGTTGTAATCAGTTCATTTCTGTTTGCTCCTGTCTTCAGGTCCTGGTTCTTTGCAAGATAAGCTAAGTCCTGCTTTCTTACTTTTGTTTATTTGCATTGTTCTTATTTTTGTCCAGCTTGTACAAAATGTGATTCCTGATATCGCTGGAAGCTCTAGGGGGCTGATATTCTCCCCCCTCACCGTTAGTCGGTTTGGGGGTTCTTGGATATTCGGCATGGATATTTTGCAGGGTTTTTTGCTGACCATATAAGTCATCTTACTATCTTCTGCTATTTAGTCAGTGGGCCTCTCTTTGCTAAAATCTAGTTCATTCTTACGTTTGTCTTTTCTTCTTGCCTCACCGTTATTATTTGTTGGGGGCTTGTATTTCTTTGGGGTCTTTTCTCTGGAGGCAAGATAGGTCTTATTTTCCCTGATAGGGTTAGTTAGTTCTCCGGCTGGCGCGAGACGTCTAGGATCAACGTAGGCACGTTCCCCGGCTACTGTTAGTGTTTGTGCTAGGATCAGCTATATGGTCAGCCTAGTTACCACTTCCCTATGAGCTGGTATTTATGTTTGCAGACTTTGCTTAATCTCTGTGATCCCTTGCCATTGAGATCATAACAGTATGCCAGGCCTAAATAGTTAATGCATTGCAGAAGTGGGATTAAAAGAAAAGGAGTTATGAGGTTTTTTTTTTCTCCTCTTTCTTCCTTCCCCTTTTTCTCAGAGTGGCTGTGAGCTTGCTGCAGACATGAATGTTCAGACCTTGATTACTAGTGTGGATCAGCTTGCTGCACGAGTGCAGAGCATTCAGGATTTTGTTGTTAGCAGTCCTATGTCTGAGCCTAAGATACCTATTCCTGAGCTGTTCTCTGGAGATTGATTTAAATTTAGGAATTTTAGGAATAATTGTAAATTGTTTCTATCTTTGAAACCTCGTTCGTCTGGAGATTCAGCTCAGCAAGTTAAAATTGTTATCTCCTTTTTGCGTGGCGACCCTCAGGATTGGGCTTTCTCGTTGGCGCCAGGAGATCCGGCATTGGCGGATGTTGATGCGTTTTTTCTGGCGCTCGGATTGCTTTATGAGGAGCCTAATCTTGAAATTCAGGCAGAAAAAGCTCTACTGGCTATCTCTCAGGGCCAGGATGAAGCTGAGGTGTACTGCCAAAAATTTCGGAAATGGTCCATGCTTACTCAATGGAATGAATGTGCTCTGGCCGCAAATTTCAGAAATGGCCTTTCTGAAGCCATTAAGAATGTGATGGTGGATTTTCCAATTCCTACAAGTCTGAATGATTCTATGGCACTGGCTATTCAGATTGATCGGCGTTTGCGGGAGCACAAATCCGCTAATCCTCTCGCGGTGTTGTCTGAACGGACACCTGTCTCAATGCAATGCAACAGAATCCTGACTAGAACCGAACGACAAAATCATAGACGTCAGAATGGGTTGTGTTTTTAATGTGGTGATTCTACACATGTTATATCAGCATGCTCTAAACGCCTAACCAAGGTTATCAGTCCTGTCACCATTGGTAATTTGCAGCCTAAATTTATTTTGTCTGTGACTTTAATTTGTTCATTGTCTTCCTACCCTGTTATGGCATTTGTGGATTCAGGTGCTGCCCTGAGTCTTATGGACTTGTCGTTTGCCAAGCGCTGCGGTTTTGTCCTGGAGCCTTCAAAAATTCCTATTCCTCTCAGAGGAATTGATGCTACGCCACTGGCGGAAAATAAACCGCAGTTTTGGACACAAGTGACCATGTGCATGACTCCTGAACATCGGGAGGTGATTCGTTTTCTTGTTCTGCATAAAATGAATGATTTGGTCGTGTTAGGTCTGCCATGGTTACAGACCCATAATCCTGTTTTAGATTGGAAGGCTATGTCTGTGTCGAGTTGGGGTTGTCAGGGAATTCATTACGATTCTCCGCCGGTGTCTTTTGCTACTTCTACTCCTTCAGAGGTTCCTGAGTATTTGTGTGACTATCAGGATGTATTCAGTGAGTCCAGGTCCAGTGATCTTCCTCCTCATAGGGACTGTGACTGCGCTATAGATTTGATTCCTGGCAGTAAATTTCCTAAGGGACGATTATTTAATTTGTCTGTACCCGAGCATGCGTTCTTATGTCAAGGAGTCTTTGGAGAAGGGGCATATTCGCCCAACCTCTTCCCCTCTTGGTGCGGGATTCTTTTTTGTGGCCAAGAAAAAGGGTCTTTGAGACCTTGTATAGACTATCGGCTTCTGAATAAAATCACTGTTAAGTTTCAATATCCTTTGCCACTATTGTCAGACTTGTTTGCTCGGATTAAGGGTGCCAAGTGGTTCACCAAGATAGATCTTCGTGGTGCGTACAACCTTGTGCGCATTAGGCAGGGAGATGAATGGAAAACTGCATTCAATACGCCCGAAGGTCATTTTGAATACTTGGTGATGCCCTTTGGGCTCTCTAATGCTCCTTCAGTGTTTCAGTCCTTTATGCATGATATCTTCCGGAAGTATCTGGATAAATTTATGATTGTTTATCTGGATGATATTCTGGTTTTCTCGGATGATTGGGATTCTCATGTAAAGCAGGTCAGGATGGTGTTTCAGGTTTTGCGTGATAATGCTTTGTTTGTGAAGGGCTCAAAGTGTCTCTTTGGAGTGCAGAAGGTTTCCTTTTTGGGTTTTATTTTCTCCCCTTCTGCTGTGGAGATGGACCCAGTCAAGGTCCGAGCTATTCATGATTGGACTCAGCCCACGTCTGTTAAGAGTCTTCAGAAGTTCTTGGGGTTTGCTAATTTCTACCGTCGCTTTATCGCTAATTTTTCTAGCGTTGTTAAACCTTTGACGGATATGACCAAGAAAGGTTCTGATGTGGCTAATTGGGCCCCTGCAGCCGTGGAGGCCTTCCAGGAGCTGAAGCGCCGGTTTACTTCGGCGCCTGATTTGTGCCAGCCTGATGTCTCACTTCCCTTTCAGGTTGAAGTGGATGCTTCTGAGATCGGTGCTGGGGCTGTTTTGTCGCAGAGAGGCTCTGGTTGCTCTGTGATGAGACCATGTACCTTTTTCTCTAGGAAGTTTTCGCCAGCTGAGCGGAACTATGATGTTGGTAATCGGGAGTTGTTGGCCATGAAGTGGGCATTTGAGGAGTGGCGTCATTGGCTCGAGGGTGCTAAGCATCGTGTGGTGGTCTTGACTGATCACAAAAATCTGATGTATCTCGAGTCTGCTAAGCGCCTGAATCCTAGACAGGCTCGATGGTCATTGTTTTTCTCCCGTTTCGATTTTGTGGTCTCGTACCTGCCTGGTTCGAAGAATGTTAAGGCTGATGCTCTTTCTAGGAGCTTTGTGCCTGACTCTCCTGGAGTCTCGGAGCCAGCTGGTATTCTTAAAGAGGGAGTAATCGTGTCGGCCATATCTCCTGATTTGCGACGTGTGTTGCAGAGATTTCAGGCTGGTAGACCTGACTCTTGTCCACCCGACAGACTGTTTGTTCCTGATAAATGGACCAGCAAAGTCATTTCCGAGGTTCATTCCTCGGTGTTGGCAGGGCATCCGGGAATTTTTGGTACCCGAGATTTGGTGGCTAGGTCCTTTTGGTGGCCTTCCTTGTCATGGGATGTGCGGTCATTTGTGCAGTCCTGTGGGACTTGTGCTCGGGCTAAGCCTTGTTGTTCTCGTGCTAGCGAGTTGCTTCTGCCCTTGCCCGTCTCGAAGAGGCCTTGGACACACATTTTCATGGATTTCATTTCTGATCTTCCGGTGTCTCAAGGAATGTCTGTCATCTGGGTGGTGTGTGATCGTTTTTCCAAGATGGTCCATTTGGTACCCTTGCCTAAGTTGCCTTCCTCTTCCGATCTGGTTCCTTTGTTTTTTCAGAATGTGGTTCGTTTACACGGCATTCCGGAGAATATCGTGTCCGACAGAGGATCCCAGTTTGTGTCTAGATTCTGGCGATCTTTTTGTGCTAAAATGGGCATTGATTTGTCGTTTTCATCTGCCTTCCATCCTCAGACTAATGGTCAAACGGAGCGAACTAATCAGACACTGGAGGCTTATTTGAGATGTTTTGTTTCTGCGGACCAGGATGATTCGGTGACCTTCTTGCCATTGGCGGAGTTTGCCCTTAATAATCGGGCTAGTTCCGCTACTTTGGTTTCGCCATTCTTCTGCAACTCTGGTTTTCATCCTCGTTTCTCCTCGGGTCATGTTGAGTCTTCTGACTGTCCTGGGGTGGATTCCGTGATGGATAGGTTGCAGCGAATTTGGAATCATGTGGTGGACAACTTGAAGTTGTCACAGGAGAAGGCTCAGCGTTTTGCCAACCGCCGCCGCGGTGTGGGCCCCCGACTTCGTGTTGGGGATTTGGTTTGGTTGTCTTCTCGGTATGTCCCTCTGAAGGTTTCCTCTCCTAAGTTTAAGCCTCGCTTTATTGGTCCTTATAAAATTTTGGAAGTTCTTAACCCGGTTTCTTTTCGTTTGGATCTTCCGGTGTCGTTTGCCATTCACAACGTGTTCCATAGGTTTTTGTTGCGGCGGTACGTTGTGCCTGTGGTTCCTGCTGTTGAGCCTCCTGCTCCGGTGTTGGTTGAGGGCGAGTTGGAGTACGTGGTAGAGAAGATATTGGATTCTCGTCTCTCTAGACGGAGGCTTCAGTATTTGGTGAAATGGAAGGGCTATGGTCAGGAGGATAATTCCTGGGTGGCCGCCTCTGTTGTTCATGCGGCCGATTTGGTTCGTGCCTTCCACGCTGCTCATCCTGGTCGCCCTGGTGGTCTTGGTGAGGGTTTGGTGACCCCTCCTTAAAGGGGGGGTACTGTTGTGAACTATACTTCTTGGCTCCCTCTTGTGGTCACTAGTGATTTGGCACTTGGATTGTCTTTTACCAGGTTTGTACTCACCTGCTTCGTTAGGCCTGGGGTGTTGCTATTTAAACTTCCTGGATTCTCAGTCCAGTGCCTGGCATCGTTGTAATCAGTTCATTTCTGTTTGCTCCTGTCTTCAGGTCCTGGTTCTTTGCAAGATAAGCTAAGTCCTGCTTTCTTACTTTTGTTTATTTGCATTGTACTTATTTTTGTCCAGCTTGTACAAAATGTGATTCCTGATATCACTGGAAGCTTACTATCTTCTGCTATTTAGTCAGTGAGCCTCTCTTTGCTAAAATCTAGTTCATTCTTACGTTTGTCTTTTCTTCTTGCCTCACCGTTATTATTTGTTGGGGGCTTGTATTTCTTTGGGGTCTTTTCTCTGGAGGCAAGAGAGGTCTTATTTTCCCTGATAGGGTTAGTTAGTTCTCCGGCTGGCGCGAGACGTCTAGGATCAACGTAGGCACGTTCCCCGGCTACTGTTAGTGTTTGTGCTAGGATCAGCTATATGGTCAGCCTAGTTACCACTTCCCTATGAGCTGGTATTTATGTTTGCAGACTTTGCTTAATCTCTGTGATCCCTTGCCATTGAGATCATAACAGTAACGCCCCTATTTGTAGGCTCACCCACGGACGATCTGAGTGAAAGTCCCCTGACTCAAAGGTGCAGAATCAATGGCAATTATAGGTATGGGTCTAGACAACTCTTGAGTCTTAAGCCTATGTGCCTGAACAAACCCTGCATCAATTAAATTAAACTCTGCCCCAGAATCCAGAAAAGTGAGAATAATAGTGTGCACTCAAGTCAGGGACACGGAGGTGCTGGTGAAACGGACCGTGTGGTCTTAATCAATCATGTAGAGAAATTCACCGCACAAGGCAGATATATTGAACCTACTTTTACCAAGACGAATCTCGGCTGGTAGGAAAAATTGAGGTTTACTTAAGGAGGAAATTAGTACACCCAAGTTGCCAACCTCCCCGCAACCCGGGCTCAATAGTTTTCCGGCGGTTGTTTTCTAGATGGACACACATTCACATAATGACCTCTTCTGCCACAAAAAAAAATGCACCCTCCTTATGCCGAACTACTGTAGCCACCTTAGAACGAGAAGCGCCACCCAACTGCATAGGTTCTCCTAGAGACTCAGATTCTGGTGAGTCCAAACCTGAATTTCCCTTGAATAGCGGCGATTCTTTAAGTCTCTGGCGCAGGCGGCGGTCCACACGGATCGCAAGAGACATAGCTGCCTCCAGTGTAGTTGGTGTCTCCTGTAGGGCAAAAGCATCTTTTACTTTATCAGATAGGCCCTGATAGAATTGACTGCGGAGTGCAGGGTTATTCCACATTGTGTCAGTAGCCCATCTCTGAAACTCAGAGCAGTACAGGTCCTTCTCAAAAAATTAGCATATAGTGTTAAATTTCATTATTTACCATAATGTAATGATTACAATTAAACTTTCATATATTATAGATTCATTATCCACCAACTGAAATTTGTCAGGTCTTTTATTGTTTTAATACTGATGATTTTGGCATACAACTCCTGATAACCCAAAAAACCTGTCTCAATAAATTAGCATATTTCACCCGTCCAATCAAATAAAAGTGTTTTTTAATAACAAACAAAAAAACCATAAAATAATAATGTTCAGTTATGCACTCAATACTTGGTTGGGAATCCTTTGGCAGAAATGACTGCTTCAATGCGGCGTGGCATGGAGGCAATCAGCCTGTGACACTGCTGAGATGTTATGGAGGCCCAGGATGCTTCAATAGCGGCCTTAAGCTCATCCAGAGTGTTGGGTCTTGCGTCTCTCAACTTTCTCTTCACAATATCCCACAGATTCTCTATGGGGTTCAGGTCAGGAGAGTTGGCAGGCCAATTGAGCACAGTAATACCATGGTCAGTAAACCATTTACCAGTGGTTTTGGCACTGTGAGCAGGTGCCAGGTCGTGCTGAAAAATGAAATCTTCATCTCCATAAAGCATTTCAGCCGATGGAAGCATGAAGTGCTCCAAAATCTCCTGATAGCTAGCTGCATTGACCCTGCCCTTCATGAAACACAGTGGACCAACACCAGCAGCTGACATGGCACCCCACACCATCACTGACTGTGGGTACTTGACACTGGACTTCAGGCATTTTGGCATTTCCTTCTCCCCAGTCTTCCTCCAGACTCTAGCACCTTGATTTCCGAATGACATGCAAAATTTGCTTTCATCAGAAAAAAGTACTTGGGACCACTTAGCAACAGTCCAGTGCTGCTTCTCTGTAGCCCATTTCCTGCACACGCCTGTGCACGGTGGCTCTGGATGTTTCCACACCAGACTCAGTCCACTGCTTCCTCAGGTTCCCCAAGGTCTGGAATCGGTCCTTCTCCACAATCTTCCTCAGGGTCCGGTCACCTCTTCTCGTTGTACAGCGTTTTCTGCCACATTTTTTCATTCCAACAGACTTACCATTGAGGTGCCTTGATACAGCACTCTGGGAACAGCCTATTTGTTGAGAAATTTCTTTCTGGATCTTACCCTCTTGCTTGAGGGTGTCAATGATGGCCTTCTTGACATCTGTCAGGTCGCTAGTCTTACCCATGATGGGGGTTTTGAGTAATGAACCAGGCAGGGAGTTTTTAAAAGCCGCAGGTATCTTTTGTATGTGTTTAGAGTTAATTAGTTGATTCAGAAGATTAGGGTAATAGGTCGTTTAGAGAACCTTTTCTTGATATGCTAATTTATTGAGACAGGTTTTTTGGGTTATCAGGAGTTGTATGCCAAAATCATCAGTATTAAAACAATAAAAGACCTGACAAATTTCAGTTGGTGGATAATGAATCTATAATATATGAAAGTTTAATTGTAATCATTACATTATGGTAAATAATGAAATTTAACACTATATGCTAATTTTTTGAGAAGGACCTGTATTCCTCTACTGGCCGGTCTCCCTGTGTAAGATGGCGTATAGTTGACTCAGCGAGGGAGACGCGGTCAGGATCATCATACACTTGACCAAAGGCTCGAAAAAACTCCTCCATGGTCCGTAACGGCAAAGCGTCAGTGGGAAGTGAAAATGCCCAGGCCTGAGGGTCACCTTGTAGGAGCGATACAATAATTCCAACCCTCTGCTCCTCAGAACCTGAAGTGTGAGGACGCAACCTAAAATACAATTTATAGGCCTCCCTGAACGTAACAAATTTGTCACGCCCCCCAGAGAACCTGTCAGGTAACGCAATTTTAGGCTCCAGCAAAGCTTGTGGAGGTGTAGCAACCCCTGCAGTGGCCACTGGAGTGCGCTTCACAACCGCCGAGCGGAGGTCAGCCACCTCTAGGCTGAGTTGCTGCATTTGTCCAGCTAAAGCTGAAATGGGGTCCATATTGGACCAAGAAAATTTTTATGGTCAGTGATACTGTCACGCCGTAAACGGCGATAAAGGGGCAGGATGGCGTACTGGGACCCGCACCTAACCCTGCCACAATATTGGGGCCCTGGCTTTCCTTTATCTCAGGGGTACCTATGATGGTTAGGAGGCCTGAGCCACCAGCATATCCCTGTCTCCTGAGTTGGCCCTATCAGGGGCCCCCTGTCCCCCCAAAGGAGGTGGACTGCACCAGTGTAACTATACAACAAACAACAGAGTAACCAGACAAGGTAACTAAAAGTCTCAAACTCACCAAATGCTCACACAACCACAGAGGAAACACAGAGAAGGGATGAGAAGGAATAAACTAGGAAGGAAAACAGGTTTTACATGCAACCAAAACAGCAGACACCAATCTCTGTAAATAAACCTCCAACTCCAACACTACGCTCCTTCAACCTCCAAGCCTGGCAGTAGAACTGATCACTGACAATAGCTGAAGTCAGGACTGGGTCTATATAGAGGATCAAATTACAAGATCCACTTCAGCAGCTCTCAGCAACACAGCAATAAGGTTAACTCCTGCACTGCTGGCACAAAGCAGCCAGGTCAGAATACAGGTGAAGAGCTTCTGTTCACTGTGTGTGAACGAGGCCCAGAGTGCTGCGGTTCTCTGGAACCTCTCTGTCGTGGAAGCCCCGTGACAGCTTGTAAATGACCTCTGCAAAGTATATAGTTTCTGACTGACAACTTTCTTCCATGGTACAAAAAGCAGAAACGTGCCTTCAAGAGCAAAATCATCTTCATGCATGACAATGCACCATCTCATCCTGCAAAGAATACCTCTGAGTCATTGGCTGCTATGGGCATAAAAGGAGATAAACTCATGGTGTGGCCACCATCTTCCCCTGACCTTAACCCTATAGAGAATCTTTGGAGTATCATCAAGCAAAAGATCTATGAGGGTGGGAGGCAGTTCACATTAAAACAGCAGCTCTGGGAGGCTATTCTGACTTCATGTAAAGAAATACAAGCAGAAACTCTCCAAAAACTCACAAGTTCAATGGATGCAAGAATTGTGAAGGTGATATCAAAGAAGGGGTTCTATGTTAACATGTAACTTGGCCTGTTACGATGTTTTGGAGTTAAATAGCTTTTTTTCTTCAGTGAATGTGATCTCCTAATGCTGCAAATTCAAAAATGAGCATTTTCAGTTCTTTAAAAATATCAAATGTTTAGAAATTCTACTGTGCCTAATAATTTGGAATAGTGCATTTGAGTTTTTATTCATTTTGGAGATTATACTGTTATCATTGGGAGGTTTCTTCAATAAAATTTGATGTATACGTGTTAGAATCTGTTTAGTTTGTGACTATCTGCCATTTTCTTGTGGTGTTCTGGCTGCTGGTCTTTTTCCTCTGGTGCTGGGTTGGTCTTGGGTCAGGTGTTTGTATCACTCTTTATTAACCAGCACCTGCCTCCCAGTCCTTGCTGGACAACAGTGTTAATCTGCTTGAGTTCTAGCTTGGTGCTTTGCTTTGTCTTTCGTGTGTATAATTTGTGCAGTTCTGGGATCTCTGGTTCTGGTAGTCTAGTTTTTGTTTTCAGTTGGTTTCTGCAACCTTCTCTGTGCCTTCTATTAGGAGGTGACCCATTTTTTTACCCAGTCCTTTTATCTTTTAGGGACCCCCTTCCCCCTATCTATAGGTCTTCCCTTGAGATTAACCTAGGATTGTCGGTGGGTCTATTCGCTAGGAATGGGTTGCCCACTCCATTTTAGGGTATCAGCCTAGTCATAGTGCAGGGTCAGTTTCCCCCCTTCTACCCTAGTCCTGTGTTGCAGTTCCGTAACAATACTCTAACAGGTGATGACTTTTATCAAACTGACTGTCATTTGCACCGACCATTTAGGAAAATCCGAGAAAAATATAATTTGCATAATAATTTGGAACATGGTGTATAAGGGAAGCCTTATACTATTTGCCCTCGGTGCAGTTCCCTGACTGACGTGAGGCAAGTGGTGGTGACAGAGAACCGATCCCTGCTGGGTCCTTTTCTCCCCTCCCCCGAGGTGGCCCCCCTTCCCCTATGAGATCCCTCACATTGGGGTGCAGCCAGGAGGCTAAATTAGCTACTGTATATACTCATGTACAAGCCGAGTTTTTCAGCACATTTTTTGTGCTGAACACACCCCCCTTGCTTATACAAGTCATTGTCCCAGGAGAAGCGGGGCAGGGGGGCAGCAAATCAAAGGGTTACAGGAGGCAGGAGCTGGCTGCTGCGGCTAAAGCCTGTGCCCGCTGCTAAAGAGAAATTAATATTCACTTTACGGGCAATGAATATTCATTTCTCTTATAGCGCACAGTTACAGTCGCAGCCGCTGGCTTCCAGCAGCTGCCGGGCTATCACAGGTCTTGGCTACTTAAGAGTTATGAATATTCACCTCTCTCCACTCCCATAGGCGTGGAGAGAGGTAAACATTAATTCCCTTAATGAGCGGAGACACGTGATTGCTCGGCACCAGGAGCTGCTGGCTCCGGAACAAGATGCAGCGAGGGCACGCAGGGAGGGTGTTGTGAATTTACCTTTTGGCTCCCTCTAGTGGCTACTAGTGATTTGACTCTGGGTATGTCATTCATCCCTTGTATGCTCACCTGGGTCGTTAGGTCAGGGGTGTTGCTATATAAGCTCCCTGGACCTTCAGTTCAATGCCTGGCAACGTTGATATCTGAGCTAATCTGTAGTGCTCTTGTCTTCTGATCCTGGTTCCTGCGTGATTAAGCTAAGTCTGCTTTCTTGCTTTTTGCTATTTGTTTTTGTTTGCATTTTTGTCCAGCTTGTATATTATCTGTATCCTGACCTTGCTGGAAGCTCTAGGGTGGCTGGTGTTCTCCCCCCGGCTGTTAGACGGTTCGGGGGTTCTTGAATCTCCAGCGTGGATTTTGATAGGGTTTTTGTTGACCATATAAGTTATCTTACTACATTCTGCTATTAGTAAGTGGGCCTCTCTTTGCTAAACCTAGTTCATCTCTGTGTTTGTCATTTCCTCTTACCTCACCGTTATTATTTGTGGGGGGCTTGTATCCTACTTTTGGGGTCCTTTCTCTGGAGGCAAGAGAGGTCTTTGTTTTCCTCTTCTAGGGGTAGTTAGCTCTCCGGCTGGCGCGAGACATCTAGCGACCAACGTAGGCATGTTCCCCGGCTACTTCTAGTGTTGGCGTTAGGAGTAGATATATGGTCAACCCAGTTACCACTGCCCTATGAGCTGGATTTTTGTACTTCACAGACTGGCTGATATCTCTGAGACCCTCGCCATTGGGGTCATAACAGTTTGCCAGGCCAGTATTAAATGTTAAATGCATTGCAGAAGCGGGATTATAAGAAAGAAAGTTCTGAGTTTTTTTTTTTCTCTCTCATTTTTTTTTCTTTTCCCCTTTACCTCTGAGTGGCTTGTGATTGCTGCAGACATGAATGTCCAGACCTTGATTACAAGTGTGGACCAGCTTGCTGCTCGTGTGCAGGGCATACAAGATTATGTTACCAGAAATCCTATGTCAGAACCTAAGATACCGATTCCTGAACTGTTTTCCGGAGACCGATTTAAGTTTAGAAATTTCAGGAATAATTGTAAATTGTTTTTGTCCCTGAGATCCTGTTCCTCTGGAGACTCCGCTCAGCAAGTGAAAATTGTTATTTCTTTTTTACGGGGCGACCCTCAGGATTGGGCTTTCTCGCTGGCGCCAGGAGATCCGGCATTGGCTGATATTGATGCGTTTTTTCTGGCGCTCGGTTTGCTTTATGAGGAACCCAATCTTGAGATTCAGGCAGAAAAAGCCTTGCTGGCTATGTCTCAGGGCCAGGACGAGGCTGAAGTGTATTGCCAAAAATTTCGGAAATGGTCCGTGCTGACCCAGTGGAACGAGTGTGCATTGGCTGCAAATTTTAGAAATGGCCTTTCTGAAGCCATTAAGAATGTGATGGTGGGTTTTCCCATTCCCACAGGTCTGAATGATTCCATGGCCCTGGCAATTCAAATTGACCGGCGGTTGCGGGAGCGCAAAACCGCAAATTCCCTCATGGTGTTATCTGAACAGGCACCTGATTTAATGCAATGTGATAGAATCCTGACTAGAAATGAGCGGACAATTCATAGACGCCAGAATGGCTTGTGTTACTACTGTGGTGATTCTACACATGTTATCTCAGCATGCTCTAAGCGTCTTACTAAGGTTGTTAGTCCTGTCGCCATTGGTAATTTGCAACCTAAGTTTATTCTATCTGTAACTTTGATTTGCTCACTGTCATCGTATCCTGTCATGGCGTTTGTGGATTTAGGTGCTGCCCTGAGTCTTATGGATCTGTCATTTGCCAAGCGCTGCGGTTTTGTTCTTGAGCCATTAGAAAATCCTATCCCTCTTAGGGGTATTGATGCTACGCCATTGGCAGAAAATAAACCGCAGTTTTGGACACAGGTTACCATGTGCATGACTCCTGAACATCGGGAGGTGATACGTTTTCTTGTTCTGCATAAGATGCATGATTTGGTTGTTTTGGGTTTGCCATGGTTACAGACCCATAATCCAGTCTTGGACTGGAAGGCAATGTCAGTGTCAAGTTGGGGCTGTCATGGAATTCATGGAGATTCCCTGCCCGTGTCTATTGCTACTTCTACGCCTTCGGAAGTTCCGGCGTATTTGTCTGATTATCAGGATGTCTTCAGCGAGTCTAGGTCAAGTGCATTGCCTCCTCATAGGGAATGTGACTGTGCAATAGATTTGATTCCAGGCAGTAAGTTTCCTAAGGGAAGACTGTTTAATCTGTCGGTACCTGAACATACCGCGATGCGTTCATATATCAAGGAGTCTCTGGAGAAGGGGCATATCCGTCCTTCTTCTTCCCCTCTTGGTGCGGGATTCTTTTTTGTGGCCAAAAAGGACGGATATTTGAGGCCTTGTATTGACTATCGGCTTTTAAATAAGATCACTGTCAAATTTCAGTATCCTTTGCCGCTGTTGTCAGACTTGTTTGCCCGGATTAAAGGTGCCAAGTGGTTCACCAAGATAGACCTTCGTGGTGCGTACAACCTTGTGCGCATTAAGCAAGGAGATGAATGGAAAACCGCATTCAATACGCCCGAAGGTCATTTTGAGTACTTGGTGATGCCATTTGGGCTCTCTAATGCACCTTCAGTTTTTCAGTCCTTTATGCATGACATCTTCCGGAAGTATCTGGATAAATTTTTGATCGTTTATCTGGATGATATTCTGTTTTTTTCTGATGATTGGGACTCGCATGTGGAGCAGGTCAGGATGGTTTTCAAGATTTTGCGTGAAAATTCTTTGTTTGTTAAAGGCTCAAAGTGTCTCTTTGGTGTACAGAAGGTTCCCTTTTTAGGGTTCATTTTTTCCCCTTCTGCTGTGGAGATGGACCCAGTCAAGGTCCGAGCTATTCATGATTGGACTCAACCCTCGTCAGTTAAGAGTCTTCAGAAGTTCTTGGGTTTTGCTAACTTCTACCGTCGTTTTATCGCTAATTTTTCTAGCGTTGTTAAACCGTTGACGGATATGACCAAGAAAGGCTCTGATGTGGCTAACTGGGCTCCTGCTGCCGTGGAGGCTTTCCAGGAGTTGAAACGCCGGTTTACTTCGGCGCCTGTTTTGTGCCAGCCTGACATCTCACTTCCCTTTCAGGTTGAGGTGGATGCTTCGGAGATTGGGGCAGGGGC
The DNA here is from genome assembly GCF_051348905.1 of Ranitomeya variabilis. NCBI lineage: Eukaryota > Metazoa > Chordata > Amphibia > Anura > Dendrobatidae > Ranitomeya > Ranitomeya variabilis. The sequence goes on from NC_135238.1 coordinate 116,498,731, forward strand.
CGTTTTGTCGCAGAGAGGCCCTGGTTGCTCTACTATGAGACCTTGTGCCTTTTTCTCTAGGAAGTTTTCGCCGGCAGAGCGAAATTATGATGTGGGCAATCGGGAGTTGTTGGCCATGAAGTGGGCATTTGAGGAGTGGCGTCATTGGCTCGAGGGTGCTAAGCATCGTGTGGTGGTCTTGATTGATCACAAAAATCTGATGTATCTCGAGTCTGCTAAACGCCTGAATCCTAGACAGGCCCGCTGGTCATTGTTTTTCTCCCGTTTTGACTTTGTGGTCTCGTATTTACCAGGTTCTAAGAATGTGAAGGCCGATGCTCTGTCTAGGAGCTTTGTGCCTGATGCTCCTGGAGTCGCTGAACCTGTGGGTATTCTTAAGGAAGGAGTTATCTTGTCAGCTATTTCTCCAGATCTGCGACGTGTGTTGCAGAGATTTCAGGCTGGTAGGCCTGACTCTTGGCCACCTGACAGATTGTTTGTGCCTGCTAAATGGACCAGCAGAGTCATTTCCGAGGTTCATTCCTCAGTGTTGGCAGGGCACCCGGGAATTTTTGGCACCAGAGATCTGGTGGCCAGGTCCTTTTGGTGGCCTTCCTTGTCAAGGGATATGCGGTCATTTGTGCAGTCCTGTGGTACTTGTGCTCGAGCTAAGCCTTGCTGTTCACGTGCCAGCGGGTTGCTCTTGCCCTTGCCTGTCCCGAAGAGACCTTGGACACACATCTCTATGGATTTCATTTCGGATCTTCCGGTGTCTCAGGGCATGTCTGTCATCTGGGTGATATGTGATCGTTTCTCCAAGATGGTCCATCTGGTTCCTTTGCCTAAGCTGCCTTCCTCTTCTGATCTGGTCCCTGTGTTCTTCCAGAACGTGGTTCGTTTGCACGGCATTCCTGAGAATATTGTGTCGGACAGAGGATCCCAGTTTGTTTCCAGGTTCTGGCGATCCTTTTGTGGTAGGATGGGCATTGAATTGTCGTTTTCGTCCGCTTTTCATCCACAGACTAACGGACAAACGGAACGAACTAATCAGACTCTGGAGGCGTATTTGAGGTGTTTTGTCTCTTCTGATCAGGATGATTGGGTGACCTTCTTGCCGTTGGCTGAATTTGCCCTTAATAATCAGGCTAGTTCTGCCACCTTGGTTTCGCCATTTTTTTGCAACTCTGGTTTCCATCCTCGTTTTTCCTCGGGACATGTGGAGCCTTCTGACTGTCCTGGAGTGGATTCTGTGGTGGATAGGTTGCAGCGGATCTGGAATCATGTGGTGGACAACTTGAAGTTGTCACAGGAGAAGGCTCAGCGTTTTGCCAACTGCCGCCGCGGTGTGGGTCCCCGACTTCGTGTTGGGGATTTGGTATGGCTGTCTTCTCGATTTGTTCCTATGAAGGTCTCCTCTCCCAAATTTAAGCCTCGATTCATTGGTCCTTACAAGATATTGGAGATCCTTAATCCTGTATCCTTTCGCCTGGATCTTCCGGTGTCGTTTGCCATTCACAACGTATTTCATAGGTCCTTGTTGCGGCGGTACGTTGTGCCTGTGGTTCCTTCTGCTGAGCCTCCTGCTCCGGTGTTGGTTGAGGGCGAGTTGGAGTACGTGGTGGAGAAGATCTTAGATTCTCGTCTCTCCAGGCGGAGGCTTCAGTACCTGGTCAAGTGGAAGGGCTATGGTCAGGAGGATAATTCCTGGGTGGTCGCCTCTGATGTGCATGCGGCCGATTTAGTTCGTGCCTTTCACGCCGCTCATCCTGATCGCCCTGGTGGTCTTGGTGAGGGTTCGGTGACCCCTCACTAAGGGGGGGGTACTGTTGTGAATTTACCTTTTGGCTCCCTCTAGTGGCTACTAGTGATTTGACTCTGGGTATGTCATTCATCCCTTGTATGCTCACCTGGGTCGTTAGGTCAGGGGTGTTGCTATATAAGCTCCCTGGACCTTCAGTTCAATGCCTGGCAACGTTGATATCTGAGCTAATCTGTAGTGCTCTTGTCTTCTGATCCTGGTTCCTGCGTGATTAAGCTAAGTCTGCTTTCTTGCTTTTTGCTATTTGTTTTTGTTTCCATTTTTGTCCAGCTTGTATATTATCTGTATCCTGACCTTGCTGGAAGCTCTAGGGTGGCTGGTGTTCTCCCCCCGGCCGTTAGACGGTTCGGGGGTTCTTGAATCTCCAGCGTGGATTTTGATAGGGTTTTTGTTGACCATATAAGTTATCTTACTACATTCTGCTATTAGTAAGTGGGCCTCTCTTTGCTAAACCTAGTTCATCTCTGTGTTTGTCATTTCCTCTTACCTCACCGTTATTATTTGTGGGGGGCTTGTATCCTACTTTTGGGGTCCTTTCTCTGGAGGCAAGAGAGGTCTTTGTTTTCCTCTTCTAGGGGTAGTTAGCTCTCCGGCTGGCGCGAGACATATAGCGACCAACGTAGGCATGTTCCCCGGCTACTTCTAGTGTTGGCGTTAGGAGTAGATATATGGTCAACCCAGTTACCACTGCCCTATGAGCTGGATTTTTGTACTTCGCAGACTGGCTGATATCTCTGAGACCCTCGCCATTGGGGTCATAACAGGAGGGTAAGTAGGATTTTTTTTGTTTTTTATCATGCTTTTCTCATGGGGGCCATGCATACAAGGATAGGGATTGGGGCTTTTCTGAGATTGAGGACAGGCGGACCATATGGGTATGTGTTGGTAACTATGTTAACTTTTTTAGGCACTTGCACTTTGGAAAAGATGGTTAACTTTTTATGCATGCCACTAGGAGGCTGTTATACATACTAATTCCATCCTACAGCCTGAGTTATTCTCTACCTCAATTTCAATTTTTGTGCATCCCATTCGGGTATAAAGAATCCTTCCTCTTACTGTTTATTGTTTGTTGTTACACTTTTTAGCATTATTGTACTTTAATAAAATTTGTTATCTTTTTATACTGTCTCTTGAGTGGTGTGTAATGATACTCTGTATCTTTTGGGTTAAAGATAGGGATAAGGAGCCATGCATACCAAGACAGGGATAAGGAGCCATGCATACCAAGACAGGGATGAGGAGTCATGCATACAAGGATAGGGATGAGGAGCCATGCATATAAGGTTCGGGATAAGGAGCCATACAGACAAGGATGGGGATGAGAAACCATGCATACCAGGATAGGGATAAGGGGAAAATTTGCATACCCAGCTTATACTTGAGTCAATAGTTTTTCCCAGTTTTTCGTTGCAGAATTAGCTGACTCGGCTTATACTCAAGTCGGCTTATACATGAGTATACACGGTAATCCAAATGGTTTGTGATAGAACTGTGTTTCAGAGACAAATCAGAAGGTGAGATTTCCATTTAAAAATTGTTATGCTTAAAATTGGGGTGCAGCCAAGAAGCACATTTAAGTAATCCAAATCGTTAGTGTTAAACCTGTGTTTCAGAGACAAATCAGAAGGCCAGATTTCCACTTAAAAATCATTAGGCCTAATATCAGGGTGCGGTCAGGGGGCCCAATTAGCTAATCCAAATTATTTGAGATAAAACTGTGTTTCAGAGACAAATCAGAAGGCCAAATTTCCACTTAAAAATTGTTAGGCCTAATATAGGGGTACAGCGAGGAGGCCTAATTAGCTAATACAAATCGTTTGAGATAAAACTGTGTTTCATGAATATGGACAAACCAGGCACACTACCGTAGCATAACAGATAAGAGTTTTAGGGGTACAGAAAAGCGGTAAATACTGAATGAATATACCAAAAGAAGAAAAGCACCACTCCAATGATGCACACTGCATAAATATGTAAGTTACAATAAACCAAAAAAAAAAGAGAAAAAAGGGTTTTTTTAGCACACCACACAAATTTAACCCCTTAACGACCGCCAATCCGCCTTTTAACGGCGGCAGTTAAGGGTACTTAAACCACAGCGCCCTTAATTAACGGCGCTGTGGCAAAAGTTAATAGCACCCCTCAGAGTCAGATTTTCTCTGGGGTCTCGGTTACCGGGGGTATCCGAGACCCCAGAGAACATGATTTGGGGGTGTTTTACTGACCCCCAGGTTGCGATTGCCGGTAATTAACCGTTTACCGGTGGTCGCAAAAAACCCCCCGCGATTTCCCATTTAATTTCTCTGTCCTCCGATGTGATCGCACATCAGAGGACAGAGAAATGGGGTCCCCGATCGCCCCCCGATGCTCACCTGTCTCCCCCAGGGCTCTTTGTGGATCCCGATGGGCACCGCCATCTTGTTCCGGCCCAAAAAGGGCGGGCGCATGCAGAGTGCGCCTGCCAGCCGGCACCAGGAAGGTCTTTGGGGTCTCGAATGCTGGGGGTAGCCGAGACCCCAAAGAACATGATCGGGGTAGGTTTTTACCGACCCCTGTTTTGCAGTCGCCGGTAATTAACTGTTTACCAGAGACCGCAAAAAAAAAAAAGTGATGTGTAATTCTCTGTCCTCTGATGTGATCGCACATCAGAGGACAGATAAATAGGGGGATTCGGGGACCCTGTTATACTTACCGGTGTCCCTGGGTCCTCCTGTGTCCCCTCCTGGCCGCCAGCTTCTTCCTCCGGTATGAAAATGGCGGGCGCATGCGCAATACGCCCGCCATGATCTGCCGGCTGGCAGCTAGAGGAGTTGAGGCTAAATTTAGGGTTAGGGTTGGGGCTAAAGTTAGGGTTGGGGCTAAATTTAGGGTTAGGGTTGGGGCTAAATTTAGGGTTAGCATTGGGGCTAAAATTAGGGCTAGGGTTAGGGATGGGGCTAAAGTTAGGGCTAGGGTGAGGGTTGGAGCTAAATTTAGGGTTAGGGTTGGGGCTAAAGTTAGGGTTAGGGTTGGGGCTACAATTAGGGCTTGGGTTGGGGCTAAAGTTAGGACTAGGGTTGCGGCTAAAGTTAGGGTTAGAGTTGGGATTAGGGTTAAGGTTTGGATTAGGGTTGGCATTAGGGTTACGTTTGGGATTAGGGTTAGGTTTGGGATTAGGGTTGAGATTAGGATTAGGGGTGTGTTGGATTTAGGGTTCTGATTAGGGTTATGGTTGTTTTGGGGTTAGGGTTGTGATTATCATTAGGGTTGTGATTAGGATTATGGATCGGCTTGGGATTAGGGTTAGGGGTGTGTTGGGGTTAGGGTTGGAGTTAGAATTGGGGGGGTTTCCACTGTTTAGGTACATCAGGGGGGTCTCTAAACGCCACAGCCAATTTTGCGCTCAAAAAGTCAAATGGTGCTCCCTCCCTTCTGAGCTCTGTCGTGCGCCCAAACAGTGGTTTACCCCCAAATATCGGGCATCAACGTACTCGGGATAAATTGGACAACAACATTTGGGGTCCAATTTCTCCTGTTACCCTTGTGAAAATAAAAACGTGGGGGCTAAAAAATCTTTTTTGTGGAAAAAAAATATTTTTTATTTTCACGACTCTGCATTATAAACTTCTGTGAAGCACTTGGTCATTCAAAGCTCTCACCACACATCTAGAAAAGTTCCTTGGGGGGTCACGCCACAAGACTATTCTATCAAAGTCTGCATTCCAAAACGGCGCTCCTTCCCTTCCGAGCTCTGCCATGCACCCAAACAGTGGCCCCCCCCACACATGGGGTATCCGTGTACTCAGGACAAACTGGACAACAACTTTTGTGGTCCAATTTCTCTTGTTACCCTTTTGAAAATAAAAATTCGGGGGCTAAAAAATTTTTTTTGTGGAAATTTTTTATTTTTCTATTTTCATGACTCTGCATTATAAACTTCTGTGAAGCACTTGGGCATTCAAAGTTCTCACAACACATCTAGATAAGTTCCTTGGGGAGTCTAGTTTCCAAAATGGGTCACTTGTGGGGAGTTTCTACTGTTTAGGCACATTGGGGGCTCTGCAAACGCAACATAGCGCCCGCAGACCATTCTATCAAAGTCTGCATTCCCAAACGGTGCTCCTTTCCTTCCGAGCTCTGCCGTGCACCCAAACAGTGGTCCCCCCACAAGTGGGGTATCAGTGTACTCAGGGCAAATTGCACAATAAATTTTGGGGTCCAACTTTTCCTGTTACTCTTGTGAAAGTAAACATTTGGGGGTAAGAAGATAATTTTTGTGGAAAAAATATGATTTTTTTTCATGGCTCTACATTATAATCTTCTGTGAAGCAGTTGGGGGTTCATAGTGTTCACCACACTTCTAGATAAGCTCTTTGGGGGGTCTAGTTTCCAAAATGGGGTCACTTGTGGGAGGTTTCTACTGTTTAGGTACATCAGGAGCCCTGCAAATGCAACATGACGCCCGCAGACCATCCCATCAAAGTCTGCATTCCAAGCGGCGCTCCTTCCCTTCCGAGCCCCGATGGGTGCCCAAGCAGTGCCCCCACCACATATGGGGTATCAGCTTACTCAGGACAAACTGGTCAACAGATTTTGGGGTCCAATGTCTCCTGTTACACTTGAGAAAATAAAAAATTGCAGGCTAAAAAATCATTTTTGAGAAAAAAAAAGGATTTTTTATTTTCTCGGCTCTACGTTATAAATTTCTGTGAAGCACTTGGGGGTTTAAATTGCTCACCACACATCTAGATAAATTCCTTAAGGGGTCTAGTTTCCAAAATGGGGTCACTTTTGGGGGGTTTCTACTGTTTATGCACATCATGGGCTCTCCAAACGCGACATGGTGTCCGATCTCAATTCCAGCCAATTCTACATTGAAAAAGTAAAACGGCACTCCTTCTCTTCCAAGCTCTGCGGTGCGCCCAAACAGTGGTTTACCCCCACATATGGGGTATCGGCGTACTCAGGAGAAATTGAACAACAACTTTTGTGGTCAAATTTCTCCTGTTATCCTTGTGAAAATAAGAATTTGTGGGCGAAAAGATCATTTTTGTGTAAAGAAATGCGATTTTTTATTTTCACGGCTCTACTTTATAAATTTCTGTGAAGCACTTGGGGGCTCAAAGTGCTCACCACACATCTAGATAAGTTCCTTAAGGGGTCTAGTTTCCAAAATGGTGTCACTTGTGGAGCATTACCACTGTTTAGGCACATCAGGGGCTCTCTAAACGTGACATGGCATCCGATATCAATTCCAGCCAATTCTGCATTGAAAAAGTCAAACGGCACTCCTTCTCTTCCGAGCTCTGCGGAGCGCCCAAACAGTGGTTTACCCCCAAAAATGGGGTATCGGCATATTCAGGAGAAATTATAAAACAAAATTTATGGTTAAATTTCTGTTTTTACACTTGTGAAAATAAAAAAAATGGTTCTGAAGTAAAATGTTTGCAAAAAAAGTTAAATGTTCATTTTTTCCTTCTACATTGTTTCAGTTCCTGTGAAGCACGTAAAGGGTTAATAAACTTCTTGAATGTGGTTTTGAGCACCTTGAGGGGTGCAGTTTTTAGAATGGTGTCACACTTGGTTATTTTCTATTATATAGACTCCTCAAAATGACTTCAAATGTGATGTGTTCCTTTAAAAAAAATGGTGTAAAAATGAGAAATTGCTGGTCAAATTTTAACCCTTATAACTCCCTAACAAAAAAAAAAAAATAGTAGACATGTGTGAAATGTTATTTATTAACTATTTTTGTGACATATCTCTCTGATTTAAGGGCATAAAAATACAAAGTTTGAAAATTGCAAAATGTTAAAAATTTTCGCCATATTTCCGTTTTTTTCATAAATAATCGCAAGTAATATTGAAGAAATGTTACCACTAACATGAATTACAATATGTCCCGAAAAAACAATCTCAGAATCAGCAGGATCTGTTAAAGCGTTCCAGAGTTATAACCTCATAAAGTGACAGTGGTCAAAATTGTAAAAATTGGCTCGGTCATTAAGTACCAAATTGACTCTGTCACTAAGGGGTTAAAACATATTTAAAAACAGACAAAAAACCAACACATAAACCTTATCCCTAAGCAGTAATAAGCATGTAATGACTTAATAATGATGTAGTGCCTGATTCAAGGGATTTTTGCTCATATAGATACTGGCTCATGGGGCTGGTGAAAGCGTATAGAAAAATTGCATAAATACCGTATATACTCGAGTATAAGCCGAGATTTTCAGCCCAAATTTTTGGGCTGAAAGTGCCCCCTCGGCTTATACTCGAGTCATGATCGGTGGTGGGGTCGGCGGGTGAGCACTGTCATATACTTACCTGCTTCCGGGGCTCCTGGCGCTCCCCCTGCCCGTCCCACGGTCTCCGGGTGCCGCAGCCTCTTCCCCTGAGCGGTCACGTGGGACCGCTCATTAGAGAAATGAATAGGCTGCTCCACCTCCCATAGGGGCGGAGCCGCCTATTCATTTATCTAATGAAGCGGTGCCGGTGACCGCTGACAGAGAAAGAGGCTGCGGCACCGAAGACAGGCAGGGGGAAGGAGCGGGACGCCGGGAGCAGGTAAGTATCGCATATTCACCTGTCCGCGTTCCACACGCCGGGCGTCGGCGCCATCTTCCCGGCGTCTCTCTGCACTGACTGCAGGCAGAGGGCGCGATGACGCATATAGTGTGCGCGCCGCCCTCTGCCTGATCAGTCAGTGCAGAGAGACGCCGGGAAGATGGCGCCGAGGAGCTGCAAGCAAGACAGGTGAGTATGTGTTTTTGTTTTTTTTATTGCAGCGGCAGCAGCAGCACATATTTATGTGGAGCATCTATGGGGCAACGGTGCAGAGCACTATATGGCAGAGCTATGGGGCAACGGTGCAGAACACTATATGGCACAGCTATGGGGCAACGGTGCAGAGCACTATATGGCACAGCTATGGGGCAATGGTGCAGAACACTATATGGCACAGCTATGGGGCAATGGTGCAGAGCACTATATGGCACAGCTATGGGGCAACGGTGCAGAGCATTATATATATGGCACAGCTATGGGGCAACGGTGCAGAGCACTATATGGCACAGCTATGGGGCAACGGTGCAGAGCACTATATGGCACAGCTATGGGGCAACGGTGCAGAGCACTATATGGCACAGCTATGGGGCAACGGTGCAGAGCACTATATGGCACAGCTATGGGGCAATGGTGCAGAGCACTATATGGCACAGCTATGGGGCAATAATGGACGGTGCAGAGCACTATATGGCACAGCTATGGGGCAACGGTGCAGAGCACTATATGGCACAGCTATGGGGCAACGGTGCAGAGCACTATATGGCACAGCTATGGGGCAACGGTGCAGAGCACTATATGGCACAGCTATGGGGCAACAGTGCAGAGCATTATATGGCACAGCTATCTATGGGGCAACGGTGCAGAGCACTATATGGCACAGCTATGGGGCAACGGTGCAGAGCATTATATGGCACAGCTATGGGGCAACGGTGCAGAGCACTATATGGCACAGCTATGGGGCAATGGTGCAGAGCACTATATGGCACAGCTATGGGGCAACGGTGCAGAGCACTATATATGGCACAGCTATGGGGCAACGGTGCAGAGCACTATATATATGGCACAGCTATGGGGCAACGGTGCAGAGCACTATATATATGGCACAGCTATGGGGCAACGGTGCAGAGCACTATATGGCAGAGCTATGGGGCAACGGTGCAGAGCACTATATGGCACAGCTATGGGGCAATGGTGCAGAGCATATATATATATGGCACAGCTATCTATGGGGCAACGGTGCAGAGCATTGTATATATGGCACAGCTTTATGTGGAGTATCTATGGGGCCATAATGAACGGTGCAGAGCATTATATATGGCACAGCTTTATGTGGAGCATCTATGGGGCCATAATGAATGGTATGGAGTATCTATTTCTAATTTTGAAATTCACCGGTACCTGCTGCATTTTCCACCCTAGGCTTATACTCGAGTCAATAAGTTTTCCCAGTTTTTTGTGGCAAAATTAGGGGGGTCGGCTTATACTCGGGTCGGCTTATACTCGAGTATATACGGTACGTAGAACCCATCAAATCACGATAGGTAACAAAGTACAGTACTATATATATAGCCCCTAGATGACCACGAGCGCAGAGGCAAAATTATCCCAAATTTAAATATGTGCAGGGGATAGTAAAATATCAGACCCAAGGCAGCTTATATTCATATATACAATGGCTCATAGAACCCATAATAACACAATAAGTATATTAGGTACATATTTGTATAAAGCACGGAAAAACATTCCCAAACTAAATTGTGCCAAAGGAGCTTAAGTCATGATAAACATTAATCACATAGCAATGAAAAATAACAGCATAGTTCCTGAAATGCCACAAGCCCAAAGAACTGGTATACCCCAAGTGTAAGCACATATAGCAAGCAAAATACCCAGGCACGTAGGTAGATGGACCAATGAAGCGCGGCCCCACGCGTATCGCCCTCACCGATGGGGCTTCATCAGGCTAAATTATTTTTAATCTCTTAATTAATGACCTTATGTATGGGATTGAGAGTAAAGTTTCAGCCTTTATGATGACACCTAACTAATTAGAGTATTAAAAACTGAGTTTGACAGTACAATATTACAAAACGGTCTGGATAAGATGTCTGAATGGGCAAACACTTGGTAAATGAGATTTAAAGGGAACCTGTCACCCCCAAAATGGAATATGAGCTAAGCCCACCGGCATCATAATTTAATGTTGAAAAATGTAGTGTAATGCACTTAGGATGAAGTAATCCTATTGTTGCATATACATTAAATGGAAGTATACTTGGAACTACAGACCACAAGGACTTGGGTATTTTGGTTACAAGTAAGCTGAGCAGGAATACTCAATGTCAAGCAGCAGCTGCAAAAGTAAACAGGATTTTAGACTGTATAAAAAGACAGATAAAATGACGTGATCCAAACACATTGTTACCCTCTATAAATCACTTGTAAAGCCACATAAAGAATATGGGGTCCAATTTTGGGCTCCACAGTTTTAAAAGGATATTCAGAAATTAGAGTCAGTTCAAAGGTGGGCAACTAAATTATTAGAAGGGATGATAGGTTTGAAAGTTCTGTATGTTTATCTTAGAAAAAAAGAAGATAAGAAAACTGGGAAACAGAAGAGCATAATAGGGTCTTATCCGATGATAACTGAGAATAAGAAAAGTGAATCAACGCACCTGGTAAAATTCTAATATGGCAACATTTGATAGGCACGTATTACAGCTGCTGCAAGATACCAGTAGTAGATGGACCAAGACGATGTGGAAAGCAGGGTAGAGGTGTCATTCAATGCGCTGCTGATTAAAGCTTGGAAGCAGAATAAATTTGAGGGAGTTTAATTGTGCGGGTCAACGCATTTCAAGGTCAAACACGACCTCTTCATCAGGACAAAAAAACTAAAACATAATGAAGAGGTAATGTCTGACCTTGAAATGCATTGACCTGTAAAACCTGCACACAAACTCCTTCAAGTTTATTCCGTTTCCAAGCTATAATCAGCAGCACATTGAATGACACCTCCATCCCGCTTTCCACATTAGCATAGAAAAAAGACGTCTCAGAGGAGATCTCATATATACAGTGGCTTGTAAAAGTATTCACACCCTCTTGGGATTTTTCGTGTTTTACTATGTCACAACCTGGAATTTCACAGGTTCTTTTGAGGGTTTGAAACAGTTCATGTAAAGAACATGCCTTCTTTTCATCGTGAAGCAAATAACAAATAGGACAAAATAACTGAATACTTCAGTGTGCATAACTATTCACTCCCCTAAAGGCAGTACTTTTTTAGAGCTTCATTTTGCGGTATTACAGTTGCAAGTCACTTTGAATAAGTCTCTATGAGCTTTCTACATCTTGCCACTTGGATTTTTGTAAATTCCTTAAGGCAAGACTGTTCCAGCTCCTTCAATTTAGATGGTTTCCTCCGGTAAACAGCAATCTTAAAGTCTGACCACAGATTCTCAATTGAATTAATGTCTGGGCCTTGACTAGGCCACTTCAACACATTTCCCCTTAAACCACTTCAGTGTTTCTTTAGCAGTATGCTTTGGGTCATTGACTTGTTGGATGGTAACCCTATGTCCCAGCCTCAAATCACAGACAGATTGAAGCAGGTTTTGCTCTGGAATATCCCTGTATTTCACACCATCCATCTCCCCTTCGACTATTTTCCTTGTCCTTGCAGGCAAAAAATATCCCCACCACCATGTTTCACTGTGGAGATGATGATGAGTTGTGTTGGTTTGTCACCAGACACAGTTTACCTTGGTGGACAAATAGTTCAATTGTTGTCTCATCTTATGACAGCACCTTCTTCCATACATTTGCAGAGTCTTGCACATGTCTTTTGGCAAACCCAAAAGAGCCTTACAATTTTTGTAAGTAAAGGCTTTTTTCTGCCGACTCTTTCATAAAGGCTACCTCCATGGAGTATGTGGCTTATTGTTGTCTTATGGGCAAATTCTCCAGTCTCTGCTTGGGAACTCTGCAGCTCCTTCAGGTTTACCATTGGTTTCTGTGCTGCCTATCTGATTAACCCCTTCATGATTCAGCCTATTTTTACCTTAACCCCTTCATGACCCAGCCTATTTTGACCTTAATGAACTGGCCGTTTTTTGAAATTCTGACCAGTGTCCCTTTATGAGGTAATAACTCAGGAACGCTTCAACGGATCCTAGCGCTTCTGAGATTGTTTTTTCGTGACATATTGGGCTTCACGATAGTGGTAAATTTAGGTCGATAATTTTTGCGTTTATTTGCGAAAAAATTGGAAATTTGGCTAAAATTTTGAAAATTTTGCAATTTTCAAATTTTGAATTTTTATTCTGTTAAACGAGAGAGTTATGTGACACAAAATAGTTAATAAATAACATTACCCACATGTCTTATTTACATCAGCACAATTTTGGAAACAAAATTTTTTTTTGCTAGGAAGTTATAAGGGTTAAAATTTGACTAGCAATTTCTCATTTTTACAATGAAATTTACAAAACCATTTTTTTTAGGGACCACCTCACATTTGAACTCAGTTTGAGGGGTCTATATGGCTAAAAATACCCAAAAGTGACACCAATCTAAAAACTGCACCCCTGAAGGTGTTCAAAACCACATTCAAGAAGTTTATTAACCCTTCAGGTGCTTCACAGCAGCAGAAGCAACATGGAAGGAAAAAATGAACATTTAACTTTTTAGTCACAAAAATGATGTTTTAGCAACAATCTTTTTATTTTCCCAAGGGTAAAAAGAGAAACTGGACCACAAAACGAATTGTACAATTTGTCCTGAGTACGCTGATACCCTATACGTGGGGGGGAACCACTGCTTGGGCGCACGACAGGGCTCGGAAGGGAAGAAGCGCCATTTGACTTTTTCAATGAAAAATTGGCTCCAATCTTTAGCGGACACCATGTCGCGTTTGGAGAGCCCCCGTGTGCCTAAACATTGGAGCTCCCCCACAAGTGACCCAATTTTGGAAACTAGACCCCCCAAGGAACTTATCTAGATGCATAGTGAGCACTTTGAACCCCAAGGTGCTTCACAAATTGATCCGTAAAAATGAAAAAGTACTTTTTTCTCACAAAAAAATTCTTTTAGCCTCAATTTGTTCATTTCCACATGGGCAACAGGATAAAATGGATCCTAAAATTTATTGGGCAATTTCTCCTGAGTACACTGATAGCTCATATGTGGGGGTAAACCACTGTTTGGGCACACGGCAGGGCTCGGAAGGGAAAGAGCGCCATTTGACATTTTGAATGAAAAATTAGTGCGTTTGGAGAGCACCTGTGTGCCTAAACATTGGAGCTCCCCCACTTGTGACCCCATTTTGGAAACTAGACCTCCCATGGAACTAATCTAGATGTGCGGTGACCATTTTAAACCCCCAAATGCTTCACAGAAGTTTATAACGCAGAGCCGTGAAAATAAAAAATCATTTTTCTTTCCTCAAACATTATTTTTTAGCCCACAATTTTTTTATTTTCACAAAAGTAACAGGAGAAATTGGACCCCAAAAGTTGTTGTGCAGTTTGTCCTGAGTACACTGATACCCCATATGTGGGGGTAAACCACTGTTTGGGCACACGTCAGGGCTCGGAAGGGAAGTAGTGACTTTTGAAATGCAGACTTTGATGGAATGGTCTGGGGGCGTCATGTTGCGTTTGCAGAGCCCCTGATGTGCCTAAACAGTAGAAACCCCCCACAAGTGACCCCATTTTGGAAACTAGACCCCCAAGGAACTTATCTAGATATGTGGTGAGCACTTTGAACCCCCAAGTGCTTCACAGAAGTTTACAACGCAGAGTCGTGAAAATAGAAAATCATTTTTCTTTCCTCAAAAATGATGTTTTAGCAAGCAATTTTTTTTAATTTTCACAAGGGTAACAGGAGAAATTGGACCCCAATAATTGTTGTCCAGTTTGTCCTCAGCATGCTGGTGCCCCATATGTGGGGGTAAACCACTATTTTGGGTGCACGTCAGTGCTCGGAAGGGAGAGAGCACCATTTGACTTTTTGAATACAAGATTGACTGGAATCAATGGTGGCGCCATGTTGCGTTTGGAGACCCCTGATGTGCCTAAACAGTGGAAACCCCTCAATTCTAATGCCAACACTAACCCCAACACACCCCTAACCCTAACCCCAACTCTAGCCATAACCCTAATAACAACCCTAACCCCAACACACCCCTAACCACAACCCTAACCCCAACACACCCCTAACCCTAATCCCAACCCTAACCCTAACACACCCCTAACCCTAACCATAACCCTAACCACAGCCTAATCTTAACCCTATTTCCAACCCTAGCCCTAATTCCAACCCTAACTCTAAGGCTATGTGCCCACGTTGTGGATTCGTTTGAGATTTTTCCACACCATTTTTGAAAAATCCACAGGAAAAAGGCACTGCGTTTTACCTGCGGATTTACCGCGGATTTCCAGTGTTTTTTGTGCGGATTTCACCTGCGGATTCCTATTGAGGAACCGGTGTAAAACGCTGCGGAATCCGCGCAAAGAATTGACATGCTGCAGAAAATACAGCACAACGTTTCTGCGCGGTATTTTTCGCACCATGGGCACAGCGGATTTGGTTTGCCATAGGTTTACATGGTACTGTAAACCCGATGGAAAACTGCTACCAATCCGCAGCAGCCAATCCGCTGCAGATCCGTAGCAGCCAATCCGCTGCGGATCCGCAGCCAAATCCGCACTGTGTGCACATACCCTAATTCTAACCCTAACCCTAGTTCTAAACCTAATTCTAGCCCTAACCCTAACCCTAACCCTAGCCCTAACCCTAGTGTAAAAAAAATATATATATATATATATATTTTCTTTACTTTATTATTGTCCCTACCTATGGGGGTGATAGAGGGGGGGGGGGGGTTTATGTATTATTTTTTTATTTTGATCGCTGTGATAGAACCTATCACAGCGATCAAAATGTACCTGTAACGAATCTGCCGGCCGGCAGTTTCGGCGGGCGCACCGCGCCCGCCATTTGCGCAGATGGCGGCGCCCATGGAGCAGACGGACGGACACGGGAGGGACACCGGAGGTTGGTAAGTATGAGGGGGGGATCGGACAGCGGGGGGAGGGATCGGACTGCGGGGGGAGCGGACAGGAGGACGGAGGGGAGCGGAGGACAGGAATTACAGGACGGAGGACCGTGGGGACAAGATCGGTGGCGGTGGAGGGGGGCAGATCACGATCTCCAGCCATGGCTGATGCTATTGCAGCATCAGCCATGGCTGGATTGTAATATTTCACCAATTTTCATTGGTGAAATATTACTATTGCTCTGATTGAAAGTGAAAGTGAAACGTCACTTTCAACAGCCAATCAGAGCGATCGTAGCCATGGGGGGGCGAAGCCACCCCACCTGGGCTCAAGTACCACTCCCCCGTCCCTGCAGGCTGGGTGAAACTACAGTTAACCCTTTCACCCGGCCTGCAGGAGCACGATCCGACCATGACGCATATGCTGCATCACAGGTCGGATTGGCACAGGTTTTCATGACGCATACGCTGCGTCAAAGGTCGGGAAGGGGTTAATGACCTTGTTTTTTTGCAGTTCTGATCAGTGACCCTTTATGAGGTAATAACTGAGGAACGCTTCAACGTATCCTAGCGGTTCTGAGATTATTTTTTCGTGACATATTGGGCTTCACATTAGTGATACATTTAGGTTGATCATTTTTGCGTTTATTTGTGAAAAAAATGGAAATTTGGCAAACATTTTGAAAATTTCGCTATTTTCAAATTTTGAATTTTTATTCTGTTAAACGAAAGAGTTATGTGACACAAAAGAGTTAATACATAACATTACCCACATGTCTACTTTACATCAACACAATTTTGGAAACACCATTTTTTTTTTGCTAGGAAGTTATAAGGGTTAAATTTTGACCAGCGATTTCTCATTTTTACAACGAAATTTACAAAACCATTTTTTTAGGGACCACCTCACATTTGAAGTCAGTTTGAGGGGTCTATATGGCTGAAAATACCCAAAAGTGACACCATCCTAAAAATTGCACCCCTCAAGGTGCTCAAAACCACATTCAAGAAGTGTATTAACCCTTCAAGTGTTCACAGCAGCAGAAGCAACATGGAAGGAAAAAAATGAACATTTAACATTTTAGTCACATAAATTATCTTTTAGCAACAATTTTTTAATTTTCCCAAGGGTAAAAAGAGAAACTGGAAACCAAACGTTATTGTACAATTTGTCTTGAGTACGCTGATACCCCATATGTGGGGGGAACTGTTTGGGCGCATGACAGGGCTCGGAAGGGAAGGAGCGCCATTTGACTTTTTCAATGAAAAATTGTCTCCAATCTTTAGCGGACACCATGTCGCGTTTGGAGAGCCCCTGTGTGCCTAAACATTGGCGCTACCCCACAATTGACCCCATTTTGGAAACTAAACCCCCCCAATGAACTTATCTAGATGCATAGTGAGCACTTTGAACCCCAAGGTGCTTCACAAATTGATCTGTAAAAATGAAAAAGTATATTTTTTTCACAAAAAAAATTATTTTAGCCTCAATTTGTTCATTTCCACATGGGCAACAGGATAAAATGGATCCTAAAATTTATTGGGGAATTTCTCCTGAGTACACTGATAGCTCATATGTGGGGGTAAACCACTGTTTGGGCACACGGCAGGGCTCGGAAGGGAAAGAGCGCCATTTGACATTTTGAATGAAAAATTAGTGCGTTTGGAGAGCACCTGTGTGCCTAAACATTGGAGCTCCCCCACTTGTGACCCCATTTTGGAAACTAGACCTCCCATGGAACTAATCTAGATGTGCGGTGACCATTTTAAACCCCCAAATGCTTCACAGAAGTTTATAACGCAGAGCCGTGAAAATAAAAAATCATTTTTCTTTCCTCAAACATTATTTTTTAGCCCACAATTTTTTTATTTTCACAAAAGTAACAGGAGAAATTGGACCCCAAAAGTTGTTGTGCAGTTTGTCCTGAGTACACTGATACCCCATATGTGGGGGTAAACCACTGTTTGGGCACACGTCAGGGCTCGGAAGGGAAGTAGTGACTTTTGAAATGCAGACTTTGATGGAATGGTCTGGGGGCGTCATGTTGCGTTTGCAGAGCCCCTGATGTGCCTAAACAGTAGAAACCCCCCACAAGTGACCCCATTTTGGAAACTAGACCCCCAAGGAACTTATCTAGATATGTGGTGAGCACTTTGAACCCCCAAGTGCTTCACAGAAGTTTACAACGCAGAGTCGTGAAAATAGAAAATCATTTTTCTTTCCTCAAAAATGATGTTTTAGCAAGCAATTTTTTTTAATTTTCACAAGGGTAACAGGAGAAATTGGACCCCAATAATTGTTGTCCAGTTTGTCCTCAGCATGCTGGTGCCCCATATGTGGGGGTAAACCACTATTTTGGGTGCACGTCAGTGCTCGGAAGGGAGAGAGCACCATTTGACTTTTTGAATACAAGATTGACTGGAATCAATGGTGGCGCCATGTTGCGTTTGGAGACCCCTGATGTGCCTAAACAGTGGAAACCCCTCAATTCTAATGCCAACACTAACCCCAACACACCCCTAACCCTAACCCCAACTCTAGCCATAACCCTAATAACAACCCTAACCCCAACACACCCCTAACCACAACCCTAACCCCAACACACCCCTAACCCTAATCCCAACCCTAACCCTAACACACCCCTAACCCTAACCATAACCCTAACCACAGCCTAATCTTAACCCTATTTCCAACCCTAGCCCTAATTCCAACCCTAACTCTAAGGCTATGTGCCCACGTTGTGGATTCGTTTGAGATTTTTCCACACCATTTTTGAAAAATCCACAGGAAAAAGGCACTGCGTTTTACCTGCGGATTTACCGCGGATTTCCAGTGTTTTTTGTGCGGATTTCACCTGCGGATTCCTATTGAGGAACCGGTGTAAAACGCTGCGGAATCCGCGCAAAGAATTGACATGCTGCAGAAAATACAGCACAACGTTTCTGCGCGGTATTTTTCGCACCATGGGCACAGCGGATTTGGTTTGCCATAGGTTTACATGGTACTGTAAACCCGATGGAAAACTGCTACCAATCCGCAGCAGCCAATCCGCTGCAGATCCGTAGCAGCCAATCCGCTGCGGATCCGCAGCCAAATCCGCACTGTGTGCACATACCCTAATTCTAACCCTAACCCTAGTTCTAAACCTAATTCTAGCCCTAACCCTAACCCTAACCCTAGCCCTAACCCTAGTGTAAAAAAAATATATATATATATATATATTTTCTTTACTTTATTATTGTCCCTACCTATGGGGGTGATAGAGGGGGGGGGGGGGTTTATGTATTATTTTTTTATTTTGATCGCTGTGATAGAACCTATCACAGCGATCAAAATGTACCTGTAACGAATCTGCCGGCCGGCAGTTTCGGCGGGCGCACCGCGCCCGCCATTTGCGCAGATGGCGGCGCCCATGGAGCAGACGGACGGACACGGGAGGGACACCGGAGGTTGGTAAGTATGAGGGGGGGATCGGACAGCGGGGGGAGGGATCGGACTGCGGGGGGAGCGGACAGGAGGACGGAGGGGAGCGGAGGACAGGAATTACAGGACGGAGGACCGTGGGGACAAGATCGGTGGCGGTGGAGGGGGGCAGATCACGATCTCCAGCCATGGCTGATGCTATTGCAGCATCAGCCATGGCTGGATTGTAATATTTCACCAATTTTCATTGGTGAAATATTACTATTGCTCTGATTGAAAGTGAAAGTGAAACGTCACTTTCAACAGCCAATCAGAGCGATCGTAGCCATGGGGGGGCGAAGCCACCCCACCTGGGCTCAAGTACCACTCCCCCGTCCCTGCAGGCTGGGTGAAACTACAGTTAACCCTTTCACCCGGCCTGCAGGAGCACGATCCGACCATGACGCATATGCTGCATCACAGGTCGGATTGGCACAGGTTTTCATGACGCATACGCTGCGTCAAAGGTCGGGAAGGGGTTAATGACCTTGTTTTTTTGCAGTTCTGATCAGTGACCCTTTATGAGGTAATAACTGAGGAACGCTTCAACGTATCCTAGCGGTTCTGAGATTATTTTTTCGTGACATATTGGGCTTCACATTAGTGATACATTTAGGTTGATCATTTTTGCGTTTATTTGTGAAAAAAATGGAAATTTGGCAAACATTTTGAAAATTTCGCTATTTTCAAATTTTGAATTTTTATTCTGTTAAACGAAAGAGTTATGTGACACAAAAGAGTTAATACATAACATTACCCACATGTCTACTTTACATCAACACAATTTTGGAAACACCATTTTTTTTTTGCTAGGAAGTTATAAGGGTTAAATTTTGACCAGCGATTTCTCATTTTTACAACGAAATTTACAAAACCATTTTTTTAGGGACCACCTCACATTTGAAGTCAGTTTGAGGGGTCTATATGGCTGAAAATACCCAAAAGTGACACCATCCTAAAAATTGCACCCCTCAAGGTGCTCAAAACCACATTCAAGAAGTGTATTAACCCTTCAAGTGTTCACAGCAGCAGAAGCAACATGGAAGGAAAAAAATGAACATTTAACATTTTAGTCACATAAATTATCTTTTAGCAACAATTTTTTAATTTTCCCAAGGGTAAAAAGAGAAACTGGAAACCAAACGTTATTGTACAATTTGTCTTGAGTACGCTGATACCCCATATGTGGGGGGAACTGTTTGGGCGCATGACAGGGCTCGGAAGGGAAGGAGCGCCATTTGACTTTTTCAATGAAAAATTGTCTCCAATCTTTAGCGGACACCATGTCGCGTTTGGAGAGCCCCTGTGTGCCTAAACATTGGCGCTACCCCACAATTGACCCCATTTTGGAAACTAAACCCCCCCAATGAACTTATCTAGATGCATAGTGAGCACTTTGAACCCCAAGGTGCTTCACAAATTGATCTGTAAAAATGAAAAAGTATATTTTTTTCACAAAAAAAATTATTTTAGCCTCAATTTGTTCATTTCCACATGGGCAACAGGATAAAATGGATCCTAAAATTTATTGGGGAATTTCTCCTGAGTACACTGATAGCTCATATGTGGGGGTAAACCACTGTTTGGGCACACGGCAGGGCTCGGAAGGGAAAGAGCGCCATTTGACATTTTGAATGAAAAATTAGCTCCAATCGTTAGCGGACACCATGTCGCGTTTGGAGAGCCCCTGTGTGCCTAAACATTGGAGCTCCTCCACATGTGACCCCTTTTGGAAACTAGATCCCCCAAGGAGCTTATCTAGATGCATAGTGAGCACTTTGAACCCCCAGGTGCTTCACAAATTGATCCGTAAAAAATGAAAAGTACTTTATTTTGACAAAAAATTTATTTTAGCCTCAATTTTTTAATTTCCACATAAGCAACAGGATAAAATGGATCTTAAAATTTATTGGGCAATTTCTCCTGAGCACATTGATACCTCACATGTGGGGGTAAACCACTGTTTGTGCACACGGCAGGGCTCGGAAGGGAAGGAGCGCCATTTGACTTTTGAATTAAAAAATAGCTCCAATCGTTAGCGGACTCCATATCGCGTTTGGAGAGCCCCTGTGTGCCTAAATATTGGAGCTCCTCCACATGTGACCCCTTTTTGGAAACTAGACCCCCCAAGGAGCTTATCTAGATGCATAGTCAGCACTTTGAACCCCGAGGTGCTTCACAAATTGATCTGTAAAAATGAAAAGTACTTTTTTTTCACAAAAAAATTATTTTAGCCTCAATTTGTTAATTTCCACATAAGCAACAGGATAAAATGGATCCTAAAATTTATTGGGCAATTTCTCCTGAGCACATTGATACCTCACATGTGGGGGTAAACCACTGTTTGGGCACACAAAATTAGCTCCAATCGTTAGCGGACACCATGTCGCGTTTGGAGAGCCCCTGTGTGCCTAAACATTGGAGCTCCCCCACAAGTAACCCCATTTTGGAAACTGGACCCCCCAAGGAACTTATCTAGATGCATAGTGAGCACTTTAAACCCCCAGGTGCTTCACAAATTGATCTGTAAAAAATAAAAATGACTTTTTTTCACAAAAAAATTATTTTAGCCTCAATTTTTTCATTTTTACATGGGAAACAGGATAAAATGGATCCTAAAATTTCTTGGGCAATTTCTCCTGAGTAAACGGATACCTCACATGTGGGGGTAAACCACTGTTTGGGCACATGGTAAGGCTCGGAAGGGAAGGAGCACCATTTGACTTTTTGAATGAAAAATTATCTCCATCGTTAGCGGACACCATGTCGCGTTTGGAAAGCCCCTGTGTGCCTAAACATTGGAGCTCTCCCACAAGTGACCGCATTTTGGAAACTAGACCCCCCAAGGAACTTATCTAGAAGCATAGTGAGCACTTTAAACCCTCAGGTGCTTCACAAATTGATCCGTAAAAATGAAAAAGTACTTTTCACACAAAATTTCTTTTAGCCTCAATTTTTTCATTTTCACATGGGCAACAGGATAAAATGGATCCTAAAATTTGTTGGGCAATTTCTCCTGAGTACGAAGATACCTCATATGTGGGGGTAAACCACTGTTTGGGAGCACGGCAAGGCTCGGAATGGAAGGCGCGGCATTTGACTTTTTGAATGGAAAATTAGCTCCAATCGTTAGCGGACACCATGTCGCGTTTGGAAAGCCCCTGTGTGCCTAAACATTGGAGTTCCCCTACAAGTGACCCCATTTTGGAAACAAGACCACCAAAGGAACTTATCTAGATGCATAGTGAGCACTTTAAACCCCCAGGTGCTTCACAGAAGTTTATAACGCAGAGCCGTGAAAATAAAAAATAATTTTTATTTTCTCAAAAATGATTTTTAGCCTGGAATTTTTTATTTTCTCAAGGGTAACAGGAGAAATTGGACCACAAGTGTTGTTGTCCAGTTTGTCCTGAGTATGATGATACCCCATATGTGGGGGTAAACCACTGTTTGGGCGCACGGCAGGGCTCGGAAGGGAAGGCACGCCATTTGGCTTTTTGAATGGAAAATTAGCTCCAATCATTAGCGGACACCATGTCGCGTTTGGAGAGCCCCTGTGTGCCTAAACATTGGAGCTCCCCACAAGTAACCCCATTTTGGAAACTAGATCTCCCAAGGAACTAATCTAGATGTGTGGTGAGCACTTTGAACCCCCAAGTGCTTTACAGAAGTTTATAACGCAGAGCCATGAAAATAAAAAATAATTTTTATTTTCTCAAAACTGATTTTTTTTAGCCCACAATTTTTTATTTTCCCAAGGGTAACAGGAGAAATTGGACCCCAAAAGTTGTTTTCCAGTTTCTCCTGAGTACGATGATACCCCATTTGTGGGGGTAAACCACTGTTTGCGCACACGTCGGGGTTCGGAAGGGAAGTAGTGACGTTTTGAAATGCAGACTTTGATGGAATTCTCTGCGGGCGTCACGTTGTGTTTGTAGAGCCCTTGATGTGCCTAAACAGTAGAAACTCCCCACAAGTGACCCCATTTTGGAAACTAGACCCCAAAGGGAACTTATCTAGATGTGTGGTGAGCACTTTGAACCCCCAAGGGCTTCGCAGAAGTTTATAATGCAGAGCTGTGAAAATAATAAATGTGTTTTCTTTCCTCAAAAATATTTTTTTAGCCCAGAATTTTTTAATTTTACCAAGGGTAACAGGAGAAATTTGACCCCAATAGTTATTGTCCAGATTCTCCTGAGTACACTGATACCCCATATGTGGGGATAAACCACTCTTTGGGCACCTGCTGGGGCTCGGAAGGGAAGTAGTGACGTTTTGGAATGCAGATTTTGATGGAGTGGTCTGTGGGCGTCACATTCCATTTGCAGAGCCCCTGATGTGCCTAAACAGTAGAAACCCCCCACAAGTGACCCCATTTTAGAAACTAGACCCCCCAAGGAACTTATCTAGATGTGTAGTGAGCACTTAGAACCCCCAAATACTTCATAGAAGTTTACAACGCAGAGCCGTGAAAATAAAAAATAATTTTTCATTCTTCAAGAATTATGTTTTAGCAAGCAATTTTTTTATTTTTGCAAGAGTAACAGGAGAAATTGGACCCCAATAGATGTTGTACAGTTTGTCCTGAGTACGCTGGTACCCCATATGTGGGTATAAACCACTGTTTGGGCACACGTCGGGGCTCGGAAGAAAAGCAGTGACGTTTTGAAATGCAGATTTTGATGGAATGGTCTGCGGGTGTCACGTTGCATTTGCAGAGCCCCTGATGTGCCTAAAGAGTAGAAACCCCCCACAAGTGACCCCATTTTGGAAACTAGACCCCCCAAGGAACTTATCTAGATGTGTGGTGAGCACTTTGAACCCCCAAGTGCTTCACAGAAGTTTATAACGCAGAGCCGTGAAAATAAAAAATAATTTTTCATTCCTCTAAAATTATGTTTTAGCAAGCAATTATTTATTTTTGCAAGGGTAACAGGAGAAATTGGACCCCAATAATTGTTGCCCAGTTTGTCCTGAGTATGTGTGGTACCCCATATGTGGGGGTATACCACTGTTTGGGCGCACGGCGGGGCTCGGAAGGGAGGGAGCACCATTTGACTTTTTGAACGCAAGATTGGCTGGAATCAATGGTGGCGTCATGTTGCGTTTGGAGACCCCTGATGTACCTAAACAGTGGAAACCCCTAAATTCTAACTCCATCACTAACCCCAACACAGCCCAAACCCTAATCCCAACTCTAGATATAACCCTAACCCCAACACACCCCATAACCACAACCCTAACCCAACACACCCCTAATCCTAATCCCAACCCTAACCCTAATCCCAACCCTAACCACAACCCTAACCCCAACACACCCCTAACCCTAACCCTAACCACAAGCCTAATCTTAACCCTATTTCCAACCCTAGCCCTAATTCCAACCCTAACTCTAATTCCAACCCTAACCCTAAGGCTATGTGCCCACATTGCGGATTCGTGTGAGATTTTTCCGCACCATTTTTGAAAAATCCGCAGGTAAAAGGCACTGCGTTTTACCTGTGCATTTACCATGGATTTCCAGTGTTTTTTTGTGCGGATTTCACCTGCGGATTCCTATTGAGGAGCAGGTGTAAAACAGAATCTGCGTTTCTGCGCTGTATTTTCCGCTCCATGGGCACAGCGGATTTGGTTTTCAGTAGGTTCACATGGTACTGTAAACCTGATGGAAAACTGCTACGAATCCGCAGCGGCCAATCCGCTGCGGATCCACAGCCAAATCCGCACCATGTGTGCACATAGTCTAATCTAACCCTAACCCTAGCCCTAACCCTAACCCTAGCCCTAACCCTAACTCTAGTAGGGGAAGAAAAAAAAAATATTTTTTAATTTTTATTATTGTCCCTACCTTATGGGGGTGATAAAGGGGGGGTTCATTTACTATTTTTTTTTATTTTGATAACTGCGATAGGTTTTATCACAGTGATCAAAATGTACCTGAAACGAATCTGCCAGCCGGCAGATTCGGCGGGAGCACTGCGCATGCACCCGCCATTTTGGAAGATGGCAGCGCCCATGAAGAAGACGGACGGACACCGCGAGGCTCGGTAAGTATGAGGGGGGGGAGATAAGAGCACGGGGGGGATCGGAGCACGGGAGGGTGGATCGAAGCACGGGGGAGCGGACAGGAGGACGGGGGAGTGGACAGGAGGACGGAGGGGAGCGAACCACAGTACGGGGCAGAAAGGAGGACTGGGGAGGCGATCGGTGGCAGTGGGGCAGATTAGGTTTTCAAGCCATGGCCGATGATATTGCAGCATCGGCCATGGCTGGATTGTAATAATTCACTATTTTCGTAGGTGAAATATTACAAATCACTCTGATTGGCTTTTTCACTTTCAACAGCCAATCAGAGCGATCGTAGCCACGGGGGGGGTGAAGCCACCCCCCCTCGGCTGAAGTACCACTCCCCCTGTCCCTGCAGATCGGGTGAAATTGGAGTTATCCCTTTCACCCGATCTGCAGGGACGCGACATTCCATGATGCCACATATACTCAGGAGAAATTGCTTAACAAATTGTATGGTGCAATTTCTTATGGTGCAATTGTATGGTGCAAAATTTGGAGCTAAAATAACATTTTTGTGGGGAAAATGTGATTTTTTTTTTATTTTCACAGCTCAACATTATAAACTTCTGTGAAACACCTGTTGGTTCAAGGTGCTCACCACACATCTCAATACATTCATTGAGAGGTCTACTTTTAAAAATGCGGTCACTTGTGGTTTTTTTTCACTATTTAGCCACATCAGGGACTCTTCAAACGTCAAAAAAGGATAAACACACCGGCGCTCCCAAAAAGCTAAACTAGAGAGCTGCAGGTGCCTAAACAGTTACTGTGCTGGATCTGTCATAAAAAAGGGCAAAATATATAGATGGATAAGGACACCGCGCTAACTAAATGAGACAATGCATCAATGTCAAATGGACAAAAATGTATAACAAGCTGAAAAAGACGTGCGGCACACTGGAAATGAAAGTGAAAATGCAACTTATGTCCACACTGCAGTGGACGCTGAAAAAAGCAACAGTACCGCAAAGAAAACCAATGTAAGTGCCTAGTAAGGTCACAATAAATCATCAAAGTGTATATATAATAGAAGAGTGTACACTTACTGGATAATGGTGTTGTTGCTGTGTGAGATGCTGGCGGTATATGCAGCAAGGGCCGTCAGCGTTCTTTGGATATTGGAACAGAGCCACCAGCGGCTCAGGTGCCTGGCGGTGAAGTGTCCAGGACTGCAGCGCCGGGCGGCACAAGCACCTAGCAACGTGGGGAGCGTCCTCCCTGGTGAATGTGCGCCGCGCGCTCCTGGAACACAGGAGACCAGCACACGTGGACAGGAGAAAAACCGCTACAAAGAGCGGTGAAAAGAGGGGGCGTGGTTGCCAACCACGCCCCCTCTTTTCACCGCTCTTTGTAGCGGTTTTTCTCCTGTCCACGTGTGCTGGTCTCCTGTGTTCCAGGAGCGCGCGGCGCACATTCACCAGGGAGGACGCTCCCCACGTTGCTAGGTGCTTGTGCCGCCCGGCGCTGCAGTCCTGGACACTTCACCGCCAGGCACCTGAGCCGCTGGTGGCTCTGTTCCAATATCCAAAGAACGCTGACGGCCCTTGCTGCATATACCGCCAGCATCTCACACAGCAACAACACCATTATCCAGTAAGTGTACACTCTTCTATTATATATACACTTTGATGATTTATTGTGACCTTACTAGGCACTTACATTGGTTTTCTTTGCGGTACTGTTGCTTTTTTCAGCGTCCACTGCAGTGTGGACATAAGTTGCATTTTCACTTTCATTTCCAGTGTGCCGCACGTCTTTTTCAGCTTGTTATACATTTTTGTCCATTTGACATTGATGCATTGTCTCATTTAGTTAGCGCGGTGTCCTTATCCATCTATATATTTTGACTCTTCAAACGTGACATGGCATCTGCTAATTGTCCTAATAAATTTTGCATTCTAAAAGTCAAATGGTGCTCCCTCCCTTCCGAGCTCTATCTTACGCCCAAACAGTGGTTTTAATCCACATATGGGATATTGGCATGCTCAGGAGAAATTGCACAGCTATGACATGAGTCACTATAGTAATGATAAGTCCCAAAAATGGAGCGAAAGACTACAATAACAGATAGTGAAATAATACTACTTACTGGATTAGTAAAGGAAGGTCAAACAATCCGAGGTCAGGTCCAGGAAATAGCGCAGTACAACAGGGGGTAGTCAGAGACAAAAGTCAATTCACTAGCCGGGGTCAGGAAAACCAGAAAGGCAAATGTAGTTCACAGGGAGCAGGCAAAAGAGAAGTCAAGTCACAAGCAAAGAGTCAAGTCCAGGAAGGGAATAAAGTCAGGCTGGGTCAGGTGCAGAGCACAGAGGGATCAGATATACACAGGCAGCTGCAGGTGTACGAGTGACACAGAGTGAAGGAGCTAGCATGCTTATGTAGAAGACTAATCAAGGAAAGTGAACACAGATGATGCAGCACAAACCCAGCACAACCCCTACACAAAGTAACTTTTCAGACAGGAACAGAGTGGAGATCATGACAGTAACCCCTCTTCAAGGGGGGCCACTGGACCCCCAGGTTTCCCAGGAAACCTTCGATGAAAGGCCTGGACCAACTGATCAGCCCTTACAGAATGAGCTGGATCCCAGGACCTTTCTTCAGGTCCATACACCTTCCAAAGTACCAGATATTGAAGGAAATTTTGAAAAATTTGGAAATCAATGATCCTTTGTACCTCATATTCCAAGCTTCCCTCAATAGACACTGGAGGAGGTGGGGGCGAGGAAGACAGAACAGGGGAAATAAACTGATTCAACAACAACTTGTGGAAGACATTAGGAATACAGAAAGGCTGAAGGAGCTTTAACCAGACGGCAACTGGATTTACCACCTCCAGAATTTCCAATTGACCTATGAATCTAGGACCCAACTACAGCAAGGGCAACTTCAATCTAATTTTCTTAAAGGATAGCCATACCTTATTTCCCACTTTGAAGGCAACCCCTGACAAGCACCTCCAATCGGCCTTCCGCTTCTGCCGATGCTGAGCCACCCCAATGTTCTTTTTATCCCTATTCCAGACATCTCCCAGCTCTTGAATGGTGATATCTACCCAGGACACCCAGAACTTACTCTGGAGAACTCACCAAAACGAGGATGAAAACTGTAATTACAGAAAAATGGCAAGGTCCCCGTGGACTGATTAACCTGACTTTTAAAGGCAAACTCAGCCAGAGGAAGAAATGATGACCAATTCTCCTGCTGATCGGCAACAAAACATTTTAAAATTTGCTCCAAAAACTGATTTGTCCTTTCTGTCTGACCATTAGTTTCAGGGTGATAAGCAGAGGAAGAGGACAAATCAATCCCCAATCTTTTGCAGAAAGCCCTCCAAAATCTAGAGACGAATTGTACACCCCTATGCAATATAATATTTGGAGGAATCCCATGCAAACGTACCACATGAATAATAAACAGCTTGGAGAGAGTTTCAGCACTGAGTAACCCAGATAATGGGACGAAATGAGCTTGTATGCTTAAGCAGAAGACTAATCAAGGAAAGTGAACACAGATGATGCAGCACAAACCAAGCACAACCCCTACACAAAGTAACATATCAGCCAGGAACAGCGGAGTCATGACAACAACAAATTTTGGGATCCATTTCTCCTGTTACCCTTGTGAAAAAAAAAAAAAAATGGGCCTAGAGTAATTTTTTTGGTGAAAATAAGTTAAATGTTCTTTTTTTTCCATATTTCAAATATTCCTGTGCAGCACCTGAAGGGTTAATACACTTCTTAATTGTGTTTTTGAGCACCTTGAGTTGTGTAGTTTTTAGAATGGTGTCACATTTTGGGATTTGATATCATATAGACCCCTCAAAGTCACTTCAAATGTGATGTGGTCCCTAAAAAAAAGTTTTTTTGCATATTTTGTTGGAAAACTGAGAAATCGCTGGTGAACTTTTAAGCCTTATAACTTCCTAACAGAAAAAAATGTTATTTCAGAAATTGTGCTGATGTAAAGGAGACATGTGGGAAATGTTATTTATTAACTATCCTTAACTATTTTGTGACATGACTCTGATTTAAGGGCATAAGAATTCAAAGTTTAAAAATTGAAACATTTTCAGCAAATTTCCTTTTTTCACAAACAAACGCAAGTTATATCGAATAAATTTTACCACTATCATTCAGTACAATATGTCATGAAAAACAATCTCAGAATCAGTGGGATCCGTTGAAGCGTTCCAGAGTTATTACCTCATAAATTGACACTGGTCAGAATTGTAAAAATTGGTCTGGTCAATAATGTGCAAACCACCTTGGGGGGGTAAAGGGCTTAATATATTTATGCGATTTCTAATTTTTAAGTAACTTTACAGCACTTTATTTAAAAAAATAAGACTCACTTTATAAAGTGGGAAATTGTAACAGCTTCCATTTCAATCCCCCTTTCCAATTTCATAGATTTACAATTCTGGAAAGGAAGAAACTCTTAAATCCTTCTCTAAATGTTACATTTATATTCCCTCTGAAGGTCTTTTTTTGCAAGTAAATGCAGTTCACAAAATCACAGTGTTGGATTCCAGAGTGCAAACTGTGATATTATTATAAGTGTGCATACACACGAAACACATAATTTACCCCTTCAGGACCTAAGGATTTTCAGTTTTTGCCCTTTCATTTTTTGCTCCCCTTCTTCTCAGAGCCGTAACTTTTTTATTTTTCCATCAATATGGCCATGTAAGGGCTAGCTTTTAATGAGAAAAGTTGTACTATTGAAAGTCATCATTAGTTTTACCATATAATGTGCTAGAAAACAGTAAAAAAAAATCCAAATGCTGGGGAATTGCAAAAAAAGTGCAATTCCGCAATTGTTTTTTTTTTCTTTTACCATGTTCACTATTTGCAAAAACTGACCTACCATTATAATTATCCAGGTGATTACATGTTCGTAGATACCAAACATGTCTAGGTTCTTTTTTATTTAAGTGGTGAAAAAAAATCCATAGTTTGTAAAAAAGAAAAAAAACAACAAAAAACACACTATTGTTTGGGACCCGTAGCATTTCCATTTTATGGGGTCTGGGGTTGTGTGAAGGCTTACTTTTTGCACCCTGAGCTGGCATTGTTATTGATACCATTTTGGGTGGATACGATGTGTTGATCGCCTGGTACTGTATTTTAATGCAATGTTCCAGTGACCCAAAAAAAAAAGTAATTCTGGGGTTTTGATTTTTTCCTCATCACGCCGTTTACCGATCAGATTAATTTATTTTAGATTTTGATAGATCAGATGTTTCTGAACATAGCAATAACAAATATGCGATTATTTATTGATTTATTTTGAATGGTTAAAAAGGGGGTGATTTGAACTTTTATATTTTTTAATTTTTTAAAATCTTTTTACTTTTATTGTCTCCTTAAGAAACTTGAAGCTGCAATCATTCAATCACTTGTGCTATGCATATCAGGGTTTCAGCCGGCCGGCGGTCATAAGATTTCTGCAATGACAAGCACATGGGTCTTCTACAGACCCCTGGTTGTCATGGCATCCCATCTGCGCCCCACGGTAATGTGACAAAGGTGCCACATGCTCATATTAAATGCCTCTGTCAGAGATTTAACTTGTTAACAGTCGTTGGTGGATCATGATTCCATCAAATCAGCTGTCATGTGCCTGAAAAGATGTGGGCTCAGTGCTGGAGCTGGCATCAAAGGGGATACACGACCTACGACTAACCAGGTCGTGAAGGGGTTAAAGCACATAAAATGTTATAGTTCATATTCATTATGTTAGTGTTGGTCATAGTAAGGTAGTTAGTAAACCAGATTAGATTAAAAATGCAGAAGAGTAGCACTTAACGGTTTGTTTTTCAGTCAACTACTTTTTTTTATTCTGTATGCATGAATTGCCGTTTTGGCACCTTAGTTCGTTCCTCCCTTTCTTCCAAGAGCCATAACTTATTTTATTTTGTTCCACTGATGGAGCCATTTGAGGACTGGATTTCTTGTGGGAACAGTAGTACTTTTGGGTTGCTTCATTCAGTTTATCATTTAATGTATCGGTAAGTGGGAAAAAACATTCCAAATACAATTCCGCAATTGTATTTTTTTTTTTTTTTTAAGGTATTCATTGTATGGTAAAAAGGATTGGAGTGTTATATTTTTCTTAAATAATGTCCATACACATTCAACTATGCTGTTTCGAGTAATGAAAAAGGTTATGAAACAGTAAAGCAAGTACAGAAGGAAGAAAGATAGCATCTGAAATGAGTTAGAATATATGAGTAAGGGCAACTATAAAGCAGTGGCTTTAGATTCAGTATTTAATATACTGACTTGACATTTCTTGAGGTTAATTGAGGCCGAGAAGTCACTTTTCTATTGGATGCGTATTCGGCTATTTTCTATTTAAAATCATCTTTATGGTAGACGGAACATAATTAAGCACATGTTTATTCTCGCTCACCTTTGCTTCGGCCAGCAGAGCTGTAGGAAAGCAATAAATGAAGAATGAGCAGAGTAATTTGCGGTGAACTGTAGTATGAACTGTTGTGCCACATGTGCTGAAACTTTGAAATAGTCATTTTTTTTTTCTAAAGGTTTCAGTCTTTAAATTTACCAAGTAATTTAGGTTTAATGTCAAAGCCACACTTTTGTTACCATTTTTCTTTTTAAGCTTGAGAGGAGCTAATGTAAATGTGAGCTGATTTGTTACATACCGGTATTTGGCTACATATTGGACCTGAGCACAGAGCAGCAGATAATCAGGTTATATCACAACTGCCCATTCTAATTAAAGGTGTAAATAAAAATGAATACTTCTAGCAAATAAATAAAGAGAAGACTTAAAAAATAAAATATAAATGAAGGTAACTAAAGAGGAGACTGAAAGAATGGCAATCACAGCAAATGTGTGCCATGGGAATTGATGGGATATATCATGGGGTGACCTATCCTAAAGAAACAGTGAGGAAAATAGTATTTACTCAGCCACCAATTGTGCACGTTCTCCCACTTAAAAAGATGAGAGAGACCTGTAATTGACATCGTAGGCAGACCACATCTATGAGAGTCAAAATGAGAAAACAAATCCAGAAAATCACCTTGTCTGATTTGTAAATTATGGTGGAAAATAAGTGTTTTGTCACCTAAAAACATGCAATATTTCTGGCTGACAGATACCTCCTAATTTCTTCTTTAAGAGTCTCATCTGCCCTCCACTCATTACCTGTAGTAATGACACCTGTTTTAACTTGTTATCAGTATAAAAGACACCTGTCCACATCCTCAAACAGTCACATTCCAAACTCCACTATGGTGAAGACCAAAGAGCTGTCAAAGGACACCAGAAACAAAATTGTAACCCTGCACCAGACTGGGAAGACTGAATCTGCTATAGGCAAGCAGCTTGGCATGATGAAATCAACTGTGGGAGCAAAAATAAGAAAATGGAAGTCATACAAGACCAATGATAATCTCCCTCAATCTGGGCTCCACGCAAGAACTCACCCTGTGTGGGTCAAAATGATCACAGGAATGGTGAGCAAAAATCCCAGAACCACATGGGGGACCTAGTGAATAACCTGCATAGAGCTGGGACCACCGTAACAAAGGCTACCATCAGTAACACACTACGTCGCCAGGGATTCAGATCATGCAGTGCCTGACATGTCCCCCTGCTTAACCCAGTACATGTCCGGGCCTGTCTGAAGTTTGCTAGAGAGCATTTGGATTATTCAGAAGAGTATTGGGAGGATGTCATATGGTCTGATGAAACCAAAGTAGAACTGTTTGGTAGAAACAAAACTTGTCCTGTTTGGAGGAGACAGAATGCTGAGTTACATCAAAAGAACACCATACCTACTGTGAAGCATGGGGGTGGCAACATCATGCTTTGGGGCTGTTTCTCTGCAAAGGAACCAGGACAACTAATCCATGCACAGGAAAGAATGAATGGGGCCATGTATCATGAGATTTTGAGTGCAAACCTCCTTCTATCAGCTAGGGCATTGAAGATGAAACGTGGCTGGGTCTTTCAGCATGATGACAATCCCAATCACACCACCAGGGTAACAAAGTAGTGGCTTCGTAAGAAGCATATGAAGGTCCTTGTGTGGCCTAACCAGTCTCCAGATCTCAACCCCATAGAAAACCTTTGGATGGAGTTGAAAGTCCGTGTTGCCCAGCTACAGGTCCAAAATATCACTGCTCTAGAGGAGATCTGCATGGAGGAATGGGCCAACATACCACCAGGAGTGTGTGCCAACCTTGTGAAGACTTACAGAAAACATTTGACCTCTGTCATTGCCAACAAAGGATATATAACAAAATATTGAGATGAACTTTTGTTAATGACCAAATACTTATTTTCCACCATAATTTGCTAAATAAATCTTGCCAAATCAGACAAGGTGATTTTCTGGATTTATTTTCTCATTTTGACTCTCACAGTGGTGGTCTACCTATGATGTCAATTACAGGTCTCTCTCATCTTTTTAAGTGGTAGAATGTGCACAATTGATGGCTGACTAAATACTTTTTATCCCCACTGTATTTTTAAGATAGGTCATTAACCCCTTACTGACCTCGGATGGGATAGTACGTCCAAGGTCAGCTCCCCTGCTTTGATGCAGGGCTCCGCGGTGAGCCCGCATCAAAGCCGGGACATGTCAGCTGTTTTGAACAGCTGACATGTGCCCGCAATAGCGGCGGGTGAAATCGCGATTCACCTGCCGCTATTAACTAGTTAAATGCCGCTGTCAAACGCAGACAGCGGCATTTAACTACCGCATCCGGCCGGGCGGCCGGATATGAGCGCATCGCCGACTCCCGTCACATGATCGGAGGTCGGTAATGCTTCTCCATTGTAACCATAGAGGTCCTTGAGACCTCTATGGTTACTGATCGCCGGTATCTGTGAGCGCCACCCTGTGGTCGGCGCTCACAGCACACCTGCATTTCTGCTACATAGCAGCGAACATCAGATCGCTGCTATGTAGCAGAGGCGATCGTGCTGTGCCTGCTTCTAGCCTCCCATGGAGGCTATTGAAGCATGGCAAAAGTTAAAAAAAAAGTTAAAAAAATGTGAAAAAAAAATATATAAAAGTTTAAATCACCCCCCTTTCGCCCCAATCAAAATAAATCAATAAAAGAAAATCAAACCTACACATATTTGGTATCACCACGTTCAGAATCGCCCGATCTATCAATAAAAAAAAGCATTAACCTGATCGCTAAATGGTGTAACGAGAAAAAAATCGAAACGCCAGAATTACGTTTTTTGGTCGCCGCGACATTGCATTAAAATGCAATAACGGGTGAATCATTAAAAACGCCAGCTTGGCATGCAAAAAATAAGCCCTCAACCGACCCCAGATCATGAAAAATGGAGACGCTACGAGTATCGGAAAATGGCGCAGTTTTTTTTTTTTTTTTAGCAAAGTTTGGAATTTTTTTTCACCACTTAGGTAAAAAATAACCTAGTCATGTTAGGTGTCTATGAACTCATAGTGACCTGGAGAATCATAATGGCAGGTCAGTTTTAGCATTTAGTGAACCTAGCAAAAAAGCCAAGCAAAAAACAAGCGTGGAATTGCACTTTTTTTGCAATTTCACCGCACTTGGAATTTTTTTCCCGTTTTCTAGTCCACGACATGGTAAAACCAATGATGTCGTTCAAAAGTACAACTCGTCCCGCAAAAAATAAGCCCTCACATGGCCAAATTGACGGAAAAATAAAAAAGTTATGGCTCTGGGAAGGAGGGGAGTGAAAAACGACCAAGGAAAAACGAAAAATCCCAAGGTCATGAAGGGGTTAATATCAGATCAGTAGGGGTGCGATACCCACCCCCTCCGATCAGCTGTACCTGGTGCCAGTGGTGGTCAGATGTGATCAGTTGCGGAGTGAAACAGCACAGCCCTATACCAGCTGGAGCTCTGCATGTAGAACCAGTACCTGCCAACATCAGTTTTTATCCTCATTTTATGGTTTTTATTTGTGGTGATCAAGTTGAATGTTAGAGGTCAAGCAGGAAAAATGAAAGATCGAAAAGAGACTTATTATTTGTTTCCAGAGTGAAAGATCTCTCTGGACAGAAAACTGGCTTGGGGAACTTTAATTTAACTTTACGTTCATATTCTCTTTTAGTTATAATTAGTTTTTAAAGAAGTATCTTTTTTGCTTAACAACGTATTGTTTCCCGCAGGCAAAAACGATGTCTACTAATGAAAATTAGAAGCATAATTAAAAGTTGAATAAGAATTATTTAAGGGCTTTATCTGGTCGGAACAATTTACTCAGTGTGTATTACCATAAAAGTTTTATTGAAATCATCAATATTTAATGTTAATTCATCTGAAAAGGTAAAAGAAATGCTTTACTGTACTACATGTTACCATTTCTACAGCACGCAGATGGATTAAAAGGAACAATTAGAACAGCTTCATTGGAGAAAGCGGTTGATCCGAGAGACAGAATGAGACCTTTGATTCCTATATTATGTACTTTATCTGAATGTAATGTTCTGCTACTAATAAATGGTTAACTAAAAAATTAGGATATTGGTAATGCTTAAGAAATTGTTAATGCTATTCGAAATATTTAAGATAGATTGTTATGTATATTAGCATATTCTCTCACCTATGTTAATCTGTGGTTTTCAAGCCTTTCCTTTTAAATGAAACAGTAAATGCTCCTCTGTGATCTGATGAATCCTGTTGTGGTTCTGGTTGTGCTTGGTGCTAACTAGTGTAAGATTGTGCTTACCGCATGTGTTGGGGGACACTCGCTTGGCACGGGATTCAAGCACACGGGCACGGTTTTTCGCTTAAACACAGTCTATGCGGTTTATTAAAATGTCATAAACCGGGTTATGCACAGTTCATTATATACATTTCATATACGGCTTTATCTCACAGACACTAAACATGCTGGACCTCTCACTTCGTCCAGTTACCATGGGTGTCTGTACGCTGAACAGTTCATCAATGTCCCTAGTCATATAGCGCACATGACATTGGGTCGAGGACTCTAAACATGCTGAACCTCACTTCGTTCAGTTACCGTGGGAGACCACACAGTTCATAGAATATCACAAGCACCAACAGTCAATAGTACCTTATGGGAGCCCCTGCTCCACCTGCTGACTCCTCGTCAGTCCTCTTTCCCCCTTATGGGGTTCACCAACTTGCCTGGCCGGCACATATCAGTCAATCCAGAGCCACCGAAGGACGGTAGCTTCCCCAACACAGACCATCCAGGTCCACAGTCTTTCAGGTGCTCCAGGAAGACTCCACTCACAGGAGCTTCCAACACAGACCGTCCAGGTCCCCAGTTTCACTGTGCACTATTCAGGACACCCATCCAACCTGAAACCGTCCAACACCCTGGCATGTGCTCTTCAGGATTCCTACTCCCAAGACATCCAACACAGGTTGTGCTCTTCAGGAAGCCTACTCCCAGGTCTTCCAACACAGGTTACTTAGTGCACTATTCAGGACGTCCGTCCCTACCGGGGACCGTACAACACACAGGCATGTGACTGTCTGGGTGCTATTCAGGACGTCTGTCCAACACCCCAGGCCACCAGGTCCAAAGCCCCACCATGTGCTCTTCAGGGAGATGACACTTCCAACACAAAGGCTCTCCAGGACCTTTCAGCATAGACCATTCAGGTCCACATTCAGCGACCATGTGACCCACGCATTGGTCACATTATGAAGCTGTAACCACTCCCACAGGTGGGAGTATGCATGTATGTGGCTAGTTTGACCTGCCCATCTCTTATAACTAGCCTAGTAAGTCTCCCTTCACAACTATACAAACACTTGTGAGACTACAGGTCTCAAAACAACAACATTACATCAGACTTACCATGCAGACTCCCTCTGTGACACATATCTGCCACTTACAATTCTGCCAGTCACTGTTTCACCACTATTATACCAACAGATACGCTTCCAGGCATATCCCGAGGAGCATACACAGAGCCCCCTAGCTGCCACAGGGGTCACTGCATCACACTAGATGCACTTATTTAGCAATATATCTGTTGCACATTAATCTATATGTATCTGTCCTGTCTTCTTTCTTCACTTGTGTTTTCATATGAGGCAATTAGCAAAGTAGAGCTCATGAGACTAAGTAGTCGTTAAAATGGTAAATGTCGCAGTATGAAAACAAAGGACTTTATAAACCAAGAGATACTGATTTCACAGAAAATGAATGTGCTTAAATAAGTTTTACTCTCAATATTAAGTAGCTTTAAACATTATGATGATAAAATATACCTAGGACCAAAACAAAAAAAGACCAGTATATACCAATCACAGACTGTCTTATTTGTTTAGTGCTCCTTATAAAGTTCCCATCTACAGGTTTTATTTATGGCAATGGTCATTGTCTTCAGCCAGAAATTCATCTAAGTAGAAGTACAAAAAAATGCCCATTTGTCAATGTATTCTGCAAAGTAAATAGCGCCCTCCCCCCAATAAGTCTACCATTACATGTATATGTGTGTGTTTATGTAACCAGAACCATTTACTGTATTTTTTGTATTTAAACTGAATACTTTCTTCAATTGGTCCTGTCCCACTGATTCTGGAAACAGTTTTATTTTTCTTCTGTGCCCCTCCATTCCAAAGGTATTCGCGCCCCCACCTCCGCGCTATTAATGATGCAAATTTTCTCTTTAACCAACTAGGTGTTTATCACAGAAGGCCTCTGTGGGCGTGTGCTACTCTCCTATGAAACTGGCCAA
Source organism: Ranitomeya variabilis (assembly GCF_051348905.1). Taxonomy (NCBI): domain Eukaryota; kingdom Metazoa; phylum Chordata; class Amphibia; order Anura; family Dendrobatidae; genus Ranitomeya; species Ranitomeya variabilis. The sequence goes on from NC_135238.1 coordinate 116,536,385, forward strand.
TCAAAACACAGTTGTTACCAAAGAGAAGGTCTGTGATGCACACCCAGTTGGCTATAGACAAAATTTGCATCATTATTACTGCAGGGTCTTACGCCATTAACCAGCAGTGTGGCTAATTCAGCATCCCTAGAAAAAGTGATCATATTCATCTATCATTTATCTGCCCAGTTTTCCATTTAAAAAAAGTAATGCAATTTGGAGATTCAAGTCGCTGTCTTTCTCATGTGTTCCTCAAGGATGATTTAATGGAGGCCTATGTCAGGTTACTGTTACTTCTTAGTATGACTAACAGAAATGTAGTTGTTGGAGGGTTAAATAGTATAGGTGAAATAATAAATCATTAGGTTAAACCAGTCAAGAATAATAATAATAATAATAATAATTTTTATTTATATAGCGCCAGCATATTCCGCAGCGCTTTACAACTTATAGAGGGGACTATAGAGGAAGAATGGAAAAGTAGAATTAAAGAAGCATTCTTCCTCCTCTTCACATCAAAGTTGTTATCCTCTTAATATATTGCAATCATCATACTATATGGCACTGCGTACTTACAATTGCTCAATTGAGACTTGTGCTGAAAAACACTACTTAACTCTTCAATATAATGTATAATGTTATATATTACACATCATCTGTATATTATAAATAAATTATAGTTAACATTAGGTTAAAAAGGTGTACATCAAAAGTTATTATACATATCGTAGCTTGTGTACACCTTATTCCTTTTTCTGGTCAGTAAAGATTCTTTTAGACCACTCATTTCACAATAATTGTGTCAATCATATATCAAGTGAACAAAAAGCTTGTCATTGAGTGAAATTATCTTCTGATTTGTACAAAAGTTCATTGTTCTTTCCAGCTCATCGTCCTAACAGGACATGCAATGCCGACAATAATGGCCGCATATCGGTACATAACGATCTATTACAGATTGTCCCCTGTAAGTTGTCAGCCTGTGTAAATAGGCTATTAAACGACCACAAATTAGCAAGGAGGCAGCTGGTTGGTGGTGATTATGTGTTGGCTCATGTACTCAGACCTTTACAGATCACCTTTTAGATATCTGGCAATAAACAGACACAATAAAAGTAAAATAATTCCTATACAGTTTCATTCATAATCTCATCAAAATTGTAAAATGGCATGGTATAACATTTACAGTTTCTTGCTCTTGTCTTTTCAATGAAAATGCTGTGTAATGATTAAGCATTAAATCTCAATATTAGTGCTAAATTCTTGGATGCAATGTAGAATTAATCATCCAACACGCGTTAAGCGATGCATCTACAGCATTTTTGCCATTTACAGTAATCCCATTTTCATATATCTCTAGTAATCCAGGCAGCGTGAGCTGTATAGAGATTACTTTAATAAAACATGCACAGCGTGGCCGTATCTTGAAGACCTTAGAGTCTAACTTTGATGCTGACTGCACACTGCTTCAAAATGGCCCCTTGGGGTCAGAAAGGAAATCTCACACTAGGTTTTGATCTTGGATCAACACTTCAAAGACTCAGTGGTGATGTTTTAGTTAAGGTTGGATTTAAAACTTTAGCAAAAATGTAATTGACTTGCAAAATGATGTTTACAGGCATTCAGAGTTGTAGTGTTTGGTCGAACACGGATACTAATTGCTAGATAAGTACAGCAATGTTGAGACTTGTCATATTATTCTTTTGTCACTCTTAAGTAGGAAAGGCAAGCTCTCAATTTTGTATTGTGCCTTCTAAATTTAGGTAGTATGTAAGATCTGTAGATATAGAAAGAACAACAGTGTATAAAAAATGAAGAAGCAGAGATAGATGGGACTAGGCCGAATGAAACATAATATTTCTGTGGATTTTTAATACCGTACATGTTGTGAAAGGCCACATCAAGAAGATGACATCCATGTAGGTTATGGCCATGCATCTTTCAGTAAAGAGTTCAGTGTTGAAAATTTCAGTCTAACGTTGCTTATTATACATTTTGATTGAACACTAGAAAGCATTTTGTGTGTCAATTATCTAATAATAAAGAACATATATGAAAGGAGGTCAATAGCTTTCTCTGAATCAAATTAAAAGTTACAAAGCCAATAAACATGCAGCAAGTGTACTCCTAGCTCTGAATCTCTATCATAAAAGCATATTATTAAGACTTTACCTCCTTATGTGGTTCCATTTAAAACTTTACTGTCATGCAAATCACTTCCAGGAAGCCATGTTATAGCTCAAACCTCAATGATTTTCTTATTATGGCTTCCATTAGAATTCAAGGGGGACTTTAAAGCAGCTTAAAAATTGTAAGGCATGAAATTGTTTATAATCCATTTTGCTTTTAGTTGTAGCCAAATTCACATGCTGTATGTATATTTTACACAATATTTAGCAAAACCCCCAAATATACTTATTTTTATTATAATTTATGTTTTTATTATAATTATTATTGTACTACCAGTACTGTAAACCTCATAGACAAAACATATCTGTAAAATATATATATCCACATAATTTCTGGGTTTTTTTTTGCCTTTTCATTTTAAAACTGAAAATAGATAACACAAAAGTTACCAACACTTGGTAGTTATGACGGTTTTAATAACACGGATGTGAGGGGTTTTTATCACTTGTTGTGGCCAAAATGTGTGTAATGAATGGAAACTAGAAATGCAGCCATGTTGGTTGTCACTTTTGAATTAGGCTAGGTTGAGATTGCGTTAGGGCAATCCGTTTAGCGCTAAGCGCTAGCAGATTGTGCTAACGCAATGTCTTTTAAGGGGTCGCGTTAAACATCCCCGCTAGCGCACCGCAATTGTCAGCGAGAGCAGGGGACGGACCTCGGGCGCACCGCAGACACTGCAAGCAGCGTCCGAGGCGCGCTACAAAAGGACGACACATCGCTAGCGCGTGCCGAAAATGACACGCGCTAGCAATGCGCTTAACCCCTTCACCACCAAGGGTGGTTTGCACGTTAATGACCGGGCCAATTTTTACAATTCTGACCACTGTCCCTTTATGAGGCTATAACTCTGGAACGCTTTGACGGATCTTGGCGATTCTGACATTGTTTTCTCGTGACATATTGTACTTCATGTTAGTGGTAAAATTTATTCGATATAACTTGCGTTTATTTGTGAAAAAAATGGAAATTTGGCGAAAATTTTGAAAATTTTGCAATTTTCCAAATTTGAATTTTTATGCCCTTAAATCACAGACATATGTCACGCAAAATACTTAATAAGTAACATTTCCCACATGTCTACTTTACATCAGTACAATTTTGGAACCAAAATTTTTTTTTGTGACGGAGTTATAAGGGTTAAAAGTTGACCAGCAATTTCTCATTTTTACAACACCATTTTTTTTTAGGGACCACATCTCATTTGAAGTCATTTTGAGGGGTCTATATGATAGAAAATACTCAAGTGTGACACCATTCTAAAAACTGCACCCCTCAAGGTGCTCAAAACCACATTCAAGAAGTTTATTAACCCTTCAGGTGTTTCACAGGAATTTTTGGAATGTTTAAATAAAAATGAACATTTAACTTTTTTTCACACAAAATTTATTTCAGCTCCAATTTGTTTTATTTTACCAAGGGTAACAGGAGAAAATGGACCCCCAAAGATGTTGTACAATTTGTCCTGAGTACGCTGATACCCCATATGTGGGGGTAAACCACTGTTTGGGCGTATGGCAGAGCTCGGAAGGAAAGGAGCGCCATTTGACTTTTCAATGCAAAATTGACTGGAATTGAGATGGGACGCCATGTTGCGTTTGGAGAGCCCCTGATGTGCCTAAACACTGAAACCCCCTACAAGTGACACCATTTTGGAAAGTAGACCCCCTAAGGAACTTATCTTGATGTGTGGTGAGCACTTTGACCCACCAAGTGCTTCACAGAAGTTTATAATGCAGAGCCGTAAAAATAAAAAATTATATTTTTTCACAAAAATGATCTTTTCGCCCCCAATTTTTTATTTTCCCAAGGGTAAGAGAAGAAATTGGACCCCAAAAAATGTTGTGCAATTTGTCCTGAGTACGATGATACCCCATATGTGGGTGTAAACCATTGTTTGGGCGCATGGCAGAGCTTGGAAGGGAAGGAGCGCCATTTGACTTTTCAATGCAAAATTGACTGGAATTGAGATGGGACGCCATGTTGCGTTTGGAGAGCCCCTGATGTGCCTAAACATTGAAACTCCCTACAAGTGACACCATTTTGGAAAGTAGACCCCCTAAGGAACTTATCTAGATGTGTGGTGAGCACTTTGACCCACCAAGTGCTTCACAGAAGTTTATAATGCAGAGCCGTAAAAATAAAAAATCATATTTTTTCACAAAAATGATCTTTTTGCCCCCAATTTTTTATTTTCCCAAGGGTAAGAGAAGAAATTGGACCCCAAAAAATGTTGTGCAATTTGTCCTGAGTACGCTGATACCCCATATGTGGGTGTAAACCATTGTTTGGGCGCATGGCAGAGCTTGGAAGGGAAGGAGCGCCATTTGACTTTTCAATGCAAAATTGACTGGAATTGAGATGGGACGCCATGTTGCGTTTGGAGAGCCCCTGATGTGCCTAAACATTGAAACTCCCTACAAGTGACACCATTTTGGAAAGTAGACCCCCTAAGGAACTTATCTAGATGTGTGGTGAGCACTTTGACCCACCAAGTGCTTCACAGAAGTTTATAATGCAGAGCCGTAAAAATAAAAAATCATATTTTTTCACAAAAATGATATTTTTGCCCCCAATTTTTTATTTTCCCAAGGGTAAGAGAAGAAATTGGACCCCAAAAAATGTTGTGCAATTTGTCCTGAGTACGATGATACCCCATATGTGGGTGTAAACCATTGTTTGGGCGCATGGCAGAGCTTGGAAGGGAAGGAGCACCATTTGACTTTTCAATGCAAAATGGACTGGAATTGAGATGGGACGCCATGTTGCGTTTGGAGAGCCCCTGATGTGCCTAAACATTGAAACTCCCTACAAGTGACACCATTTTGGAAAGTAGACCCCCTAAGGAACTTATCTAGATGTGTTTTGAGAGCTTTGAACCCCCAAGTGTTTCACTACAGATTATAACGCAGAGCCGTGAAAATATATATTTTTTTTCTCAAAGATGATTTTTTAGCCCCCAGCTTTGTATTTTTACAAGGGTAACAGAATAAATTGGACCCCAAAATTTGTTTTCCAATTTGTCCTGAGTACGCTGATACCCCATATGTGGGGGGGAACCACTGTTTGGGCGCATGACAGAGCTCGGAAGGGAAGGAGCGCCATTTGGAATGCAGACTTAAATGGATTGGTCAGCAGCCGTCACGTTGCATTTGCAGAGCCCCTGATGTACCCAAACAGTACAAACCCCCCACAAGTGACCCCATATTGGAAACTAGACCTCCCAAGGAACTTATCTAGATGTGTTTTGAGAACTTTGAACCCCCAAGTGTTTCACTAAAGTTTATAGCGCAAAGCCGTGAAAATAAAAATTCTTTTTTTTTTCACAAAAATGATTTTTTAGCCCCCAGTTTTGTATTTTCAGAAGGGTAACAGGATAAATTAGACCCCAAAAGTTGTTGTCCAATTTGTCCTGAGTACGCTGATACCCCATATGTGGGGGGGGAACCACTGTTTGGGTGCATGACAGAGCTCGGAAGGGAAGGAGCGCCATTTGGAATGCAGCCTTAAATGGAATGGTCTGCAGGCGTCACGTTGCATTTGCAGAGCCCCTGATGTACCCAAATAGTACAAACCCCCCACAAGTGACCCCATATTGGAAACTAGACCTCCCAAGGAACTTATCTAGATGTGTTGTGAGAACTTTGAACCCCCAAGTGTTTCACTACAGTTTATAACGCAGAGCCGTGAAAATAAAACATCTTTTTTTTCCCACAAAAATGATTTTTAGCCCCCCAAATTTTTATTTTCCTAAGGATAACAAGAGAACTTGGACCCCAGAAGTTGTTGGTCAATTTGTCCCGAGTACGCTGATAACACATATGTTGGGGTAAACCCCTTTTTGGGCGCACGGGAGAGCTCGGAAGGGAAGGAGCACTGTTTTACTTTTTCAACGCAGAATTGGCTGGAATTGAGATTGGACGCCATGTCGCGCTTGGAGAGCCCCTGATGTGCCTGGACAGTGGAAACTCCCCAATTCTACCTGAAACCCTAACCCAAACACACCCCTAACCCTAATCCCAACGGTAACCCTAACCACACCCCTAGCCCTGACACACCCATAATTCTAATCCCAACCCTAATCCAAACGTAAATGTAATCCAAACCCTAACTTTAGCCCCAACCCTAACTTTAGCCCCAACCCTAACTTTACCTCCAACCCTAGCCCTAACCCTACCCCTAACCCTAACCCTAAACGTGACTGAAATACGTAGCACTGAAATACGTGGCACTGAAATATGTGGCACTGAAATACGTGGCACTGAAATACGTGGCACTGAAATACGTGGCACTGAAATACGTGATACATGGCACTTAAATACGTGGCACTGAAACACGTGGCACTGAAATACGTGATACGTGGCACTGAAATACGTGGCACTGAAATACGTGGCACTGAAATACGTGGCACTGAAATACGTAGCACTTAAATATGTGGCACTTAAATATGTGGCACTGAAATATGTGATGCGTGGCACTGAAATACGTGGCACTGAAATACGTGGCACTGAAATACGTGGCACTGAAATATGTGATACGTGGCACTTAAATACGTGGCACTGAAACACGTGGCACTGAAATACGTGATACGTGGCACTGAAATACGTGGCACTGAAATACGTGGCACTGAAATATGTGGCACTGAAATACGTGGCACTGAAATACGTGGCACTGAAATACATGCAACTGAAATACGTGGTACTAAAATATGTGGCACTGAAATATGTGATACGTGGCACTGAAATACGTGATACGTGGCACTGAAATACGTGGCACTGAAACATGTGGCACTGAAATACGTGATACGTGGCACTGAAATACATGGCACTGAAATACGTGGCACTGAAATACGTGGCACTGAAATACGTGGCACTGAAATACGTGGCACTATGACTGTCAGAAAATGTTCATTAAACGGTTAGGGGTGAGGTTAGGGGTAGAGTTAAGGTTAGGGTTTGGATCCCTTTATCACCTTGATGGTGGTGGGTGGCGCTTCAGTGTGTTTTCTGTTTTTTTTTCGATAAAAATGAATGCGTTTTAACGCAAACAAACGCATGTGCTTAAAAACACAAGAAAATACTGCAGGTTGTATTTCTGAAAATGAACGCATGCAGAAAAAAACCGCATGCGTTTGAAAACGCGACCAAACGTTTTCAATGTTAAATATAGGGAAAAAACGCATGCGTTTTTTTGTGCAAAAAACGCTGCAGACAAAAACGCAAGTGTGAAACCAGCGACGCTTTTTATAGCAAAAAAGTTTTTGCGTCTCCACATTTTGAGACCTATAATTTTTCCACATTTTGCTCCACAGAGTCATGTGATGTCTTGTTTTTTGCGGGACGAGTTGACGTTTTTATTGGTAACATTTTCGGACACGTGACCGTTTTTGATCGCTTTTTATTCCAATTTTTGTGAGGCAGAATGACCAAAAACCTGCTATTCATGAATTTCTTTTGGGAGAGGCGTTTATACCGTTCCGCGTTTGGTAAAATTGATAAAGCAGTTTTATTCTTCGGGCCAGTACGATTACAGCGATACCTCATTTATATAATTTTTTTATGTTTTGGCGCTTTTATACGATAAAAACTATTTTATAGAAAAAATAATTATTTTGGTATCGCTTTATTCTCAGGGCTATAACTTTTTTATTTTTTGCTGATGATGCTGTATGGTGGCTTGTTTTTTTGCGGGACAAGATGACGTTTTCAGCGGTACCATGGATATTTATATCAGTCTTTTTGATCGCGTGTTATTCCACTTTTTGTTCGGCGGTATGGTAATAAAGCGTTGTTTTTTGCCTCGTTTTTTTTTTTTTTTTTTTTCTTACGGTGTTTACTGAAGGGGTTAACTAGTGGGGCAGTTTTATAGGTTGGGTCGTTACGGACGCGGCGATACTAAATATGTGTACTTTTATTGTTTTGTTTTTTTTATTTAGATAAAGAAATGTATTTATGGGAATAATATATATATTTTTTTTATTATTTATTTAGGAATTTATTTTTTTTTTTTTTACACATGTGGAAATTTTTTTTTTTACTTTTTTACTTTGTCCCAGGGGGGGACATCACAGATCATTGATCTGGCAGTGTGCACAGCACTCTGCCAGATCGACGATCTGCTGTGCAGGGCTGCAGGCTTACCAAGTGTCTGCTCTGAGCAGACACTCGGTAAGCCACCTCCTTCCCTGCAGGACCCGGATGCCGCGGCCATCTTGGATCCGGGACCTGCAGCCAGGAAGGAGGTAGGAGACCCTCGCAGCAACGCGATCACATCGCGTTGCTCCGGGGGTCTCAGGGAAGCCCGCAGGGAGCCCCCTCCCTGCGCGATGCTTCCCTATACCGCCGGTACACTGCGATCATGTTTGATCGCGGTGTGCCGGGGGTTAATGTGCCGGGGGCGGTCCGTGACCGCTCCTGGCACATAGTGCCGGATGTCAGCTGCGATATGCAGCTGACACCCGGCCGCGATCGGCCGCGCTCCCCCCGTGAGCGCGGCCGATCGCGTATGACGTACTATCCCGTCGGTGGTCATACAGGCCCACCCCACCTCGACGGGATAGTACGTCAAATGTCGGGAAGGGGTTAAACATTGCTGGCAATGGGAGCGCTAACGGATGCGGTGCACGGCGTTAATTTCGCCGTGCAACACTGTCCGTTAGCGCTCACCCATTAACTCAATGGGAACCTAGCCTTAGTGTCTGGGTAAATCGTCTCTACATGTTCCCGGAGCATGACGACAAAATTACTAGTGCTGTATACAGTAGATAGCTCATGTTGCTTTAGACACTGACCAAATACATCTCAATTTAGACAATGGAGGAAATTTGTTAATGCAGTTTGTTTAGTTATCTCATGTACAGATGTACATGGTTCAAAATATGCAGCTAACAGCACCAGGACATATAAGACCATTCATTTCCAAAGAACTTCACAGATATCATCACTGTTTCCACTAAGGCTTACAATTTAAATTCCTCATCAGAGAACAGGGGAAGAAACTACAAACTCTTTGCAGATGTTGTCCCTTCAAGTTTATTGTGCTAATCAACGAGCCACCATGCTGGCCATATACATTTTTTTATATATACACTTTTTAAAAAACTTACATCTGCAACATTTGCTGACATTGAACATTTTTCTGGAATGTTGGAGTTTGTATGCTAAATCAAGTGGGAAGGCTTATTAAAGGGTTGATATTGACTTTTAGGATTGCTACTTCCAATTGGTGGCAGAAGAGTCAAGTCCTCTTCCTCTCTGAAGAGACAATTTGCATATTTAATTTCTCAGAGGACCATTGCAAGGCTTAAAACTCTCCTCACATTGGCAAGCCAGGCTCTGCATGTTACTCCCCACAAAGAGAAATGTAAACCTCTGGAACCAGGTCAGAAGCCTCTCACCTAGCCAAATCAGATCTCACACTTTGCAGTGATGAGGGGAAGAACTTGAGACACAGTGTCTACAAATTGACTTTTATCCTAAGTAATGCGGCAAGGTTTGTGTCACGATCCATTTTTGAATTTGTGGCAGCTCTAGTTCCACTTTGTTTAAATGTAGTTTTTTTTCCTTTCAGTCCATTGGGGGTTAATGTCAGTTTTTCCCTCCCGCTGGCAATCTTGTGTAACTGCAGTGTTGCTGGGTCAGCTGATGTGGTGGTGACCACTCCCACCATCCTTTAAATAGTCACCTGATGCATCAGCTGACTGTTGGTGATGGAGTTTATCTTTGGAGACCAGCCTAGCAGCTCTCTGGTGTCAGCCACTTCTGGTGTTTGGAGTCCTGTTGCTGTGCTATCTGTGGTGTGGAGCTTGGCAGCAGTGTCTGGAAGCGAAGTGCTGTATTTTCACCTTGTCCCTTTGGTGTTTGCAACTGTCCACTGTGTAGTATTATCTGCATTGGTGAGGCTTGTGTCCCCTGCCGGCCAGTGCACTAGCCAAGGCAGTATTAGGTGACAGTGAGGGACATAGGTTCGGGATGGCGGTGGGGGAAAGGACCCGCTTATGGTGTTAGGGGATTGCAAGGACAGGCTCAGGTTTGAGCTCAGATGGTGACCAAATAATAATGTGTGCAAACTGTAAAGCGCTGCGGAATATGTTAGCGCTATATAAAAATAAAGATTATTATTATTATCTCCCATTTCCCTATAAGTAGAGGCTTCCTCTCCCCAATACCATCCCATTGTGTGTGTTGCGCCATCCACTGACCGACCACCCGTTGGATTGCAATATGTATCGTGACATGATCACCAACCGTCACATTTTTCTGGTGAAACATGGCTCTATTGCAGGCCTTCGCCCAACTGATCCAGACCCTCACTGATGAGCTTAAAGAGCTATGGTCTCAGGTAGTGCAGCAGCTTCAGCAGTTGTCAGGATTCTGGGTCTCAGCTCATGTGCAGGCTCAACCGGAACCCAAGATATCTCTCCCTGACAGGTTCTCTGGAGAGAGAGATACATTTTTGTTTTTTCAGGAGGCCTCTAAATTATATTTCAGGTTCCGCCCTCATTCTTCCGCGAGTGAGGAACAGCGTGTGGGCATAATAGTGTCTCTTCTCAAGGGTGATCCCCAATCCTTGGCCTTCTTCCTGCTGACCAATTAACCATCTTTGCGGTCGGTGGATGAGTTTTTGTGCCATTGGCACTGGTTTATGGGGATCCTGATGGCGCCTCCCTGGCTGAGTATTGACTCTAAAATCAAAGCAGGGGACAGCCGGCTGAGGAGCACTGCTCAGAGTTCAGGAGGTGGGCCACTGACACGCAGTGGAATGACCCTGCCCTTAGGAGACATTTTTGTCAGGGTCTGTCACCTAGCCTGCAAGATACTCTGGTGCAGTATGCTACTCCTAGGTTGTTGGAAGCCACCATGGTCCTTGCTATCCGGATGGATAGATGACTCAGGGAGAGATATACACCAAATCTACCCTGTTGTCCTTTCTAGGGAGAATGACACATCGGTGCAGATGGATGAACCTATAAAGGTGGGAGGAGTCTCATCTCAAACAGGGTTGCCTGCGCTTTGCCGTGGTATGGGGGCATGTTTCTACTGAGGGCATTTTTCGACTTGTGGCAGCTCTAGTTCCACTTTGATTAAATGTAGCTTTTTTCCTTTCAGTCCATTGGGGGTTAATGTCAGTTTTTCCCTCCCGCTGGCAATCTTGTGTAACTGCAGTGTTGCTGGGTCAGCTGATATGGTGGTGACCACTCACACCGTCCTTTAAATGGTCACCTGATGCATCAGCTGACTGTTGGTGATAGAGTTTATCTTTGGAGGCCACCCTAGCAGGAGCAGCTCTCTGGTGTTTGGAGTCCTGTTGCTGTGCTATCTGCAGTGTGGAGCTTGGCATCAGTGTTTTGAAGCTAAGTGCTGTATTTTAACCTTGTCCCTTTGGTGTTTGTCACTGTCACCTGTGTGGTATTATTTCCAGTGGTGAGGATAGTGCCCCTTGCCGGCCAGTGCACTAACCAGGGCAGTATTAGGTGACAGCGAGGGACTTAGGTACGTGATGGTGGCGGGCGAAGGACCTGCTTAGGGGAGTGCAGGGGCAGGCTCAGGTTTGAGCTCAAGTGGTGACCATTTCCCATTTCCCTATCTGTAGGGACTTCCTCTTCCCAATACCATCCCGTTGTGTGTGTTGCGCCGTCCGCTGACTGACCACCCTTTGTGTCACAATACATATGGTGACAGTTTGTTAAAGGGTCTGTTAGGAGTCGAGTTTCCTCTGCTGCACAGGGGGAATCTCGATCCATCTCTGCTGTGGTCTCCCATTCTCCATCGGCCGCAGTGGAGCCTGCTCAGCGGAGACGTCGGTCCCAGCGTCTCATTGAGTCTGATTCAGTGCAAAGGGTTATTGCTGCCTCTCCAGGCTCTACTATTGTACCCTGCACTGATCTACGGCGAACAGGCTTTCCTGGGACTAAGTCCTGCTTTGCACATACTTAGCATGCCCAGGGTAAGATCTCTCACTGGAGATCAGGGGTCACATGTTCAGCTTCTGCAGCCAAGTCCATTGGTCCTTTCAGGAAGGTCCTATAGGTGCTAGGACTAAGTCCTGCTCTGCACACACTGAGCATGCCCAGGGCAAGATCTCTCAGTGGAGGTCTAGGGTCACATGCTCAGGTATGGCAATCTCTCATTGGTCCTCTTCTTTAAGGTCCTGTATGTGCTGCAGCTATTTAAGGCTCGCATGGCCGCACGGCCATGCGCTAGTATCTTCATATGTTACATGCTTTGCGCCATTGTGGTCATTTGTGTGAATGTGTTCAGGGACCCGGCTGAAATAAGCCCCTAGAATGCTGGCACCTCCGGCGAGGAGTTTGTGTGTGAGAGTATTCAGGGACCCGGCTGAAATAAGCCCCTAGAATGCTGGCACCTCCAGCGAGGAGTGTTGTATGCATGAATAACCACTGACTGCTCTTGTCTGGGTAGTTAGCCTGTGTCTCTGTGAGAGTTAACAGGGCACAGAGCTTTGCTTTCTCAGCCACTCTGTGAAGCTAACAGAGCTGGTTATTACCGCCACATTGCGCCGCCATCCACTTAGCAGCAGGATATTCCTGCACGGTGGATCCCGGGTTGCGAATGCACCAATCACCTCAATAAATATATTCGGTGCGTTCCGCAAACCCTAACAGGGTCGATATTAACTTTAAGAATTGCTAGTTCCAATAGGTGGTGCTAGAATTCTACAGGGTGGGCCATATATATGGTTACACCTAAATCAAATGGGAATGGTTGGTGATATCAACTTCCTGTTTGTGGCACATTAGTATATGGAAGGGGGAAAACTTTTCAAGATGGGTGGTGACCATGGCGGCCATTTTGAAGTTGGCCATTTTGGATCCAACTTTATTTTTTCCAATGGGAAGAGGGTCATATGACAACTTATTAAGAACTTCACAAGAAAAACAATGGTGTGCTTGGTTTTAACATACCTTTATTCTTTCATTTAATATTTACAAGCTTCTCTTTGCTTACAGCCATTGTCCTGTTGTGGAGGTTAACACGTGAGGAGTGGATAGAAATTGTGTTAATGTCTGGTGAACGCAGAACTCGGGTCATTGCAGATTTCAATGCAAGACTCCCTACGCAAGAAAACTGTCACCATTCCCATGTTATTAAGGTGTATCCATATAAATGGCCAACCCAAAAAAGTTTGCATCATCACTGAACATAATGTTCTGTGTAAACTGAGGATCCTGTTACAATTTTTGCTTTGCCCATTCTGCAAATTCAGCGCGCTGATCTGGCATCAGTCGAACATCCCTTTGGCTGATATTAGCTACTCACAAATGGCACCCTTACAAAATCCAGCTGCTGCAGCATCTCAACGAGAATACCGTAACTTTGTTGCAAATCGAATTCCCTTGTAAAATGTGCGCAACTTGGCATGTTCAAATCTTTGCAGCTTTGATCATGTCTATTAAGAGATGCAAATCTTTCTGTAATGTGCGTAAGCTTTTCATCAACTGTTAGGGTATGTGCACACGTCAGGATTTCTTGCAGAAATTTTCCCGACAAAATCCGGACATTTCTGCCAGAAATCTGCATGCGTTTTTTGCGCGTTTTTTTGCACGGATTTGACGCGGGTTTTTTTTGCGGATTTTATGCGGATTTTTTGCGTTTTTATCCTGACACTCCAAAACACTGGGAAATCCACAAAAAATCCGCAAAAATAATGAACATGTTGCTTCTTTTTCCGGAAAGCATTTTTTTTGCGGAAAAAAATGCAACATGTGCACAAAAAATGCGGAATGCATTCTAAATGATAGGATGCATAATGTAAAAGTTTTTTTTATGCGTTATTATGTCGTTTTTATCGGGAAAATCCGCAAAAAAACCCACAAAAATTCCTGAAGAAATCCTGACGTGTGCACATACCCTTAGTGTCAAAATTGATTTTAAAATGGTTTGTATACTTTAATTTTACTGATACAATAAAAATTTAAGTTGAACTATCCAAGTGTTACACAGCTTTCCAGCTACATTGTACCAGTGCTTTTCTGATCCTCTACAAATCCATTTCCAAAGCTGCATAGTCACAATGTTTTATTATGAGACCATTGAAACATACCAATGGTCATACTGGTGATGTTTGAACCTCACTTACAGTGGCTTGCGAAAGTATTTGTCCCTTGGAATTTTCTGTGCTTTCATACCTCACAACTTAGAATTTATTTTTTTTTTTAGGGTTTGCATTAGTTCATGTAAAGAACATGCCTACAACTGTGAGCCTTTGGTTTTCTTTTTATTCTGAAGCAAATAACAAATATGACAAAATAACTGAAAACTTCAGTGTGCATAAGCATTCACCCCCATAAAGTCAGTGCTTTGTAGAACTTACTTTTGTTGCACTTACAGCTGCAATTAGCTTTGGATAAGTCTGTATGAGCTTTCCACATCTTGCCCCTGGGATTTATGCCCATTCCTCTAGGCAAAACTGCTCCAGCTCCTTCATGTTAGATAGTTTTCTCTGGTGAACAGAAATCTTCAAGTCTGACCACAGATTCTCAATTGAGTTAAGGTCTGGGCTTTGACTAAGCCACGCTAGAACATTCACACATTTCCCCTTAAACCACTCCTTTAGGGTTACCTGTAGTCTCTGCTGCCTCTGATTAATGCCTTCCTTGGTCAGGCTGAGTTTTGGTGGGCGGTCTTGTCTTGGCAGGTTTGTTGTGGTACCAGTTCTTTCCTCTTGATGATATTGCATTTGATGGTGCTCCAGGGGATCATCAGAGATCGAAATATTTTTTATAACCCAACCCTGACTTGTACTTCGCAACAATTTTCTCCCTGACTTGTATGGAGATCTCCTTGGTCTTCATGGTGTTGTTTTGTTAGTGGTGCCTTTTGCTCAATGGTGTTGAAGACTCTGTGGCCTTTCATACAGGTGTGAATATACTGACAGGCATGTGACATTTAGATTGCACACAGGTGGACTTCCTTTCACCAGGTGTGCCAAACATCTGTGGAGAAAATCTAATCTACCCAAAGATTTCATCCATTATAAGTTCATGCTTAAAACATACAACTCTGCCCTTCACCTCTCCAAACATACCTATTTGAACCCCCTCATCACCTCACTGTCCAATAACCCTAAACGTCTCTGACACTTTCCATTCCCTAGCCAACTCAAGAGTGCAGGCCTCAACCACGGATCTCCGCGCTGACGATCTGGCCAATTACTTCAAAGAAAAAATTAACCACATCTGACAGGAAATTATCTCCCAAACCCTTCATACCATGCACAGTCCTCCCTCCCCCACTGCATCTAGTTCACTCTCTGACTTTGAACCAGTTACAGAAGAAGTAATCAGGCTTCTTGCATCTTCTCACCCGACCACTTGCACCAGTGACCCCATTCTGTTACATCTCCTCCAGTCCCTTTCCCCGACTGTCACCTCTCACCTAACAAAAATATTCAACCTTTCTCTCTCTTACGGTATTTTTCCCTTCTCATTTAAGCATGCCATCATACATCCATTACTTAAAAAAAATCCCTCTATTAAAACTGTGCCACTAATTATAGACCTGTCTCCAATCTTCCCTTTATCTCTAAACTCCTCAAACACCTGGTCCACTCCCGTCTTATCCGCTATCTCTCAGATAACTCTCTTCTCGATCCTCTTCAATCTGGCTTCCGCTCTTTACATTCTACTGAAACTGACCTCACTAAAGTCTCTAATGATCTACTAACAGCTAAGGCTACTTTCACACTAGCGTCGTGCACTGCACGTCGCAATGCGACGTGCCGACACAACAATGCTAGCGCTAAAAGCGCCGCACAACGGGGGCAGCGGATGCAGCTTTTCAACGCATCCACTGCCCCATTGTAAGGTCCGGGGAGGAGGGTGCAGAGTTTGGGCCGTGCATGCGCGGTCGGAAATGGCGGACACGTCGCACAAAAGTAGTTACATGTAGCGTTTTTTTGTGCCGACGGTCTGCCAAAACACGATGCATCCGTCGCACGACGGATGCGACGTGTGGCAATCCGTTGCAATGCGTCGCTAATGGCAGTCAATGGAGAAAAAACTTATCCTGCAAGCACTTTTGCAGGATGTGTTTTTTCTCCAAAATGACGCATTGCGAAGGAGGCCAAACGACTCTAGTGTGAAAGTAGCCTAAATCTAATGGTCACTACTTCATGCTAATTCTCTTGGATCTCTCCGCAGCATTCGATACTGAAGATTATCAGTTCCTCCTCACTATGCTACACTCCATCGGCCTCAAGGACACCATTCTCTCCTGGTTCTCCTCCTATCTCTCTGACCGCTCCTTCACTGTATCTTTTGCTGGTTCCTCCTCCTCTCACCTTCCCCTTACTGTTGGGGTTCCTCAAGGATCAGTCCTAGGTCCCCTCCTCTTCTCTTTGTATACTGCCCTTATTGGACAAACAATCAGTAGATTTGGTTTCCAGTACCATCTCTATGCTGACGACACCCAATTATACACTTCTTCTCCTGATATCACCTTTTTAGAAAACACCAATGATTGTCTTACCACTGTCTCTAACATCATGTCCTCCCTCTATCTGAAACTGAACCTGTCAAAAACTGAACTCCTCATGTTCTCTCCCTCTACTAACCAACCTTTTCCTGACATTGCCATCTCCGTTTGTGGTTCCACCATTATTCCCAAACAACATGCCCGCTGCCTTGGGGTCATACCTGATTCCGAGCTTTCCTTCACCCCCCCACATCCGATCACTGGCTTGCTCTTCTTATCTGCATCTCAAAAACATTTCTAGAATTCACCCTTTTCTTACTTTTGACTCTGCAAAAACTCTTACTGTTTCACTCATTCAATCTCGTCTGGACTATTGTACCTCTCTACTAATCGGCCTCCCTCTTACCAAACTTTCCCTGCTCCAATCTGTCCTGAATGCTGCTGCCAGGATTACATTCCTCTGTCTACCACCCTACCCGTGCTCTCCATTCTGCTTGTGACCTGAGGTTAGCATCCTCAATAATCAGAACCTCCCACTCCCGTCTGCAAGATTTTTCATGTGCTTTACCAATTCTTTGGAATGCACTACCCAGGTTAATACAATTAATCCCCACAGTTTTAAGCGTGCCCTAAAAATGCATTTTTTCAGACTGGCCTACTGCCTTAATGAATTAACCTAACTATCCCTGTGTGGCCCATTCAAAAAAGGAAAAAAAAACCTTAAACCATAATCAGGTTCCTCACATCATGTTCTCATACACTTTACGCAGTTAATAGCCCTCTGTAGTGTAGTGTCCGGAAGTATTTCTCTGTGTTCTGGGACATAGTGCACCGGCGCATGGGCAGTAATGTTTTTTGGCTTTGCCCGCAGATGGGCAAAGCATACTGCGCGTGCGCAAGACGAGATTACATTGCGAACTATGGAGGACACCTACTCCAATCCCGGAAAATATTGCGGACAGCAGGGAAGGATGGGGAGGAGGAAAAAAGAAGAAATACTGCCCAATCGGACCGAAAACAGGGCATTTACATAGCCTGCCAAATTCAGGTAACAGAGTCCCTTCAAAAGAAACTGCACAACAATTTTGGTGGTCCATTTTCTCTCTTACAAACTAGGATATCAAACAAGGGCAAATGAAAACAAAACTAACTAGAAAAACCCTATCAAAATATAACCTTTATTACGTATAAAATTAGAAACCCACAATCTAGATATCCCTAAATAGAAATGCCTCAAAAGACTGGCTAAACAGAACTGGACGGAGACAACCAATAGCTTTCTCTAGCCTCCTAATATCACTAGTATAGTGTCTTCCTGACTAGTAAAAACCTCTGTTACCAACAATATAAACAGAGGTACTGTAAGCCCAACCTACCACCTCACAAAGAAAATACAATAGCACCCATAATTAGTGACATAGTTGTGCTAACACACTTTCACTCGAAAGATGTGCAGATATGAGTGATCTCTGTCATGATCTCAATGGCAAGAGAACATAGCATCAACATATATAGGAACTAGCTCTTGGAAGATGGGAACTGAGCTTGACCATGAACTAAACCTACCGCACAACTAGCAGTGGCCGGGTAGCATTCCTACGTTTTAACCCTAGATGCCCAGCGCCAGCCGGAGGACTAACTAATGCTAGCAGAGGAAAATATTAGTCCTAGCTCACCTCCAGAGAAATACCCCGAAAGGAGACAGAGGCCCCCCACATGTATTGGCGGTGAATTAAGATGAAATAACAAACGTAGTATGAAAAATAGGTTTAGCAAATTTGAGGTCCACTTACTAGATAGCAGAAGACAGAAAGGACACTTTCATGGTCAGCTGAAAACCCTATCAAAACACCATCCAGAAATTACTTTAAGACTCTGGCATTAACTCATAACACCAGAGTGGCAATTCCTGTTCACAAGAGCTTTCCAGACACAGTAACAAAACTACAGCTGTGAACTGGAACAAAAATGCAAAAACAAACATGGACAGGAGTCCAACTTATCTAGTAGTTGTCTAGGAGCAGGAACAAGCACAGAGAGGCTTCTGATAACATTGTTGACCGGCAAGCAACTAACAGAGAAGCAAGGTTATATAGCGACTCCCACATCTTGATGGGAACAGGTGAACAGAGAAGATGAAGACACCAGTTCAATTCCACCAGTAGCCACCGGGGGAGCCCAGAATCCAAATTCACAACAGATCTCTCCCTAGATACCCATCTGTCTGAATGCCTACCTAGATGCGGAGGTTGGCACCCTAAGAAAAATGAGAATGGTGCCCCCGCTCGTGCGATGGCTTGCCCTAATCTCCTAATTGCATCCTATAAGATATTAGTCAGAAACAGAGGGCCAGACGGCCTATATCAACCATATAATGATGTGTTATAAATGGTATATGCACTACAGATACAGTATATACATAAGACAAACACAAGATAATAATATATAGATGTAAGGGTATGTGCACACGTCAGGATTTCTTGCAGAAATTTCCGGACATTCTCTGCAAGAAATCCGCATGTTTTTTTCGCGTTTTTACCGCGTTTTTGGCATTTTTTCCAGAGCTTTCCCACTGCATTATATAGCTGGGAAAATGCGAAAAAAACGTAAAATTAATGAACATGCTGCGTTTATTACCGCGATGCGGCAGAAAAAAACACATCATGTGCACATAAATTGCACAATGCATTCTAAATGATAGGATACATATGTATGCGGTTTTTATGCATTTTTATAGCGAAAAGACGCGAAAAAAATGCAAAAAAACGTGTGCACACAGCCTAAAAGAGAAAGGACATAGTATAGCCCATGCACATACAAATCCTCAATATGCAGACACATAAATTATGGGTATCTAGGTCCTATAGGAATGGAGCGCCCCCACTGCCGCAGGGCCGAGGGGTACCCGGTACCGGGCCTCTCTGTCTCGGTTCTGGGGTTGTCACGGTGGCTAGACTCGGCCCTTGACCCTGCTGAGGGGCGTCCAATGAAGGTGGAGAGTGCGACGATGTTGTGGTGTGGTGCAGGTCACGGTGAATAACGAGGACACCAGGCTGCAGTCTCTTTACCTCTTTACTGAAGGCTTCAGGATCCTCAGTCCGGAATACGGTTAACCAGGCTACCTGAGTCCGGCCGGTCTGATGGCACCTCCAGAGTTCCCTTTGCAGGTGGAAATCTGTGCCTACCTTCTAGCGCTTGTGTGTTGTGGTCCTCCCCTGCTGTGCTTACGGGATAGTCCCCACAACTGTTGTGTCTGTTTCTGAAGTTCCCTCACAACTCGATTATGATGTTCTTCTTCGTCCCCCCCAGATGATATGGCTAGGACGCATCCGTATGACGGGTAGGCTCGGAGCTCTTCCGGGACCCTAGTGTCGCCCCTCTCCAAATGTTGCCCCCTATATCTTCTTGGGTGATTTGAGTGAGACAGCCCGCCTATAACTGACTGTCCTGCCGTAGGTTTGAAGTAAGGCCTGGAGCTCAATACTTCCTCATCGTTCCGGCCACCGGCTACGTGCCTCAGTAGGATGTTGCCTCGTCTTACAGCACGACTCCTACTGGTGTTTCTCCTTGTTGCGTTGATCTCGTTTCTCACTCAGCACAATAAACCTCGCTTCTTGTCCTTTCTTGGGGTACCGCCGCGATGAAGTGCAGGCGCGGTCCCGTAACGTTCTTTCTGTTCGCTAGGCCTCTGTCAGGATCCCACCCCTGACAGGGACCCCCCTGAATCTTCCCCTGCAACACCCTCTGCCACAGGATGTTGCCTGGTTCCAACCCAGTCAGCTTTTAACTAACTTCTTCTCTAACCCCCAGTTTTACCAGACTGTGAGGAGTGGCCTAATAAATAGCACCCTTAGCTCCCCCTGGAGGCCAGACTGTGAAGAGTATTGGTGTCTGTGATACCTGGTCAGGTGAACTCCTTCAGTGCCATCAGACGTACCATAGCCCCCCTTAGCGGCGGAGCATCGGTACTGCAACGACCAGGACTCTGGGGCGCTGCAGGAATATAATGGTATAAACTATATCATCATCCCCACATAGAACAATGGGGATTGCACGGTACCAGTATGGAACAACATACTCAAAAGATAATATATACATGCAGTGCCTTGCGAAAGTATTTGCCCCCTGGAACTTTTCAACCTTTTCCCACATATCATGCTTCAAACATAAAGATACCAAATGTAAATTTTTGGTGAAGAATCAGCAACAAGTGGAACACAATTGTGAAGTTGAACAAAATGTATTGGTTATTTTAAATTTTTGTGGAAATTCAAAAACTGAAAAGTGGGGCATGCAAAATTATTCGGCCCCTTTACTTTCAGTGCAGCAAACTCACTCCAGAAGTTCATTGTGGATCTCTGTATGATCCAATGTTGTCCTAAATGCCTAATGATAATAAATATAATCCACCTGTGTGCAATCAAGTGTCCGTATAAATGCACCTGCTCTGTGATAGTCTCAGGGTTCTGTTTGAAGCACAGAGAGCATCATGAAGACCAAGGACACAACAGGCAGGTCCGTGATACTGTTGTGGAGAAGTTTAAAGCCAGATTTGGACACAAAATGAATTCCAAAACTTTAAACATGTGCGAGCGATCATATTGAAATGGAAAGAGTATCATACCACTGCAAATCTATCAAGACCCGACCGTCTCTCTAAACTTTCATCTCAAACAAGGAGAAGACTGATCAGAGATGCAGCCAAGAGACCCATGATCACTCTGGATGAACTGCAGAAATCTACAGCTGTGGTGGGTCAGTCAGTCCATAGGACAACAATCAGTCGTACACTGCACAAATCTGTCCTTTATAGAAGAGTGGCAAGAAGAAAGCAATTTCTCAAAGATATCCATAAAAAGTGTGGTTTAAAGTTTTCAACAAGCCACCTGGGAGACACACCAAACATTTGGATGAAGGTGCTCTGGTCAGATGAAACCAAAATCGAACTTTTTGGCAGCAATGCCAAACGATATGTTTGGCGTAAAGGCAACACAGCTCATCACCCTAAACACACCAACCCCAATGTCAAACATGGTCGTGGCAGCATCATGGTTTGGGCCTGCTTTTCTTCAGCAGGGACAGGGAAGATGGTTAAAATTGATGGGAAGATGGATGGAGCCAAATACAGGACCATTCTTGAAGAAAACCTGTTGGAGTCTTCAAAAGACCTGAGACTGTGACGGAGATTTGTCTTCAAACAAGAAAATGATACCAAACATGAAGCAAAATCTCCAATGGAATGGTTCACAAATAAACGTATCCAGGTGTAAGAATTAAGTCAAAGTCCAGATCTCAATCCAATCGAGAATCTGTGGAAAGAGCTGAAAACTGCTGTTCACAAACAATCTCCATCAAACCTCACTGAGCTCGAGCTGTTTGCCAAGGAAGAATGGGCAAGAATTTCAGTCTTTCGATGTACAAAACTGATAGAGACATACCCCAAGCGACTTGCAGCTGTAATCGCAGCAAAAGGTGGCCCAACAAAGTATTTAGTTAAAGGGGCTGAATAATATTGCACGCCTAACTTTTCAGTTTTTGAATTTCCACAAAAATTTAAAATAACTAATAATTTTTTTTTCAACTTCACAATTGTGTTCCACTTGTTCTTGATTCTTCACCAAAAATTTACATTTGGTATCTTTATGTTTGAAGCATGATATGTAGGAAAAGGTTGAAAAGTTCCAGGAGGCCAAATACTTTCGCAAGGCACTGTGTATACTCCAATAGATGTAATTGCACACCCAAAACCACCACATAGAAAGCTTGCAAGAGATATATATTATTAAATAGTCAATAGGGATACACTTGTCCCAATGATAAAGATGCCCCAATAATCCATATATACTTATCTGCTAACATGTGGTGCTCTATACAGGTGGCTGAGGGTCATGATCCAAAAGACTCCTCATATTAAGAAATTAGACTCTCGACGCGTTTCCCCCACACACATGGGTTCATCAGGAGAGAGTCATAGTTGCATGGCAGTGGAGAGTTGTCCAAAAGATGAGGCTGCAAACTAAGCTTGGCACACCCCTCCTTAAATACCTAACCAAGCACATATGGTGTATCTGTTACTTCCTGTTTAATGGATGTATCTATTGGAGTATATATGTATATATTATCATTTGAGTATGTTAAGTGCACTTTTTAGACTTTTGTGAATATGGGGTAATTTTTGGTCATATAGGCCCCTCAAAGTCACTTCAAATGTGATGTAGTCCCAAAAAAATGGATTTGTAGATTTTGTTGGAAAAATGAGAAATCACTGGTCAACTGTTAACCCTTCTAACAAAAAAAATCATGTTTCAAAAATTCATCTGATTTTAAGTAGACATGTGGGATATTTTATTTATTAACTACCGTATTTTTCAGACTATAAGACGCACCGGACTATAAGGTGCACCCAGGTATTAGAGGTGGAAAATAGGGCAAAAAACATTTGAAGCAAAAAAATGTGGTAAAATATTTAATAACATAAATAACACACTATTATAAATAATAACACCACATATAATAGTATATTATTATGTTGGAAGCTGCGGGACCAGTGTGGTGTCTGTGAAGTACTATATGAAGATGCTGGAGGGTGAGTATAAGAATGGGGGCACAGGGCTTATATTGAAAGCACCACTCCAGCACTGCAAAATAACACTGGAGTGCTGCTTTAAAATCCCATGGGAGAACTATAACTCCCAGCATGTCCTGCAAATCCTATGACATGCTGGGAGTTATAGTTCACCAAAGGAGTGGCAGAGTGCTTTATTGTGTTTTGTAAAGACTAACCTCTTAATTGTGCCAGCCAGCCACACTGTGGTGAGGTAAAAGCATCCCATGACTGCACACAGAGCCCTCCCTCTTGTTGCCTTTCCACAGCATGGGTTATAAGAGGAAGCCTGCAGATTCTAGTGGGGAGTCTGAAGGACCTGTGATGATGTCAAGAAGAGGGAGGGTTCTGAGCTGCCATGTGATGCTCCAGCCCGCCCACTTCTGACATCAAACAGGTCCTCCTTGTGCACAGCACTCAGCGTCTAGCCCAGGCAGGTATGCAGCGATCTCCTCTCCTGTTGTGAATTTGGATTCTGGGCTCCCCCGGTGGCTACTGGTGGAATTGAACTGGTGTTTTCATCTTCTCTGTTCACCTGTTCCCATCAAGATGTGGGAGTCGCTATATAACCTTGCTGCTCTGTTAGTTGTTTGCCGGTCAACAATGTTATCAGAAGCCTCTCTGTGCTTGTTCCTGCTCCTAGACAACTACTAGATAAGTTGGACTCTTGTCCATGTTTGTTTTTGCATTTTTGTTCCAGTTCACAGCTGTAGTTTCGTTACTGTGTCTGGAAAGCTCTTGTGAACAGGAATTGCCACTCTGGTGTTATGAGTTAATGCCAGAGTTTTAAAGTAATTCCTGGATGGTGTTTTGATAGGGTTTTTAGCTGACCATGAAAGTGTCCTTTCTGTCTTCTGCTATGTAGTAAGTGGACCTCAAATTTGCTAAACCTATTTTCATACTACGTTTGTTATTTCATCTTGATTCACCGCCAATACATGTGGGGGGCCTCTGTCTCCTTTCGGGGTATTTCTCTAGAGGTGAGCTAGGACTAATATTTTCCTCTGCTAGTTTTATTTAGTCCTCCGGCTGGTGCTGGGCATCTAGAATCAACGTAGGCATGCTACCCGGCCACTGCTAGTTGTGCGTTAGGTTTAGTTCATGGTCAGCTCAGTTTCCATCTTCCAAGAGCTAGTTCCTATATATGCTGATGCTATGATCTCTTGCCATTGAGATCATGACAGTTTGACCGGCCCACAAAGTGTTAATTGTTTGGGCTGAAGCAGGAGAAAAAAAAAAAGTGTTTAAGGGAATTTTTTTTTTTTTTTTTTTCCCCTCAGAGTTTTGCTGCCTAGCCCTTAATTGCTGTCTAGCTGCTTCTTACCTCCTCTTAACCCTTGAATGGCTCTGTGTCCACCTGTTTGTAATGGATCTTCAGAGTGTAACTGCAGGTTTGAATAATCTCGCCACGAAGGTACAAAATTTGCAAGACTTTGTTTTTCATGCACCTGTATCTGAGCCGAGAATTCCTTGGCCGGAATTTTTCTCGGGGAATAGATCTGGGTTTCAGAATTTTCGAAATAATTGCAAATTATTTTTGTCCCTGAAATTTCGCTCTGCCGGAGACCCTGCACAGCAGGTCAGGATTGTGATTTCCTTGCTCCGGGGCGACCCTCAAGACTGGGCTTTTTCATTGACACCAGGGGATCCTGCGTTGCTCAATGTGGATGCGTTTTTTCTGGCCTTGGGGTTGCTTTATGACGAACCTCATTTGGAGCTTCAGGCAGAAAAAACTTTGATGTCCCTATCTCAGGGGCAAGATGAAGCGGAAATTTACTGTCAAAGATTCCGTAAATGGTCTGTGCTTACTCAGTGGAATGAGTGCGCCCTGGCGGCGACTTTCAGAGAGGGTCTCTCTGATACCATCAAGGATGTTATGGTGGGGTTCCCTGTGCCTGCGGGTCTGAATGAGTCCATGACAATGGCTATTCAGATCGATAGGCGTTTGCGGGAGCGCAAACCAGTGCACCATCTGGCGGTGTCCACTGAGAAGTCGCCAGAGAGTATGCAGTGTGATAGAATTCTGTCCCGAAGCGAGCGGCAGAATTTTAGACGGAAAAATGGGTTGTGTTTCTATTGTGGTGATTCTACTCATGTTATATCAGCATGCTCTAAGCGCACTAAAAAGCTTGATAAATCTGTTTCCATTTGCACCTTACCGTCTAAGTTTATTCTATCTGTGACCTTGATTTGCTCTTTGTCATCTATTACCACGGACGCCTATGTCGACTCTGGCGCCGCTTTGAGTCTTATGGATTGGTCCTTTGCCAAACGCTGTGGGTATGATTTAGAGCCTTTGGAGACTCTTATTCCTCTGAAGGGGATTGACTCCACCCCATTGGCTAATAATAAACCACAATACTGGACACAAGTAACTATGCGTATTAATCCGGATCACCAGGAGATTATTCGCTTTCTGGTGCTGTATAATCTACATGATGATTTGGTGCTAGGATTGCCTTGGCTGCAATCTCACAACCCAGTCCTCGACTGGAGAGCTATGTCTGTGTTGAGCTGGGGATGTAAGGGGGCTCATGGGGATGTACCTGTGGTTTCCATTTCGTCATCTATTCCCTCTGAAATTCCTGAGTTCCTGTCTGACTATCGTGACGTCTTTGAAGAATCCAAGCTTGGTTCATTACCTCCGCACCGAGAGTGCGATTGTGCCATAGATTTAATCCCGGGTAGTAAATACCCAAAGGGTCGTTTATTTAATCTGTCTGTGCCTGAACATGCTGCTATGCGAGAATATATAAAGGAGTCCTTGGAAAAGGGACATATTCGTCCATCGTCATCTCCCTTAGGAGCCGGTTTTTTCTTTGTGTCAAAAAAAGACGGCTCTTTGAGACCATGTATCGATTATCGGCTTTTGAATAAAATCACTGTAAAATATCAATACCCATTGCCGTTGCTGACTGATTTGTTTGCTCGCATAAAGGGGGCCAAGTGGTTCTCTAAGATTGACCTTCGTGGGGCGTATAATTTGGTGCGAATCAGGCAGGGGGATGAGTGGAAAACCGCATTTAATACGCCCGAGGGCCACTTTGAGTATTTAGTGATGCCTTTTGGTCTTTCTAATGCTCCGTCAGTTTTTCAGTCCTTTATGCATGATATTTTTCGCGATTATTTGGATAAATTTATGATTGTGTATCTGGATGATATTCTGATTTTTTCGGATGACTGGGACTCTCATGTCCAGCAAGTCAGGAGGGTTTTCCAGGTTTTGCGGTCTAATTCTTTGTGTGTGAAGGGTTCTAAGTGTGTTTTTGGGGTACAGAGGATTTCCTTTTTGGGATATATTTTTTCTCCCTCTTCCATTGAAATGGATCCTGTCAAGGTTCAAGCCATTTGTGATTGGACGCAGCCCTCTTCTCTTAAGAGTCTTCAGAAATTTTTGGGCTTTGCTAACTTTTATCGTCGATTTATTGCTGGTTTTTCGGATATTGCTAAGCCATTGACCGATTTGACTAAGAAGGGTGCTGATGTTGCTGATTGGTCCCCTGATGCTGTGGAGGCCTTTCGGGAGCTTAAGCGCCGTTTTTCCTCTGCCCCTGTGTTGCGTCAGCCTGATGTTGCTCTACCTTTTCAGGTTGAGGTCGACGCTTCTGAGATCGGAGCTGGGGCAGTGTTGTCGCAGAAAAGTTCTGACTGCTCCGTGATGAGGCCTTGTGCCTTCTTTTCCCGTAAATTTTCGCCCGCTGAGCGGAATTATGATGTTGGGAATCGGGAGCTTTTGGCCATGAAGTGGGCTTTTGAGGAGTGGCGTCATTGGCTTGAGGGGGCCAGACATCAGGTGGTGGTATTGACTGACCACAAAAACTTGATTTATCTTGAGACCGCCAGGCGCCTGAATCCTAGACAGGCGCGCTGGTCATTATTTTTCTCTCGGTTTAATTTTGTGGTGTCATACCTACCGGGTTCTAAGAATGTTAAGGCGGATGCCCTTTCTAGGAGTTTTGAGCCTGACTCGCCTGGTAACTCTGAGCCCACAGGTATCCTTAAGGATGGAGTGGTATTGTCAGCCGTTTCTCCAGACCTGCGGCGGGCCTTGCAGGAGTTTCAGGCGGATAGACCGGATCGTTGCCCACCTGATAAACTGTTTGTTCCTGATGATTGGACCAGTAGAGTCATCTCTGAGGTTCATTCTTCTGCGTTGGCAGGTCATCCTGGCATTTTTGGTACCAGGGATTTGGTGGCAAGGTCCTTCTGGTGGCCTTCCCTGTCACGAGATGTGCGAGGCTTTGTGCAGCCTTGTGACGTTTGTGCTCGGGCCAAGCCTTGTTGCTCTCGGGCTAGTGGATTATTGTTGCCCTTGCCCATTCCTAAGAGACCTTGGACGCACATCTCGATGGATTTTATTTCAGATCTGCCTGTTTCTCAGAAGATGTCTGTCATCTGGGTGGTGTGTGACCGTTTCTCTAAGATGGTCCATTTGGTTCCTCTGCCCAAGTTGCCTTCTTCTTCCGAGTTGGTTCCTCTGTTTTTTCAAAATGTTGTTCGTTTGCATGGTATTCCTGAGAATATCATTTCTGACAGAGGGACCCAATTCGTGTCTAGATTTTGGCGGGCATTCTGTGCTAGGATGGGCATAGATTTATCTTTTTCGTCCGCTTTCCATCCTCAGACGAATGGCCAGACCGAGCGGACTAATCAGACCCTGGAGACATATCTGAGGTGTTTTGTGTCTGCTGACCAGGATGATTGGGTTGCTTTTTTGCCATTGGCAGAGTTCGCTCTCAATAATCGGGCCAGCTCTGCCACTTTGGTGTCCCCGTTTTTCTGTAATTCGGGGTTTCATCCTCGATTTTCCTCTGGTCAGGTGGAATCTTCGGATTGTCCTGGAGTGGATGCTGTGGTGGAGAGATTGCATCAGATCTGGGGGCAGGTGGTGGACAATTTGAGGTTGTCCCAGGAGAAGACTCAGCTTTTTGCCAACCGCCACCGTCGTGTTGGTCCTCGGCTTTGTGTTGGGGATTTGGTGTGGTTGTCTTCTCGTTTTGTCCCTATGAGGGTCTCTTCTCCTAAGTTTAAGCCTCGGTTCATCGGCCCGTATAAGATATTGGAGATTCTTAACCCTGTTTCCTTCCGTTTGGACCTCCCTGCATCCTTCTCTATTCATAACGTTTTTCATCGGTCATTATTGCGCAGGTATGAGGTACCGGTTGTGCCTTCCGTTGAGCCTCCTGCTCCGGTGTTGGTTGAGGGTGAGTTGGAGTACGTTGTGGAGAAAATCTTAGACTCTCGTGTTTCCAGACGGAGACTCCAGTATCTGGTCAAGTGGAAGGGATACGGCCAGGAGGATAATTCTTGGGTGAATGCATCTGATGTTCATGCCTCTGATCTGGTTCGTGCCTTTCATAGGGCCCATCCTGATCGCCCTGGTGGTTCTGGTGAGGGTTCGGTGCCCCCTCCTTGAGGGGGGGGTACTGTTGTGAATTTGGATTCTGGGCTCCCCCGGTGGCTACTGGTGGAATTGAACTGGTGTTTTCATCTTCTCTGTTCACCTGTTCCCATCAAGATGTGGGAGTCGCTATATAACCTTGCTGCTCTGTTAGTTGCTTGCCGGTCAACAATGTTATCAGAAGCCTCTCTGTGCTTGTTCCTGCTCCTAGACAACTACTAGATAAGTTGGACTCTTGTCCATGTTTGTTTTTGCATTTTTGTTCCAGTTCACAGCTGTAGTTTCGTTACTGTGTCTGGAAAGCTCTTGTGAACAGGAATTGCCACTCTGGTGTTATGAGTTAATGCCAGAGTTTTAAAGTAATTCCTGGATGGTGTTTTGATAGGGTTTTTAGCTGACCATGAAAGTGTCCTTTCTGTCTTCTGCTATGTAGTAAGTGGACCTCAAATTTGCTAAACCTATTTTCATACTACGTTTGTTATTTCATCTTGATTCACCGCCAATACATGTGGGGGGCCTCTGTCTCCTTTCGGGGTATTTCTCTAGAGGTGAGCTAGGACTAATATTTTCCTCTGCTAGTTTTATTTAGTCCTCCGGCTGGTGCTGGGCATCTAGAATCAACGTAGGCATGCTACCCGGCCACTGCTAGTTGTGCGTTAGGTTTAGTTCATGGTCAGCTCAGTTTCCATCTTCCAAGAGCTAGTTCCTATATATGCTGATGCTATGATCTCTTGCCATTGAGATCATGACACTCTCCCCTGGCCCCTGCTGATGCCTCCTCCTCCCCCGGACACACAGATCTCCCCAGCTGCTGCAGGAATCCAGCGCTGGGGAAACCATGTGTGTCGCTGCTTAAGTGCAGTATTCATTTGCTGCTCCTGGCTCACCGCTCAGCTCATAGGTGGGCGGGGAAGCAGCTAATGAATATTCACTGCACTTAATCATCGGGACCACAGGGTTTCCCCAGCACTGATTCCAGGCAGCGGGGACATTTTTCTGCCTCCTGAAGTGGGATAACAGTGCGATCCCACTCCATGCTGCCCCCCTCCCCACATGCTACATCCCTACCATAAGACGCACCCACACTTTCCTCCCAAATCTGGAGGAAAAAAGTGTGTCTTATGGTCGGAAAAATACGGTATGTTGTGCAACATGACTCTTTGGTTTAACCCCTTTCTGACATGTGACGTACTATCCTGTCGAGCTGGCCTGGGCCCGTATGACCACCGATGGGTGGTGACGGATACGTCATATGCGATCAGCCGTGCTCATGGAGGGAGCGCGGCCAATCGCGGCCGGGTGTCAGCTGTTTATCACAGCTGACATCCACACTATGTGCCAGGAGCGGTCATGGACCGCTTCTGACACATTAAGCCCCGGTTCACTGCGATCTAACATGATCGCAGCGTTCCGGTGGCATAGGGAAGCATCACGCAGGGAGGGGGCTCCCTGCTTGCTTCCCTGAGACTCTCGGAACAACAAGATGTGATCACGTTGTTCCGAGCGTCTCCTCCGTCCTGCTCCCTGCAGGCCTCGGATTCAAGATGGCAGCGGGGGTCCTTCCAGGGAGGAGGCTTGCGAGCACCTGCTGAGAGCAGGCGCCGGAAAACCTCCTGCACTGCATGTCAGATCGCTGATCTGATACAGTACTATGCAAAGTGTCAGATCAGAGATCTGATAATATATAGTGATGTCCAACACTGGGACAAAGTAAAAAAGTTAAAATAAAAGTACACTGTGTAAAAATATATATAAAAAAAATCCTGAATAAAGAAAAAAAATATAAATATATATATATATATATATATATATATATATATATATATATATATATATATATATATATATATATATATATATATATATATATATATACACTCACTGGCCACTTTATTAGGTACACCTGTCCAACTTCTTGTTAACACTTAATTTCTAATCAGCCAATCACATGGCAGCAACTCAGTGCATTTAGGCATGTAGACATGGTCAAGACAATCTCCTGCAGTTCAAACCGAGCATCAGTATGGGGAAGAAAGGTGATTTGAGTGCCTTTGAACGTGGCATGGTTGTTGGTGCCAGAAGGGCTGGTCTGAGTATTTCAGAAACTGCTGATCTACTGGGATTTTCACGCACAACCATCTCTAGGGTTTACAGAGAATGGTCCGAAAAAGAAAAAAAATTCAGTGAGCGGCAGTTCTGTGGGCGGAAATGCCTTGTTGATGCCAGAGGTCAGAGGAGAATGGGCAGACTGGTTCGAGCTGATAGAAAGGCAACAGTGACTCAAATCGCCACCCGTTACAACCAAGGTAGGCCTAAGAGCATCTCTGAACGCACAGTGCGTCGAACTTTGAGGCAGATGGGCCACAGCAGCAGAAGACCACACCGGGTACCACTCCTTTCAGCTAAGAACAGGAAACTGAGGCTACAATTTGTACAAGCTCATCGAAATTGGACAGTAGAAGATTGGAAAAACGTTGCTTGGTCTGATGAGTCTCGATTTCTGCTGCGACATTCGGATGGTAGGGTCAGAATTTGGCATAAACAACATGAAAGCAAGGATCCATCCTGCCTTGTATGGAGCATCTTTGGGATGTGCAGCCGACAAATCTGCGGCAACTGTGTGATGCCATCATGTCAATATGGACCAAAATCTCTGAGGAATGCTTCCAGCACCTTGTTGAATCTATGCCACGAAGAATTGAGGCAGTTCTGAAGGCAAAAGGGGGTCCAACCCGTTACTAGCATGGTGTACCTAATAAAGTGGCCGGTGAGTGTATATTGTTCCAATAAATACATGTCTTTATGTAAATAAAAAAAAAACAATAAAAGTTCACATATTTAGTATCATCGCGTCCGTAACGACCCAACCTATACAACTGTCCCACTAGTTAACCCCTTCAGTGAACACCGTAAAAAATAAAAATAAAAAACAAGGCAAAAAACAATGCTTTATCACCATACCGCCGAACAAAAAGTGGAATAACACGTGATCAAAAAAACAGAAATAAATAAACATGGTACCGCTGAAAATGTCATCTTGTCCCGCAAAAAATGAGCCACCATACAGCGTCATCAACAAAAAAAAAGTTATAATAAAGAATAAAGCGATGCAAAAATAATTATTTTTTATATAAAATAGTTTTTATTGTATAAAAGCGCCAAAACATAAAAAAATATATAAATGAGGTATTGCTGTAAACGTACTAACCCAAAGAATAAAACTGCTTTATTGATTTTACCAAACGCAGAAAAGTATAAACGCCCCCCCAAAAGAAATTCATGAATTGCAGGTTTTTGTTCATTCCTCCTAACATAAATCGGAATAAAAAGCGATAAAAAATGTCATGTGCCCGAAAATGGTACCAATAAAAATGTCAACTCGTCCTGCAAAAAACAAGACCTTACGTGACTCTGTGGACCAAAATATGGAAAAATTATAGCTCTCAAAATGTGGTGATGCAAAAACTATTTTTTGCAATAAAAAGCATCTTTTAGAGTGCGACAGCTGCCAAATATGAAAACCCGTTATAAATAGTAAATCAAACCCCCTTTTATCACCGCCTTAGTTAAGGAAAAATAATAAAATAAAAACATGCCTTGGATCTCCGAGAGAGATTCAAGGAACGAGGCTACAGCAACAAGTGTATAAGGAAGGGGTATTGGAGAGCAAAATCCCAACCTTGTGATGCCTTATTATATCCGAGACAGAGGGAGAATGAAAACAATGATGAAACCGTTCGGTTCATATCAACTTTCAATGGGGAGTGGACGTCCATGAGAGAATGTCTTGATAGACATTGGGATGTCCTTAAAACTGACCCCATACTGTCCAAAATTCTACCCAGACATCCAATGATGACATCAAGAAGAAGTAAAAATCTAAAAGATATTTTGGTATCTAGTCATTACGTACCTCTGATCAGTAAAGGTGTATTTGGGTCAAGTGGCTGTCGTCCGGGATGCTTTCCATGTGGCAGCTGCATCTCTTGCAAGAATGTATGTCGTGCAGTTGATTTTCAATCCACTGACGGAGAAAAACATTTTCAAATAAAACAACACATTACTTGCAATACAACGCAGGTCATATATTATGCAAGATGCAGCTGCCCTAAAGTATATATAGGCTTGACATCTAGACGTTTGGGAACACGGACACGGGAACATGTCCGTGACATTATGTCAGCAGAAACAGAGGATCTTTCCCAATTAAAAACTGTTCCACGCCATTTCAAACAGTACCACAAATGTAATCCCAAGTCCCTTTTGGTGAGAGGTATTGAACATGTACAATGTGGGATTAGGGGAGGTAACATCAAACGCCTCCTCGCACAGAAAGAATGCCGATGGATAACTCTCCTTGGCACCATGACTCCTGCAGGGCTTAACGAAAGTCAGGGATTTTCGTCCTTTCTTTGAACCTCTCCCAATGGCCTTAGTTGATAGATATATGATCCCCATAACTAGCGGAATATGAGTTAGTATTTTTTCACTCTTTGTGCCCCCCTCCATTAGCTCTGTCATAAGACTATTCAGATTTTAAGTGTGGTTTAGTCTGATTTTAATTAGTTTTATTTTTTATTAGTTTTGTTACCTCTGTTTGTGATGTAATGAGGAGACGAGATTGGGCTGCTGGTTGGGGATGCCTGCTGCTGGTGTTGGATATCTGGAACTATGTAGTAACCAGAAGAAAGAATGAAGATTGAACATAAAAGAACTATGATTGTGAAAGTAACCAACATCTTGGGCCTTAATATATTGGACATTCGGACTGTTCAACTCGATACCGGTGGTATATTTAATCTCATCCATGTATGATTTCATTATGGATTAAATGTGGCAGCTCTTTTTCGTTTTTCTCTTTTCCTTTAGTGTTGTTTATTATGTGTATAGCTAATAACATTAATGTTATAATTGTGTAAAAGTCCTTGTATGTGATACTTAGAGTCTTGATACAATTTTTTGTGTTTTTTTATAAATAGACCATAGATAACACACAGGGATATATTTTGTCACATTGCACTACTCTTATAATGGTTGCACATTGACCATTACTGGTATTATTATATGCACTAAGCACTTTACCATGTTTAGCACGAACATGTATATCTATTTATAGCATTATTTTTCACATATCATTTATATATAGCGCGCACCATGTCCTGTTCAGTCATCCTTCTGGTCCGTGTCAGTTTGTCCTCTCTGTGTGAGCGAGGTGCGTGACCTGGCGCCGGTCCGCCCACATGATCACAGGAGGACATTCTTTCCGGGTTCTGGTTGGTATGGCAGCGGGACGCGGTGCGCGTGCGCACTGCCGTCAGATTGTGATTGGATGCCGCTCGGTCCTGTGACCGGAACGGCCTCCTATTTAATCTGGACTGAACTATCGCTTAAACCACGCCCCCTGAGGAAGCGACACTACGGTACACGCGAAACGCGCGTTGGGGTCCACGACACATGTCAGGAGCCGGACCTGGGACCTTACCATGGGTAAATATTGTTGACAATTCATGTATTTAGGGGAACAGTTAGGTTACCTTCTACATATGGTACGAGTGCCGCCTTACAAGTAGTAGGGAATGCAATTGTTGCAATTGTAGTTGGAGACATACCCTGTTCACATGGACACACTGCTATCTAGTATTAATTATTAGAATTACTCCCTGAAATGCTGAGTTATCCCGGTCTGATATGTTCCTCCTTGTGTCATTTTTAACACTTTGGTGTGATTCACATAATTGTAAATTGAGACCTATGTATTTATTAAATTTGTCATAAAATTTGTTATTTAATAAAGACAACTGATAGATTTGAACTTTGGTATATCATTTACTCAGTTTTCCTCCTGATAAAATTAAAATAAAAAAATGTATTTATTTCCATTTTCCTATTAGGGTTAGGGTTGGGGTTAAAGTTAGGATTAGGGTTGGGACTAAAGTTAGGGTTAGGGTTGGGGCTAAAGTTAGGGTTGGGGCTAAAGTTAGGGTAAGGGTTTGGAATTTGTTTAAAGATGGGTTAGGGATATGTCAGGGTTAGGGGTGTGGAAAGGGTTGTGATTAGGGTTAGAGGTGTGTTGAGGTTAGAGGTGTGTTGGGGTTGGGATTAGGGGTGTGTTGGGGTTAGAGTTGGAGTTAGAATTGGGGGGTTTCCACTATTTAGGCATATCAGGAGCTCTGCAAACGCAATGTGACGTCCGCAGACCATTCTATCAAAGTCTGCATTCCAAAACGTCACTACTTCCCTTCCGAGCCCCAACGTACACCCAAACAGTGGTTTACCCTCACATATGGGGTATCAGAGTACTCAGGACAAATTGGACAACAAGTTTTTCAGTCCAATTTCTCCTGTTACCCTTCGGAAAATAAAAATTTGGGGGCTAAAAAATCTTTTTTTGTGGCAAAAAATATTTTTTATTTTCACGGCTCTGCATTATAAACTTTAGTGAAACACTTGGGGGTTCAAGGGGCTCATAACAAATTGGACAACAACTTTTGGGGTCCAATTTCTCCTGCTACCTTTGGGAAAATAAAAAACTTGGGGGCGAAAAGATCATTTTTGTGAAAAAATAAGATTTTTTATTTTTACGGCTCTGCATTATATACTTCTGTGAAGCACTTGGGGGTTCAAAGTGCTCACCACACATCTACTGTAGATAAGTTCCTTACGTGGTCTAGTCTCCAAAATGGGGTCACTAGTGGGGGGTTTCCACTGTTTAGGCACATCAGGGGCTCGCCAAACGAGACATGGCATCTGATCTCAATTCCAGCCAATTTTACATTGAAAAGTCAAAAGGCGCTCCTTCCCTTCCGAGCTCTGCCATGCACCCAAACAGTGGTTTACCCCCACATATGGGGTATCAGAGTACTCAGGACAAATTGGACAACAAGTTTTTCAGTCCAATTTCTCCTGTTACCCTTCGGAAAATAAAAATTTGGGGGCTAAAAAATCTTTTTTTGTGGCAAAAAATATTTTTTATTTTCACGGCTCTGCATTATAAACTTTAGTGAAACACTTGGGGGTTCAAGGGGCTCATAACAAATTGGACAACAACTTTTGGGGTCCAATTTCTCCTGCTACCTTTGGGAAAATAAAAAACTTGGGGGCGAAAAGATCATTTTTGTGAAAAAATAAGATTTTTTATTTTTACGGCTCTGCATTATATACTTCTGTGAAGCACTTGGGGGTTCAAAGTGCTCACCACACATCTACTGTAGATAAGTTCCTTACGTGGTCTAGTCTCCAAAATGGGGTCACTAGTGGGGGGTTTCCACTGTTTAGGCACATCAGGGGCTCGCCAAACGAGACATGGCATCTGATCTCAATTCCAGCCAATTTTACATTGAAAAGTCAAAAGGCGCTCCTTCCCTTCCGAGCTCTGCCATGCACCCAAACAGTGGTTTACCCCCACATATGGGGTATCAGAGTACTCAGGACAAATTGGACAACAAGTTTTTCAGTCCAATTTCTCCTGTTACCCTTCGGAAAATAAAAATTTGGGGGCTAAAAAATCTTTTTTTGTGGCAAAAAAAATATTTTTTATTTTCACGGCTCTGCATTATAAACTTTAGTGAAACACTTGGGGGTTCAAAGTTCTCACAAAGCATCTAGATAAGTTCATTTGGGGTCTAGTTTCCAATATGGGGTCACTTGGGGGTTTCTACTGTTTAGGTACATTGGAGACTCTGTAAGCGCAACATGACGCCCGCAGACCATTCCATCAAAGTCTGCATTCCAAAACGCCACTTCTTCCCTGCCGAGCCCCGACGTGCGCCCAAACAGTAGTTTTCTCCCACATATTGGGTATCGCGTACTCTGTTGTGATTTCCGTTCTTGGGCCCCCTCCTGTGGTTGTGAATGGTACATTTGTGAGTTCTGCCCTTGGGCTCCCTCTGGTGGTTTCGAGTGGAACTGCTGCTCCTTGAGTTTAGCTGTAGCAGCTGCGTTCACTGATCGTCTCTCCTGGCTTTGCTATTTAACCTGGCTCTGGTCTTCAGTTCATGCCAGCTGTTAATGTTTTCTGGGTTGGATTCAGATCTCTTCTTGGATTTCTCCTATGGCCTGTCCATTTCAGCAAAAGATAAGTTTTTGCTAGTTCTTTGGTTGTCCATTTGCTGTGGACTTAATTGCTCGGCTCATGTTATCTTTCTTTTTGTCCAGCTTGTCATCATGATATATTCAGGCTAGCTGGAAGCTCTGGGGAAGCAGATTTGCCCTCCACACCGTGAGTCAGTGTGGAGATTATTTTTTGTAAACTGCGTGGATTTTTAGTTTTTAATACTGACTGCACAGTAACCTTTCTTATTCTGTCTATCTAGATTAGTATTGGCTTCCTTTGCTAAATTCTGTTTTCATTTCTGTGTATGTCATTTCCCTCTCCACTCACAGTCAATATTTGTGGGGGGCTATCTTTCCTTTGGGGGTTTTCTCTGAGGCAAGATAGCTTTCTGTTTTCCATCTTTAGGGGTAGTTAGTTCTCAGGCTGTGATGAGGTGTCTAGGGAGTGACAGGAACATCCCACGGCTACTGCTAGTGTTGGTGTTAGGATTAGGAACTGCGGTCAGTAAAGTTACCACCTCCTCAGAGCTCGTCCCATGTTGCTCTTTAACCACCAGGTCATATCAGTGTTGCTCCTTAACCACCAGGTCATAACAGTACAGCTGTCCCGCAATGTGTTGAATGCATCTCAAAAGAGGGAAAAAAAAGTTCTGAGTCATTTTTTTTTTCCTTTGCAGCCTGTTTTGTCTTTTTTTTTTCCTTAATCTCTGGGTGGTTCAGGATTCTAGTGCTGACATGGAGGTTCAGGGTCTGTTCTCGCGTGTGGATCAACTCGCTGCAAGGGTACAGAGTATCCAAGATTATGTTGTTCAGACTCCGGTTTTAGAGCCTAGAATTGATATTCCTGATTTGTTTTCTGGGGATAGATCTAAATTTTTGAACTTTAAAAATAACTGCAGATTGTTTTTTGCTCTGAGACCCCGTTCCTCTGGTGACCCCATTCAGCAGGTAAAGATTGTCATTTCTCTGCTGCGTTGAGACCCGCAGGACTGGGCATTCTCCCTTGACCCAGGGAATCCTGCATTGCTCAATGTAGACGCATTTTTTCAAGCGCTCGGATTGCTGTATGACGAACCTAATTCTGTGGATCAGGCAGAAAAAATCTTCCTGGCTCTGTGTCAGGGTCAGGAAGCAGCAGAAGTATACTGCCAGAAATTTAGAAAGTGGTCAGTGCTCACAAAATGGAATGAGTATGCCCTGGCAGCGATTTTCAGAAAGGGTCTTTCTGAAGCCCTTAAAGATGTTATGGTGGGGTTCCCCATGCCTGCTGGTTTGAACGAATCAATGTCTTTGGCCATTCAGATTGATCGGTGCCTGCGCGAGCGCAAGGTGGTGCACCATATGGCGGTGTCCTCTGGGCTGAGTCCTGAGCCTATGCAATGTGATAGGATTTTGACTAGAGCAGAACGGCAGGAATTCAGACGTCAGAATGGGCTGTGTTTTTACTGTGGTGACTCTACTCATGCTATTTCTGATTGCCCTAAGCGTCCTAAGAGGGTCGCTAGGTCTGTTACCATTAGTACTGTACAGCCTAAATTTATCTTGTCTGTTACCCTGATTTGCTCATTGTCATCCTTTTCTGTTATGGCATTTGTGGATTCTGGCGCTGCCCTGAACTTAATGGACTTGGAATTTGCCAAACGCTGTGGCTTTTCCTCGGAGCCTTTGCAGAGCCCTATTCCCTTAAGGGGGATTGATGCTACACCATTGGCCAAGAATAAACCTCAGTACTGGACACAGTTGACCATGTACATGGCTCCAGCACATCAGGAAAATATTCGCTTTTTGGTGTTGCATAATTTGCATGATGTTGCTGTGCTGGGTTTTCCATGGTTACAGGTACATAATCCAGTGCTGGATTGGAAATCTATGTCTGTGACTAGTTGGGGTTGTCAAGGGATACATAGTGATATTCCTTTGATGTCAATTTCCTCTTCCCCCTCTTCTGAAGTTCCTGAGTTTTTGTCGGATTTCCAGGATATATTTGATGAGCCCAAGTCCAGTTCCCTACCTCCTCATAGGGACTGTGATTGTGCTATTAATTTGATTCCTGGCTGTAAGTTCCCTAAGGGTCGACTTTTCAATCTGTCTGTGCCAGAGCATGCCGCTATGCGGAGTTATGTAAAGGAGTCTTTGGAGAAGGGGCATATTCGCCCGTCTTCGTCACCATTGGGAGCGGGGTTCTTTTTTGTTGCCAAGAAGGATGGCTCCTTGAGGCCCTGTATAGATTATCGCCTTCTCAATAAGATCACGGTCAAATTCCAGTACCCTTTACCTTTGCTTTCTGATTTGTTTGCTCGGATTAAGGGGGCTAGTTGGTTTACCAAGATTGACCTTCGAGGGGCGTATAATCTTGTTCGTATTAAACAGGGTGATGAATGGAAAACAGCATTTAATACGCCCGAAGGCCATTTTGAATACCTTGTGATGCCATTCGGGCTCTCTAATGTTCCATCTGTGTTTCAGTCCTTTATGCATGATATCTTCCGGAATTATCTGGATAAATTCATGATTGTATATTTGGATGATATTTTGGTTTTTTCCGATGATTTGGAGTCTCATGTGAAGCAGGTCAGGATGGTATTTCAGATCCTTCGTGCTAATGCGTTGTTTGTGAAGGGGTCTAAGTGCCTCTTTGGAGTTCAGAAGGTTTCTTTTTTGGGTTTCATTTTTTCTCCCTCGGCTATTGAAATGGACCCTGTTAAGGTCCAGGCCATTCATGATTGGACTCAACCTACATCTGTGAAGAGCCTTCAGAAATTTTTTGGGCTTTGCTAATTTTTATCGCCGCTTCATTGCTAATTTTTCCAGTGTGGTTAAGCCTCTGACCGATTTGACGAAGAAAGGCGCTGATGTGATGAATTGGTCCTCTGCGGCTGTTGAGGCCTTTCAGGAGCTTAAACGTCGTTTTACTTCTGCCCCTGTGTTGCGTCAGCCAGATGTTTCTCTCCCTTTTCAGGTTGAGGTTGACGCTTCTGAGATTGGGGAAGGGGCCGTTTTGTCTCAGAGAAGTTCTGATGGCTCTTTGATGAAACCGTGTGCTTTCTTCTCTAGAAAGTTTTCGCCTGCTGAGCGTAATTATGATGTCGGCAATCAGGAGTTGTTGGCTATGAAGTGGGCATTTGAGGAGTGGCGACATTGGCTTGAGTGAGCCAAGCATCGCGTTGTGGTCTTGACCGATCATAAGAATCTGATTTACCTTGAGTCTGCCAAGCGGTTGAATCCTAGACAAGCTCGATGGTCTCTGTTTTTCTCCCGTTTTGATTTTGTGGTCTCGTATCTTCCGGGATCTAAGAATGTGAAGGCTGATGCCCTTTCTAGGAGTTTTTTGCCTGATTCTCTGGGAGTCCTTGAGCCGGCTGGTATTCTCAAGGAGGGGGTGATTCTTTCTGCCATCTCCCCTGATTTGCGGCGGGTGCTTCGGGAGTTTCAGGCTGATAAACCTGACCGCTGTCCAGTGGGGAAACTGTTTGTTCCTGATAGATGGACTACTAAGGTAATTTCTGAGGTTCATTGTTCAGTATTGGCTGGTCATCCTGGGATTTTTGGTACCAGAAATTTGGTTGCTAGGTCCTTTTGATGGCCTTCCTTGTCGCGGGATGTGCGTTCTTTTGTGCAGTCCTGTGGGACTTGTGCCCGGGCCAAGCCTTGCTGTTCCCGTGCTAGTGGGTTGCTTTTGCCTTTGCCGGTCCCTGAGAGGCCCTGGACGCATATTTCCATGGATTTTATTTCTAATCTTCCTGTTTCTCAGAAGATGTCTGTCATCTGGGTGGTTTGTGACCGGTTTTCTAAGATGGTCCATTTGGTACCTTTGCCTAAGTTGCCTTCCTCCTCTGATTTGGTTCCATTATTTTTTCAGCATGTGGTTCGTTTGCATGGCATTCCGGAGAATATTGTGTCTGACAGAGGTTCCCAATTTGTTTCTAGGTTTTGGCGGTCCTTTTGTGCTAGAATGGGCATTGATTTGTCTTTTTCTTCAGCATTTCATCCTCAGACAAATGGACAAACGGAGCAAACCAATCAGACCTTGGAAACCTATTTGAGATGCTTTGTGTCTGCTGATCAGGATGATTGGGTGACCTTCTTGCCGTTGGCCGAGTTTGCCCTTAATAATCGGGCTAGTTCGGCTACCTTGGTTTCGCCTTTTTTTTGTAACTTTGGTTTTCATCCTCGTTTTTCTTCGGGGCAGGTTGAGCCTTCGGACTGTCCTGGTGTGGATTATGTGGTGGACAGGTTACAGCAGATTTGGACTCATGTGGTGGAAAATTTAACGTTGTCTCAAGAAAAGGCTCAACGTTTTGCTAACCGTCGTCAGTGTGTTGGTCCCCGGCTTCGTGTTGGGGATTTGGTCTGGTTGTCTTCTCGTCATGTTCCTATGAAGGTTTCTTCCCCTAAGTTCAAGCCTCGCTTGATTGGTCCTTATAAAATTTCTGAAATTATCAATTCGGTGTCTTTTCGTTTGGCCCTTCCAGCTTCTTTTTAAAATCATAATGTGTTCCATAGATCTTTATTGCGGAGATATGTGGTGCCCATGGTTCCCTCCGTTGATCCTCCTGCTCCGGTGTTGGTTGAGGGGGAGTTGGAATATGTGGTGGTGAAGATTTTGGATTCTCGTTTTTCGAGGCGGAAGCTTCAGTATCTGGTCAAGTGGAAGGGTTATGGCCAGGAGGATAATTCTTGGGTTGTTGCCTCCGATGTCATGATTCTCAATGGCGAGAGAACATAGCCCAGCATATATGAGAACGAGCTCTTGGAAGATGGAAACTATACTGACCATGAACTAAACCTGCCGCACAACTAGAAGTGGCCGGGTAGCATGCCTACGTTTTTTTATCCCTAGATGCCCAGCGCCAGCCGGAGAACTACCTAATCCTAGCAGAGGAAAAGACAGTCCTGGCTCACCTCTAGAGAAATTTTCCCAAAAGGCAGACAGAGGCCCCCACATATATTGGTGGTGATTTAGAAGAAATGACAAACGTAGTATGAAAATAGTTTTAGCAAAATCGAGGTCCGCTTACTAGATAGCTGGAAGACAGAAAGGGCACTTTCATGGTCAGCAGAAAACCCTATCAAAACACCATCCAGAAATTACTTTAAGACTCTAGCATTAACTCATAACACCAGAGTGGCAATTTCCGCTCACAAGAGCTTTCCAGACACAGTAACGAAACAGCAGCTGTGAACAGGAACAAAATGCAAAAACACACAAGGACAAAAGTCCAACTTAGCTGGGAGTTGTCTAGTAGCAGGAAAATGCACAGAAAGGCTTCTGATTACATTGTTGACCGGCATGAAACTGACAGAGGAGCAAGGTTATATAGCGACTCCCACATCCTGATAGGAGCAGGTGAACAGAGGGGATGATGCACACAAGTTCAATTCCACAAGTGGCCACCGGGTGAGCCCAGAATCCAATTTCACAACAGTACCCCCCCCTCAAGGAGGGGGCACCGAACCCTCACCAGAACCACCAGGGCGATCAGGATGAGCCCTATGAAAGGCACGGACAAGATCGGAGGCATGAACATCAGAGGCAGTGACCCAAGAATTATCCTCCTGACCGTATCCCTTCCATTTGACCAGATACTGGAGTTTCCGTCTGGAAACACGAGAGTCTAAGATCTTTTCCACAACGTACTCCAACTCACCCTCAACCAACACCGGAGCAGGAGGCTCAACGGAAGGCACAGCCGGTACCTCATACCTGCGCAACAATGACCGATGAAAAACATTATGAATCGAAAAGGATGCAGGGAGGTCCAAACGGAAGGACACAGGGTTAAGAATCTCCAATATCTTGTACGGGCCGATGAACCGAGGCTTAAACTTAGGAGAAGAAACCCTCATAGGGACAAAACGAGAAGACAACAACACCAAGTCCCCAACACAAAGCCGAGGACCAACACGACGACGGCGGTTGGCAAAAAGCTGAGTCTTCTCCTGGGACAACTTCAAATTGTCCACCACCTGCCCCCAAATCTGATGCAACCTCTCCACCACAGCATCCACTCCAGGACAATCCGAAGATTCCACTTGACCGGAGGAAAATCGAGGATGAAACCCCGAATTACAGAAAAACAGGGAGACCAAGGTGGCAGAGCTGGCCCGATTATTGAGGGCGAACTCCGCCAAAGGCAAAAAAGCAACCCAATCATCCTGATCCGCAGACACAAAACACCTCAAATATGTCTCCAAGGTCTGATTAGTCCGCTCGGTCTGGCCATTAGTCTGAGGATGGAAAGCAGACGAAAAAGACAAATCTATGCCCATCCTAGCACAGAATGCCCGCCAAAATCTAGACACGAATTGGGTCCCTCTGTCAGAAACGATATTCTCCGGAATACCATGCAAACGAACAACATTTTGAAAAAACAGAGGAACCAACTCGGAAGAAGAAGGCAACTTAGGCAAGGGAACCAGATGGACCATCTTAGAGAAACGGTCACACACCACCCAGATGACAGACATCTTCTGAGAAACAGGCAGATCCGAAATAAAATCCATCGAGATGTGCGTCCAAGGCCTCTTCGGGATAGGCAAGGGTAACAACAATCCACTAGCCCGAGAACAACAAGGCTTGGCCCGAGCACAAACGTCACAAGACTGCACAAAGCCTCGCACATCTCGTGACAGGGAAGGCCACCAGAAGGACCTTGCCACCAAATCCCTGGTACCAAAGATTCCAGGATGACCTGCCAACGCAGAAGAATGAACCTCAGAGATGACTCTACTGGTCCAATCATCAGGAACAAACAGTCTACCAGGTGGGCAACGATCAGGTCTATCCGCCTGAAACTCCTGCAAGGCCCGCCGCAGGTCTGGAGAAACGGCAGACAATATCACTCCATCTTTAAGGATACCTGTGGGCTCAGAATTACCAGGGGAGTCAGGCTCAAAACTCCTAGAAAGGGCATCCGCCTTAACATTCTTAGAACCCGGTAGGTAAGACACCACAAAATTAAACCGAGAGAAAAACAACGACCAGCGCGCCTGTCTAGGATTCAGGCGCCTGGCAGACTCAAGGTAAATTAAATTTTTGTGGTCAGTCAATACCACCACCTGATGTCTGGCCCCCTCAAGCCAGTGACGCCACTCCTCAAAAGCCCACTTCATGGCCAAAAGCTCCCGATTCCCAATATCATAATTCCGCTCGGCGGGCGAAAATTTACAGGAAAAAAAAGCACAAGGTCTCATCACGGAGCAGTCGGGACTTCTCTGCGACAACACCGCCCCAGCTCCGATTTCAGAAGCGTCGACCTCAACCTGAAAAGGAAGAGCAACATCAGGCTGACGCAACACTGGGGCGGAAGAAAAGCGGCGCTTGAGCTCCCGAAAGGCCTCCAGTCGAGGACTGGGTTATGAGATTGCAGCCATGGCAATCCCAGCACCAAAACATCATGTAGATTATACAGCACCAGAAAGCGAATAACCTCCTGGTGATCCGGATTAACACGCATAGTCACTTGTGTCCAGTATTGTGGTTTATTACTAGCCAATGGGGTGGAGTCAATCCCTTTCAGAGGTATCGGAGCCTCCAATGGCTCCAAATCATACCCACAGCGTTTGGCAAAGGACCAATCCATAAGACTCAAAGCAGCGCCAGAGTCGACATAGGCGTCCGCGGTAATAGATGACAAAGAACAAATCAGGGTCACAGATAGAATAAACTTAGACTGTAAAGTGCTAATTGAAACAGACTTGTCAGGCTTCTTAGTACGCTTAAAGCATGCTGATATAACATGAGTTGAATCACCACAATAGAAACACAACCCATTTTTTCGTCTAAAATTCTGCCGCTCGCTTCTGGACAGAATTCTATCACATTGC
Source organism: Ranitomeya variabilis (assembly GCF_051348905.1). Taxonomy (NCBI): domain Eukaryota; kingdom Metazoa; phylum Chordata; class Amphibia; order Anura; family Dendrobatidae; genus Ranitomeya; species Ranitomeya variabilis. Next base: position 116,580,870 of record NC_135238.1, read on the forward strand.
ATATTTTCTGGCGTTTTCTCAGTAGACACCGCCAAATGGTGCACAGGTTTGCGCTCCCGCAGACGCCTATCGATCTGAATAGCCATCGTCATGGACTCATTCAGACTCGCAGGCACAGGGAACCCCACCATAACATCCTTAATGGCATCAGAGAGACCTTCTCTGAAAATCGCCGCCAGGGCGCACTCATTCCACTGAGTAAGCACAGACCATTTGCGGAATTTTTGGCAGTATATTTCAGCTTCATCTTGCCCCTGAGACAAGGACATCAAGGCCTTTTCCGCCTGAAGCTCTAAATGAGGTTCCTCATAAAGCAACCCCAAGGCCAGAAAAAACGCATCCACATTGAGCAACGCAGGATCCCCTGGTGCCAATGCAAAAGCCCAGTCTTGAGGGTCACCCCGGAGCAAGGAAATTACAATCCTGACCTGCTGTGCAGGGTCTCCGGCAGAGCGAGACTTCAGGGACAAAAACAATTTGCAATTTTTTTTTAAAATTTTGAAAGTGAGATCTATTCCCCGAGAAGAATTCAGGCAAAGGAATTCTAGGCTCAGACATAGGTGCATGAACAACAAAATCTTGCAAATTTTGTACCTTTGTGGCGAGATTATTCAAACCTGTAGCTACACTCTGAAGATCCATTTGAAACAGGTGAACACAGAGCAATTCAAGGATTAGAAGGAGAGAAAGAGAGGAAGGCTGCAGTATAGGCAGACTAGCAAGTGATTCAATTAAGAGCACACTCAGAACTAGAGAAAAAAAAAAAAAAAAAAAAAAATTGTAGCAGACTTCTTTTTTCTCTCCTTTCTCAGCCAGTAATTTAACCCTTTTTTGGGCCGGTCAAACTGTCATGATTCTCAATGGCGAGAGAACATAGCCCAGCATATATGAGAACGAGCTCTTGGAAGATGGAAACTATACTGACCATGAACTAAACCTGCCGCACAACTAGAAGTGGCCGGGTAGCATGCCTACGTTTTTTTATCCCTAGATGCCCAGCGCCAGCCGGAGAACTACCTAATCCTAGCAGAGGAAAAGACAGTCCTGGCTCACCTCTAGAGAAATTTTCCCAAAAGGCAGACAGAGGCCCCCACATATATTGGCGGTGATTTAGAAGAAATGACAAACGTAGTATGAAAATAGGTTTAGCAAAATCGAGGTCCGCTTACTAGATAGCTGGAAGACAGAAAGGGCACTTTCATGGTCAGCAGAAAACCCTATCAAAACACCATCCAGAAATTACTTTAAGACTCTAGCATTAACTCATAACACCAGAGTGGCAATTTCCGCTCACAAGAGCTTTCCAGACACAGTAACGAAACAGCAGCTGTGAACAGGAACAAAATGCAAAAACACACAAGGACAAAAGTCCAACTTAGCTGGGAGTTGTCTAGTAGCAGGAAAATGCACAGAAAGGCTTCTGATTACATTGTTGACCGGCATGAAACTGACAGAGGAGCAAGGTTATATAGCGACTCCCACATCCTGATAGGAGCAGGTGAACAGAGGGGATGATGCACACAAGTTCAATTCCACAAGTGGCCACCGGGGGAGCCCAGAATCCAATTTCACAACACTCCGATGTCCATGCGGCCGATTTGGTTCGTGCTTTTCACTTGGCTCGTCCTGATCGGCCTGGGGGCTCTGGTGAGGGTTTGGTGACCCCTCCTCAAGGGGGGGTACTGTTGTGAATTCCATTCTTGGGCTCCCTCCTGTGGTTGTGAATGGTACTTTTGTGAGTTCTGCCCTTGGGCTCCCTCTGGTGGTTTCGAGTGGAACTGCTGCTCCTTGAGTTTAGCTGTAGCAGCTGCTGTCACTGATTGTCTCTCCTGGCTTTGCTATTTAACCTGGCTCTGGTCTTCAGTTCATGCCAGCTGTCAATGTTTTCTGGGTTGGATTCAGATCTCTTCTTGGATTTCTCCTATGGCCTGTCCATTTCAGCAAAAAATAAGTTTTTGCTAGTTCTTTGGTTGTCCATTTGCTGTGGACTTAATTGCTCGGCTCATGTTATGTTTCTTTTTGTCCAGCTTGTCATCATGATATATTCAGGCTAGCTGGAAGCTCTGGGGAAGCAGATTTGCCCTCCACACCGTGAGTCGGTGTGGAGATCATTTTTTGTAAACTCTGCGTGGATTTTTAGTTTTTAATACTGACCGCACAGTAACCTTTCCTATTCTGTCTATCTAGATTAGTATTGGCCTCCTTTGCTAAATTCTGTTTTCATTTCTGTGTATGTCATTTCCCTCTCCACTCACAGTCAATATTTGTGGGAGGCTATCTTTCCTTTGGGGGTTTTCTCTGAGGCAAGATAGCTTTCTGTTTTCCATCTTTAGGGGTAGTTAGTTCTCAGGCTGTGACGAGGTGTCTAGGGAGTGACAGGAACATCCCACGGCTAACGCTAGTGTTGGTGTTAGGATTAGGAACTGCGGTCAGTAAAGTTACCACCTCCTCAGAGCTCATCCCATGTTGCTCTTTAACCACCAGGTCATATCAGTGTTGCTCCTTAACCACCAGGTCATAACAGTACTCATAACACATTGGACAACAACTTTTGGGGTCCAATTTCTCCTGCTACCTTTGGGAAAATAAAAAACTTGGGGGCGAAAAGATCATTTTTGTGAAAAAATAAGATTTTTTATTTTTACGGCTCTGAATTATATACTTCTGTGAAGCACTTGGGGGTTCAAAGTGCTCACCACACATCTACTGTAGATAAGTTCCTTACGTGGTCTAGTCTCCAAAATGGGGTCACTAGTGGGGGGTTGCCACTGTTTAGGCACATCAGGGGCTCGCCAAATGAGACATGGCATCTGATCTCAATTCCAGCCAATTTTACATTGAAAAGTCAAAAGGTGCTCCTTCCCTTCCGAGCTCTGCCATGCGCCCAAACAGTGGTTTACCCCCACATATGGGGTATCGGTGTACTCAGGACAAATTGTACAACAACTTTTGTGGTCCAATTTCTCCTATTACTCTTGGTAAAATAAAACAAATGGGATCTGAAGTAATTTTTTTGTGAAAAAAGTTAAATGTTATTTTTTTTTAAACATTCCAAAAATTCCTGTGAAACACCTGAAGGGTTAATAAACTTCTAAAATGTGGTTTTGAGCACCTTGAGGGGTGCAGTTTTTAGAATGATGTAACTTTTTGCTATTTTCTATCATATAGACCCCTCATAGTGACTTAAAATGTGATGTGCTCCCTAAAAAAATGGTTACGGATGCGGCAATACTAAATATGTGTACTTTTATTGTTTTTCTTTTTATTTACATAAAGAGATGTATTTATTGGAACAATATATTTTTTTCCTTCATTTAGGAATTTTTAAAAAATATTTTTACACAGTGTGTACATTTTTACACAGGGTGGGACATCACTGCATATTGTCAGATCGCTGATCTGACACTTTGCACAGCACGGTGTCAGATCAGCGATCTGACAGGCAGTGCAGGAGACTTGCCGCCTTCCTGCAGGACCCGGAAGGACCCCCACGGCCATCTTGGATCTGGGGCCTGCATGGAGGAGAGCGGAGCAGACCCTTGGATCAACGCGATCACATCGCGTTGTTCTGAGGGTCTCAGGGAAGCACACAGGGAGCCCCATCCCTGCGCAATGCTTCCCTATGCCACCGGAACGCTGCGATCATGTTTGATTGCAGTGTTCCGGGGATCAATGTGCCGGGAGCAGTCTATGACCACTCCTGGCACATAGTGCGGATGTCAGCTGTGATAATCAGCTGACACCCGCTGCGATCGGCCACGCTCCCTGTTGTGAACTATATTTATTGGCTCCCTCTTGTGGTCATTAGCGGTATGGCACTTGGAGTGTCTTTCTCCAGGTTGGCACTCACCTGGTTCGTTTGGCCTGGGTGTGCCTATATAAACTTCCTGGATACTGTGTATTGTGCCTGGATTCGTTGTTATCAGACCTAGTCTGTTTTCTCCTGTCTCCTGGTCTCCTGATTTTGCAAGATAAGCTAAGTCCTGCTTTCTTATTTTTGTGTATTTGAATTTCCCTTATTTTATTCCAGCTTTGTTTAAAATGTGATTCCTGATTTTGCTGGAAGCTCTAGGGGGGCTGTTATTCTCCCCCCCACACCGTTAGTCGGTGCGGGGGTTCTTGGATATTCAGCGTGGATATTTTGTAGGGTTTTTTGCTGACCGTATAAGTCATCTTCCTATTTTCTGCTATTAGTCAGTGGGCCTCTCTTTGCTAAATCTAGTTCATTCTTACGTTTGTCATTTCTTCTTGCCTCACCGTTATTATTTGTTGGGGGCTTGTATTATAACTTTGGGGTCTTTTCTCTTGCGGCAAGAGAGGTCTTATTTTCTCTGAAAGGGTTAGTTAGTTCTCCGGCTGGCGCGAGACGTCTAGAACCAACGTAGGTACGTTCCCCGGCTGCTATTAGTTGTGGGCTAGGATCAGGTATATGGTCAGCCTAGTTACCACTTCCCTATGAGCTGGTTTTTTGTGTTTGCAGACTTAGCTGGTACTCCTGAGATCCTCTGCCATTAGGATCATAACAGTAATCCAGGCCTTAAAGTGCATTGCTGAAGCGGGATTATAAGAAAAGAAGTCTGAGTTGTTTTTTTTTGTTTTTTTTTCTTCCTCCCCTTTATCTCTGAGTGGCTTGAAGCTCTGCTGCAGACATGAATGTTCAGACTCTGATTACTAGTGTGGATCAGCTTGCTGCACGTGTGCAGGGCATTCAGGATTTTGTTATTAGCAGTCCTATGTCAGAACCTAAGATACCTATTCCTGAGCTGTTCTCTGGAGATCGATTTCAATTTGGGAATTTTAGGAATAATTGTAAATTGTTTCTATCTTTGAGACCTCGTTCGTCTGGAGACTCAGCCCAACAAGTTAAAATTGTTATCTCCTTCTTGCGTGGCGACCCTCAGGATTGGGCTTTCTCATTGGCGCCAGGAGATCCAGCATTGGCAAATATTGATGCGTTTTTTCTGGCGCTCGGATTGCTTTATGAGGAGCCCAATCTTGAAATACAGGCAGAAAAAGCATTGCTGGCTATCTCACAGGGCCAGGATGAAGCTGAGGTGTACTGCCAAAAATTTCGGAAATGGTCCGTGCTTACTCAATGGAATGAGTGTGCTCTGGCTGCAAATTTCAGAAATGGCCTTTCTGAAGCCATTAAGAATGTGATGGTGGGTTTCCCCATTCCTACAAGTCTGAATGATTCTATGGCTCTGGCCATCCAGGTTGATCGGCGTTTGCGGGAGCGCAAAACTACTAATCCTCTGGCGGTGTTGTCTGAACGGACACCTGACTCAATGCAATGTGATAGAATCCTGACTAGAACCGAACGGCAAAATCATAGGCGTCAGAATGGGTTGTGTTTTTACTGTGGTGATTCTACACATGTTATCTCGGCATGCTCTAAACGGCCATCAAAGGTTGTTAGTCCTGTCGCCATTGGTAATTTGCAGCCTAAGTTCATTTTGTCTGTGACCTTGATTTGCTCATTATCTTCCTACCCTGTTATGGCATTTGTGGATTCAGGTGCTGCCCTGAGTCTTATGGATTTATCGTTTACCAAGCCCTGTGGTTTTGTCCTAGAGCCTTTAGAAAATCCTATTCCTCTTAGAGGAATTGATGCTACGCCATTGGCGGAGAATAAACCGCAGTATTGGACACAAGTGACCATGTGCATGTCTCCTGAACATCGGGAGGTGATTCGTTTTCTTGTTTTGCATAAAATGCAGGATTTGGTCGTTCTGGGTCTGCCATGGTTACAGACCCATAATCCAGTTTTGGATTGGAAGGCAATGTCCGTGTCAAGTTGGGGTTGTCAGGGAATTCATTGCGATTCCTCGTCGGTGTCTATTGCTTCTTCTACTCCTTCTGAAGTCCCTGAGTATTTGTTGGACTATCAGGATGTATTCAGTGAGTCCAGGTCCAGTGCCCTTCCTCCTCATAGGGACTGTGACTGCGCTATAGATTTGATTCCTGGTAGTAAGTTTCCTAAGGGACGACTATTTAATCTGTCTGTACCTGAGCATGCCGCGATGCGTGCTTATATTAAGGAGTCTTTGGAGAAGGGACATATTCGCCCATCCTCTTCCCCTCTTGGTGCGGGATTTTTTTTTGTGGCCAAGAAGGACAGGTCTTTGAGACCGTGTATAGATTATCGGCTTTTGAATAAAATCACTGTCAAATTTCAGTATCCTTTGCCACTATTGTCGGACTTGTTTGCCCGGATTAAGGGTGCCAAGTGGTTCACCAAGATAGATCTTCGCGGTGCGTACAACCTTGTGCGCATTAAGCAGGGAGATGAATGGAAAACTGCGTTCAATACGCCCGAAGGTCATTTTGAGTACTTGGTGATGCCTTTTGGGCTTTCTAATGCCCCCTCAGTGTTTCAGTCCTTTATGCATGACATTTTCCGGAAGTATCTGGATAAATTTATGATTGTTTATCTGGATGATATTCTGGTTTTCTCTGATGATTGGGATTCTCATGTAAAGCAGGTCAGGATGGTGTTTCAGGTTTTGCGTGATAATGCTTTGTTTGTGAAGCGCTCAAAGTGTCTCTTTGGAGTGCAGAAGGTTTCCTTTTTGGGTTTTATTTTTGCCCCTTCTACTGTGGAGATGGACCCAGTCAAGGTCCGAGCTATTCATGATTGGACTCAACCCACGTCCGTTAAGAGTCTTCAGAAGTTCTTGGGTTTTGCTAATTTCTACCGTCGTTTTATTGCTAATTTTTCTAGCGTTGTAAAACCTTTGACGGATATGACCAAGAAAGGTTCTGATGTTGCTAATTGGGCTCCTGCGGCCGTGGAGGCCTTCCGGGAGTTGAAGCGCCGGTTTACTTTGGCGCCTGTTTTGTGCCAGCCTGATGTCTCACTTCCCTTTCAGGTTGAAGTAGACGCTTCTGAGATCGGTGCAGGGGCTGTTTTGTCGCAGAAAGGCTCTGGTTGCTCTGTGATGAGACCATGTGCTTTTTTTTCTAGGAAATTTTCGCCTGCTGAGCGGAACTATGATGTTGGTAATCGGGAGTTGTTGGCTATGAAGTGGGCATTTGAGGAGTGGCGTCATTGGCTCGAGGGAGTAAGCATAGTGTGGTGGTCTTGACTGATCACAAAAATCTGATGTACCTCGAGTCCGCTAAGCGCCTGAATCCTAGACAGGCTCGTTGGTCATTGTTTTTCTCCCGTTTTGACTTTGTGGTCTCGTACCTGCCTGGTTCAAAGAATGTGAAGGCTGATGCTCTTTCTAGGAGTTTTGTGCCTGACTCTCCTGGAGTCTCAGAGCCAGCGGGTATTCTTAAAGAGGGAGTAATCTTGTCGGCCATTTCTCCTGATTTGCGACGTGTGTTGCAGAGATTTCAGGGTGGTAGACCTGACTCTTGCCCACCTGACAGACTGTTTGTTCCTGATAAATGGACCAGTAGAGTTATTTCCGAGGTTCATGCCTCAGTGTTGGCAAGCATCCTGGGATTTTTGGTACCAGAGATTTGGTGGCTAGGTCCTTTTGGTGGCCGTCCCTGTCGCGGGATGTGCGATCTTTTGTGCAGTCCTGTGGGATTTGTGCTCGGGCTAAGCCTTGCTGTTCTCGTGCCAGCGGGTTACTTTTGCCCTTGCCCGTCCCGAAGAGGCCTTGGACGCACATTTCCATGGATTTCATTTCAGATCTTCCGGTGTCTCAAGGAATGTCTGTCATCTGGGTGGTCTGTGATCGTTTTTCCAAGATGGTCCATTTGGTGCCCTTGCCTAAATTGCCTTCCTCTTCCGATTTGGTTCCTTTGTTCTTTCAGAATGTGGTTCGTTTGCACGGCATTCCTGAGAATATCGTGTCTGACAGAGGATCCCAGTTTGTGTCCAGATTCTGGCGATCCTTTTGTGCTAGGATGGGCATCGATTTGTCATTTTCATCTGCCTTTCATCCTCAGACTAATGGCCAAACGGAGCGAACGAATCAGACGCTTGAGGCTTATTTGAGATGTTTTGTTTCTGGAGATCAGGATGATTGGGTGACCTTCTTGCCATTGGCTGAGTTTGCCCTTAATAATCGGGCAAGTTCCGCTACTTTGGTTTCGCCATTTTTCTGCAACTCTGGTTTTCATCCACGGTTTTCCTCGGGGTCATGTTGAACCTTCTGACTGTCCTGGGGTGGATTCCGTGGTGGATAGGTTGCAGCGGATTTGGAATCTTGTGGTGGATAACTTGAACTCAGCGCTTTGCCAACCGCCGCCGCGGTGTGGGTCCCCGACTTCGTGTTGGGGATTTGGTTTGGTTGTCTTCTCGGTATGTCCCTCTGAAGGTTTCCTCTCCTAAGTTTAAGCCTCGCTTTATTGGTCCTTATAAAATTTTGGAAGTCCTTAATCCGGTGTCGTTTCGTTTGGATCTTCCGGTGTCGTTTGCAATTCACAATGTGTTCCATAGGTCTTTGTTACGGCAGTACGTGGAGCTTATGGTTCCTGCTGTTGAGCATCCTGCTCCGGTGTTGGTTGAGGGCGAGTTGGAGTATGTGGTGGAGAAGATCTTGGACTCTCGTCTCTCTAGATGGAGGCTTCAGTATCTGGTCAAATGGAAGGGCTATGGTCAGGAGGACAATTCCTGGGTGGTCGCCTCTGATGTTCATGCGGCCGATTTGGTTCGTGCCTTTCACGCTGCTCATCCTGATTGCCCTGCTGGTCTTGGTGAGGGTTCGGTGACCCCTCCTTAAAGGGGGGGTACTGTTGTGAACTATATTTCTTGGCTCCCTCTTGTGGTCATTAGCGGTATGGCACTTGGAGTGTCTTTCTCCAGGTTGGCACTCACCTGGTTCGTTTGGCCTGGGTGTGCCTATTGTTGTGGATTCTGTTTGTGGGCTCCCTCTGGTGGTTACTGCTGGTACTGGGTGACGTTGGTGGGTTGCGGCCTTTGGTTTCCACCTGTCCATCAGAGGCTGGGTGTTTCCTATTTTACCTGGCCTTTCTGTCATTCCCTTGCCGGCTATCAATGTATTCAGATGTGCTCTGTTTGGTTCCTGCCTACCTGCTCCCAGATCTTTCAGGATAAGCTAAGTGCTGATTTTCAGTTGTTTGGTTTTTTGTCCAGCTTGCTTATTATGTCTCTATGCTAGCTGGTAGCTCTAGTGGACTGAGGTTCTCCCCATGTGCCATGAGTTGGCACATGGGTTCTTGTAATCTCAGGATGGTTTTTTGATTAGGGTTTTTTGCTGACCGCTCAGACCCCTTTTGTATCGTTCTGCTTTCTAGTTTACAGCGGGCCTCAATTTGCTGAACCTATATATCATCTCTATGTGTGTGCCTTCCTCTCATTTCACCGTCAATACATGTGGGGGGCAACTATACCTTTTGGGGTTCATTCCTCTGGAGGCAAGTGAGGTCTTTATTTTCTCTGCAGTACTAGTTAGCTCTTAGGCTGGTGCGTGGCGTCTAGAACCAACGTAGGCACGCTCCCTGGCTATCTCTAGTTGCGTTTGTCAGGCGTAGGGCAGCGGTCAGCCCAGGTTCCATCACCCTAGAGCTCGTCCGATATTTTGTATTACTTTGCTTGTCCCTTACTATCCCTAGCCATTGGGATTCATGACAGCCTATATAAACTTCCTGAATACTCTGTATTGTGCCTGGATTCGTTGTTATCAGACCTAGTCTGTTTTCTCCTGTCTCCTGGTCTCCTGATTTTGCAAGATAAGCTAAGTCCTGCTTTCTTATTTTTGTGTATTTGAATTTCCCTTATTTTGTTCCAGCTTTGTTTAAAATGTGATTCCTGATTTTGCTGGAAGCTCTAGGGGGGCTGTTATTCTCCCCCCCACACCGTTAGTCGGTGCGGGGGTTCTTGGATATTCAGCGTGGATATTTTGTAGGGTTTTTTGCTGACCGTATAAGTCATCTTCCTATTTTCTGCTATTAGTCAGTGGGCCTCTCTTTGCTAAATCTAGTTCATTCTTACGTTTGTCATTTCTTCTTACCTCACCGTTATTATTTGTTGGGGGCTTGTATTATAACTTTGGGGTCTTTTCTCTTGAGGCAAGAGAGGTCTTATTTTCTCTGAAAGAGTTAGTTAGTTCTCCGGCTGGCGCGAGACGTCTAGAACCATCGTAGGTACGTTCCCCGGCTGCTATTAGTTGTGGGCTAGGATCAGGTATACGGTCAGCCTAGTTACCACTTCCCTATGAGCTGGTTTTTTGTGTTTGCAGACTTAGCTGGTACTCCTGAGATCCTCTGCCATTAGGATCATAACAGCTCCCCCCGTCAGAGCGGCTGATCGCATATGACATTCCGTCGATGGTCATACGGGCCCAGGTCACCTCAACGGGATAGTACGTCAGATGTCAGAAAAGGGTTAAGTACAATAGGTAATGAAAAACAGTCTCAGAATCAATGGGATGCGTTGAAGCGTTCCAGAGTTATTACCACTGTGAGGGGTTGACATGCTTAGCGGCTCCTTGAGGTAGACACAGCCCAATGTTTGGTTAAAGATTCTGGGTGATTTGTTGCATCATTAACCAGGAACTCAAAGTGGTAAAATAAAAACAGCCTGTCTGGCTCAAATGAAAGTATAAAAATTTCATACACAGTCCAGCCAAGCACTTCTGAGACAACACCTATGGCTGAAAAAAAAATTGTGGTGGAAAAACAAGCTAAAATATAACCTTTAATAATTTTACAATAAAATAGAAAATGACCTCTATAATTGTGTACAGTCTATCCACTTTTGATTAACAGTGGATAATAATTTAACCAGACACTGGCACAAATTAAAATGGATAAAATTTTATCTTTCTATCAGGAGAAAATCATCCATACCCAAACGGGAATAAATGATTATGCATTTGTTGTTATTGGACTAAGGCCATATAACATATCCTTCAATTTACCAAGGAGGGGTTACTTTTAATAATATTGCACAAGATCTAACCTTCACTGGGTTAAGATATCAACCACCCCAGCCAAGATCCATTGCACATTCGCCCACTCATGAGTCAGACACCTTTTGTCATTACTGATCAGATTTCGTATGGCACACAATGAACCACCATATAGCGCTGTCTAGTAACCAGTGTCACTAAACTAAACACATAATCAAAGGCTCTACACACACCGATATGTCAGGAATGAAACTAGGTTTCAACTGAGTCCCAATCATATCATACACAACATTCCTGCTGTGCGAATGCTATCCCTATTCTCTAAACCTGAAGGCAACGTAAGCACAGTTATTCAGATTGTATTTGCTCCTATTATTCACATCAGAGTGGAGGTATTAGGATTCAATATAGTTCATTCCAATTTTCCCCCATACACATTTCCCTTCCACTATCTGACAGCGCTGTCGCAATACACAATATTGCGTCCCGCCCATCTTTGACCTACCCACCATGAAAGCCATGTTCATATAGTGACTGGATTGCTCTCAGCATATATCATGCTGGAGAAAACACTTATGTAGTGTTGAGCGATTATGCTAGGTAATGCTCGGTACTCTCCAGAGCATAGTTATGTTCGCAATGCTCGGCAAGCACTGAGCATTTCTGGGTTTGCTCGGTGGATCCACGGGTCCCCGCCCTGCATGTTTGGTGTTCTTTAGAATGCCAATCAACATGCAGGGATTGTCTGCCACACACTGTAATGCCGCAGCCATGTTGGTTGTGGCATTACAGTGATTGGCTTGCCGCGCAGCAATATCAGGTCTATATCAGACCTGGCGCCGCCCTGCTCGTCACAGTCAGCTCTGGAATCACCAGTGTAGGGAGAGGGGCTGCTGAGCTAGGGACAGAATAGGTGAGGTATCAGTGTGGGTATACCATTGTTGAATCCACAAATCCAGCTAAATCCACAGTCCTTCTAAGGGCTCATTCTCACATGCGAGAAACTGGGATGAGTCTCGCACGTCAATACCCGGCATGTAGCGATGCCCAAATATTTGAGCAGCCACATTCACACAAAGTCAAAGGTTGGAACGTGTCACAAGAGGTGGACGGAGATGAGACACAATTGCCAGAAAGTCGAGGAGGATCAGGGTGCAGAAGTGGAAGAGAAGGTGGTGGATGATATAGTAACTGACCCAGGCAGGAGGACATGCAGAGCCAGGACAGCAGCACACAGGGGGAGTGAGGCGCACCACCCCAACAGGCAGGAAGAAACAGTGTGGTGGCCACAGACAGAAGATGGGCAACTGTTCCCCAGAACACCAACACGACAGAAGTTGCCAGTACAATTGTTAGGTCTTCCAGAGTCTAGTTGTTGTTTAAAGACTCTGCCCTGTGGGTGGAGATAAGGGGAGGGGGAAAAATAATAAATTACTGATAGGGGTTTGTTATAAATCTCCAAAAATAATGGAATCAATGGAGAATATCCTCGTAAAGCAAATAGATGAAGCTGAGACTCAAGGAGAATTCATTATTATGGGGGACTTCAACTACCCTGAAATAGATTGGGGAACAAAAGCCTGCAGTTCCAGCAAAGGTAATCATTTTTTGACAACTATGAGAGACAATTACCTTTTACAACTGGCTCAGGACCCAACAAGAAGGGGGACACTGCTAGACCTAATATTAACCAACAAGCCAGACCGCATATCAAATATAAGGGTTGGGGGTCACTTGGGGAATAGTGATCACAAAATAATAAGTTTTCAAGTATCCTTTAATAAGATGTGTAGTAGACGGGTTACACGGACACTAAACTTCAGGAGGGCAAATTTCCAACGGATGAGAGATGATCTTGGTGCAATTAACTGGGACGATATCCTGAGACATAAAAATACAAAAAGAAAATGGGAGACGTTTATTAGCATCCTGGATAGGACCTGTGCACAATATATACCATATGGGAATAAACATACAAGAAATAGGAGGAAACCAATATGGCTAAATAGAGCTGTAAGGGGCGCAATAAGTGACAAAAAGAAAGCATTTAGAGCAGTGGTTCTCAACCTTTCTAATGCCGTGACCCCGCAATACAGTTCCTCATGTTGCAGTGACCCCCAACCCAAAAAATAATTTTGGTGGCTACTTTAAAACTGTAATTTTATTAGTTATGATTCGGAATGTAAATATCTGATATGCATTATGTATTCTCATTGCTACAAATCAAACATAATAAATAATCACAAAATGTTGCAGGAATCTCCTGCACTGCAACATGGTGTTGGGTGCCAGCACAGCCCGCACAGTGGTATATCCAGCACAGCCCGCACAGTGGTACATCCAGCACAGCCCGCACAGTGGTATATCCAGCACAGCCCTCACAGTGGTATATCCAGCACAGCCCGCACAGTGGTATATCCAGCACAGCCCGCACAGTGGTATATCCAGCACAGCCCGCAGTGGTATATCCAGCACAGCCCTCACAGTGGTATATCCAGCACAGCCCTCACAGTGGTATATCCAGCACAGCCCGCACAGTGGTATATCCAGCACAGTCAGCACAGGGGTACATCCAGCACAGCCCGCACAGTGGTATATCCAGCACAGCCCTCACAGTGGTATATCCAGCACAGTCAGCACAGGGGTACATCCAGCACAGCCCTCACAGTGGTATATCCAGCACAGCCAGCACAGGGGTACATCCAGCACAGCCCGCACAGTGGTATATCCAGCACAGCCCTCACAGTGGTATATCCAGCACAGCCCGCACAGTGGTATATCCAGCACAGCCCGCACAGTGGTATATCCAGCACAGCCCGCAGTGGTATATCCAGCACAGCCCTCACAGTGGTATATCCAGCACAGCCCTCACAGTGGTATATCCAGCACAGCCCGCACAGTGGTATATCCAGCACAGCCCTCACAGTGGTATATCCAGCACAGCCAGCACAGGGGTACATCCAGCACAGCCTGCACAGTGGTATATCCAGCACAGCCCTCACAGTGGTATATCCAGCACAGTCAGCACAGGGGTATATCCAGCACAGCCCTCACAGTGGTATGATATGACGTCATCGCGCACCCGCAGTGTACTGTCAGAGGCAGAGCGGGGAATGATGGGAGAGGGAGCGTCAGGTGACGCTCTCTCTTTCATCATTGCATTGAACTATACCGGTGTCATAGACGCCGGTATAGTTAAATGCGGCGGCGGCACTGGGGGGGGGGTTCCGGGGGAGGAACAGTGCAGCGGCCCACTACTGGCATCGGCTCTTCTGGCATTTGCCAGAAGTGCCCGATGGCCAGCCCGGCCCTGCTCAGACCTGCCGGCCCGCGGCCCCTGACCTGCGGGGCCCGGTCGCAATGGCGACCGCTGCGACCGCGGTAGTTACGCCCCTGAACACAGTGATGGCGGCGGATCACTGCTGGGTACCGAACGGCTCCTTTATGGCGTGCTCTTCCGCAGCCCTTCAAGCCGATTACCGATGCCGGCAGCCGCGTTCTTCCTGCATCCCTGCATTCCGTTGCCAGATACGTGCCACAGATTCCGGATCTGTCCTGGCTACACCAAACAAGAAGGGGGGACGTCGGAAGTTGGTATCTCCCTAGATCCGATGCGCGATCTATTCATTTTCCTGCGGGGATCCCAAAGCTATGCCGGGAGTAAAGCTAGCAGCAGGGGCGTAGCTAGAGCTTTTGCCGCCCGGGGCTGTTCCCGAGTTTGCCCCCCCCCCCCCCCCCGAACTTATGTGATTTTCACACTTAGTCATGTACCGACGAGCTCCTCTCCCTTAAGCTCCCAATGTTCAGTGAAAAACTGAGAGAAGCAGAAGAGAAGCTCGATGTCACAGGACCATGAGTATGAAAATCGCATATGAGTGAAGTGTTCCATGTGTCGACGACTGGAACCTGCAGAGCTGAATCCTGACATCGCAGCTTCTGAAATCTCACAACGCATGCACTGCACACTTTTAGGATTCTCCCTTGCCGGTGGACGGTCATGTCAGCACAAGTATGTGATTTGTATACTTCTGACCACATTCCGACTAGACGTGCCCGGCCTCACTCAGTTCATTTTCATTGAGTGAGGCCACACATGTCTAGTCAGCACGTGATCGCATGTATGTAAATCGCCAGCACCAGAGAATCCTGACAGTGTGCAAGGTGCACTGTGAGAAGTCAGAAGTCTGCAGTCACAAAGAATGACTGCAGACTCATCACAAACCTGGACATCCCCTTTAATGCTCCTAACATAAATAAAAACATGAGAATTAGTCAGTATCACAAATAACATTTACATCCAGGTACCTTATAGATGACGTTGCCTCTGGAGCCGTTCTTCTTTTCTTCATGTTGTCCAGACCCCATGATGCGTTTTCTCATCCACAGCCGTCTCTGCAGACTTCCATCTTCTCCGTTCTTTTGCAGAAAATCTCCACATGACGCCCTTAAAGATACAAGTGTCATTATAATGCTCCTGAATAAAAAAATTGCCCCTCACTATATTGTCTGCACAAAATATGACCCCCACACTGTCTGTCTTATGGTACACGCTCTTTACACTGACCTCCCCTTTCCATACTGGCCCCCTCTTCACACTGTCCTCTCAGACTGTGTCCCCCCTATAGGGCCCAGTATTTATACTGTACTCTCTCATCATACTTCCCCTCCTTGGTATACTGTCCCCTCCTGGCTGTGCCCTTACACTGTCCCCCATGCTACGCATGCACACATCCCAACACCCTCACTCCCCGTACTCTGTCCACATACGTTTTTCACATCGCTACCCATACTGTGTCCGCATACAATCCCCCGTTTGACCCCAAACTGTCTGCACCCATCCCCCATACTGTTTCCTCATATATGCCCCCCCATCTCCCCCTTTGCTCTTCATTTTGTGTCCTTAGATCTCCCCCACACATTAAATCCCCCCATCCCCATGACAAATCTCCCCCCACACACATTTAATCCCCCATCTCCACTCCAATTCTCCACACACAATAAATACCCCCATCTCCACTCACATTAAATCCCTTCCCCACAATAAATCCCCCCATCTCCACTCATATTAAATCTCCCCCCCCCACAATAAATCCCCCCTCCCTACTCACATTAAATCTCCCCCCCACAATAAATCCACCCAGCTCCACTCATATTAAATATCCCCCATCCAATAATATATCCCCCACCACCACTCACATTAAATCCCCCCACAATATATCCCCCCATTCCCACTCACATTAAATCCCCCCACAATATATCCCCCCATTCCCACTCACATTAAATCCCCCCCACAATGTATGCCCCCCATTCCCACTCACAGTAAATCCCCCCACAATGTATGCCCCCCATTCCCACTCACAGTAAATCCCCCCCACAATGTATGCCCCCCATTCCCACTCACAGTAAATCCCCCCCCACAATGTATGCCCCCCATTCCCACTCACAGTAAATCCCCCCCACAATGTATGCCCCCCATTCCCACTCACAGTAAATCCCCCCCCACAATGTATGCCCCCCATTCCCACTCACAGTAAATCCCCCCCACAATGTATGCTCCCCTGCACCTTCGGTGTCTTCAGCTCCACTGGAGCACTTACCACCGCTCTGTGTCTCCTGCTCTGCCGCGCAGGTGAGTGACGTCAGCAGCGTGATCACATGACCTGATCACGCTGCTGGCGTCGCTCTGACCCGGCAGTCAGAGCTTCAATTGTACTCGTATCACAGATACGAGTACAATTGAACACTGGGAGCCGGCGCGCCGCAGCTTCTGTGTGCCGGCTGTCAGCTTGACAGTCGGCACACAGAACAGCTGACTCACAGTGCGGGGGCGGCAGAATGCAGCCGCCGGGGGAGACACTGCGGACCGCCGCTTTAGGCGGCCCGACTGCGCCCCCCTGCCGGCTGCAGCCGCTGCACTGACTCACCCCCGCATTGTGCCGCCCCCAGCATTGTGCCGCCCGGGGCGGACCGCCCCCCTCTTCCTACGCCACTGGCCAGCAGTCCAGGCATACGGGGGGGGGAAGGTGGATGGGGAGGTGAGAGAGGTGGCGACCCCTGTGTTTTGGTCGTTCGACCCCCCTCGGGGTCGCGACCCCCAGGTTGAGAACCGCTGATTTAGAGAATTAAAGGAAGTAGGTAGTGATGAGGCATTAAATAAATACAAAAAATTAAATAAATTCTGTAATAAGCAAATCAAGGCAGCAAAAATTGAGACAGAGAGACTCATTGCCAGAGAGAGTAAAAATAATCCCAAAATATTCTTTAACTACATAAATAGTAAGAAACTAAAAAATGATACTGTTGGCCCCCTTAAAAATAGTCTGGGTGAAATGGTGGATGAGGATGAGGAAAAAGCCAATATGCTAAATGACTTTTTTTCATCAGTATTTACAAAAGAAAATCCCATGATAGACAATATGATCAGTGATAACAAAAATTCCCCCATTCCCCCATTTTTAGACGGTGGCATCTAAAAATCACTAAAATTGACAAATCTCCGGGCCCAGATGGCATACACCCCCGAGTACTGCAGGAATTAAGTACAGGCATTGATAGACCATTATTTTTCATCTTTAAAGAGTTCATAATAACAGGGTCTGTACCACAGGACTGGCGTATAGCAAATGTGGTGCCAATATTCAAAAAGGGGACAAAAACTGAACTCGGTAATTATAGGCCAGTAAGCTTAACCTCTACTGTGGGTAAAATCCTGGAGGGCATTCTAAGGGATGGTATACTGGAGTATCTGAAGAGGAATAACCTCATGACCCAGTATCAGCATGGGTTTACTAGGGACCGTTCATGTCAGACTAATTTGATTAGCTTCTATGAAAAGGTAAGTTCCGGACTGGACCAAGGGAACCCAGTAGATGTAGTGTGTGGACTTTTCAAAAGCTTTTGATACGGTGCCACACAAAAGGTTGATACATAAAATGAGAATAATGGGGATAGGGGAAAATATGTGTAAGTGGGTTGAGAGCTGGCTCAGGGATAGGAAACAAAGGGTGGTTATTAATGGAGCACACTCAGACTGGGTCGCGGTTAGCAGTGAGGTACCACAGGGGTCAGTATCGGGCCCTCTTCTTTTTAACATATTTATTGATGACCTTGTAGGGGGCATTCAATAATATCTTCAATATTTGCAGATGACACTAAACTCTGCAGGGTAATCAATACAGGGGAGGATAATTTTATACTACAGGATGATTTATGTAAACTAGAAGCTTGGGCTGATAAATGGCAAATGAGCTTTAACCCCTTCATGACCCAGCCTATTTTGACCTTAATGACCAGGCCGTTTTTTGCAATTCTGACCAGTGTCCCTTTATGAGGTAATAACTCAGGAACGCTTCAACGGATCCTAGCGGTTCTGAGGTTGTTTTTTCATGACATATTGGGCTTCATGTTAGTGGTAAATTTAGGTTGCTAATTTCTGAGTTTATTTGTGAAAAAAATGGAAATTTGGCGAAAATTTAGAAAATTTCGCAATTTTCACATTTTGAATTTTTATTCTGTTAAACCAGAGAGTTATGTGACACAAAATAGTTAATAAATAACATTTCCCACATGTCTACTTTACGTCAGCACAATTTACAAGGGTTAAAATTTGACCAGTGATTTCTCATTTTTACAACAAAATTTACAATACCATTTTTTTTAGGGACCACCTCACATTTGAAGTCAGTTTGAGGGTTCTATATGGCTGAAAATACCGAAAAGTGACACCATTCTAAAAACTGCACCCCTCAAGGTGCTGAAAACCACATTCAAGAAGTTTATTAACCCTTCAGATGTTTCACAGCAGCAGAAGCAATATGGAAGGAAAAAATGAACACAACTTTTTAGTCACAAAAATGATATTTTAGCAACAATTTTTTTATTTCCCCAAGGGTAAAAGGAGAAACTGGACCACGAACATTGTTGAACAATTTATCCTGAGTACGCTGATACCTTATATATGGGGGTAAACCACTGTTTGGGCGCACGGCAGGGCTCGGAAGGGAAGGAGCGCCATTTGACTTTTTGAATGAAAAATTGGCTCCAATCTTTAGCGGACACTATGTCGCGTTTGGAGAGCCCCTGTGTGCCTAAACATTGGAGCTCCCCCACAAGTGACCCCATTTTGGAAACTAGACCCCCCAAGGAACTTAAATAGATGCATAGTGAGCACTTTAAACCCCCAGGTGCTTCACAAATTGATCCTTAAAAATGAAACAGTACTTTTTTTCACACAAAATTTCTTTTAGCCTCAATTTTTTCATTTTCACGTGGGCAACAGGATAAAATGGATCCTAAAATTTCTTGGGCAATTTCTCCTAAGTACGCCGATACCTCAAATGTGGGGGTAAACCACTGTTTGGGTGCACGGCAAGGCTCGGAGGGGAAGGCGTGCCATTTGACTTTGAATAGAAAATTAGCTCCAATCGTTAGCGGACACAATGTCGCGTTTGGAGAGCCCCTGTGCGCCTAAACATTGGAGCTCCCCTACAAGTGACCCCATTTTGGAAACTAGACCCCCCAAGGAACTTATCTAGATGCATAGTGAGCACTTTAAACCCCCAGATGCTTCACAGAAGTTTATAACGCAGAGCCGTGAAAATAAAAAATAATTTTTCTTTCCTCAAAAATGATATTTAGCCCGGAATATTTTATTTTCCCAAGGGTAACAGGAGAAATTGGACCACAAATGTTGTTGTCCAGTTTGTCCTGAGTACGATGATACCCCATATGTGGGGGTAATCCACTGTTTGGGCGCACAGCAGGGGTCGGAAGGGAAGGCATGCCATTTGGCTTTTTGAATGGAAAATTCGCTCCAATCATTAGCGGACACCATGTCACGTTTGGAGAGTCCCTGTGTGCCTAAACATTGAAGCTCCCCCACAAGTGACCCCATTTTGGAAACTAGACCTCCCAAGGAACTAATCTAGATGTGTGGTGAGCACTTTGATCCCCCAAGTGCTTCAGAGAAGTTTATAACGCAGAGCCATGAAAATAAAAAATAATTTTTCTTTTCTCAAAAATGATTTTTTAGCCCACAATTTTTTATTTTCCTAACTGTAAAAGGAGAAATTGGACCCCAAAAATTGTTGTCCAGATTGTGCTGAGTACGCTGATACCCCATATGTGGGGGTAAACCACTGCTTGGGCACACGTCGGGGTTCGGAAAAGAAGTAGTGATGTTTTGAAATGCAGACTTTGATGGAATGCTCTGCGGGCATCACGTTGCGTTTGCAGAGCCCCTGATGTGCCTAAACAGTAGAAACTCCCCACAAGACCCCATTTTGGAAACTAGACCCCCAAAGGAACTTATCTAGATGTGTGGTGAGCACTTTGAACCCCCAAGTGCTTCACAGAAGTTTATAACGCAGAGCCGTGAAAATAATAAATGTGTTTTCTTTCCTCAAAAATATTTTTTTAGCCCAGAATTTTTTAATTTTCCCAAGGGTAACAGGAGAAATTTGACCCCAAGAGTTGTTGCCCAGTTTGTCCTGAGTACACCGATACCCCATATGTGGGGGTAAACCACTGCTTGGGCACACGTCGGGGCTCGGAAAGGAAGTAGTGACGTTTTGAAATGCAGACTTTGATGGAATGGTCTGCGGGCGCCACGTTGAGTTTGCGGAGCCCCTGATGTGCCTAAACAGTAGAAACCCCCCACAAGTGACCCAATTCACAGAAGTTTATAATGCAGAGCCGTGAAAATAAAAAATCATTTTTATTTACTCAAAAATTATGTATTAGCAAGCAGTTTTGTATTTTCCCAAGGGTAACATGAGAAATTGGACCCCAATAGTTGTTGCCCAGTTTATCCTGAGTATGCTGGTACCCCATATGTGGGGGTAAACCACTGTTTGGGCGCACGTCAGGGCTCGGAATGGAGGGAGCACCATTTGACTTTTTGAACGCAAGATTGGATGTAATCAGTGGTGGCGCCATGTTGTGTTTGGAGACCCCTGATGTGCCTAAACAGTGGAAACCCCTCAATTCTAACTCCAACACTAACCCCAACAGACCCCTAACCCTAATCCCAACTCTAGCCATAACCATAATCACAACCCTAACCCCAACACACTCCTAACCACAACCCTAACCCTAATCCCAACCCTAACCCTAATCCTAACCCTAATCCCAACCCTAACCCCAACCACAACTTTAACCCCAACACACCCCTAACCATAACCCTAACCACAAGCCTATTCTTAACCCTATTTCCAACCCTAGCCCTAATTCCAACCCTAACTCTAATTCCAACCCTAAGGCTATGTGCCCACGTTGCGGATTCGTGTGAGATTTTTCCGCCCCATTTTTTAAAAATCCGCAGGTAAAAGGCACCAGTGTTTTTTATGCGGATTTCACCTGCGGATTCCTATTGAGGAACAGGTGTAAAATGCTGCGGAATCCGCACAAAATTAACATGCTGCGGAAAATACAACGCAGCATTTCTGTGCGGTATTTTCCGCACCATGGGCACAGCGGATGTACTGTAAACCTGATGGAACACTGCTACGAATCCGCAGCAGCCAAATCCGCACCGTGTGCACATAGCCTAATTTTAACGCTAACCCTAGTTCTAACCCTAACCCTAACCCTACCCCTAACCCTACCCCAAACCCTACCCCTAGTTCTAACCCTAGTTCGAACCCTAGTGGAAAGAAAAAATTATTTTCTTTATTTTATTATTGTCCCTTCGTATGGGGGTGATAAAGGGGGGGTCATTTACTATTTTTTTTATTTTGATCACTGTGATAGGTTATCACAGTGATCAAAATGTAGCTGGAATGAATCTGTCGGCTGGCAGATTCGGCGGGCGCACTGCGCATGCGCCCGCCATTTTGGAAGACGGATGGACACCGGGAAGCTCGGTAAGTATGAAAGAGGGGGATCAGAGCACGAGGGGGTGATCGGAGCAGGGGGGGTGGGATCCGTAGCACGGGGGGAGCGGACAGGAGGACGGGGGAGCGGACAGGAGGACGGGGGAGCGGACAGGACAACGGGGGGGAGCGGAGCACAGGATGGAGGACTGGGGAGGAGATCGGTGGCGGTGGGGGGGGTGCAGACCAGTGTTTCCAGCCATGGCCGATGATATTGCAGCATCGGCCATGGCTGGATTGTAATATTTCACCAGTTTTCATAGGTGAAATATTACAAATCGCTCTGATTGGCTGTTTCACTTTCAACAGCCAATCAGAGCGATCGTAGCCACGGGGGGGTGAAGCAACCCCCCTGGGCTGAAGCACCACTCCCCCTGTCCCTGCAGATTGGGTGAAATTGGAGTTAACCCTTTCACCCGATCTGCAGGGACGCGATCCCTCCATGACGCCATATAGGCGTCACACGTCGGATTGGCACCGACTTTCATGATGCCTACGTGGCGTCAAAGGTCGGGAAGGGGTTAATGGGGATAAATGTAAGGTCATGCACTTGGGTAGAAGTAATAAGATGTATAACTATGCGCTTAATTCTAAAACTCTGGGCAAAAGCGTCAATAAAAAAGACCTGGGTGTATGGGTGGATGACAAACTCATATTCAGTGGCCAGTGTCAGGAAGCTGCTACAAAGGCAAATAAAATAATGGGATGCATTAAAAGAGGCATAGATGCTCATGAGGAGAACGTAATTTTACCTCTATACAAGTCACTAGTTCGACCACACTTAGAATACTGTGCACAGTTCTGGTCTCCGGGGTATAAGAAAGAAATAGCTGAACTAGAGCGGGTGCAGAGAAGAGCGACCAAAGTTAGAGGACTGGGGGGTCTGCAATACCAAGATAGATTATTACACTTGGGGCTATTTAGTTTGGAAAAACGAAGACTAAGGGGTGATCTTATTTTAATGTATAAATATATGCGGGGACAGCACAAAGACCTTTCTGATGATCTTTTTAATCATAGACCTGAGACAGACGTAGACCTCTACGTCTGGAGGAAAGAAGGTTTAAGCATAAGAACAGACGCGGATTCTTTACTGTAAGAGCAGTGAGACTATGGAACTCTCTGCCGTATGATGTTGCAATGAGTGATTCGTTACTTAAATTTAAGAGGGGACTGGATACCTTTCTGGAAAAGTATAATGTTACAGGGTATATACACTAGATTCCTTGATAGGGCGTTGATCAAGGGAATTAGTCTGATTACCGTATGTGGAATCGGGAAGGAATTTTTTTCCCCAATGTGGAGCTTACTCTTTGCCACATGGTTTTTTTTTGCCTTCCTCTGGATCAACATGTTAGGGCATGTTAGGTTAGGCTATGGGTTGAACAAGATGGACTTAAAGTATTCCTTTAACCTTAATAACCATGTAACTATGTAATAACCCTAAACAGGCCATTTGCACCAACGGCCATGCCTACATCAGCAGGGGTAGCAAAACTATCAGCCTGAACACCACCAGCATGACAAGGCACATGGCAGCAAAGCACCTGACTTTGTGGCCCAAAACCCAGACTCCAGGAACACTGTCTGCAGGTGACACCACTGCTTCTTACGCTGTTGTGCATCCATGCCCTGTCCATGATGCATGCAAAGATGCCTCCTGCGCTGCACCTGTCATTGCACACACTCAACTAGCACTATCATCAAGCACATTAACATTCTTGTCCCAGCGCAGCGTTCAGTTGTCCATACCCCAGTCCTTGGAAAGCAAGCGGAAATTCGCTGCCAACGCCCCACAGGCCACCCTACTATATTCACACATTTCTCGTCTGCTTGCTCTTGAAATGTTGCCTTTTAGGCTCGTGGAGACGGAAGCTTTCCACAATCTGATGGCGGTGGCTGCCCCAAGGTACGCAGTCCCCAGCCACCACTAATTCTCCCGGTGTGCTCTCTCCGCATTACACAAGCACGTGTCCCATAACATTAGCCATGCCCTCAACAGTGCTGTTACTGGGTTACTGGGAAAGTTCACCTAACCATGAACATGTGGACAAGTGCTTGTGGGCAGGGATGGTACATCTCGCTGGCGGCACACTGGGTAAACATAGTGGAAGCCGGGACCCAGTCAGACCTTGGGATGGAACATGTCCTCCCGATGCCAAGGATTGTGGGCCCTACGTCAATCAGGGTTGTGCCCACAGTCTACACCTCCTGCACCTCCTCCTCTTCAGCCTACATCTCCGAAATGACCACATCAGTCACAAGCTGGAAACACTACAGCACTGCTTCAACCAAGCGGCAACAGGCTGTGCTGAAGCTAATATGCTTAGGTGTCAAACCGCACAATGCTGATGAGTTGTGGACAGCTCTGACAGGGCAGGCAGATTTGTGGCTGACACCGCTGAACCTACAGCCAAGCATGGTCATGTGTGACAATGGCCGGAACCTGGTGGCAGCTCTGAGCAGAGGCGAGCTCACACACGTATCATGTGTGGCCCATGTGCTTAACCTAGTTGTTCAATGGATTCGCAAAAGCTATCCGGAGCTGCCGGATCTGCTTGTGAAAGTATGCCGCCTGTGTACCCATTTTAGAAAGTCAGCTACAGCTTCCTCTGCCCTTGCTGTGCTTCAGCAGTGTTTGCAGCTTTTGGCTCACTGACTGGTGTGTGATGTCCCCACGAGTTGGAACGCTACACTGCATATGTTGGAGAGAATTTGAGAGCAGAAGAGGGCAGTTGTTGACTATCAGCATCAACAAGGCCGTCGTTATTCAGTGCAGACTCCACACATAAGACACCTCAGGAGTGGACATGGATGTCAGGCATATGTACCATCCTGCAAAACTTTGAGGATTCCACCAAGATGGTGAACGGCGATGATGCCATAATTAACGTCACCATCCCGCTTCTCTGTGTTCTGAAATGCTCTCTGCTCACAATCAAAGAGGATGCATTGCAGGCGGAGCACGAGGACATGGAGCAAGGAACCATACAGGGTGATTACAAACAGCCCAGCCTCATGTCATCCCAACGTGGATTGGTTGACAATGAGGAAGAGGAGGAGGAAGAACAGGAGTTACTTTCATGCGCTATAGACGGTACTACAAGCACAACTGTCATACTGTGTGTTTAGCATAGATGGCCTGAGGACAGGGAGGAGGAGTAGAGTGTGATCAGTCGTTCTTTTGGTGAGGACACGGAAGTCTTGCCTGTTAGCAGTCTGGCACGCATGGCTGACTTTATGTTACGCTGCCTTTCCCGTGACCCTTGCATTCTCAAAATGTTGGGAGACAGTCTTTACTGGTTTGTGACACTTCTAGACCCACACTACATGGAGAACTTTCAATCTTTTCTTCCAGAGGCACACAGGTGTACTAAAATGGTGCAGTACCAGAAGGCCCTTGTTGCGGAATTATTAAAAAAATTCCCATCTGAAAACGCTGGCGGCAGAGTTCACAGTTCTTGGACAACCAAGCAGTACAGGTGAGATAGACACAACTCCAATCCAACAGAGGCAGGGGAACACTGGCAAAGAGCTGGGAGAGTTTTTTCAGACCTTCCCATCGCAGTGGCCCTGAGGTGCGGGGTACTGTCACAAGGAGTGCAAAGTTTTGGAAGATGCTGTGGGAGTACCTTGCTGACCATACCAACATCCTCCGTGATTCCTCTGTGCCTAAGAATTATTGGGTTTCCAAGCTGGACATGTGGAATTAACTGGTTCTCTATGCCTTGGAGGTCCTGGCCTGCCCTGCCACTAGTGTCTTGTCAGAGCGTGTTTTTAGTGCCGCTGGTGGAATTATAACTGATAAGTGCATCCTCCTGTCAACTGAAAATGCTGACAGGATGACTCTTATAAAAATGAACAACAGCTGGATTGGAACAGACTTCTCTACACCACTGAATGATAGCAACATAACATAAACTCAAATCCAGTGTCATTTTTTTGGGAGGTATATTCCCATGCACCTCTTCACTCTTCACACCAACACATGAGTATATGATTCCTGATTTTGGCTATTTGCTGTTATCCTTCTCCTCTTCCTCATCATCCAGTGCCACTAGATCACCATGGTAACTGTGGTCCGTGATGCAACAGCCACGTTATTGTGTTAAAGGGTGTTTTTGATGCACGTAAAAAAAATTGTCTACACAGTATGTTGATGTGTACCCCCCAGGGGGATATATTTGTCAGCCCATACACTTAGTGTATGGGCATTACAAGTATAGGAAAACCGCTGCTTTAAATTGGGAAAACATTTTTAGGAGGCCATCCTCCAGATCTCTTCTGACACCACCACTAGATCACCAGAGTGAACGTGTTCCATGATGCAACAGCCACATTATTGTTTTCAAGGGTGTTTTTGATGCCCTTAAAAAAAAACACAGAGTATGTTGATGTGTACCCCCAGGGGGAAATGTTTGTCAGCCAATACACTTAGTGCATGAGCATTAAAAGTAAAAAATTAAAAGATTAAAAGATAAAAAAAAATAAAAAATACTAAAAAAGATTAAAAGATACCCGCTCCTTAAAGGGAACCTGTCACCCCCAAAATCGATGATGAGGTAAGCCCACCAGCATCAGGGGCTTATCTACAGCATTCTGTAATGCTGTAGATAAGCCCCCGATGTTACCTAAAAGAGGAGAAAAAGAGGTTAGATTATACTCACCCAGAGCCAGTCCCGCTGTGGTCCGGTCCGATGGGTGTCTCAGGTCCTCTCTGGTGCCTCCTATCTTCATTCCATGATGTCCTCTTCTGGTCTTCATGCCGCGGCTCCAGCGCAGGCGTACTTTGTCTGCCCTGTTGATAGGGTTAATAGCAGCGTTAACGGACTGCGCTACACCGCAGCATAACGCGGTGCAACACAGCCATTAAGCCTGTGTGAGCGCTGACTGGAGGGGAGTATGGAGGGGGCACTGACGGAGAGTAGGAAGGGGCGAATTCCTACTCAGCGATTCTGCCCGTCGCTGCCGGCCGCGACCAATCAGTGACGCGGGATTTCCGTTACAGACAGACAGACGGAAGTACCCCTTAGACGATTTTATAGATAGATAATGATTCACCCAACTTGTCTGTAGACCCAGAGCAACAATTGCATAATTAGTCACAACTCTGAAAATATTCCACATTGTAAAGTTGAAGGAAGGACTGTGAGTGCAGTATCTGATAAAGGATTGAAATACTGAATTTCAGGACTGAAAACCTAAAAGGAGCCTGTGATGCTAAATCATGCTGCCCAAACTGCAGGCAGCATAAACTGCAGCCTGGCGGCACACTAGGAATATTATTTTCTTAAAGGGAACCTGTCACCCCGTTTTTTCAAGATGAGATAAAAATAGGGTTAAATAGGGGCAGAGCTGTGCTTTACATTAGTGTATTTTTGTGCCTTTATTCCCCACCTGTGCTGCCAAAATACCTTTGTAAAGTTGCCGTTTTGGGCTGTCACTCGGATGAGATGCGAACTCGGCTTCAGGAAAATGGCCGCCGCGATCTCCATCTGCGCACGCGCGGCATCCCGTGGCCATTTTCCTGAAGCCCCGGGAAGCCGAGCACTACTATCTGCGCACGTGATGCCTCAGGAAGATGGCCGCGCCCACCGATAAACCGCTGAATAGCGCAGATCGCGCTCTTTTCCTTCAGCTGCGCAGTGGATTCGCCTGTTGGGCATGCGCACACCACTACGCCACCAACGGAAAGATGAGCAAGATCTGGGGAGAAACAGCGATGTCACCAGGCCCATATGACCAGACCAGCGTGAGTGACAGCCCAAAACGGCGACTTTACAAAGGTATTTCGGCAGCATAGGTGGGGAATAAAGGCACAAAAAATACACTAATGTAAAGCACAGCTCTGCCCCTATTTAACGCTATTTTTATCTCATCTTGAAAAAAAGGGGTGACAGGTTCCCTTTAAATGCTCAGAGAAAATACACTTTGAGGATCTGGACTAGGACCATAGTGTGACACCTGACTAGCCTCCAGCTGTCTTCCAAGCGCCGCGCCAGATGATTAACAGGTCTCTCCCTTGGACTTTCTTGAAAGCATATTTCTCTGAAACACCAAAGCATTTTAGAGAATAATATTGATGGCTGCATTCATGCTGCTCGTGGTTTGACAAACATGCATCACTTGACAGGATCCACAGGAAGCATGAATGCAGTCTGGATGCATGTTTAC
The DNA here is from genome assembly GCF_051348905.1 of Ranitomeya variabilis. Taxonomy (NCBI): domain Eukaryota; kingdom Metazoa; phylum Chordata; class Amphibia; order Anura; family Dendrobatidae; genus Ranitomeya; species Ranitomeya variabilis. The sequence goes on from NC_135238.1 coordinate 116,608,747, forward strand.
AACCAGCTATAATATTCTCTAAAACATTCTGGTGTTTCAGAAACTAATACACTTTCAAGGTCGTACGTGTAAGGCCGGGGTCACACATGCGTGTTTTACGTACATAAGAGCGCAAAAACTACGTACGTAAAACTCGCATTACATACGGCACAATGCTTCTCAATGGGGCTGCTCCTATTAGCCGTATATTACGGTTCAGTATTATACGGCGTTCTACGGCCGTACAAAATCGCAGCATGCTGCATTTGTCAGCGTATTGCGCAAATAATACGCCAATGAAAGTCTATGGGGGCGAGAAAAATACGGATTCCACACGGACCTGCAGTGTGACTTGCGAGAAATACGCAGCGGTGTTAGTGAAAAGTCGGTAATTCAATTGCCGGCTTTTCATTTCTCCTGCACAAACCCGACAGGATATGAGACATGGTTTACATACAGTAAACCATCTCATATCCCATTTTTTTTTGCATATTCCACACTACTAATGTTAGTAGTGTGTATGTGCAAAATTTCAGCGCTGTAGCTGCTGAAATAAAGGGTTAAATGGCGGGAAAAATTGGCGTGGGCTCCCGCGCAATTTTCTCCGCCAGAATGGTAAAGCCAGTGACTGACGGCAGATATTAATAGCCAGGAGAGGTTCCATGGTTATTGGCCCCCCCGTGGCTAAAAACATCTGCCCCCAGCCACCCCAGAAAAGGCACATCTGGAAGATGCGCCTATTCTGGCACTTGGCCACTCTCTTCCCACTCCCGTGTAGCGGTGGGATATGGGGTAATGAAGGGTTAATGCCACCTTGCTATTGGAAGGTGACATTAAGCCAGATTAATAATGGAGAGGCGTCAATTATGACACCTATCCATTATTAATCCAATTGTATGAAAGGGTTAAAAAACACACACACACATGATTTAAAAGTAGTTTAATGAAATAAACACAGCGGTTGTTGTAATAATTTATTGTTCTCGCAATCCATCAGGAACACCCTCGCTTGGAAAAATAATAAACGCACAAGATACATACCTTCTGGTGAACCGTCTCGTCCCACGAAGTAATCCATCTGAAGGGGTTAACTAATATTACAGGCACGAGCTGCGATAAACCACTCGCTCGTACCTGTAATCCCCGGCGAATGAATGAAATGTAGGTCATTGACCTACATTTCCTTCAGTCGCGGTGATGCGCCCCCTGGTGGATGTCCTCATATGACCTGGAGCGTGGGAAAAAGTTCCCAGGCTGCAGTTCATGAGAACATCCACCAGAGGGCGCCTCACCGCGACTCAATGTAAGTACAGATCACTGCTTTCCTTTCAGCACCCGGGGGATTACAGGCACGAGCGAGTGGTTTATCGCAGCTCTGCCTGTAATATTAGTTAACCCCTTCAGATGGATTACTTTGTGGGACGTGATCTGACATCAGAAGGTATGTATCTTGTGCGTTTATTATTTTGCCAAGCGAGGGCCTGGAAATGGATTGCGAGAACAATAAATTATTACAACAACCGCTGTGTTTATTTCATTAAAATCCTTTGTAATCATGTGTGTGTGTTTTTTAACCCTTTCCTACAATTGGATTAATAATGGATAGGTGACATAATTGACGCCTCTCCATTATTAATCTGGCTTAATGTCACCTTACAATAGCAAGGTGACATTAACCCTTCATTACCCCATATCCCACCGCTACAGGGAGTGGGAAGAGAGTGGCCAAGTGCCAGAATAGGCGCATCTTCCAGATGTGCCTTTTCTGGGGTGGCTGGGGGCAGATGTTTTTAGCCACGGGGGGCCAATAACCATGGACCCTCTCCTGGCTATTAATATCTGCCCTTAGTCACTGGCTTTACCACTCTGGCGGAGAAAATTGTGCGGGAGCCCACGCCAATTTTTTCCGCCATTTAACCCTTTATTTCAGCAGCTACAGTGCTGAAATTTTGCACATACACACTACTAACATTAGTAGTGTGGAATATGCAAAAAAAAGGGGGATATGAGATGGTTTACTGTATGTAAACCATGTCTCATATCCTGTTGGGTTTGTACAGGAGAAATGAAAAGCCGGCAATTGAATTACCGGCTGTTCACAGATATCGCGCTGAATGAAATCTAAATACAGAATATATATATATATATATATATATATATATATATATATATATGTGTCTCAATGACATATATATATATATATATATATACTGTATATATGTTTTCCCTAACATTTGAGCACATAAATCCATTAGATGTCGGTTTTGCAAGCCTGCGCGAAAATCTCGCAGTACGGATGCCATACGGATTACATACGGAGGATGCCATGCGCAAAATATGCTGACACACCCTGACTACGGATCACTATTTTGGGAACATTTCTCCGTATTACGGCCGTAGTACGGACGTATAATATGTGGCGTATTGTCTTACGCCATGTGTGACTCCAGCCTAAGGGAGAGGCGAGTCAATCACTTTGAATGGCGTTGGGAAAATCCGGTGTCATGACCCAACAGGGTGAGTCCAGCCGATGGTACAACAAACACTCGAAGGGATGGTAAAGAAGAGAGGAAGGCCATAAAAACTGGGAACAAGAGATTGGACACCTCCTGAGTTCCAACCTGAACCTGTCCTTGCACTCCCCTAATGCCCTAAGTGGGTCCTTCCCCCTGCTGCCGTCACGTACCTCATCCCTGTCACCTCACAATGCCCTCGCTAGTGCATAGGCCAGCAAGGGCGCCAGCCTCACCACTGCAGATACTACAAACACAGGGGGTAGTGACAAGCCTGAGACAGATGAGGTAAAAACACAAAACTTAGCTCCAGATTCCGCTGCCAAGCTCCACATCACAGAGGATACGGAAACAGGACTCTGAAATCCACAGAAGAAGCAGATTCAGCACTGACACTAGAGAGTTGCAACTGCAAGGCTGGTCTACATAGAAAAACTCTATCACCAACAGTCAGCTGATGCATCAGATGACTATTTAAAAGATGGTGGGAGTGGTCACACCCACACCACTTGACCAGCAACACCGCAGCTGCCAGCAAGGAAAACTGACATTAACACTTGCTGGCATGAAAGGAAAAAAAACTATATTTAAATAATAGTGGAACCAGCGCTGCCACAAATCAAAACCTGAATCATGACAGCCAGGGTAACATGAGGTTTGTCTGATCTATCACTGTGGTCCTCATCTGGATCCTCTAAGTATATTTTCTCTGAAACATGGGAGCATTTCAGAGAATAATATAACTGGCTGCAATCGTGCACCCAGGCTGCATTCATGCCGTCTGGGGTCTGGCCTCCTTTTGGTCAACATACCTATCTATGCGACAGATAAGTAGAAGTCTTACTAACATTTTTATGCATGTTGTTATGGTTCAGGATTATTTCTTAAATTATACTTAATTAATCAAATAAATGCTAATTGTTCTGCTGTATTCATTTGGAAGAACAGTCATATTAGTAGTCTTTGAAAAATTTCCATTTTGTGCTGCAAATTACTTAATGAGGCAGTTTCATTTTTTTAATTAGCATGCTGTATCACTTGGCATCCCAAAAACATTTTCTAACAGTGTTTTAATTGACCACACAGCGATAGTCCCTGTCACTGCTCTCTTATAATTAGTCTGTTCTGTACTTGTTTCAATTCCAACAGACAGCAAAGAAAATGTAGGTGGTAAAAATATACATTTTTTAAAATCTACAAGTATCTTTAAAAGTAAAACTGAATTTAAAAAAACATATACACAAAATGGAGACTGCAATTTATCGTCACCACTGTTCTCGGGTCAGTACTCCTGGTTGGTTGAGATGGACACTCACATTCTATAAACTGTCTGTGTAATAGCATAGGCTTTTCTGTCTTTTGGATGAAGTATTTCATGCCTCCTAATTTACAATGTTTTACTGACCCTTTATCATTCTGTCACAAGGTTTTCAAGCTTCTTTTAATATGAAGAAATAAGGAAAACACTAGCGCCTTTACTATGGAAGTTGGAAAGGAGGAGTATCAGGCTATGTGCACACGTTGCGGATTCATATGCGGATTTTTCTGCACCGTTTTTGCAAAATCCGCAGGTAAAATGCATTGGGATTAACTGCGGATTTAAAGCGGATTTCCTGCCGTTTTTGTGCGGATTCCACCTACGGTTTTACACCTGCAGATTCCTATTGAGGAGCAGATGTAAACTGCGGCGGAATCCGCACAAAGAAATGACATGCTGCGGAAAATACAACGCTGCGTTTCCATGCGGCATTTTCCGCAGCATGTGCACTGCGGATCTCTTTTTCCATACGTTTACATGGTACTGTAAATTCATGGAAAACTGCTGCGAATCCGCAGCGGTCAATCCGCTGCCGATCCGCAGCAAAATCAAAATGTGTGTGTGTGTATATATGTGTGTATGTCCGGGATTGGCATCTGCACCGTCGCAGCTACAGCCACAAAATTTTGCAGTCACACATCTGAACCCCGAGAGCGTCATAGGCTATGTTGTGAGGTGAAACACCAAACAATTTTGCCCCTATCTACATAATGGGGAAAAAGTGAAAGGAAAAGTGTTGAAGGCAAATTGACAGCTGCCAGATGTGAACAAGGATGACTTAAAGAATTAGAGCGATGGCGCCAAAGAGTATATACCGTACAGTTGCTAAGGTGGGGCCCCGACATGGGATACTCACCACACACGGGGATATGAACACACACAAAATGCACCACACACTACCACGTGCTTGAACACATATACCACTCTCAGCACACATTTCACCACACATACTCCAACCTCGCCACATAAAAGTCGAAACACAAAAGTCGCCACTCAAAACTCGCCAAGCGCAATATTCGCCACATGCAAAACTAGGCTCACGCAAAACTCGCGACAAGTGCAAAACTCACCTCATGGAAAACTCGCCACACGCAAAACTTGCACACGTGGAAAAATTGCCACATGCACAAAAGTTGCAACACATGCAAAAGTTGCCTCACACAAAACTTGCACATCCTCAAAACGAACCACACATAAAACTCGCCACGCGCAAAACTCGCCATGCGCAAAACTTGCTGCACACAACTTGCTACACTAACCTGTCACATGCAACTCGACTCAAGTTGCTACACGCATGTCGCCACACAAAACTCATCTCACAAAAGTCACTACATGCATGTCGCCACACGCAACTCAACACACACAACTTGACACATGAAACTCGCCCTAAAACACACACAAGTCAGGAATTATCCTTCAAAAATAAAAATCTGATTAATAAGCAGACAAACTACAAGAGCAACAAATGTACCATATAGGAAATACGGCAGCTGTCAGTCACATGACCCGTCTATTATGTGTATGTGTGAGCTAATATATACTGCCAGGGGGAGGGCTTCCTGTTGGCTGGGGATTTATCAGGCTGCCAATAGCAACCAATCACAGCTCAGCTTCTATTTTGCAACAGGTAATTAATCTGAGCTCTGATTGGTTAATATAGGCAACAAAGGATATTCTCAGTATAACAAAACTTGTGTGAGGTAATGGTATGCCAGTTAGGGTGTGTTGGTGGAAAGGCTGATGTCAGTCACATTACCTCTATGTGAGAGGATATAGAAACTGCCAGTTACAGACTAGTTTTACCACAATAATACCTCATAAGAAAAGGAATTCCATGGCACGAATGTCAGCTGATGCGAAAAGAAAAGCTGCATTACAGGCCAATGAAAAATGTGAAGATCGAGAAACAAGGCTGACACACATGAGAACAGCAGCTGCTTCCTCAAGAGCCAATGAACCTTCTGAGCAGAGGAAAGCGAGGCTTGCAGACAAGAGAACATTACATTTCTATCTATTTGTTTTGTGGTTTTTGTGTGCAGAATAAATTTTTGTTAACACATTCTATTTTGCTAACAGCAGTTATTAACCCGGGCGAAGCCGGGTAGTACAGCTAGTTATAAATAAATACAAAAATGAAGATTAATTTAAGTCCCTGAATGAGTCACAACGTGTGTGGTTGCATCGTTTACTGTAGATATAGTGGAGGGACTCTGCGCTGCTGTAGGGGTTCGACTTAAGGAGGGAAGCAGGTAAAATTAAGGGTTGTAGTAGAGTGTTTAATATTGTGCAGAACGAGGACTACACATGTAGAGCCAGGAGCGCTCTGGCAGGTGGCGACCCTGGATATCCGGCAGGAAGAAGATGACCGACAATGCTGGACACGGCGTGTGATGTTAAAGTTATACGGAGATTCAGAAGGACCAAAAAGCTGGCCAACTCATTTCGGCGAATACGTGTTTCCTCTTCATCAGGGTATCTGTACAGGTGGTACAGAGTGGTTCTTTTTAGGCTGTTGCTCCACCTCTTCTCCAAGCAATTGTAGAAGGCTCTCTCTCGGTCCACCACTGTTAAACACAGTGCATACTGCATTGTATTGCTAAAAGAATAAATATTAATGGAATTTACTTCATAATATCAAAAAATAGATGAACCAATGACCCAGCATTTTTTCCATTATTTTAGGGGTACACTTTTTATAAAACAAGAGATAATATGGTATATAAATTAAATTAAACTTGGGACAACTCAATGAATGACTACCACCATAAAAAATTTAGTCTCCATGGGAGACTAGAAGCTGCAATAACCCGATCGCCTCTGCTACATACAGGCGATGATTAGATCGCCTGTATGTAGCAGAATTGCTCACTTGCTATGAGCGCCGACCACCGGGTGGCACTCATAGCAATCTGGCAGTGGCAACCATAGAGGTCTGCTGAAGACCTCTGGTTGTCATGCCAACCCATTGGCGAATTGCGGTCATGTGACATGGGCACCAATGGGCAGGATTTCCGGTGTGCTTGCGGGAGCGCATGTTAAATGCCGCTGTCAGAGTTTGATAGAGGCATTTAACTAGTTCATAGCCACGGGTGGATCATGATTCCACCCATGCCTGTTCAATACAGCTGACATGTGCTGGAAAAGATGTGGGCTCAGCGCCGGAGCCCACATCGGCATACATCGGCATACTATTAAGCCTGATGTCGGAAAGGGGTTAATAAGCAAAGTATACATGGATCCAATGCAGGGGCTGGCTGGCAATTTTCAGCCTGGGGGGCAGTCACAAGGCAGTGGCCCTCGAGTTGCGGTGGCCCTCCTTTTCCCTGCTTATATCTGGCCACTGCATTAGGGTATGTGCACACGTCAGGATTTCTTGCAGAAATTTCCTGAAGAAAACCGGAAATTTTCTGCAAGAAATCCGCATTTTTTTTTTTGCGTTTTTTTTCCCCGCTTTTTTTTGCGTCTTTTTTAGCATTTTGCAAGCGTAATTAGCTTGCAGAATGCTAAAGTTTTCCAAGCGATCTCTAGCATCGCTTGGAAAACTGCCTGACAGGTTGGTCACACTTGTCAAACATAGTGTTTGACAAGTGTGACCAACTTTTTACTATAGATGCAGCCTATGCAGCATCTATAGTAAAAGATAGAATGTTTAAAAATAATAAAAAAAATAAAAAAAATGGTTATACTCACCCTCTGCAGACAGCCGATATCCTCAGCGGCGTCCGTTCCTAGATGGTGTGGTTCAGGACCTTCGATGACGTCGCGGTCACGTGAGCGGTCACATGACCGGTCTCGCGACCAATCACAAGAAAGCGACGTCATCGCAGGTCCTGAACCACACCATCTATAGGAACCAAAGCGGCAGCATGCAGCGGTGAGAGGCGGGAACACTCCGGGGGCCATCGAAGGTGAGTATATGACTATTTTTTATTTTAATTCTTTTTTTTTTGACCAATTATATGGTGCCCAGTCCGTGGAGGAGAGTCTCCTCTCCTCCACCCTGGGTACCAACCGCACATAATCTGCTTACTTCCTGCATGGTGTGCACAGCCCCGTGTGGGAAGTAAGCAGATCAATGCACTCCTAGGTGTGCGGAATCCCCGCAATTCCGCATTTTTAATGAACATGTTGCTTTTTTTTCCGCAATGCGATTTTTTCGCGGAAAAAAATGCAACATTTGCACAAAAAATGCGGAATACACTGTAAATAATAGGAGGCATATGTTAGTGTTTTTTTCGCGTTTTTTTCGCGTTTTTATCACGTTTTTATAGCGAAAAAACGCGAAAAAAACGCGAAAAATACTGAACGTGTGCACATGGCCTTAAAGTAGCAGAGATAACAGGCTTTAAAAACAAGCTGGTACACAGATATGGAAACTGAACGGAGCTTGCTGCATAGATATAGGAGCAGAATCAAGCTTACTCCAGAGATATGTGAGCAGAACAGAGCTTACTACAGAGATATGTGAGCAGAACAGAGCTTACTACAGAGATATGGGAGCAGAACAGAGCTTACTATAGAGATATGGGAGCAGAACCGAACTTACTAGATTCAGAGATATGGGAGCCGAACCGAGCTTACTGCAAAGATATGGGAGCAGAACCGAGCTTACTACAGAGATATGGGAGCACAACCGAGCTTACTGCAAGGATATGGGAGCAGAACCGAGCTTACTGCAGAGATATGGGAGCAGAACAAGGCTTACTACAGAGATATGGCAGCAGAAACGAGCTTACTACAGAGATAAGGGAGCAGAACCAAGCTTACTACAGAGATAGTGGAACAGAACCGAGCTTACTGCAAAGATATGAGAGCAGAACCAAGCTTACTACAGAGATATGGGAGCAGAACCGAGCTTGCTGCAGAGATATGGGAACAGAATCGAGCTTACTACAGAGATATGGGAGCAGAACCAAACTTACTACAGAGATATGGGAGCAGAACCTAGCATACTACAGAGATAAGGGAGCATAACCGAGCTTACTAGAGAGATAAGGGATCAGAACCGAGCTTACTACAGAGATATGGGAGCAGAACCGAGCTTACTGCAGAGATATGGGAGCAGAACCGAGCTTACTACAGAGATAAGGGAGCAGAACCGAGCTTAATATGTCTACTACATGGAACCAAGTCTGCTACATAGAAACTGGAGCAGAACTGAGATTACGACATACATACAGTACCATAATCTAGATTACTACATTGATAGAGTACCAGAACCAAGCTTACTGCTTAGATATGGTGCCATAACGGAGCTTACTTACAAACATACACACAACAATACAGCTACACAGTGCCTAGTACTATCACCACTACACAGAGAATACATAATATTATAATATCACCATTACCTCTACATGAAACTACACTCTATACAAAGACCAATGATGCCACCATACACTCCCTGACACAAGTTATGTCGCTTATTCATGTTATGTAAATAAAAGCTTAAGACTAGGGTTGAGCGAAACGGGTCGATCATTTTCAAAAGTCGCCGACTTTTGGCTAAGTCGGCGTCTCATGAAACCCGATCCGACCCCTGTGCTTGTCGGCCATGCGGTACGCGACTTTCGCGCCAAAGTCGCGTTTCAATGACGCGAAAAGCGCCATTTCTCAGCCAATGAAGGTGAACGCAGAGTGTGGGCAGCGTGATGACATAGATCCTGGTCCCCACCATCTTAGAGAAGGGCATTGCAGTGATTGGCTTGCTGTCTGCGGCGTCACAGGGGCTATAAAGGGGCGTTCCCGCCGACCGCCATCTTACTGCTGCTGATCTGAGCTTAGGGACAGGTTGCTGCCGCTTCGTCAGAAGCAGGGAGAGCGTTAGGCAGGGTCCACTAACCACCAAACCGCTTGTGCTGCAGCGATTTCCACTGTCCAACACCACCTTCGGTGTGCAGGGACTGTGGAAGCTATTTTTTTTTTTTTCCCCTCAGCGCTGTAGCTCATTGGGCTGCCCTAGAAGGCTCCGTGATAGCTGTATTGCTGTGTGTACGCCACTGTGGAAACCAACTGCTTTTTTCAAAGCACATATCCTCTTGTTCCTTCCTTTCTGCACAGCTATCTTTTTTGTTTGTCCACACTTTTTATTTAATTTGTGCATCAGTCCACTCCTATTGCTGCCTGCCATACCTGGCTTAGATTACTGCAGGGAGATAGTAATTGTAGGACAGTCCCTGTTTTTTTTTTGTTTTTTTTGTGGGAGATTAAGATTGGCATTTCTGCTACAGTGCCATCCCTGTGTGTGCCATCTCTCACTGAGTGGGCCATAGAAAGCCTATTTATTTTTTCCGTGATTTGTGTTCTAAATTCTACCTCAACACAAAAACACTACATCAATCAGTGGGAGAAAAATATTGGCCTCAGTCAGGGCTTGTGTGCCACTGCTGTGTGTGCTATCTCTCATTCAGTGGGCTATAGAAAGCCTATTTATTTTATTTTTTTTTTAATATTATTTGGTTTCTAAAGTCTCCCTGAAAAAAAAAAAAAACCTAAAAAAACAGTGGGAGAGTAATATTGCCCTTTCAGCTTGTGTGCCAGTCTTGACTCCTGGGTGTGCCACCTCTCTCCCTCTCATTCAGTGGGCCATAGAAAGCCTATTTATTTTTTTTTAAAAATATTATTGGGTTTCTAAAGTCTCCCTTAAAAAACAAAAAATACATAAAAAAACAGTGGGAGAGTAATATTGCCCTTTCAGCTTGTGTGCCAGTCTTGACTCCTGGGTGTGCCACCTCTCTCCCTCTCATTCAGTGGGCCATAGAAAGCCTATTTATTTTTTTTTAAAAATATTATTGGGTTTCTAAAGTCTCCCTTAAAAAACAAAAAATACATAAAAAAACAGTGGGAGAGTAATATTGCCCTTTCAGCTTGTGTGCCAGTCTTGACTCCTGGGTGTGCCACCTCTCTCCCTCTCATTCAGTGGGCCATAGAAAGCCTATTTATTTTTTTTTTTTAAATATTATTGGGTTTCTAAAGTCTCCCTTAAAAAACAAAAAATACATAAAAAAACAGTGGGAGAGTAATATTGCCCTTTCAGCTTGTGTGCCAGTCTTGACTCCTGGGTGTGCCACCTCTCTCCCTCTCATTCAGTGGGCCATAGAAAGCCTATTTATTTTTTTAAAAAAATATTATTGGGTTTCTAAAGTCTCCCTGAAAAAAAAAAAAAACATAAAAAAACAGTGGGAGAGTAATATTGCCCTTTCAGCTTGTGCGCCAGTCTTGACTCCTGGGTGTGCCACCTTTCTCTCTCATTCAGTGGGCCATAGAAAGGCTATTTATTTATTTTTTTTTTTTTAATATTATTTGGTTTCTAAAGTCTCCCTGAAAATAAAAAAAAAAAGTTAAAAAAACAGTGGGAGAGTAATATTAACCTTTCAGCTTGTGCGCCAGTCTTGACTCCTGGGTGTGCCACCTTTCTCTCTCATTCAGTGGGCCATAGAAAGGCTATTTATTTTTTGTTTTTTTTTTAATATTATTTGGTTTCTAAAGTCTCCCTGAAAATAAAAAAAAAAAAAGTTTAAAAAACAGTGGGAGAGTAATATTGCCCTTTCAGCTTGTGCGCCAGTCTTGACTCCTGGGTGTGCCACCTTTCTCTCTCATTCAGTGGGCCATAGAAAGGCTATTTATTTTTTGTTTGTTTTTTTAATATTATTTGGTTTCTAAAGTCTCCCTGAAAATAAAAAAAAAAAAACAGTGGGAGAGTAATATTGCCCTTTCAGCTTGTGTGCCAGTCTTGACTCCTGGGTGTGCCACCTCTCTCTCTAATTGTGGGCCATAGAAAGCCTTTTAATTTTTTTCCTTCATTTGTGTTTTAAAATCTACCTCAACACAAAAACACTACATCAGTCAGTGGGAGAAAAATATTGGCCTCTGTCAGGGCTTGTGTGCCACTCCTGTGCGTGCCATCTCTCATTCAGTGGGCCATAGAAAGGCTTTTTTTTTTTTTTAAATATTCTTGGGTTTCTAAAGTCTCCCTGAGAAAAAAAAAAAATTAATTAGGTGGGAGATTAATATTGACAATAGTGCTTGAGTGACAGTCCTGCGTGTGTGTCATCTCTGTGATTTGGTGCCACAGAAAACAGAGTGTGTAACATTGTGCCTGATTTTCGTTGTGGTCTCACCAACCTGTTAAGGGATATAGAAATCATACTGAAGTTATAGCTCACCGTGTAAGTTGTTTGACAGCAACAAATAAAGTTACTTTGGTTAAGATTTTAAAACAATGAGGAAGTCTGGTGCAAGAGGTCGTCGTGGGCGTTCATTGTCAGCTGGTAATGATGGTAGTGGTAGTGGAGCATCAGGTGGTCGTGGGGATAAAAATATTCCACCTAAGTCTGGAGCTGTGGAGCCAGTTTTGTCGTCAGGCTACACAAGGCCTCGAACGCTCTCTTTTCTGGGAGTAGGAAAACCGCTTTTAAAGGCGGAGCAGCAACAGCAAGTTTTGGCTTACATTGCAGACTCAGCCTCTAGCTCTTTTGCCTCCTCTTCAGAAACTGGTAAATGTAAAAGCAGCGCGTCGCTTGTGGATGTTCACGGTCAGGGACAAGTCGCTTCCTTGTCCTCCTCAGCAAAAACTACAACAAGAGAGAAGGATGCAGCAGGCGACACAACGGGTCACTCCATGGAGCTCTTTACACATACCGTCCCTGGCTTAGAAAGTGAAACATTTAACAGGCCATGCCCATTACAAGTAGATTCTGACATGGAGTGCACTGATGCACAGCCACAGCCAGAGTACTATGCTGCTCCTTTGACTCAGACCACCACATTGCCCTCTCAGGGTACAGATCCACAATCAGACCCTGATGAGACTATGTTGCCCCGCCACGAACGCTATACCACCGACCGACACAGTGACACAGACGAAGTTGCACACGAGCTCGAAGAGGAGGTAATAGATGACCCAGTTATTGACCCCGATTGGCAGCCATTGGGGGAACAGGGTGCAGGCGGCAGTAGTTCAGAAGCGGAGGTGGAGGAGGGGCCGCAGCAGGCATCAACATCGCAACAGGTTCCATCTGCCGGGCCCGTATCTGGCCCAAAACGCGTGTCAAAGCCAAAACCTGTTGGAGGACAGCGTGGCCATCCGGTTAAAGCTCAGTCTGCAATCCCTGAAAAGGGATCCGAGTCTAGGAAGAGTGCAGTCTGGCATTTTTTTAAACAACATCCAACTGATCAGCGCAAAGTCATCTGTCAAAAATGTTCAACTAGCTTAAGCAGAGGTCAGAATCTGAAAAGTCTAAATACTAGTTGCATGCATAGACACTTAACCACCATGCATTTTCAAGCCTGGACTAACTACCAAACGTCCCTTAAGGTTGTAGCACCCTCGGCCAATGAAGCTAGTCAGCAACGCAACATCCCTTCCGTCACTGTAAGGCCACCATTTTCCGCACCACCGGCAGTATCTGTGCAGGTTTCTTTGCCAGCCAAAAGCAGTCAGGGTCAGGGAATCACCAGTTTTGTAGGAGGAAATATTGCATCTAGGGCACCGGCGGAAACAATACCGTCTCCAACCGTCTCTCAGTCTGCCATGTACACCGGCACACCCGAAAGTTCCACGATCTCCAGCTCTCCAGTCCAGCTCACCCTACATGAGACTCTGGTTAGAAAAAGGAAGTACTTATCCTCGCATCCGCGTACACAGGGTTTTAACGCCCACATAGCTAGACTAATCTCGTTAGAGATGATGCCCTACCGGTTAGTTGAAAGCGAAGCTTTCAAAGCCCTGATGGAGTATGCTGAACCACGATACGAGCTACCCAGTCGACACTTTTTTTCCAGAAAAGCCATCCCAGCCCTGCACCAGCATGTTAAACAGCGCATCGTCCATGCACTCAGGCAATCTGTGAGTACAAAGGTGCACCTGACTACAGATGCATGGACCAGTAGGCATGGCCAGGGACGTTATGTGTCCATCACGGCACACTGGGTGAATGTGGTGGATGCAGGGTCCACAGGCGACATCAATTTAGGGACAGTTGTGCCTAGCCCACGGTCTAGGAAACAGTTGGCTGTAGGCGTTCGCACCCCCTCCTCCTCCTCCTCCTCGTCCTCCTGCAGAAGCTACAGCTCTTCCACAGAACGCAGTCTGCCAACCACTCCATCGGCAGATGACACTGTTGCACACCAGTTGTCCCATTATGGGCCAGCTACTGCCAAGCGTCAGCAGGCTGTATTGGCTATGAAGTGTTTGGGCGACAACAGACACACCGCGGAAGTTCTGTCCGAGTTCTTGCAACAAGAAACGCAGTCGTGGCTGGGCACAGTAGATCTTGAGGCAGGCAAGGTAGTGAGTGATAACGGAAGGAATTTCATGGCTGCCATCTCCCTTTCCCAACTGAAACACATTCCTTGCCTGGCTCACACCTTAAACCTGGTGGTGCAGTGCTTATTGAAAACTTATCCTGGGTTCTCCGACCTGCTCCTCAAAGTGCGTGCACTTTGCTCACATATCCGACGTTCGCCTGTACACGCCAGCCATATGCAGACCTATCAGCGGTCTTTGAACCTTCCCCAGCATCGCCTAATCATAGACGTTGCAACAAGGTGGAACTCAACACTGCACATGCTTCAGAGACTGTGCGAACAGAGGCGTGCTGTTATTTATTTGTGGGAGGATACACGGGCAGGCAGTAGGATGGCAGACATGGAGTTGTCAGGTGTGCAGTGGTCTAAGATACAAGACATGTGTCAAGTCCTTCAGTGTTTTGAGGAATGCACACGGCTGGTTAGTGCAGACAACGCCGTAATAAGCATGAGCATCCCCCTAATGCGTCTGCTGATGCAAAGTTTGACGCACATAAAGGAGCAGGCGTCTGCACCAGAGGAAGAGGAAAGCCTTGATGACAGTCAGCCATTGTCTGGTCAGGGCAGTGTACAGGACGAGGTAGCGGGCGAAGAGGAGGTGGAGGACGAGGAGGATGATGGGGATGAGTATATTTTTAATGCCGAACCTTTCCCGGGGGCACAGGAAATTGGTTGCGTGTCACGGCCGGGTTCTGGTTTTTTGAGGGACACAAGTGACGTAGATTTGCCTGCAACTGCCCCTCAACCAATCACAACCGGAGATTTGACAACTGGAACTTTGGCCCACATGGCGGATTATGCCTTACGTATCCTAAAAAGGGACACACGCATTACGAAAATGATGAACGATGACGATTACTGGTTGGCCTGCCTCCTTGATCCACGCTATAAAGGCAAATTGCAAAATATTATGCCACATGAGAACTTGGAACTAATATTAGCAACCAAACAATCAACTCTTGTTGACCGTTTGCTTCAGGCATTCCCAGCACACAGCGCACGTGATCGTTCTCACACGAGCTCCAGGGGGCAGCAGACTAGGAGTGTTAGGGGTGCACACATCAGAAGTGGCGTTGGACAGAGGGGTTTTCTGACCAGGTTGTGGAGTGATTTTGCTATGACCGCAGACAGGACAGGTACTGCTGCATCAATTGAAAGTGACAGGAGACAACATTTGTCCAGTATGGTTACTAACTATTTTTCATCCCTTATCGATGTACTCCCTCAACCGTCATTCCCATTTGATTACTGGGCCTCCAAATTAGACACCTGGCCAGAATTGGCAGAATATGCATTGCAGGAGCTTGCTTGCCCGGCAGCAAGTGTCCTATCAGAAAGAGTATTCAGTGCTGCAGGTTCAATATTAACCGAAAAAAGGACTCGTCTGGCTACCCAAAATGTTGACGATCTAACATTCATTAAAATGAACCACAACTGGATTTCGAAATCTTTTGCCCCACCTTGCCCGGCCGACACCTAGCTTTCCTATGAAAAGCTCTTGCCTGTGAATTACTTTTCTAATGTCTAATTTGCTGCAGCTGATTGTACAGCATACGACATGTTTACACCTCCCTAAATGGCCAAACTCCCCACACGGGGCCGTGGTATCGCGACTTGGCGCAAGCACCCGTGAGACTGCTGTTTGTCTGAAGAGGTGGGTGTGCTCGCTTTTGGTTGACGGCATTGCTACTGGGTCCCTCATAGTACAATGTAGTGTCTCTGGCGGTGGTGGTGCGCACCCAACGTCAGACACACCGTTGTAACATGAGGGGCCCTGGGGCGGTCCCGCCGGCCTCAAGAGAGTTCCCCCATACCACAGCTCAAAATGTGCTCTACCACGTGCAAAATTATGTCGCACAGCTCCACCAATCTTTAGTCTATTCGCTGACATCATTCAATGTCTGGCACTGACAATACAAATTTGTAGACATCTATGATGCAACTTAAAGTAGTCTGTGTCTGTGTCCTATATTGGCACCATTAAATAGTTACTGCCAAATTACTATGTCAGAAACTCAGTAGATGAGCCCACCCCTGTACCTAAGTATGCCACCTTTTTTTTTGTTTTGGTTGTTTTGCGAGACATTAACATCTATTTATATTTTGGGAGTACTGGGACAGACACTCCTTGCACTACTCCTCCACTCACCACCAAGCTGCCTGTGTATCCATGTAACCGCTGTAAAACTGCCATGAGCCTATTGTTTGTTATTTTAGGCCTTTGATAGCCTGTCTGCGGTCCCTACTTTAAATACTCCTCCACTCATCACCAGCTGCCTGCCCGTGTATCCATGTAACCGCTGTAAAACTGCCATGAGCCTATTGTTTGTTATTTTAGGCCTTTGAAGCCTGTCTGCGGTCCCTCCTTCCACTAGTCCTCCACTGGCCAGACCACTGCTGCCCGTGTACCCCTGGAACCAATTATAAAGTGCCTACAGCCAGCCCATTTTTTTATGTTAGGCCTTTGAAGCCTGTCTGCGGTCCCTCCTTCCACTAGTCCTCCACTGACCAGACCACTGCTGCCCGTGTACCCCTGGAACCAATTATAAAGTGCCTACAGCCAGCCCATTTTCTTATGTTAGGCCTTTGAAGCCTGTCTGCGGTCCCTACTTTAAATACTCCTCCACTCATCACCAGCTGCCTGCCCGTGTATCCATGTAACCGCTGTAAAACTGCCATGAGCCTATTGTTTGTTATTTTAGGCCTTTGAAGCCTGTCTGCGGTCCCTCCTTCCACTAGTCCTCCACTGGCCAGACCACTGCTGCCCGTGTACCCCTGGAACCAATTATAAAGTGCCTACAGCCAGCCCATTTTTTTATGTTAGGCCTTTGAAGCCTGTCTGCGGTCCCTCCTTCCACTAGTCCTCCACTGACCAGACCACTGCTGCCCGTGTACCCCTGGAACCAATTATAAAGTGCCTACAGCCAGCCCATTTTCTTATGTTAGGCCTTTGAAGCCTGTCTGCGGTCCCTACTTTAAATACTCCTCCACTCATCACCAGCTGCCTGCCCGTGTATCCATGTAACCGCTGTAAAACTGCCATGAGCCTATTGTTTGTTATTTTAGGCCTTTGAAGCCTGTCTGCGGTCCCTCCTTCCACTAGTCCTCCACTGGCCAGACCACTGCTGCCCGTGTACCCCTGGAACCAATTATAAAGTGCCTACAGCCAGCCCATTTTTTTATGTTAGGCCTTTGAAGCCTGTCTGCGGTCCCTCCTTCCACTAGTCCTCCACTGACCAGACCACTGCTGCCCGTGTACCCCTGGAACCAATTATAAAGTGCCTACAGCCAGCCCATTTTTCTATGTTAGGCCTTTGAAGCCTGTCTGCGGTCCCTCCTTCCACTAGTCCTCCACTGACCAGACCACTGCTGCCCGTGTACCCCTGGAACCAATTATAAAGTGCCTACAGCCAGCCCATTTTCTTATGTTAGGCCTTTGAAGCCTGTCTGCGGTCCCTACTTTAAATACTCCTCCACTCATCACCAGCTGCCTGCCCGTGTATCCATGTAACCGCTGTAAAACTGCCATGAGCCTATTGTTTGTTATTTTAGGCCTTTGAAGCCTGTCTGCGGTCCCTCCTTCCACTAGTCCTCCACTGGCCAGACCACTGCTGCCCGTGTACCCCTGGAACCAATTATAAAGTGCCTACAGCCAGCCCATTTTTTTATGTTAGGCCTTTGAAGCCTGTCTGCGGTCCCTCCTTCCACTAGTCCTCCACTGACCAGACCACTGCTGCCCGTGTACCCCTGGAACCAATTATAAAGTGCCTACAGCCAGCCCATTTTTTTATGTTAGGCCTTTGAAGCCTGTCTGCGGTCCCTCCTTCCACTAGTCCTCCACTGACCAGACCACTGCTGCCCGTGTACCCCTGGAACCAATTATAAAGTGCCTACAGCCAGCCCATTTTTTTATGTTAGGCCTTTGAAGCCTGTCTGCGGTCCCTACTTTAAATACTCCTCCACTCATCACCAGCTGCCTGCCCGTGTATCCATGTAACCGCTGTAAAACTGCCATGAGCCTATTGTTTGTTATTTTAGGCCTTTGAAGCCTGTCTGCGGTCCCTCCTTCCACTAGTCCTCCACTGGCCAGACCACTGCTGCCCGTGTACCCCTGGAACCAATTATAAAGTGCCTACAGCCAGCCCATTTTTTTATGTTAGGCCTTTGAAGCCTGTCTGCGGTCCCTCCTTCCACTAGTCCTCCACTGACCAGACCACTGCTGCCCGTGTACCCCTGGAACCAATTATAAAGTGCCTACAGCCAGCCCATTTTTTTATGTTAGGCCTTTGAAGCCTGTCTGCGGTCCCTCCTTCCACTAGTCCTCCACTGACCAGACCACTGCTGCCCGTGTACCCCTGGAACCAATTATAAAGTGCCTACAGCCAGCCCATTTTCTTATGTTAGGCCTTCAAAGCCTGTCTGCGGTCCCTACTTTAAATACTCCTCCACTCACCACCAAGCTGCCTGCCCGTGTATCCATGTAACCGATGTAAAACTGCCATGACTGCCTACTGTTTGTTATTTTAGGCCTTTGATAGCCTGTCTGCGGTCCTTACTTTAAATACTCCTCCACTCACCACCTAGCTGCCTGTGTATCCATGTAACCGCTGTAAAACTGCCATGAGCCTATTGTTTGTTATTTTAGGCCTTTGATAGCCTGTCTGCGGCCCCTACTTGCAATACTCCTCCACTGACCACAATGCTGCCTGGAGTGCCTGCCTGTGTATCCATGTAACCGATGTAAAACTGCCATGACTGCCTACTGTTTGTTATTTTAGGCCTTTGATAGCCTGTCTGCAGCCCCTACTTGCAATACTCCTCCACTGACCACAATGCTGCCGGGAGTGCCTGCCTGTGTATCCATGTAACCGATGTAAAACTGCCATGACTGCCTACTGTTTGTTATTTTAGGCCTTTGATAGCCTGTCTGCGGCCCCTACTTGCAATACTCCTCCACTGACCACAATGCTGCCTGGAGTGCCTGCCTGTGTATCCATGTAACCGATGTAAAACTGCCATGACTGCCTACTGTTTGTTATTTTAGGCCTTTGATAGCCTGTCTGCGGCCCCTACTTGCAATACTCCTCCACTGACCACAATGCTGCCTGCCTGTGTATCCATGTAACCGATGTAAAACTGCCATGACTGCCTACTGTTTGTTATTTTAGGCCTTTGATAGCCTGTCTGCAGCCCCTACTTGCAATACTCCTCCACTGACCACACCAATGCTGCCCGTGTACCCCTGGAACCTATTTAAAAGTTCATAGAGCCTAGTTATATATTTTATTTACTATTAATAAGGCCATGATGGACTACGCTGTACCACGCTACAAGCTAACCAGTCGACACTTCTTTTGCGAGAAAAGCCATCCCAACCCTCCACCAGCATGTAGAAGACCGCATTGTCCATGCACTCTGGCAATCTGTGAGTACAAAGGTGCACCTGACAACAGACGCATGGACCTGTAGGCATGGCCACGGAAGATTACGTGTCCATTACGGCGCAATGGGTTAATGTGTTGGATGCATGGTCCACAGGGGACAGCCTACTAAGTCTGTCTGCAGTCCCTAATTCAAATTGTCCTCCACTGTCTAAATCGGAGCTTCCACCTTCTGGCTTTCGGCCTATAGTATCAGAAATTAAACTGCATTTGGCCTTCAACTTTGGTTAGGGCCTACTAACGGCTTCTGCCCCTCCCTGGTGTTGCCCTCAACTAAATAAAGCTGAGCTTCAACCTTCTGCTCCAAATTACCATTTTAAAAAATGCAATAGGCTTTTCCGGCCTACTAAAGGTGTCTGTCTGTGTGCCCCTGCCTGGTGTTGTCCTCAACTGAATAAAGCTGAGCTTCAACCTTCCGGCTCTCATTAAGTGGTTTGTAAAAAACAAAATGGTGGTTTGGGCCTACTAACGGCTTCTGCCCCTCCCTGGTGTTGCCCTCAACTAAATAAAGCTGAGCTTCAACCTTCTGCTCCAAATTACCATTTTAAAAAATGCAATAGGCTTTTCCGGCCTACTAAAGGTGTCTGTCTGTGTGCCCCTGCCTGGTGTTGTCCTCAACTGAATAAAGCTGAGCTTCAACCTTCCGGCTCTCATTAAGTGGTTTGTAAAAAACAAAATGGTGGTTAGGGCCTACTAACGGCTTCTGCCCCTCCCTGGTGTTGCCCTCAACTAAATAAAGCTGAGCTTCAACCTTCTGCTCCAAATTACCATTTTAAAAAATGCAATAGGCTTTTCCGGCCTACTAAAGGTGTCTGTCTGTGTGCCCCTGCCTGGTGTTGTCCTCAACTGAATAAAGCTGAGCTTCAACCTTCCGGCTCTCATTAAGTGGTTTGTAAAAAACAAAATGGTGGTTAGGGCCTACTAACGGCTTCTGCCCCTCCCTGGTGTTGCCCTCAACTAAATAAAGCTGAGCTTCAACCTTCTGCTCCAAATTACCATTTTAAAAAATGCAATAGGCTTTTCCGGCCTACTAAAGGTGTCTGTCTGTGTGCCCCTGCCTGGTGTTGTCCTCAACTGAATAAAGCTGAGCTTCAACCTTCTGCTCCAAATTACCATTTTAAAAAATGCAATAGGCTTTTCCGGCCTACTAAAGGTGTCTGTCTGTGTGCCCCTGCCTGGTGTTGTCCTCAACTGAATAAAGCTGAGCTTCAACCTTCCGGCTCTCATTAAGTGGTTTGTAAAAAACAAAATGGTGGTTAGGGCCTACTAACGCCTTCTGCCCCTCCCTGGTGTTGCCCTCAACTAAATAAAGCTGAGCTTCAACCTTCTGCTCCAAATTACCATTTTAAAAAATGCAATAGGCTTTTCCGGCCTACTAAAGGTGTCTGTCTGTGTGCCCCTGCCTGGTGTTGTCCTCAACTGAATAAAGCTGAGCTTCAACCTTCCGGCTCTCATTAAGTGGTTTGTAAAAAACAAAATGGTGGTTAGGGCCTACTAACGGCTTCTGCCCCTCCCTGGTGTTGCCCTCAACTAAATAAAGCTGAGCTTCAACCTTCTGCTCCAAATTACCATTTTAAAAAATGCAATAGGCTTTTCCGGCCTACTAAAGGTGTCTGTCTGTGTGCCCCTGCCTGGTGTTGTCCTCAACTGAATAAAGCTGAGCTTCAACCTTCTGCTCCAAATTACCATTTTAAAAAATGCAATAGGCTTTTCTGGCCTACTAAAGGTGTCTGTCTGTGTGCCCCTGCCTGGTGTTGTCCTCAACTGAATAAAGCTGAGCTTCAACCTTCCGGCTCTCATTAAGTGGTTTGTAAAAAACAAAATGGTGGTTAGGGCCTACTAACGGCTTCTGCCCCTCCCTGGTGTTGCCCTCAACTAAATAAAGCTGAGCTTCAACCTTCTGCTCCAAATTACCATTTTAAAAAATGCAATAGGCTTTTCCGGCCTACTAAAGGTGTCTGTCTGTGTGCCCCTGCCTGGTGTTGTCCTCAACTGAATAAAGCTGAGCTTCAACCTTCTGCTCCAAATTACCATTTTAAAAAATGCAATAGGCTTTTCCGGCCTACTAAAGGTGTCTGTCTGTGTGCCCCTGCCTGGTGTTGTCCTCAACTGAATAAAGCTGAGCTTCAACCTTCCGGCTCTCATTAAGTGGTTTGTAAAAAACAAAATGGTGGTTAGGGCCTACTAACGGCTTCTGCCCCTCCCTGGTGTTGCCCTCAACTAAATAAAGCTGAGCTTCAACCTTCTGCTCCAAATTACCATTTTAAAAAATGCAATAGGCTTTTCCGGCCTACTAAAGGTGTCTGTCTGTGTGCCCCTGCCTGGTGTTGTCCTCAACTGAATAAAGCTGAGCTTCAACCTTCTGCTCCAAATTACCATTTTAAAAAATGCAATAGGCTTTTCCGGCCTACTAAAGGTGTCTGTCTGTGTGCCCCTGCCTGGTGTTGTCCTCAACTGAATAAAGCTGAGCTTCAACCTTCCGGCTCTCATTAAGTGGTTTGTAAAAAACAAAATGGTGGTTAGGGCCTACTAACGGCTTCTGCCCCTCCCTGGTGTTGCCCTCAACTAAATAAAGCTGAGCTTCAACCTTCTGCTCCAAATTACCATTTTAAAAAATGCAATAGGCTTTTCCGGCCTACTAAAGGTGTCTGTCTGTGTGCCCCTGCCTGGTGTTGTCCTCAACTGAATAAAGCTGAGCTTCAACCTTCTGCTCCAAATTACCATTTTAAAAAATGCAATAGGCTTTTCCGGCCTACTAAAGGTGTCTGTCTGTGTGCCCCTGCCTGGTGTTGTCCTCAACTGAATAAAGCTGAGCTTCAACCTTCCGGCTCTCATTAAGTGGTTTGTAAAAAACAAAATGGTGGTTAGGGCCTACTAACGGCTTCTGCCCCTCCCTGGTGTTGCCCTCAACTAAATAAAGCTGAGCTTCAACCTTCTGCTCCAAATTACCATTTTAAAAAATGCAATAGGCTTTTCCGGCCTACTAAAGGTGTCTGTCTGTGTGCCCCTGCCTGGTGTTGTCCTCAACTGAATAAAGCTGAGCTTCAACCTTCTGCTCCAAATTACCATTTTAAAAAATGCAATAGGCTTTTCCGGCCTACTAAAGGTGTCTGTCTGTGTGCCCCTGCCTGGTGTTGTCCTCAACTGAATAAAGCTGAGCTTCAACCTTCCGGCTCTCATTAAGTGGTTTGTAAAAAACAAAATGGTGGTTAGGGCCTACTAACGCCTTCTGCCCCTCCCTGGTGTTGCCCTCAACTAAATAAAGCTGAGCTTCAACCTTCTGCTCCAAATTACCATTTTAAAAAATGCAATAGGCTTTTCCGGCCTACTAAAGGTGTCTGTCTGTGTGCCCCTGCCTGGTGTTGTCCTCAACTGAATAAAGCTGAGCTTCAACCTTCCGGCTCTCATTAAGTGGTTTGTAAAAAACAAAATGGTGGTTAGGGCCTACTAACGGCTTCTGCCCCTCCCTGGTGTTGCCCTCAACTAAATAAAGCTGAGCTTCAACCTTCTGCTCCAAATTACCATTTTAAAAAATGCAATAGGCTTTTCCGGCCTACTAAAGGTGTCTGTCTGTGTGCCCCTGCCTGGTGTTGTCCTCAACTGAATAAAGCTGAGCTTCAACCTTCCGGCTCTCATTAAGTGGTTTGTAAAAAACAAAATGGTGGTTAGGGCCTACTAACGGCTTCTGCCCCTCCCTGGTGTTGCCCTCAACTAAATAAAGCTGAGCTTCAACCTTCTGCTCCAAATTACCATTTTAAAAAATGCAATAGGCTTTTCCGGCCTACTAAAGGTGTCTGTCTGTGTGCCCCTGCCTGGTGTTGTCCTCAACTGAATAAAGCTGAGCTTCAACCTTCTGCTCCAAATTACCATTTTAAAAAATGCAATAGGCTTTTCCGGCCTACTAAAGGTGTCTGTCTGTGTGCCCCTGCCTGGTGTTGTCCTCAACTGAATAAAGCTGAGCTTCAACCTTCCGGCTCTCATTAAGTGGTTTGTAAAAAACAAAATGGTGGTTAGGGCCTACTAACGGCTTCTGCCCCTCCCTGGTGTTGCCCTCAACTAAATAAAGCTGAGCTTCAACCTTCTGCTCCAAATTACCATTTTAAAAAATGCAATAGGCTTTTCCGGCCTACTAAAGGTGTCTGTCTGTGTGCCCCTGCCTGGTGTTGTCCTCAACTGAATAAAGCTGAGCTTCAACCTTCCGGCTCTCATTAAGTGGTTTGTAAAAAACAAAATGGTGGTTAGGGCCTACTAACGGCTTCTGCCCCTCCCTGGTGTTGCCCTCAACTAAATAAAGCTGAGCTTCAACCTTCTGCTCCAAATTACCATTTTAAAAAATGCAATAGGCTTTTCCGGCCTACTAAACGTGTCTGTCTGTGTGCCCCTGCCTGGTGTTGTCCTCAACTGAATAAAGCTGAGCTTCAACCTTCCGGCTCTCATTAAGTGGTTTGTAAAAAACAAAATGGTGGTTAGGGCCTACTAACGGCTTCTGCCCCTCCCTGGTGTTGCCCTCAACTAAATAAAGCTGAGCTTCAACCTTCTGCTCCAAATTACCATTTTAAAAAATGCAATAGGCTTTTCCGGCCTACTAAAGGTGTCTGTCTGTGTGCCCCTGCCTGGTGTTGTCCTCAACTGAATAAAGCTGAGCTTCAACCTTCTGCTCCAAATTACCATTTTAAAAAATGCAATAGGCTTTTCCGGCCTACTAAAGGTGTCTGTCTGTGTGCCCCTGCCTGGTGTTGTCCTCAACTGAATAAAGCTGAGCTTCAACCTTCCGGCTCTCATTAAGTGGTTTGTAAAAAACAAAATGGTGGTTAGGGCCTACTAACGGCTTCTGCCCCTCCCTGGTGTTGCCCTCAACTAAATAAAGCTGAGCTTCAACCTTCTGCTCCAAATTACCATTTTAAAAAATGCAATAGGCTTTTCCGGCCTACTAAAGGTGTCTGTCTGTGTGCCCCTGCCTGGTGTTGTCCTCAACTGAACAAAGCTGAGCTTCCACATTCTGGCTTTCGCCCTATACTATCAGATATTAAACTGCATTTGGCCTACTAGTGTGGTTAGGCCCTTGAAACAGTGTCTGCTGCTCTTGGGTTTGCTACTCCACTGAACAAAGCAATGCCGCCTGTTTAGTCCTGTTACCAATTTTGAACTGCATTTAGCCTACTTTATTCTTTGGCCCTATATCTGTTTCCTCCTCATCCTGCCCATTGCCCAGCCACTGCTAAATGAGTGCTGGTACATTGACCTAGACCACTACATTCCCCTTGTACTCTACACAGCCAGAATTTGACCCTGCTGAAAGTAAGGTTCCCCTTCCCGCATGTTATACCACCTTACACAGGGACAAAGAGGAAGGTGCAGATGAAAGTGCAGGTTCCTTCATCAGGTGGGGGGGCATACTCGTTGGCGACGTCACTGGCACAGGGCCCCTCAGAGTACGCAAAAGTGTCGCTGCTGGTGGGAGGCGCCCCCGCCATGCAAACACACCGCCGTACTTTGAGGGGCCCTGCGCCAGTGCCAATGCGAACGAGTGGGCCCCCCCCTGCTTGCTCAGGATCACAGCACTTGCAACGTTTAAATACTTACCTTTCCCTGCAACACCGCCGTGACGTAGTCCGCATTTCCTGGGCCCACGAAAAACTTGAGCCAGCCCTACTCCCCCCACAACTTTTGCCAAATGACCCCCAATTCCCTATGCCCAACTATTATTATACAGTTAATTAAGATTGGCAAGCTTCAGAAACAAGAATGGATGTTTTTGGCATTAAAATGGGCACTGTAGGTGTTTTCCTGGCCTCCACTCACTGCCGACTATGCTTCCCCATTGACTTGCATTGGGTTTCGTGTTTCGGTCGATCCCCGACTTTTAGCGATAATCGGCCGACTGCACTCGACTCGACTCTGGACAAAATCGGGTTTCCCAAAACCCTACTCGATCTTAAAAAAATGAAAGTCGCTCAACCCTACTTAAGACCTGACGTTAAATTCATCCATTGGTTGTATAAGTTATTCATTTAAAAGCTGAAACCCTCCAAAATGTGGTTTAGGTTAAGAAAATAAATTGTTATTCAAGCAGAAATATTGATCAGTTAATGGACACAGAATGGTCAGATTTTGGCAAGAAAAATTTTTTGTTGCCCACAGACAAATAATTAACTTAAAATACAAATATATGTTGCATAACATTGGTGAATGAAGTTGTGGTGCTCCTCTAGATTCTTTGGTTTTGTCTTCCAAGCTTCCTCTTTCATCCTACCCCAAACATGCTCAATGATGTTCATGTCTGGTGACTGGGCTGGCCAGTCCTTGAGCACCTTGATCTTTTTTGCCTGGAGGCACTTTGTCGTAGAGATGGATGTATGAGATGGAGCACCATCCTGCTGCAGAATGACCTCTTTTATGATTTGGAATATAAGACGTAGCTAATACTTCTTGATATTTTAGGCTATTGATATTGCCTTCCACCTTGCAAATGTTTCGCACACCCCTATACTGAATGTAACCCCAGACCATGATCTTTCCACCACCAAATTTAACTGTCTTCTGGGTGTATTTTGGATCCATACGGGCTCCAGTAGGTCTCCTGCAGTGTTTGTGGCAGCTGTGGTGTAATTCTACTGAAGAGAAATCCACCTTCTGCCACTTTTCCAGTGTCCATCTATTTAGCAGGCTGTGGGAGTTTGCAGATGCCACACGGTTTATTATTTGCCTTTTGTTTAGTGCTGGCTTCTGGGCACTGATTGGACCATGGAGGCCATTTTGAGACAGAATCCTAGAAACTGTTCTAGTTGACACAGGGACTTGAGGTGACCAGACCTGTTGGAGCTCTGCTGCTGTGGAAGAGGGGCTTGCTTTGGATTTTCTAACCAACAAACGTTCCTCCTGAGCAGTTGTCTTGCGGGGTCTTCCGGACCTGGGCTAGTCAAACACATCTCCAGTCTCTTCAAATCTTTTTTTTAATTCTTTGTACTTGACGCTGAGACACATTAAAGGTGCCCGCCACCTCTGCAGTGGATCTGGTCTTCAGCCTCTTGATAATCCAGGCTTTGGTCGCAGGGTGGATTTTTGGCATGTTGTCAGAGCTTAAGTTGCAGTTCAAGTGAAGGTCTGGGGAGCGGGGTTTCTTTTTATACACACACACTAAATAACTGATCATTTACTGAGCACAGGTGAGGATGTAAACTGGGATTGGGTGCATTATATGACCAGGCGACAAAACTTTTGTCTTGCTAAAATCTGACCATTCTGTGTCCATTAACTAATCAATATTTCTGCATTGATGTCAATTTATTTTCTTAACCTAAACCACATTTTGGAAGGTTTCAGCTTTCAAAAGAATAATTTATACAACCAATGGATGAATTTAACATCAGGTTATAAGCTTTTATTTACATAACATGGATAAGCGACATTACTTCTGTCAGGGAGTGTACACCTTTCACTACTTGTATACTACAATACTGATCATTAATTTTAAAAAAGCACAATACTAAGTGCCATTGTATACAGGAACTCTGTATTTACGGTCAGTGTAAAGATACTACAGTGATCACTGGTGACATTATACACAGGAGATCTGTATAAGGTGTCAGTGTACAGGTAATACAGTGATCACCACTGCCAGTGACATTATACACAGGAGCTTTGTATATAGTATACAGTGTATAGTGTCAGTGTACAGGTAATACACTGACTCACTAGTGACGTCTCTAGCTGAAGTCCTTCATCTTTGCTTTTCATTTTCATCCAGCACAGACTGCCGTCACTTCTTCTAGCCAGGACTCATCTCTGCATAAAATAACACAGTTACCTAGGCCTCCAGACCACATTCCCCACTTTTTCCCTTTCTTCTACACCATGTTCCAAATTATTATGCAAATTATATTTTTCTTAGATTTTCCTAAATGGTCGGTGCAAATGACAGTCAGTCTAATAAAAGTCATCACCCGTTAGATTATACATCAAATTTTATTGAAGAAACCTCCCAATGATAACAGTATAATCTCCAAAATGAATAAAAACTCAAAATGCACTGTTCCAAATTATTAGGCACGGTAGAATTTCTAAACATTTGATCTGTTTTAAAGAACTGAAAATGCTCATTTGTGGAATTTGCAGCATTAGGAGGTCACATTCACTGAACAAAAAAAAGCTATTTAACACCAAAACATCCTAACAGGCCAAGTCACATGTTACCATAGGAACTCTTCTTTGTTATCACCTTCACAGTTCTCGCCTCCATTGAACTTGTGAGTATTTGGAGAGTTTCTGCTTGTATTTCTTTGCATGAAGTCAGAATAGCCTCCCAGAGCTGCTGTTTTGATGTGAACTGCCTCCCACCCTCATATATCTTTTGCTTGATGATACTCCAAAGGTTCTGTATAGGGTTGAGGTCAGGGGAAGATGGTGGCAATACCATGAGTTTATCTCCTTTTATGCCCATAGCAGCCAATGACTCAGAGATATTCTTTGCAGCATAAGATGGTGCATTGACATGCATGAAGATGATTTTGCTCCTGAAGGCACAATTCTGATTTTTATACCATGGAAGAAAGTTGTCAGTCAGAAACTCTATATACTTTGCCGAGGTCATTTTCACACCTTCAGGAACCTTAAAGGGCCCTACAAGCTGTTTCCCCATGATTCTGGCCCAAAACATGACTCCTCCATCTCCTTGCTGACGTCGCAGCCTTGTTGAGACATGGTGGCCATCCACCAACCATCCACTACTCCATCCATCTGGACCACCCAGGGTTGCTCGACACTCATCAGCAAAAAAGACTGTTTGGAAATCAGTCTTCAAGTGTGTCTGGGCCCACTGCAACCGTTTCTGCTTGTGAACACTGTTTAGGGGTGGCCGAATAGTAGGCTTACGCACCACAGCAAGCCTTTGAAGGATCCTACACCTTGAGGTTCGAGGGACTCCAGAGGCACCAGCAGCTTCAAATAACTGTTTGCTGCTTTGTAATGGTATTTTGGCAGCTGCTCTCTTTATCCAATGAATTTGTCTGGCAGAAACCTTCCTCATTATGCCTTTATCTGCATGAACTCTGTCTGTGCTCTGTTTCAGTCACAAATCTCTTCACAGTATGATGATCACTCTTAAGTTTTCATGAAATATCTAATGTTTTCATACGTTGACCAAGGCATTGCACTATTTAAAGCTTTTCAGCAGCAGAGAGATCCTTTTTATTTCCCATATTGCTTGAAACCTGTGGTCTGCTTAATAATGTGGAACATAATTTTTAAGTAGTTTTCCTTTAATTAGAATCACCTGGAAAACTAATGATCACGTGTTTAAGATTGATTTTAGTGATCCATTGAGCCCTGAGACATAATACTGTTGTGAATTAGACTTTTTGGCTCCCTCTTGTGGTTACTAGTGATATGACTCTGGGATTGTCTTTCCTCAGTTTGGCACCCACCTGGGTCGTTAGTCCAGGGGTGTTGCTATTTAAACTTCCTGGATCCTTAGTCCAGTGCCTGGCATCGTTGTAATCAGATCCTTTCTGTTTGCTCCTGTCTGCTGGTCTTGGTTCGTGCAAAATTAAGCTAAGTCCTGCTTCTTTGTTTTTTGGTTATTTGCTTGCTCTTATTTTTGTCCAGCTTGTACTAAATGTGATTCCTGACTTTGCTGGAAGCTCTAGGGGGCTGGTGTTC
Organism: Ranitomeya variabilis; assembly: GCF_051348905.1. Taxonomy (NCBI): domain Eukaryota; kingdom Metazoa; phylum Chordata; class Amphibia; order Anura; family Dendrobatidae; genus Ranitomeya; species Ranitomeya variabilis. Next base: position 116,637,963 of record NC_135238.1, read on the forward strand.
TCCCCCCGGGCCATTAGACGGTTCGGGGGTTCTTGAATATCCAGCGTGGATATTTTGATAGGGTTTTTGCTGACCATATAAGTCATCTTACTATATTCTGCTATTAGCTAGTGGGCCTCTCTTTGCTAAATACCTAGCTCATTCTTACGTTTGTCTTTTCCTCTTACCTCACCGTTATTATTTGTTGGGGGCTTGTATCCAACTTTTGGGGTCTTTTCTCTGGAGGCAAGAAAGGTCTTTCTTTTCCCTTCTAGGGTTAGTTAGTTCTCCGGCTGGCGCGAGACGTCTAGAACTAACGTAGGCACGTTCCCTGGCTGCTGCTATTTGTGGTGCTAGGATTAGATATATGGTCAGCTCAGTTACCACTGCCCTATGAGCTGGTTTTTTGTGTTTGCAGACTTAGTAATTATTTCTGAGACCCTCTGCCATTGGGGTCATAACAGTATGCCAGGCCAACATTGAATGTTTAATGTATTGCAGAAGTGGGATAATAAGAAAGGAAATTCTGAGTTTTTTTTGTTTTTTTTCCTCTCTTCCTCCCCTTTACCTCTGAGTGGCTTGTGCTTGCTGCAGACATGAATGTCCAGACCTTGATTACAAGTGTAGACCAGCTTGCTGCTCGTGTGCAGGGCATACAAGATTTTGTTACCAGTAGTCCAATGTCTGAACCTAAAATACCTATTCCTGAACTGTTTTCTGGAGACCGATTTAAGTTTAGGAATTTCAGGAATAATTGTAAATTGTTTCTATCTCTGAGACCCCGTTCATCTGGAGATTCAGCTCAGCAAGTTAAAATTGTTATCTCTTTTTTACGGGGCGACCCTCAGGATTGGGCTTTCTCGCTATCGCCAGGAGATCCGGCATTGGCAAATATTGATGCGTTTTTTCTGGCGCTCGGATTGCTTTACGAGGAACCCAATCTTGAAGTTCAGGCAGAAAAAGCCTTGCTGGCTATTTCTCAGGGCCAGGATGAAGCTGAAGTGTATTGCCAAAAATTTCGGAAATGGTCCGTGCTTACTCAGTGGAATGAGTGTGCTCTGGCCGCAAATTTCAGAAATGGCCTTTCTGAAGCCATTAAGAATGTGATGGTGGGTTTCCCCATTCCTACAAGTCTGAATGATTCCATGGCGCTGGCTATTCAAATTGACCGGCGTTTGCGGGAGCGCAAAACCGCTAATCCTCTGGTGGTGTTGTCTGAACAAACACCTGATTTAATGCAATGTGATAGAATTCAGACTAGAAATGAGCGGAAAAATCATAGACGTCAGAATGGGTTGTGTTTTTACTGTGGTGATTCTACACATGTTATATCAGCATGCTCTAAACGCCTAACAAGGGTTGTTAGTCCTGTCGCCATTGGTAATTTGCAACCTAAATTTATTTTGTCTGTGACTTTAATTTTCTCATTGTCTTCCTACCCTGTTATGGCGTTTGTGGATTCAGGTGCTGCCCTGAGTCTTATGGATCTGTCATTTGCCAAGCGCTGTGGTTTTGTTCTTGAACCGTTGGTAAAGCCTATTCCTCTTAGAGGTATTGATGCTACGCCATTGGCGGAAAATAAACCGCAGTTTTGGACGCAGGTAACCATGTGCATGACTCCTGAACATCGGGAGGTGATTTGTTTTCTTGTTCTGCATAAAATGCATGATTTGGTCGTTTTGGGTCTGCCATGGTTACAGACCCACAATCCAGTCTTGGATTGGAAGGCAATGTCTGTGTCAAGTTGGGGCTGTCAGGGAATTCATGCTGATTCCCCGCCGGTGTCTATTGCTTCCTCTACTCCTTCGGAAGTTCCTGAGTATTTGTCTGATTATCAGGATGTATTCAGCGAGTCCAGGTCCAGTGCTCTGCCTCCTCATAGGGACTGTGACTGCGCCATAGATTTGATTCCAGGTAGTAAATTTCCTAAGGGAAGACTATTTAATCTGTCTGTACCTGAGCATGCCGCAATGCGTTCGTATATCAAGGAGTCTCTGGAGAAGGGGCATATCCGTCCATCCTCTTCCCCTCTTGGTGCGGGATTCTTTTTTGTGGCCAAGAAGGACGGATCCTTGAGACCTTGTATTGACTATCGGCTTCTGAATAAAATCACTGTTAAATTTCAGTATCCTTTGCCTCTGTTGTCGGACTTGTTTGCCCGGATTAAAGGTGCCAAGTGGTTCACCAAGATAGATCTTCGTGGTGCGTACAACCTTGTGCGCATTAAGCAAGGAGATGAATGGAAGACAGCATTTAATACGCCCGAAGGTCATTTTGAGTACTTGGTGATGCCTTTTGGGCTCTCTAATGCTCCCTCAGTGTTTCAGTCCTTTATGCATGATATTTTCCGGAAGTATCTGGATAAATTTATGATTGTTTATCTGGATGATATTCTGGTTTTCTCTGAAGATTGGGACTCACATGTGGAGCAGGTCAGGATGGTGTTTCAGGTTTTGCGTGAGAATGCTTTGTTTGTTAAGGGCTCAAAGTGTCTCTTTGGAGTACAGAAGGTTCCCTTTTTGGGGTTTATTTTTTCCCCTTCTGCTGTGGAGATGGACCCAGTCAAGGTCCGAGCTATTCATGATTGGACTCAACCCACGTCAGTTAAGAGTCTTCAGAAGTTCTTGGGTTTTGCTAACTTCTACCGTCATTTTATCGCTAATTTTTCTAGCGTTGTTAAACCTTTGACGGATATGACCAAGAAAGGTTCTGATGTTGCTAACTGGGCTCCTGCAGCCGTGGAGGCGTTCCAAGAGTTGAAGCGCCGGTTTACTTCGGCGCCTGTTTTGTGCCAGCCCGATGTCTCACTTCCCTTTCAGGTCGAAGTGGATGCTTCTGAGATTGGGGCAGGGGCCGTTTTGTCGCAGAGAGGCCCTGGTTGCTCGGTAATGAGACCATGTGCTTTCTTCTCTAGGAAGTTTTCGCCTGCTGAGCGGAATTATGATGTTGGCAATCGGGAGTTGCTGGCCATGAAGTGGGCATTTGAGGAGTGGCGTCATTGGCTCGAGGGTGCTAAGCATCGTGTGGTGGTCTTGACTGATCACAAAAATTTGATGTATCTCGAGTCTGCTAAACGCCTGAATCCTAGACAGGCCCGCTGGTCATTGTTTTTCTCCCGTTTTGACTTTGTGGTCTCGTATTTACCAGGTTCAAAGAATGTGAAGGCTGATGCTCTTTCAAGGAGCTTTGTGCCTGACTCTCCTGGAGTCGCAGAACCAGTTGGTATTCTTAAAGAGGGAGTTATCTTGTCGGCCATTTCTCCTGATTTGCGACGTGTGTTGCAGAGATTTCAGGCTGGTAGACCTGACTCTTGTCCAGACTGTTTGTTCCTGATAAGTGGACCAGCAGAGTCATTTCCGAGGTTCATTCCTCGGTGTTGGCAGGGCATCCGGGAATTTTTGGCACCAGAGATCTGGTGGCTAGGTCCTTTTGGTGGCCTTCCTTGTCACGGGATGTGCGGTCATTTGTGCAGTCCTGTGGGACTTGTGCTCGAGCTAAGCCTTGCTGTTCTCGTGCCAGCGGGTTGCTCTTGCCCTTGCCTGTCCCGAAGAGGCCTTGGACACACATTTCCATGGATTTCATTTCAGATCTCCCAGTGTCTCAGGGCATGTCTGTCATCTGGGTGGTATGTGATCGCTTTTCTAAAATGGTCCATTTGGTGCCTTTGCCTAAGCTGCCTTCCTCTTCTGATCTGGTCCCTGTGTTCTTTCAGAATGTGGTTCGTTTACACGGCATTCCTGAGAATATTGTGTCTGACAGAGGATCCCAGTTTGTTTCCAGGTTCTGGCGATCCTTTTGTGCTAGGATGGGCATTGATTTGTCGTTTTCATCTGCCTTTCATCCTCAGACTAATGGACAAACGGAGCGAACTAATCAGACTCTGGAGGCTTATTTGAGGTGTTTTGTTTCGGCAGATCAGGATGATTGGGTGACCTTCTTGCCGTTGGCTGAGTTTGCCCTTAATAATCGGGCTAGTTCCGCTACTTTGGTTTCGCCATTTTTCTGCAACTCTGGTTTCCATCCTCGTTTTTCCTCGGGACATGTGGAGCCTTCTGACTGTCCTGGGGTAGATTTTGTGGTGGATAGGTTGCAGCAGATCTGGAATCATGTGGTGGACAACTTAAGGTTGTCACAGGAGAAGGCTCAGCGTTTTGCCAACCGCCGCCGCGGTGTGGGTCCCCGACTTCGTGTTGGGGATTTGGTATGGCTGTCTTCTCGATTTGTTCCTATGAAGGTCTCCTCTCCTAAATTTAAGCCTCGCTTCATCGGTCCTTACAAGATATTGGAAATCCTTAATCCTGTGTCCTTTCGCTTGGATCTTCCGGTGTCGTTTGCCATTCACAACGTGTTCCATAGGTCTTTGTTGCGGCGGTACGTTGTACCTGTGGTTCCTTCTGTTGAGCCTCCGGCTCCGGTGTTGGTTGAGGGCGAGTTGGAGTACGTGGTGGAGAAGATCTTGGATTCTCGTCTCTCCAGACGGAGGCTTCAGTATCTGGTCAAGTGGAAGGGCTATGGTCAGGAGGATAATTCCTGGGTGGTTGCTTCTGATGTGCATGCGGCCGATTTAGTTCGTGCCTTTCACGCTGCTCATCCTGATCGCCCTGGTGGTCTTGGTGAGGGTTCGGTGACCCCTCCTTAAGGGGGGGTACTGTTGTGAATTAGACTTTTTGGCTCCCTCTTGTGGTTACTAGTGATATGACTCTGGGATTGTCTTTCCTCAGTTTGGCACCCACCTGGGTCGTTAGTCCAGGGGTGTTGCTATTTAAACTTCCTGGATCCTTAGTCCAGTGCCTGGCATCGTTGTAATCAGATCCTTTCTGTTTGCTCCTGTCTGCTGGTCTTGGTTCGTGCAAAATTAAGCTAAGTCCTGCTTCTTTGTTTTTTGGTTATTTGCTTGCTCTTATTTTTGTCCAGCTTGTACTAAATGTGATTCCTGACTTTGCTGGAAGCTCTAGGGGGCTGGTGTTCTCCCCCCGGGCCGTTAGACGGTTCGGGGGTTCTTGAATATCCAGCGTGGATATTTTGATAGGGTTTTTGCTGACCATATAAGTCATCTTACTATATTCTGCTATTAGCTAGTGGGCCTCTCTTTGCTAAATACCTAGCTCATTCTTACGTTTGTCTTTTCCTCTTACCTCACCGTTATTATTTGTTGGGGGCTTGTATCCAACTTTTGGGGTCTTTTCTCTGGAGGCAAGAGAGGTCTTTCTTTTCCCTTCTAGGGTTAGTTAGTTCTCCGGCTGGCGCGAGACGTCTAGAACCAACGTAGGCACGTTCCCCGGCTGCTGCTATTTGTGGTGCTAGGATTAGATATATGGTCAGCTCAGTTACCACTGCCCTATGAGCTGTTTTTTTGTGTTTGCAGACTTAGTAATTATTTCTGAGACCCTCTGCCATTGGGGTCATAACATAATACCATCCACGAGTTTATTTGAAAAACAAAACAATTAAATCTTCATGACACTTAAATCCAATTTGCATAATAATTTGGAACATGATGTACACTAGACATCTGAATACAGAGGTGCACCCACAAACAATATATAATTGGTTATTATGCAACCTCATAGATTGTAAGCTTGCGAGCAGGGCCCTCATTCCTTTTGGTATCTGTTGATCTATGTGTTTATTGTTATGCTTAATGTCCATTGTCTGTACAAGTCCCCTCTAAAATGTAAAGTGTTGGCACTATAGAAATAAAATTATTATAATTATTATTATTAACTGACCATTCCAAATATAAATTATAATCCACCACTGTGCACCCACTAACTATAAATAGCCACTTTCCCTATTTAATATATAAATTAGCACCTGTACTCTTTCCCCCAATTCATTACCAGTCACTTCATCCTCAACGCCCCCCACTATGTACCTACCATTCTAACCCTAACTCCGATTCATTATAGTTACATGCCCCTCCCACCCCAATTCATTGTCATGTCTTTCTCTCTCACCCTCTATTCATTATCAACTGCTCTACCCCACATTCAATACATCATTTACTCCCCCACCCTTAAAATTAATTATTTGTTCTTCCCCTAGATCATCATTTGCTCTCCCCACCCCCTCTTCAATTGATCATTTGCTCTCCCCACCCCCACCTTCAATTAAATTGCTGTCCCCTGTCCCTCACACTGAATTTATCATTTTGCAGTCCCCCCACTTTAATTTGAAGTCCCCTTACTTTATTCATTGCAGTCCCCTATCACCCCCTCACTTCATCTGCAGTGCCCCTTCATCATTTGCAGCCCCCTATCCCCCTTCCATTTCATCATGAGCAGTCCCACATCAGACACACTTCATCATGTGCAGTCCTGCAGTCCCGTTCTCCCACTTCATCATGTGCAGTCCCCTTACCCCCCACTTCATCATGTGCAGTCACCCTTACCCCCCACTTCATGTGCAGTCCATCTTACACTCCACTTTATCATGTGCAGTCCCCATTACCCCCCACTTCATGTGCAGATCACCTTACCCCCCACTTCATCGTGTGCAGTCCCCTTTAACCCCCACTTCATCATGTGCAGTCCCCCTTACCCCCCACTTCATCATGTGCAGTCCCCCTTACCCCCCACTTCATGTGCAGCCCCACTCCCCCTTCATCATGCACAATCCCCCTTACCCCCACATCATCATGTGCAGCCCCATTCCATCATACAACCCCACTCTCCCCACTTCATCATGTGCAGTCTCCTTTATCCACTAAACTATCATGTGCAGCCCCACTCCATCATGTACAGCCCCACTCAACCTTCATCATGTGCAGCCCCACTTACCCCCTTACTCCATCATGTGCAGTCTCCTTTAACCCCCAAATTCCACAAATTCCATCATGTGCAGTCTCCTTACACCTCCCACTTCATCACTTGCAGTTACCCACCATTAAATTTATTTTATAAAGAAAACAAAAAAGTTCTTCATACTTACCTCACCAGTCGCTCCCCTGCAGTGCCTCTCTGCTTCAAGCATCCGGGTCATGTCTGCACGTGCGTGAGGATGCCATCGCGCATGCCCAACACCTAACCTGGAAGTATAGAGAACATGAAGGGAGCAGTAGCTGTGCAGCCGTCAAGGTGACAGCCAAGCATAGCTCCTGGCCCCAGCGCAGACGTATGCGCTGACTGTGATGCGGCTGTGTCTGCTGCCAGCCGCGTCACAGTACAGCAGACATGGCTGTGCACAATTCGCTGTGTGGCTGTAGCCACCACCAGGCAGCCGGCCCTGAACAGCAGCCGGGGGAGCGGCCCGGGGGGCATTTGCCTCTTTGCCACCTGGGCCAGTCAGCCCCTGATCCAATGGCAACTAAAAAAACTGAAAAAATATATAATTTGGATCCTAAATTGTTAGGAGTAGAGATGAGCAAAACTTTCAATGTTCGGTTTGGCTATGTTTGCCGAACTTCTCGATATTCAGCGAACATGTTTGCCAAACACCATTAAATTCGGCGAAAACCAAACGTATAGACAACAAATTCCGGCGAGCACAAAAGCTGCCTAAACAACTCAAACTAGGAGCAGACACCAGGAAAATTGTCATCACTTGACCCTTCAATTGCGTTATAAATAATAAAAAAATATATTTGGGTTGGGTTGTATTTTTGATAACCTGCCAGGCAAAACTGTCTGCAGGTAATTCTATTATGCATTTTTCAAGCCGCAACCGCAGCATGTGGCTAAGGCTATACCAGTAGTTGAGTTCACAAGGATTGTTAGAAATTGTTCAGACCCCACAGTGGTTGAAAATGAAATAATGTCAACCTCAAATAGATTAAAAGAACGGGTTATCTCCAATGGGTATTGGACAGGGGTAAGAAAATAATTTCTGGCAAAAAATGAACGGATCTATTGCGTCCTAAAACAAAAGTAAGAAATTATTTTTTGAAAAATAAACCTGTCATTTCGCTGCAATATAGTGCACAATTTCCAGAAATAAAAAAATCGTTTAATAAACATCTACCAATACTTTTTGAAGATGAGACATTAGCACACATTTTGAAAAAAGACTGCAATGTTGTAGCAAAAAAGACACCTTCATTAGGTAATCCACTTTCTCCAACTTTTTTTCTGATCCACAACCAAAAAAAAGCCCTTGGCTGCAGCGAAAATGACACTTTAAATGTGGTTCACTGAGATGTCGCATGTGCTCATTCACATTATGCAGTTCTGTTTTCTATGATTCTGACTATTCAAATGAGTATAAAATTAAACAGTATATTAATTGTGACTCAGAGAACGTGGTATCCAAAATGAATTGCACCATATGTTACATAGTAACATAGTTATTAAGGTTGAAGGAAGACTTTAAGTCCATCTAGTTCAACCCATAGCCTAACCTAACATGCCCTAACATGTTGATCCAGAGGAAGGCAAAAAAAAACCATGTGGCAAAGAGTAAGCTCCACATTGGGGAAAAAAATTCCTTCCCGACTCCATGTACGGCAGTCAGACTAGTTTCCTGGATCAACACCCTATCAAGGAATCTAGTGTATATACCCTGTAACATTATACTTTTCAAGAAAGGCATCCAGTCCCCTCTTAAATTTAAGTAATGAATCACTCATTACAACATCATACGGCAGAGAGTTCCATAGTCTCACTGCTCTTACAGTAAATAATCCGCATCTGTTATTATGCTTAAACCTTCTTTCCTCCAGACGTAGAGGATGCCCCCTTGTCCCTGTCACTGGTCTATGATTAAAAAAATCATCAGAAAGGTCTTTGTACTGTCCCCTCATATATTTATACATTAACATAAGATCACCCCTTAGCCTTCGTTTTTCCAAACTAAATAGCCCCAAGTGTAATAACCTATCTTGGTATTGCAGACCCCCCAGTCCTCTAATAACCTTGGTCGCTCTAGTTGATTTATATATTTCTTATACACCGGAGACCCGAACTGTACACAGTGTGTTCGAACTAGTGACTTAGTGACTTGTTTAGAGGTAAAATTATGTTCCCCTCATGAGCATCTATGCCTCTTTTAATGCATCCCGTTATTTTATTTGCCTTTGTAGCAGCTGCCTGACACTGGCCACTAAATGTGAGTTTGTCATCCACCCATACACCCAGGTCTTTTTCATTGACGGTTATGCCCAGAGTTTTAGAATTAAGCACATAGTTATACATCGTATTACTTCTACCCAAGTGCATGACCTTGCATTTATCCCCATTAAAGCTCATTTGCCATTTATCAGCCCAAGCTTCTAGTTTACGTAAATCATCCTGTAATATAAAATTGTTTTCCTCTGTATTGATTACCCTGCAAAGTTTAGTGTCATCTGCAAATATTGAAATTCTGCTCTGTATGCCCCCTACAAGGTCATTAATAAATATATTAAAAAGAAGAGGGCCCAATACTGATCCCTGTGGTACCACACTGCTAACCGTGACCCAGTCTGAGTGTGCTCCATTAATAACCACCCTTTGTTTCCTATCCCTGAGCCAGCTCTTAACCCACTTACACATATTTTCCCATATTCCCATTTTATGTATCAACCTTTTGTGTGGCACGATATCAAAAGCTTTTGAAAAGTCCATATACACTATGTCCACTGCGTTCCCTTGGTCCAGTATGGAATTTACTTCTTCATAGAAATTGATCAGATTAGTCTGACAGGAACGGTCCCTAGTAAACACATGCAGATATTGGGTCATGAGGTTATTCCTCTTCAGATACTCCAGTCTAGCATCCCTTAGAATACCCTCCAGGATTTTACCCACAGTAGAGGTTAAGCTTAGGCTACTTTCACACTTCCGTCTTTATAAAGACATTGCAATGTGTCATTCTGTGCAAGAAACGAATCCTGCAAAATTGCCCGCAGGATGCGTTTTTTGCACATAGACCTGTATTACCGACGCATCGTGACATATGGACACACGTTCTATACGTTACGCACTGGATGCGTCGGTAATTGGCGGACCGTTGTCACAAAAAAAGTTCAATGTAACGGTTTTTTTCGTGCGACGGGTCTGCCATTTTCGACCGCGCGTGCGCGGCCGAAACTCCGCCCCCTCCTCCCCACTCATCACAATAGGCAGCGGATGCGTCATAAAACTGCATCCGCTGCCCACGTTGTGCACAACGTCCATCGGTAGGTCGGGCCGAGGGTTTGCGACGGCCCCTTACCGACGGATGTGTGAAAGAGGCCTTACTGGCCTATAATTTCCGAGTTCAGTTTTTGTCCCCTTTTTGAATATTGGCACCACATTTGCTATACGCCAGTCCTGTGGTACAGACCCTGTTATTATAGAGTCTTTGAAAATTACAAATAATGGTCTGTCAATGACTGTACTTAATTCCTGCAGTACTCGTGATAAATTCTACATAAGATGCACAACACAGAAATTAAAAACTGAGCACGGTAGCTCAGTGGTTAGCACTGCAGCCTTGCAGCGCTGGAATCCAGGGTTCAAATCCCACCTTGGACAACATCTGCAAAGAGTTTGTATATTCTCCCCATGTTTGCGTGGGTTTCCTCCCACATTCCAAAGACATACTGATAGGGAATTTAGATTGTGAGCCCTATCAGGGACGGCAATGATAATGTGTGCAAACTGTAATGCGCTGCGGAATATGTTAGCGCTATATAAAGATTATTATTATACTCAATGCAAAGAGCACCAGAAGAAACGTTTCTGCTATTGCAAAGCATTTTATTGTTGAGCACAATCGTGACATGTCTTCCTTACAAGTTTTGGGTATAGAAAAAGAGGCGGAGATATTAAACACAAATTATTAACAAAAGAAGCGTATTGGATATTTAACCACAATTCAAGAAGCCCTAAAGGTTTTAATTTAAAGAGAGAAACCATGTATCACTATTGACTGTTTTCACACATCTGTTGCTTAAGGAATGTAATCATTGATGTAATTGTGTCATGTGTTTCACAGGGATGTCGCATATGCTCGTTCACACTATGCAGTTTTGTTTCCTATGATTTTGTCCATTCAAATGATGCACCACACATAAATTAAAAACTTTTTTTTAGTTTGATAAACATTACAATGATATACTCAATGCAAATAATATCAGTAGAAATGCTTCTGCTATTGCATAGCATTTTATTGCTGAGCAAAATTGTGACATGTCTTTTTTGCAAGGTTTAGTTATAGGAATACTATTTCCACATACAAGAGGCGGAGATATTAAATGTAAACTATTAACAAAAGAAGCGTATTCGATATTTAACCTCGATTCAAGAAGCAATAAAGGTTTTAATCTAAAGAGAGAAACCATGTATCACTGTTGACTGTTCTCATGCACCTGTTGCTTAAGGAATGTATTCATTGATGTAATTGTATATAAGTTCAAAAATGCGATGATCAAAAGGCCATATTATGTCTAAAAGTTATAAATTTTATTCATAGATAAAAAATAACAAGCATATAACCATGGTGCAACAAGAGTGACTGAAACACATCCACTACACACTATCACCCATACAGGTGCACAGTACAGGATTTATATGGCAATAGAGTAAAGAATATATGTCCAAATTTATCACCAGAGTATATCCGGGGGTGGATACAACCAATAAACAGAGTACATACATATCACTATAATAGCACGTGGTGCTATGGGTAGTGGCGGTACCTTCACCGCACCTTTCATAGGTATTTACCGGGCAAATTGCAATATGTTATGGGGTTCTCCAGGTAACTGGGTACCGAGTGTGTGGGGTATAATGCGGTATGTCCAGTGTTTATCCGGGGTGATAGCGTTATTATAGTGATATGTATGTACTCTGTTTATTGGTTGTATCCACCCCCGGATATACTCTGGTGACAAATTTGGACATATATTCTTTACTCTATTGCCATATAAATCCTGTACTGTCACTTAATGTCACTTAATAGCAAGGTGGCATTAACCCTTCATTACCCCATATCCCACCGCTACACGGGAGTGGGAAGAGAGTGGCCAAGTGCCAGAATAGGCGCATCTTCCAGAATAACCATGGACCCTCTCCTGGCTATTAATATCTGCCGTCAGTCACTGGCTTTACCATTCTGGCGGAGAAAATTGCGCGGGAGCCCACGCCAATTTTTCCGCCATTTAACCCTTTATTTTAGCAGCTACAGCGCCCACATTTTGCACATACACACTACTAACATTAGTAGTGTGGAATATGCAAAAAAAAGGGGATATGAGATGGTTTACTGTATGTAAACCATGTCTCATATCATGTCGGGTTTGGGATGGAGAAATGAAAAGCCGGCAATTGAATTACCGACTTTTCACTAACACCGCTGCGTATTTCTCGCATGTCACACTGCTGGTCCGTGTGGAATCCGTATTTTTCTCGCCCCCATAGACTTTCATTGGCGTATTATTTGCGCAATACGTTGACAAACGCAGCATGCTGCGATTTTGTACGGCCGTAGAAAGCCGTATAATACTGAACCGTAATATATGGCTGATAGGAGCAGCACCATTGAGAATAATTGTGCCGTTTGTTTGGCGAGTTTTACGGACGTATTTTCTGCGCTCTTACGTCCGTAAAACTCGCTATTGTGATGCCAGCCTTAGTGGGTAAGTGTCCGTCAGGGTGGACACACTTCCGTGTGTCCTGGCAGGACACTGCAAAGTGGCCTGTGTGCTGGACGGTCCCAGGTGGGGACAGATGTCCTGGAAGCACACAGTGACCATTCCAGTCTGGAGAGCCTGCATGCTGGACATAGCACGGACGGTTGGTGTTGGAGGCTCCGGCGAGTGGAGTTGTCCTGGATGCACCTGGAGACCGTAGACCTGGGAGGTCTGTGTTGAGGACCTGGGACTGACCTGAAGTCAGTGTGAGTGAGAAACGTCTGATGGATACCTCTGTGGAGAAGAGGGATCTGGGAAAGCTGTGCGGCACCAACAGGTAACGGGAAGGAACCGTGTGACACTGACCGGGGTCAGAGTGAGAGACATTGTGTATGGGCACCTTGGAGGCCAAGGGGTGTCCAGGAACCCGTAAAGGTTGCCAACGGGTAACGGTCTGAAAACCGTGTATAATGCTGACCGGGGTAAGAGACGAACTGTGGTAAAGATGAATATATGCAGACTGTGTTCAAACTGTTACCAAGTTCCTGTGGATGTGGTTTACATTATGTGAAATAAACCGAAAAGACTATTTTTGATAGAAAACCGTGCCCGATTGCTTTGATTCTGCTGCCAAGCGAGTGTTCCCCAAGACACGTAGTAGGCGCTATGCTACAATATATATATATATATATATATATATATATATATATATATATATATATATATATATATATATATATATATATATATATTTGTCTAAGGGGTACTTCCGTCATCCTGTCGGCAACTTCCATCACGGATATTTATTCGCTGATTGGTCTCACCAGCTGCCTGTCATGGCTGCCGCGACCAATCAGCGACGGCCACAGTCCGATTAGTCCCTTTCTACTCCCCTGCTGTCAGTGCCTGCCCCATACTCCCTGCAGTCACGGCTCACACAGGGTTAATGCCAGCGGTAACAGATCGCGTTATGCCGCAGGTAACTCACTCCGTTACCGCCGCTATCAACCCTGTGTGACTAAGTTTTTACTATTGAGGCTGCCTATGCAGTCTCAATAGTAAAAACATCTAATGTTAAAAATAATAAATAAAAAAAAAAACATATCATTATATACTAACCTTCCGCCGCCTTTCCGACGCTCCGGTGACCGGTCCATGCAAGCGGCAGGTTCCGGTGCTAAGGTTAGTGTCTGACAAGGACCTGCCATGACGTCACGGTCATGTGACCGCGACATCATCACAGGCCCTGCACGAGAAGGACCTGCCATGACGTCACAATCATGTGACCGCAACGTCATCGCAGGCCCTGCACGAGAAGGACCTGCCATGACGTCACAATCATGTGACCGCAACGTCATCGCAGGCCCTGCACGAGAAGGACCTGCCGTGACGTCACGGTCATGTGACCACGAAGTCATCACACCCTCGGACCGGAAGCTGCCGACTGAACCGAACACAGGCGACAGAACTACAAGGGGCCCCTCGGAAGGTGAGTATATGTTTATTTTTTTATTTTTTAACCTGTGACATACGTGGCTGGGCAATATACTACGTGGCTGGGCAATATACTATGTGGCTCTGTGCTATAGACTACGTGGCTCTGTGCTGTATACTACGTCACTGGGCAATATACTACGTGGCGCTGTGCTGTATCCTACGTCACTGGGCAATATACTACGTGGCTCTGTGCTGTATACTACGTCACTGGGTAATATACTACATGGCTCTGTGCTGTATACTACGTCGCTGTGCAATATACTACATCACTGGGCAATATACTACGTCACTGGGCAATATACTACGTCACTGGGCAATATGCTACGTGGCTGAGCAATATACTACGTTGCTGTGCAATATACTAAGTGACTGGGCAATATACTACGTCACTGGGCAATATACTACGTCACTGGGCAATATACTACGTGACTCTGTGCTGTATACTACGTAACTGGGCAATATACTACGTAACTGGGCAATATATTACGTCACTGGGCAATATACTACGTAACTGGGCAATATACTACGTGGCTGTGCAATATACTACGTAACTGGGCAATATACTATGACACTGGGCAATATGCTACGTCACTGGGCAATATGCTACGTCACTGGGCAATATGCTACGTCACTGGGCAATATGCTACATGGCTGAGCAATATACTACGTCACTGTGCAATATACTACGTGACTGGGCAATATACTACGTAACTGGGCAATATACTACGTCACTTTGCAATATAATACTTAACTGGCCAATATACTACGTGACTCTGTGCTGTATACTATGTAACTGGGCAATATACTACGTCACTGGGCAATATACTACGTCACTGGGCAATATGCTACGTGGCTGAGCAATATACTACGTTGCTGTGCAATATACTAAGTGACTGGGCAATATACTACGTCACTGGGCAATATACTACGTCACTGGGCAATATACTACGTCACTGGGCAATATACTACGTGACTCTGTGCTGTATACTACGTAACTGGGCAATATACTACGTCACTGGGCAATATACTACGTAACTGGGCAATATATTACGTCACTGGGCAATATACTACGTAACTGGACAATATACTACGTGGCTGTGCAATATACTACGTAACTGGGCAATATACTACATCACTGGGCAATATACTATGACACTGGGCAATAAACTATGTCACTGGGCAATATGCTACGTCACTGGGCAATATGCTACGTGGCTGAGCAATATACTACGTCACTTTGCAATATAATACTTAACTGGCCAATATACTACGTGACTGTGCTGTATACTATGTAACTGGGCAATATACTATGTCACTGGGCAATATACTATGTCACTGGGCAATATACTACGTAACTGGGCAATATATTACATCACTGGGCAATATACTACGTAACTGGGCAATATACTACGTGGCTGTGCAATATACTACATCACTGGGCAATATACTACGTAACTGGGCAATATACTATGTCACTGGGCAATATACTACGTGGACATGCATATTCTAGAATACCCGATGCGTTAGAATCGGGCCACCATCTAGTGTATATGTATATATATATATATATATATATATATATATATATATATATATATATATATATATATATTAGTGTATAGAATAGTGATTACAGTATGTAATATATAATAATAGTGTGTATAAATTGAATATAAAAGTGTCTCTGTACTATATACAGCTCTGGCAAAAATTAGGAGACCACTGCAAAATGTAAAATGTAAATTGTTCTTTTATTCTATAAACTTCTGACAACATGTCCCCGAATTTCCAAGCAATAAATTTTGTATTTTTTTTTCTGACAAAAAAAAAAAATGGTCAAAATTAGAAAAAAAAACAAAACAGTGCTATCAGACCTCAAAGAAAACAAGTTCATAATCATTTAGGAACAACAATACTAATGTTTTAACTCAGGAAGAGTTCAGAAATCAATATTTTGTGGAATAACCATGATTTTTAATCACAGCTTACATGCGTCTTGTCATGCTTTCCACCAGGCTTTCACACTGCTTCTGGCGCAAATATGTAAGCAGTTCTTCTTTGTTTGATGGCTGGTGACTAGTGATGAGCGAATATACTCGTTACTCGAGATTTCTCGAGCATGCTTGGGGGTCCTCCGAGTATTTTTTAGTGCTCGGAGTTTTAGTTTTTCTTGCCGCAGCTGAATGACTTACACCTGTTAGCCAACTTAAGTACATGAAGGGATTCCCTAGCAACCAGGCAACCCCCACATGTACTTATGCTGGCTTGATTTTTAATCCTTCTCTCCTGCGAGCGCTGCAAGCAGAAGAGATAAATGCCGCCTTCAGCACCACACGCAGGGGGGACAGTGCTTACTGTAGCGCTGTCTCTCCTGCACGGTCCGTTTGGTCCTCAGGCGGCACACGGCTGCCGCTCGTGTGCCACACTGATGTGCCACATGGACACACGGACACGGATAACTCCGGTACCGTTTTCTCCGGTACCGGAATTATCTGGACGTGTGAGACTGGCCTAAGGAACATTCAGGTGGTGACCACGGAGAGTGTGAAAACAGCAGCGTCATAACAGTATGCTAGAAATCTCTATGGCGTGGCAAGTCCCATTCATGTGCCTTTTAATTAATCAGGCGCTTGTGACCCCACCACGCCCCTCATCAAGACAGGCATGAATAAGGAGAAATTTGATGGATCGGAGCAATAGTGTATATGCAAGTGTGTAGGCAGTATACAGTGTTATTCTTTGCATTTACCTGGTACGGATTAACATGAGTTCAGGACACTGTGTGCCAAGGTGGCGGCTCAGGACCCCTTGAGAGTAAGGCCTCTTTCACACTTCCATCTTTCTTTCTCTGTCATAATGCGCCGTTTTGTGAAAAAAAACGGATCAAGCTAATGTTTCCGCTGGATCCGTTTTTTTCTCATAGACTTGTATTAGTGACAGATTGTGACGGATGGCCTTCCGTTTTATCAGTCGTGCACTGCATCCATCGTAAAATTGCTGTCCGTCGGACTGAGACAACGCACAGAGGAATGTTTTTTCTGTACGTCAGAAAATCACTCAGCGACGGATCCTGCGCTGTCTGTGGTTGGCTATAATGGAAGCCTATAGACGCAGGATCCATTGCTGACGGTCAAAAGCAGGAATCCAACGACGGATGCTGTCTTTTGAAACTTAGCATGCATGGAAGAATTTCCCGTCAAGGAAATTCTCTCTCGCACTCTCTCTCTCTTTTTACTATTGATGCTGCCTATGCAGGTCATTGCTCGCAAGGCATTACTCGGAACGGGAGATGCCGGCAGCATCACGAGCATCGGGAAGGCTGCGGGGCACGCCGGAAGGTAAGAATATCACAATTTTTTTTTAAATTATTATTTTTAACCTGGGTTGTGTTGTGCATGTGTTTTTGCAGCGGAAAAACGCGGTGAAGACGCATACACATCTTGTGCATATAGCCTCGATGGATCCGTCAAAAAAATGGACCCAGTGCACCCGTTTTTTACACACTGCACAGGATCCGTCTTTTCAACATTTTGACGGATTGTGACTGATTGTAAAAAAACGGAAGTGTGAAAGAGGCCTTAGTAACCAGGGGCTCTGTACATTGCATGTAGATCAGCATGTAGAAGGGTTGGTACTGTCAGCACATAGGTGACCTATACACTAATGCTTAGCTAATCATATATGTACAGTATATTCAGCATTGATCACCCTCTCCGAGCCGGTCAGCTTTATTTTGATTAAGGAACTTTGTCTTTAATGTGCCTTGTATCATGAATGAGTGTGCAGAGTATAGTGAAATACATATCCTATATAATCAGTTTTCTTGTGTTTGCTTAAGGAATGAACATGGAATATGAGCAGCCTATGGTGGAGTTAACATATTTCTCACATAATTTACATTGGTCAATAATTGCTTTGATTTCTAGGAAATTAGTAGTTTTCAGCAGTAACTGGCAATTAAAAGTTCTTCTACAGCGCTTGCCCACACTGACAACAGGTGCAGGAAAATGCCTCTGTGCTCAGGATGGAACAGCAAGGCAACCGACTAATGTAAGCAAGTATTAGAACTCAGGTATCATATCAGTCTGATGGCTAATTCCTTCTGTATCTGTCCTGTCCAGTGTACAGGAGGACGTCAACACATCCGATCTAAGAAGCTCTTACCTTTAATAGGGTGACACAGAACCGATCCACATCTGGAGGTATTGTGCATGTGTCCTATATTAGAATATGCTTGCCCAATCGTGTCGTAATCTACTAACAAGCACGACATCATAACGATCATTGACCAGTCTAAATAATACACAGCAAGTATATGTCACTATAAACTGAACAAATTGCATATTCGCTCCCTACCTACCAAGCACAGGATATTCAATATCCATCAGGGATTAGTGTTTCTTCAAGACCTTTTATAAAACTCACTTGCGAGGAGGTCCAGTCAGATGGATGTCGCTGTCTTGGTCCGGTGAGTCCTTTCTTCCGTCTTCTGTACTTGTATGTGGTGACTAGTGTTGAGCGATACCTTCCGATATCGGGAAATATCGGGATCGGATTGGATCGGCCGATATCCAAAAAATATCGGGTATCGCCGATTCCAATACCGGAAACTAATGCAAGTCAATGGGACACAAATATTGGAATTAAAATAAACCCTTTCTTTCCTTGTAGTTTAATTCTACATGAAGGAAAACAACTAAGAATAATGGAGAATGTATTGGGGGAGGTGGAGGAGACAATAAAGGCATAGAAGTTTAGCCCAAACTGTGTCCTGTAGTTGTCTTGTTCCACGCAGAGTCTCCTGAGTTATCCCCTATAATTATTACAAAGAGCTAATGGAACTACCGAGGACCAGCTGGTGATACTAGAATCCGGTTACTAAGCAGGAGGTACCCGTGCCAGAAAGCACTATTAAGGACCACCAGACGTTGGTGGAACTCGGATACCGAGAAGGAGGCACCTAAGCCAAAGGCTCTGTCTGAAACCAGCTGACGGTACTGGAACCAGGATGGGTAGCAGAAGATACAAGAGCCAGAGACACTGCCGAGAACCAGCTGGCGGTGCTGGAACCCGGATGGGTAGCAGAAGGTACAAGAGCCAATGGAACTACCATGGACCAGCTGATGGTACTGGAACCCGGTTACTAAGCAGGAGGTACCCATGCCAGAAAGCACTACGAAGGACCAGAAGACATTGCTGGAACTCGGATACCGAGAAGGAGGCACCCAAGCCAAAGGCTCTGCCAAGAACCAGCTGACAGTACAGGAACCTGGATGGGTAGCAGAAGGTACAAGAGCCAATGGAAATACCAAGGACCAGCTGATGGTACTGGAACAAGGTTACTAAGCAGGAGGTACCCGTGCCTGAAAGCACTACCAAAGACCAGCAGACGTTGCTGGAAGTCGGATACCGAGAAGGAGGCACCTAAGCCAAAGGCTCTGCCGAGAACCAGCTGACGGTACTGGAACCCGGATTGGAAGCAGAAGGTATAAAAGCCAATGGAACTACCGAGGACCAGCAGATGGTACTGGAACCCAGTTACTAAGCAGGAGGTACCCGTGCTTGAAAGCACTACCAAGGACCAGCAGACGTTGCTGGAACTCGGATACCAAGGAGGCACCTATGCCAAAGGCTCTGCCGAGAACCAGCTGACGGTACTGGAACCCAGATGGGTAGCAGAAGGTACAAGAGCCAATGGAACTACCGAGAACCAGCTGACGGTACTGGAACAGGGTTACTAAGCAGGAGGTTCCCGTGCCTGAAAGCACTACCAAGGACCGGCAGACGTTGCTGGAACTTGGATACCGAGAAGGAGGCACCTAAGCCAAAGGCTCTGCCGAGAACCAGCTGACGATACTGGAGCCCGGATGGGGTAGCAGAAGGTACAAGATCCAATGGAACTACCGAGGACCAGCTGACGGTACTGGAACTCAGATAGGCAGCAGAAGGTCCACATGAAAAAAAAAGCAGCAAGGCCGCGAGTCGGCCGCAGTTACCGAAACCTACAGTCCTCCAGGGGGTGCTTGTCCTATTGGCACTACGGAACCAGCCTTCATTGCCAGAGCCCGCAGCCCACATAGGAAGCATCTAAACTGCAGGCACCATAGAGTCGGCTAACCCGACCGCAACATGACAGGACAACCTATTGGAGGCAAAGTGACGTTGACACTACCCGGAAACAGCTGGTGTGCTTGAACCAGGCTGGGCAGGAGGGAGTACCCGTGCCAAAGACACTGCAGGGAAACAGATGGCGGTGCTGGAACCCAGGGTAAAAACTAGAAATTGAGTGTAGGCCGAGGAGCAAGTTTAAAATCAGTAGTAGTGTGAATGTGGACGGAGCAGGATAAATTGCCGGTACACAGCAGGGGATCAGCTGACGTTACTGAACCCCAATAACACAGGAGCAGATGTTGACTGTGCAGACAGCATGTCCGAGCAGCAACTGGCGGTGTTGGAGCCCGGGGATTAAAGGAGAAGCAGAGTGTAGGCCGAGGTCTAATTGGAGCAAGTTTAATATCTGTAGTAGTGTGAATGTGGAGAGAGCAGGAGAAATTGCCGCACACACAGCAGGGGATCAGCTGACGTTACTGAACCCCAATAACACGGCAACCAGTGTTGACTGTGCAGACAGCACTTCCGAGCAGCAACTGGCAGTGTTGGAGCCCAGGGATTACAGGAGAAACATAGTTTAGGCTGAGGCCTAGTTGGAGCAAGTTTAGAATCAGTAGTAGTGTGAGTGTGGACGGAGCAGGAGAAATTGCCGGATACACAGCAGGGGATCAGCTGACGTTACTGAACCCCAATAACACAGGAACAAGTGTTGACTGTGCAGACAGCACTTCCGAGCAGCAACTGGCGGTGTTGGAGCCCAGGGATTACAGGATAAACAGAGTGTAGGCCGAGGCCTAATTGGAGAAAGTTTAATATCTGTAGTAGTGTGAGTGTGGATGGAGCAGGATCAATTACCAGATACACAGCAGGGAATCAGCTGACATTACTGAACCCCAATAACACTGGAGCAGATGTTGACTGTGCAGACGGCACTTCCGAGAAGCAACTGGCGGTGTTGGAGCCCAGGGTAAATAGTAGAAACAGACTGGAGGCAGAGGCATAATTGGAGCAAGTTTAAAATCAGTAGTAGTGTGAATGTGGACAGAGCAGGAGAAATTGCCGGACACACAGCTGGGGATCAGCTGACGTTACTGAACCCCAAAAACATGGAAGCAAATGTTGACTATGCAGACAGCACTTCCGAGCAGCAACTGGCAGTGTTGGAGCCCAGGGTCAATGCTAGAAACAGAGTGTAGGCCGAGGCCTAATTGAAGCAAGTTTACTATCTGTTGTAGTGTGAGTGTGGACGAAGCAGGAGCAATTGCCAGATCCACAGCAGGGGATCAGCTGACGTTACTGAACCCCAATAACATGGCAGCAAGTGTTGACTGTGCAGACGGCACTTCTGAGCAGCAACTGGCAGTGTTGGAGCCGAGGGATTACAGGAGAAACAGAGTGTAGGCCGAGGCCTAATTGGAGCAAGTTTAATATCTGTAGTAGTGTGAATGTGGACAGAGCAGGCGAAATTGCCAGATACACAGCAGGGGATCAACTGACGTTACTGAATCCCAATAACATGGCAGCAAGTGTTGACTGTGCAGACAGCACTTCTGAGCAGCAACTGGCGGTGTTGGAGCCCAAGGATTACAGTTCAGGTGGTAGAAACATGAACACAACAAGAGACCTGGATACTGTTGCCAACCAATTATTTAATCTGGAAGAGGACTGGCAAATTCCTGCGAGATCTAGCCCTTGTTCATTTTCGGAAAAGTAAGCCGGTCAATGTTATTGGAGGATAGTCGCATGCGACGATCTGTTAGTACACCACCTGCGGCACTAAAGACGCGTTCCGATAATACACTAGCAGCAGGGCAAGCCAGCACCTCCAATGCATACTGGCTAAGCTCTGGCCATGTATCCAGCTTAGAGACCCAAAACTTGAAGGGGGAAGAGCCATGTGGGAGAACACTGAGAGGGCAAGACATGTAGTCTGTCACCATCTGACGGAAATGTTGCCTCCTGCTGACTGGAGCCGTCTGTGATGGTGTAGACATTTGTGGCGGGGACACAAAACTTTGCCACATTTGGGCCATACTGGTCTTGCCTTGTGCTGAGGCGCTGCTTCTGCTCCCTCTTTCTGCAGAGCTTCCTCCACTGCCTCGATGCACTGAGCTGCTTTGTAAAGCACTAGCAGCACTGCTCTCGGTTGGAATGGAGACCATGATGGAATGCACCAGTGTGTCTTGTAACGCCCGCATTTTACGCTCCCGGGTCAACGGTGTTATGAGGCTTTGTAAGTTGTCCCGGTACCGAGGATCTAGGAGGGTGTACACCCAATAATCAGCCGTGTTGAGAATGTTGGCGATGCGGCGGTCGTTCCTCAGGCACTGCAGCATGAAATCAACCATGTGCTGCAGACTGCCAACTGGCCAAGAAACGCTGACCCCTGCTTGATACGTAATCTCTGCCGGCTCTGCATCACCCCACCCTCGCTCTACATACTGACTGCTAGAGCATTGTGTACCTCCCTCCTCTGAACAGATGTCTTCCTCCTCCATTGACTCCTCCTCATCCTCCTCACAAATTGTTCCCTGCCTAGGCCTTTGTGAAGAACCACGTTGCGCAGACTGTCCAGAAGCAGATGGCATTTGTGACTCCTCATCCTCCACCTCTTCCACAACCTCTTCCCTTAGTGCTTGCAGTGTTTTTTCAAGCAGGCAGATAAGGGGGATAGTCATTCTGACTAGTGCATCATCTGCACTCGCCATCTGCGTGGAATCATCGAAGGCACGCAAGACATGGCAGATGTCCTTCATAGAGGCCCACTCAGTGGTGGTGAAGTGTGAACGGCGTGCAGTGTGACTTGTTTGCGCCTGATGCAGCTGGTACTCCATTACTGCTGCCTGCTGCTCACACAACCGCTCCAACATATGTAAGGTTGAATTCCACCTGGTGGGTAGGTCACATATGATGCGATATTCCGGAAGGCGGAATTGGTGCAGCAGAGCTGCAATGTGCGATCTTGCCATGCTGGAATGCCACAAGTGAGCGCACTCTAGGCGGACCTTGTGCAGCAGTGCATCAAGATCCGGATAGTCCCTCAAAAAACTCTGCAATACCAAGTTGAGCACATGTGCCAGACATGGGATGTGAGTGAGGTTGCCAGGGCCCAGAGCTGCCACCAGATTTCGGCCATTTTCACACACTACCATGCCTGGCTGGAGATTCGCTGGCACAAACCACACGTCGTTCTCCTGCTTGATGGCATTCCAGAGCTTCTGCGCTGTGTGGCTTCGATTCCACAAAGAAATTAATTTCAATACGGCCTGTTGACGTTTGGCCACGGCTGTGCTCATATCGGTCGTAACAGGCAAGCGTTCACGGATCAAGGTGGAGGTAGACCGCGACGGCTCCTGCAGCGCTGATTCAGAGGAACTGGAGTATGAGGAGGAGTCAATGTGTACAGACTGGATTCCTGCAATCCTTGGAGTTGGCAGAACACGTACGTTGCCACTCTCAAGATCTGTACCCGGCTCCACAACATTTACCCAATAGGCAGTGAGGGAAAGGTATCGTGCCTATCCATGGTTACTGGTCCACGCATCGATAGTCAGGTGGACCTTGCTACTGACGGCATTTAGTAGCGCATGTTTAATGTTTCCTTCCACATGCTTTTGCAAGGCAGGGACGGCTTGCCTGCTGAAATAAAAGTGGCTGGGCACGTTGTATTGTGGGACTGCCAATGCTATGGAGTTACGGAATGTGTCAGTCTCCACCTGCCTGAATGAGAGCATTTCAAGGGACAGTAGTTTTGCAATGCCAGCATTCAGAGCCTGTGCTCGGGGGTGGTTTGCCGAGTATGGGCGCCTTTTTTCCCATGCCTGTGCTACCGATGGCTGTTGACTGGCCTGGGAGTGCGAGGATGACAGGGAACGTGGTGCTGTGGGTGGAATTACACTCTGTCTCTGTCCAAAAGTGCCAGAGGTTCTTCCATGGCGATCCTGTGAGGAAGCCGAACCAGCTGTGTGTGAGCTGGAGGAAGAAACAAAAAACACACCAAGTGCACAACTCATGAATGGTATATAATCAGAATCAACCGGGGTGCAAAAAGTGGCCTTTATGCAAACCAAGAGAAAGGAAAAAGAAAGCCACAACAAATATGCACACCACGGACATATGAAACGCAGTAAAACATGTACAAAAAACAGAAAGTTTATTGGAATGCCACACAAAAATTTAAAACATACTTAAAACATTACAAGTACAAAACTTAGTCCCCGCATAAATATAGACACGTAATGTAACAATATATAGTAATAAGAAGAAGCCCTATTTGGAGGGCGATACGCGTGGGGTCGCGTTCTTCTTGATTCCTGCTTGCCTACGCATGGGGATTTTTTTTCCCTTGTTACCCTCCTAGGTAATATTGCTGACCTTGGCTCAACTATGGGTTATTTAACCCGTTAATGTATTTACCTTCAGCACTACCTGGTATTTATCTGTTGGAGAACCCTTTTTTCCCTTGTGCTGGGGACTAGTGGTCTCTTATGGGTTACACCACTATAACCAGGTACTTTCTTCGCTGGGTATTTATATATATTCCCATTAATTGGGTCTCTCAGCACAGCTAAACGTGGTTTCCAGGTCATGGTGTGTTCATATTATTGTCCCATGAGCCAGGGGATAGGTTTTCTCTTTATGTTGTTGTAGGCTTATTACTATATATTGTTACATTACGTGTCTATATTTATGCGGGGACTAAGTTTTGTACTTGTAATGTTTTAAGTATGTTATACATTTTTGTGTGGGTTTTTGTCTGTCACATGTGCTGAGTGTGAACCTGCTTTCATCTGTGAAGAGCACAGGGTGCCAGTGGCGAATTTGCCAATCTTGGTGTTCTGTGGCAAATGCCAATCGTCCTGCACAATGTTGGGCTGTGACTACAACCCCCATCTGTGGACGTCGGGCACTCAGACCATCCTTATGGAGTTGGTTTCTAACTGTTTGTGCAGAGACATGCACATTTGTGGCCTGCTGGCGGTCATTTTGCAGAGCTCTGGCAGTGCTCCTCCAGTTCCTCCTTGCACAAAGGCTGAGGTAATGGTCCTGCTGCTGGGTTGTTGCCCTCCTACGGCCCCCTCCATGTCTCCTGGTGTACTGGCCGGTCTCTTGGTATTGCCCCCAGCCTCTGGACACTATGCTGACAGATACCGCAAACCTTCTTGCCACAGCTCGCATTGATGTGCCAGATTGGGGGCATATACACTGCTCAAAAAAATAAAGGGAACACGAAGATCCCACATACTAGATACCACTGAATGAAATGTACTGGCAGTCAGGGTACCTCAGGCTAGCACATGGTGGGCTGGGTGGCTCTCCAAAGAAATGCCTCCCCACACCATTACTGACCCACTGCCAAACCGGTCATGCTGAAGGATGTTGCAGGCAGCAGATCGCTCTCCAAGGCATCTCCAGACTCTGTCATGTCTGTCACATGTGCTCAGTGTGAACCTGCTTTCATCTGTGAAGAGCACAGGGTGCCAGTGGCAAATTTGCCAATCTTGGTGTTCTGTGGAAAATGCCAATCGTCCTGCACAATGTTGGGCTGTGACTACAACCCCCATCTGTGGATTTTGGGCACTCAGACCATCCTTATGGAGTCGGTTTCTAACTGTTTGTGCAGAGACATGCACATTTGTGGCCTGCTGGCGATCATTTTGCAGGGCTCTGGCAGTGCTCCTCCTGTTCCTCCTTGCAAAAAGGCTGAGGTAATGGTCCTGCTGCTGGGTTGTTGCCCTCCTACGGCCCCCTCCACATCTCCTGGTGTACTGGCCGGTCTCCTGGTAGTGCCTCCAGCCTCTGGACACTATGCTGACAGATACCGCAAACCTTCTTGCCACAGCTCGCATTGATGTGCCATCCTGGATGAGCTGCACTAGCTGAGCCACTTGTGTGGGTTGTAGAGTCTGTCTCATGCTACCACTAGTGTGAAAGCACAACCAATATTCAAAAGTGACCAAAACATCAGCCAAAAAGCATTGGTACTGAGATGTGGTCTGTGGTCCCCACCTGCAGAACCACTCCTTTATTGAGTGTCTTGATAATTGCCAATAATTTCCATCTGTTGTTTATTCCATTTGCACAACAGCATGTGAAATTGATTGTCAAACAGTGTTGCTTCCTGATTGGACAGTTTGATTTCACAGAAGTTTGATTTACTGGGAGTAATATTCTGTTGTTTAAGTGTTCCCTTTATTTTTTGAGCAGTGTATATAGCATATTACAATGCTGTATATCAGGGCTGATAGGTGTTGGTTTTATCTCATATGGGACAAACCTAGTGACAGGTTCCCTTTAACAATCAAAAGGAAGTCAAGACATAACTGTTTATATATGATTTATACTCATACCAATATAATCTTTGCATATGTCATGTGCATTCTCTAAGGATCTGGCACAAGAAATTTAATTAACCTTTGTTTATATGGATTCAACTAAAAACTGCACACATTTCATGTTCATTCCCTATGTAACAAGCACAGGAAAGTCAATAAACATCGGTTTGTATAGGTATGTGTTCGCTGTACTACAATTTGCACCCTTTCCAAGTTCAACAACTACCTAAGAAGAACATGAAATTCAATATGTATCAGCTTATAAGGAATATGTGCATGTCATGAATTTCATGTTCATTTCACACCTAAGAACTACAGGGATTTCAATACTCAATACTAGAAACAAAGGAGTGCTATGTGGTAGTAAGGGAATAATAGTGCAAGGTGAATCTGTAGTGAAATTAAATATAGTGCATACTACCAAGAAGCCGGACCAGTGTAAAAATACATGGACAGTCAGGAAATTAACAACCACAAAGAAAGTAACGCAAACCGACCATACAGTCCAATCTAATATATAACTGCCTAGAATACTACTTCCTGCAATTTGTGCCAACTTCCGTGGCTTTGTCCGGAGCTAATGTTCGGAGCTAATGTCCGGAGCTAATGTCCGGAGCTAATGTCCGGAGATTAATTGCCTAGAATACTACTTCCTGCAATTTGTGCCAACTTCCGTGGCTTTGTCCGGAGCTAATGTCCGGAGCTAATGTCCGGAGCTAATGTCCGGAGCTAATGTCCGGAGCTAATGTCCAGAGATAAGTGACGTCACCAGTGTCCTACACTCAGGCAGAGCACAAGGGCCCCAGGCAGCATATGGGGCCCCAGGCAGAGCACAGTGGCCCCAGGCAGAGCACAGGGGCCCCAGGCAGCCTATGGGGCCCCAGGCAGAGCACAGGGGCCCCAGGCAGCATATGGGGCCCCAGGCAGAGCACAGGGGCCCCAGGCAGCATATGGGGCCCCAGGCAGAGCACAGGGGCCCCAGGCAGAGCACAGGGGCCCCAGGCAGTATATGGGGCCCCAGGCAGAGCACAGTTGTCCCAGGCAGAGCACAGGGGCCCCAGGCAGCCTATGGGGCCCCAGGCAGAGCACAGTGGCCCCAGGCAGAACATGGGGCCCCAGGCAGAGCACAGGGGCCCCAGGCAGAGCACAGGGGCCCCAGGCAGCATATGGGGCCCCAGGCAGAGCACAGTGGTCCCAGGTAGAGCACAGGGGCCCCAGGCAGCCTATGGGGCCCCAGGCAAAGCACAGGGGCCCCAGGCAGCATATGGGGCCCCAGGCAGAGCACAGGGGCCCCAGGCAGCATATGGGGCCCCAGGCAGAGCACAGGGGCCCCAGGCAGAGCACAGGGGCCCCAGGCAGCATATGGGGCCCCAGGCAGAGCACAGGGGCCCCAGGCAGCATATGGGGCCCCAGGCAGAGCACAGCGATATTTTGGACCACTGTGCGGTGTTTCAGACCCCCTGTGTGATGTCTGCGGCCCTGTTTTTAAGTATATTAAAGATTAAAGTAACGTATATTAAAGTATATTATAGATCAAATTTGACACGTTTATGAGCACCATTGAGTGATATACTCAAGAATGACATAATTTTTCAACATTTTATGGTTTCAAACTGTAAACACTCAGAGTTTTTTTACTTCAACCAGAAAACCTTAACGGTTCATAAAAAACTTGACTGTTCAGGATATGATAAAAGTCATAGTATTCTGAATCTTTAACTTATAAAGATACCTTTACATGGGGTGATTATTGGTTCCAGAGAGGCTTTCGACCGATAATCGTACACATGGCTGGTGACAGGACAATACAATATAAACGTTCAAAGGTAAACACTGATAACATTAAAATCTAATATATAATTGCCTAGAATACTACTTCCGGCAATTTGTGCCAACTTCCGTGGCTTTGTCCGGAGATAATGTCCGGAGATAAGTGACGTCACCAGCGTCCTACACCCGCTCAGGGTGGACAAAGATATATGCCTTCGTGGTGCGCGGCACTTTTCTGATTGGTTGCCGCCTGCCGCGAGCGACCAATCAGAAATGTGCCGTACTGTGACACACTCCGCCCGCCATTTTGGTGTGATTTTTGAATTTTTACCTCACAGCAAGTTTCTACTGCGTGGAGGCGGTCCCAGTGACGTCGCTCTTCAAGCTCCTGCCGAATTTCGTAAAAAAAATGATAATACCATTTACCAAAACTATATATATTTAGTTGTGAAGTGGTTCAGTGACATTTTCACACCAATTTTGAACTTTTGTTTGGTGTTTTCTCCATATACTGCCTATTATTCACTGACTGTTATACTGAGAGACTGCCGTTTACTAACCTCTTCTTTGCCACACTGGGTATATTGCTCTATTATTTGCCACATAAGGACATTGTCCATTATTGCCCAGCAATTTCTCTGCAATATAAACTGCCTATTTATTAATATCTGTATTCCTGCAAAGAACTATTGCCTATTATTAACTGGCTATTTTCCTACTACCTGACACTGCCTCTTATTAACCTGTTGTTTGCCACCACCACGCTTAAAGCTGTTTAGCTTAGCCAACATGAGCTCTAATAGTAAGGCCATGTTCACACGCTGCGGTTTTTACCGCGGAACCGCCGCGATTTTGATGCTGCGGGTCCGCAGCAGTTTCCATAGCGTTTACATTAACATGTAAACCCTATGGAAACCGCAAACCGCAGTGCACATGCTGCGGGAAAAACCGCGCAGAAACGCAGCGGTTTACAACCCGCAGCATGTCACTTCTTTGTGCAGAATCGCTGCGATTCTGCACCCATAGGAATGCATTGAACCGCTTACTTCCCGCATGGGGCTGTGCCCACGTTGCGGGAAGTAAGCGGATAATGTGCGGGTGGTACCCGGGGTGGAGGAGAGGAGACTCTCCTCCAGGCCCTGGGAACCATAAAATAGTGTAAAAAAAAGAATTAAAATAAAAAATGAAGCTATACTCACCTCTCAGCGCTGCCCGCGGCCGTCCGGTCTCAGTTGCTGTGCCGAACAGGACCTGTGGTGACGTCGCGGTCACATGACCGTGATGACGCCGCGGTCACATGACCGTGACGTCACGAAGGTCCTTGTCGGCACAGCCGCTTGCAGCGCCGGGGAGATCGCGACGTCAGAGGGTGAGTATAGCCAATTTTTATTATTTTTTACATTACTATTGATGCTGCATATTGCTGCATATGCAGCATCAATAGTACAGCAGTAATCCCGCAGCGGAAACCGCGGAACAAACCGCGATAAATCTGCAGGGATAACCACAGCGGTTTTGCCCTGCAGATTTTCAATTCCGCTGCGGGATTAACCCGCAGAGGAACCCGCAGCGTGTGAACATGGCCTAAGGATACTAATGACACAGAGCCCAAAGCTGCTGATGGCGCACGTAAGATTAGGTCTGATATAAAGTATACTGATAATGCAGAGCAAAAAGACGCCGATGCCGCACGTAAGCGTAAACAGCGTGCTAACAAGAGTACAGAGGATAGATGCAAGCGCCTGGACACTGTTAAGTATACTAATGACACAGAGCCCAAAGATGCTGATGGCGCATGTAAGATCAGGTGTGATATAAAGTATGGTAATGATGCAGAGCGAAAAGCCGCCGATGCCGCACGTAAGCGCAAACAGCGTGTTAACAAGAGTACAGAGGATAGATGCAAGTGCCTGGATACTGTTAAGTATACTAATGACACAGAGTGTAAAGCTGCTGATGGCGCACGTAAGATCAGGTCTGATATAAAGTATGGTAATGATGCAGAGCGAAAAGCCGCCGATGCCACACGTAAGCGCAAACAGCGTGTTAACAAGAGTACAGAGGATAGATGCAAGCGCCTGGATACTGTTAAGTATACTAATGACACAGAGTCCAAAGCTGCTGATGGCGCACGTAAGATCAGGTGTGATATAAAGTATGGTAAGATGCAGAGCGAAAAGCCGCCGATGCTGCACGTAAGCGCAAACAGCGTGCTAACAAGAGTACAGAGGAGAGATGCAAGCGCCTGGACACTGTTAAGTATACTAATGACACAGAGCCCAAAGCTGCTGATGGCGCACGTAACATCAGGTCTGATAATAAGTATACCAATGACGCAGAGCGAAAAGCCGCCGATCCTGCACATAAGCGTAAACAGCGTGCTAACAAGAGTACAGAGGATAGATGCAAGCGCCTGGACACTGTTAAGTATACTAATGGCACAGAGCCCAAAGCTGCTGATGGCGCACGTAACATCAGGTCTGATAATAAGTATACCAATGACGCACAGCGAAAAGACACCGATGCTGCACGTAAGCGCAAACAGCGTGCTAACAAGAGTACAGAGGATAGATGCAAGCGCCTGGACACTGTTAAGTATACTAATGACACAGAGCCCAAAGCTGCTGATGGCGCACGTAACATCAGGTCTGATAATAAGTATACCAATGACGCAGAGCGAAAAGCCGCCGATGCCGCACGTAAGCGCAAACAGCGTGCTAACGAGACTACAGAGGACAGACAGAAGCGCCTGGACACTGTTAATGCTGCTTGCAATAAACGCATTACTAATGAGTCTTTTGAGGACAAAACTAATCGATTAAGTAATAAAGCTGCTGCTGCACGCTCTCAACGTTGCAAACATAATATTTCCACGTCCTCAGTCATAGATTCTGCCCACAATACAGCTTCTTTGTCTCCATTCATAGAATGTGTGCAGCCTGAAGCTCCTTTAACCGTTGGTAAATCTGCACGTAAGCGCAAACACTGTCCTACTTACACTCCAAATGATAAACGCCGTCGCCTGTACACCGTTAAGTCTGCTTATAAGACATGCTTCACACCTGACTCTTCTAAGGCAACAAACAAACCATTACCAAATGCAGCTGGTGCACGCCGTGAACGGCGCAAAAAAAACGCTTGCACCTCCATATTAATAAACCCTGACCACGATACACCTTCCAACTCCTCAGTGATTGAATCTGTGGACAGTGAAGATCCTCTACCAGGTCCACGCTTTATATATGTTGGCTTAAAGAAACATTACAATGCTCCGTTACCACAACCTGTACCTCAACATCCTACAGGTTTTACTAATGATGACAGTACCATAGTAGAACACTCCTGTGGTCCTATGAACTATTTATGTGAACATTGTCAAGCATTACATTTTAATGCTGAGATACCAGCAGATAAAAATTTTACTCTGTGTTGTCACAAGAGTAAAGTGCATATACCTATACCCCAATATCCCGAGGTCTTTAAACGATTGCTGACAGGGGAGAGTGAGTTCAGTAAGAATCTCATGGAAAATATTCGTAGTATTAACAGCTCATTTGCTTTCGCCTCCATGGGTGCAAATATATCCCCTCCACCTGGACATGGCCCTTACTGTTTCCGTATACATGGACAAATATATCATCGTACTGGAACCCTACATCCCAGTGATGATCAAGTTCCAGCTTATGCCCAACTGTATATTTTGGATACCGCTACCGCGAATGAAAAACGTTTAAACTGTGAACAAAATCAAAAATGTCATCCCACTTTGATGAGTATAATTGCTCTTCAGTTAGACAATGTGAATCCCTTTG
The DNA here is from genome assembly GCF_051348905.1 of Ranitomeya variabilis. Classification (NCBI taxonomy): domain Eukaryota; kingdom Metazoa; phylum Chordata; class Amphibia; order Anura; family Dendrobatidae; genus Ranitomeya; species Ranitomeya variabilis. The sequence goes on from NC_135238.1 coordinate 116,669,996, forward strand.
TTGCTGCCTACAAAATGTTACGAGATGTGGAACATGAAGAACATCTTAAAGCTGAAGCTAATGGCACTCTCATGCCAAATATCATCATGGCCCTTAAACAAGATCGGAATCAAGACCCTTGCCGATATAATAATCCAACTGTCAATGAAGTTGCTGTCGTATTTGAAAATGACAATGGAGAGCCACCATTTAATCGTGATATTTTAATACATTTACAACCGGACCCCAAAAATCCTTTGGCGCCAAGAACACAACAGGTCAGCATTCTACACAGTAATTTAGATGCTTTACTCTATCCTTTATTTTTCCCTTACGGAGACCAGGGCTGGCATGATGGCCTCAAGCAACAAGGGCAAAGTCCACGCAGAGTTACACAACTGCAATATTACTGCTATGTGCTGTCTGTCCGTAATCAGTTTAATCCACTCCTGAATGGTGGCAAACTCACTCAGCAGTACTTAGTGGATGCTTATGTGAAAATCGAGGCAAATCGCCTAAATTATATCCGTCAACACCAAAAGGATTTGAAAGTAGAGGATTATTGTGTACTCCAGGAACATCTCCAGAAAAAAACCATTGAGAAGGGCATCCCCATTGGAAAAACGGTCATTTTACCATCTCCGTTTGAAGGCAGTCCCAGGAATATGCAGCAGCGGTACCAGGATGCCATGGCTATTGTGACTAAATATGGTCGTCCTGATCTATTCATCACCATGACCTGTAATCCGAAATGGAATGAGATTACTGAGAATTTGGAACCTTGGCAGCGTGTGGAACATAGACCTGATTTGGTGGCACGTGTTTTCAAAATAAAACTGGAAGCACTCTTAAAAGACATTAACAACGGATTATTTGGGAAAGTTTGCGCTATGGTTCATGTAATTGAATTTCAAAAACGTGGCCTTCCACACGCTCACATTTTGATTATTCTGGACAGCAACTCCAAATTAAGGACTGAGGAGGACATAGACAATACAGTGTGGGCTGACATTCCCAATCCTACCCACTACCCTCAGCTCCATAAAATTGTTCTCCAACATATAATTCATGGTCCGTGTGGAGAACACAACCCAAATTCTCCCTGTATGGATCTGGGGAAGTGTACAAAAGGTTTCCCTAAAGATTTGCAACCAAGAACCATCATAGCTAAGGACGCCTATACTACTTATCGCAGACACTTTGGCCCATCTTTTCAACACCATTCTAACATGATTGACAATTCGTGGGTGGTTCCATATAATCCGTTCCTGCTATTAAAATACAAGTGCCATATAAATGTCGAAGTTTGTGGTTCCATTCAGGCTGTGAAATATTTATTTAAATACGTCTACAAAGGACATGATAAAGCCAATCTTGAAATCTGCCAGACTAACATCCAACATGATGAAACACACCAATTCATGGATTCAAGATATGTCAGTGCACCAGAGGCAGCTTGGCGAATATTCTCATATCCAATGCATAAACAATCTCATAGCATCATTCGCCTTGCTGTACATCTACCGCATTCTCAGCCACTCTATTTTCATGAGGATGACTCTATTGGAAACATCAAACAAAAGCTCCATCAAAATTCTACACTTATGGCCTACTTCAAGCTTAATCAGAACGACCATCATGCTCATATTTATTTATACCGTGAAATTCCCGAAAACTATGTTTGGAAAGAAGGTTCTTGGGAAGTTAGAAAGCGAGCAGGTGGTTCTGTGATTGGACGAATGTATACTGTCAGTGTGAAAGACCAAGAACGCTACTATTTAAGATTGTTATTGTTACATGTCAAATGTGCAACCAGTTTTGACAGCATAAAAACTGTACACGGAGTCACACATGAAACCTTCAAAGATGCGGCATTAGCTCTTGGCTTACTATTTGATGATAGTCTGTGGAGAAATACATTACTTGATGCCAGTATTCTCAACATGCCAGCACAGCTACGTGACATGTTTGCCTACATTTGTATTTTTGGTCCTCCAGCTATACCTCGGGACTTATGGGATGAATTTAAGGAACACTTTGTAGAAGACTACTGCTATGCATACCACTCCGACACTCTGGAGTGTGTCAATTGTGAAGGCTATGCTATGACAGATGTCCAACATGTTCTTAAAGCTCATGGCAAAACTTATACTGATTTTAATTTGCCACGTCCAGTCAAGAAACAACACCTCCTCCCACAGTATGATAAAGATTATGAGTTATCAGCAGCTGCTGAAATGAAAGCTACTCTAAATGAGGACCAACTTTTTGCTTTTGATGCTATCACTCAAGCTTTAGAAGACACTAATTCTACAGCAAAGTGTTTTTTCCTTGATGGTCCTGGTGGCAGCGGAAAAACGTACCTATATCATCTACTCCTACATCAGCTAAGAGGACAAGGAGACATTGTATCACCTGCTGCCACTACTGGAATTGCCGCCAACTTGCTACAAGGTGGACGAACCATTCATTCTCTTTATGGGATTCCAATTCCTGTGAATGAAACATCTGTTTCCAGGATTAAGAATGATACCGATGCAGCAAAAGATTTGCACAGCACTAAACTTTTTATTATTGATGAGTGCACAATGCTATCCAAATATGCATTGCATGTCATTGATAGAGTTTTACGTGATGTCATGACAACAAATGTAGCTCACAAAGAAAAAACACCGTTTGGAGGTAAAGTGATTGTTTTTGGAGGCGACTTTAGACAATGTCTTCCTGTCATCCCTCATGGGACAAGAGCTGATGTTGTAGAGAGCTGTATAAAATATTCACAACACTGGCAACATTTTACTCGCCTGCCACTTATTAACAACATGCGCTCCATTGATCCTCACTACAGCAGTTGGTTGCTTCAACTGGGAAATGGTGAACTATCTAATGAACATAACCTTGGAGATGATGTAATTGAAATTCCTCCAGACATGGTATGCACTGGCTCTTTAATAATTGAAATTTTTGGAGATAATCTTTGTATTGATGTGAATGACACCGAAAGCATAAATACAGCTGCATCTCATGCAATTTTATGTCCAAAAAATGAGGACGTTGAGAAAGTCAATTCCCAAGTCATGGATTTATTGATAGGTGACTATACTGAATATATCAGTGATGATTCCATCGATCCTGATGAAGCTGATGACCTCGATCAATACCCACTTGAGTTTTTGAATTCACTAACACCAACTGGAATGCCTTCACATCGGCTGAAACTTAAAATTGGCACCATTGTCATGTTATTACGTAATCTGAACACGAACAAAGGTCTCTGCAATGGTACGCGGCTCATTGTCACTGCCTTACATGCCAATATCATACTGGCTAAAATAATTAGTGGGTCAGCAGCAGGAAATGTGGTATTCATTCCACGAATTGATTTGTGTCCATCAGAGACTGGATTACCTTTTAAATTAAGACGGAGACAATTTCCCATCAAGCCCGCATTTGCAATGACCATAAATAAATCTCAAGGCCAGACCCTCCATCGAGTTGGCATTTATCTACCAGAACCTGCTTTTGCCCATGGTCAATTGTATGTTGCTTTTTCCAGGGTGAAGCAATGTTGCAATGTGAGGGTTAAAGTGGTTAATACACCACTTCAAGGACAATTATTGGCTGATAGTACTAAAGTCTTCACACGTAATATTATCTACAAAAATATTTTAGTTTAAAGTTACCTTTCTTTTTTTTTCATTATTCAGTTTTTCTAATAACATAGACAGCAATAGGCAAATTCTATGTATAAAGATAAGGAAAAAAAACAAAAACAAAAAAAAATTAGTGTAGCCATAGACATATAGATTTTAAGTACTTATGTAGGAAACTAGACTGTGGCCCGATTCTAATGCATCGGGTATTCTAGAATATGCATGTCCCCGTAGTATATGGACAATGATGATTCCAGAATTCACGGCAGACTGTGCCAGTCGCTGATTGGTCGAGGCAACCTTTATGACATCATCGTCGCCATGGCAACCATTATGACATCTACGTAGATACTGTGCCCGTCGCTGATTGGTCGAGGCGAATTCACGGCAGACTGTGCCCGTCACTGATTGGTCGAGGCAACCTTTATGACATCATCGTCGCCATGCTGTGCCCGTCTCTGATTGGTCGAGGCCTGGCGGCCTCGACCAATCAGAGACGCGGGATTTCCAGGACAGACAGACAGACAGACAGACAGAAAGACAGACAGACAGACAGACGGAAAAACCCTTAGACAATTATATATATAGATACGTATATAACATACGTACTCATTAGCATATAGGGTTAATAACTCTATATCATATCTACATAAATTTAGAAATATGATATATCAATACATATTTTTATAGGTAAGTAGAACACACATTAAGTACAAGATGTAAGATGTGTATCATCCAAATGCCTGTATTTGGTGATAGGAACCTGTATTTGAAGCTCCAGCAGTATAGCTGCTGAGAGATTTCATTTTGTTTTTAAAAAGGGTGAGGTTTTTGTGAACAGGTAAGAGACGGGTGGGATGGCTGTTCACACACATCTCTATCTTCAGGTGTGTTCTGTACATAGAAATAGATATATAGATAGGTACATATTTAGATAGATAGGGAAAGAATAGAGATTTTGCTTTCACATCAACATTTTTCTGCTATTTGGAGAATTTATGGTGGAAAAAAGGCTATTTCTGCACTTCCTGCCTAAGGGCTGACCCACGCCACTCTTGCTGTAAGTTGCATGCAATGTATACGGAATTTGTACTTCACTTGCGGCAGGTGCGGCACATGTGGTTTCTGCAGTTTTCGCCACAAAATCTCCACTTACCAGTGTTTTTGTTGTGGCTGCATTTAATGCAATTGTCGAAGCCGCGTTTGCCGCATTTACTGCAAGTTAACTCCAAGCTTCATCTACATTGCATGGCACTTGCTGAAAGTGTGTTGTAGGTCAGTTCTTTGGTGCCAAGTGTGGAAGTTGTATTGTTTTTAACATTACTTCTGCAAATATCAGAAACATGCAGATGTGAAAGAGGTTTGAGTATTAAGAAATAGGAATCAGTTAGTTAGGACCCATCAGTACAAAGGCTACCGTGACGTGGTTGATGGGCATGCTTATATTAGCCCATCGGTGTACTATGAACGTTGATTTCTTAAATTTTACACTTCTGTAAAAATAAACACAAAAAATTTGGATACACAAAAAGGCTTTTATTTCTGTTGTACTTATTAGAATTATTTAAAATGAAGGCTTAGCTAAGCCCAAGAGATGATTAAAAACGTTTCATACCAACCCATCAGATGTAAAATTACTGTGAAAATACCTGATGGGCACACAAGTATGCTCCAGTATGGGTACTAAGAGCTTTTCCACATAATAATGAAATATTTTAAAATGTCATAGAACATACCAATATACATAGTTATTGATACATATTATTTATTATTTACATTATTGTTCTTAACCCCTTAGTGACAGAGCCAATTTGGTACTTAATGACCGAGCCAATTTTTACAATTCTGACCAGTGTCACTTTATGAGGTTATAACTCTGGAACGCTTTATCGGATCCCGCTGATTCTGAGATTGTTTTTTCGTGACATGTTGTACTTCAAGTTAGTGGTAACATTTCTTCGATATTACTTGCGATTATTTATGAAAAAAATGGAAATATGGCGAAAATTTTTAAAATTTTGCAATTTTCAAACTTTGTATTTTTATGCCCTTAAATCAGAGAGATATGTCACAAAAAATAGTTAATAAATAACATTTCTCACATGTCTACTTTACATCAGCACAATTTTGGAAACAATTTTTTTTTTTGTTAGGGAGTTATAAGGGTTAAAAGTTGACCAGCAATTTCTCATTTTTACAACACCATGTTTTTTTTAGGGACCACATCACCTTTGAAGTGATTTTGAGGGGTCTATATGATAGAAAATAACCAAGTGTGACACCATTCTAAAAACTGCACCACTCAAGCTGCTCAAAACCACATTCAAGAAGCTTATTAACTCTTTACGTACTTCACAGGAACTAAAACAATGTGGAAGAAAAAAATTAACATTTTACTTTTTTTTGCAAACATTTTACTTCAGAACCATTTTTTTTAATTTTCACAAGTGTAAAAACAGAAATTTAACCACAAATTTTGTTGTGCAATTTTTCCTGAGTACGCCGATACCCCATATGTGGAGGTAAACCACTGTTTGGGCGCACCGCAGAGCTTGGAAGTGAAGGAGCACCGTTTGACTGTTTCAATGCAGAATTGGCTGGAATTGAGATCGGACGCCATGTCGCGTTTGGAGAGCCCCTAATGTGCCTAAACAGTGGAAACCCCCCACAAGTGACACCATTTTGGAAACTAGACCCCCCAAGGAACTTATCTAGATGTGTGGTGAGCACTTTGAACCCCCAAGTGCTTCACAGAAGTTTATAACGTAGAGCCGTGAAAATAAAAAATCGCATTTGTTTTCACAAAAATGGTTTTTTCGCCCACAAATTCTTATTTTCACAAGGGTAACAGGAGAAATTAGACCACAAAAGTTGTTGTGCAATTTCTCCTGAGTACGTCGATACCCCATATGTGGAGGTAAACCACTGTTTGGGCGCACCGCAGAGCTTGGAAGTGAAGGAGCACCGTTTGACTTTTTCAATGCAGAATTGGCTGGAATTGAGATCGGATGCCATGTCGCGTTTGGAGAGTCCCTGATGTGCCTAAACAGTGGAAACCCCCCACAAGTGATACCATTTTGGAAACTAGACCCCCCAAGGAACTTATCTAGATGTGTGGTGAGCACTTTGAACCCCCAAGTGCTTCACAGAAGTTTATAACGTAGAGCCGTGAAAATAAAAAATCTCATTTTTTCTACAAAAATGATCTTTTTGCCCCCAAATTTTTATTTTCACAAGGGTAACAGGAGAAATTAGACCACAAAAGTTGTTGTGCAATTTCTCCTGAGTACGTCGATACCCCATATATGGGGGTAAACCACTGTTTGGGCGCACCGCAGAGCTTGGAAGAGAAGGAGTGTCGTTTTACTTTTTCAATGTAGAATTGGCTGGAATTGAGATCGGACGCCATGTCACGTTTGGAGAGCCGCTGATGTGCCTAAACAGTAGAAACCCCCCACATATGACACCATTTTGGAAACTAGACCCCTTAAGGAACTTATCTAGATGTGTGGTGAGCACTTTAAACCCCCAGGTGCTTCACAGAAGTTTATAACGTAGAGCCGTGAAAATAAAAAAATCGCATTTTTTCTACAAAAATGATCTTTTTGCCTCCAAATTTTTATTTTACCAAGGGTAACAGGAGAAAATGGACCCCAGAAGCTGTTGTACAATTTGTCTTGAGTACGCCGACACCCCATATGTGGGGGTAAACCACTGTTTGGGCGCATGGCTGAGCTCGGAAGCAAAGGAGCGCCATTTGACTTTTCAATGCAAAATTGACTGGAATTGAGATCGGACGCCATGTCGCGTTTGGAGAGCCCCTGATGTGCCTAAACAGCAGAAACCCCCCAAAAGTGACCCCATTTTGGAAACTAGACCCCCCATGGAACTTATCTAGATGTGTAGTGAGAACTTTGAATGCCCAAGTGCATCACAGAAGTTTATAATGCAGAGTCGTGAAAATAAAAAATATATATTTTTTAACAATAAAGATTTTTTAGCCCCCAAGTTTTTATTTTCACAAGGGTAACAAGAGAAATTGGACCCCAAAAGTTGTTGTCCAATTTGTCCTGAGTATGCTGGTACCCCATATGTGGGGGTAAACCACTGTTTGGGCGCATGGCAGAGCTCGGAAGGGAAGGAGTGCCATTTTGGAATGCAGACTTTGATAGAATTGTCTGCGGGCGTTATGTTGCCTTTGCAGACCCCTAATGTACCTAAACAGTAGAAACCCCCAACAAGTGACCCCATTTTGGAAAATAGACCCCCCAAGGAACTTATCTAGATATGTGGTGAGAACTTTGAATGCCCAAGTGCTTCACAGAAGTTTATAATGCAGAGTAGTGAAAATAAAAAATATTTTTTTTCCCACAAAAAAGATTTTTTTAGCCCCCAAATTTTTATTTTCACAAGGGTAACAAGAGAAATTGGACCCCAAAAGTTGTTGTCCAATTTGTCCTGAGTATGCTGGTACCCCATATGTGGGGTAAACCACTGTTTGGGCGCACGGCAGAGCTTGGAAGGGAAGGAGCGCCATTTTGCAATGCAGACTTTGATAGAATTGTCTGCGGGCGTTATGTTGCGTTTGCAGACCCCTAATGTACCTAAACAGTAGAAACCCCCACAAGTGACCAAATTTTGGAAACTAGGCCCCCTAAGGAACTTATCTAGATATGTGGTGAGAACTTTGAAAGCTCAAGTGCTTCACAGAAATTTATAATGCAGAGTAGTGAAAATAAAAAAATATATTTTTTTCCAACAAAAAAGATTTTTAGCCCCCAAGTTTTTATTTTCACAAGGGTAACAGGAGAAATTGGACCCCAAAAGTTGTTGTCCAATTTATCCCGAGTACGCTGATGCCCCATATGTGGGGGTAAACCACTGTTTGGGCGCACGGCAGAGCTCAGAAGGGAGGGAGTACCATTTGACTTTTTTAGCGCAAAATTGGCTGTCGTGTTTGGAGACCCCCTGATGTACCTAAACAGTGGAAACCCCCCAATTCTAACTCCAACCCTAACCCCAACACACCCCTAACCCTAATCTCAACCCGATCCATAATCCTAATCACAACCCTAACGATAATCACAACCCTAACCCCAAAACAGCCCTAATCTCAACCCTAACCATAACCCTAATCAAAACCCTAAATCCAACACACCCCTAACCCTAATCCCAACCCTAATCCCAAACGTAACACTAATCCCAACCCTAATCCAAACCCTAACCCTAATCCCAACTCTAACCCTAACTTTAGCCCCAACCCTAACTTTAGCCCCAACCCTAACCATAACTTTAGCCCCCGTCGTCACAAAAAAAGTTCAATGTAACCTTTTTTTTGTACGTCGCGTCCGCCATTTCCGCGGATGCGTGGCCGTAACTCTGCCCCCTCCTCCCCAGGACATAGACTGGGCAGCGGATGCGTTGAAAAACTGCATCCGCTGCCCACGTTGTGCACAATTTTCACAACGTGCGTTGGTACATCGGGCCGACGCATTGCGACCGCCCCGTACCGACGCAAGTGTGAAAGAAGCCTTAGGCTACTTTCAGACATAGCGCATTTTTGAGCGCTATTTTGCGGGCGCTTTTCAAAAATGCGCAATGTCATTTTCGTCTGCCGGCAAAGTGAATGAGAAATTCACTTTGCCGTTCAGACACACCGCAAAAAAACGCGGCGCTTTTGTCTGCAAACACGCCGGCGTAAAAAGAATTGACATGTCAATTCTTTACGCAGCGGCGTGTCTGCGTATCCCCATAGGGCCCCATATTACCGTCCACACACAGCGCCTTTGTCCTGGGTGTCGGCGTCTTTGTACGGAGGGGTTGACACCCAGGACCGGACGTGACGTCGGACAGGAAGAGGGAAGCCCCCGCCCCCCAGTGAAGCAGCATGGAGTCCTTCTGTGTGCGTGTGTGTGCGTGTGTGTGCGTGTGTGTGTCCCCATGCGACGCTAGTGCCACCATTGTGCTAAGTCGCCGTATGGGACTACTACTCCCATCCGGTATTAGGATGGGAGAGTTGTCCCTGTGTCCGGCGACTTAGCACAATTGTAAAGTTACACAAAACACCTACACACAATACACATACATGACACACAGTACATACAACATATAACACAGAGTATATACTCACCAACAGCACACTTGTAGGCGAAGCCCTCGATCCTCCAGGAAAAAATCCAAAAATAATAAACCAAATTCATACTCCCTGTCCGCAGAATCCATAAAACGAGTGTCCCACGCCGATCGGCTGCTCTCCGGCGATACACTGCCAGGAGCGAAGCTCCTAGCAGTGTATCGCATACTGTTCCGGAGTTCAATGACTCCGGCGTCTCGGTTAACAGCAGTACAGCTGCGTTGAACTTTCCCACGCAGCACTGCCGTTAAGCGAGAGTGCCGGGGTCAATGACTGCCGGTAAACTCGCTCGCGCATGCGCAGTGACACACCGACAGGAACTATGGCTCCTGTCAGTGTGTTGCTGCAGCCGTGGAGAGCAGACATATCTCTGGATGTGTCTGTTCTCCATGGAAAATCTTGATACGTGGCACTTAAATATGTGGCAATTAAATACGTGACACGTGGCACTTATACGTGATACGTGTCACTTAAATACGTGGCACTGAAATACGTGATACGTGGCACTTTGATACGTGGCATGTGTCACTTAAATACGTGGCACTGAAATATGTGGCACGTGGCACTTTGATACGTGGCACGTGTCTCTTAAATACGTGGCACGTGGCACTGAAAGATGTGGCACGTGGCACTTTGATACGTGGCACGTGGCACTTTGATACGTGGCACGTGGCACTGAAATATGTGGCATGTGGCACTTTGATACGTGGCACGTGTCACTTAAATACGTGGCACTGAAATATGTGGCACGTGGCACTTTGATACGTGGCACGTGGCACTTTGATACGTGGCACGTGGCACTGAAATATGTGGCACTTTGATACGTGGCACGTGGCACTTTGATACGTGGCACGTGGCACTTTGATACGTGGCACGTGGCACTGAAATATGTGGCACGTGGCACTTTGATACGTGGCACGTGTCACTTAAATACGTGGCACGTGGCACTGAAATATGTGGGACACGTCGCACAAAAAAGTTACATGTAGTTTTTTTTGTGTCGACGGTCCGCCGAAGCACGACGCATCCGTTGCACGACGGATGCGACATGTGGCAATCCGTCGCAATGCGTCGCTAATGCAAGCCAATGGAGAAAAAACGCATCCTGCAAGCACTTTTGCAGGATGCGTTTTTTCTCCAACGACGCATTGCGACGGAAGCCAAAAAACGCTAGTGTGAAAGTAGCCTAACCCTAACCCTAGCCCTAACCCTAAATTTAGCCCCAACCCTAACCCTAACTCTAACCCTAACTCTAACCCTAACCCTAACCCTAATTTTAGCCCCAACTTGTCTTCTCCTGCCGGCCGGCAGATGGCAGCAGATGGCGGGCGCACTGCGCATGCGCCCGCCATGATGAAAAAGCCGGCTGGCAGGAGAAGACAGAAGAGGACCCAGGGACCCCGGGTGAGTATGATAGGGTCCCCGAATACCCCTATTTCTCTGTCCTCTGATGTGCGATCACATCAGAGGACAGAGAAATAACTGATCGCTTTTTTTTTTTTTTTTTTTTTTTGCGGTCGCCGGTAAACTGTTAATTACCGGCGATCGCAAAGCAGGGGTCGGTGCAAATCGACCCCGATCATGTTCTTTGGGGTCTCGGCTACCCCCGACAGCTGAGACCCCAAAGAACATCCGGGTGCCGGGCGGCGGGCGCACTGCGCGTGCGCCCGCCATTTTTTCCCGGAAAAAAGATGGCGGCGCCCATGGGGAGACACGAGGAGCACCGGGGGAGGTAGGTAAGTATTGAGGGGCTATGCACAGAAAAAATAAATGAAGCCGCACAGCCGCTAGTTTAAAATCAACGGACTTAAGTCCAATCACAGTTTATGTGAGAACAGGTGCCTCAAACTCAATGGAGGTGCTTGCATAGAAAAAAGTACGTTTGAAACTTCAATGAAAAAGAAAATGCTGAAGCACTCACCGTTGAGGTGCGATGAAAAATCCTTTAATGGACAAACAGGTGCAGAGAAAACATCTTCACGGCATCGGGGGTGAAATCATGGGAAGAGGTGAGCAGGGGATGTCATCCCCTGCTCACCTCTTCCCATGATTTCACCCCCGATGCCGTGAAGATGTTTTCTCTGCACCTGTTTGTCCATTAAAGGATTTTTCATCGCACCTCAACGGTGAGTGCTTCAGCATTTTCTTTTTCATTGAAGTATTGAGGGGCTATTGGGGGCCATCGGGGACCACATTTCTCTGTCCTCCGATGTGCGATCACATCGGAGGACAGAGAAATTAAACGGCAAATCGCGTTTGTTTTTTTTTTGTTGCGACCGCCGGTAAACGGTTAATTACCGGCGATCGCAACTCGGGGGTCGGTAAAAACCCCCCGAATCATGTTCTCTGGGGTCTCGGCTACCCTCGGCAACCGAGACCCCAGAGAAAATCCGACTCTGGGGGGCGCTATTCACTTTTTCCACAGCGCCGTTAATTAACGGCGCTGTGGATTAAGTACCCTTAGCGGCCGCCGTTAAAAGGCGTATCGGCGGTCGTTAAGGGGTTAAGCAAAGAACCGTTGTTGTGGCATTTGCCACAACACGCAAAGTTGTTGTCTGATGTCTTTCATCACTCCCCTCATAAGCATGTTCATGGATCCTGTGTAACTGTACCTTAAATAACAAGAATTGTCAAGAGCTGGTGAGTGCAGCCATTTTTTGTTCTTTCTTACTATTATTTATTAATTGTATTATTCTTACATTTGAATAAATAAAGTATATATGGATTCTAGACTCCCGATTCTTTAGAATCGGGCTGCCATCTAGTATAATATAATTTTATTTTATTGATGTATAATTCAAATAAGAAGGGGTACAGAACAGGAAAATAAATACAGGTAACAAATACAGACCATGCAAGGATAGAAATTGTGAAAGAAAAAAGGGACGCACACCCAGGAGTAAAGCGATATGGAAATAAAGCTGCGTGAAACACAACGGTGTATGAGATAAAAAAAATATATAAGAATCGTATACACATAAAAATTACTAAAAACTATAGATATAACAGATTATACCTGTGCAGAAAATACAGGTGAGTATCACGAGTGTTACCCTGGTATCAAAACAGCCATGGGTATAAGGCCGGCCTCACACTCAGCGTATGTACTGTAAATACGGTCCGTTTTTTACGGCCGTAATACGCAGAAAAGTCCCCAAAATAGTGGTCCGTATGTCATCCGTAGGCAGGGTGTGTCAGCGTATTTTGCGCATGGCATCCTCCGTATGTAATCCGTATGGCATCCGTACTGCGATATTTTCTCGCAGGCTTGCAAAACCGACATCTAATGGATTTATATGCTCAAATGTTTGTTAAAACATATATACAGTATATATATATATATATGTCATTGAGACACATATATATATTCTGCATTTATATTTAACTCAGCGCGATATATGTGAAAAGCCGGCTTTTCATTTCTCCTTCCCAAACCCGACAGGATATGAGACATGGTTTACATACAGTAAACCATCTCATATCCCCTTTTTTTTGCATATTCCACACTACTGTCATATGAACTCGAGCGTGGGAACTTTTCCAAGGCTCCAGTTCATGAGTTCATCCAGCAGAGGGCGCCTCACCGCGACTCAATGTAAGTACAGATCACCCAGCTTTCCTTTCAGCACCCGGGGTTTACAGGCACGAGCGAGTGCCTTTTGCGTGTGTGCAAACTTCACAAGCAGATAAAAAAAAATCTTTAATATCCTTATGCATGGATGGCCAGCAAAAAAGTCTAGCGATGGATTTCCTTGTGGCAGTAACCCCAGGATAAGCACTTAAAACGGAATTATGAAATTCCTGTAACACCTACAATCTTAGGTACACAGGCACAAATAATTTGGACCCTTGGGAAGTAGAAGGAGCCAACGACAGGGCTTTACGAATGTCCTCTTCCAGCTCTGAGGTTACCATAGACACCACAATACCCTGATGAATAATGGAGGATGGAGGTTCTGGAGGAGAAATGAAATCTAGACTGCAAGATAAGGCATCAGCTTTCACATTCTTATACCCTGGCCAGAATGTAATAGAAAAATTGTGATTCGTGAACACCGCAAATGGATGAACCACCCTCTCCAAAAAATGTCTTCATTCCTCAAAGGCCAATTTGACAGCAAGTAACTCCCAATTCCCAACATCATAATTTCTCTCTGTCGGTGAAAATTTTTTAGAAAGAAAAGCATATGGACACGGGTTAGTCAGAGTTTTGGGCCCCTGCGATAAGACTGCCCCCACTCTGATCTCTGAAGCATCCACCTCCACCATGAACAGTTGTTGGAGATCAGGTTGGATCAGAATGGGTGTGGACATAAAACACTCTTTTAATCTTTCAAAAGATCTGATAGCACCCGGCGACCAAACCTTGAGATTTGCCACCTTTCATGTAAGGTCAGTAAGTGGTTTAGCAGTTTGTGAAAACCCCTTAATAAATTTTCTATAATAGTTAGCGAATCCCAGAAAACACTGCAAAGCCTTAAGATCACGAGGTTGAACCCAATCAATTTGACCTGCACCTTTCCAGGGTCCATCTTAAACCCTTCTGCTGACAAGATAAACCCGAAGAAAGAGATTTCCTGAACACAAAACACACATTTCTCTAATTTAACAAACAGAGTTATTCCTCGTAACACCATGCGGAAATGTTCCTGGTGAGTGTCCCAGCCTGGCGAGAAAATTAGAATGTCATCGAGGTATATTACAACAAATCTTCCAATGGAATCAGATAAAATAGCATTCATAAAATTCTGAAACACAGCAGGTGCATTAGATAATCCAAAAGGCATAACAAGGTTTTCAAACAGACCCTCAGGCGTTAAAAATGCCGTTTTCCACTCATCACACTTCCGGATGCGTATCAAATTGTAAGCCCATCTAAGATCAAGTTTAGAAAACACCCTCGCCCCAGAAGCTGATTATATAGGTTGGGGATGAATGGAAATGGGTAGGTATTTTTAACCGTGATCTTGTTTAGTTCTCAGACATCAAGGCAATTTGGCGCTAGGAATAAGATCAATAGCATAATCATAGGGATGATGGAGAGGTAGTATCTCCGCCTCTTTTTCCGATAACACATCTCTAAAGTCCTTCAGGTACCCTGGAAAACCCTCCAGGCTAGCGGAGCATATTTGTACATTTTTTAGACATTTCTTAGTAAAAATGGGGCTCCATTTCACAATCTCCTTGAGACACCAATCAATAACTGAATTTTGAGTCTACAACCATGGAAACCCCATTAGCAATCCAGCAAGTAAATTATCCAACACAAAAGGAGATGGATTCAGAGTGGAGTGCTCCCACTTGGAGAGTGAAATCCACTATTACTCTATTGACCAAATTGACAGCGAACAGTGTCTTGTCAAGGGCGATGATTTGAATGGGCCTTTCTAAACTAACTGTCCCTAACCCTAACTTCAGAACCAGTCCCGATTCAATAAAATTAGCAGCAGACCCACAGTCAATGAACGCCAATGTTGATAACACCTGGTTCTTGAAGGAAATTACTGTATTTATCAGTACTTTGTCAGAAGAAGAAAAATGTACCTAGGAGTCTGGGTGACCTCCTTGTTTGTCACCCAAACTCAAACGTTCTCCCGATGGTTTGGTGCCTTGAGGATGAGTTGGGCAATTGTTAAGAAAATGTCCAGAGAGACCACAGCATAGACAGAGTCTGAGATCTTGTCTCCGTCTTCTCTCTGCAACAAGAAGACTGGCAACTCTAACCTCGGGTAAATGGACCTGCTCTGGGGAAGTAAAACATGCGGCCTGTTGTTCACCATGTCTCTCATGGATTATGCGGTCCATTCGTATGGCCTGAGTCATGGCCTCCATCAGAGAACAAGGGGTGTCATGAAGGACCAGAGCATCCTTGAGTGTCTCGGAAAGGCCTCTTTGGAACTGACACCTGAGAGCAGCATCATTCCACAGAACTTCGGTGCACCACTGCTGGATCTCAGTAGTACAGCAGTCCTCAGCTGTGTGACCCCCCTGTGCCAGGTTAATGATCTTAACAAAGTCAGTAGCAGGCAGTTTACGGAGGAGCGCTGGGAGGGTAGCCCCAGTGGGGGAAAGGTGAAGAGTCCCCCCGCAGCTCCAGCCGAACACCTCCAATAGAGGACAAAAACAGGAAAAAAGATAGAACTCGGTCTAAGGAGCACCGAAAGGAAACTCTGACACCAAATTAAGCCACAACGCGTTTCAACGAAAGTATCGTCTTCATCAGGTGGACGTTATCAGGTTAATGATCTTAGCCTCAGCGACCTGGTTCATAGATCAGACCTAAACTGTCAAAAAAGGCATCAACAGAAAACCGTTCTGGGACTTGAGGGGACAAAGAAAATGCCCAGGTCTGAGGACCCCCTCGCAGTAGGGACATTCCCACCCACTGGAACTCCTCCCCTGACAACCGGGGGTGCAGGGTAAAAAATAACTTGCAGCTCTCCCTGAATACTCTAAACTCGTCTTTCTCTCCCTAAAATTTATCAGGAAGGGATATGACCAGTTCGGGAGAGACCAAGTGTACATCAGGGTATACTGACGTCACAGCCACTGCCGGCAGTGGTGGGCTATGGGAGGTCTTCATCAAGTTATTTATCTGACCTTGCAACTGATATTGCAATGACTCCAGATTCTGGCAATCCTTCGCCAGATCCTGAGCCATCTGCATCAATTTCACCACCTGGTCACAAAGCGTATGAACAGGTTCCATATTAAGGAAAAAGAGAAACGTAGTGGCTTATGCCCTTGGATTCCCTGACCACTCTGACTCACGGATTAACTATTTAACTATGTAACTACTTAATGCTACCAAATACTAATGAAATGAATGTAAACATTTGACTTTGCAGTAAGTAATAAAAATGCCTTAAAGGGAACCAGTCACCTGAATTTGGTGGGACCTTTTTTCGGTCCGATGGGCGGTGTTTTCGGGTGTTTTATTCACCCCTTCCTTTCCCGCTGGCCGCAGTATTGCCTTGAAGTTGATTCGCTTTCCTCCATAGATCATGCCTGCGCAAGGCAATCTTGCCGTGCGCACGCGCAGTATGCTTTGCCCAACTGCGGGCACAGCCGAAAAGCATTAGTGCGCATGCGCCGGCGCACTATGTCCCGGAACACAGCGAAATACTTCCTTTAAACATTGTCTCTCTCTCTCATTATTCTGGCATTGGGCAAATATTAATAATTATGGTAATCCTAATTGACCTAAAATGGGAAAGGTTTATTCTGATTTCATGTCAGATATTTAAAAAAAAGATGCATGTGTCTTTTTATATAGTGTATGTAAACTTCTATTTTCAACTGTACATCTGTTTGTATGAGATATATTTTTCTTGTACTATAATCTACAGTATATATTCCATATTTATTCCCTATTAAAGGGGTTGTGCCATGAAAAAAAGTAAATTTTAATCAACAGATCTTGGAATAAGCATACCGTAAACTCCACAACTGAATATGTTTAAGCCTTTCACGACATATGATGTATAGGTACGTCTTAGGTCATGTCTCTGCATTCCATGCAGGCTCCATCGCTCAGCCCACATGTCCCTAACAGCCGCAGGTGGAATCGCGATCTACCCATGGCTGTTAAGATGTTATATCTTTGACAGTGGCATTTAACATGGCCGCTCCGAAAGTACGTCTCTAATCCCACCCATTGGCGCCCCTGTCACATGATCGCTGACTATCGATGGGTTGGCATGACAACCTGGCATCCGCATGAGACCTCTGTGGTTGTCGTTGCAGCTCTGCAATTTGCACCGCCCAGTGGCAAGCATTCATAGCAGATGAGCATTTCTGCCACACATAGCAGGGCGGGAGCCCTGCTCTGTGTGGCACAAGCGATCAGAAGACCATAGCTGTAAGTCTCTTAAGGAGACTATTGAAGCAGGTAAAAAGTAGAAAAAGAAATGTTTTGGTATTGACAAGTTCATAAACCCCCAATTTATCAAAATATTTTAAAAAATTAATCCGATCGGTAAAAAGCGTAAAGAGAAAAAGAATCAAAACACCAGAATTATGTTTTTTGGTCGCAATAACGGGCGATCAAAAGACCTTACCTACACCAAAATGGTATCAATAAAAATGTCAGCTCAGCATGCAAAAAATAAGCCCTCACCTAAATCCAGATCGTTAAAAAATGGAGATGCTATGGTTCTCAAGAAATGGCAAATTTTTTTTTTTTACAAGCTTTCGATTTTTTTCACCACTTCAATAAAAAAGAAGCTATACACCATGTTCCAAATTATTATGCAAATTATATTTTTCTCGGATTTTCCTAAATGGTTGGTGCAAATGACAGTCAGTCTAATAAAGTCATCACCCGTTAGAGTATACATCGAATTTTATTGAAGAAACTTCCCAATGATAATAGTATAATCTCCAAAATGAATAAAAACTCAAAATGTACTGTTCCAAATTATTAGGCACTGTAGAATTTCCAAACATTTGATATGTTTTAACCCCTTTCTGACCTCGGACGGGATTGTACGTCTAAGGTCAGAAGCCCCGCTTTGATTGGGGCTCCGGCGGTGAGCCCGCATCAAAGCCGGGACATGTCAGCTGTTTTGAACACCTGACATGTGCCCGTAATAGGCGCGGGCAGAATCGCGATCTGCCCGTGCCTATTAACTAGTTAAATGCCCCTGTCAAACGCAGACAGCGGCATTTTACTACCGCTTCCGGCCGGGCGGCCGGAAATGATCGTATCGCTGACCCCCGTCACATGATCGGAGGTCGGCGATGCTTCAGAATAGTAACCATGGAGGTCCTTGAGACCTCTATGGTTACTGATCCCTGGCAACTGTGAGCGCCACCCTGTGGTCGGCGCTCACAGCACACCTGCAATTCTGATACATAGCAGGGAACATCAGATCGCTGCTATGTAGCAGAGGCAATCGTGTTGTGCCAGCTTCTAGCCTCCCATGGAGGCTATATAAGCATGGCAAAAGTTTAAAAAAAAGTAAAAAAAAGAGAAAAAAATAAAAAAATATATAAAAGTTTAAATCACCCCCTTTTGCCCCAATCAAAATAAATCAATAAAAAAAAATCAAATCTACACATATTTGGTATCGCCGCGTTCAGAATCGCCCGATCTATGAGTAAAAAAAAGCATTAACCTGATCGCTAAACGGCGTAGCAAGAAAAAAATTTGAAACGCCAGAATTACGTTATTTTGGTCGCCACGACATTGCATTAAAATGCAATAATGGGTGATCAAAGAACGTATCTGCACCGAAATGGTATCATTAAAAACGCCAGCTCGGAACGCAAAAAATAAGCCCTCAACTGACCCCAGATCATGAAAAATGGAGACGCTACGAGTATCAGAAAATGGCACATTTTTTTTTTTTTTTTTTTAAGCAAAGTTTTGAATTTTTTTTCACCACTTAGATAAAAAATAACCTAGTCATGTTAGGTGTCTATGAACTCGTAGTGACCTGGAGAATCATAGTGGCAGGTCAGTTTTAGGATTTAGTGAACCTACCAAAAAAGCCAAACAAAAAACAAGTGTGGGACTGCACTTTTTTTGCAATTTCACCGCACTTGGAGTTTTTTTCCCGTTTTCTAGTACACGACATGGTAAAACCAATGATGTCGTTCAAAAATACAACTCGTCCCGCAAAAAATAAGCCCTCACATGGCCAAATTGACGGAAAATAAAAAGTTATGGCTTTGGGAAGGAGGGGAGCGAAAAACGAACACGGAAAAACGGAAAATCCCAAGGTCATGAAGGGGTTAAATAACTGAAAATGCTCATTTTTGGAATTTGCAGCATTAGGAGGTCACATTTACTGAACAAAAAAGCTATTTAACTCCAAAACATCCTAACAGGCCAAGTTACATGTTAACATAGGAACCCTTCTTTGATATCACCTTCACAATTCTTGCATTTATTGAACTTGTGAGTTTGTGGAGAGTTTCTGCTTGTATTTCTTTGCATGAAGTCAGAATACCCTCCCAGAGATCCTGTTTTGATGTGAACTGCCTCCCACCCTCATAGATCTTTTGCTTGATGATACTCCAAAGGTTCTCTATAGGGTTGACGTCAGGGGAAGATGGTGGCCACACCATAAGTTTATCTCCTTTTATGCCTATAGCAGCCAATGACTCAGATGTATTCTTTGCAGCATGAGATGGTGCATTTGTAACACCCCAGGAAACCGGCTGTTACAATGATGTTGCCTTCCTTTCAGGGAGGGTGATATCATTCTTGGAGGCAAGGAGGATTCCCTTTACCAGGTAACGCACCTACACACAACATATTCTGAATCCAGGCCAGAAGGGGGAGCTCAGGACCTGGATTCAGGGGAGCTTCCCTCAGATAGATATATCCTGGTCTGGAGGAGAAGTTAGGTTAGTTGGTGAGACACAGTGGACAGAGAAGGAAGTCTGGAACAGAGGGCAGACAACGGAGCCATGCAGCCAGGACTGAGCTGCAGCTCCAGGGAAGGACGTGAACCCAAGGGGTTGGATGTGGTGGAGCTAGTGAGGAAAGGAGCACAGTGGAGAAGGAAAGGGGCTCAGAGGGAAACTGTGACCGGGCACCCTCAGAACCGAAGCAGAAGAATCGAGCATCGGGAGCCCGAGGCTGTGTTGTACTCTAGGACACATAGCAGAACCGAAGGGCATAGGACTGTATGTTATTGCCCACACCACGCCTAGAGGCGAAGCAGCACCTAAAGAGCCCAGGTCATGATAGAGACCCTATAAAATGGCTCAAGCTGCCCACCATACAGGTACCTGTCTCATGACAGGAGGGAGAGGACTTTGCCAGCAAGCTACAGGCAGCAGGGACCTCGCATTACTAGCGCGAGTAGGAAGGCTTACAGACCTCACCTTGGAGAGGGATCTGCTATTGCCTCCAGGCCAGTCAGACCACATCACCCCCTGTGCCTGGTACCCTGGACTGTGGACTTCTACCACCAGTAAACCAGGTAAAGACTTTACAACTCTGTGTCCTCAACATATTTGTTGGCATACACCATCCTTGCTCACACACCTTGGGAGCCCTGGGGATCCCGCTTCACCTGTGGGAAGCATCACCATCTTGCTGCAACAACACCACCCCAGAGGACCCCTTTAAGCAGCATTGGTCCCCTCTGACCGAGAACCACAGGTGGTGTCACGAATAAACTTTATTACAAAATACCCTTTAAAGACTTTTCCCCCTTTAATTGAGCGCCCAGGGCCACGGACCAGCTTGCAGATACTGTGGCATCCCCTTTAAGTGCAACCGAACCCAGTACCGAGTACCCCACTGCCCAGGCAGGTGACTCACATTGTCTTGCATGATGATGATTTTGTTCCTGAAAGCACGTTTCTGCTTTTTAGACCATGGAAGAAAGTTGTCAGTCAGAAACTCTATATACTTTCCAGAGGGAATTTTCACATCTTCAGGAACCTTATAGGGCCCTACCAGCTGTTTCCCCATGATTCCGGTCCAAAAAAATGACTCCTCCAACTCCTTGCTGACGTCGCAGCCTTGTTGGGACATGGTGGCCATCCACCAACCATCCACTACTCCATCCATTTGGACCATCCAGGGTTGCTCGACACTCATCAGTAAACAAGACTGTTTGAAAATTAGTCTTCATGTATGTCTGGGCCCACTGCAACCGTTTCTGCTTGTGAACACTGTTTAGGAGTGGCCGAATAGTAGGTTTATGCATCACAGCAAGCCTTTGAGAGATCCTACACCTTGAGGTTCGAGGGACTCCAGAGGCACCAGCAGCTTCAAATAACTGTTTGCTGCTTTGTAATGGTATTTTGGCAGCTGCTCTCTTAATTCAATGAATTTGTCTGGCAGAAACATTCATCATTATGCCTTTATCTGCATGAACTCTGTGCTCTGTTTCAGTCACAAATCTCTCACAGTATGATGATCACTCTTAAGTTTTCGTGAAATATCTAATGTTTTCATACCTTGTCCAAGGCATCGCACTATTTAATGTTTTTCAGAGGCAGAGAAATAAAATAAAATAAATTCCAAGGTCATGAAGCAAAATAATGTATACAGACATTACAGCAGGGGATTGCAGCTGATTTCTTCTTTGAGTTAAAACATTGTTTAACCCCTTTACCTCCTTGGGATTTTCTGTCTTTGAGTTTTCATTTTTTTATCCCCTTCTTCTCAAAGCCATATTTTTTTTTTTCCATCACTATGGCCATGTGACGGCTAGTTTTTGTGTTTCTGCACAACACCATTGGTTTTTACAGCTCTGGCAAAAATTAAGAGACCTGTCATGCGCAGCCCAATCTACAGACCTGAACCCCATTGAAAACCTCTGGAATGTAATCAAGAGGAAGATGGATAGTCACAAGCCATCAAACAAAGAAAAACTGCTTACATTTTTGCACCAGGAGCAGTGTGAAAGATTGGTGGAAAGCATGCCATGACGCATGAAAGCGGTGATTAAAAATCATGGTTATTCCACAAAATATTGATTTCTGAATTCTTCCAGAGTTAAAACATTAGTATTGTTGTTCCTAAATGATTATAAACTTGTTTTCTTTGCATTATTTGAGGTCTAAAACACTGTTGTTGTTTTTTTTTTGTTTTTTTGACCATTTTTCTTTTTCGGAAAAAAAATACAAAATTTATTGCTTGGAAATTCGGAGACATGTTGTCAGAAGTTTACAGAATAAAAGCACAATTTACATTTTACTCAAAAATATACCTATAAGGAGAAAAATCAGACAAACTGAACATTTTGCAGTGGTCTCTTAATTTTTGCCAGAGCTGTAGTGTACTGGAAAACAGGAAAAAAAATTCAAAGTTCGATGAAATTGCAAAGAAAAAATTAAATTCCACATTTTTTTCACCATGTTCACTAAATGCTAAAACTGACTTTATGCCTTTGCCATTATGATTCTCCAGGTCATTACGGGTTCTCAGACACAAAACATGTCTAGATTCTTTTATATTTAAGTGGGGAAAAAATCCAAACTTTGTAAAACAAACAAAAATGGCCATTTTCCGAGACCCATAGCATCTCCATTTTTTGTGATCTAGGGCTGGGGTGAGGGCTTATTTTTTGCACGACAAGCTGACATATTTATTGATATCATTTTGGTGTAGATATGTTCTTTTCATCGCCCGTTATTGCATTTTAATGCAATATTATGGCAGCTAAACAACTACAATTCTGGTGTTTTGATTTTTTCTCATTATGCCATCTACCAATCGGATTAATTATTTTTAGGTTTTGCTTAAATTTATATATTATGTCTATGTGCTTCTTCTTTGTCTAAATCATTAAGTTTCTGTGCCTTTCTGGAAAGCCAAACCCCTTTTTTGCGCTCTGCTGGCACTTGAGCCCGTCAGCTTTATTCCATATGACTGGGGGGGAGTATTTGTTCTCTGGACTATCCATGAATTGATCAGATGTGCTCATTTTCTCTCTCTCCTAGTGAAGTGATCTTCATTTGCTGTATGCTCCAGTGTTTTAACTCCCCGTTTCTTAATTATTTCTTTTTGTGGTATGACATACTCCCAAATAATTTGACAAACACATTTCCAATTTTAATATAAAAAAATTATTTTAATATTTATTAATAAAAAAGTATTTTAACTATGGTTCAATACTGACAACCTGTGTTCTCCAAGAGTCTATCCTTCCAGCTCAGTAGCTCAAAGTAAATGCCTTCACCTCTGAATTTGTTTCATTTTTTCTGATGTGAGTTTGGTTCCACGCTCAGTGAGACCGTGCTTCTCTTTTTTTTTTCTTCTCTCTTTTCAATTTTTGTTATCCTATAAACAAAAATAAGACTAAATGTGTAAAATATCAATTTGTATTTCTCTGATGATTTTTAATCTTGTCATGTGAACTTCCTGATGAGCCTGAACTCTGACACTGGGTGTTATCTGATCCATTGGGCGTCGCTTCTAAATGCTGACGTGTACTTAAACCCTGTATACCTATGACTCTTGTACAATATTTGTGGTATGTCCTGATGGAGGGGTCACCAGAACCCTGAAACGCGTAGAATAAACCACATTGAAACCTCTACAATTTTTGGAAGTCTTCTTGTGGCAGCGCGAGGATGATCCTTTTTTCTCCTACCTAAGTGTGTGTTTCAATCAGGTCCTGCACTGACCTGTGGATCTGCAGCAGCCGCCATTAATATATGTCCTTCCTTCAATCTCACCAGGTGAGTAGATCTCTTGTTGGGCAACTTTGTGTAACGTTTGACAAGACCCTATTTGCGCTTTTGTGTCTCTCTCTTTTCTCTCCTATGCTACACATAGCAGGGCTTTATACATAGCAGGGCTCATCTGCTATGAATGCCAACCACTGAGCTGCACTCATAGCAGTTCAGCAATGACAACCACCAGGGTCTCCTGCAGATCTCAGGTTGCCATGCCAACCCGTCGGTGACCCGTGGTCATGTGACACGGGCGCCGATGGGTGGGGTTTCTGATGCGCTTCTGAGATTGACAGCAGCATTTAAAGGGACTCTGTCACCTGAATTTGGAGGGAACAATTTTCAGCCATAGGGGCGGGGTTTTCGGGTGTTTGATTCACCCTTTCTTTACCCGCTGGCTGCATGCTGGCTGCAATATTGCCGGCTGGCCGTAAAGTAGAAGCAGAGCACCGCAGTGACGTCACCGCTGTGCTGTGCTTTACGGCCGGCCGGCGCTCACAGTCAGTGCGGGAAGCAGACGGCCAGGGACCTGACGGACATCAGAAGGTGAGTATGTACTGTTTTTTTTTTTACATTTACAATGGTAACCAGGGTAAACATCGGGTTACTAAGCGCGGCCCTGCGCTTAGTAACTCGATATTTACCCTGGTTACCATTGTAAAACATTGCTGGCATCGTTGCTTTTGCTGTCAAACACGACGATACACGCCGATCTGACGACCAAATAAAGTTCTGGACTTTCAGCAACGACCAGCGATATCACAGCAGGATCCAGATCGCTGCTGCGTGTCAAACACAACGATATCGCTATCCAGGACGCTGCAACGTCACGGATCGCTATCGTTATCGTTGCAAAGTCGTTTAGTGTGAAGGTACCTTTACTTCACAAAGTAGCCATGAAAGGAAAGCACTGTGCCCTGTCAGCCTCACAGGAGCATAAGCTTACTGAGAACTGATAGCAGTCAGTGGTTATGCATACACGCAATCTCTTCACCTGAGAAGCCGGTATTCTAGGGGCTTATTTCAGCCGAGTCCCTGAATACATTCATAAAATCTCCTCACCGGAGGTGCCGGTATTCTAGGGGCTTATTTCAGTCGAGTCCCTGAATACATTCACACATAACCACACTGGCGCAAAGCACATATTTGGATTGATACTAGCGCATGGCCGTGCGGCAATGCGAACCTTTTATAGCTGCAGCAAGTACAGGGCCTTCCCAGAAGGACCAATGAGAGGCTGCCACAGAGCCTGAGCAACTTCAGGACCTTCCTGGAGAACCAATGGGTCTTGCTGCAGTATCTGAGCATGTGACCCTCGATCTCCAATGAGAGATCTTACCCTGGGCATGCTCAGAAGGGAAAAAGCAGGACTTAGTCTCAAAAGCGTCTGCTCGCCGCTGCCCAGCACTGGCTTCAATGGCAGAAGCTGGAAAAGCAGCAGTATCCCTTTGCACAGAGTCAGACTGAGCGAGACGCTGGGACCAACGTCTCTGCTGAGCAGGCCCCACTGCGGCATGAGAAGAATGGAAGACCGCAGTGGAGATGGCCTGAGATTCCCCCTGTGCAGAGGTGGGAACTCGACTCCTAACACAGAAGGAGCCCTGTGGCCATTTTGGATCCAGGGACTCCTTCCAGAACACTGGAACAACGCGTTCGCATCGTGTTGTTCCGATCGGAGAGAGCAGGGAGCCCCCGTCCCTGCGCGATGCCCCTCTATGTTGCTGTCACTACTGACAGCGGCATCAGCAGGGTTAAATGCCCACGATCGGCGCTAGCGCCGATCGTGGGCATTGCTGTGGGGTGTCAGGTGTCACATACAGCTGACACCCGCACGTGATCGCCGAGGTGCTCACTGTGAGACCACGCGATCGTGCCGCCGTACTAGCACTGCGGTTTGCGGGAACTCAGTTCCCGCAGAGCAGTACTAGCACGGCGCATGTCGGGAAGGGGTTAAAATTAACTTTTGTTCATGGCACAACCCCTTTGATAAGCCATTTTATGTTTGTACAGCGTGGTGATAGGAAGTCAGAGCACACAGCTCATTCCACCTGTGCATAGAACAAGGCCTAATCTGATGATGTACTATTAGGCCGGCGTCACACTAGCGAGTTTTGTGGACGTATGAGAGGCGCAGAAAATATGCATTGCACACGGACCAATGATTTTCTATGGGGCAGCTCCTATCTGGCGTATTTTACGTATCCGTATTATACGGGCGTAGAAAATCGCAGCATGCTGCATTTGTCAGCGTATTGCGCTAAAAATACGCCAATGCAAGTCTATAGGGGCGCGCAAAATATGGAATGCACATGGACCATGCGTGTGACTTGCGAGAAATACGCTAGACCTTGGCAGGTGAGAGGAAATGTGCCAAGTAGTGTTGAGCGATACCGTCCGATACTTGAAAGTATCGGTATCGGAAAGTATCGGCCGATACCGGCAAAGTATCGGATCCAATCCGATACCGATACCCGATACCAATACAAGTCAATGGGACTCATGTATCGGACGGTATCCCTGATGGTTCCCAGGGTCTGAAGGAGAGGAAACTCTCCTTCAGGCCCTGGGAACCATATAAATGTGTAAAAGAAAGAATTAAAATAAAAAATATCGCTATACTCACCTCTCCGATGCAGCCGGGACTTCAGCGAGGGAACCGGCAGCGTTGTTTGTTTAAAATTCGCGCTTTTACTTGGTTACGTGAATTCCCGGCTTGTGATTGGTCAGGGCGGCCATGTTGCCGGGACGCGGACCAATCACAGCAAGCCGTGACGAAATTACGTCACGGCTTGCTGTGATTGGTCCGCGTCCCGGCAACATGGCCGCCATTAACCAATCACAAGCCGTGACGTCACGGGAGGCTGGACTTGCGCACTTTTTAAAAAGCGCGCGTGTCCAGCCTCCAGTGACGTCCCGGCTTATGATTGGTCACGGCGCCATGTTGCCGGGACGCGGACCAATCACAGTAAGCCGTGACGAAATTACGTCACGGCTTGCTGTGATTGGTCCGCGTCCCGGCAACATGGCCGCCATTAACCAATCACAAGCCGTGACGTCACGGGAGGCTGGACTTGCGCACTTTTTAAAAAGCGCGCGTGTCCAGCCTCCCGTGACGTCACGGCTTGTGATTGGTTAATGGCGGCCATGTTGCCGGGACGCGGACCAATCACAGCAAGCCGTGACGTAATTTCGTCATGGCTTACTGTGATTGGTCCGCGTCCCGGCAACATGGCCGCCCTGACCAATCACAAGCCGGGAATTCACGTAACCAAGTAAAAGCGCGAATTTTAAACAAACAACACTGCCGGTTCCTTCGCTGAGGTCCAGGCTGCGTCGGACAGGTGAGTATAGCGATATTTTTTATTTTAATTCTTTCTTTTACACATTTTTACATTAATGTTGTTTCGATACCGATACCCGATATCACAAAAATATCGGATCTCGGTATCGGAAATTCCGATACAGCAAGTATCGGCCGATACCCGATACTTGCAGCATCGGAATGCTCAACACTAGTGCCAAGGCCTCAATCAGGAAGCTTAGACATGCTAATTAGCTGAAAAAGCCAGACAGACATCCCGGAAGTCTGCTGCACGCCTCCACGGAGTCTGAATCAGCATGGCTAATATCATAAATGTGGACATGCTTATCATCCTGGTCCAGGAAAGGCCCGAAATTTGGGACCAAAGGGATGCAAACTGTGCAAACCGGACAAGAAAAGAGGCTGCGTGGAGACGCATATGTGGGTCCCTATTCCCAAATTATGATTAGCGGCCACATGAGGTCCAGAGGCAAATAAGTAAGTACACTCATGTTTCTACATTAATTTTTATGTGAAACTGCAGTACCTAAGTGATTTTAATCACAATTAAATATGTTGTTTATTATTCTACTTATTTATTTATATAGCACCATTAATTCCATGGTGCTTGGCCATGAGAAACGGGTTACATACAGGGTTATTATAAATGTCCCTTAGGCTAGGTTCACATTGCGTTAAGTACATACCGTTAAACGGATCCGTTAAACGCATGTACAGAAAAGAGCCAAATTTCTTGAAAATTTGGCTTCACGTTAACGCTTGCGTTAATGCACGTGACAGCGTTTGTCATTCTGATGTCCGTTCGTGAAGCATCTGTTTGTCTGCGTTTGGCACTGTTAATAAAGTTTTTCTCTTTTTATTTTTTTTTTTTCATTTTGTCAGTGTCGGGTGTGTGTGAAATCATATTTCCTGTCACATGACCACATGGACCACCTTCATTAACGCAATTCAAACATATGGTTTTATTTGGAAATTTTGCATGATTTGCGTCTGGCTGCATTTGCAATAGCCTTCAATGGCAGAATAGACGCTTTCCGTTAGTCTTGCGTTAGCTTGACCGGACCCGAAAACGTTGCAAGCCGCGTTCCAAGGTCCGTCATAAAAAAAACATAATGTGGCAAACGCATGCCAATTTAGGCATGCGTCACGATGCGTCAGACAATGCAAGTCTATGGGTGTGTTACAATGTCCGTTACTTTGCGTTTTCACAACTTAAAAACGTGTCCGTTTGACGGACTCCCCTAGCGCAATGTGAACCTAGCCTTACAGTAAACAACTGAAAAAGGTCATATTGGTATAGAGGGGAGAGGACTCTGTCCTTGTGGCCTTACATTCTATGATGATCCCCTTGTTGTTTGTTTTTAAAAGTTTAGATTACACAAATGCAGCTTACTAGGCCACACTACAATCTGTGTAAGCAATTACACCTTTTGTTACCACTGTGCACAATGGCCTAATACATTATTTTACTCTCTTTCCTTGCAGTGGAAGATGTTATGACAAGATGGTGGAGCATAAGAGATCAGTATAGGAGGGAAAGGCAGCAGCGGGCTAGGAGTGGGGCTGCAGCTCCGGCCAAAATATATATATATATATGTATATATATTATGACAGACTGTCGTTTTTGGATCTCAGTATGGATCTCAGACCATAAGTATACACATCACAACACATTACACATGTTTTCAATAGTCAGACATTAATTTTTTTTTTTAATTTCCCATACTTTCATAACAGAACACAGTCCAACCTCACTGAGAGGGAGACAGGATCAGACTCAGAGGGTGTGATTGATCCAGTTGGGGAAGGAGAAGAGGTGCCTGGCCCATCTTCTGCTCTTTCAAGGTCCATCCCTCCAGGATCCTCTTCATCTGGCCATCAAGCTCCTGCAGCAACTGCCCAAGATGAGGCCCCACCACCCACAGCAGCAGCAGCAGTGCAAGGAAGCCAGGATGATCCTGGAAACAGCAGCAGCCCTACTGTGCCACTGGAGACCTCCCCACAGGCTGCTGTCATTTCAAGGCGTGGCCGCCGAAGGAGAGATCTCCAAGAAAGTCAGAGGAATGTGGATGCTGGGATCCTTAACTATCTTGCAAGGGCTACTCAGGATGAGGGGGAGGAGTCATTTGCGAGGAGCTTGGCCCGGTACCTATGTCCCCTACCCCGTGAGGTGAGGCTACGTGTGAGAGGGTGTCTTCAAATCCTTATTGATGCATGCACCCCCCCCAAAGACCCATATGTGTTGTTTGAGTTTATTAAGAGGTGGCAGCTCTCATCACATAACGTCTGGCGGCTGCCAAGATCTCAACAGATGCATGCTCAACAGGGATTTGAAGCACCTTTTCCACATGTGCCTACACCTCAACCCCTTCCCACCCAAAACCCACCAAGGCAACCTCAGTACCATATGCCAGCCTACCATCAACCTTCCCAATATGGCCACTTGTCCAGACCCAGTGCTGGAGGCTGGTCCCAACCTGGGTTTGGACGACATGGCCATATTGGGGGTGGCTATGAGTCAAGGCCATATTTCCAGCAACATGAGGGCCAGAGTCAAATCCCTTATGGGCAATACCCAACTGGCCAATATGATCAAGGCCTGTATTTTGATCCAGCCCACACAGCATCCACACAGGGTGAAGGACAATTGGCCCAACAAAAGCCATCTGAGCAGGACCCTGAGCTTCCGCCATCACCTCCACCAACATACAGAAATCTATAACTATTTTATTGTGTTCGGCTTTTTGCCGCATAACCATGTTTTTGTTTACTTTGTTGTAATAGCACTTTGTTATGTTGTTCATAAAAACAAAAATTTCAAAAAAAAAATTGGGATACAAAGCCATATGAAAAAAAATATGGTTTTACGTTAACAACAAAAGGCTTTTGCTATAATTAAAATATATAGTCAAAAGCCAATTGACGTTTGTGGGACAATCATTCTTACATCACACACATATGCTCTGCTCATAACCAGCTGGTAATTAAGTAAATACAACACACAGAGTTCAGTATTTAAAGTAAAATGATATTTTTGGCAGATAATATAGTTATAAAGTAAGAAATCACAACTGAGAAATAGCATAATCTAGCCAGGGAGTAGCACCCTGAGGAGAAACAAAATAATTTGAGAAAATATCTCTCACTTTTAGGCCAGAAAGGGGACGGCACGGAGGAGGGCCATGTGGTGTAGGCCTACTCACATTGGGCAACATTTCTTCACCAATAGCAGCTGAGGAGCAATCATGAAGTCTAGTAAAATTGTGCAAAACACACGCTTTAATTACTTCATTAACAGTAGCCTCACTCAGCTGAATGGCAGACTGGAGGACACGCCATTTGGCACACAGAATCCCAAAGACACACTCCACCAGTCTACGCACCCTGGAAAGCTTCAAATTAAATACACGCTGCCGGTGGTCCAGGTTGCACCTGGGATAAGGCCTCATGACATGCCTTGTCAATTGGAAGGCCTAATCTCCCACAATAACATATGGCACTGCTTGAGCATTGGAGCCTGGGAGTTGTTGTGGTGGTGGGAAGTCTAACTGGTTTTCACGTAGCCGCTGACCCATAATGGATTAATTGAACACCCTTGAGTCTCCTGTTCGCCCACAGGCCCCAATGTCTACAATTATAAACCTGTAGTTACTGTCAACTACAGCTAACAGAACTACAGAGAAAAAACTGCTTATAATTGTAGAATTGGGAGCCAGAGTTCGGCGGCTTACGCACCCTGATATGTTTCCCATTCAGGGCTCCAATGCAGTGTGGGAAGTCACAAGTGTCATTGAATCCACGGGCTATTTTGAGCCAATCATCCAGTTTTGGCTCAGGCATGTAAATTTCCTGTAGTTTAGCCCATATTTCACTACATGTTGAGCGCACAATGCCAGAAATCGTGGACCGCCCAATGAGAAACTCCAGGTGTAGTCCCGCATAAGACAATCCAGTTGACAGGAAGCTGAAAGGACAGAAAAAAAATATTAGCTAGGTAACAATAGTTTACACAAAACAAGAAGAAGCACAAGTATGTTGTAGATTTGAAAACACAGGAATAACACTGAAATTATTCAAAATTTACCTAGGGTACATAAGTAGAACATTACAAATACATATTTTGGATGTGCTTTTGTCCTAATTTACACACATAGTTTAAAATACCTGCTAGCAAACAACCCTTAAAAAAACATCATCAACATACAGTATGTGAGGATGTTGAATACATACCGTAAGGTAAGGAGAAGACGCTCCTCTGCGGATATGCTTTTTTGCATCCTGGTGTCCTGATACGCGAGTCCTGGACGCACTGTCTTCAACAAGATATCAAATGTTGGTATTGTCATTCGACAGTATAGGTAAAACTTATCAGGATGTGCACGCAGAGCTGTATAGAGCCTCTGAAAATGGCCTTTAGTGAGGCGTTGGGTCAAAAGAGGATGCACCCACATTCTTCTTCTCCTCCTTCGCGGATCAACAATAACAGGGTATGGCTGCCCAAACCGACGCGACAAGACCCAGTTAAATAACACCCGCTGAGTTGGGGTGAAGTGCAGTAGGTCAGACATGGTGCAAACGTTACCACAACACACCAACAGATGCACAACCACAAAATGGCCATATGGGAGGGTGCCACCTGTTGTAGAGGCCTTAAATAGGGTTGCTGATGCTGACTTAAATTAATTTCAGGCTACAAAACCGTTAAATGTCCATTTTGTCAGGTTGCGTGGAAAAAACGCAGTACGGATGTCATACGGATTATATACGCAACATTACATGCGCAAAATACGGGCCACACCTTGCCAACGGATTACATACGGAACACTATTTCTGGATTATTTCTGTGTATTACGGCCGTAAAAAACGGACCGTATTTTCATACGCCTAGTGTGACGCCGGCCTTAGTCTGTGAATACTAATCCAAAGATTCAAGTGATATTGTAGGTGCTGTGCCTACATAGTCACTCAGTGTGACTGAACTGAGATATACTGCAGTAACAGCACCTTAATAACAGCCATTTTTATTCTTATTCCCCACATGCTTCAAACAGGGAGGCATTATTAAACCCTCAGAGCTAATTTAGATTTCCTTCTATCTCTCAATTGCCTACCTGAAAAGCAGAGAACATTCTATACACATCTGTTTATAAGAGATATCTTCATGCCTCTACAATCTTCACATTTTCCTTTCTCATTCCTTACCTGACAACCACATTAAATATATATCTGTTGATATGGAATATGTGTTCATTCCACTAAAATCTACACTTATTTCATGTCCATTCCCGACGTAACGCGCACAGGTAATTCAATCTCCATCTTTTTTACCATTATTGTGCTGTGCATGTCACTATCTGTACACATTCCATTGTCATCTCCTTTCATCCTCTATGTTTGCAGCTTTTTTTTGGGGGGGGGGTTCCCAGCTTTTTTAACTTTGTAAACCAGTGCAGCCAGATGTTAGCAAATAGAAATTTGTAACATATATTTACATGCAGCAAACTGAAAATCTGTACCAGGATAATTAAATCCACTATTCTTATAAAGCATGTACAGCGTTGTAGATAAGGCAAAATTGCAACTACAATGCTGCTTCTGCTATACCCGGCTAATTTTTCTAATCAAACCAATGAATGAATATTCTGCTACATATTTGCCTGGTGGGATGATAACCTTTCATGTTGTGCTTAAAAAAGTGTGGAATTTCTTTAAAGGGTATTCCCATTGACCTTCTAAAAAACTTGAATGGTTGTCCAGTACTTAGAGAATGATGACCTTTCCTTACGACAGTTCATCAATATTAGATCGGTGGGGGTCTGACACCAGGCAATCCCATTGGTCAGCTCTTCTCAGAATATATACAACTGATGTGCAGTTGTCAGCAGCAGCCACTACACAGTGCTTTACCTGTCAGACTGACTGGGGTGCTCCGACATCAAACTAAATTTCATTCTAATATCTATTTAGTGCAATAATCTATGCTATTTTCTAATATACTTGTAGTAAAAACTCCCTAAAGTTCCCCAATTACACTATTGAAATGTGAAATGCTAGTTTATATTTTCCCATTTCCTGTGTGATGATGATACATTTGAGAATCTCAGTGCATGCTGGGATCAGGCCCGGATTTAGGGGTGGGCCCAAAGCGTCCGGGCCCTGGGCCTCCCACCAATATAGGGATAAATATCTCAAAACATGTAAAATACACGTCTCTTTGCTGTCAACCGTTTCTAATGATAAGGAGCATTTAACAAAAGAGAAACTATTGAAAGTGTAGGGACCTGGCTACGGTCCTACATCTCAGTGGCCGGCGCAGAGCCATGGCACCTGACCTGCGTCAGCATCCACTGACCTGGCTAGCCTAGCCAGACTTCCTTAGTACCCTCCCTGTACCTAATGCTTAGCTTATGGCATGCGGCAGCCTTCTCCGATCCCAAGAGAAGCTTCTAGGCGCTACCTATTCAGCTATATGATCGCTCCCTCAGATTAGATCAGATGAGAGTTAGTTCAGCTACAGTCATATGAAACAGTTTGGGCACCCCTATTAATCTTAAGCTTAATGTTTTATAAAAATTGTCTTTTTTTGCAACAGCTATTTCAGTTTCATATATCTAATAACTGTTGGACACAGTAATGTTTCTGCCTTGAAATGAGGTTTATTGTACTAACAGAAAATGTGCAATCTGCATTCAAACAAAATTTGACAGGTGCATAAGTATGGGCACCCTTATCATTTTCTTGTTTTAAATACTCCTACCTACTTTTTACTGACTTACTAAAGCACTTTTTTTGGTTTTGTAACCTCATTGAGCTTTGAACTTCATAGCCAGGTGTATGCAATCATGAGAAAAGCTACTTAAAGTGGCCACTTGCAAGTTGTTCTCCTGTTTGAATCTCCTCTGACGAGTGGCATCATGGGCTCCTCAAAACAACTGTCAAATGATCTGAAAACAAAGATTATTCAACATAGTTGTTCAGGGGAAGGATACAAAAAGCTGTCTCAGAGATTTAACCTGTCAATTTCCACTGTGAGGAACATAGTAAGGAAATGGAAGAACACAGGTACAGCTCTTGTTAAGGCCAGAAGTGGCAGGCCAAGAAAAACATCAGAAAGGCAGAGAAGAAGAATGGTGAGATCAGTCAAGGACAATCCTCAGACCATCTCCAGAGAGCTGCAGCATCAACTTGCTGCAGATGGTGTCACTGTGCATCGGTCAACTATACAACAGCAGAAGCCTCTCATACATATACAGCCAGCACAGCAACAGCCTCTGATATATACAGGTAAACAGCCTCTGATATATACAGTCATATGAAAAAGTTTGGGCACCCCTATTAATCTTAAGCTTAATGTTTTATAAAAATTGTTTTTTTTTGCAACAGCTATTTCAGTTTCATATATCTAATAACTGTTGGACACAGTAATGTGTCTGCCTTGAAATGAGGTTTATTGTTCTAACAGAAAATGTGCAATCTGCATTCAAACTAAATTTGACAGGTGCATAAGTATGGGCACCCTTATCATTATCTTGTTTAAAATACTCCTACCTACCTTTTACTGACTTACTAAAGCACTTTTTTTGGTTTTGTATCCTCATTGAGCTTTGAACTTCATAGCCAGGTGTATGCAATCATGAGAAAAGCTACTTAAAGTGGCCACTTGCAAGTTGTTCTCCTGTTTGAATCTCCTCTGACGAGTGGCATCATGGGCTCCTCAAAACAACTGTCAAATAATCTGAAAACAAAGATTATTCAACATAGTTGTTCAGGGGAAGGATACAAAAAGCTGTCTCAGAGATTTAACCTGTCAATTTCCACTGTGAATAACATAGTAAGGAAATGGAAGAACACAGGTACAGTTCTTGTTAAGGCCAGAAGTGGCAGGCCAAGAAAAACATCAGAAAGGCAGAGAAGAAGAATGGTGAGATCAGTCAAGGACAATCCTCAGACCACCTCCAGAGAGCTGCAGCATCAACTTGCTGCAGATGGTGTCACTGTGCATCTGTCAACTATACAACGCACTGTGTTTTTTTGCTGTCATGCATAACGCCTTTTTGTATGACCAAACAACTCAATCTTGGTTTCATCAGTCCACAGGACCTTCTTCCAAAAAGAAATTGGCTTCTCCAAATGTGCTTTTGCATACCTCAGCCGACTCTGTTTGTGGCGTGCTTGCAGAAACGGCTTCTTTCTCATCACTCTCCCATACAGCTTCTCCTTGTGCAAAGTGCGTTGTATAGTTGACCGATGCACAGTGACACCATCTGCAGCAAGTTGATGCTGCAGCTCTCTGGAGGTGGTCTGAGGATTGTCCTTGACTGATCTCACCATTCTTCTTCTCTGCCTTTCTGATGTTTTTCTTGGCCTGCCACTTCTGGCCTTAACAAGAACTGTACCTGTGTTCTTCCATTTCCTTACTATGTTCCTCACAGTGGAAATTGACAGGTTAAATCTCTGAGACAGCTTTTTGTATCCTTCCCCTGAACAACTATGTTGAATAATCTTTGTTTTCAGATCATTTGACAGTTGTTTTGAGGAGCCCATGATGCCACTCGTCAGAGGAGATTCAAACAGGAGAACAACTTGCAAGTGGCCACTTTAAGTAGCTTTTCTCATGATTGCATACACCTGGCTATGAAGTTCAAAGCTCAATGAGGATACAAAACCGAAAAAAGTGCTTTAGTAAGTCAGTAAAAAGTAGGTAGGAGTATTTTAAACAAGAAAATGATAAGGGTGCCCATACTTATGCACCTGTCAAATTTTGTTTGAATGCAGATTGCACATTTTCTGTTAGTACAATAAACCTCATTTCAAGGCAGAAACATTACTGTGTCCAACAATTATTAGATATATGAAACTGAAATAGCTGTTGCAAAAAAAACATTTTTTATAAAACATTAAGCTTAAGATTAATAGGGGTGCCCAAACTTTTTCATATGACTGTATAGCCCGGCAGCAGCCCTATATATATGTATATATATATATATATATATATATATATATATATACAGCCCAGCAGAAGCCCCTCATATATATACAGCTCAGCAGAAGCCCCTCATATACATACAGCCCAGCAGAAGCCCCTCATATAAATACAGCCCAGCAGAAGCCTCTCATATAAATACAGCCCAGCAGAAACCTCTCATACATATACAGCCCAGCAGAAGCCTCTCATACATATACAGCCCAGCAGAAGCCTTTCATACATATGGAGCCCAGCAGAAGCCTCTGACATATAGAGCCCAGCAGAAGGCCCTCATATAAATACAGCCCAGCAAATGCCCCTCATATATATACAGCCCAGCAGAAGCCTCTCATACATATACAGCCCAGCAGAAGCCTCTCATACATACTGTATACAGCCCAGCAGAATCCTCTCATACATATACAGCCCAGCAGAAGCCTCTGACATATAGAGCCCAGCAGAAGGCCCTCATATATATATACAGCCCAGCAGAAGCTTCTTATACATATACAGCCCAGCAGAAGCCTCTCATACTTATACAGCCCAGCAGAAGCCTCTCATACATATACAGCCCAGCTGAAGCCTATGACACATAGAGACCAGCAGAAGCCTCTGACATATAGAACCCAGCAGAAGCCCCTCATATATATACAGCCCAGCTGAAGCCTCATACATATACAGCCTAGCAGAAGCCTCTCATACATATACAGCTCAGCAGAAGCCTCTCATACATATAGAGCCCAGCAGAAGCCTCTGACATATAGAGCCCAGCAGAAGGCCTTCATATATATATATATATATATATATATATATATGTATATATATATATATATATATATATATATATATAGCCCAGCAGAAGCCTCTCATACATATACAGCCCAGCAGAAGCCTCTCATACATATACAGCCCAGCAGAAGTCCCTCATATATATACAGCCCAGCAGAAGCCTGCGGTGGGTGAGTATGATCTCTGTCTGTCTGTGTCTGTCTGTGCGTGTGTCTATGTGTGCCTGTCTGTCTGTGTATCTTTCTTGCAGCTCCTGTCCTACACAGTACCATACTGTATATACAAGTCCACACTATATCCTGCATTACAGTGTGTCTGTGTATACTGTATGTATATAGTGTGGACCTATTTACAGTATAGTGCTGTGTATACACTTTATACAGCTCCTCAGCCTCTATTCTATACAGCCAGCACAGCAACAGCCTCTGATAAATACAGCCCGGCAGCAGCCCCTCATATATATACAGCCCAACAGCAGCTTTTAATATATACAGCCCAGCAGCAGCCCCTCATTTATATACAGCTCAGCAGAAGCCCCTCATATATATACAGCCCAGCAGAAGCCTCTCATACATATACAGCCAGCACAGCAACAGCCTCTGATATATACAGGTAAACAGCCTCTGATATATATAGCCCGGCAGCAGCCACTCATATATATATACAGCCCAGCACGAGCCCCTCATATATATACAGCTCAGCAGAAGCCCCTCATATATATATACAGCCCAGCAGAAGCCCCTCATATAAATACAGCCCAGCAGAAGCCTCTCATACATATACAGCCCAGCAGAAGCCTTTCATACACATAGAGCCCAGCAGAAGCCTCTGACATATAGAGCCCAGCAGAAGGCCTCATATAAATACAGCCCAGCAGAAGCCCCTCATATATATACAGCCCAGCAGAAGCCTCTCATATATATACAGCCCAGCAGAAGCCTCTCATACATATACAGCGCAGCAGAAGCCTCTCATACATATACAGCCCAGCAGAAGCCTCTGACATATAGAGCCCAGCAGAAGGCCCTCATATATATACAGCCCAGCAGAAGCTTCTCATACATATACAGCCCAGCAGAAGCCTCTCATACATATACAGCCCAGCAGAAGCCCCTCATACATATACAGCCCAGCAGAAGCCTCACGTCAGCAGAGTAGCCCGCCTGTGAAACTAACTACATCGCCTGTGTATCTCTATTTTCACTGCATCTAATCCAGTTAATAGTTTTGGGACTAGGAGCAGTGTCTGCACGTCAGCAGAGTAGCCCGCCTGTGAAACAAAGTATACTGCCTGTGTATCTCAATTTTCACTGCATCTAATACAGTTAATAGTTTTGGGCCTAGTACCACAGTTTGGCCACTCAGTTCTGCTCGGTTTTCATCCATTGGTTGTTGTGCCAACAACTACAGATACAGAGTTGCCAATTAGTTAAGCACTAAAATCAGTGGCAAAAGGCCTGCTGCTGGTGGAAAGGGGAATAGGCGTGTTGGAAAGGGAAAAAAAGGTTTTGTCCATGGGGTAGGTGGTAAAGCAACAGTAACATCTGCAGAAGAAAGACCATCTTCCAGCCAAAGTAAGATGTCTACTTCTTCTTCTTTTCGTGGACAATCTGATATGATCCCTTTCTTACGACCATCGCTACAAGCATCGCCAAAAATTCCAGATGAGGCACAAAAACAGCAGGTGCTTGAACGGATATCAAGTGCTCGTTCAAGTGGGTTCTCCTCCATGTCAACTTCAACATCACAACTACTCCAGTCCTCAGAGTTGTCACCCCAATCGCACTTGCTTCCTCACAGCTCCCAAGTCTCCAGCTGCCCGTCTGAGCATGGGGTAACACACATGGTTGAGTCTGTAGAGCTGTTTATGCATGGGAATCAGAGGTCTGCTCCAGAGCTTCTGTGAATCCAGATGAGGAAATGATCTGCATTGATGCCCAGAATCTTTGTGAGTCGGATCCAGGCCCAGATGAAGAAGGTTCTGAGCATAATGTAGACCCTCGTTCCCAAACTGTAACTCCTGTTGGTGGAGACAATGAGGAAGATGATGAGACTGAGATACCTGATTGGAACGAAAACTTGACTTTTCGGTCGGGGCAGGAAGAGGTTGGCTCTGAGGACGATGGGTGTGAGAACACACACGATGATGATGACGATGTTGTAGACCCCACTTACTGTCAACCCCCAGTCTGCCAGTCCATGAGGTTAGCAGAGGAGATGGAGGAGGAGGCTAGTGACGAGTCTGACGACGAGGTAACGGTGCGCCTTCCTGGACAGAGACGGAGTACTGGAAGCACGTCAACAAGTGCATCCTCAACCCCAACTGTGCCTCAGACCAGAAGTCGTGGTGGCTCTTCAGGTCGCATGGGCTCTAAGCCTTGCATAGCCTGGGCATTTTTTGACATCGCAAAGGATGACCCAACTCATGTTCTCTGTAAGATTTGTCAACAAAATCTCAGTAGAGGCCAAAAAATCACTAGCTTGAGTAATTCATGCATGAACCGTCACATGGATATGAGGCATAAGTTGCAGTGGGAAGCTCACTGTGCTACAATGCAGCCTAGTGGGCCGGGTCAACCACCGTCTGCCCCATCAAGTGCATCCGCGTCCTCTTCATCCTCTGTGACTGTGGGGACAGCAGTCGCACTTGGTTTTGGATGCAGACCTTCCACCTCTTTACCCGCAACAGCCAGTGTGTTTGGCAGGTCGTCAGGACATTTGCAAGTGGAAACACCTGCTGGTTTTGAGCGCTCTCCGACATTGACACCACATTTTGATCAAGGCAACATAACATCTCCGCCTGCACCTTCCTCACAGACCAGCAGCTTTCCGGGGACACCCTACTCAACTCCGTCTAAGCACAGCAGCCAGCCCTCAGTCCCTCAGATGTGGACAAGTAAAAGACCATTTCCTCCTAGCCATGACAAAGCTAAGAGGTTGAATGTCTCCATCTGCAATGTCCGTTGCAGCGCCCCAGTACCAGATGCCCAGTCGCCACTACTTCTTAAAGAAAGCTGTGCCTGTGCTACACCAGCATGTTGCACACAACATCACTGCTTCCTTGAGAAAGTCTGTGTGACAGGGTGCATTTCACCACAGACACTTGGATGAGTAGACATGGGCAGGGGCGTTACATGTCGGTGACTGGGCACTGGGTAACTACGGCGACATCAGGAGAAGGGGCTGCTGTCCAAGTCTTGCCATCCCCACGAGTTGCTCGTCGATCCTCTGCATCTAGAAGTTCCTCCACGGCTTCTGCCTCCTCAACCTCCTCTCGGTCCTCCAGCTGCACCCAAAGCCTGTCTGGTAATGCCACCCACGTTGTAACTGCGCAGAAGGAATCCTGCACACCTCCTCACTATGCTGTCACCAGGGCTCAAGGGCATCAGGCAGTGTTTACATTGAAATGTCTGGGAAATATGAGTCACACAGCTGAGGAGTTGTGGTCAGCTCTGGAGACTGAGTTCCATCAATGTTGTATCAACCTGCAGCCAGGGAAGGCTGTGTGCGACAATTCTGCAAACCTGGGTGCGGCCCTTCGCGGGGCAATGTCACACACGTGCCTTGTATGGCTCACGTTTTGAACCTGGTTGTCCAGCAATTTTTATCCCACTATCCCGGACTAGATGGGCTTCTGCAGAGGGCACGGTCGCTGTGTGCTCACTTCCGCCGTTCGCATCCCGCAGCTCGACGACTTGCATCTCTACAGAAGTCGTTGGGCCTGCCAGTTCACCGGCTGAAATGTGATGTGCCCACACGGTGGAATTCAACTCTGCACATGTTGCAGTGACTGTGGCAGCACCGACGAGCCCTGGTGCAATACGTTATGATGTATAGCCTGGTCCAACAAGATCAAGAGGTGGGGCAAATCACGCTGCAGGAGTGGTCTCAGATCAGGGACCTATTCACCCTTCTGCAGTTTTGAAATAGCAACGAAGATGTTTAGTGCTGACGATGCCATTATCAGCATGACCATTCCGGTGATTTACATGCTGGAGCACACCTTAAAGTGTCCGGAGTCAGGTGGTGGAACAAGAGGAGGAGGAGGAGGAGGAGGAACAGGAGGAGTCATATGCGGAAGGGATCATATCTCCAAGGTCAAGAAGGTTGGCAGCACCAAGGTGGCTGGAATTGGAGGCTGGGGGAGAGGGATTAACGAGGGCGCATGGTAGCAGCCAAACTGTTGAGGAAGGTGCAGGAGGCAAGGAAGAAGTGGAGGACGAACTGGCGCTGGGCATGGAAGACTCATCAGATGAGGGAGACCTTGATCAAATTTCTGTTGTGCGAGGTTGGGGGAAGAGGGCAGACGAAGGAAGCATGATTCTCACCTTGCCACCACCAAGACAACAAGGACTTGGTCCTCCTGGATGCGCAAGACACATGAGTGCCTTCTTGCTGCACTACCTGCAACATGACCCTCGGATTGTCAGAATCCGAAGTAATGCCGACTACTGGGTTGCCACACTCCCGGTACGAAAGCAAATTTAGCTAAATAATTCCTGCCATAGAAAGGGATTCACGCATGCAGGAGTATCAGCAGAGACTGTTACAGAATCTAACATCTGCTTTTCCACAAAACACCAGTGGTGCACGTAGTGAATCTCTGAGTTCTAACTTGCCAACCGTGGGACTATCGAGTCATCACTCTAACCGTAACAGTAACATCGTATCTGGTGGTAACAGCAATGGCACCAGGACCGGACCACACCGTTGCCCCAACGTGCGTTTCGCGTCGGCTTCGTCAGGGGGCGGTCCTGGTTCCAGTGTGTGGGTAAGAATCCGGGGGGACCGCCCCCTGACGAAGCCGACGCGAAACGCGCGTTGGGGCAATGGTGTGGTCCGGTCCTGGTGCCAGTGTTTGGGTAAGAATCCGGGGTGGGGAATTTTTTGGTATGATATTGCGTGATATGAGCCAGTGTACAGGGCTCACTATACTTTCCTATACCGCTCCATAGGCCCCCCGGGTTAATACCTGCATTAGATCCTGCACTATGCATGTGACTTTTTTGTATATGGCATCAGCCTGAGTGCCGCACCGTTTTTTGGTCTGTGCTATAACCCTCTTTTCTTTTACTATTTTGTATCGTATTAAGTCTTTTGTAATATGTTTTCTGGTATTTTTTTGTAATTGATTAATAAATTATGCAACTAATTTTGGACGTGAACTCCATTTTTTCTGTTTCATTAATATTTGCTCTAGGAGTGTCCCTATTCTACTAAGTATGTCTTCCCAGTAGACTCCCCCACTGTGGTTGTGAGTATGTGGATGAACATTGGATTTTTTTCTTTCATGTTGGGCTTGTTCTATAGTCAGCAGAGTAGCCCAGCCACCCACCGCCTGTTAACCTAAATACTATTTTTAACGGCATCTGGCCCAGGAAATCCTTTTGGGCCTAGTAGAATTTAGTGCTACTCAGCAGCGTACCCCACCCATGAAGCAAGCTACACCGCCTGTTTACCTAACTACTATTTTTTAACGGCATCTGGCCCAGGAAATCCTTTTGGGCCTAGTAGAATTTGGTGCTACTCAGCAGCGTACCCCACCCATGAAGCAAGCTACACCGCCTGTTTACCTAACTACTATTTTGTAACGGCATCTAGCCCGGGAAATCCTTTTGGGTCTAGTACAATTTAGTGCTACTCAGCAGCGTACCCCACCCATGAAGCAAGCTACACCGCCTGTTTACCTAACTACTAATTTTTAACGGCATCTAGCCCTGAAAATCCTTCTGGGCCTAGTAGAATTTGGTGCTACTCAGTAGCGTACTTCACCCATGAAGCAAGCTACACCGCCTGTTTACCTAACTACTATTTTGTAATGGCATCTAGCCCGGGAAATCCTTTTGGGCCTAGTAAAATTTTGTGCTACTCAGCAGCATACTTCACCCATGAAGCAAGCAACACCATCTGTTGATCTAATTACTAATTTTTAACTGCATCTAGCCCAGGAAATCGTTTTGTACCTAATAGCATTTTGTGCTAATCAGCACAGTACCCCACCCATGAAGCAAGCTACACCGCCTGTTTACGTAACTACTATTTTTTAACTGCATCTGACCCAGGAAATCCTTTTGGGCCTAGTAGAATTTAGTGCTACTCAGCAGCGTACCTCACCCATGAAGCAAGCTACACCGCCTGTTTACCTAACTACTATTTTTTAACGGCATCTAGCCCGGGAAATCCTTTTGGGCCTAGTAGAATTTAGTGCTACTCAGCAGCGTACCCCACCCATGAAGCAAGCTACACCGCCTGTTTACCTAACTACCATTTTTTAACGGCATCTAGCCCGGGAAATCCTTTTATGGCCTAGTAGAATTTGGTGCTGCTCAGCAGCGTACCCCACCCATGAAGCAAGCTACACCGCCTGTTTACCAAACTACTATTATTTAACGGCATCTGGCACGGGAAATCCTTTTGGGCCTAGTAGAATTTAGTGCTACTCAGCAGCGTACCCCACCCATGAAGCAAGCTATACCGCCTTCTTTCTTTCTCAATCTAACCCCTCGGCTCTGGGGTGTCCACTCTCCCACCAGCTCTCTCCTTCTCACAGGTGGACTACCGCGTGTTTTCACACTGTGGCGAATCTTTTGGGCCCAGGCATAAGAAGTCGTCGAGGTAATGGATAATATGTGCTGCCTTACAAACGTCCATGATGACACATTCGAGGAAGCAACTAAACGCCTCAAATAGTGAGCAGGATATGGAGCACCCCATGGGCAAACAGCGATCTATGTAGTATGCTCCTTCACAGAAGCAGCCCAATGGGAGGACACTATTCGGAGGCACAGGTAGTAACTGGAACCCTCCTTAATGTCTGTTTTGGCCATTAGGGTGCCCCTTACTAACTTCTTGACCCGCCTGATTGCCTCGTCAAAGGAGGTACAGTACATAGTACTGTACTTGGTTGCGTGTCGATGTTGTCGTTTACTGGCCTGCCCCTTGGATATGACAAATGGTGGATTAGTCTGAATGTATTGGGTTCATTTTTTGGCACACC
This sequence comes from Ranitomeya variabilis, assembly GCF_051348905.1. Classification (NCBI taxonomy): domain Eukaryota; kingdom Metazoa; phylum Chordata; class Amphibia; order Anura; family Dendrobatidae; genus Ranitomeya; species Ranitomeya variabilis. The sequence continues at coordinate 116,713,982 of NC_135238.1, forward strand.
TCCCAACGGGGGTACCACTACGTCTTCTAAGGAAAGTGTTCTGAATGGACCCGCCACCATTCTACGTAAAGATATTTCTTTTTTTTTTTTTTCAAGACGTCTGGGTGTTGGTAGAGTGAGTTTAGATTTTCACTGCAGCCTTTCTTGATTTTAGAAGGGCATGACATGCCTATATCTGTGTTTCCTCCTCCTTTTACTCCTCCACCTCTTTTCTTTTCACATGACTATATGTAGTTGTGACTTTTCCATGTGTTTGTTGTGTCTTCTGAGCAGTTTGTCAGCTTTTGGACACCGAACCCGAACACTAGGGAGGTGGCTCATCTCTAGTTAGGTATTTCTTAGCTCTGCTGCACTGTGGTGTTTGACACTCGTGAGCAGACATTTTCAGCTGCTTTGTGGTATGTGATTCTACTGGGAATTTTTTTATGCACAGTGATATTTGATGATGACCATGAGGTTATGGGTATTATGTGCTCTGAGTTTTGCAATTTCACTAGGAAAGGCATGAGCAAAGCCACCCCCTCTTCCCCACTGTGACTTTGGGACTTTCAGCATCGTGGGTTGGTTCACAATTTAGTGGGCACGATTTTGCAGGTAGTGGAACCAAAGTGCAAACGAGTTTCAGATCCATTATCTGTATCAGTGCAGATGAAAAAGAGAAGGAGTGTAGGATTCATTTAGATGACAGGGCACATGGGGAGGTGTACATTTGTTTTGAGGATCCCCTGGGGGGGCTCATCTTAAGAAGGAGGTAAGGGAAAAATTTTGGAAAGACGAATATGTTGCTATTTTTTCCCTATTACCATTGGAAAAATTTAATTTGGATAAGAGCAAAAAGGATGATAACAAGAAGGAAGAGGAAGAAAGAGTAGGTGGCTCTTGATCTCTCAAACGTTTGTTAATTGGCTTCAAGCCTTTGGAGCTTTTTTGCCTATAACACCTGCAAAAATTGCAGAGAACTGCTCTCCCCTATTCTGCTATATGGACTCCACTGGTGAGGCCCATAGGATTTATGAAGGACATGTGTGGCTCTAATATGAGGAAAGCTATTAGTCCTGCTATATGGTGGGATTAGAAGGACATAGGCATTTGGTTGCGAGTTGTGGCTCCTACTAGAATCAGTCATTCCTTTCATGGGGGGCCAGGGTCGCTGACCAGTCCACCATTCAGTCAGGTGCACAAGGGTCTTGGGGTAAATCCGGTCAGTCAAGAGTGCAAAAACCGTGTTTATGCTGCCAGTTCAATGACAGTCAGTATAAATTTGGGACTAATTGCAATGTTCAAGCACCTCTACTCGCATTTCAGTGGTTCCTCCCATGGTTCCACCAGATGCTTTAAAAAGAACAAGTCAAAGTCAGCCACCACTAATATCCATGGGGGAGATATGGTGAAACTAACCGAGATGCTCCATTATTTAAATAGATTTCCATATAAGAGTAAGGTAGCACTGTTATCATCTGGTTTTGAATAAGGTTTTAAAATTCCCGCACCTCCATTTGAAATTCCCCTGGTACTTAAAAATCTTCGCTCGGCTGATCAGTATGCAGCGGTGGTTGCAGAAAAGTAGGGTCAGATGTTGGGATCATATAGTGACCCTCCTTTTGTGGATTTAGTAGTTTATCCCTTAGGTGTTGTTCCTAAGAAAGAGATGAATAAGTTCTGGCTCATTCACCATTTCTCCTATCCTCAGGGAACATCAGTAAACGACGGGATCAACCTGGAGATCTGCTCCGTGGTTTATTCGTCATTTGATGAAGCAGCAGGTTTGGTTAGAAGCTTTGAGGGAGTAGGAAGCCAGAGCAAAGCATTTAGAAAAAAATGGCATTGCAGGAAGAACAGTCGATTCTCGGGAAATTTAACTTTGCTTGCCACATCATCCCGAAGGGAAGGGTTTTTTCTAGACGGTGGGCTAGTGCTACTACTGGAGTGCAAGTTCCGCACCATAATGTTCATTTGTCTGCAGAACAAAGAGGATTTGGTGGCTTTGGCAAACATTTTTGGAGCAATATAACGGCTGTTTGTTGCTTATGTAGGAGGTGGAAGATAATTGTGCTTAGGATTTATATTCAGACGTGGCGGGGGGGTTCAGCTTTGGGGCGTACTTCATACCAGGGTAAATGGTATGCATCCAGATGGCCCAAAGTTTGGGTTTAGTCAGGCTTGGTAAAAAACGTAGCTTTGTTGGAGATTTTTCCCATCTTGGTGGCTGTTCATTTGTGGAAGCAGGAGTTTCAGGACAAGAAGCTGTCCTTCAATTGTGATAACATGGGAGTTTTGTGCGCAATTAATAGTCCTATTGCATTGTCACCTCACGTGATTTCATGTGCTTCAGCAGTTGATGTGACTCTCCATAAATGCTTATGTCACAGCGTCTCACATGCAAGGTGTGCAGAATTCTGTTGCTGACTCACTTTCTCGTTTGCAGTAGGAGCGTTTTTGGCTGTTGGCCCCAGAGGAGGAGGACAAGGAGTTAGAGTGCCCGTCGGAGCTTTGGAGCGTGGTCTCTGAGCAGCGAAGTCTCTGATTACGTCTTCCTTGGCTTCCGGCATGTAGGCTGCTTACCAGTCAGTATGTTGTCTATGTTCCTAATAGTTTGGCTTCAGGGGAGTATTATTTGAATGATGAGGATCAGGTAGGAGTGCTGCTCATGTGGTTAAGTCAAGGAGCATCGGAAGGTTGGTCATCGGCCAAAGTCTCGCGGGTTATCGCGGCCTTGGCTTTTTGTTTTCAGTGGTGGGGTCAGAAAGATTTAACTAAAATATTTTTATTAAACAGGCAGTAAAAGGGTTTCATTGGGAAATAGTCAAAAGGACTCTATACGTTTAGTTTCATTTGGTGTTCTTGAAAAGTGGGGGTGTATTGGTTGCTATCTGTAGATAGGAGTTTGAGGTCTGTCAGTTTCATTTGACCTTTTCACTCACTGTCTTCTGTGGGTTAAGGGTTAGGGAACTTGTGTCCCCTAGCAAAAGTAACGTAGGAGGGCTTCTAGCTGGGAATGTTGTTGCTATAGCAAGGGGGTTGGAATTTTGGATCCGGAGGTCGAAAATGGATCAGGAAGGAAAGGATAATTGGGTAATTTAAGGAGCAGTTCAGGAATCCACTATATGTCTATTGCGTTGCTTACAGCTTTTTAATTTTTCCAGCTTATTCAAGAGGGACTTTTATTGTATCATGTGGATGGTTCTTTACTGTCCAGATATCAGTTTACTGCAGTGTTTAGGAAGGGCTTACAATTGTTGAGCTTGGACACATCACTCTTTTTGTATTGGGGCTGCGACAGAAGCAGCGGTGGGTGGTCTTGGTCCTGAAGCTGTGCATCAAATTAGGCGGTGGGATTCTAGGCGCTATTGTGGTTACTTTAGGCCTCAGGGTTTAGGAGTAAATGTGCATAGTTAAGGGATGGTGGTGGTAGGTAGCTAATGGTTGGTAGGATGTTGTTGTTAAACTGTTTGTGTTTTCGTTTTAGGTTCCAATCCATTGTTGATTTGGATCCTGAGCCATTATTATGTCCATTGGGGAGTGCTGTGGGTGGATGTGAGAAAAGAGGGTAGACAGCCCGAGTTTTCCAGGAACACGGCGGTGATCAGGTGGATTGGTTTCAGGGGAATGGGATGAAGCAGGGTATTGCAAGAGGTACAGAACAGCACTCCTCTGGATAGGGCCCTAATATTTTGGTTTTGCATGTGGGGGGTACTGATCTTGGTGCTCGCTCTTTCAGGGAGTTGGGAAAAGATATTAAGCTATGGTACTCCCGAGCCAGTGGAGTAATGGCTGGGAATAATTATGGTGTAATTATGTTCATGGTTTGTTTTTGGTAATCACCAGATTTTAAGAGCTTCAAGGACCACGCAAGTATTATATTCTCTTGAATTTAATATTTTATGTCTGTTTAAATAAAGGCTGATGTTGCCAAAATTAGCCAAAACTACGGTGTCATAATTTTCATTTTGGCGTCACAATTGGGGGAGGTTATTTGGGTTAAGGTATTTGGTGTTAAAGTATAAAGTTTATCCCACCGGAACATCAACAATACCTGTATCAGGTGTTTCTAGGGGTAAGATGGGCTGATGCCCAACTAAAAAAGTTTGAGAAGCCCTTGTCTATGGCAAATAGTCACACTGGTTACTCAGCAATCATGCAAATAATGCATGCGGCCTATTTTTATTCAAGAACAAATAACCACGATTTAATGTAAATGCTGTCTTAACATTTTATATATGATAATATTCATCTTAAATTTGGCAACCAAAAACATTATATGGGTAATAAATGTTTAGACTTTGGAGTCACTAGCACTCCCATTTTTTTTTTTTGCCTGAAGCCTACGTGTGACTGAGCCATACGTGACAATTCTGATAATTAATATCAAAACTGTTTTTTTTTGTTTGTTTGTTTTTGGATCTGAATCATTGTAATGAGAATATTATACATATTTTTTTTTTTATTTTAACCACAAATTTGCAGGCAATGTAATGTTACAGAAACTGGTTACTGATAACAAAATTGCTTTTTTCAGTCCTCAGATTTTTTACTTTCTTATAAAGTACGAAACTGAAAGTGCTATAAATAATGAACTTGACAGCTCCAGTATACTTTGCAATGACAATGAAAACCAGACATATATATATATATATATATATATATATATATATATATATATATATATATATATATATATATATATTTGGACAGTGAAAATGTGCTCAGGTGTACAAATATATAGTATATATTATGTTACTTTACATTTTTTGAGGTTAGATATGAATAAACATTTATTAGGCAGCAAGTTGATACGTACATTGCCAGCCAGCTTCATTGTGTATTCTATCCGAATATCTTTACTACACTAATATATCCAAGTGACTGCTTTTCCAAACGCCATGGCTTTGTGACATTCTGCTAGAAAAGAGAGATGGGAAAAAACTTACTAGAGTTTAAATAGAGGGAAAGAAAGAGGAGAGAGAGAAATCTGCGAGAGAAGAGAGATGAGGGGAGAGAGATCTACCATAGGTGGGATTTCAGGTGTATCATGCTGCGGCGGTATTATACTGTGTCGGTGGCAGTGTGGAGTCATTACATTCTATATTATATGTGAGGGTTGAAGCCAGGGAAAGATTTCACTGTGAAGATATAATACTCAGTATGTGTGTGGGTGCGAGCAAAATGCTCTAAAATGGCCAGAAAAGGGCTATCACTCATGAGAGTACTACAGAGTTTCAACAGTGACATATTTACTGTATATCGACCACAATACATGTCCTTCTCCTGGTTTTTATATCTAATCTATCAATCTATCTATAAATATACAGTACAGACCAAAAGTTTGGGCACACCTTCTCATTTAAAGATTTTTCTGTATTTTCATGACTATGAAAATAGTAAATTCACGCTGAAGGCATCAAAACTATGAATTAACACATGTGGAACTATATACTTAACAAAAAAGTGTGAAACAACTGAAAATATGTCTTATATTGTAGGTTCTTCAAAGTAGCCACCTTTTGCTTTGATCACTGCTTTGCACACTCTTGGCATTCTCTTGATGAGCTTCAAGAGGTAGTCACCGGGAATGGTTTTCACTTCACAGGTGTGCCCTGTCAGGTTTAATAAGTGGGATTTCTTGCCTTATAAATGGGGTTGGGACCAGCAGTTGTGTTGAGCAGAAGTCCGGTGGATACACAGTTGATAGTCCTACTGAATAGACTGTTAGAATTTGTATTATGGCAAGAAAAAAGCAGCTAAGTAAAGAAAAACGAGTGGCCATCATTACTTTAAGAAATGAAGGTTAGTCAGTCCGAAAAATTGGGAAAACTTTGAAAGCGTCCCCAAGTGCAGTGGCAAAAACCATCAAGCGCTACAAAGAAACTGGCTCACATGAGGACAACCCCAGGAAAGGAAGACCAAGAGTCATCTCTGCTTCTGAGGATAGGTTTATCTGAGTCTCCAGCCTCAGAAATCACAGGTTAAAGCAGCTCAGATTAGAGATCAGGTCAATGCCACACAGAGTTCTAGCAGCAGACAAATTTCTACAACATCTGTTAAGAGGAGACTTTGTGCAGCAGGCCTTCATGGTAAACTAGCTGCTAAAAAACCATTGCTAAGGACAGGCAACGAGCAGAAGAGACTTGTTTGGGCTAAAGAACACAAGGAATGGACATTAGACCAGTGGAAATCTGTGCTTTGGTCTAATGAGTCCAAATTTGAGATCTTTGGTTCCAACCACCGTGTCTTTGTGCGACGCAGAAAAGGTGAACGGATGGACTCTACATGCCTGGATCCCACCGTGAAACATGGAGGAGGAGGTTTGATGGTGTGGGAGTGCTTTGCTGGTGACACTGTTGGGGATTTATTCAAAATTGAAGGCATACTGAACCAGCATGGCTACCACAGCATCTTGCAGTGGCATGCTATTCCATCCGATTTGCGTTTAGTTGGACAATCATTTATTTTTCAACAGGACAATGACCCCAAACACACCTCCAGGCTGTGTAAGGGCTATTTGACCAAGAAGGAGAGTGATGGGGTGCTACGCCAGATGACCTGGCCTCCACAGTCACCAGACTTGAACCCAATCGAGATGGTTTGGGGTGAGCTGAACCGCAGAGTGAAGGCAAAAAGGCCAACAAGTGCTAAGCATCTCTGGGAACTCCTTCAAGATTGTTGGAAGACCATTTCCGGTGACTACCTCTTGAATCTCATCAAGAGCATGTCAAGAGTGTGCAAAGCAGTCATCAAGGCAAAAGGTGGCTACTTTGAAGAACCTAGAATATAAGACATATTTTCAGTTGATTTGCACTTTTTTGTTAAGTATGTAATTCCACATGTGTTATTTCATAGTTTTGATGCCTTCATTGTGAATTTACAATTTTCATAGTCATGAAAATACAGAAAAATCTTTAAATGAGAAGGTGTGTCCAAACCTTTGGTCTGTACTGTATATATATACCATTCTGATACACCAAGATTGGTTTAAGATCACACTAACCCACTTGGGGTTGTGTTATGAACTGGTGGTTTAGGAGCAACATGGGACGTGCTCTGGAGGAGGTGGTACCTGTACTGACTGCAGTTCCTGAGCTTAACACAACACTAGAAGTAGCCGTGGGATGTTCCTGTCACTCCCTAGACACCTCGTCACAGCCGGAGGACTAACTACCCCTAAAGTTAGAAACAGGAAAGCTATCTTGCCTCAGAGAAAATTCCCAAAGGACAGACAGCCCCCCACAAGTATTGACTGTGAGTGGAGAGGGAAATGACATACACAGAATGAAACTAGGATGTAGCAAAGGAGGCCAATCTAGCTAGATAGATAGAACAGGACAGAATGCTGTGCGGTCAGTATTAAAAACTAGAAAAATCCACCACAGAGTTTACAAAAATCTCCACACCTGACTAAAGGTGCGGAGGGTAAATCTGCTTCCCAGAGCTTCCAGCTTAACTGAATAAATCCATACTGACAAGCTGGACTAGAAAAAAAACATAGAGTGTGCTGAACAATTAAGTCCACAACAAGTGGAAAGCAAAAGAACAAAGCAAGGACTTATCTTTGCTGAACTGGTCAGAATATCAGGGAAATCCAAGAGAGATGAGAATACAAGCAGGAACCATTGACAACTGGCACTAGCTGAAGGATAGAGCCAGGATAAATAGCCGAGCCAGAATAGACGATCAGTGGAAGCAGCTGCTGACTGCTAAATCCAAGGAGCAGCAGTTCCACTTAAATCCACCGGAGGGAGCCCAAGAGCAGAACTCACAAAAGTGCCACTTACAACCACCGGAGGGAGCCCAAGAGCGGAATTCACAACAGTACCCCCCCTTGAGGAGGGGTCACCGAACCCACACCAGAGCCCCCAGGCCGATCAGGACGAGCCAAGTGAAAGGCACGAACCAAATCGGCGGCATGGACATCGGAGGCAACAACCCAAGAATTATCCTCCTGGCCATAACCCTGTTGTGAATTTACCTTTTGGCTCCCTCTAGTGGCTACTAGTGTTTTTACTCTGGGTATGTCTATCATCCCTTGTATGCTCACCTGGGTCGTTAGGTCAGGGGTGTTGCTATATTAGCTCCCTGGACCTTCAGTTCAATGCCTGGCAACGTTGATATCAGAGCTAATCTGTAGTGCTCTTGTCTACTGATCCTGGTTCCTGCTTGATTAAGCTAAGTCTGCTTTCTTGCTTTTTGCTATTGTTTTTTGTTTTGCATTTTTGTCCAGCTTGTACATAATCTGTATCCTATCCTTGCTGGAAGCTCTAGGGAGGCTGGAGTTCTCCCCCCGGGCCGTTAGACGGTTCGGGGGTTCTTGAATCTCCAGTGTGGATTTTTGTTAGGGTTTTTGTTGACCATATAAGTTATCTTACTACATTCTGCTATTAGTGAGTGGGCCTCTCTTTGCTAAACCTAGTTCATCTCTGTGTTTGTCATTTCCTCTTACCTCACCGTTATTATTTGTGGGGGGCTTGTATCCAACTTTTGGGGTCTATTCTCTGGAGGCAAGAGAGGTCTTTGTTTTCCTCTTCTAGGGGTAGTTAGTCCTCCGGCTGGCGCGAGACATCTAGCGACCAACGTAGGCATGTTCCCCGGCTACTTCTAGTGTTGGCGTTAGGAGTAGATATATGGTCAACCCAGTTACCACTGCCCTATGAGCTGGATTTTTGTACTTCGCAGACTTGCTGATATCTCTGAGACCCTCGCCATTGGGGTCATAACAGTTTGCCAGGCCAGTATTAAATGTTAAATGCATTGCAGAAGCGGGATTATAAGAAAGAAAGTTCTGAGTTTTTTTTTCTCTCTCTCATTTTTTTTTTCTTTTCCCCTTTACCTCTGAGTGGCTTGTGATTGCTGCAGACATGAATGTCCAGACCTTGATTACAAGTGTGGACCAGCTTGCTGCTCGTGTGCAGGGCATACAAGATTATGTTACCAGAAATCCTATGTCAGAACCTAAGATACCGATTCCTGAACTGTTTTCCGGAGACCGATTTAAGTTTAGAAATTTCAGGAATAATTGTAAATTGTTTTTGTCCCTGAGACCCTGTTCCTCTGGAGACTCCGCTCAGCAAGTGAAAATTGTTATTTCTTTTTTACGGGGCGACCCTCAGGATTGGGCTTTCTCGCTGGCGCCAGGAGATCCGGCATTGGCTGATATTGATGCGTTTTTTCTGGCGCTCGGTTTGCTTTATGAGGAACCCAATCTTGAGATTCAGGCAGAAAAAGCCTTGCTGGCTATGTCTCAGGGCCAGGACGAGGCTGAAGTGTATTGCCAAAAATTTCGGAAATGGTCCGTGCTGACCCAGTGGAACGAGTGTGCATTGGCTGCAAATTTTAGAAATGGTCTTTCTGAAGCCATTAAGAATGTGATGGTGGGTTTTCCCATTCCCACAGGTCTGAATGATTCTATGGCCCTGGCTATTCAAATCGACCGGCGGTTGCGGGAGCGCAAAACCGCAAATTCCCTCATGGTGTTGTCTGAACAGGCACCTGAATTAATGCAATGTGATAGAATCCTGACTAGAAATGAGCGGAAAATTCATAGACGCCAGAATGGCTTGTGTTACTACTGTGGTGATTCTACACATGTTATCTCAGCATGCTCTAAACGTCTTACTAAGGTTGTTAGTCCGGTCGTCATTGGTAATTTGCAACCTAAATTTATTCTATCTGTAACTTTGATTTGCTCACTGTCATCGTATCCTGTCATGGCGTTTGTGGACTCAGGTGCTGCCCTGAGCCTTATGGATCTGTCATTTGACAAGCGCTGCGGATTTGTTCTTGAGCCATTGGAAAATCCTATCCCTCTTAGGGGTATTGATTCTACGCCATTGGCAAAAAATAAACCGCAGTTTTGGACACAGGTTACCATGTGCATGACTCCCGAACATCGGGAGGTAATACGTTTTCTTGTTCTGCATAAAATGCATGATTTGGTTGTTTTGGGTTTGCCATGGTTACAGACCCATAATCCAGTCTTGGACTGGAAGGCTATGTCAGTGTCAAGTTGGGGCTGCCATGGAATTCATGGAGATTCCCTGCCCTTGTCTATTGCTTCTTCTACGCCTTCGGAAGTTCCGGCGTATTTGTCTGATTATCAGGATGTCTTCAGCGAGTCTAAGTCCAGTGCACTGCCTCCTCATAGGGAATGTGACTGTGCAATAGATTTGATCCCTGGCAGTAAGTTTCCTAAGGGGAGACTGTTTAATCTGTCGGTACCTGAACATACCGCGATGCGATCATATATCAAGGAGTCTCTTGAGAAGGGGCATATCCGTCCTTCTTCTTCCCCTCTTGGTGCGGGATTCTTTTTTGTGGCCAAAAAGGACGGATCTTTGAGGCCTTGTATTGACTATCGGCTTTTAAATAAGATCACTGTCAAATTTCAGTATCCTTTGCCGTTGTTGTCAGATTTGTTTGCCCGGATTAAAGGTGCCAAGTGGTTCACCAAGATAGACCTTCGTGGTGCGTACAACCTTGTGCGCATTAGGCAGGGCGATGAATGGAAAACCGCATTCAATACGCCCGAAGGTCATTTTGAGTACTTGGTGATGCCATTTGGGCTCTCTAATGCACCTTCAGTTTTTCAGTCCTTCATGCATGACATTTTCCGGAAGTATCTGGATAAATTTTTGATTGTTTATCTGGATGATATTCTGTTTTTTTCTGATGATTGGGACTCGCATGTGGAGCAGGTCAGGATGGTTTTTGAGATTTTGCGTGAAAATTCTTTGTTTGTAAAAGGCTCAAAGTGTCTCTTTGGTGTACAGAAGGTTCCCTTTTTGGGGTTCATTTTTTCCCCTTCTGCTGTGGAGATGGATCCAGTCAAGGTCCGAGCTATTCATGATTGGACTCAACCCTCGTCAGTTAAGAGTCTTCAGAAGTTCTTAGGTTTTGCTAACTTCTACCGTCGTTTTATCGCAAATTTCTCTAGCGTTGTTAAACCGCTGACGGATATGACCAAGAAAGGCTCTGATGTAGCTAACTGGGCTCCTGCTGCCGTGGAGGCTTTCCAGGAGTTGAAACGCCGGTTTACTTCGGCGCCTGTTTTGTGCCAGCCTGACATCTCACTTCCCTTTCAGGTTGAGGTGGATGCTTCGGAGATTGGGGCAGGGGCCGTATTGTCGCAGAGAGGCCCTGGTTGCTCTACTATGAGACCTTGTGCCTTTTTCTCTAGGAAGTTTTCGCCGGCAGAGCGAAATTATGATGTGGGCAATCGGGAGTTATTGGCCATGAAGTGGGCATTTGAGGAGTGGCGTCATTGGCTCGAGGGTGCTAAGCATCGGGTGGTGGTCTTGACAGATCACAAAAATTTGATGTATCTCGAGTCTGCTAAACGCCTGAATCCTACACAGGCCCGCTGGTCATTGTTTTTCTCCCGTTTTGACTTTGTGGTCTCGTATTTACCAGGTTCTAAGAATGTGAAGGCCGATGCTCTGTCTAGGAGCTTTGTGCCTGATGCTCCTGGAGTCGCTGAACCTGAGGGTATTCTTAAGGAAGGAGTTATCTTGTCAGCGATTTCTCCAGATCTGCGACGTGTGTTGCAGAGATTTCAGGCTGGTAGGCCTGACTCCTGTCCACCTGACAGATTGTTTGTGCCTGCTAAATGGACCAGCAGAGTTATTTCCGAGGTTCATTCCTCAGTGTTGGCAGGACACCCGGGAATTTTTGGCACCAGAGATCTGGTGGCCAGGTCCTTTTGGTGGCCTTCCTTGTCAAGGGATGTGCGGTCATTTGTGCAGTCCTGCGGTACTTGTGCTCGAGCTAAGCCTTGCTGTTCTCGTGCCAGCGGGTTGCTCTTGCCCTTGCCTGTCCCGAAGAGACCTTGGACGCACATCTCTATGGATTTCATTTCGGATCTCCCGGTGTCTAAAGGCATGTCTGTCATCTGGGTGATATGTGATCGTTTCTCCAAGATGGTCCATCTGGTTCCTTTGCCTAAGCTGCCTTCCTCTGCTGATCTGGTTCCTGTGTTCTTCCAGAACGTGGTTCGTTTGCACGGCATTCCTGAGAATATTGTGTCGGACAGAGGATCTGATCAGGATGATTGGGTGACCTTCTTGCCGTTGGCTGAATTTGCCCTTAATAATCGGGCTAGTTCTGCCACCTTGGTTTCGCCATTTTTCTGCAACTCCGGTTTCCATCCTCGTTTTTCCTCGGGACATGTGGAGCCTTCTGACTGTCCTGGAGTGGATTCTGTGGTGGATAGGTTGCAGCGGATCTGGAATCATGTGGTGGACAACTTGAAGTTGTCACAGGAGAAGGCTCAGCGTTTTGCCAATCGCCGCCGCGGTGTGGGTCCCCGACTTCGTGTTGGGGATTTGGTATGGCTGTCTTCTCGATTTGTTCCTATGAAGGTCTCCTCTCCCAAATTTAAGCCTCGATTCATTGGTCCTTACAAGATATTGGAGATCCTTAATCCTGTATCCTTTCGCCTGGATCTTCCGGTGTCGTTTGCCATTCACAACGTATTTCATAGGTCCTTGTTGCGGCGGTACGTTGTGCCTGTGGTTCCTTCTGCTGAGCCTCCTGCTCCGGTGTTGGTTGAGGGCAAGTTGGAGTACGTGGTGGAGAAGATCTTAGATTCTCGTCTCTCCAGGCGGAGGCTTCAGTACCTGGTCAAGTGGAAGGGCTATGGTCAGGAGGATAATTCCTGGGTGGTCGCCTCTGATGTGCATGCGGCCGATTTAGTTCGCGCCTTTCACGCCGCTCATCCTGATCGCCCTGGTGGTCTTGGTGAGGGTTCGGTGACCCCTCACTAAGGGGGGGGTACTGTTGTGAATTTACCTTTTGGCTCCCTCTAGTGGCTACTAGTGTTTTTACTCTGGGTATGTCTATCATCCCTTGTATGCTCACCTGGGTCGTTAGGTCAGGGGTGTTGCTATATTAGCTCCCTGGACCTTCAGTTCAATGCCTGGCAACGTTGATATCAGAGCTAATCTGTAGTGCTCTTGTCTACTGATCCTGGTTCCTGCTTGATTAAGCTAAGTCTGCTTTCTTGCTTTTTGCTATTGTTTTTTGTTTTGCATTTTTGTCCAGCTTGTACATAATCTGTATCCTATCCTTGCTGGAAGCTCTAGGGAGGCTGGAGTTCTCCCCCCGGGCCGTTAGACGGTTCGGGGGTTCTTGAATCTCCAGTGTGGATTTTTGTTAGGGTTTTTGTTGACCATATAAGTTATCTTACTACATTCTGCTATTAGTGAGTGGGCCTCTCTCTCTAAACCTAGTTCATCTCTGTGTTTGTCATTTCCTCTTACCTCACCGTTATTATTTGTGGGGGGCTTGTATCCAACTTTTGGGGTCTATTCTCTGGAGGCAAGAGAGGTCTTTGTTTTCCTCTTCTAGGGGTAGTTAGTCCTCCGGCTGGCGCGAGACATCTAGCGACCAACGTAGGCATGTTCCCCGGCTACTTCTAGTGTTGGCGTTAGGAGTAGATATATGGTCAACCCAGTTACCACTGCCCTATGAGCTGGATTTTTGTACTTCGCAGACTTGCTGATATCTCTGAGACCCTCGCCATTGGGGTCATAACATAACCCTTCTACTTGACAAGATACTGAAGCCTCCGCCTCGAAAAACGAGAATCCAAAATTTTCTCCACCACATATTCCAACTCCCCATCAACCAACACCGGGGCAGGAGGATCCACAGAGGGAACAACGGGCACCACATATCTCCGCAACAAAGATCTATGGAAAACATTATGGATGGCAAAAGAGGCTGGAAGGGCCAAACGAAAAGATACCGGATTGATAATCTCAGAAATCTTATAAGGACCAATAAACCGAGGTTTGAACTTAGGGGAAGAAACCTTCATAGGAACATGACGAGAAGATAACCAGACTAAATCCCCCACCCGAAGTCGGGGACCAACACACCGACGGCGGTTAGCAAAACGTTGAGCCTTTTCCTGAGACAACGTCAAATTGTCTACCACATGAGTCAAAATCTGCTGTAACCTGTCCACCACAGAATCCACACCAGGACAATCAGAAGGCTCAACCTGCCCCGAAGAAAAACGAGGATGAAAACCAAAATTACAAAAGAAAGGCGAAACCAAAGTAGCCGAACTAGCCCAATTATTAAGGGCAAACTCGGCCAACGGCAAGAAAGCCACCCAATCATCCTGATCAGCAGACACAAAGCATCTCAAATAGGTTTCCAAGGTCTGATTAGTTCGCTCAGTTTGGCCATTTGTCTATGGATGGAACGCCGAAGAAAAAGACAAATCAATGCCCATCCTAGCACAAAAGGCCCGCCAAAACCTAGAAACAAACTGGGAACCTCTGTCAGACACAATATTCTCCGGAATGCCATGTAAACGAACCACATGCTGAAAAAACAATGGAACCAAATCAGAGGAGGAAGGCGATTTAGGCAAAGGTACCAAATGGACCATTTTAGAGAACCGGTCACAAACCAGCCAGATAACAGACATCTTCTGGGAAACAGGAAGATCCGAAATAAAATCCATGGAAATATGCGTCCAGGGCCTCTCAGGGACCGGCAAAGGCAAAAGCAACCCACTAGCGCGGGAACAGCAAGGCTTGGCCCGGGCACAAGTCCCACAAGACTGCACAAAAGAACGCACATCCCGCGACAAGGAAGGCCACCAAAAGGACCTAGCAACCAAATCTCTGGTACCAAAAATCCCAGGATGACCAGCCAACACTGAACAATGAACCTCAGAAATTACCTTACTAGTCCATCTATCAGGAACAAACAGCTTCCCCACTGGACAGCGGTCAGGTTTATCAGCCTGAAATTCCTGAAGCACCCGCCGCAAATCAGGGGAGATGGCAGAAAGAATCACCCCTTCTTTAAGAATGCCATCCGGCTCAAGGACTCCAGGAGAATCAGGCAAAAAACTCCGAGAGAGGGCATCAGCCTTAACATTCTTAGATCCCGGAAGATACGAGACCACAAAATCAAAACGGGAGAAAAACAGGGACCATCGAGCCTGTCTAGGGTTCAGCCACTTGGCCGACTCGAGGTAAATCAGATTCTTATGATCGGTCAAGACCACAACGCGGTGCTTGGCTCCCTCAAGCCAATGTCGCCACTCCTCAAATGCCCACTTCATAGCCAACAACTCCCGATTGCCAACGTCATAATTGCGCTCCGCAGGCGAAAACTTTCTGGAAAAAAAAGCACACGGTTTCATCAAAGAACCATCAGAATTCCTCTGAGACAAAACGGCCCCTGCCCCAATCTCAGAAGCGTCAACCTCAACCTGAAAAGGAAGAGAAACATCCGGCTGACACAACACAGGGGCAGAAGTAAATCGGCGTTTAAGTTCCTGAAAGGCCTCAACAGCCGCAGAGGACCAATTCGTCACATCAGCGCCTTTCTTCGTCAAATCGGTCAGGGGCTTAACCACACTGGAAAAGTTGGCAATGAAACGGCGATAAAAATTAGCAAAGCCCAAAAATTTCTGAAGGCTCTTCACCGATGTGGGTTGAATCCAGTCATGAATGGCTTGGACCTTAACAGGATCCATTTCTATAGACGAGGGAGAAAAAATAAAACCCAAAAAAGAGACCTTCTGAACTCCAAATAGGCACTTAGACCCCTTCACAAATAAAGCATTATCACGAAGGATCTGGAATGCCATCCTGACCTGCTTCACATGAGACTCCCAATCATCGGAAAAAATCAAAATATCATCCAAATACACAATCATGAATTTATCAAGATAACTGCGGAAAATATCATGCATGAAGGACTGGAATACAGAAGGAGCATTAGAAAGCCCGAAAGGCATCACAATGTATTCAAAATGGCCTTCGGGCGTATTAAATGCAGTTTTCCATTCGTCACCCTGTTTAATACGAACAAGATTATATGCCCCTCGAAGGTCAATCTTAGTAAACCAACTAGCCCCCTTAATCCGAGCAAACAAATCAGAAAGCAAAGGTAAAGGGTATTGGAATTTGAACGTGATCTTATTAAGAAGGCGATAATCAATACAGGGTCTCAAGGAGCCATCCTTCTTGGCAACAAAAAAGAATCCCGCTCCCAATGGTGACGAGGACGGCCGAATATGCCCCTTCTCCAAAGACTCCTCGACATAACTCCGCATGGCGGCATGCTCTGGCACATACAGATTGAAAAGTTGGCCCTTAGGGAACTTACAGCCAGGAATCAAGTTAATAGCACAATCACAGTCCCTATGTGGAGGAAGGGAACTGGACTTGGGCTCATCAAATACATCCTGGAAATCCGACAAAAACTCAGGGACTTCAGAAGAGGGGGAAGAGGAAATTGACATCAAAGGAACGTCACAATGTACCCCTTGACAACCCCAACTAGTCACAGACATAGATTTCCAATTCAGCACCGGATTATGTTCCTGTAACCATGGAAAACCCAGTACTACATCATGCAAGTTATGCAACATCAGAAAACGTCAATCTTCCTGATGTGCTGGAGCCATGCACATGGTCAGCTGAGTCCAATACTGAGGTTTATTCTTGGCCAATGGTGTAGCATCAATCCCCCTCAAAGGAATAGGGCTCTGCAAAGGCTGCAAGGAAAAACCACAGCGCCTGGCGAATTCCAAGTCCATTAAGTTCAGGGCAGCGCCTGAATCCACAAATGCCATGACAGAAAAGGACGATAATGAGCAAATCAGGGTCACAGATAAGAGAAATTTAGGCTGTACAGTACTGATGGTAACAGACCTAGCGACCCTCTTAATACGCTTAGGGCAATCAGAAATAACATGAGCAGAATCACCACAGTAAAAACACAGCCCATTCTGACGTCTGAATCCCTGCCGTTCTGCTCTAGTCAAAATCCTATCACATTGCATGGGCTCAGGACTCCGCTCAGAGGACACTGCCATATGGTGCACAACTTTGCGCTCGCGCAGGCGCCGATCAATCTGAATGGCTAGAGACATAGATTCGCTCAAACCAGCAGGCGTGGGGAACCCCACCATAACATCTTTAAGGGCTTCAGAAAGACCCTTTCTGAAAATTGCTGCCAGAGCATCCTCATTCCATTTAGTGAGCACAGACCATTTTCTAAATTTCTGGCAGTATAATCCTGCCGCTTCCTGACCCTGACATAGGGCCAACAAGGTTTTTTCTGCATGATCCACAGAATCGTCATAGTTCGTCATACAATAATCCGAGCACTTGAAAAAATGTGTCTACATTAAGCAATGCCAGATTCCCTGATTCAAAGGAGAATGCCCAGTCCTGAGGGTCACAACGCAGCAGAGAGATGACGATTTTAACCTGCTGAATGGGATCACCAGAGGAACGGGGTTTCAAAGCAAAAAACAATTTGCAGTTATTTTTAAAGCTCAAAAACTTGGATCTGTCCCCAAAAAACAAATCAGGAGTAGGAATTTTAGGCTCTAAAGCCGGAGTCTGGACAATATAATTTTGGATACTCTGTACTCTTGCAGCAAGTTGATCCACACAAGAAAACAAACCCTGAACATCCATGCCAGCGCCAAAATCCTGAACCACCCAGAGATTAAGAGGAGAAAAAAGACAAAACAGACTACAGAAAAAAAAATGGCTCTGAATTTTTCTTTTTTCCTTCTTTTGAGATGCATTTAATTCATTTTTGGCCAGTTGTACTGTTATGAACTGGTGGTTTAGGAGCAACATGGGACATGCTCTGGAGGAGGTGGTACCTGTACTGACCGCAGTTCCTGAGCTTAACACAACACTAGAAGTAGCCGTGGGATGTTCCTGTCACTCCCTAGACACCTCGTCACAGCCGGAGGACTAACTACCCCTAAAGATAGAAACAGGAAAGCTATCTTGCCTCAGAGAAAATTCCCAAAGGACAGACAGCCCCCACAAATATTGACTGTGAGTGGAGAGGGAAATGACATACACAGAATGAAACTAGGATGTAGCAAAGGAGGCCAATCTAGCTAGATAGATAGAACAGGACAGAATACTGTGCGGTCAGTATTAAAAACTAGAAAAATCCACCACAGAGTTTACAAAAATCTCCACACCTGACTAAAGGTGCGGAGGGTAAATCTGCTTCCCAGAGCTTCCAGCTTAACTGAATAAATCCATACTGACAAGCTGGACAAGAAAAAAACATAGAAAGTGCAGAAAGATTAAGTCCACAACAAGTGGAAAGCAAAAGAACAAAGCAAGGACTTATCTTTGCTGAACTGGTCAGAATGTCAGGGAAATCCAAGAGAGATGAGAATCCAAGCAGGAACCATTGACAACTGGCACTAGCTGAAGGATAAAGCCAGGATAAATAGCCGAGCCAGAATAGACGATCAGTGGAAGCAGCTGCTGACTGCTAAATCCAAGGAGCAGCAGTTCCACTTAAATCCACCGGAGGGAGCCCAAGAGCAGAACTCACAAAAGTGCCACTTACAACCACCGGAGGGAGCCCAAGAGCGGAATTCACAACAGGGTTGATTGAACCCCTGCTATGTGTCAGGAATCACCAGTCTATAACGACAACTTTCTTTCACAAATTTTTAAAAGCACATATTATACCTGATGAAGGCCGTTGTGGGCGTTGTTTTGTTCTTATTAAAGTGTCCTAATAAATTTGGTACTGAGCAAATTATCTCAACCTCTAAATTATCCTTGTCTTCTGGGAGCGCCAAGAATGGATTTTTTTTTTACCATTGTTGCCAAACTTTAATATTTTTTTTTATTTTATTATTTTTATGTTATGTATTTATTTATTTTAATTATCCCTTAAAATGTAACATTTGTGAAGCCGCTATACGTAGGTACGCAGTATGGTCTTGGAGTGCAGGGTTGCACTTACTGAACTGAACAATTTAAACAGGCATTCAAAAATCAAAATGTGCCCATTCTTTAAAAAAAAAGAACTCCCCCAACCCTTCACAAAAAGGACCAGACTATAAAAACTAGGCACTTTGACATCTCAAAAGCAAAACCTTGCCACAGATTGCTGCATTAGGTGGCGTGCACGGATGTAATATTAGATATATTACAAGGAGGTGTGAAATAAAATGATGTTTTGCAACATGCACAGTTTGTGATCTGACAAAGTTGTGTCCACCTCACAAAGTATGCATGTTGTAAAAAAATCTCTCTTGTGTTAACAATTTCCATTATTATTATTCTTTAGATTCTAATAATTATTGTTCACAGACAGACTACCACTCCCATTTTCAATGTGCTATAGTACTGAAGTGTTGCCCCACAATCAGATTGGGCCAGCCCTCATCTTTTATACTTGCTGCCACAGCCCCCCAATTGGCTGGGCCAGACCATGTGTTTTGATAGCTGCAGGGCATTTTGGGAAGGCCTGTGAGACCACGCCTGACACCATTACCCCACTCTCTGAATTTTCAGCAGTGTGTAAAATCGTACCAGGCGTTGTTTCTACAATCTGTGCAAGTCAAAACACAATTAATTTGATTTTGCAGGGACCTATGAATTTAAGGAAATTCAACTAAAAGATGATCCTCGACGGATCGACCATCAATCAACTCATCATTAATTACAACGCACACCTCAAAAAAAATGAAAGCAAAAAGAAACAAGCTCTCATAAAGCCACATTGATTAAAAAAAATGAGAAAAAAATTATGGCACCGGGAATGCAACAATGAAAGTAACAAACAAGATGTTTGGTCAGTAAGGTGAGACCAGGCTTGATTAATAGTCAGCTACTCCGGTGAAGTCATGCACGGTTATGCTATAAAAATTGATTTAAACTAACAGAAAACAGATTATTATTAATTAAACAGTAATGTGTATAACAATTTCAAGTTCTTTCATAACAAATATAAAGATGAACTTGCCTACAAATGAACAACTCATTCCAAGTGGGAAGCAGCTGGAATGGTTGGTCTTGGTTCGTTCAGCATGTTTTGCTGCATTTTTAGATTCTTAATAGCTACTAGACTCACACTGACTCATTTTTTTCCTCAACTATTGTCATATTCCCCAGCAATATGTTGTTCCTCTGACATTTTCGTTAGCTCTCTGTCACAGATTTCTGTTTGCAGATCAGCTCATTCATTTCTGTGGCAGTTACTATGGTAATTCCTTAGTTTTAGGATTCAGGAATTTTAAAACAGTGCTTGCATTAAAAGGATACTTCAATTCCTTTATTGAATCGTTTTGAAAATGCAAACGAGAAAGATATTACCAGAATAACCATTGTGTCCACTAAATTATGTGAGCCTCGTTATTTCACAGTAAATCAGTGCGCTATTTCAAAAGATGGAATTCATTTTTAAATGCTTTTATATACCGTATTTGCTTACACAATTCACATACCATATTTTGTGGATTACAAAATGCACCAGATTATAAGATGCACCTAGGTTTTAGAAGATAGAAATAGAAAAAATATTTGAAGCACAGAATGTGGTCATGATGCATTGTTATGGGTGGATCTGCAGCTGACACTGTTATGGGAATAATGTCCCCAAATTCTGTATTAATGTCCTTCATCCTGTTCTATATGTTGCCCTTCCTTGTCCCATCCTGGTATATATGATCCCCAGCTTCGTATATATGATCCCCATCCTGGCATACATGGCCCTCATCGTGGTATATATGATCCCCATCCTATTAAAGATGAGACCCATCCTGGTATATATGATCTCCATCCTGATAAACAGTATATGATTCCCATCCTGGTATATATGGTGCCCATCCTGGTATATATGATCCCCATCCCAGTATATATTGCCCTCATCCTGGTATATATGATCCCCATCCTGGTATATATGGCCCTCATCATTGTATATATGATCCCCATCCTGGTATATATGTCCCCCATCCTGGTATATATGATTCCCATCCTGGTAGATATGGCCCCTATACTGGCATATATAATTTCCATCCTGGTATATATGGCCTCCATCCTGGTATATATGGTCCCCATCCTGGTACATATGTCCCCCACCACGCTGCTCATATAAAAAATTAAATGATTCTACTCACCTTCCCTTTCTTCCCTCACAGCAGGAAGCCAGTAGCTGCAGCTAATTTGTGTGCATGCTATTAAAGAAAATGAATATGCACTGCTCCCCACGACCATAATCCCAGCCACCTCTCGGTGCCGGCTTCAGTTTAGAGAGGTGGGCGGGACTATGGTCGTGGTGAGCAGTACATATTCACTTTCTTTAATAGCAGGCATACGTGTTAGCCCCAGCACCAGCTGCTGCCTCTTGTGATCGGCTCCTACTCACCACCGACCACTCCAGAGCCAGGTACATCTGGACATCACTTTCCTCCAAAATTTTGGGATCTTAAAGTTCTCAAAATGCGGTATATTTGTAAGGAATATACCTGACGGTTACCTTTAATAGAAATACAAATCAAGTTTCTTAAATTATCAATGCCTTCAGATACTTTTGCTTTATTTTTGCTACTCAGTCTCTAAAAACTAGACAATAACCTAAATGAAAAGCCTTAGGCTACTTTCACACTTGCGTTTTTAGCAATCCGTCGCAATCCGTCGTTTTGGGCAAAAAACGGATCCTGCAAATGTGCCCGCAGGATCTGTTTTTTGCCCATAGACTTGTATTGCCGACGGATCGCAACGTCGCGTCGCGTCCGTCGTGCACTGGATCCGTCGGTATTTGGCGGACCTTTGTTGCGAAAAAGAGTTCAAGTGAACGTTTTTTTCGTACGTCGCGTCTGCCATTTTCTACCGCGCATGCGCTGCCGAAACTCCGCCCCCTCCTCCCCAGACTTTAAAGTGGGCAGCGGAGGCGTTTAAAAACTGCATCTGCTGCCCAAGTCGTGCCACAATTTCACAACGTGCGTCGGTACGTTGGCCCGACGCATAGCGACGGACCCGTACTGACGCAAGTGTGAAAGAGGCCTTACTGTCATTTTTGGGAACCAGAAAGAGAGAAATAAATCTAAAAGTACAATATTTTAGGATAGCTTGTAATATCAGTACATCTCCTATTTCCTTTATTTTGCAGATACATTTTAATTAAAAAAGCTATTAAAAATGAATATGTAGTCACTATATTGACTTTCGATAGATGTATATCGGAGCCAAACTTTATTGATTGTACTAAAATAAAGAAGTGACTCCTGCTGCGTTTCATTCTGTGAGTAGGGAAATGAACACTAGCTGTAAAAGGCAGCATCCAGACATCAAACAACCAAAAATTGTGAAGCCAGGAATATGTCAAACTGAATAAATATTTATCCTGAAGGGCACAACAATTAAAGGCTTTTTTCTCCACTTTTCCCTTAAATTCTCATTCATTCTATATTAAATACCCAAGTATTATACATCAAGGATGGATTTTGCTCCACTTGTCACCAAAATGAGTAATTACTCCTCTCTGAGTTATAGCAGTCATTCTCCAGTGGATATCACTACACAAGATTCACAGCAGTACATTTATTTTTCAAGACTTCAGTTAAGATAAGGATAGTCTACAGTATGACAGCATACAAACTTAAGTAGACAGAAAAGCAACCTACATCTCTGGTGCATACATACAAATTATGGAACGCTATAGTAAAAGTCTTAATTGAGGCCTCAAAAATGCATCCAACATGCAGTATGATAAAATTTCCCTACAGTACCCTTCACATGCATAGTATATTGATCCCACGGTGCTCTCAGCAATGTATGATGGACCCACAGTGCCCCCAACACAGTATAAAGCCCTAAAACATTATGTTGCAAGACACATTTGATCCCACACAATGACACCATTAAGAGCATGATCTCTCACACAGAATGTAGGCTGTAAATTACCCCCTCAAAGCATGACAGCTTCCATACAGTACACAGGCCACCATACAGTATGATGTCTCCAATGCCCACCCACCACACAGTATGATAGCCCCTCAGCCCACCACACACAGTATGACCCCCACCCAGTAGTATGATGTCCCTACAGAGCCTCAAAAGGTATGATGTCCCCTACATCCCCACACAGTAGGATTGCACCCACACATTAAGTCCCTACTGGCCCCACACAGTATACTAGCCCCCACAACCTTTCAACAACAGTATGACAATAGTCCCCATCACAGTATGATGGCCCCAATACAGCCAACAAGCACTGACTGATTAGATAAAAAAAATATTGTGAGTAGTGATACACCACTGTTACACATGTTTCATATTTACACTTAAAGTTTTGGAGAGATAATAATTCAGGACTGTATTTAATATTAAACAATTACTAATTACAGACATTGATTCATTCTTATCTCTCAAACAAAAGCTATTCAAGCAGTATATTCATAGATGGGCTCTGTACTTCTTGTTCCAGTTGTATCAACATGTGAGCACTGAAGTCCACACTGGTCACAATGTTGAAGACCTAGATATTCCTATGATCAGTGATTGCTTACACTGATCAAATACAGTACATTCAGGCTAAAAAAAAGAAGACTAACGAGGACCTGGGCAGCATTATAACAGGAGCAACAGGTTGAGCATCCTTTAAAGGGAACCTATCACCTCCAAAATCGAAGATGAGCTAACCCCACCGGCATTAGGGGCTTATCTAGAGCATTCTGGAATGCTGTAGATAAACCCCCAATGTATCCTGAAAGACGAGAAAAAGAGGTTAGATTATACTCACCCAGGGGCGGTCCCGCTGCGGTCCGGTCCGATGGGCGTCACGGTCCGGTCCAGCACCTCCCATCTTCATACGATGACGTCCTCTTCTTGTATTCACGCTGCGACTCCAGCGCAGGCGTACTTTGTCTGCCCTGTTGAGGGCAAAGTACTGCAGTGCGCAGGTGCCGGAAAAGGTCAGAGAGGCCCAGTGCCTGCGCACTGCAGTATTTTGCTCTGCCCTCAACAGAGCAGATAAAGTACACCTGTGCCATAGCCGCGGCGTGAAGACAAGAAGAGGACGTCATTGTAAGAAGATGGGAGGCCCCGGACCCCGACGCCCATCGGATTGGACCGCTCGCCCAGGTGAGTATAATCTAACCTCTTTTTCTCATCTTTCAGGACACATCGGGGGCTTATCTACAGCAATACAGAATGCTGTAGGATAAGCCCCTGATGCCGGTGGGCTTAGCTCATCTTCGATTTTGGGGGTGACAGGTTCCCTTTAAGTTTATATTTTACAGCATTCTGGAGTGCGTCTGAGAAAACATTCAGGTGTGGGCAAACGCTATAATCGGAATTAAAAAAGCATAGGTGTCAAGTTATGTATTTCATAGGTGCTGTCAGGATATCCAGTGGTGTATTATAGTAGTGATCGGAGCAGCTGACCATATCCACCCAGACATGTTTTTACGCATGGACTCAGCACAGCCACTATTAAAATCTGGATGCATCAGGCTGCTGCACAATTCATGGAGGGGTCACGTGTTCCTGGCAGCTGAGCACTTTGATAACAGATAAGCTTGGATACTTTTACTACCTTCTCCACCATGCCATACCTCCTTCGGTCTCCTCACCTACGCACAGTAGCAGGAAGAAAAGATGCCCAGCTTTTGGATACGATTGAAAACTTGGAATTGATGCATTGAGTTTTCAAAGATTGCCCTCATTTTAGTATAATTACCTTCATATGTTGCAGAGCTGAGTGTGTACAGGGTACAATCACACGTACCACATGTACAGCAGTTATTGGCAAGCATTGTGCTGCAAAAACTATATTGTTCACAGGCAAATGCAGATGAACTGCAATAATTAGCAATAACCAGAGGTCATTCGTGCAGCCTGATTCATGGCCACACAGCAATAAGCAATGCCCAGCAATTACATGCAAATCTACCCTAATGTACCGGTTATTTAGCATCATTTCTTATATCAAGATACTCTACCGGAGCAACAAAGCAGCAACATCTCTCTGTAATAGAGATTAATAGTTATTCAAATTAGTTTGTATCATGATAATTATCAATCGCTGATAGATCAATGATAAACATTATCTTTTAAACACAACTAATAGTATTTACATTAAAATTACTGTTATCATAGCCAAAGAAACAGTTCACAATAACAGTAATTTTGACCACAGGTGCACAAACTCTTATACACTGTACATGCACACACACACATACATACATATATATATATATATATATATATATATATATATATATATATAGTGGCTTCGGAAAGTATTCAGACCCCTTTACGTTTTTCACTCTGTTTCATTGCAGCCATTTGGTAAACTAAAAAAAGTAAAAAAAATTGTCTCATTAATGTACACTCTGCACCCCATCTTGACTGAAATAAAAAACAGAAATGTAGAAATTTTTGCAAATTTAATAAAAATGAAAAACTGAAACATCACATGGTCATAAGTATTCAGACCCTTTGCTCAGACACTCATATTTAAGTCACATGCTGTCCATTTCCTTGTGATTCTCCTTGAGATGGTTCTACTCCTTCATTAGAGTTCAGCTGTGTTTAACTAAACTGATAGGACTTGATTTGGGAAAAGCACACACCTGTCTATATAAGATGTCACAGTGCATGTCAGACTAAATGAGAATCATGAGGTCAAAGGAACTGGTCAAGGAGCTCAGAAACAGAATTGTGGCAAGGCACAGTTCTGGCCAAGGTTACAACAGAATTTCTGCAGTACTCAAGGTTCCTAAGAGCACAGTGGCCTCCATAATGTTTAAATGGAAGAAGTTTGGGACCGCCAGAAGTCTTCCTAGATCTGGCTGTCCAGCCAAACAGAGCAATCGTGGGAGAAGAGCCTTGTTGAGAGAGGTAAAGAAGAACCCCAAGATAACTGTGGCTCAGCTCCAGAGATGCAGTAGGGAGATGGGAGAAATTTCCACAAAGTCAACTATCACTGCAGCCCTCCACCAGGTCGGGTCTTTATGGCAGAGTGGCCTGACGGAAGCCTCTCCTCAGTTCAAGACATATGAAAGCCCGCATAGAGTTTGCTAAAAAAAAAAAAACACATGAAGGACTCCCAGACTATGAGAAATAAGATTCTCTGATCTGATGAGATGAACATAGACCTTTTTGGTGATAACTCTAAGCAGTATGTGTGGTGAAAACCAGGCACTGCTCATCACCTACCCAATAAAATCCCAACAGTGAAACATGGTGGTGGCAGCATCATGCTATGGGGGTGTTTTTTAGTTGCAGGGACAGGACAACTGGTTGTCATTGAAGGAAACATGACTACGGCCAAATACAGAGATATCCTAGATAAAAACATTTTCCTGATGGAACTGGAGAGGATCTGCAGGAAAGAATGGCAGAGGATCCCCAAATCCAGGTGTGAAAAACTTGTTGCATCATTCCCAAGAAGACTCATGGCTGTACTAGCTCAAAAGGATGCTCCTACTCAATTCTGAGCAAAGGGTCCGAATACGTCTAACCATGTGATATTTCAGTTTTTCTTTTTTAATAAATTTGCAAAAATTACTACATTTCTGTTTTTTCAGTCAAGATGGGGTGCAGAGTGTACATTAATGTGAAAAAAATGAACTTTTTTGAATTTAACCAAATGGCTGCAATTAAACAAACAGTGAAAAATGTAAAGGGCTTTGAATACTTTCCGTACCCAATGTATATATGCATGTATGTATGTATATATATATATATATATATATATATATATATATATATATAAACACACACACACGGAAAAAGGAAAAATGAGTATTTGATGCATTGCCGATTTTGCAAGTTTTCCCACCTACAAATAATGGAGAGGTCTATAATTTTTTATCGCACATACACTCCAACTGTTATAGAGACAGAATCTTAAAAAAAATCCAGAAAATTCCATTTTATATTTTTATATAATTAATTTGCATTTTATTGCATGAAATAAGTATTTGATATAATAGAAAAACAGAACTTAATAATTAGTACAGAAACCTTTGTTTTCAATTACAGAGGTCAGGCGTTTCCTGTAGTTCTTGACCAAGTTTTTACACACTGCAGCAGGGATTTTTGTCCACTCCTTCATACAGATCTTCTCCAGATCTTTCAGGTTTCAGGGCAGTCACTGGAGAATATTGAGTTTCAGCTCTCTCCAAAGATTTTCTATTGGGTTCAGGTCTGGAGACTGGCTAGGCCACTCCAGGACCCTGAAATGCTTCTTACGGAGCTATTCCCTGGCTGTGTATTTCAGGTCATTCTGGAAGACCCAGCCATGTACCTTCTTCAATGCTTTTACTGAGGGAAGGGGGTTGTTGACCAAAATCTTCTATTTTGGTCTTATTTGACCACTTAACCTTCTCCCATGCCTTCTCTCGATTATCCAGATGGTCATCGGCAAACTTCAAACAGGCCTGGAATGGACTGGCGTGGGCAGGGGGTCCTTGTGTGCCCTGCAGGATTTTAATCCATGATGGTGTAGTGTGTTACTAACGGTAATGTTAGAGACTATGGTTCCAGCTCTCTTCAGGTTATTGACCAGGTCCTTCTGTGTAGTTATGGGCTGATTCCTGACCTTTCTCAGAATCATCCTAACCCCTCGAGGCGAGATCTTGCATGGAGCCCCAGACCGAGTTAGATTGACATTCATCTTGTATTTCTTCCATTTTCTAATAATTGTGCCAACAGTTGTTGCCCTCTCACCAAGCTGCTTGCTTATTTTCCTCTAGCCCATCTCAGCCTTGTACAGGTCTACAATTTTGTCCCTGGTGTCTTTAGACAGCTCTTTGGTCCTGGCCATAGTAGAGAAGTTGGAGTGTGATTGATTATGTTGACAGGTGTCTTTCATACAGGTAACGAATTCAAAAAAGTGCAATTAATACAGGTAATGAATGCAGAGTAAGAAGGTTTCTTAATGAAAAACTAAAAAGTCTGTGAGAGTAAGAATTCTTGTTGGTTGGAAGGTGATCAAATACTTATTTCATGCAATAAAATGCAAACTAATTATGTACAAATCATACATTGTGATTTTTTGTTTTTATATTCTGTCTCTTACAGTTGAAGTGTAGTTACGATAAAAATTACAGAACTCTCCATTTTTTGAATTTGGGAAAACTTGCAAAATCGGCAGTGTATTAAACACTTATTTTCACCACTGTATATGGCTCCTCCAACATTAACAATCCATTGTGTCTCTATGATCAAACTGGCAGAATATTTATGAACGTTCTATTGATAAAATGGACCAAAATTTAATTATGATTTTTCAAAGACTGCTTGTCTACAGTTTAAAAATATTGCAATTTAGTTTTAGATATACAAGAAATATTAAATGTTTTCTCAACCCCAGAGGAAAGCAGGTCTTAAATAGAGTCTTCTTACAGCTTAATACAATCACTGCTCTAGAGTTTGTGGTCTCTGATGGGACAGAAACTGATCATTTTACTTCTATTTCATCACCCCGCCACAGAGGACACTGATACTGGTACGACTGATGGACAATATGCAATCACATACACTCTTTGCATATTCCAGCACTGTCAGTCTCCAATTGTCAGGAAACATTGATCTGAGGAATGGTGCTAACTGGGGAGGAGGCAAAAACGATATAGTCACAATCACACTTGCCAATCATTTTTGGTGGCTCGTCTTTGATGTCCTACTGCTGGACAAGTCAACTCCTCCTTTGCCAGACAGTGCACTCATGAACCAGAAAATGCTTTAAAATATCTTTTGTTGGGTAGTAGGATCACTGCACGCCATTCAGTAATTTATTTCCTTATGTTACCTGGGGATAGTTTGGTTTACGGAAAATCTACTCTAAATCCCCGGTGTGAGACGGAATAATTTAATATGGCAGGAGTTCGTTATTATACCCCAATTATAATAGAGGAAGCAAAAAATATACTGTAAATTCAAGTAGATGAAGTAGCCAACAGGGCACTTCAACAACCCTAGTTTTTAATGAAAATAAAAGACAACTAGTGCAAGATTCAAAAAGAGGGGGTGGGCACTTCAATAACCTATATTAACCGAATAGGCCAGAAAGAATAACAAATGTAATGTTTGGGTTTCACATAGGTAATAGAAACCACAGATAATAAGTTTTCACTTATATTTTAATAAGATATTAAACAAAGCAGCTATAAAAATACTACTTCAGAAATACACCATTCCATTGGCTAAAAGATTATCTTAATACCATAAATTGGGAAAATATCTTCAAAAGTAAAAGAAAATAAAGTATTTTTAAACATAAATTGAATAGGTCCTATGCACAATATATGCTTTATGAAAATAAAAAATATGAAAAATAGGAGAAAACTACTATGGCTGAACAGAGCTGTCCGGGAAGCAATAACAAAAAGAAAGTGTTTAGAAAACTAAAAGAACAGGGTACTGACAATCCATTAAATAATTATAAAGAATAATAAATTGAGTAAAAAACAAATCAATAAGATATAAACAGAGAGAATCAATGCCAACGAAAGTAAAAATAATTCCAAAAATATTCTTCAACTCCATAAACAAAAAGACACTTACAAATGATAGTGTTGTTCCCCTCAAAAATAATTTGGGTGCAATCATGGAAGAGGATGAGGGAAAGATAATTTTCAATGACTTCAGTATTTTCATATGAAAATCCAATGACAGATGATATATCTAGGAACACCATAAGTTCTCCATTAACCTCTTAAGGACCGAGCCACTTTAGAAGTTAATGACCGGTTCTCATTTTTTAATCCTGAGGAGTGTCAATTTATGAGGTAATAATCCTAGAATGCTTCAACGGATCCCACTGATTCTGAGTGGGTTTTTTTTTTGTGGAATACTGTACTTATTAGTAGTGGTTAAATTTGTTTGATATGCCGCGTGTTTATTTGTGAAAATATCAGAAATTTGGCAAAAATTTTTAAAATGTCACAATTTTCTAAATTAAAATTATTTTGCCTTTAAACCAGAAAATTGTCACACAAAATAGTCATTAAATAACATTTCCTACATGTCTACTTTACATCAGCAACTTTTTAAACATTTTTTTGTTAGGAAGTAATAAGGATTAAACGTTGATCAGCAACTTCTCATTTTTACAACAAAATTTACAAAACCATTTTTTTTAGAGACCACATTACTTTTGAAGTATCTTTGTGGGCCTATATGACAGAAAATATACAAAAGTGACAGCATTCTAAAATCTGCACCCCTCATACCTCTCAAAACCACATTCAATAAATGTATTAAACTTTCAGCTGCTTCACAGGAATTAATAGAATGTGGAAGAAAAAAATGAACATTTAACTTTTTTTCGCAAAAAAAAAAATATTTTAGCCCCAAAGTTTTTCTATTTACAAGGGTAACAGGAGAAAATGAACCCCAATATTTTTTGTGCAATTTCTCCTGAGTACGCCAATACACCAAGTGTTGGTGAAAACTACTGTTTGGGCGCATGGCAGAGCTTGGAAGGAAAAGAGCAGCGTTTGACCTTCTGAATGCAAAAAAGCTGGAAATGAGAGTTGATGCCATGTCATGTTTGCAGAGCCCCTGATATGCTTAAACAGTGGAAACCCCCCACAAGTGACCCCATATTAGAAACTAGACCGCTTAAGTAATGTATCTAGATGAGTGGTGAGCACCTTAAATCCCCAGGTGCTTCACAGAAGTTTATAACGTAGAGCCGTGAAAATAAAGAATCAAAGTTTTCCCACAAAAAATTTATTTTAGCTTTAAATTTTTTATTTTCACAAGGGTAAAAGTAGAAAAAGAACCCAAGATTTGTTGCGCAATTTCTCCTGAGTGTACAAACATGCCACATGTGGTTGAAAACTACTTTTGAGGCATAGTGCAAGGAGGGAAGAATATTGGAGCTCAGATTTTTCTGTAATGGTTTGAGGGTGCCATGTCACATTGGCAGAGAACTTAAGATGCCAGAACAGCAGACACCCCTTGTAAGATGGCCGCGGACATGTCCTTGAGGGGAGATATGGATCATCAAGGTTTGCAGCTTCGGTGATGTAACCTGAGAAAACAGGCTCCAGCACATATAGTGCTGAGATAGTTAATAAGGTGTATCAGGGACGTGTTTTACAAGCAGTCAAAGAGATGGGTGGGACTGACGGCTCACATATTCCTGGGCATGGTACGGCAGATAAAATGGAAGCCAGTTTTCTCATTCAATATCTGGGTCTGGAGATATGTTGATCTCCTGTGTGTTGGTCTGTGTTAAGGCCTTAAAGAACTGGACACTAACCTGAGCGGACGAATGCGTAATACCGTATGGGATGTTTACATTGTGTTTTCACTTAGCGCCAGAAAAGTATTTTTTGTTTTGCTTGCTTCCTGAGAGGTTTATGCAGACTTAATAAACCTACCTGGACAAAGTGAGTAAAAACCATACAAATGGTGGAAAATGCGGGCACGAATCCTGAGAGGCAGTGGGTCTACTGCAGATGCCACATGTCCTTGCTGAAAGCTACTGCAGGAGGGAAAGCCAACAGCATGGAGGAGTTGATAAAGTATCTGGCGCAGGCTAATCTCCAGCCACAACAGCTGTGGCAGCAGCAGCATTAACAGAAGTCACAGTGGAAACAGCAGCAGCAGATGCAGCAGCACAGGCAGATGTAACTCCTAGGTGATCCATGGTAGGGCACCCAAATCCACGAGTTGACTCAAACGTAAGACGGTAAGAAAAGCCTTACAAAAGATGACCCCGGGTGATGACATTGAGGCCTTCCTTATGGTTTTTGAAAGAGTGGCAGAACGGAAGAAATTGCCCCTGGAGCAGTGGGCGGAATCATATTTAACAGGCGAACCGCAGTTCTATTATGACCTGCTCTTGCAGGGTGCAAAAGAATATGCAAAGTTGAAACTGAGATCTCGGCGCGCTTAGGAGTAACTATCCTGGACTGTCAGGGCGCAACAGGTGCCCCATTGGGCATATTGTAGAGACAAACCTCTCAGATGCCAAATGTTCGACCTCCTACACCTGGTTACAACCTAAATCTTCCTCCCCAGCACGGATGGTGGAGAGGGTCAATATGGAAAGATTCACAAATTCCCTTCCAAGGCCAGTGCAATATTGGGTTAACTAGGGAGATTCCCATAATGCTAATGACCTGGGGTTGAAAGGTACAAGGTGGTCGAGAGTTACTTTGGGAAGCAAGGGGTCTTAGCATCTCCGTACTGGGGTTGCCAAAAGGGGCTGACACCCAAAAGAGTGGAACTACAGCCACATCTGGGGGTGTCCAAGAGCCCAAGAGGTGTTCGAGTGTTATCAAAGGCTCAATCTAATAATGTAATTTATTGGAGGTGTCATAATTTAGATCACATAGCAATGCATTGCCCCATGATCATGAAGCCAATTGACTGCGATGTAGGATGGCGATGCTTGTATTTCACATATCCTGCACGCAGTGCTGTTCCTCAACCAGGCGATGGACTGCAGGCATGTCCCGTGACAGTGAATAAAGTGCAAATGACTGGTCTGTTGGACTCGGGGAGTTTGGTAACCCTAGTGAGGAGAAAAATTCCTCATCGGCTGATTCCTGGAAAGATGGTGGGCATCTGCTGTATCCATGAAGATGCTAAAGACTACCCTGAGACCCGAGTGGTCATAGACATAAAACTGTGGCACTGAGTACCATGAGGTATTGTCAGGGAACATTACACCCTGTTATAATAGGCTGGGACTTTGCATTGTTTTGGGACTTGTGGGGGAAAAGAAAGGTGTCTGGTTGCCCGGACAACAGCCCGGAGGCTCTCAAAGAAACCCATGTGCTTGTTAGGCAGCTTTCCCGGAGGCCAACCTCCCTAAGCTGGAGGGGTCAGGGACGTAACTCTAAAATATAATATATGATAATATGTCTGTACTTAATAGTGTTGCTCAGGAGCTGGGGCTGACACCCAATAACCATATTTTGCCTTAAATGGAGAATTATTATATAAGGTCACCAAGATGAGAAGAGAGGTAATCGAGCAGTTACTGGTGTCAGGGCTGTACAGAAGCAGGGTGTTAGATATGCCCCATAGATGTGTTGGGGGGTCATCTGGGAGTAGAAAAAACCTAGTGACTGATCCTCCAGCCATTCTACTGGCCCAATTGTCACCGAGAAATTGTGATTATTGTAGGTCCTGTCCCACCTGCCAGCTAACCTCCCTGGAGGCTCACTTCCTTTGTCCTTAGCCTTTGATCATATAGCCACGGATCTAATGGGACCCCCGGTCAAGTCGGTTAGAAGGCAACAATATATCCTGGTGGTAGTGAACTAAGCTACAAGGTATCCGTAGGCCATACCAATATGAAACTACTCCAAGCCAGGGAGTTGGTCCGTATCAGGGTTGCCTAATGAGATCCTAATGGACCAAAGAACCCCATTTATGATAAACATGATGAGTGAATTGTGTAAATCCCTGCAAATCACAAAACTTCGAACCTCAGTCTACCCATCCAGATGGATGGCTTGGAGGAAAGGTTTGATAAAACCTTTAAGGTCATGTTGAAGGTCATAGAAAAGGATGGCTGAGACTGGGACTGTATTTTACTGTACCTTCTGTTCTCCACCAGAGAAGTCCCACAGGCCTCTATTGAATCTACACTTTTGAACTGTTGTATGTGAACACCCATGTGGACTCCAGGACGTAGCGAAGGAGACCTGGGAGGCAGAGTCTACACCCTACAGGAGTGTAATCGAACATGTGGCCCAGATGAAAGAGAATTACTGAGGTGATGCCCATCATGAAAGAATAACTCCTCAAAGCACAAGATGGTGCACAATAGAGTGGGTGAGACACTTTAACCCTGGGAAGTGGGTACTGGTACCAACAGTGGAGAGCAAATTCCTGGCCAAGTGGCTGAGCCCTTTTGAAGTAGTTGAAAAACTTGTCAACTATAAAGTCCACCAACTAGGGAGAAGGAAGCCCTTTCAGGTGTACTACATCAACCTGTTAAAGCCATGGCGAGATAGGGAGCCAGTGAAAGTTCCATGTTTGCTCACTATGTCTGAAGCCTAAGTGAAAGAGGACAAGGGGGCAGTCGCTGTCACATACCCAAAAGCAACAGTGCCAAGAGTTGCTACATTGGAACAGAGACCTGTTCTCAGAACTACCAGGATGTACTCAGATCATAGAGTATGAGATTCTGACAGAGCCTCATGTTCAGGTAAACTTGAAGGTGTATTGGATTCCCGAAGCACGCCAAGAAGTGATCTTGAAAGAGGTGAAGGGGTTTCTGAGCCTGTGAGTCATTGAAGAGTCCAAGAGTGCCTGGTCCAATCCCATAGTCTTAATGTCAAATCCAGATGGAGAATGGTGGTTTTGAAATGACTATAGGAAACTTAATGAGGTCTAAGTTTGATACGTACCTAATGTTTCATGTCAATTAATTGATTGAAAAACTAGGGATGGCCTGGTACATTACCACCCTTGACCTCATAAACGGAGACCAGATAGATGCTTCTAGTACACTAGGATGCTGTTTGGGTTACAAGGAGCACCAGCCACCTTCCAGAGAGTCATGGACTGGATCTTAACTCCCCACAAGAGGTACACAGCTACCTAGGTGACATCATGATCTTCAGCCAGGACTGGTGAAGCCAACTGAGCAAAGTCCAGGCTACACTTGATAATCTACAGAAGGGGGTAGCTTCCACAAAACTGAAGAAATGTGCCATGGGAATGGAGGAATCTAAATAACTGGGATATGTCATAGGCTGAGGAAAAATAAAGTCCAAAATAAATAAAGTTGATGCAATCAAGAGTTGGCCACAACCCCTCTCAAAGAAGCAGGTCAGAGCATTCCTGGGCATCATGGACAACTACCATCAGTTTATCTCCAACTTCGTGATGATAGCAGCCCCTTTAATGGACCTAATTAGAAGGAGGACAAAGTCGGCTATGGTACGTTGTTTCCAGAAGTTGTGTAAACAGCCAGCGTTGGTGATATTGGATTTCTCAAAGGAGTTTGTCATCCAGACAAATGCATCAGATGTTGGGCTGGGTGCTGTCCTATCACAAGAGGTCAATGTGAAGAGCACCCTATAATTCAATTAAGTTGGAAGCTGACATTCTGTGAGAATTATTTCATAGTGGGAATGTTTGGCCATCAAGTGGGAGTTGGACACGGCAATGCTGATGCACTGTCAGCGGTCCACTGTTTGATGGTGAAAGGTGCCAAGCCCTCCAGGTT
This sequence comes from Ranitomeya variabilis, assembly GCF_051348905.1. NCBI lineage: Eukaryota > Metazoa > Chordata > Amphibia > Anura > Dendrobatidae > Ranitomeya > Ranitomeya variabilis. The sequence goes on from NC_135238.1 coordinate 116,748,935, forward strand.
TGAGCAGGGGGTATGTAAGATGGTGGCCGAAAATGTTCTTGAGGGGAAATATGTATCATTGAGGTTGGTAGCTTTGGAGATGTAAGCCCAGAAGAGTAGGATCCAACACATATAGTGCTGAGAGAGTTAATAGGGTGGATGAGGGCCAGATTTTTTGAGCAGCCAAAGAGATGGGTGGGACAGACTGCTCACATATTCCACCCTGGGGGAGTGGTATGTCAGATAAAATGGAGGCCAGTTTTCTCATTCTGTGTCTGGATCTGGAGATGTATGGATCTCCTATGTGTTCGTCTGTGTTAAGGGCTTAAATAACTGGACACTAATCTGTGCGGGTGAACCCACAATATTGTGCCTCAGAGAAATTTACACCATTGGGCAGTGAAGAAAGAATAGTTACATCTTATATGTTGTCTTCCACCACATTTCTAATTTTTATAAGGGCTAATATATATTAAAAAAAATGGACCTCAGTTTGTTGAGAAATTTTTCCTGATTGTGCCAATACCCTAAATATAATCAAAACTACCTTTGAGCCGCAGTGCAAAGCTCAGAAGGGAAGAATTGCCATGTAATTGTGCAGATTTACTGTTATGGTTTTCGGGTGCCATGATCCACTGGAAGAGCCCCTGAGGTGCCAGAGCAGCAGAACCCCCTAAAACTGATCCTAATTTTACAAATTACACCTCTCGATTATTCTAGTGGTGCAATGATCATATTGATATCACAGGTATATCACAGAGATTTATACCATTGGACAGTGGAGAAAAAATTAAATACATTTTTACCACAACATTTTTTATTTAGCCCTAAATTTTACATTGGTACACAGGAGAATGGGTAAAAATGGTAATAAAATTTGTCACACAATTTCTGCTGAATCTGAAAATACCCCATATGTGGCTGTGCATAACTGCTTGGCTACATGGCAAGACTCAGCAGGGATGGAGAGCTATTTGCCTCCTGGTGCATAGATTTTTCTAGAATAATTTGCATACTCCATATACAGAGCACCTAAGTGCTAGAAGAGCAGAATCAAGTGACCCAATTTTAGAAATTATACCCGTGCCAAACGTGTGGATGCCAAATTTGGTTTAGGCACGCTGTGGGGCTCAGAAGGGAGAGCGTCATTTTGATTTGGGAATGCAGAATTACCGTATTTTTCAGACTACAAGACGCACTTTTTCCCCCAAAAAAAGGGGGGAAAATAGGGGGTGCGTCTTACAGTTGTAATGCAGGCTTACCCGCAGTGGTGTGGTGGCAGCGGCAGAGGTGCGGTATGGCGTGTGCAGGATCCCTTTCACAGGTGAGGTGATGCAGCAGCCCGGTAAGCAGCAGAGCCGGGTGAATCATGTTGTTATCGGTGGTGACAGTGATCTTCCTGAGGCCGCGCGTGCGCAGATGGAGTGCTCTGCTTCCCGGGGCTTCAGGAAAATGGCTGCCGCGATCTCCATCTGCGCACGCGCGGCCTCCCGTGGCCATTTTCCTGAAGCCCCGGGAAGCAGAGCACTCCATCTGCGCACGCGCGGCCTCAGGAAGATGGCCGCCACCACCGATAACAACTTGATTCACCCGGCTCTGCTGCTTACCGGGCGGCTGCATCACCTCACCTGTGAAAGGGACCCCGCACCTCTGCCGCCGCACTTCTGCCGTCATCACACCACTGCTGCAACCCCCCCATGGACACCAGACCGCTGCGTCACCTCACCTGTGGAAGGGACCCTGCTCACGCCATACCGCACCTCTGCCGCCGCACCTCTGCCGTCGCCACACCACTACTGCAACACCCCCATGGACACCAGGCCGTGGCGTCGCCCACTTAAGCAGGAAGGGACCCTGCTCAGGTGCACGCCGTGCCGTACCGCACCACCCCACCTCTGCCGACACCATGCCTCCTGTGACCCTGCTCTGCCACCGCCAGTCCTCAGGTAAGATACTGTAAATTCGGACAATAAGACGGACCCCCATCTTATAAAAAAATCTTTTTTTCCGCAATTTTCACCCCAAATTTGGGGTACGTCTTATGGTCCGGTGCGTCTTATAGTCCAATAAATACGGTAGTTGAATTCCTTTTGGGTGGCGAGGACCTATAGCGCTTTTCCAAAAACTTTGTACTATATTTCCATCAACAGATGACAGACCTAAGTGGACCTGCTTTTTTGTGGATTGAGTTGAAGCTTTTATTGGGAACACTTTACATAACGGTTGGGATCATTTATCCTGCACGCTTGGTGTTTCCAATTAAACCTCTGAGTGAGATGATTCAGATGAAATGAAGCAGCAGAGTTACTCTGAACCCCATCTGACCTCTGTTCAGCAATGTCCTTCTTTTCAGAAGTGCACAAAACAGTGGCAAGTGGCACTTTTACGCACGCCTAAAAAGATGGACACTGCCGGATCATAGTCCAGAGGGTGTCCACAGTGCCTTCATCTGCTCCATTATAGGGAATCTTCCACTGCGGGCTCAGTCTGAATCACGTATTTTAGAGATGTACACAACACATCGATTTTTCTGGCTAACACGGTACCACAATATAATTTGTTATTGTACATCAGAGATTCACACAGAAACACTTGTGTAAGCTCTCAGCGTAGAGCACAGAATAAATGTCAGCTGAGACTTACTGCGATCTTTGGGAGGCAGAATGAAAAAATCAACAGCAGGTGAAGAATTGTTTTTATTTTTTACAGCATTTCTTGGGCAGTGTAAATGATTAGCTGACTTTATTCTTCAGTGCGATTACAGCGATACCAGATTTCTATAATTTTTTTATGTTTTACTGCTGTTGTACACTAAAAGACTAAAAAGAATAAACAACCACAAGATGGATTTCTTCAACTAAGGTATCACTTTAATCAGTATTAACGCCACCAACCTGACACTGTATGTAGGTTACTCAGCACAATCCTGCTGACAGGTTCCCTTTAAAGCGTGGTCTCGAAGCTTTCCGTAGCTTAGCGACCTGGAGGTTGTCATAACGACTCCGGGTCACCATAGCACTGAACGGGCTCCCGTGATGACATTGCGGGGGTGCCGATCTGAAGGCAGAGGGAACTAAAAAACCTGCTCATGACTTGCTATGTCCATCATTGGTCATTCAGGGGTTAAATAACAAGAAAAAGTGCAGCAGTGCCTCATAAAACACTAAAATAAAACTAAATAAATCACATAAGCCCTTCAAATTCTTCAGGAATTAAGCAGCAAGAAAGACCATTGTTTCAAATATTCAATGATTCCATAATATCACCAACTGTTGCAGAAGACTGATTCTTAGCAAATTATGGGCCAATATTTAAAAAGGTGCCAAAACCCGGGCCTGGAAAGTGGACAAAATCTTTGTGGTTTTCTAAAATAGAAAAAAACAGGTAGCACTCCAAAGTGCACAAAAAAAGTGAAGGTACTTTTTTGCCTCATCTTTACTCAAGAAAAAAATGTGTGGCAATCTTTTCTCTAAGTCCAAGGTCCCATTAGCGTATCACATCTGATGCGAGAGCATCAGTTGCGATATGCTAATGACATTCAGCCTCCTGCTCTGCTTGCGAGCATGATCAGAGTGACAGTGCTGTGCTCCGATCCTCTCTCGCATGAGAAGATCACAGCACAGCTGCGGTGGAGACATAGGAAGTAATTTTTTCCATCTCCTTTGCTGCTGCAAAATGCGCATCGGAGCGTGTAAATACAGCACCATAGGCAGCAATGGGTAAGAGCTGACTCATAGAGGACTGTCATGGTTCTCAATGGCAAGAGAACGTAGTAAAGCATACAAAATGACTAGCTCTTGGAAGATGGGAACTCGAGCTGACTGTGAGCTAAACCTACCGCACAACTAACAGTGGCCGGGTAGCGTGCCTACGTTTTATCCCTAGACGCCCAGCGCCAGCCGGAGGACTGACTGACCCTAGCAGAGGAAAATACAGACCTGGCTTACCTCTAGAGAAATTTTCCCCAAAAGGCAGACAGTAGCCCCCACATATATTGTCGGTGATTTTAGAGGAAATTGACATACGAAGTATGAAGATAGGTTTAGCAAATTGAGGTCCGCTTACTAGATAGTAGGAAGACAGAAAAGGGAACTTCACAGTCAGCTGAAAACCCTTTCAAAACACCATCCTGAAATTACTTTAAGACTCTAATATCAACTCATGACACCAGAGTGGCAATTTCAGCTCACAAGAGCTTCCAGCCTCAGAAATATTCAATCACAGAGAACTGGAACAAAAATGCAAAACAAACTTAGGACTAAAAGTCCAACTTAGCTGATAGTAGTCTAGGAGCAGGAACATGCAACAGAAAGGCTTCTGGTAACATTGTTGGCCGGCATAGAAATGACTGAGCAGCAAGGCTAAATAGAAAACTCCCACATCCTGATGGAAACAGGTGAACAGAGGGGATGAAGCACACAAGTTCAGTACCACCAGTGACCACCGGGGGAGCCCAGAAACCAAATTCACAACAGTACCCCCCCCTCAAGGAGGGGGCACCGAACCCTCTCCAGAACCACCAGGGCGATCAGGATGAGCCCTATGAAAGGCACGGACCAAATCGGAGGCATGAACATCAGAGGCTGTCACCCAAGAATTATCCTCCTGACCGTAGCCCTTCCACTTGACCAGATACTGAAGTCTCCGTCTGGAAACACGGGAGTCCAAGATCTTCTCGACAACGTACTCCAACTCACCCTCAACCAACACCGGAGCAGGAGGCTCAACGGAAGGCACAACCGGTACCTCATACCTGCGCAACAATGACCGATGGAAGACATTATGAATAGAAAAAGATGCAGGGAGGTCCAAACGAAAGGACACAGGGTTAAGAATCTCCAATATCTTGTACGGGCCGATAAACCGAGGCTTAAACTTAGGAGAAGAAACCTTCATAGGGACAAAACGAGAAGACAACCACACCAAGTCCCCAACACAAAGACGAGGACCAACACGACGACGGCGGTTGGCAAACTGCTGAGTCTTCTCCTGGGACAACTTCAAATTGTCCACCACATGCCCCCAAATCTGATGCAACCTCTCCACCACAGCATCCACTCCAGGACAATCCGAAGACTCCACCTGACCGGAAGAGAAACGAGGATGAAACCCCGAATTACAGAAGAAAGGAGAAACCAAGGTGGCAGAACTAGCCCGATTATTGAGGGCAAACTCCGCCAAGGGCAAAAAGGCAACCCAATCATCCTGATCCGCAGACACAAAACACCTCAAATAAGTCTCCAAGGTCTGATTAGTTCGCTCGGTCTGGCCATTAGTCTGAGGATGGAAAGCAGACGAAAAAGACAAATCAATGCCCATCCTAGCACAGAACGCTCGCCAAAATCTAGACACGAATTGGGTTCCCCTGTCAGAAACGATATTCTCCGGAATACCATGCAAGCGAACCACATTTTGAAAAAACAGAGGAACCAGCTCGGATGAGGAAGGCAATTTAGGCAAGGGGACCAAATGGACCATCTTAGAGAAACGGTCACACACCACCCAGATGACAGACATCTTCTGAGAAACAGGGAGATCAGAAATAAAATCCATGGAGATGTGAGTCCAAGGCCTCTTCGGAATAGGCAAAGATAACAACAATCCACTAGCCCGAGAACAACAAGGCTTGGCCCGAGCACAAACATCACAAGACTGCACAAAACCTCGCACATCTCGCGACAGGGAAGGCCACCAGAAGGACCTAGCCACCAAATCCCTGGTACCAAAGATTCCAGGATGACCAGCTAACGCAGAAGAATGGACCTCCGAGATGACTCTACTGGTCCAATCATCCGGAACAAACAGTCTACCAGGCGGGCAACGATCAGGTCTATCCGCCTGAAACTCCTGCAAGACCCGTCGCAAGTCTGGGGAAACAGCAGATAATATCACTCCATCCTTAAGGATACCTGTAGGTTCAGAATTACCAGGGGAATCAGGCTCAAAACTCCTAGAAAGGGCATCCGCCTTCACATTTTTAGAACCCGGTAGGTAAGAAACCACAAAATTAAACCGAGAGAAAAATAACGACCAGCGCGCCTGTCTAGGATTCAGGCGCCTGGCAGACTCAAGATAAATCAAATTCTTGTGGTCGGTCAATACCACCACCTGATGTCTAGCCCCCTCAAGCCAATGACGCCACTCCTCAAAAGCCCACTTCATAGCCAAGAGCTCCCGATTACCAATATCATAATTTCGCTCAGCAGGCGAAAATTTACGAGAAAAGAACGCGCAAGGTCTCATCACGGAGCAGTCGGAACTTTTCTGCGACAAAACCGCCCCAGCTCCGATTTCTGAAGCGTCGACCTCAACCTGAAAAGGAAGAGTAACATCAGGCTGACGCAATACAGGGGCGGAAGAAAAGCGGCGCTTAAGCTCCCGAAAGGCCTCCACAGCAGCAGGGGACCAATTAGCAACATCAGCACCCTTCTTAGTCAAATCAGTCAACGGCTTAGCAACATCAGAAAAACCAGTTATAAATCGACGATAAAAATTAGCAAAGCCCAAAAACTTCTGAAGGCTCTTAAGAGAAGAGGGTTGCGTCCAATCACAAATAGCCTGAACCTTGACAGGGTCCATCTCAATGGAAGAGGGGGAAAAAATGTACCCCAAAAACGAAATCTTTTGAACCCCAAAAACACACTTAGAACCCTTTACACACAAGGAATTAGAGCGCAAAACCTGAAAAACCCTCCTGACCTGTTGGACATGAGAGTCCCAGTCATCCGAAAAAATCAAAATATCATCCAGATACACAATCATAAATTAATCCAAATATTCACGGAAAATGTCATGCATAAAAGACTGAAAGACTGAAGGGGCATTTGAAAGACCAAAAGGCATTACTAAATACTCAAAATGACCCTCAGGCGTATTAAATGCGGTTTTCCACTCATCCCCCTGCTTAATTCGCACTAAATTATACGCCCCACGAAGATCAATCTTAGAGAACCACTTGGCCCCCTTTATTCGAGCAAACAAATCAGTAAGCAGTGGCAAAGGATACTGATATTTAACCGTGATTTTATTCAAAAGCCGATAATCAATACACGGCCTCAAAGAGCCATCTTTTTTAGATACAAAGAAAAAACCGGCTCCTAAGGGAGATGACGAAGGACGAATATGTCCCTTTTCCAAGGACTCCTTAATATATTCCCGCATAGCAGCATGTTCAGGCACAGATAGATTAAATAAACGACCCTTTGGAAACTTACTGCCCGGAATCAGATCTATAGTACAATCGCAATCTCTGTGTGGAGGTAGTGAACCAAGTTTAGGCTCCTCAAAAACGTCACGATAATCAGACAAAAATTCCGGAATCTCAGAGGGAATAGATGACGAAATGGAAACCAAAGGTACGTCTCCATGAGTCCCCTGACATCCCCAGCTTAACACAGACATTGCTTTCCAGTCGAGGACTGGGTTATGAGATTGCAGCCATGGCAATCCAAGCACCAACACATCATGTAGATTATACAACACAAGGAAGCGAATAATCTCCTGGTGATCCGGATTAATATGCATAGTTACTTGTGTCCAGTATTGTGGTTTATTACTAGCCAATGGCGTGGAGTCAATACCATTCAGGAGGTATAGGAACTTCCAGAGGCTCTAAATTAAACCCACAGCGTTTGGCAAAGGACCAATCCATAAGACTCAAAGCGGCGCCAGAGTCGACATAGGCGTCCGCGGTAATAGACGATAAAGAGCAAATCAGGGTCACAGATAGAATAAACTTAGACTGTAAAGTGCCAATTGAAACAGACTTATCAACCTTCTTAGTACGTTTAGAGCATGCTGAGATAACATGAGTTGAATCGCCACAATAGAAGCATAACCCATTTTTTCGCCTAAAATTCTGTCGTTCGCTTCTGGACAGAATCCTATCACATTGCATAATCTCTGGCGCCTTCTCAGTAGACACCGCCAAATGGTGCACAGGTTTGCGCTCCCGCAAACGCCGATCAATCTGAATAGCCATTGTCATGGACTCATTCAGACCTGTAGGCACAGGGAACCCCACCATAACATCTTTAATGGCATCAGAGAGACCCTCTCTGAAATTCGCCGCCAGGGCGCACTCATTCCACTGAGTAAGCACAGACCACTTACGAAATTTTTGGCAGTATATTTCAGCCTCATCTTGCCCTTGAGACAGGGCCATCAAGGCTTTTTCAGCCTGAGTCTCTAAATGAGGTTCCTCATAAAGCAACCCCAAAGCCAGGAAAAACGCATCCACATTGAGCAACGCAGGATCCCCTGGTGCCAAAGCAAATGCCCAATCCTGAGGGTCGCCCCGGAGCAAGGAAATTACAATCCTGACCTGCTGTGCAGGATCACCAGCGGAGCGAGATCTCAGAGACAAAAATAATTTACAATGTTTGAAATTCTGGAAGCGAGATCTATCCCCGGAGAAAAATTCAGGTAAAGGAATTCTAGGTTCAGATATAGGAGCATGAATTACAAAATCCTGTAAACTTTGAACCTTCATAGCGAGATTATTCAAACCTGTAGCTAAACTCTGAGGATCCATTTTAATCAGGTGAAATCAGAACCATTCAAGGATTAGAAGGAGAGAGAGACGAAGGCTGCAGTAAGCAGAGATGCAAGTGAATCAACTAATGAGCAAACTCAGAAAAAAAAAAAAAAAATTCTCTGCAGACTTCTTTTCTCTCCTTTCTTCTGCCAATTATTTTAACCCTTGGCCGGCCAAACTGTCATGGTTCTCAATGGCAAGAGAACGTAGTAAAGCATACAAAATGACTAGCTCTTGGAAGATGGGAACTCGAGCTGACTGTGAGCTAAACCTACCGCACAACTAACAGTGGCCGGGTAGCGTGCCTACGTTTTATCCCTAGACGCCCAGCGCCAGCCGGAGGACTGACTGACCCTAGCAGAGGAAAATACAGACCTGGCTTACCTCTAGAGAAATTTTCCCCAAAAGGCAGACAGTAGCCCCCACATATATTGTCGGTGATTTTAGAGGAAATTGACATACGAAGTATGAAGATAGGTTTAGCAAATTGAGGTCCGCTTACTAGATAGTAGGAAGACAGAAAAGGGAACTTTACAGTCAGCTGAAAACCCTTTCAAAACACCATCCTGAAATTACTTTAAGACTCTAATATCAACTCATGACACCAGAGTGGCAATTTCAGCTCACAAGAGCTTCCAGCCTCAGAAATATTCAATCACAGAGAACTGGAACAAAAATGCAAAACAAACTTAGGACTAAAAGTCCAACTTAGCTGATAGTAGTCTAGGAGCAGGAACATGCAACAGAAAGGCTTCTGGTAACATTGTTGGCCGGCATAGAAATGACTGAGCAGCAAGGCTAAATAGAAAACTCCCACATCCTGATGGAAACAGGTGAACAGAGGGGATGAAGCACACGAGTTCAGTACCACCAGTGACCACCGGGGGAGCCCAGAAACCAAATTCACAACAGAGGACTAATGTGATAACTATACCAGCGCTATATATATATATATATATATATATATATATATATATATATATATATATATATACACATATATACACACTGTATATATACAGTTAGGTCCATATATATTTGGACAGAGACAACATTTTTCTAATTTTGGTTATAGACATTACCACAATGAATTTTAAACAAAACAATTCAGATGCAGTTGAAGTTCAGACTTTCAGCTTTCATTTGAGGGTATCCACCTTAAAATTGGATGAAGGGTTTAGGAGTTTCAGCTCCTTAAAATGTGCCACCCTGTTTTTAAAGGGACCAAAAGTAATTGGTCAGATTCAATAATTTTAAATAAAATGTTCATTTCTAGTACTTGGTTGAAAACCCTTTGTTGGCAATGACTGCCTGAAGTCTTGAACTCATGGACATCACCAGACACTGTGTTTCCTCCTTTTTGATGCTCTGCCAGGCCTTCACTGCGGTGGTTTTCAGTTGCTGTTTGTTTGTGGGCCTTTCTGTCTGAAGTTTAGTCTTTAACAAGTGAAATGCATGCTCAATTGGGTTGAGATCAGGTGACTGACTTGGCCATTCAAGAATATTCCACTTCTTTGCTTTAATAAACTCCTGTGTTGCTTTGGCTTTATGTTTTGGGTCATTGTCCTTCTGTAGTATGAAATGACGACCAATCAGTTTGGCTGCATTTTGCTGGATCTGAGCACACAGTATGTCTCTGAATACCTCAGAATTCATTCGGCTGCTTCTGTCCTGTGTCACATCATCAATAAACACTAGTGACCCAGTGCCACTGGCAGCCATGCATGCCCAAGCCATCACACTGCCTCCGCCGTGTTTTACAGATGATGTGGTATGCTTTGGATCATGAGCTGTACCACACCTTCCCCATACTTTTCTCTTTCCATCATTCTGGTAGAGGTTGATCTTTGTTTCATCTGTCCAAAGAATGTTCTTCCAGAACTGTGCTGGCTTTTTTAGATGTTTTTTAGCAAAGTCCAGTCTAGCCTTTATATTCGTGATGCTTATGAGTGGCTTGCACCGTGCAGTGAACCCTCTGTATTTACTTTCATGCAGTCTTCTCTTTATGGTAGATTTGGATATTGATACGCCTACCTCCTGGAGAGTGTTGGTCACTCGGTTGGCTGTTGTGAAGGGGTTTCTCTTCACCATGGAGATTATTCTGCGATCATCCACCACTGTTGTCTTCACTGGGCGCCCAGATTTTTTTGCATTGATGAGTTCACCAGTGCTTTCTTTCTTTCTCACGATGGACCAAACTGTAGATTTTGACACTCCTAATATTGTAGCAATTTCTCGGATGGGTTTTTTCCTGTTTTCGCAGCTTAAGGATGGCTTGTTTCACCTGCATGGAGAGCTCCTTTGACCACATGTTTACTTCACAGCAAAACCTTCCAAATGCAAGCACCACACCTCAAATCAACTCCAGGCCTTTTATCTGCTTAATTGAGAATGACATAGCGAAGGGATTGCCCACACCTGTCCATGAAATAGCCTTGGAGTCAATTGTCCAATTACTTTTGGTCCCTTTAAAAACAGGGTGGCACATGTTAAGGAGCTGAAACGCCTAAACCCTTCATCCAATTTTAATGTGGATACCCTCAAATGAAAGCTGAAAGTCTGAACTTCAACTGCATCTGAATTGTTATGTTTAAAATTCATTGTGGTAATGTCTATAACCAAAATTAGAAAAATGTTGTCTCTGTCCAAATATATATGGACCTAACTGTATAATGATCTCACTTTAAGGCTAAGTGCACACGTTGCAGAATTGCCGCGGAAATTTCCGCGGCAACTCTGCAGCTCCTGCCGCGGGTATATCGCATGCGGAATTGGCATGCATATTCCCGCTAAAAACTAGCGTTTTGCAAGCATAATTAGCTTGCAGAATGCTAGCGTTTTCCAAGCGATCTGTAGCATCGCTTGGAAAACTGATTGACAGGTTGGTCACACTTGTCAAACATAGCACTTGACAAGTGTGACCAACTTTTTACTATTGATGCAGCCTATGCAGCAGCAATAGTAAAAGATAGAATGTTAAAAATAATAAAAAAAAAAAAAAAATTGTTATTCTCACCTTCCGCAGACAGCCGATCTCCTCAGCGGCTTCCGTTCCTATAGATGCTGTGTGTGAAGGACCTTCGATGACGTCGTGGTCACATGGCCGCGACGTCATCGCAGGTCCTTCACTCACAGCATCTATAGGAATGGCAGCGGCCGCGTGCACCGCTGAGAGGCGGGAAGACTCCGGGGGCCATCGAAGGTGAGTATATCACGATTTTTTATTTTAATTTTTTTTTTTTTTTTACCAATTATATGGTGCCCAGTCCGTGGAGGAGAGTCTCCTCTCCTCCACCCTGGGTACCAACCGCACATGATCTGCTTACTTCCCGCATGGTGGGCATAGCCCCATGCGGGAAGTAAGCAGATCAATGCATTCCTAGGTGTGCGGAATCCCCGCGATTCTGCAAATTTAATGAACATGCTGAGTTTTTTTCTGGAATGCGATTCCGCTCAGGAAAACAACGCAGCATTTGCACAAAAAATGCGGATTGCATTCTATTAAATAGGATGCTTAATGTGAGCATTTTTTTCGCGGTTTTACAGCGTTTTTATAGCGAAAAACCGTGAAAAAAACGCAAAAAATCTGCTACGTGTGCACACAGCCTAAGACTTATTATGCTTCAGCTGGTGTGATCATATTTGTTTTTTTGGAAGCAATTACTGCACTGTCACTTCATATCGTATATTGAATTGACTATTGAGCTCTTGCTAAATACAGTATGCTGCACTTGTGGTGTTGCACTTTTGTTGCACCTGTCTTTCCTTAAATGAAACTCTGTCGTTGATATAAATGTCTGATACTACTGTGCCTTTTTATATGGGTTTATAATAAAAATATATTAATTTTCTATTCCTTGGTAGATTGATTGCCCTATTTCTTTTTGTATACAATTTGAAGAGACCTTGCAGGGTCTATTTGACATAAAATACCCAAAAGTGACACCATTCTAAAAACTAAAACCCTCAATGTGCTCAAAACCAAATTCAAGAGGCTTATTAACCCTTCAGGTGCTTCACAAGAATTTTTTGGAACGTGGAAATAAAATGAACATTTAACTTTTTTTCACAAAACTTTAAACTTTAGACCAGCATTTTTTTATTTTCCCAAGGGTAACAGGAAAAAGTGGACCCAAAATATATTGTGCAATTTCTCTTGAGCATGCCGATACCTGATATGTGGGGGAAGACCACTGTTTGGGCGCAAGGAAGAGTTCGGAATGGAAGGAGCGCCATTTGACTTTTTGAATGCAAAATTTGCTGGAACACTTAGCGAAGCACACCAGCCTTTTTTTTTCAAGAGACAGGCTAGGAAATGCCAAAATGAGGTACTTAAAGGGAACCTACCACCCTGTTTTTTAAAGATTAGATAAAAATAGTGTGAAATAGGGGCAGAGCTGGGCTTTACATTAGTGCCTCTTTGGTGCCTTTACACCCCCGTTAGGCTGCCGAAATACCTTAGTGAAGTGTCCGTTTTGTCCTGTCACTCAAGCTGGTCAGGTCGGATGGGCGTGGTCACAGCGCTGTTTGTCCCCCAGGATCCTGCTCATCATTACGTTGGTGGCGTAGTGGTGTGCGCATGTCCAGCAATGAATCCACTGCCCAGGAGATGAATAACGGCGCGGTCTTCGCTATTCAGCCGTTTACCGGTGGGCGCGGCCATCTTTCCTGTGGCCGCGCCTGCGCAGATGGAGCGCTCTGCTGCCCGGGGCTTCAGGAAAATGGCCGCGGGATTCCGCGCGTGCGCAGATGGAGATCGTGGCGGCCATTTTCCTGAAGCCCCGGGCAGCAGAGTGCTCCATCTGCGCAGGCGCGGCCACAGGAAAGATGGCCGCGCCCACCGGTAAACGGCTGAATAGCGAAGACCGCGCCGTTATTCATCTCCTGGGCAGTGGATTCATCTGCTGGACATGCGCACACCACTACGCCACCAACGTAATGATGAGCAGGATCCTGGGGGACAAACAGCGCTGTGACCACGCCCATCCGACCTGACCAGCTTGAGTGACAGGACAAAACGGACACTTCACTAAGGTATTTCGGCAGCCTAACGGGGGTGTAAAGGCACCAAAGAGGCACTAATGTAAAGCCCAGCTCTGCCCCTATTTCACACTATTTTTATCTAATCTTTAAAAAACGGGGTGGTAGGTTCCCTTTAAAACTCTCTTTCAATTGGCGAAGCTTTAATAAACTGCTTTGTAAGACCCAGTTTTATGTGCAGAGGTGAGAATATAATGTTCTTTCTGTCAAAATGTGGCTCACGTGGAATATTTTTTTGGATCACCAGGCTTGTCATACTTAGGCCGGCGTCACACTCAGCGTATGTAAATACGGTCCGTTCTTTACGGCCGTAATACGCAGAAATGTTCCCAAAATAGTGATCCGTATGTCATCCGTAGGCAGGGTGTGTCAGCGTATTTTGCGCATGGCATCCTCCGTATGTATAGTATATACAGTATATATATATATATATATATATATATATATATGTCATTGAGACACATATATATATTCTGTATTTATATTTAATTCAGCGCGAGATATGTGAAAAGCCGGTAATTCAATTGCCGGCTTTTTCTTTCTCCTTCCCAAACCCGACAGGATATGAGACATGGTTTACATACAGTAAACCATCTCATATCCCTTTTTTTTTTGCATATTCCACACTACTAATGTTAGTAGTGTGTATGTGCAAAATGTGGGAACTCTAGCTTGTCAAATAAAGAGTTAAATGGCAGAGAAAATTGGCGTGGGCTCCCGCGCAATTTTCTCCACCAGAGTGGTAAAGCCAGTGACTGAGGGCAGATATTAATAGCCTAGAGAGGGTCCATGTTTATTGGCCCCCCTGGCTAAAAACATGTTCCCCCAGCCACCCCAGAAAAGGCACATCTGTAAGATGCACCTATTCTGGCACTTGGCTACTCTCTTCCCACTCCCGTGTAGTGGTGGGATATGGGGTAATGAAGGGTTAATGTCACCTTGCTATTGTAAGGTGACATTAAGCCAGATTAATAATGGAGAGGCGTCAATTATGACACCTATCCATTATTAATCCAATAGTACAAAATGGTTAAATAAACACACACACATTATTACAAAGTACTTTAATGAAATAAAGACACATGGTGTTTTAATATTTTATTATACTCTTAATCCACCTGAAGACCCTTGTCACCTGAAAGAAAGTTAAAAAAAAACAAACAACAATATTCCATACCTTCCATCATTCAGTCTTGTCCCAAGCTGTAAATCCATCTGAAAGGGTTAAATCATTTTACACCCAGGAGCTCTGCTAATGTAGCTGTAACAGGCCAGATTAACCCCCCTGCCGAGAATATACCCGGGGTTAAAGTGGCCTAGGCCAGATTATACCCCAGGTATATTCTGGCCTAGCCCAACTATACCCCGGGGTATAAATTGGACTAGTCCAGTTTATACCCCTCTGGGCCAGAATATACCCCGGGTATATTCTGGCCTAGCCCAAACTATACCCCAGGGTATAAATTGGACTAGTCCAGATTATACCCATCCAGGTCAGAATATACCCCAGCTGCCGTAGATCAGGTGGCGCACAGGGCCCCAGGCAGCACACAGGCGCCCCAGGCAGCGCACAGGGCCCCAGGCAGAGTACAGGGCCCCAGACAGAGTACAGGGCCCCAGGCAGCACACAGGGGCCCACAGGGAGTGCATAGGGCCCCAGGCAGTGCACAGGACCCCAGGCAGCCCATAGGGGCCCCAGGCAGCACACAGGGGCCCCAGGCAGCACACAGGGGCCCCAGGCAGCGCACAGGGGCCCAGGCAGCACACAGGGGCCCCAGGCAGCGCACAGGGCCCCAGGCAGCACACAGGGGCCCCAGGCAGCACACAGGCACCCCAGGCAGAGTACAGGGCCCCAAGCAGCACACAGGGGCCCCAGGGAGCGCATAGGGCCCCAGGCAGCCCACAGGGCCCCAGGGAGCGCATGGGGCCCCAGGCAGTGCACAGGGGCCCCAGGCAGTCCACAGGACCCCAGGCAGCCTACAGGGGCTCCCAGATAGCGCACAGGGGGGCAGAGACAGTGAACAAGGGGGTAAGAGATAGCACACAAGGGGGGAAATAGACAGAGCGCATGTCCCCTGTGTGCTGTCTGGGCCCCCCTGTGCGCTATCTGGGACCCACTGTACGCTGTCTGGGACCCCCTGTGCGATGTCTGGGGCCCTGCTCTTGAGTATATCACTCAATCCTAGTTTCACATTTGCGTACAGCCATGCACATGCGTACGCTCTCAGTGAAGCCTTGACCCCTGCTGCGCCCCACCGGTTAAGCTCCGCCGACGTTCTTTTGACGGTGCTGCAACCCGCGGCGAAGGCAACAAGTTGGATTTTCTTGCGTTCACCGAATCGTCAAAACAATGCATGCGGATGCAAACGCAAACATCCGCAGGGCCTGCGTACCCAATGATAAAGATAGGGTACGCAGGCCGCATGCGCACCTGGGCGGAGCTTAATTGGCGGGCGCGACAATGGGCGGGGCATCACTGAGAGCATACACAGCTGCGCGCAAATGTGAAACTAGCCTAACATGTCTAGGGCCCTTGTGCGATGTCTGGGGCCCGGTTCTTGAGTACATCACTCAATGGTGCTCATAAATGTGAAAAATCGGATCTTTAATATGCTTTAATCTTTAATATACTCAAGAACGGGGCCACAGACATCACACAGGGGGTCCCAAACAGCGCACATGGGATCCCAGACAGCGCACAGGAGGCAGAGACAGCGCACAGGGGCTGCTGGGAAGCGAGGGTCCAATGTAAGTATCTGCAGCGAGGAGCTGTGATTGCAGCCTGTACTTAGTATTACAGCAGAGGTGTCAAACTGCATTCCTCGAGGGCCACCAACAGGTCATGTTTTCAGGATTTCCTTGTATTGCACAGGTGATAATTTAATCACCTGCACAGAATGATTCCAGCACCTTGTGGAATGCTAAGGAAATCCTGAAAACGTGACCTGTTGGCAGCCCTCGAGGAATGCAGTTTGACACCTCTGTATTACAGTGCAGGCTGCAATCACTGCTCACTGCCGACCTGTTCAGAGCACAGCAGGGAGATCGTCACACTGCTCTGCTCTGAACATGACTCAGCACTTCCTGTGAGAGGACTGAAGGTAAGTAGAGAGTTTTTTTTTTCTTATGCATCTACCACTGCTACCTGCCCCTATATACCACCTACCACTGCTACCAGCCCCTATATACCACCTACCACTGCTACCTGCCCCTATATAACACCTACCACTGCTATCTGCCCCTATATACCACCTACCACTGCTACCAGCCCCTATATACCACCTACCACTGCTACCTGCCCCTATATACCACCTACCACTGCTACAGTACCTGCCCCTATATACCACCTACCACTGCTACCTGCCCCTATATACCACCTACCACTGCTATCTGCCCCTATATACCACCTACCACTGCTATCTGCCCCTATATACCACCTACCACTGCTACCTTTCTCTATATACCACCTACCACTGCTACCAGCCCCTATATACCACCTATCACTGCTACCTGCCTCTATATACCACTGAATCCTGCTGCAATATACCACTGCTACCTGCCTCTATATACCACCTACCACTGCAGCCTGCCCCAATATACCACCTACCACTGCTACCTGCCTCTGTATACCACTGCTGCCTGCCTCTATATACCACTGATGCCTGCCTCTGTATACCACTGCTACCTGCCTCTATATACCACCTACCACTGCTACCTGCCTCTATATACCACTATCTGCCTCTATATACCACTGCTACCTGCCTCTATATACACCTACCACTGCTACCTCTGTCCTGTGTAGCTAATCAGTCCTGTGTAGCTAATCCTGTCCTGTGTACTGTGTCCTCAGCAGTCAGTATCACACAGGACAGGATTAGATACACGGCTCAGCAGTTGGTATCACACAGGACAGGATTACATACACGGCTCAGCAGTCGGTATCACACAGGACATGATTTGATACACGGCTCAGCAGTCAGTATCTAATCCTCTCCTATGCACTCCTCTCCCCCCTGCATGTCTTTCCCCATTGTGGTTTATTATTTTTGTTGTGGGAGATGAGGGAGTCGAGGATTATGCGTTCGGTATGGTTTAAAAAAGATTAATAAAGGACTTTATTCTGGCCGAGTCTTTATTTACAATACAACTATAGGATTAGTAATGGATGGGTGCTTTATAGACGCCTCTTCATTACTAAGCCGTGGGCTTGATGTCACCGGACAATATGAAGGTGACATTAACCCCACAAATATGAACCCCACTTGCTACCGCTACAGGGCAAGTGGAAATTGCCAGGCAAAGAGCCAGAAAAGGTGCATGTAAAAGGCGGCTGAGAGCTGATGTTTTTAGCCTGGGGGGGGCAATATCCATGGCCCCTTCCTAGGCTATTAATGTCAGCCCTCATGATGGTAATTAATTATAGGGGGCCCCACGTCTTTTTTTGGGGGGTGTCCCCCATTTTAATAGCCAGTAAAGGCTAAGTATACAGTTGGGAGCGTGTGAGTGTGAGCACACCACCCCCCATAGACCAGTACACTGCTCTCCTGAAATACTCTGTGCTCCTGTCACCCTGCTCCTTCCACCATACATCTCTGTGACCTCCCTAGAGCAGCACAATACCATATAGATCACGAATAATGCCGCTATATATATTTATCACATAATACTCCCATAAAGACCACACATTATGCCGAGATATTATAATATATATATAATATCACACAAGTAGTGTAGCATCGGGTGGTTTTGTCAAACTCAATCTGACAGGTGGGCCCGCCCCTATCAGAGTGTATCAAAGTGTGTAACCCCTCCCCTCCAAGTCAGCCAGCTGTCCCTCCGCCTGGCTGTCAGCTTTTGATATAGTCTGATATTGTTAATTTGATACAGTGATTATTATCCCAGTATTTGTTTTATATTAGATTTTGATATTGTTAATTTGATACAGCGATTGCATTCTGTAATCAGGGCACTGTGTTTTATTACCAATGGTATGTCTCTATCAAAAGACTACTTGGTCATTATATGTTGTATTAAGTTTACTCTTATTTGCAAGTTCTGATCAAGGAGCTGACCACTACACATTTAGAATGAAGCAACGACCGCATAATTTTTCAAAGTGTCCAAGGGTTGTGTTAGGTGTGATAACGCCCCACCCTGTACAGATAATGTCCATGCAAAGCGCGGTCAGCTAACCACAATCACACCTGTTAACAGATAAAATAGATAGCCACAAGCACAGAGACGCCCCACCCTGTACAGATAATGTCCATGGTATAATTCTCAATATTATGAAAAATGACAGTCATTGTATGAGTTTTAAAAGACTTTATTAAAGTATGTATCAGGCACAATACATTGTATGTGGATTACAGCATGATATACAATAACATACAGCAGGGGTGATGTGATGCTCAGGGAGCTGACAACTACACATTTAGAATGAAGCACCGGCAGCATGATTTTTCAGCACAGAGACGCCACACCCTGTACAGATAATGTCCGTGCAAAGCTGGCAGCCAACTGTCCCTCTGATACGATTCTGCAATGTTAGCTAAATCTCAACACAACTGTGCACAAAGACACATACATTTTTGATGAAAAAGATGACGAGTGTTATAACGGTTCTTTAAAGCTGCTAATTTTGATGCCACAAACTCTGATACGATTCTATCATTTCTTTGCAAGTCAGAAGTGAAATGTTGTAAAAGCTTCTTGAATGGTAACCCGAGCGCTAAATGGTGCAGTACATATATGCAATAATGTCCGCATACACGACTATACATATCTTGGATTTGGGCGTCTTGATAACAATACGAGTCGCAATTCTTGTTCAGGAATGCCACAAAATCGCGTGGGAAGATAATATTGTCCGCACGAAACACATAACTATCAAAAAATATGCCGGTCTTATCATCGCAGAGTACGATTAATACCCAGTGGCGTCCAGCTTGATTCGCCGGGTCTGTATTCACGATATGGGCCGCGGGTCTCTGAGTCACTCTTTCTTCCGGAAGCAAATCACACGGAAACACACCGGCGAATATGCAGTCTGCATAATTATCGGCCTTCAGTATCGCTGTAAGCTGCAGACTGTCCATCGTTACTTAATTAAAATCGTACAAGATCTCACGCCTATTATTAATTTCCAGAATGGTGTGGTTGACTGCAAAAACAATCATTTATCGTGTGGGGTGTCGCTAGCGCAAAGCGGACTTCAGCACGTAGGTTACCTGTTTTAATGAGCGAGAAATGGCCTCCGGGCTCTTGATCAGGCGATAAATCAAAAGCAAATAGAGTGAATCCAGCCATAAATTCTTCACGATCTATCGCCATGGCACAATCAGCCTTTTGCTTACCAGATATATGGGCAAGCGCCATATACTCTCTGATGGCTAAATCATCATTAAAATTAGGATTATAAGGTCTCGCGGGTATCTGCTGGCCGTCCAGACATAAAGCAGCGTGGTTGATGTGGTAGTGGTGGAATTGCAGGGGGTTTTTCGAGTAAGAACCACTGAAGACCTCATTATCTACAAACCCCAATATAACAGTTTTTGGTATCTGGCCTAGGAAGAGGTTCTCGTGGTTCGTGATCCGTGTCCCTGCGGCGATGCTGTACACTTTCATGCATGTTCGGTCAATAGCGTACTTGGCGGTTGCGGATAGGAGGGCCTGGCTGTGGCCGATTCGGACAGCTCGAGATACCTGCACTCTTTTCACATAGAGAGCCGCTTGCGAGATTTGCACCTTCAGCGGCTCGGCTTCTGCGGACATGAGGCAGAAAGCATCCTTATTTCTTGTTAACTTAACCTTAAGGTCAAGACCATTCAATATTAACTTTGGTTGATTAAATATATCCCCAAAAATGGGCCCCAAGAGGTCGAAGGGCTTTGAGCGAGAAGCTGCATTGGCTCTTTTGATAAACCCTGCATTTGTGCCATCCAAGCTCCGGTCATTATGATGGTCCGCAGTGTCTTTATAGAACAAACCGGCTGTAAATTGTGATGACAGCGTCTGCGAGCTGTAATTTAAAAGGGTCTCTATGTATGCTCTATAGCTGTAGAGATTGTCCGATTGTGAGATAAGTCAATCTCCCAGAGTAATATCGACCTGGTTAAAAAGGGTGGCTAGAGGATAGTTTATGAGAGCCATACGCGCACCATCGGCGATAGCCGCATTATTTTGCTTCACGATGCGACAGCTTATGTACAGCAGCGTGTTGTTCAGATCATAATAATAATCGCCGCTCCCAGATATGAAAAATTCCAACGGACCATTGTCTGACAGAGCTGCAACCGGCTGTACTTCTACAAATAGAGATTTCTCTATACTTGTTTGTGTCGTGGGTACGTCAAAAATATCCAGTTCAGACTTTGCGCACTCTACAGAAGCGTCATGCAGGAAAGCCATGATAACTGTTTAGAAGATGTCGTCCGCAGAGCGTCTTACTCGTTTCTGACGGGGGCGTCTCTTGGTGGTAGTTTTATTCATGAGCATCGGCGGTAAAGGTGCGCAAGCGCGCCTCTTTCTTTTTTGTGCTTTTTTAGCGACATAAATTATCCCAGATCCGTCTTGCTGTGGTTGTGTATTTATCTGTTTCATAAGGGCCGTTGAGGCGGTCGTGATGGCGTCCATCGCGATGTTCCGGACCGCCGTCTTTATGTGTGGTTTTACTAATTCTAGGCCTTTTCTGAAAAGCGGCACGGCGCGGCGAAATAAGCCTTTAAATATCCCGGCCAGGCCAGAGCCATACATGTACTCACTCCCGCGGAACCCCTCTAGCCCGTGCCCCGACTGGGCAGTATAGTAGCGGGCATAAACAGCGGGATCTCCATACACCCTTTGAGACACCATTTTATCGTGTCAATACTGTCGCGGTCTAAAATGTAATCGCACTATACACTTTCCGTATCTGAATTTAACCGGCGTACCCTGGTCCGACATGACTGTAATGTTTATGGAGTCAAAGTATTGTTTGCACAGCGGTATGTAATCGGGCCGCGAGTAGCGCACCGTGACAATATCATTATCATCGCCGCTAACTTCTACGGTACGTAACAGTTGAACGTAACTGTCCCCTACAAGCTGATGCTGAATTATATCAGTGTATACAAAAAGCGAATAAAAGCCAGCCTTTGAATCGGGGTAAAAGCGGCGATTCCACGGCATTAAAGCAACGGGGGAGTCATCGACGATCTGTAGGCCAAAAATAAATTTTAGCTTAGTACCCACAGCAAACTGTATAGGGGCTGGGTCGGGCAGGATCACCTCTCGGCGTAGCTCATCATACCGTATTCTCTAGGCCGGCGTGGATAAATTCAGCGCTTTTATTCGGGCATTGACCGTGCCAACCAGCTTATGAATGTTCGAGTAAAATCCTGATTTTATGTGATAATGTTCTAACGGATCGTTGTGTTTAGCCGCGTAGAAGTTCCCTTCAAAAGCCTCAAACGTGTTCCACGTATGGGGGTACTGTATTTCCGTTAGCGCCACTTCATAAGTGGCTGAAAGTTGAACGGCCCTCGCTAACTTGGTATTGTAGATCAATAAGGTGTTTTTGGGGTAGATTTTGATTGAGGAATTGCTGGGTAATGTGACGAAAAATGAACCAGCTTCCATGGCTATATATCTGTCAACTCCAAAGCCGGGATCCAACTATTAAATTTTTCGGGGTACCACAGCCATTTGACAAAGCAGTGACTCACACCCCCGACACGTATTTTTCTCAAAATCTTTTCTACTCTGTAGACACGATTCTCATCCATAGGTATTTTCTGCAGCTCATCCTTATAAAATTACCCCTTTACAGCGTCGCCGGCTTAATCACTAATTTTATAAAGAGGTTTATGAAATTTATTGGAGACACTGGTAATTAAAAAAAATCTCTTTGCTGTACGTTTTCTCATAGCTCTTACAGAATGTTCCCTTATATATTATATATTCTGACATGATCTCCAACCTTTAAAGACGGTTTAATCGGTTTATTAGTAATAGTAGAACTGTAAATATTGCGCCAGGTTTGCATCGCGTTTTGCGAACTCACTTCAGCGGGACTACAGCGTATGGTAGAATGATAAGTATGATTGTAGCTATGCACCAAATCTGGTAAAATATCAATATACCTAAAGGTATTATGCTTCGTAAGATAGCGCCACATACGGGTTTTTAATGTGCGATTAAAGCGCTCTACCATAGCTGCCTTCACATCATTGTTGGTAAAAAAGTGGTGAATATTATGCATATTACATAGTTGCTTGAGTTGTGAATTTATAAATTCTTTGCCGTGATCCATCTGCAATTTCTTCGGTATGCGCTTATCATTTTGAAATATTAATTCGAACGATCTGGCTACACTCACACCGGTCTTGTTTGATAAGGCTACGCACCATGCGTATCTCGATAGAGTATCAATCACCGTCAGGATATATTTGACATTATCATTTTCCCTTGAATAGTCAATTAAACTTACGAGATCCGCTTGCCACTGCGCATCAATGTCCGAGACATAAATTTTATTTGTCAAAAAGCGTTTTCTAACAGGTTTGTGTAGAGTGTAGGCATCTTGTTTATTCAACCAGCCAGTCACATCAGATTTCTTTATTCCGTGGTCTCTTGTCTCTCTAAATAATTTGTCAATTCCGCAGAATGACCCGGGGGCTTTAGGTGTAAGATATTGTTTTTCTAATATGTCATCATACGATTTAGACATCATGATTGAATAAATGACTGTGTCTCGATAATCAACAACCGCATGCCTCTTTCAGAAATTCAATTGTATAAAATTTCAAGTTTTAATCTGGCTATATCATGATTGAGTTAATACAGGCAATAATTGTCTGTATGGGTGTGTTCTGGGTGTTAACAGAAGGCGTATGGAGGGGCGTAACTGGGTGTGTTTCTGGGTGTTAACAGAAGGCTTGTTTTCTGACAGTCAGGATAAATACAGCTGTCTGTACCACTGCAGTACACCAGGCATCCACCAGAAGCCAGACCAGACTAACAGCGGAGCTATTCTAAATGTAAGTATATACAGAGCGCCGCATTATTCTATTTTGCCTTATTATTCGCAAATGCTTAATTATATTTAACTATGTATAGCTAAAACCATAATTAAAGTTGTTATTTGTTTTAATAAGTTAGTATTATATTGATGGTTAGCGGCATTATATGTTTTAATAATTTAACCGTATATTTATTATGACATAATTTGTGTAATACAGTAGTTAATAGCTGTTAATACATCCTAACTAGCGTATTCACCGCTTATTACATATGTTTTGCATGACAGACATATTTATACAGTAGGCGCAAATTTAGTTGCGCTGTATAATATAGTTTTACGGCATAACCCGTATTTATGGTGTAAAATTAATTTAGAAAGGCTTATCCGTATTACCTATGTTTTGCTTAGTATAAACATATTTATGCAGTAGGCGCTAATTTAGTTGCGCTGTATAATATAGTTTACTGTATAATCCGTATTTATGGTGTAAAATTAATATAGATAGCACAAAAATTTACACAGATAATTTATTTTAGATGGAATCCCAAAATTTTTTGGATTTTTCCTACCAAGTTGAGGATTCGCTATTAGGTATGTTTCAAGCTTTATATAAATGCATCTGTTAGTGTGCCATTCTAAGTAAGGGCTGTTTTGTATATTATTTTTATATTGTTTTATTCTTTCTTGTTTAAGATGAATTTATCAGGACCATCCCCGATGATTTTTTAAACAGCTTCAGCGTGCCGGCTCTGGAGTGTGATACAGCTGGAGCTGAATATAGTAACACTAATGAAGCTGACGCAGTGGTGTGGGATTTGGCACAAGACATCATAGGTGTGTTGTGTGTCTGTGTGTATATATATATCTTTTAAGTATTTAGACGTGTAAATATATATTAATTCTTTACAGATGTCGACCTGAATATCTTTTAAGTATTTAGACGTGTCAATATATATTAATTCTTTACAGATATCGACCTGATTCCAGAACCAGTTACCTCGGAACACAATCAGATGTCCGCTGAAGACCTGTTGTACCAGACTCCCACACCGAGAAACAGCCCTGTTTCTAGAACCCCTAAAAAACCGCGAGGGCCAGCGAGCAAGAAAGGAAAAGGTAGCAATTGTATGAAAACGCGTTTTTGCACAACCGCTTTGAGAAAATCCCCCACCCCTCTACTAAGTCCTATATCTTTATTTATAGCTTGTAAACTGAAGCCTAGAAGAATTTTCACAAAAGAGAATATACCGCTGCTAATGGAGAACCTCACAGAAGCTCCAGAAGCCGCCACAGAAATCATCCACCCCACATCGCTAGTCCGTAAGTGTATATTTTGATATACTGTACATGCACAGTCTCTGTACAATCAATGATACACGTGCTTCTCCAATGAGATCCTGGTTCCACATATATCTGACACATGTATAATCTTTCCCGCAGCTAAGCGCAGCGACATGCGGCGGTCTCGCACATATCTGACACATGTATAATCTTTCCCGCAGCTAAGCGCAGCGACATGCGGCGGTCTCGCACATATCTGACGCATGTATAATCTTTCCTGCAGCTAAAAGCAAAGTAATGAGAAAAACACCTCCAGCACCTCTACAGCCACTACAGCTCTCCAAGAATGGCGCAGTACCAGTGTGGACGGCAATACAGTCGGCTAATGGAGTTGTTAGAACACCCCTGGTATCACCGATCTGTGTGGTGCAGGGCGCAGGAAACCCTGTACCGGCAGACCATCGTGAAATACTCCATTCAAGTGCTGGACAGCCATTGACCAGCCGTGTGAACGACCCACCGCGACTACGCTCAGAAGTGGTAGAGGCACCCCAAAAACATAAGGGAAAAACAAAGCATACTACAGAGCCACCAACCACATGCAGCGCTGTGGGTACCACAGCTCCGATGGCTGGTGAAGCGCTTGATCGCGCGATTGATCAGCAATCATCCGTAGAATCGCTCATTATACGTATGGCACACACTATGCAACCGCCAGCGGCATGTCTAACTGTACCGGCTAATTCCTCTGGGGCCGGCCCCTCAGAAGCCTCTAATTTGGGTGGCACATCTCATGTCTGTGTATCTAACTCTGTTAATGTTAAGAAACGGTTAAAGAGGTCATTACCATCGGCTGTTAAGGTGTGTAAAAAGCCAAGGATTCAGGCGGCATCTACAAATCTGCTGCATGAATCCATCGGCTGGGGCACCGCTGAAATGCCTGTGTTTCAGGAACAGTTCAGCCGCTACTTACGCTACAAACTCTGGGTCCCCAAAATAATGTTTTTTTGTGATACTTTTGAAAAATTATTATCAACACTAATACCAACACATGCTAATAAGGCCGAACTATATGCTCTCCGGAATCTGCAGCTGGATGGGGAGACAACATCTGCAGCTAGCCCATTATGACTGGATATGGTCGGCTACGGCCTGCCTAAACCACCTAAACCAACACTACCCAGGTATAATAGGGCTAGAGTTATAAAGAGGACTCTAAAATTGTTGGCCAGCGCTAAACGCGCGCTATGCGCTAGGAGACATCATGGTGTCACGTGTCCTGCAATAGCTCTACAGACTCCCCAGTTATCGTCACAAGAGTCAGATCACCATTCACATAGCCATGATAACTCTGCAAATGTCCTGCATGCATCTACACAAAATTCACAAGCCTCAGACGCTGGCTTTGTCGCTGGTGGTGATGTGTTGTACCCCGATCATACAGTATTTTTACAACGCATCTATCATCATCAAAGGGCTCTCCGCAATTTCAACGGTCATATACATACAAATCATTTTAGATTTGTAAATTTGGAGTGTGTACGATCATTTGAAGAGGGCGTGAATATTGTTCATGATGGTATTCAGGCATTACAGTTAAGGTTTGAAGGTGGCGATACTTTAGACCCTGTTTTCACTACAAACCAAACCAGGGAAGATTTTAATTCTGAATCTTTTTTAACTGCCGTTGCCAGCACACTTCAAAGTAACGCTGAATGCATATCATCCAATTCGCTAAAGCTAGTCGTCACCATCATTAAAAACCGACGCGGTGGTGTAAAACAAAAAAGGCGCTTGAAATCTATAGCGAGCAGTCGGATCATTAAACAAAAAAGGCAATGGCTGTAGGATTTTAACAATTACACGACAAATCTGTGTTTGGCTGCTAGTGTGTGCGCCCTGATGGACGACACGGATCTCGCTGATGGTGTTTTACTGAGCTGCTCTAAAAACACACAGCACTGGGCATCGCTGATGATCAATTAGTGAGTTTTAGCGACATCCCGGCATTTGAAAAATATTTGGGGATCACCATTAAAGTACTGTACTATAGTCAGGGTGATTGGCGTTACTTTCAGAGCGACAATACAGCTAATGGTAAAACCGTATTCATATTGTTCCATGATAATCACTACTACGGTATCAAAAATATGAAGGGTTTTATCGGTGCTGATTACTTTTGTGAGCTATGCAATTCAGTGTTTCATCACAAGAACAAGCATTCCTGTCAGTATTTTTGTAAAGCCTGTCAGAGAGAGGATTGTGTAGAAAGCTGTGCCGACCAACAGCCCAGGTGCCCTGTTTGCAGAGTTTATTGCCGCTCGAGCGAGTGCTTGGATTATCACACACAATTGGCTGTAGGCGACCCAGCATTCTGCAGGCTTAAAACATTTTGTGATAAATGCAACCGTTTTGTTCTCAGAAATAGTGAAACTGAGCATAAATGTGATGGATTGTGCTGTCCTGTATGTCGCAGCCGTATAAATAAATTTGATGCCCATCTTTGTTACATGCGGAAGTATGTAGCACAGGATGAGTCAGATTGTTATATCTTTTATGATTTTGAATGTATGCAGGAGACAGGCACGCACATCCCGAATTACATTTATGCTACTACGCTGTATGGTCACCCCTCCTGGGAGTTTGAGGGTGATACATGTACACATGACTTTGTACAGTTCTTTACAAGCGGCAAATTTTCAGATCATACATTTATTGCCCACAATGGCGGTAGATACGACTCATACTTTATTGTTAAGGAGCTGATTTCTGAAAAACTACAAGTACAGTTGATAACCCAAGGTGGCCGTCTCTTGTGTGTGACGCTACTCGATCTGTCTATAAGGTTCATAGACTCTCTAAATTTTATCCCCATGAAACTCAGTAAATTACCACAGGCCATGGGCTTTTCAGGAGGCAAAGGCCATTTTCCACACTTTTTTAATACCAGAGAAAACCAAAATTATGTAGGCCCCATACCAGATGTAAAATATTATGGGGTAGAGTACATGTCACCTGGTGAGAAGTCAGAGTTCCTGGAGTGGTATGCGACACAGGTAAATAAAACTTTTGACTTCAAGGCTGAGCTAAAATCTTATTGCAAACAAGATGTTGAAATTCTGAGACACACCTGCGAGATCTATAGAGAGCGTATTATGCAAATGACACAGAAAAATGTAAAAAAATACTGTAAGCGTCAAAAGCAAACGATTGTAGTGAGCAGATGTGTTGATCCTTTTCAGCTCCTCACCCTGGCCTCGGTGTGTATGGCAATGTACCGATTTAAATTTCTTCCAAAAAAGACCATCGCCATTTTGCCAGGTGATAATTATCACAAGGCAAAAAAGCGCTACTCGTCACCCGCTATACAGTGGCTCATGTATGTAGCCCACTCCGAGAACATCGACATACAGCACGCTTTGAGAGGCGGTGAAAAACAAGTCGGGAAATATTTTCTAGATGGTTATGCCTATGTTAACGGCCAACACATAGCCTTGGAATTTCAGGGTTGTTTTTACCACGGTTGTCCCGTGTGCTATAATGAAAATGACACGAATAAGGACACAAACACGTCCTATGGCCAGTTATATTACACCTGTTGAGCTAAAAAGCGTTACTTACAGTGCTGCGGGTACACAGTAAGAGTGATGTGGGAGCATGCGTGGAATGAAATGGTTGAAAATGATTCTAACCTTCAAACATTTCTCCACCAGATGGAATTCCCCGTTCCTTTAGACCCCCGTGATGCGCTTTATGGCGGCCAAACTAACGCCATTAAGCTCTATCACCATCTGGAAGAAGTGAAGACTTTACATTACTACGATTTCACCAGTCTGTACCCCTTTGGAAATAAAACTAAAACATACCCTGTAGGCCATCCAGACATCATCTATGACAATTTTGGAATCATTAAAAAATACTTTGGCATTGCTAAAGTCAAGGTCTGCCCACCGAGAGATTTATTTTTTCCAGTTCTACCGGTAAAACTCAACAAAAAATTAATGTTTCCCCTTTGCTACACTTGCGCTGTAAATTCTCAGGCAGGTGTTTGTGCTCATAGTGATGAAGAACGTGCCCTGACAGGCACCTGGTACACTATAGAGCTCGAGATGGCGATAGAAAAAGGGTATCGGATCGCGCACATCTATGAAATATGGCATTTTCTTAAAATCACTGATGAACTGTTTGCTCCCTACATTAAATTACATCTTAGGGATAAGCAGGAAGCCTCTGATTACCCTAGCTGGTGCACTGATGAGGACAAGAAAAGGCAGTACATTGACTCCTTTCTTGAAAAAGAAGGTGTCCAATTACAGCCTGAAAATATAGCTGTCATTCCTGCTAAGAGACAGATCTCCAAGCTTTTCTTAAATTCTTTATGGGGAAAGTTTGCTCAGAGATCTAATCAATCATGTACCAGCATTGTTAGGGACCCAGATGAGCTTTTTAAGTATTTGTTCCTGCCTTACTATGACATCTCGATGTTACATTTCCTTGATGATGACACCGCAACCATTAACTGCAAATACGCAAAAGGCCACCACACACTCAACAAAAACACAAACATTTTTATAGCGTGTTTTACAACAGCGTATGCCCGGTTAGAGCTCTATTCGCTGCTGGACCGGCTGCAGGAGAGGTGCCTTTATCACGACACAGATTCAGTTATTTTTGTACAGCGAGATGGTGAGTGGCAGCCACCTTTAGGCGATTAACTGGGGAAACTGACCAGTGAAATACCCGATGGTACACACATCACAGAATTTGTATCCGCGGGCCCCAAAACTTACGGATACAAACTCAACACCGGTAAAACTGTCTTAAAAGTTAAGGGGATAACACTATATGTTGGTAACTCTCAATCTATTAATTTCAACAGTCTAAAAGATCTAGTTCTGGACTACCCGCGCAATTCTGACATAGATACACAGAAACGTATTGTCGTACCGCAACCGTCCATTGTGAGAAATAAAAAGTGTTGGGAGATTGAAACGAGGCCATTATGCAAAACACAAAAGTGCGTTTACACAAAGCGGCGGCGCCTAATTGACAATTTTACCACCCTGCCTTTTGGCTATTAGTCGCGTATTGTGGTGATGGATACACGCCTGCAACATCCATTCTCATGCATTCTAGCAGGGCCGTCTAATTCTGGAAAGAGCTATTTTGTAGAACAACTGCTGTAAAACAACTGCTATATAATATTGAAACTAATTTTTCTCAGAAACCTGATAATATGGTTTGGTTTTATTCGTATTGGCAGAAACTATATGATGAAATCTCTCTCTCTTTTCCCAACGCCAGATTTGTGGAGGGTCTGCCGAATACATTCGTAGATGACTAATTATTCCCACCGGAGAAGGTGAATTTGGCTATTGTTGATGATCTCATGGAGAGTGCTAGTGAAAATTGTGAGATAGAAAAAGCCTTTACCAAGTATGTGCACCACAGAAATCTCAGCATTTTCTACCTGGTACAAAACATATTTTGTCAGGGTAAGAAAAGCCGCACGATAAATTTAAACACAAAGTACATGGTGCTTTTTAATAACCCCCGAGATAAATTACAAATTTTAACTCTAGCTCATCAGATGTATCCCGGAAAAACACGTTTTTTCCTAGAAGCTTTTGAGGATGCCACGCGGGAGCCTTATGGGTATTTGCTTGTAGATTTGAGAGCTAATACCCCTGAGGATCTGCACTTAAGGACCGGATTGTTTCCACCAGCATTGCCTGCTGTCTACGTTCAAAAGAAAAACACTTCTAAAAAGTGAATTTTACCCGGTATCAGACATTCTACGCTGTGTGCGTTGTGATGTAAAGATGTCTGAGAGACTCCGTCGTAACTGGGCTCTCTTAAAAACTCTGGTGAAAGCAACCCCCGCTGTCCGAAAGTCTATTTTGCTCAATGTAAGCAATGATTTAAATACAGCCATAGGCGAGATTGCTTTAAACATCTTAAATGGCAGGATTCCTCTGAAAGAGTGGCAAAAAGGCATATTAAAGAAGTGGCGTAAAGCTATAAGAACCCTGAGCGACAGATCTCAGCCCATAAAGAAAAAGAAGCGGCTACTAAAGCAGGCCGGCGGGTTTATCGGCCCTCTTTTAGCTTTTGCAATTCCAATAATAACAAGCCTGCTCGCAGGAAAATAGAGGAGTATACAGAGAAAATGTATCTAGTGCCCAAACAGGAGCTAGACAAACTAAGGCCCAGTACTACAGATAACATACGCGACAGTGTTATTCGGCGCCTTGATGGTGAAATTAGTGCCATTTTACAACGTCGTCACATTCCCGATGATGTGAAAATTAAAATGTATAGCTCCGTGCTACAGCGCTACTTCGTACATACGAGGCACAGCTCAAAAGAAGTAACGGCTTTAAATCTCGTTAGCACTCCTGATCCCGATCAGTAACAATTGGCAAATACCGACTCTGATAAAAATCAAGAGGTCGCTGAAATTGTCAGCCATATAAACCAAAGATATAAAAAGAATGCTGAATTTTTACTAAACAGGTTACTGCAGAATAAAAATGTTACAGCCTGGAATAATAAAGCTGAATTTATTTTCAAAGGATCCGTAATACCAGGGTCTAACTTACTGGATTTGGTACGTAGTACAACGCAGAGTCATGTTCTGACCGGCAGAAATTTACCGCCGGGTTGGGATTCATTTATGCAAGCTATGGCTGAGCTAAATATACCATCTACAGTTGTAGGTAACCCCACTACTAGGAAGCTTTTAGATGAATTAAAAATTTCCAGCAGTGAGACACACGCTGTATCTACGCCGCAGAAGCTAGCTCCGACGCCATGTACAATTCAATCTTTACATTCCCCGTCATTAGGTACCACACGCGGAAATCTGCTACCTAAAAAAAGGTCTCTTCCGATGCTACAAACCATGTGGCTCATGATGTAAAGAATGTACTGGATAAATGCTGTACATGGCTTGTAACACTATATTATTTATTTTGTAAGAAGTGAGTTGATGTATGATCATTGTACTATTTAATGTTTTTACTTTTATACTCTGTAAGAATTTTTATAGTATTGAAATGTCTTTGAGATGTATTTATTTACAATAAAATCTTTTAAACTTTTACAATATCGTGTCTTTGGTTTTTTATAATCGTATAAAACACACCGCTTCATACTTGCGGGTGTTGTAATATGGCCACATACATAATGTGCCCAATTGAGTTTGACGAGTTATATGTAAGGCTGGTTTCACACTTGCGTTTTTATCTGCATGCGTTTTTAAAAAAACCGCATGTGTGAAAAACGCATGTAAACGCGGTAAAACGCATGCGTTTTTTAGACGCATGCGTTTTTATAGAAAAACACAAGAAAACACAAGAAAACACAAGAAAACACAAGAAAAAACAAGAAAACCCTAACCCTACCCCTACCCCTAACCCTAAACGTGACTGAAATACGTGGCACTGAAATACGTGCAACTGAAATACGTGGTACTTAAATACGTGGCACTTAAATACGTGGCACGTGGCACTTAAATACGTGGCACGTGGCACTTAAATACGTGGCACGTGGCACTTAAATACGTGGCACATGGCACTTAAATATGTGGTACTTAAATACGTGGCACTTAAATACGTGGCACGTGGCACTTTAATACGTGGCACGTGGCACTTAAATATGTGGCATGTGGCACTTAAATACGTGGCACGTGGCATACGTGGCACTGAAATACGTGATACGTGGCACTTAAATACGTGGCAATATGACTGTCAGAAAATGTTCATTAAACGGTTAGGGGTGAGGTTAGGGGTAGAGTTAGGGTTAGGGTTTGGATCCCTTTATCACCTTGATGGTGGTGGGTGGCTTTTCAGTGTGTTTTCTGGTTTTTTTCTATAAAAACGCATGCGTTTTTAGCGCAAACAAACGCATGTGCTTAAAAACGCATGCGTTTACATAGACAGCAATGCATTTTTTTGCCGCGAAAAAACGCATGCGTTTTTTCGCGGCAAAAAAACTCGCAAGAAAATACTGCAGGTAGCATTTTTGACAATGAACGCATGCAGACAAAAAACGCATGCGTTTGAAAACGCGACCAAACGCATGTGCAAAAAAACGCATGCGTTTTCAATGTTAAATATAGGAAAAAAAACGCATGCGTTTTTTGTGCAAAAAACGCTGCAGACAAAAACGCAAGTGTGAAACCAGCCTAAGCCGGTCACGGTTGGGAATTGACAACTAGTCTCGGTCAGCTCCTTGAGCAGCACTTGCAAATAAGAGTAAACTTAATACAACATATAATGACCAAGTAGTCTTTTGATAGAGACATACCATTGGTAATAAAACACAGTGCCCTGATTACAGAATGCAATCGCTGTATCAAATTAACAATATCAAAATCTAATATAAAACAAATACTGGGATAATAATCACTGTATCAAATTAACAATATCAGACTATATCAAAAGCTGACAGCCAGGCGGAGGGCAGCTGGCTGACAGGGAGGGGAGGGGTTACACACTTTGATACACTCTGATAGGGGCGGGCCCACCTGTCAGATTGAGTTTGACGAAACCACCCGATGCTACACTACTCACATATTATGCCGCCAAGTATTGTGTGATCTATGTGACGGTATTATATGTGATCTATATGGCGGTATTATGTTTGATCAGTGTTCTGGAATGATGTAAAAACTATATGACAGTGGTATATGAGAACTATATTGTGGGATTATGTGTGATCTATGTGGCAGTACTAGGTGAGAATTATATGGCGGTATTATGTGTGATCTATATGGTGCTATTACAGTATGTGAGAACTGTATGACAGTATTGTGTGATCTATTTGATAGTATTGTGTGTGATCTATATGGCGGTATTATGTGTGATCTATATGGCGGTATTATGTGAGATCTATATGGTGCTATTACAGTATGTGAGAACTGAACTGTATGACAGCATTGTGTGATCTATTTGATAGTATTGTGTGTGATCTATATGGCGGTATTATGTGTGATCTATATGGCGGTATTATGTGAGAACACTATGGCAGTATTATCTTCAGAAAGCGGACCCATTCTATGGTGGTTCTGGCTGAGCACCTGCACACGGGTCTGGGGTAATAGAGGGGGCAGCATGACCTCCAGTTAGGTAAAGTCAGGGGAGGGCTGGTGAGGCAGCTGAAGAGAGGGGTCTCATTTTTATCGTTACTATATGGCTACAATTCCTTCCCAGCGTCACCCCGTACTGCGCCTGTCGTCTCACTTTCACACATCGCCAGGACAGGATCTGAGGAGGGGAATGGGGTCTTTGCATGCAATGTCTGGATCAGAACAGGTCATCAATCCACGGAAATGTTTCCTGGTTTTCTGTGGAGCAGACGGTCCATCCATGTGTATAAAAGACAGCGTCCATGTACAATCCCTGGCTGCTCCACGCACCAAACAGGGTGCCCCCATAGACCTGCACACTGCTCTCCTGAAATACTCTGTGCTGCTGTCACCTTGCTCCCCCCACCATATATCTCCCAGAATCCTTGCTGCCTGCCATCCTCGGTGACTGTCTACTTGTCAGTATAAGGCTGCCGTCGCACGTTCAGTATTTGGTCAGCATTTTACCTCAGTATTTGTAAGCCAAAACCAGGAGTGGGTGATAAATGCAGAAGTGGTGCATATGTTTCTATTATACTTTTCCTCTATTTGTTCCACTCCTGGTTTTGGCTTACAAATACTGATGTAAAATACTGACCAAATACTGATAGTGTGATGGCAGCCTTACTCTGCAGTCACCAACAAAATGGCTGCTCACTGGGTTCCTGAATATCATCTTCTCTTATCCCTTAGCAAACACCCAGAAGGGGAGGAGAGGAGTGACATCACACACGTCAGCAGACTCCGCCCATAATTACTGCAGTGCTGTAATGTGAGCTATTTGTACACTAGGTTTTTCTGAAATTGCAGCAGCTGCTCCCCCTAGTGTTTAAAAGTGGAAATTCCAAAACTTTTCAAATTATTTTTCATATTTTACTAAATTATAAACAAATGATAATATTTTTTAAGAAAATGTAAACATTAATTATTTACATTTTTACAATTGCTGTCAAAAAATTTTTTTTGATAGCACCTTCCCTTTAAGTTTCACTTTGAGCTATTGATGAATAGTCACCACTGATGAGTTATATATTGAAATTCCCTATTCCTCAATCAAATCATTTATTTTAATGGTAATACACAAAGCTGCTGTCACTTTTAAAGTATTGCAGAAATACTTCTTTGGATCGAAAGTAGAATTAATACCTTTGCTCCTTTTTCAAGAAGGTTTTTATCATGCAGTCTTGATGATAGGATTTCTAAAGCTATTGTGATTGTCCCAAATCTCAATATATGTGATAGTCCCAAATCTAAATACATGCTGGTCAAATTTCTTCAATTTCAAAATATTCATCATTGCTGTCACTTTGTTCTTGACCTTACTGTTCTGGAAATGAGGGCAGTTCAAGGAAAACTGCCATTAGGATTTCAGCTGGATGAGACAGTGGACATATAGCTGATGGTAGACTAGGATACACTATTTTATATTTATTTTTTCTTATTATAACCTAATGTTTTCCCTTAGCAAAAATAACGATCACTAAAATGATCATTTGGCTCTCACCAAACCATAGGTATACCAAATGATATCTCATCATGTGTGTTCCCTCTTGATGCACTACATGCACAGCTTGTGAGAGGCCAAAGACTTATCTGGATCGTGAAATTTCACATTGAAATATGCAAAATAGGCTAGCTTGACAAATGTGCTGATGTTCGTCCTTTGACAGGGAATGGTGAAGCTGCCATAGATATAACAAAAGTAATCGGGGCTGTTTAGGCACTTACACCGAAAAATAGCAGACAGACATGATCTGAAAGAAAGTAAATACATGTGTACACAAAAAAAAATTCTGCTAATCCCTTGTATACAGACTTTTGGAATACCTATTACCAGTCACCAACGTAGTCCTCTCCAACCCTCCCCACTCTAGGTCGCACTCGGCCAATAGGAGAGCACTAGATCTCCCCTCAATCCAGCCTAGAATAATCGCATTAGGATCAGCTGTGGTGAAAAAAAATGACTTGATAGAAGAAAACTAACCGTGTTATGTTCTAAACTGTTTCCAGTGTACGATTTGCATTTATTTATAAAAATATCTGAAGATTGATTAAAATTTAGAAAAATTCACAATTTTTTACATTTACATTTTTATGCCCCTAAAACAGTTTTTCATACCACTGAAAATAGTTAAAAAGGTATTCTCATCTTATTAAATTAACTTAGTTGGATAGTAAGAAAATAATTAAGTTTACAGTTGACTTGATATTTATATTACTGTAAATCCTCTGCTACGATAATTTTTATCTTACATTGTGTACAGCTTGCTTCTATGGAGTATGGCCACCGATGCCTGGCTAAGTGTGAGCAGTGGTTTCATTCCAAAAGAGAATTAATTCCAACATCCCAGTCAGCCCTCTCCAGCCGACTGATTTCTATACAGAAGTTAGCTGTTCACCTACCTACCCTTACCTCTCAGCTCCAAACAAGCTGCCTTTACAAAACCTGCAAAAGCATTGCTAACAAAAGTTTTCCTAACCATGGCTTATATTTTATATTACTTTTTAGGTATATTAGTTTTCACTTTATCACATGGTTTCAAATTCTCTTGGATGCCCCGGAAGGATGGTGACAAAATTGGTGGAATATTCTCTCTTAGCTGCTACATCTTTCGCCGAAAGTAAGATCTGATGGGGAAAATCCTACAGCTACTGAAGATACGTCGGATGAAAGAGTGTATGATCTTAACAATGGACTATTATTATCGCCGTATCCCGAGGTAGTGGTCAATCAAGATTTTAGGGTTGGACATATTCCTACTACTGTGTAAATAGATGGACAAGGAATTCTTTGTTTGTAATATTATATATGATATAACTTTCCATAGGAAGTAATATTATTACATTGGTAATATATCTGTGCCCATGTTGCTTCTTCTGCTGTAACTGCTATGTATGTTATATACTTTATTTATATGATTTCTGCAGTGACAGTTATCATGTGGCATACTGCTATGTACATTATCTGTTGAGGATCGTTATTTAGCTTTCTGTCCTCCCCATCATTGTATAATTAGGTTTACCCGGTTGCCCACATTGTTTGCCCCATTTAATATGGTGTGTTATGACCCCAATGGCGAGGGTCTCAGAGATATCAGCAAGTCTGCGAAGTACAAAAATCCAGCTCATAGGGCAGTGGTAACTGGGTTGACCATATATCTACTCCTAACGCCAACACTAGAAGTAGCCGGGGAACATGCCTACGTTGGTCGCTAGATGTCTCGCGCCAGCCGGAGAGCTAACTACCCCTAGAAGAGGAAAACAAAGACCTCTCTTGCCTCCAGAGAAAAGACCCCAAAAGTTGGATACAAGCCCCCCACAAATAATAACGGTGAGGTAAGAGGAAATGACAAACACAGAGATGAACTAGGTTTAGCAAAGAGAGGCCCACTTACTAATAGCAGAATGTAGTAAGATAACTTATATGGTCAACAAAAACCCTATCAAAAATCCACGCTGGAGATTCAAGAACCCCCGAACCGTCTAACGGCCCGGGGGGAGAACACCAGCCACCCTAGAGCTTCCAGCAAGGTCAGGATACAGATTATATACAAGCTGGACAAAAAATGCAAACAAAAACGAATAGCAAAAAGCAAGAAAGCAGACTTAGCTTAATCAAGCAGGAACCAGGATCAGTAGACAAGAGCACTACAGATTAGCTCTGATATCAACGTTGCCAGGCATTGAACTGAAGGTCCAGGGAGCTTATATAGCAACACCCCTGACCTAACGACCCAGGTGAGCATACAAGGGATGACAGACATACCCAGAGTAAAATCACTAGTAGCCACTAGAGGGAGCCAAAAGGTAAATTCACAACAGTACCCCCCCCTTAGTGAGGGGTCACCGAACCCTCACCAAGACCACCAGGGCGATCAGGATGAGCGGCGTGAAAGGCACAAACTAAATCGGCCGCATGCACATCAGAGGCGACCACCCAGGAATTATCCTCCTGACCATAGCCCTTCCACTTGACCAGGTACTGAAGCCTCCGCCTGGAGAGACGAGAATCTAAGATCTTCTCCACCACGTACTCCAACTCGCCCTCAACCAACACCGGAGCAGGAGGCTCAGCAGAAGGAACCACAGGCACAATGTACCGCCGCAACAAGGACCTATGAAATACGTTGTGAATGGCAAACGACACCGGAAGATCCAGGCGAAAGGATACAGGATTAAGGATCTCCAATATCTTGTAAGGACCAATGAATCGAGGCTTAAATTTGGGAGAGGAGACCTTCATAGGAACAAATCGAGAAGACAGCCATACCAAATCCCCAACACGAAGTCGGGGACCCACACCGCGGCGGCGGTTGGCAAAACGCTGAGCCTTCTCCTGTGACAACTTCAAGTTGTCCACCACATGATTCCAGATCCGCTGCAACCTATCCACCACAGAATCCACTCCAGGACAGTCAGAAGGCTCCACATGTCCCGAGGAAAAACGAGGATGGAAACCGGAGTTGCAGAAAAATGGCGAAACCAAGGTGGCAGAACTAGCCCGATTATTAAGGGCAAATTCAGCCAACGGCAAGAAGGTCACCCAATCATCCTGATCAGAAGAGACAAAACACCTCAAATACGCCTCCAGAGTCTGATTAGTTCGTTCCGTTTGTCTGGTAGTCTGTGGATGAAAAGCGGACGAAAACGACAAATCAATGCCCATCCTACCACAAAAGGATCGCCAGAACCTGGAAACAAACTGGGATCCTCTGTCCGACACAATATTCTCAGGAATGCCGTGCAAACGAACCACGTTCTGGAAGAACACAGGAACCAGATCAGAAGAGGAAGGCAGCTTAGGCAAAGGAACCAGATGGACCATCTTGGAGAAACGATCACATATCACCCAGATGACAGACATGCCCTTAGACACCGGAAGATCCGAAATGAAATCCATAGAGATGTGTGTCCAAGGTCTCTTCGGGACAGGCAAGGGCAAGAGCAACCCGCTGGCACGAGAACAGCAAGGCTTAGCTCGAGCACAAGTACCACAGGTGTTGTGAATTTGGTTTCTGGGCTCCCCCGGTGGTCACTGGTGGTACTGAACTTGTGTGCTTCATCTCCTCTGTTCACCTGTTTCCATCAGGATGTGGGAGTTTTCTATTTAGCCTTGCTCCTCAGTCATTTCTATGCCGGCCAACAATGTTACCAGAAGCCTTTCTGTTGCATGTTCCTGCTCCTAGACTACTATCAGCTAAGTTGGACTTGTAGTCCTAAGTTTGTTTTGCATTTTTGTTCCAGTTCTCTGTGTTTGAATATTTTTGAGGCTGGAAGCTCTTGTGAACTGAAATTGCCACTCTGGTGTCATGAGTTGATATTAGAGTCTTAAAGTAATTTCAGGATGGTGTTTTGAAAGGGTTTTCAGCTGACTGTGAAGTTCCCTTTTCTGTCTTCCTACTATCTAGTAAGCGGACCTCAATTTGCTAAACCTATCTTCATACTTCGTATGTCAATTTCCTCTAAAATCACCGACAATATATGTGGGGGCTACTGTCTGCCTTTTGGGGAAAATTTCTCTAGAGGTAAGCCAGGTCTGTATTTTCCTCTGCTAGGGTCAGTCAGTCCTCTGGCTGGCGCTGGGCGTCTAGGGATAAAACGTAGGCACGCTACCCGGCCACTGTTAGTTGTGCGGTAGGTTTAGCTCACAGTCAGCTCGAGTTCCCATCTTCCAAGAGCTAGTCCTTTGTATGCTTTACTACGTTCTCTTGCCATTGAGAACCAGGACAGTGGATAGTTTGGCCGGCCAAGGGTTAAAATAATTGGCAGATGAAAGGAGAGAAAAGAAGTCTGCAGAGAAATTTTTTTTTTTTCTGAGTTTGCTCATTAGTTGATTCACTAGCATCTCTGCTTACTGCAGCCTTCGTCTCTCTCTCCTTCTAATCCTTGAATGGTTCTGATTTCACCTGATTAAAATGGATCCTCAGAGTTTAGCTACAGGTTTGAATAATCTCGCTATGAAGGTTCAAAGTTTACAGGATTTTGTAATTCATGCTCCTATATCTGAACCTAGAATTCCTTTACCTGAATTTTTCTCCGGGGATAGATCTCGCTTCCAGAATTTCAAACATAATTGTAAATTATTTTTGTCTCTGAGATCTCGCTCCGCTGGAGATCCTGCACAGCAGGTCAGGATTGTAATTTCCTTGCTCCGGGGCGACCCTCAGGATTGGGCATTTGCTTTGGCACCAGGGGATCCTGCGTTGCTCAATGTGGATGCGTTTTTCCTGGCTTTGGGGTTGCTTTATGAGGAACCTCATTTAGAGATTCAGGCTGAAAAAGCCTTGATGGCCCTGTCTCAAGGGCAAGATGAGGCTGAAATATACTGCCAAAAATTTCGTAAGTGGTCTGTGCTTACTCAGTGGAATGAGTGCGCCCTGGCGGCGAATTTCAGAGAGGGTCTCTCTGATGCCATTAAAGATGTTATGGTGGGGTTCCCTGTGCCTACAGGTCTGAATGAGTCCATGACAATGGCTATTCAGATTGATCGGCGTTTGCGGGAGCGCAAACCTGTGCACCATTTGGCGGTGTCTACTGAGAAGGCGCCAGAGATTATGCAATGTGATAGAATTCTGTCCAGAAGTGAACGACAGAATTTTAGGCGAAAAAATGGGTTATGCTTCTATTGTGGCGATTCAACTCATGTTATATCAGCATGCTCTAAACGTACTAAGAGGGTTGATAAGTCTGTTTCAATTGGCACTTTACAGTCTAAGTTTATTCTATCTGTGACCCTGATTTGCTCTTTATCGTCTATTACCGCGGACGCCTATGTCGACTCTGGCGCCGCTTTGAGTCTTATGGATTGGTCCTTTGCCAAACGCTGTGGGTTTAATTTAGAGCCTCTGGAAGTTCCTATACCTCTGAAGGGTATTGACTCCACGCCATTGGCTAGTAATAAACCACAATACTGGACACAAGTAACTATGCGTATTAATCCGGATCACCAGGAGATTATTCGCTTCCTTGTGTTGTATAATCTACATGATGTGTTGGTGCTTGGATTGC
This sequence comes from Ranitomeya variabilis, assembly GCF_051348905.1. Lineage (NCBI taxonomy): Eukaryota > Metazoa > Chordata > Amphibia > Anura > Dendrobatidae > Ranitomeya > Ranitomeya variabilis. The sequence goes on from NC_135238.1 coordinate 116,789,912, forward strand.
CATGGCTGCAATCTCATAACCCAGTCCTCGACTGGAAAGCAATTTCTGTGTTAAGCTGGGGATGTCAGGGGACTCATGGGGACGTACCTTTTGTTTCCATTTCGTCATCTATTCCCTCTGAAATTCCGGAATTTTTATCTGATTATCGTGACGTTTTTGAGGAGCCTAAACTTGGTTCACTACCTCCGCACAGAGATTGCGATTGTACTATAGATCTGATTCCGGGCAGTAAGTTTCCAAAGGGTCGTTTATTTAATCTATCTGTGCCTGAACATGCTGCTATGCGGGAATATATTAAGGAGTCCTTGGAAAAGGGACATATTCGTCCTTCGTCATCTCCCTTAGGAGCCGGTTTTTTCTTTGTATCTAAAAAAGATGGCTCTTTGAGGCCGTGTATTGATTATCGGCTTTTGAATAAAATCACGGTTAAATATCAGTATCCTTTGCCACTGCTTACTGATTTGTTTGCTCGAATAAAGGGGGCCATGTGGTTCTCTAAGATTGATCTTCGTGGGGCGTATAATTTAGTGCGAATTAAGCAGGGGGATGAGTGGAAAACCGCATTTAATACGCCTGAGGGCCATTTTGAGTATTTAGTAATGCCTTTTGGTCTTTCAAATGCCCCTTCAATCTTTCAGTCTTTTATGCATGACATTTTCCGTGAATATTTGGATAAATTTATGATTGTGTATCTGGATGATATTTTGATTTTTTCGGATGACTGGGACTCTCATGTCCAACAGGTCAGGAGGGTTTTTCAGGTTTTGCGCTCTAATTCCTTGTGTGTAAAGGGTTCTAAGTGCGTTTTTGGGGTGCAAAAAATTTCGTTTTTGGGGTACATTTTTTCCCCCTCTTCCATTGAGATGGACCCTGTCAAGGTTCAGGCTATTTGTGATTGGACGCAACCCTCTTCTCTTAAGAGCCTTCAGAAGTTTTTGGGCTTTGCTAATTTTTATCGTCGATTTATAACTGTTTTTTCTGATGTTGCTAAACCGTTGACTGATTTGACTAAGAAGGGGGCTGATGTTGCTGATTGGTCCCCTGCTGCTGTGGAGGCCTTTCGGGAGCTTAAGCGCCGCTTTTCTTCCGCCCCTGTATTGCGTCAGCCTGATGTTACTCTTCCTTTTCAGGTTGAGGTCGACGCTTCAGAAATCGGAGCTGGGGCGGTTTTGTCGCAGAAAAGTTCCGAATGCTCCGTGATGAGACCTTGCGCGTTCTTTTCTCGTAAATTTTCGCCCGCTGAGCGAAATTATGATATTGGTAATCGGGAGCTCTTGGCTATGAAGTGGGCTTTTGAGGAGTGGCGTCATTGGCTTGAGGGGGCTAGACATCAGGTGGTGGTATTGACCGACCACAAGAATTTGATTTATCTTGAGTCTGCCAGGCGCCTGAATCCTAGACAGGCGCGCTGGTCGTTATTTTTCTCTCGGTTTAATTTTGTGGTTTCTTACCTACCGGGTTCTAAAAATGTGAAGGCGGATGCCCTTTCTAGGAGTTTTGAGCCTGATTCCCCTGGTAATTCTGAACCTACAGGTATCCTTAAGGATGGAGTGATATTATCTGCTGTTTCCCCAGACTTGCGAAGGGTCTTGCAGGAGTTTCAGGCGGATAGACCTGATCGTTGCCCGCCTGGTAGAATGTTTGTTCCTGATGATTGGACCAGTAGAGTCATCTCGGAGGTCCATTCTTCTGCGTTAGCTGGTCATCCTGGAATCTTTGGTACTAGGGATTTGGTGGCTAGGTCCTTCTGGTGGCCTTCCCTGTCGCGAGATGTGCGAGGTTTTGTGCAGTCTTGTGATGTTTGTGCTCGGGCCAAGCCTTGTTGTTCTCGGGCTAGTGGATTGTTGTTATCCTTGCCTATTCCAAAGAGGCCTTGGACTCACATCTCCATGGATTTTACTTCTGATCTCCCTGTTTCTCAGAAGATGTCTGTCATCTGGGTGGTGTGTGACCGTTTCTCTAAGATGGTCCATTTGGTCCCCTTGCCTAAATTGCCTTCCTCATCCGAGCTGGTTCCTCTGTTTTTTCAAAATGTGGTTCGCTTGCATGGTATTCCGGAGAATATCGTTTCTGACAGGGGAACCCAATTCGTGTCTAGATTTTGGCGAGCGTTCTGTGCTAGGATGGGCATTGATTTGTCTTTTTCGTCTGCTTTCCATCCTCAGACTAATGGCCAGACCGAGCGAACTAATCAGACCTTGGAGACTTATTTGAGGTGTTTTGTGTCTGCGGATCAGGATGATTGGGTTGCCTTTTTGCCCTTGGCGGAGTTTGCCCTCAATAATCGGGCTAGTTCTGCCACCCTGGTTTCTCCTTTCTTCTGTAATTCGGGGTTTCATCCTCGTTTCTCTTCCGGTCAGGTGGAGTCTTCGGATTGTCCTGGAGTGGATGCTGTGGTGGAGAGGTTGCATCAGATTTGGGGGCATGTGGTGGACAATTTGAAGTTGTCCCAGGAGAAGACTCAGCATTTTGCCAACCGCCGTCGTCGTGTTGGTCCTCGTCTTTGTGTTGGGGACTTGGTGTGGTTGTCTTCTCGTTTTGTCCCTATGAAGGTTTCTTCTCCTAAGTTTAAGCCTCGGTTCATCGGCCCGTACAAGATATTGGAGATTCTTAACCCTGTGTCCTTTCGTTTGGACCTCCCTGCATCTTTTTCTATTCATAATGTCTTCCATCGGTCATTGTTGCGCAGGTATGAGGTACCGGTTGTGCCTTCCGTTGAGCCTCCTGCTCCGGTGTTGGTTGAGGGTGAGTTGGAGTACGTTGTCGAGAAGATCTTGGACTCCCGTGTTTCCAGACGGAGACTTCAGTATCTGGTCAAGTGGAAGGGCTACGGTCAGGAGGATAATTCTTGGGTGACAGCCTCTGATGTTCATGCCTCCGATTTGGTCCGTGCCTTTCATAGGGCTCATCCTGATCGCCCTGGTGGTTCTGGTGAGGGTTCGGTGCCCCCTCCTTGAGGGGGGGGTACTGTTGTGAATTTGGTTTCTGGGCTCCCCCGGTGGTCACTGGTGGTACTGAACTTGTGTGCTTCATCTCCTCTGTTCACCTGTTTCCATCAGGATGTGGGAGTTTTCTATTTAGCCTTGCTCCTCAGTCATTTCTATGCCAGCCAACAATGTTACCAGAAGCCTTTCTGTTGCATGTTCCTGCTCCTAGACTACTATCAGCTAAGTTGGACTTGTAGTCCTAAGTTTGTTTTGCATTTTTGTTCCAGTTCTCTGTGTTTGAATATTTTTGAGGCTGGAAGCTCTTGTGAACTGAAATTGCCACTCTGGTGTCATGAGTTGATATTAGAGTTTTAAAGTAATTTCAGGATGGTGTTTTGAAAGGGTTTTCAGCTGACTGTGAAGTTCCCTTTTCTGTCTTCCTACTATCTAGTAAGCGGACCTCAATTTGCTAAACCTATCTTCATACTTCGTATGTCAATTTCCTCTAAAATCACCGACAATATATGTGGGGGCTACTGTCTGCCTTTTGGGGAAAATTTCTCTAGAGGTAAGCCAGGTCTGTATTTTCCTCTGCTAGGGTCAGTCAGTCCTCCGGCTGGCGCTGGGCGTCTAGGGATAAAACGTAGGCACGCTACCCGGCCACTGTTAGTTGTGCGGTAGGTTTAGCTCACAGTCAGCTCGAGTTCCCATCTTCCAAGAGCTAGTCCTTTGTATGCTTTACTACGTTCTCTTGCCATTGAGAACCAGGACACACAGGACTGCACAAATGACCGCACATCCCTTGACAAGGAAGGCCACCAAAAGGACCTGGCCACCAGATCTCTGGTGCCAAAAATTCCCGGGTGCCCTGCCAACACTGAGGAATGAACCTCGGAAATGACTCTGCTGGTCCATTTAGCAGGCACAAACAATCTGTCAGGTGGACAAGAGTCAGGCCTACCAGCCTGAAATCTCTGCAACACACGTCGCAGATCTGGAGAAATAGCTGACAAGATAACTCCTTCCTTAAGAATACCCTCAGGTTCAGCGACTCCAGGAGCATCAGGCACAAAGCTCCTAGACAGAGCATCGGCCTTCACATTCTTAGAACCTGGTAAATACGAGACCACAAAGTCAAAACGGGAGAAAAACAATGACCAGCGGGCCTGTCTAGGATTCAGGCGTTTAGCAGACTCGAGGTACATCAGATTTTTGTGATCAGTCAAGATCACCACACGATGCTTAGCACCCTCGAGCCAATGACGCCACTCCTCAAATGCCCACTTCATGGCCAACAACTCCCGATTGCCCACATCATAATTTCGCTCTGCCGGCGAAAACTTCCTAGAGAAAAAGGCACAAGGTCTCATAGTAGAACAACCAGGACCTCTCTGCAACAAAACGGCCCCTGCCCCAATCTCCGAAGCATCCACCTCAACCTGAAAGGGAAGTGAGATGTCAGGCTGGCACAAAACAGGCGCCGAAGTAAACCGGCGTTTCAACTCCTGGAAAGCTTCCACGGCAGCAGGAGCCCAGTTAGCCACATCAGAGCCTTTCTTGGTCATATCCGTCAACGGTTTAACAACGCTAGAAAAATTAGCGATAAAACGACGGTAGAAGTTAGCAAAACCCAAGAACTTCTGAAGACTCTTAACTGACGAGGGCGGAGTCCAATCATGAATAGCTCGGACCTTGACTGGGTCCATCTCCACAGCAGAAGGGGAAAAAATGAACCCCAAAAAGGGAACCTTCTGTACACCAAAGAGACACTTTGAGCCTTTAACAAACAAAGAATTTTCACGCAAAATCTTGAAAACCATCCTGACCTGCTCCACATGCGAGTCCCAATCATCAGAAAAAAACAGAATATCATCCAGATAAACGATCAAAAATGTATCCAGATACTTCCGGAAAATGTCATGCATAAAGGACTGAAAAACTGAAGGTGCATTAGAGAGCCCAAATGGCATCACCAAGTACTCAAAATGACCTTCGGGCGTATTGAATGCGGTTTTCCATTCATCTCCTTGCTTAATGCGCACAAGGTTGTACGCACCACGAAGGTCTATCTTGGTGAACCACTTGGCACCTTTAATCCGGGCAAACAAGTCTGACAACAGCGGCAAAGGATACTGAAATTTGACAGTGATCTTATTTAAAAGCCGATAGTCAATACAAGGCCTCAAAGATCCGTCCTTTTTGGCCACAAAAAAGAATCCCGCACCAAGAGGGGAAGAAGAAGGACGGATATGCCCCTTCTCCAGAGACTCCTTGATATATGAACGCATCGCGGTATGTTCAGGTACCGACAGATTAAACAGTCTTCCCTTAGGAAACATACTGCCTGGAATCAAATCTATTGCACAGTCACATTCCCTATGAGGAGGCAATGCACTTGACCTAGACTCGCTGAAGACATCCTGATAATCAGACAAATACGCCGGAACTTCCGAAGGCGTAGAAGTAGCAATAGACACGGGCAGGGAATCTCCATGAATTCCCTGACAGCCCCAACTTGACACTGACATTGCCTTCCAGTCCAAGACTGGATTATGGGTCTGTAACCATGGCAAACCCAAAACAACCAAATCATGCATCTTATGCAGAACAAGAAAACGTATCACCTCCCGATGTTCAGGAGTCATGCACATGGTAACCCGTGTCCAAAACTGCGGTTTATTTTCTGCCAATGGCGTAGCATCAATACCCCTAAGAGGGATAGGATTTTCTAATGGCTCAAGAACAAAACCGCAGCGCTTGGCAAATGACAGATCCATAAGACTCAGGGCAGCACCTGAATCCACAAACGCCATGACAGGATACGATGACAGTGAGCAAATCAAAGTTACAGATAGAATAAACTTAGGTTGCAAATTACCAATGGCGACAGGACTAACAACCTTAGTAAGACGCTTAGAGCATGCTGAGATAACATGTGTAGAATCACCACAGTAGTAACACAAGCCATTCTGGCGTCTATGAATTTTCCGCTCATTTCTAGTCAGGATTCTATCACATTGCATTAAATCAGGTGCCTGTTCAGATAACACCATGAGGGAATTTGCGGTTTTGCGCTCCCGCAACCGCCGGTCAATTTGAATTGCCAGGGCCATGGAATCATTCAGACCTGTGGGAATGGGAAAACCCACCATCACATTCTTAATGGCTTCAGAAAGGCAATTTCTAAAATTTGCAGCCAATGCACACTCGTTCCACTGGGTCAGCACGGACCATTTCCGAAATTTTTGGCAATACACTTCAGCCTCGTCCTGGCCCTGAGACATAGCCAGCAAGGCTTTTTCTGCCTGAATCTCAAGATTGGGTTCCTCATAAAGCAAACCGAGCACCAGAAAAAACGCATCAATATCAGCCAATGCCAGATCTCCTGGCGCCAGCGAGAAAGCCCAATCCTGAGGGTCGCCCCGTAAAAAAGAAATAACAATTTTCACTTGCTGAGCGGAGTCTCCAGAGGAACAGGGTCTCAGGGACAAAAACAATTTACAATTATTCCTGAAATTTCTAAACTTAAATCGGTCTCCGGAAAACAGTTCCGGAATCGGTATCTTAGGTTCTGACATAGGATTTCTGGTAACATAATCTTGTATGCCCTGCACACGAGCAGCAAGCTGGTCCACACTTGTAATCAAGGTCTGGACATTCATGTCTGCAGCAATCACAAGCCACTCAGAGGTAAAGGGGAAAAGAAAAAAAAATGAGAGAGAGAAAAAAAAACTCAGAACTTTCTTTCTTATAATCCCGCTTCTGCAATGCATTTAACATTTAATACTGGCCTGGCAAACTGTTATGACCCCAATGGCGAGGGTCTCAGAGATATCAGCAAGTCTGCGAAGTACAAAAATCCAGCTCATAGGGCAGTGGTAACTGGGTTGACCATATATCTACTCCTAACGCCAACACTAGAAGTAGCCGGGGAACATGCCTACGTTGGTCGCTAGATGTCTCGCGCCAGCCGGAGAGCTAACTACCCCTAGAAGAGGAAAACAAAGACCTCTCTTGCCTCCAGAGAAAAGACCCCAAAAGTTGGATACAAGCCCCCCACAAATAATAACGGTGAGGTAAGAGGAAATGACAAACACAGAGATGAACTAGGTTTAGCAAAGAGAGGCCCACTTACTAATAGCAGAATGTAGTAAGATAACTTATATGGTCAACAAAAACCCTATCAAAAATCCACGCTGGAGATTCAAGAACCCCCGAACCGTCTAACGGCCCGGGGGGAGAACACCAGCCACCCTAGAGCTTCCAGCAAGGTCAGGATACAGATTATATACAAGCTGGACAAAAAATGCAAACAAAAACGAATAGCAAAAAGCAAGAAAGCAGACTTAGCTTAATCAAGCAGGAACCAGGATCAGTAGACAAGAGCACTACAGATTAGCTCTGATATCAACGTTGCCAGGCATTGAACTGAAGGTCCAGGGAGCTTATATAGCAACACCCCTGACCTAACGACCCAGGTGAGCATACAAGGGATGACAGACATACCCAGAGTAAAATCACTAGTAGCCACTAGAGGGAGCCAAAAGGTAAAGTCACAACAATGGTGCCTATATGTTTCTATGCCTATTTGCGCGCATGTGCGGTGCTTGCTCTGCCCCCGTCTTGCAAACAGTTCAACTTTTGTCTTGTTAGTTCGTCATAGGAGTATTCTATCAAAAGTCTTGGGGATCATCTAGATCAGGGGTATCAAACTGCATTCCTCGAGGGCCGCAAAAAGGTCATGTTTTCAGGATTTCCTAGTATTGCACAGGTGATAATTTAACCACCTGCACAGATAATGATTCCTGCTCCTTGTGCAATGCTAAGGAAATCTTGAAAACACGCATGGTTTGAGGCCCTCGAGGAATGCAGTTTGACACCCCTGATCTAGATGTTTTCTGGCAAAACTGAGATCAGCCTTCTTGCTCTTATTAATCAGCAGTGGTTTTTGTCTTGGAACGCTGCCATGCAGGCAATTTTTGCCCAGTCTCTTTTTTTAAGGTAGAGTCATGGACCCTGTCCTTAACTGATGAGTTCTTTGAATGTTGTTGTGGGGTCTTTTGTGATCTCTAGGAGGAGTCACCACTGTGCTCTTGTGGTTATTTTGGTCAGCTGGCCACTCCTGGGAAGGTTCCCCTCTGTACCATCTTTTTGCCATTTATGGATAATGGCTCTCACTGTGGTTTGCAGGAGTCCCAAAGCTTTAGAAATGGCTTTATAACCTTTTCCAGATTGATAGATCTCAATTACTTTGTTTTTCATTTGTTCCAGAATTTCTTTGGGTCGTGGCATGATGTCTCGAGATCGAGAGCTTTTGAGGCTCTTTTGGTCCACTTCAGTTTGTCAGGCAGTTCCTATTTAAGTGATTTCGTGATTGAGAACAGGTGTGGCAGTAGTCAAGCCTGTGTGTGGCTAGGAAATTTGAACTCAGCTTCCCAAAGATGTGATAAACCACAGTTATTAAGGAGTGGGGCAATCACTTTTTCACACAGGGCCCTGTAGGTTTGGATTTTTTTCCCTTAATAAAGACCTTCATTTAAAAACTGCAAAAAAACTTAATTTTATATTTACTTGTGTAATCTTTGTCTAACATTTACATTTGTTTGGTGATCTGAAACACGTAAGTGTGACAAACATGCAAAATAAAAGGAAATCAGGAAGGGGTAAACACTTTTTCTCACAACTATATTTGGAGTAGGGAAGAAATCTTGGGAGTAGGGAAGTCAATTTGCCAATAATATTGGGCAATTATCATGCAGATCAGGTTGCTCTGGATCAACATCTTAGACTACAGGTTGAACTCTATGTGCTTGTGTCTTATTTCAATCTTAAAATTGATAAACTGTGAATTAATTTTACTGATTAGTCAATGTTGTTCGTTGTCAATATTGTGCCGTATTTAAGTCTCCTAGTTACACTCTGGCATTACCAGTTGTTTGATATCATGACACTTGATTCACTTCATTAAATACTCCTAGATTGTTCATCTGGACTAGACCCCGGACTCCCTTCCTCTTATTTGTGTGGTAATTCTTTCATTGGTTATTACTCCCAACAATTTTCTTGACCTTGTCCCTGCCAGCTGATTCTGTTAACAGCTCAATCTATCTGGTTTTGAGCAGTTTTGATAACCATTTCAATGCCAACTTGTTCCAATGTTCAACAAGGACGTAGAACAAGCATGTGATAATAGTCAGATTTCTATTTATGGGTAATAACCAGAGGATTGTGTATAAGTCCCCTCTATAAGTTGTAAAGCGCTGCGGAATATGTTGGCGCTATATAAATAAAATTATTATTATTATTATTATTATTAAGCATGCAAAGCAGAGGGATTTGTGCCATGTCTGGTTGTAGAAGCCCTACTAAGAGTTGCCATGTAGAGATATCAACATCCCACTTTGAGTAATGCAATCCAACAATCATAGTATCCTCCAGTCATCAATAGCCTCAGCGGTTTGGTGACTGAACACAGTAGAGGCCCTGGAGTGACAGAGCTATGAGGGGTAAGAGGGGTTTACTGTGCAAAGTTCTATAAGGCTTGTTAACCCCTTTACCGAATGCAAATTTACCTTATAGGCAATGCAGTAGGTAATAGAATACTCAGCATCGTCTCCAGGACACATCCCTGATTAACCAAAACCTTGAAATCACTGGTTATCCTTGTAATTTCCTGCAGTTAGTACATTTAACTCTTTTATTAAGAGACCATTAGCTTAGTTCCATTTACACTGCAAGTTAATTGTGAACAAGTGATCCAAAGATAATTTTTTTCATGATCATCTTGTAGTCTGAACATGTGCATGTGATACATAACAAACAAACAAAATGCTGGGTGAAATTATGTTTTGTGCTTCACAAAAGATCATTGTTCTCATCAGTGCATTGTCTTGTGTAAATAAAACTTGCCAAGAACAATGACAGTCAAGGCGCACAAAAAAGATCTTTAGATGATTCAGTGTATGTATGGAGCCAAATCGTTTAGTGTCCCAGGACGGCCTTTGTAAACGAACTGGGAACAGTGCATATAAAGGTACCTTCACACTGAGCAACTTTCCAACGAGAACGACAGCGATCTGTAACGTTGCAGCGTCCTGGATAGCGATCTCGTTGTGTTTGACACGCAGCAGCGATCTGGATCCCGCTGTGATATCGCTGGTCAGAGCTAGAAGTCCAGAACTTTTTTTTGTCGCTGATCACCCGCTGTCATCGCTGGATCGGCGTGTGTGACGCCGATCCAGCGATGTGTTCACTTGTAACCAGGGTAAACATCGGGTTACTAAGTGCAGGGCCGTGCTTAGTAACCCGATATTTACCCTGGTTACCATTGTAAAAGTAAAAAAAAAAACAATACATACTCATATTCTGATGTCTGTCACGTCCCCCGGCGTCCACAGGGTTAAAACTGCTTTCGGCAGGAGCGGTTGCTAATGCTGCGCTGCTGCCGAGAGCTTCTTGCACTGACTGTGTCAGCGCCGGCCGTAAAGCAGAGCACAGCGGTGACGTCACCGCTGTTACTGCCGGCGCTGACACATTCAGTGCAGGAAGCTCTCGGCAGCAGTGCAGCATTAGCAAGCGCTCCTGCCGAAAGCAGTTTTAACCCTGTGGACGTCGGCGGGGGACGTGACAGACATCAAAATGTGAGAATGTAGTGTTTTTTTTTTTTTTTACTTTTACAATGGTAACCAGGGTAAATATCGGGTTACTAAGCGCGGCCCTGCACTTAGTAACCCGATGTTTACCCTGGTTACCCGGGTGCTGCAGGGGGACTTCGGCATCATTGAAGACAGTTTCAACGATGCCGAAGTCGTTCCCCTGATCGTTGGTCGCTGGAGAGAGCTGTCTGTGTGACAGCTCCCCAGCGACCACACAACGACTTACCAACAATCACGGCCAGGTCGTATCGCTGGTCGTGATCGTTGGTAAATCGTTTAGTGTGAAGGTACCTTAAGACCTGATGCAGGAGGTTAAACTAAGAAGCTATTCACTGACACATAAGCAATAAAATGTGAAATAATCCACTAGGCAAAATATGCTTATTGAAACGGCTGCTTATGTGGATCAAAAAACACATTTTACAATAAATTTTTATTAATGTGATTCAGAAACAACATGTTTGAGTGACTGTAAAAAAGGGAATTAGACCTACCGGTAATTCGGTTTCCAGGTAGTCCCTCAGGACAGCACCATGGAGGACGTCCTTCCTTGACCTATAGCGGGACAGGATCATAGAGAGGTTAAAAAAACCCTCCCACCTCCACCCTCCAGTGTTTTTTCAAAGTACCACCGAAGGATGGAAATAAATGGTCTAAACGTGCCCTTACAAACACGTGTGTAATAAACCATTAAACGGCTTCATCTTAATTTCGAGCCATGGTGATTAGTGTTGAGCGATACCTTCCGATATTTGAAAGTATCGGTATTGGATTGTATCGGCCGATATCCGAAAAATATCGGATATCGCCCATACCGATACCCGATACCAATACAAGTCAATGGGACACTAATATCGGAAGTGATCTTGGATGGTTCCCAGGGTCTGAAGGAGAGGAAACTCTCCTTCAGGCCCTGGGATCCATACTCATGTGTAAAATAAAGAATAAAAATAAAAAATAGGGATATACTCACCCTCGGACGCACCCTGGTTTTAACCGCTGCAACCGGCAGCCTCCGTTCCTAAGAATGAGCGAGTGAAGGACCTCCGATGACGTCGCGGTCACGTGAGCGGTTATGCAACCAATCACAAGACCGCGACGTCATCGCAGGTCCTTCACTCGCTCATTCTTAGGAACGGAGGCTGCCGGTTGCAGCGGTTACAACCAGGGCGCGTCCGAGGGTGAGTATATCCCTATTTTTTATTTTTATTCTTTATTTTACACATGAATATGCATCCCGATCCCGATTCCCGATATCGCAAAAATATCGGAACTCGGTATCGGAATTCCGATACCGCAAATATCGGCCGATACCCGATACTTGCGGTATCGGAATGCTCAACACTAATGGTGACCCAAAGGACGAACGATCTGCCGGTAGATTAATCATGAGTAATCCTAAAAAGACAAACATAAGGGAGGGAACTATGGGTGCTGTCCTGAGGGACTACCTGGAAACCGAATTACCGGTAGGTCTAATTCCCTTTTTCCATTACGTCCCTCAGGACAGCACCATGGAGAATACCAAAGCAACTCTCCCAGGGAGGGTACAGAAGCCCAGGAATCAAAGTCCCAGGCAAAAATCAGACTAAATATATAAATGATCTGAAAGATCAGAAAAACCATAGATATCTAAAGAGATCCGCAAAGAAAATCACCGTAGTGAGTGTCTGATATAGGTCTATAATGGCCAATTTCAGTATGAATGTGGTAAACGAAATAAGCATCAGAAGCAGAGCGTGAAATACACCCATTGAACTCCAATACCAATACCAATAATGAACCACAGCAAGTTATTTACCAATAATAAGCTGCATGTGCTTATAACCCAGGACTGTTCCTTCATCGGTCCTTCTGGGCTCAGGTTAAGCCCTGGTTACAGACCAGCTTACCATACTACAAGGAGACCTGCAGGACAGAGGCCCTGGACTGCGGAAAGATCAAACCAATAACAGTTAGTACATGGATAATGGCAGAGCATTGGGATGTACACACATTACTCATCCAGTAGATCACGTCTATTCCAAATCCTTAGATGTCTAACCCCAAGTAAGGGTTATATATTATTGAAACTAAGGAATACAACACCCGGCAGGTAATATCTCCTGCCATTACCAACGTCAGGCTTCTCATTAGAAGCACTGAAAGAGAAACGTGGATCATCACTCCTGTTTTACTGATGTTAGACACAGGGAGTCTGGACTCTGAATCGATGAAGGTGGTGGTGCTAGTAAAAATCTTCAGACACTTGAAATTATTCAAAACTGCATTTATACGAGTCTTTAGTCCAGACATTATAAGTATGTCAACTTATTTGTCCATATATGCTTATATGCAGATACATATCCCAAGAGGCAATCTTCTCAGGGATCTTTATACACTCAGACTGCCATTGTGGGAGTAACCATATTCCATGGCTAGAGAAAAAGTAGTTTTTTTCCTCATCACAGAGGGAGATTATCTACTGTGAGGCAGTGAGACTATGGGGTCTTAACAGTAAGAGCCCTGGATACAGTTTCATTTATCTTAGGAGCCGTGACTGTTGTAAGAGCAGCGAGAATGGGATCCTCTACCACACGACACAGTGCTGCTGCTTCACCACAAGGTACAAAAGGCAGTACTGATGTCCCTGGTAAACAAAACGCAACAGACTTATGAGACAAGAATCTGTTTGATTGCCGAATGTGGAGTTTGGGAAGGATTAATAATAAATAATAAACCTTTATTTATATAGCGTCAACATATTCCGCAGCGCTTTACAGTTTGACAGTTTCAAACACAACAGTCATAAGTAACAACCATATAATAATTAAAGCAAAATAAAACGACCCTGCTTACAATCTACAATGAGGCAGGGAAGATACAAAGTACAGGTGTGTATTTACAATGCTTTATTTACAATGATGGCACAGCCATCTTCAGGGGGTGGGGATAGATAGAGATAGTGAATGGGCACACACACACAAACATAAAATGAATGATTAGGGAACGTGATAGGCCGCTCTGAACAATTGTGTTTTGAGGCTGCACCTAAAACTATGCAAATTGTAGATGGTCCTAATATCTTAGGGCAAAGCATTCCGAAGCGGAAGGAATCCTTCCTTTCAACTCGTGGGATTTTCCGCTCCCGGGACAGTAGTATGTCCTTTTATAGGATGTACCAAAATGACGTATGTCATCTTTTAAAGCTAATTATGTAATAGACTTGCCTTTAGCACTCAAGGTAGAACCTACCTTGACCTGAGAGATCTGTTCCAAACAGAAGAAATGCAGATTTTACTAAACCAATTCAAGCATATCTGTTTGCTTGACTAAGCCCTGTTGTAAAGAATGAAGTAACAGAAGCTGGATCTGGGTCCAAAAACACAAGGACTCCATATCCAGAGTTGAGGCCCAAGACACAAATGTGAAGTGGTAGGCCGATGATACAATGTGCGGCCACACAACAAGGCACCAGACAGAAGTTTTGACCTAGTGGCTCATAGCCAGAGGCAAAAAAAGGCACCAAGCCCGACACACCAATGATACCCCCTGAGGCAAAGGACACCGAAACCCTATGAAGCAATATGTTGCATATAGGAACTATGAAGCAATATAATGCAATATGATGACCAAAGGCACTATTAAGTAATCTGATTCAATACGATGCAATATGATGCACATAGGAATAATGAAGCAGTATGATGCAATATGATACATGAAGTAACTATGAAGCGCTATGGTGCATATAGGAACAATGAAGCAATATGCTGTAATATAATGCACAAAGGCAATATGAAGCGCTATGATGCATATAGAGACTATGAAGCAATACGATGCAATATGATGCATGAAGCAACTATGAAGCGCTATGGTGCATATAGGAATAATGAAGCACTCTGATGCATATAGGAACTATGATGCAATATGCTGTAATATAATGCACAAAGGCAATATGAAGTGCTATGATGCGTATAGGAACCATGAAGCAATATGCTGTAATATAATGCACAAAGGCAATATGAAGCACTATGATGCATATAGGAACCCTGAAGCAATATGATGCACAAAGGCAATATGAGCACTATGATGCATATAGGAACCATGAAGCAATATGATGCAAGATGATGCAAAGGCAATATGAAGCACTCTGATGCATAAAGGAACAATGAAGCACTATGAAGCATATAGGAACCATGAAGCAATATGATGAAATACGATACACGAAGTAACTCTGAAGCGCTATGATGCATATAGGAACTATGAAGCAATATGATGCACAAAGGCAATATGAAACATTATTATGCCACAGAGGCACTCAATATGATGCATAGAGGCACTATGATGCAGTATTAGGCACAGAGGCACTCAATATGATGCATAGAGGCACTATGATGCAGTATTAGGCACAGAGGCACTCAATATGATGCATAGAGGCACTATGATGCAGTATCATGCACAGAGGCATGCAATATGATGCATAGAGGCACTATGATGCAGTATCATGCATGGAGGCACTCAATATGATGCATAGAGGCACTATGATGCAGTATCATGCACAGAGGCACGCAATAAGATGCATAAAGCAGTATGATGCAGTATTAGGAGGCACTCAATATGATGCAGAGGCACTATGATGCAGTATTATGCACGGAGGCACTCAATATGATGCATAGAGGCACTATGATGCAGTATTATGCATGGAGGCACTCAATATGATGCATAGAGGCACTATGAAGCAGTATTATGCATGGAGGCACACAATATGATGCATAGAAGCAGTATGACTTACACTTTTACGCAAAAGAGCAATCTATCAGAGTTCCAGAAAAATCTTCACTCTGAACATCTCATTTGTCAGACTGGCTCCCCCTGAAGGAGCTAATTAATGAGCAGCAGCTGGAGGGCAGTCTTCATGGAGACAATGTGCTGAATTAACACCTTGTGTCCCCCTATGGATGGAGTAGTTAAGTTGCAAAGAAAAGTGAAACACTTGCTTATTGAACCAGAAAATGGAAAGCATGCTTCCAAAAAGACACTCTGAAGCCCAATCATAAGGCTCTGTTCAGACAAGACCTGCAACTAACTGAAGTCCAGTCATGAGATGTAGCCTGGACATATGGCCCTACCATAGCCTAGAGGTCCAAGGCCTAGCTGCAAATGGGTTCCAGGTACAGCTTTGGCACAAAGGCCTGAGACTAGAGTCAGCCCAGAGGCCCAGGCCATCAATGCAACATTAAACCATGCACTTACCTGTGCTGGCTCCATACCTGCTAGAAGACAGGGGGAGCTGGTAACGCCGAGAGCCTACCGTGGAAGGAAGCGGCGTCCCATCAGGAATGCTGCATTACTGCCTGTGCCCCCTTCCATGTTTCATCGCACGCCGATACTATGTGCCGGCGCCGCTCTCTGACGTCACAGGAAGCGCAACGGCCTTCTCCACATGACTTTCGGAAGTAGCGGTGTTTTGCCAGTCGGCGTCCGAGCCGAGAGCCCCCCACCGGGAGGAAACAGCTCTACCCAGGAGCCCATCCGCTCGACTGGTTTCTGGGGCTGAGGGACTCCCCACCGGGGAGTTTGCACCCTGGGCTACTTGACAGGGGGAAGGATTGGACCTGCCGCACGATCCCCCTAAGGCTGGTTTCACATTTGCCTTTGTTGCCGCAGCATTTGTACCGCATATAAATGCATGCGTCATGTTTTCCTATATTTAACATTAAAAACGCATGCGGTTTTTTTTTGGTTCGCGTTTTGCCACGTTTGACGACACATGCGTCGTCTCGTCATTTGCGGCTTGGCACGGAAATGCAACATGTAGTAATTTCTAGAGGCATCTATTTGCCGTCAGGAAACACATGCGGTCGATTGCGCAAGGATTGCGACCAAAAAAACGCATTGCTGTCTATGTAAACACATGTGTTTTTTAGCACATGCGTTTGGTTGCGTTTTTGAACGCATGCGTTTCAATTGAGAAAAACATGTCTAGACACTGATAAGCCACCCCCCACCATCAAGGTGATAAAAGGGAGGGTGTGGACAGTTGCAGGTCACTTCTCAGCAGACAGCCAAGCAGAGTAGACGGACCACAGTGGACAGCCAAGCAGAGCAGACGGCCCACGGCGGACAGCCAAGCAGAGCAGACGGACCACAGCACCTTGGAGCAAACAAGCCTCAGAACAATGTGAGTATATCCTAGAGAATGCCTTTATTTTCTATTTTCTGTCTCTACATGTCCTAATTTCTTGCATTTCTTTCTTTCTACATGCATCAGATTGTCTTCTTCGGATTCTTCTTCTGGTGAGGAGTTTCGGCCAGGACTGTCGGAAGTGGAGCATGTCAGTGAGGTGAGTACTTGCCTCGTCAGATTGGTAAGTATTCACTGTCACATCGACACATGTGACAATTTTAATTTTTCTTTTAGAGCTCTTCTACTGCGGCAGAGACAGGGCAGGAGCAGCGGAGTCCGGTGGCAAGACGGCAGCGGGTACGTATACAAGGCTGACTGTCCTCAGTGTAATATTCTTGAATCTTCCTTTCTTTCTATTCTTATTTCTTTACTTTTTTCTTGTGGAATCCTTTTGTATGTTGACTTTACTATTCATGCCATTTCTCAGCATCTTTTTTTCTTTCTTTTCCAATTCTGTTAAATGAGCAAACTGTAATGACTTTCTTTAATTTTTAGGTTTCACAACGGGAGGATGATCTGATCGAGAATGACCTCCTCATCCCCCTGGTCCAGGAGAGAGTCCCGTTGTGGGACACCCGGGATCCACTGCACTCAAACAACGTGACGATCCGGCGGTTATGGAATGAGGTGGCCCAAGCGATGTGGGATGGCTGGAACAACGCCTCGACACGGGTCCGAGCTGCATTTGGTAAGTATTGCACTGCAGTGTGAAGCAGCAGAGACCTTGGCCGTGCTCACTCGACTGTGTGTGATGAAATAAACTTTCTGGAGTTTCTCTCATCACACACAGTTGTGTGAGCACGGCAAAAAGTACTTTTTCTGACCAACATTTTTTTAAACAGTATCCAAAGTCAAAACACGTTGGCATTCGATGAAGGACCGCTTCAACAAGGGCCTGCGAAAAGAGAGCCGTGTTCCCAGTAGTTCAGGAGCAAGGATCAGACGCTACAAATACCATCGCATTCTGTCATTTTTAAGACCGGTCCTTGCCCAGAGAACGTAAGTATTTATCACGTGCATTAGGTTGTATTGTATTGCCATAATCTGTATTTTTACATTCCACAGGATTTTGTGTCTGTTAAATTTTTGATAGTAATTTTCTTTTTCCTTTTTTCACAGCACATACAGCACTACTGTTGGCCCAGGTTCTGGAGCAGTTCTTCATCCGACAGCCACGGACCCGTCCCAGCCATCAAGCAGCACAGCAGCAAGTGGGCCTTCCACACTAACTGGAGACCAGGGAGCTGGTCCGTCAGGTCTTTCCCTTTCGCAGTCCTCTTCCACTGCCCCCTTTTTTTGGGGGCTCCTCCTGGCAGCGGCAGAGGGCTTTGGACAGGTCACTCATGCCCGAGTTTTTGCACTTGAGCTCGGTTTTACACGAAGCAATCAAGGCTTTGGGTGACTGAATGGATGTTTCACATAACCTCTTGAATGCACGTATCCAGGAGGTCAGCAAAAGCCTTGATCAAGTGAAAGCCGACCTCCAGAGGCCAGCACATCATTTTTTTAATCAAATTGAGCAGGGCATGTCGGAACACCTTACTCCTGATCTCCAGCTGAGTGTCATGCAGGCCTGCAATGCTGCTTACGTGCAGGCTATGCAGCAGAGTCAGTATTTCCAGCAGACAGTGGGGGCATATCCACCTGTGCCTTCACTGTCACGATTGTCTTCAATGCCGACCTCTGCTGCATCCCACTGCACGGCCACCTCAATTCCTTCCACAGCTGGACACCACTACAGCACCACCACCATGCCGAGTGCACTTGGACATCCCACCGCCACCACCATGACATCCGCTGCTCCTGCTTGGACCTCCTCCACTGACACCACGATGCAGCAGGACCCTGGCATGGCCTTCCGTACCGCCACCTCCATGATGCAGCAGGACCCTGGCATGGCCTTCCGCTCTACAAGCGCTATGGACTCTGGCATGGCTGCACGCTCTACGAGCGCTATGGACTCTGGCATGGCTGCATGCTCTACGAGCACTATGGACTCTGGCATGGCTGCATGATCTACGAGCACTATGGACTCTGACACAGTGCAGCCAGACCCTGACAGGTCACCCGCCACCACGCCACGCCATATGAGCCCACCAAGACCTCCCACAACCAAGCAAACCAAAAAAAAACAACAGAAAAAAAAAACAGAGGACTCTTAGCATTCCTCCCCCTTCACCTCCCAATGTGTCTGTAATGTCAGGTTTGTCTCACCTTTCCAGTGCGTCTCAAGCCTCTCATGTGTCAAGCCCCATCCCCAAACTTCCAGACCCTTCTAGTTTAATTGCCCCTTCTCCTGCCACCTCTGCGTCGTCCACGGTTAGCCAGGCCTCAGTTCTTCACACCCCCGTTTACATCACTCTACCCCAAGTCGGCGCAGTAAAAAATAATTTTTTGAGTTGTTAACAAAATAAAAAAAGTTTGATTTGCCACAATTATGTTTGGTTTATTGTGTCTTCCGCCGCCGGCAACACACACCGTGCGCCAAGAAACTTCGCCACACACTTACTTTTTGGGCCACATCATATCTCCACTAGTTAAAAATAAAAAGACTGCAGTTTTTTGTGTCTTTAGTATACAGATATGAGGTGGCCCAAAAAATATTACATGTATCTCCATAATCTCTTTTTGTCTGTGCCTAGTGTGGCAGTCTGAAGAGAAAATGGTGGCAATACAGTGCAGACCTCTACTGAACAGGTCAGGTGTCAAAAAACTCATTAGTTATGACACCTGACCTGTTGAGTAGAGAACTGCCTTGTATAACCACTATTTTCTCTTCTTTATACATAATCTATTACACACACATTGAGGGGACAATGGTGGTCACACACTACATATCTATGCTCACCTGCACAGGTGTCAGAAATAGTGAATTCATGAGCCTGTATATGTTTATCATGAATTCATTATTTCTGACACCTGACTTGATGAGTATAGATAGTGTGACAGTGATTGTCTCTTCAGTTTGTGTCCAATGGAAACAGGAGAAGAGATTACGTCAACAAGCTTACCAATATAGCAACATGGCTGCCATTACTAGCAGTATGTGGCCAGTGTTTTATATCAGTATTTGTAAGCCAAAACAAGGAGTGGAACAATTAGAGGTAAATTATGATATTAACATAATAACTAGCACCTATGCTTTGATCACCCACTCCTGGTTTTGGATTACAAAACCTGATATTAAATACAGATCAAATACTGCCAGTTTTAGGACAGCCTTGGTTTGTAGAGGAAAAAGATAGGAGACACGGTCAACACAACCAAAACTAAAGTTTATTAATGAGAAATATTATTATCATTGTAGAAAATTACTGGTACAGATGTAATTACAACAGGACATTTACACAACATTGTCCTGCCATGACACACGTCCAATATCTGAATCAAAAAAGGCAGCAAATTGGTCCCGCATGTGACCAACGGCTGCAGTTGACCGCAGCGGGTGATGCTGGAAATCGGGCAGTGGGTGTGCAACTGGTTCATCCAGTTCAATGTTGGGTTGCTCCTTAACCATTATATAATTGTGCAGAACCACACAGGCTTTGACCACCTCGTCGACTGTTTCCACTTTTAGATTTATGGCTGATGCAAGAATGCGCCATTTAGCGACCAGAATGCCAAAGGTACCCTCTACAGTTCTTCGGGCCCTGGTCAGTCTGTAGTTAAAAATCCTTCTAGTGTGGTTCAAGTCCCGACTGGAATAGGGCTTCAGGAGGTTTTCACACATCTGAAAGGCCTCATCCCCAACCATAACAAATGGCATCGGTGGACCTTGAGTGTTGGGGAGAGGTTGTGGCGGGGGAAAATTGAAATTGTTGCCATACACACGGCGGCCCATATCCGAGTTCTTGAAAGTCTGGGAATCGTTGCCACGTCCAAAAGCTCCAATGTCCACAGCGATGAAGCGACAGTTCGCATCAGCTATTGTCATGAGCACAACAGAAAAATATTTTTTGTAATTGAAGTACTCCGATCCTGTTCTGGCTGGTTTGATAATGCGAATGTGCTTTCCATCCACCGCTCCTAAACAGTTGGGGAAATCACACACACTCCAGAATTTCTCCGCAATTTCTAGACACATGTCGACGGTGGGTAGGGGTATAAACTCATCCCGGAGTACATTCCACAAAGCCCGGCAGGTGTCCACAACTATTCCGGACAGGGTGGATATTCCAAGCCGGTATTGGAAGTGGAGGGATGATAAACTCTCTCCGGTGGGCAGAAATCTGGAAGAAAAACAAACACAAAAAACATTACAATCTATTCTTTTTATGGTGTGGTTACGCTAAAGAAACAAAGGAAAATACCCCAAAAATACGTGTCAGAAAACACTAAATTTGGACTGTTATTGGTGTAGATTTTGAACGTACCTTAATGTAACCAGCAGACGTTCCTCGGGTGGAATCGCTCTACGGAGCTGGATGTCCTGTCGCCGTATGGCTCCTTGGACACGAGAAAGCAAATCCCGGAACGAGTCTTACGACATTCGTGTGTATTCCTGGAATTTCTCCGGGTTGGCATTAAGCTCGGCATAGAGCGTGTGGTAGGCTCCACGGCTCTCACGTAGTTCGATAATGGGGTGCCTCCAAAAACGCCTACGTTGTCTCCTTCTCCATCTTTGGCGATTTCTGTCTTGCTCCCAAGCAAAAGCACAGGCAAGAAACAGTTTGAAGCTAAAATCCAGGTTGAAATAAAAGCTCTCCATGCGAAGATCCATCATGACACAGGATACAGTAGCAAACTGTTAAGATTTCAGTAGCCCTAGGGTCTATATATAGAGATTCCATAATACACGCCCTCTGTAGTCCCATTGGCGTTGTCTGGTTATCTAGATTTTTCTCTTGTGAAATTTCTCATCATGCGCACCAAAAACGCAAACACAGGAAAAAACACATGTAAACGCGTACAAACGCGGCATTTTTTTAACCGCATGCGTCTAAAAATCGACACGTTTGTACACATTTGTATGCGTTTTTTTTCCACCACTTGCGGATGCATTTTAAACGCTGCGGATTTAGACGCAAATGTGAAACTAGCCTAAGCCCATTGCACAGGCTGACTGTTAACTGAGGAACCTCTCAAAGAGGAGACGGCCACGATCCGTCTGACCGGGAAAAGGGAAGGCTGAGACCCCAAACTCTGAGTCCATCTGGTACAGCACTGATAGCTGAGGGACCTCTACCCAGTGAGGTGTCAACCCCGGACCACTTGACAGGGGGAAAAGAATCCACAGGCTATCTTCGCTCTAGGAGCAACCTCTCATACGTCCGTCCCTTTAGGGACAGGAAAAACACTGGAGGGTGGAGGTGGGAGGGTCATTTTAACCTCTCTATGATCCGGTCCTGCTATAGGTCAAGGAGGGAAGTCCTCCATGGTGCTGTCCTGAGGGACGTAATGGAAAAATAAATTTACAACAGTTTAAAACATAAATAACTACTACCATTTTTACCCAAAATTGTTACACAAACAAAGTATTCTCTCTCACTAAGCACACATTTTATGTAAATTCTTACTATTTTACGGTTCTATATGATTACAGTACATAAAGGTTATTATTGCTTCCTATTTAAGTTGGATTATATAATGCACAGCTTTTACTTCTCAAATACATTTATTTTAACCAAAAGGCAACCGACCAGCACTGACTGACATTAGAAAATAAAACCAGTCAGCCGCCTCCCAGGCTGGATCACATCAAAAATCAAGCTCAAGCTGATCTAGATAGGAAATCAATACATTCCACTAGCTATTTGTTACTTGATTATTAATGAGTTCAGTGCTGCCAGTATTTGATCATCTAGATGTATAACATAAATAATAAAACAAATATACATTGTCTAACCCCAAAACACAGATTCATATGAATAGGAGTATGTGGCTTCTTCTATGGCACAGCTATCTAGTCTACCAATAAAATACAAGTAATCTGTGAATGTATGGACTTGTCAAGGTCACATAGGGCCAACTACAGCTGGCAAGAGAATCTGTCACCGAGATAAAAATCTATGATGGAAATAGACTTTCATTGAATGGACCATGAGTAACCTCCCCCGTCAGGCAGCACAATGCAGTGTTGGATATGTCCAGCTCAGCATAAGTGCTGATGAGGGCAGCAATTCCTATAAATGTAATTCCTGCTTTCTGTTTTGATCTAGATTACCTTCTTTTTAGAAACGGTACCTATGCAATCAGTTTTTTCATGAACATTAACTACCAGATTAGCTGTGACATTATAACTATTTATTGAGGGTTTAGTGTAACCTAACCAATATTAGGGGGATTCATCCCAAACTTCTTTGCTAACATTCTGTGTATGCAGAAATGTGAATTCAACCTTATACCAGGGTCCAAGTTGCTCCTCTTCCAAGCCACTGCTCGAAATAAGAGAAATATTCCTGTCTAGGCATGTCATCAGGGCTGAGTTTGAAGGGGACCATTTGACTGCATCATTTACTCAGCCAGTCCTTTTCACAGTCTCTGCATTTGCCATGTCAGTGCAGTGGGCTGCTCTACCTAGTGAAACAGGCAGTCAACAAATCCTATTCACATTTGCTTTGTAGATGTACCAACACAAGAAGCTATCATTTGTGTTGAGCACAGGGCACTTGAGCTGCTGGGCCCTGGACTGATTTCAGGACATTGGTGAAGAATTGGAAAATAATATATATTTGTGAGTTTTATCTACACAACATTGAAATTCCAACAGCAAAAGGAAAAGTCATGGAACTAATACCCAATACTGAATAAATCGAAATATTTGAAACAGTTTGTTTTCATTTTTTCTGAATTTCCGTATCATTAACATTAATATTGATCCTGTGATTTCTATAAATCATAACTCTTCCTTCCTAGTGTTGGAATTTCATTGTTGAGGAGTGTATTTATGGAAATAACACAGTTGAATGTATTTGTTACAGGTTTACTGTGACAGAGATGGGCCAGAAGGCTGCAGTGTCTGATTTCTCATTCTCCTACACAGTTTAGAAAACACTTCACCTTCATACTAAACAGCGCAGGTTTCTGCTAGCAGTGCAGGGATGAACCTGTTCTGTTGAGAACTTCTGGAGCTTTTCTGTTTTGATGGCCTTAGCCACTCCCCTCAGCTATACATACTCGCCTATGGCAAGCAGGGATTGCCAGTGTTAGTTTAATATTGCCTGGTTCTGGATTTGAAGGTGTTGGTTGTTAGGAGGCGTTTGGAGTGTTGTTCTAAAAAGTGTTGTTTAGTGACTTGGCTGTGTGTATATCCTCAGCCTCTCCTATTTAGTTTTTCCGCCTTCTGTTCCCGGGTGTTCCACTCTGTTCTGGATGCATATTTGTATGATTGGTTTTCTCATTTATCCCTCTACGTCTTCCCATTAGTTTGGTTTGTGTATTCATATACTCTCCTACTCACCACTTCCCTGGGTGCGCAAGGGAACAGATAATGGTTGATTTAGGAGATCAGTAAGGCACGTGTCACCGGCAACTTCACTTTACTTCAGAAGTAATCCGGGGAACAGGGATAGCTAGGGCTCCCCTAGCTTTAGAGATATAAAAAGAGTCTCTAGCCCCGGGATCTCTGGGAACTGTGCCGTGACAATATTATTATCAAACGCTTTCCTTAATATTCTCGTTTTATAGCTATTTGGGACCAGTTCAGGATAGACTCCCCCCAATATTGAATACATTAAACAACAAAAAAATAGTGATCACAAAACAAGTAAGATAGTAAGGTAATTAATAAACTTCATAAATACTGTATAATGAAATTATATATATATATATATATATATATATATATATATCTCAAAAAGGTCATCTAGATTACAACAGAGAATAGGAGTGGCATATCAGATTTGCTGGCTTTATCAGACATTGCACTGAGTTCTCAGATGAGAACTGTGTATTCTAGAGTTTGAGATTCAGATATGTGAACCAAGTATAACCTTGTGAAGGTGAATATAATTCTGTAGAAGACAGTTTTACTCAATGATTTTAAAGGGAACCTGTCACCCCAAAAATCGAAGGTGAGCTAAGCCCACCGGCATCAGGGGCCTATCTACAGCATTTTGAAATGCTGTAGATAAGCCCCCGATGTATCCTGACAGATAAGAAAAAGAGGTTAGATTATACTCACCCAGGGACGGCCCTGTTTCTGTTCTGGTCCGAAGGGCGTCGTCGTCCAGTCCGGGGCCTCCCATCTTCTTACGATGACGTCCTATTCTTGTCTTCACGCTGCGGCTCCGGCGCACTTTGTCTGCCCTGTTGAGGGTAGAGCAAAGTACTGCAGTGCGCAGGCGCTGGGCCTCTCTGACCTTTGCCGGCGCCTGCGCACTTCAGTACTTTGCTCTGCCCTCAACAGGGCAGACAAAGTGCGCCGGAGCCGCTGCGTGAAGACAAGAAGAGGACGTCATCGTAAGAAGATGGGAGGCCCCCGGACCGCAGCAGGCAGAGTATAATCTAACCTCTTTTTCTCATCTTTCAGGATACATCGAGGGCTTATCTACAGCATTACAGAATGCTGAAGATAAGCCCCTGATGCCTGTGGGCTTAGCTCACCTTCGATTTTGGGGGTGACAGGTTCCCTTTAGTACATGTAAGTATTGTTAAATAAGGAAAGACAGTCAGAAAAGGCAATATTTTAAAAGTGTACTCTGCAGATAATAAGGATATTTGACAGCATTGGCTGCACTGCAAAAGAAAAAAAATGGCATTTATTGACAATATTGCATAGAGGAAATAGGATACATTTAGTAACGCCGTTAGAGATACAGGAAAATAAAAGTCACATAGTAAGCGGTAAACTTGGATGATTTAACACATGGTCAAGTTATTGACTTAGAGGCAAAATAAATTAGAAGAATGACTTAATTAAAATGTATGTGTACAGCAGCAATTGAGTATACACGTGTAAGCTGAAGTCTCCTATCGTTAAGCTAGTAAATATGAATCCTAAAACAGAAAAATGAATAGTACATTTATGCTGGACTTATAGTACTGTTCAAAAGTTTTAGGCTGGTGTGGAAAAAAACACCAACTTTAAAAGGAAATACAAATTGAAGAGTTAATACCGTATATACTCGAGTATAATGGAAGAGACGAAGAGCTAGCACTCGACTGTAGGTGGGGTTTGATGGTGCAGGTGAACGGAGCCAGAAGCCCCCTTAGTACTCGAAAGAAAGTCAAATCACTGCACTCATCTTGTTGATATTTGCTAACGTGAATAGTTTATTCAAGATGAAGACGAAACAACAGGGCAAAATAGTATTTTAACGTTTCGGCCACTCAGTGGCCTTGGTCACAAAATAATTCCTGTAACAAAAAATAGAGAAAAAGATGTATGAACACACAATATATACAGTGCTCAAATATACAGTATATACAAAATTCACTGCAAGAGCTATATACATAATAACAATTATTATACAGAAAACATGTCAGGTATCCATGAACAATAGGTGAAGACTGGTAGGGGTTATCACAGTTCTGCAATCCTACGCTAGATAATGGGACGTCAAACAAGGCATGGTTAGCCGAGGGTTGAGTATAAATCTGAGAAGAGACTAAAGATGGTATGATACAGGAGGTAAAGACGAATTCACGTACCCTTTGCGGTTGTTTGTTTTCCGTCATGTGTAGTGTTGAGCATTCCGATACCGCAAGTATCGGGTATCGGCCGATACTTGCCGTATCGGAATTCCGATACCGAGATCCGATACTTTTGTTGTATCGGGAATCGGTATCGGGACCATATTAATGTGTAAAATAAAGAATTAAAATAAAAAATATTGATATACTCACCTCTCAGACGCAGCCTGGACATTACTGCTGGTAACCGGCAGCCTGCTTTGTTTAAAATGAGCGCGTTCAGTACCTTCCATGACGTCACGGCTTCTGATTGGTCGCGTGCCGCTCATGTGACCGCCACGCGACCAATCAGAAGCCGTGACGTCATCCCTCAGGTCCTAAATTCCTAATTCTAGGAATTTAGGACCTGAGAATTACGTCACGGCTTGTGATTGGTCGTGTGGCGGTCACATGGGCGGCCGCGACCAATCACAAGCCGTGACGTCATCTAAGGCCCTGAACGCGCTCATTCTTAAGAAGGAAGGCTGCCGGAAAGAAGCAGGGCGCGTCCGAGGGTGAGTATATACCTAATAGGAATATACTCACCCTCGGCTTCTTTCCGGCAGCCTTCCTTCTGATTGGTCGCGTGGCGGTCACATGAGCGGCAAGCGACCAATCAGAAGCCGTGACGTCATGGAAGGTACTGAACGCGCTCATTTTAAACAAAGCAGGCTGACGGTTACCAGCGGTGATGTCCAGGCTGCGTCGGAGAGGTGAGTATATCAATATTTTTTATTTTAATTCTTTATTTTACACATTAATATGGTTCCCAGGGCCTGAAGGAGAGTTTCCTCTCCTTCAGACCCTGGGAACCATCAGGGATACCTTCTGATACTTGAGTCCCATTGACTTGTATTGGTATCGGGTATCGGTATCGGATTAGATCCGATACTTTGCCGGTATCGGCCGATACTTTCCGATACCGATACTTCCAAGTATCGGACGGTATCGCTCAACACTAGTCATGTGATATTAAAGTATTCTACTATATTCATAGGTGGAGATGGCCCCGTATTTCCCTGTTCAGAGGTGATAGGAGAACATGAGAAAAGATAAATATGTCGTTACGTTAATCGTATATATTTATAATACCCAGGTACTCTGACTGTCGTATAAGCGTATAGACTAGAAAAGTCTACGGGAGTAATGCAGTAAGTGGTACATAGGGGTTTAGACATATACAT
This sequence comes from Ranitomeya variabilis, assembly GCF_051348905.1. Lineage (NCBI taxonomy): Eukaryota > Metazoa > Chordata > Amphibia > Anura > Dendrobatidae > Ranitomeya > Ranitomeya variabilis. The sequence continues at coordinate 116,817,456 of NC_135238.1, forward strand.
AAAAAAAGGAGTATTTACCAAAGTTGAGAGAATAAGGCCTTTAGTCCAACATGCGGTTAGTAGGGACAGTGTATATATGGTTCTAGGACATCTGTCAAATGTTAGGTTGGCTGTAACAAATTGTAGGTATATATGGCCCCTGGGTACTAGATGGAGTACCAGGGTTACATGTAAAGAGTGGTACTACCTTAGTGTTAGTCTATATGTCTCGTTTTGACTGTAGGATTCGGGACAGATGAAATGAGAGGTTTTGTTTTTAGGAACAAAAAAGTTCTGAAATATGTAGATCCACTTATGCAGAGTGGTGTATTTTGTGGTGTATATTATCAAGTGTCCTTGTGGATTACTCTATGTAGGCGAGACCACCCAAGCCATTAGGGATAGGATCTCAAGCCACAAATCCACCATCAGGTGCAATAAGACCTGGCTGCCACTTCCCCTACACTTCAAGGAAGCACAGCATAGTATCGCTCAATTAAGATTTCAAGTGATAGAAAAAGTCCATCGCCCAGGTAACCACATCCAGTTGTTGAAACAGAGAGAAACTTTTTGGATTTATACGCTTGACACACTTCAACCTAGAGGTCTAAATAGGGAAGTTGAGTGGCTAATCTAACCAGGCTTTTATTTTCCTTAGGCGAATTGACCTACCACATCTGTAGAATTCATACTCTATTTACGCAGGATGGTAAGACTTCTACCCCCTAGTATTTTTTCAAGTTTCATTTAGTATTTTTTCAAGCTTTGTTTATCCCTTGATATATTTTTTGGGTAATTTTTGGGTATTTTTTTTTTCATTGTTTTATTATTTTCTTTTTTCTTTTTATTCATTTTATTAATTTCATTCATTTTTTATTATTCATTTCATTCCTTTTTATTATTCATTCGTTTCATTAATTTCATTCATTCATTTCATTCATTTATATTTTTTATTTTTATTTTTACTTTTCAACTCAAGGTTTCCCTTTTATTTTGAATAATCATGTTTAGCTTGGACTCCTACTTCCTATTGTTTATTATATCATGGCATTGATATTGTTCTACTGTTCCCATGCGTGATTTACACAGTGATATATGCATGTTTCTTTCAACCCAGCTATGTGAGCTATTATCATACTATGCTACACCATACAGGTCCTTGAAGGCTTACCATTATTTGTAGTCTCCCGCAATATAAACCTTAGTGGGCTCCACAATGGTGCACCAGCTCCTAGCATCACTATTCTTCTATTATACACAGCGCAGGCGCTGGTGGCGCTTCTAGTGCGCAGGCGCTGGTTAAGTGCGTTGGCACCGCCGCATTGCAGCTTGTGCAGGCGGCGGTCCTCTTGCCCTGCTTGGCGCGTGCGCCGGCTGTGCCCCCATTGCGCAACCGCTAGTCAGACACTGTGACCTTCACACCATGTACAGCGCAAGCGCCGGAGTCCCCCATACTTCCGGTCACATGACCGGTTAGAACGTCATTTAGAGCGGCACCATGCAGCTGCTGACACTGCCGTCTTCACCGCCAAGACACAGTCTGTGTCGGCGTCTCCCACCTTACCACCAACGCAGTCTCCAGGCCCTTGGATCGCGCTCCCCCTGATGCTGGATGTGAGGCAACTGATCCATTACAGTAAAGTCCAACACACATATGCACCGGTTGTGATATATGTCATGTACTTTTACAGATCTGAGTGGACACTGTTGTGGATTCTGTTTGTGGGCTCCCTCTGGTGGTTACTGCTGGTACTGGGTGACTTTGGTGGGTTGCGGCCTTTGGTTTCCACCTGTCCATCAGAGGCTGGGTGTTTCCTATTTTACCTGGCCTTTCTGTCTTTCCCTTGCCGGCTATCAATGTATTCAGATGTGCTCTGTTTTGTTCCTGCCTACCTGCTCCCAGATCTTTCAGGATAAGCTAAGTGCTGATTTTCAGTTGTTTGGTTTTTTTGTCCAGCTTGCTTATTATGTCTCTATGCTAGCTGGTAGCTCTAGTGGACTGAGGTTCTCCCCATGTGCCATGAGTTGGCACATGGGTTCTTGTAATCTCAGGATGGTTTTTTGATTAGGGTTTTTTGCTGACCGCTCAGACCCCTTTTGTATCGTTCTGCTTTCTAGTTTACAGCGGGCCTCAATTTGCTAAACCTATATATATCATCTCTATGTGTGTGCCTTCCTCTCATTTCACCGTCAATACATGTGGGGGGCAACTATACCTTTTGGGGTTCATTCCTCTGGAGGCAAGTGAGGTCTTTATTTTCTCTGCAGTGCTAGTTAGCTCTTAGGCTGGTGCGTGGCGTCTAGAACCTACGTAGGCACGCTCCCTGGCTATCTCTAGTTGCGTTTGTCAGGCGTAGGGCAGCGGTCAGCCCAGGTTCCATCACCCTAGAGCTCGTCCGTTATATATTTGTACCTTGCTTGTCCTGTGCTATCCCTAGCCATTGGGATTCATGACAGTATAGCCGGCCCACAAAGTGTTAATTGTTTGGGCTGAAGCAGGAGAAAAAGAAGTGTTTAAGGGAATTTTTTTTTTTTTTTTTTTTCCCTTCAGAGTTTTGCTGCCTAGCCCTTAATTGCTGTCTAGCTGCTTCTTACCTCCTCTTAACCCTTGAATGGCTCTGATCTTAGCTGTTTATCATGGATGTCCAGAGTTTGGCTTCCAGCCTGAGTAATCTCGCGGCAAAAGTTCAAAACATACAGGATTTTGTTGTTCACACTCCCATGTCTGAACCTAGAATTCCTATTCCAGAGTTCTTTTCTGGAGATAGATCTACCTTCCTGAATTTCAGGAACAATTGTAAATTGTTTCTTTCTTTAAAATCTCGCTCCTCTGGAGACCCTGCTCAACAGGTCAGGATTGTAATATCTTTCCTGCGGGGCGACCCTCAGAATTGGGCATTTGCATTGGCACCAGGGGATCCTGCATTGCTCAGTGTGGATGCGTTTTTTCTGGCATTGGGATTGCTCTATGAGGAACCTAACCTGGAGATTCAGGCTGAAAAGGCTTTGTTAGCCCTCTCTCAGGGGCATGATGAAGCGGAAATATATTGTCAAAAATTTCGGAAATGGTCGGTGCTTACTCAGTGGAATGAGTGCGCCCTGGCTGCAAACTTCAGAAATGGTCTTTCTGAGGCCATTAAGGATATTATGGTGGGGTTCCCTACGCCTACAGGTCTGAGTGAGTCTATGGCTATGGCCATTCAGATTGATCGGTGTTTACGGGAGCGCAAACCCGTGCACCCGTTGGCGGTGTCTTCTGAACAGGCACCTGAGACTATGCAATGTGATAGAATTCAGTCCAGAAGTGAACGGCAAAATTATAGGCGGAAAAATGGATTGTGTTTTTATTGTGGTGATTCAGCTCATGTTATATCAGCATGCTCTAAACGCACAAAAAAGCTTGATAAATCTTTTGCCATTGGTACTCTGCAGCCTAAGTTCATTTTGTCTGTGACTCTGATTTTTTCACTGTCTTCCATTTCCGTCGATGCCTATGTGGATTCGGGCGCTGCCCTGAGTCTTATGGATTGGTCATTTGCTAAACGCTGCGGTTTTAGTCTGGAGCCTCTGGAAGTTCCTATTCCTCTGAAGGGAATTGATTCTACACCATTGGCTATGAATAAACCGCAGTATTGGACACAAGTGACCATGCGCATGACTCCCGTTCATCAGGAGGTGATTCGCTTCCTTGTACTGTATAATTTACATGATGTACTAGTGCTGGGTCTGCCATGGTTACAAACTCATAATCCTGTCCTGGACTGGAAAACAATGTCTGTGTTAAGCTGGGGATGTCAGGGGGTTCATAATGATGCACCTCCGATTTCAATCGCTTCATCTACTCCTTCTGAGATCCCTGAGTTTTTGTCTGACTATAGGGATGTTTTTGAGGAGCCTAAGCTCAATTCACTCCCTCCTCATAGAGATTGTGACTGTGCTATAGAATTGATTCCTGGCAGTAAGTTCCCTAAGGGTCGTTTATTTAATCTGTCACTGCCAGAGCATACTGCTATGCAGAATTATATTAAGGAGTCCTTGGAAAAGTAACATATTCGTCCATCTTCGTCCCCTCTGGGAGCAGGTTTTTTTTTCGTGGCAAAAAAAGATGGTTCCCTGAGGCCTTGTATAGATTATCGCCTTCTGAATAAGATTACAGTCAAATATCAGTATCCATTGCCATTATTGACTGATTTGTTTGCTCGCATTAAGGGGGCTAGGTGGTTCACTAAGATAGATCTTCGCGGTGCGTATAATCTGGTGCGGATAAAACAGGGTGATGAGTGGAAAACCGCATTTAATACGCCTGAGGGCCATTTTGAGTATTTGGTAATGCCTTTTGGACTCTCCAATGCTCCGTCAGTCTTTCAGTCCTTTATGCACAATATTTTCCGTGAATATCTGGATAAGTTTATGATTGTGTATTTGGATGATATTTTGGTGTTTTCTGATGACTGGGAGTCTCATGTTCTACAGGTCAGGAAGGTGTTTCAGGTTCTGCGGGCCAATTCTCTGTTTGTGAAGGGCTCAAAGTGTCTTTTCGGAGTCCAGAAGATTTCTTTTTTGGGGTACATTTTTTCTCCTTCTACTATTGAGATGGATCCCGTTAAGGTTCAGGCAATTTGTGACTGGACACAACCTACATCTGTTAAGAGCCTACAGAAGTTCTTGGGGTTTGCTAATTTTTATCGTCGGTTCATTGCTAATTTTTCCAGTATTGTTAAACCTTTGACTGATTTGACTAAAAAGGGGGCTGATGTTGCTGATTGGTCTCCTGCGGCCGTGGAGGCCTTTCAGGAACTTAAGCGCCGGTTTTCTTCTGCTCCTGTGTTGTGTCAACCAGATGTTTCACTTCCTTTTCAGGTTGAGGTTGATGCTTCCGAGATTGGAGCGGGGGCGGTTTTGTCACAGAGAAGTTCTAATGGCTCGGTGATGAAGCCATGTGCATTCTTCTCTAGAAAATTCTCGCCCGCCGAGCGCAATTATGATGTGGGTAATCGGGAGCTTTTGGCCATGAAGTGGGCATTTGAGGAGTGGCGTCATTGGCTTGAGGGTGCTAAACATCGTGTGGTGGTCTTGACTGATCACAAGAATCTCATTTACCTTGAGTCTGCCAGGCGTTTGAATCCTAGACAGGCTCGTTGGTCGTTGTTTTTTTCTCGTTTCAATTTCGTGGTTTCATACCTGCCAGGTTCAAAGAATGTGAAGGCAGATGCTCTTTCCAGGAGTTTTGTGCCTGACTCTCCTGGAGACTCTGGGCCTACTGGTATCCTTAGGGATGGGGTAATATTGTCCGCCGTATCCCCAGACTTGCGACGTGCATTGCAGGAGTTTCAGGTGGATAAACCGGATCGTTGTCCACCAGAAAGACTGTTTGTTCCGGATGATTGGACCAGTAGAGTCATCTCCGAGGTCCATTCTTCTGTGTTGGCTGGTCATCCTGGAATATTTGGTACTAGAGACTTGGTGGCCAGGTCTTTTTGGTGGCCTTCCTTGTCTAGGGATGTGCGTACCTTTGTGCAGTCTTGTGAAGTGTGTGCTCGAGCTAAGCCTTGCTGTTCTCGGGCCAGTGGGTTGTTGTTATCCTTGCCCATCCCGAAGAGGCCTTGGACGCACATTTCCATGGATTTTATTTCTGATCTCCCGGTTTCACAGAAAATGTCCGTTATCTGGGTTGTGTGTGACCGCTTTTCTAAGATGGTTCATTTGGTGCCCTTGCCTAAGTTGCCTTCCTCCTCTGAGTTGGTCCCTTTATTTTTTCAGAACGTGGTTCGTTTGCATGGGATTCCGGAGAATATCGTTTCTGACAGGGGATCCCAGTTTGTGTGTAGATTTTGGCGGACGTTTTGTGCCAAGATGGGCATTGATTTGTCTTTCTCGTCTGCATTCCATCCTCAGACGAATGGCCAGACGGAGCGAACTAATCAGACCTTGGAAACTTATTTGAGGTGTTTTGTTTCTGCTGATCAAGATGACTGGGTTGCTTTTTTGCCACTGGCCGAATTTGCTCTTAATAATCGGGCTAGTTCTGCCACGTTGGTCTCTCCTTTTTTTTCTAATTCGGGGTTTCATCCTCGTTTTTCCTCTGGTCAGGTGGAGTCTTCGGATTGTCCTGGAGTGGACGTGGTGGTGGACAGGCTACATCAGATTTGGAATCAGGTGGTGGACAATTTGAAGTTATCTCAGGAGAAGACTCAGCAGTTTGCTAATCGCCGTCGCCGCGTGGGTCCCCGACTTCTTGTTGGGGATTTGGTGTGGTTGTCTTCTCGTTTTGTCCCTATGAAGGTCTCTTCTCCTAAGTTCAAGCCTCGGTTCATCGGTCCTTATAGGATCTCGGAGATTCTTAACCCTGTATCTTTTCGTTTGGATCTCCCAGCATCGTTTGCTATTCATAATGTGTTCCATCGGTCGTTGTTGCGGAGGTATGAGGTTCCCGTTGTTCCTTCGGTTGAGCCTCCTGCTCCGGTGCTGGTGGAGGGAGAATTGGAGTATGTTGTTGAGAAGATCTTGGATTCTCGTGTTTCCAGACGCAAACTCCAGTATTTGGTTAAGTGGAAGGGTTATGGTCAGGAGGATAATTCCTAGGTGGTCGCCTCCGATGTTCATGCGACTGATTTGGTCCGCGCCTTCCATAGAGCTCACCCTGATCGCCCTGGGGGTTCTCGTGAGGGTTCGGTGACCCCTCCTCAAGGGGGGGGTACTGTTGTGGATTCTGTTTGTGGGCTCCCTCTGGTGGTTACTGCTGGTACTGGGTGACTTTGGTGGGTTGCGGCCTTTGGTTTCCACCTGTCCATCAGAGGCTGGGAGTTTCCTGTTTTACCTGGCCTTTCTGTCTTTCCCTTGCCGGCTATCAATGTATTCAGATGTGCTCTGTTTTCTTCCTGCCTACCTGCTCCCAGATCTTTCAGGATAAGCTAAGTGCTGATTTTCAGTTGTTTGGTTTTTTTGTCCAGCTTGCTTATTATGTCTCTATGCTAGCTGGTAGCTCTAGTGGACTGAGGTTCTCCCCATGTGCCATGAGTTGGCACATGGGTTCTTGTAATCTCAGGATGGTTTTTTGATTAGGGTTTTTTGCTGACCGCTCAGACCCCTTTTGTATCGTTCTGCTTTCTAGTTTACAGCGGGCCTCAATTTGCTAAACCTATATATATCATCTCTATGTGTGTGCCTTCCTCTCATTTCACCGTCAATACATGTGGGGGGCAACTATACCTTTTGGGGTTCATTCCTCTGGAGGCAAGTGAGGTCTTTATTTTCTCTGCAGTGCTAGTTAGCTCTTAGGCTGGTGCGTGGCGTCTAGAACCTACGTAGGCACGCTCCCTGGCTATCTCTAGTTGCGTTTGTCAGGCGTAGGGCAGCGGTCAGCCCAGGTTCCATCACCCTAGAGCTCGTCCGTTATATATTTGTACCTTGCTTGTCCTGTGCTATCCCTAGCCATTGGGATTCATGACAGGACACCCCCACTCTGCATAAGTGGATCTACATATTTCAGAGCTTTTTTGCTCCTAAAAACAAAACCTCTCATTTCGTCTGTCCCGGATCCTACAGTCAAAACGAGACATATAGACTAACACTAAGGTAGTACCACTCTTTACATGTAACCCTGGTACTCTATCTAGTACCCAGGGGCCATATATACCTACAATATGTGTTTTTGTTACAGCCAACCTAACATTTGACAGATGTCCTAGAACCATATATACACTGTCCCTACTAACCGCATGTTGGACTAAAGGCCTTATTCTCTCAACTTTGGTAAATACTCCTTTTTTATGTATATGTCTAAACCCCTATGTACCACTTACTGCATTACTCCCATAGACTTTTTTAGTCTATACGCTTATACGACAGTCAGAGTACCTGGGTATTATAAATACAGGTCCTTCTCAAAAAATTAGCATATAGTGTTAAATTTCATTATTTACCATAATGTAATGATTACAATTAAACTTTCATATATTATAGATTCATTATCCACCAACTGAAATTTGTCAGGTCTTTTATTGTTTTAATACTGATGATTTTGGCATACAACTCCTGATAACCCAAAAAACCTGTCTCAATAAATTAGCATATCAAGAAAAGGTTCTCTAAATTACCTATTACCCTAATCTTCTGAATCAACTAATTAACTCTAAACACATGCAAAAGATACCTGAGGCTTTTAAAAACTCCCTGCCTGGTTCATTACTCAAAACCCCCATCATGGGTAAGACTAGCGACCTGACAGATGTCAAGAAGGCCATCATTGACACCCTCAAGCAAGAGGGTAAGACCCAGAAAGAAATTTCTCAACAAAAAGGCTGTTCCCAGAGTGCTGTATCAAGGCACCTCAATGGTAAGTCTGTTGGAAGGAAACAATGTGGCAGAAAATGCTGTACAACGAGAAGAGGTGACCGGACCCTGAGGAAGATTGTGGAGAAGGACCGATTCCAGACCTTGGGGAACCTGAGGAAGCAGTGGACTGAGTCTGGTGTGGAAACATCCAGAGCCACCGTGCACAGGCGTGTGCAGGAAATGGGCTACAGGTGCCGCATTCCCCAGGTAAAGCCACTTGTGAACCATAAACAGCGGCAGAAGCGCCTGACCTGGGCCACAGAGAAGCAGCACTGGACTGTTGCTAAGTGGTCCCAAGTACTTTTTTCTGATGAAAGCAAATTTTGCATGTCATTCGGAAATCAAGGTGCCAGAGTCTGGAGGAAGACTGGGGAGAAGGAAATGCCAAAATGCCTGAAGTCCAGTGTCAAGTACCCACAGTCAGTGATGGTGTGGGGTGCCATGTCAGCTGCTGGTGTTGGTCCACTGTGTTTCATCAAGGGCAGGGTCAATGCAGCTAGCTATCAGGAGATTTTGGAGCACTTCATGCTTCCATCAGCTGAAATGCTTTATGGAGATGAAGATTTCATTTTTCAGCACGACCTGGCACCTGCTCATAGTGCCAAAACCACTGGTAAATGGTTTACTGACCACGGTATTACTGTGCTCAATTGGCCTGCCAACTCTCCTGACCTGAACCCCATAGAGAATCTGTGGGATATTGTGAAGAGAAAGTTGAGAGACGCAAGACCCAACACTCTGGATGAGCTTAAGGCCGCTATTGAAGCATCCTGGGCCCCCATAACATCTCAGCAGTGTCACAGGCTGATTGCCTCCATGCCACGCCGCATTGAAGCAGTCATTTCTGCCAAAGGATTCCCGACCAAGTATTGAGTGCATAACTGAACATTATTATTTGATGGTTTTTTTGTTTGGTATTAAAAAACACTTTTATTTGATTGGTCGGGTGAAATATGCTAATTTATTGAGACAGGTTTTTTGGGTTATCAGGAGTTGTATGCCAAAATCATCAGTATTAAAACAATAAAAGACCTGACAAATTTCAGTTGGTGGATAATGAATCTATAATATATGAAAGTTTAATTGTAATCATTACATTATGGTAAATAATGAAATTTAACACTATATGCTAATTTTTTGAGAAGGACCTGTATATACGATTAACGTAACGACATATATATCTTTTCTCATGTTCTCCTATCACCTCTGAACAGGGAAATACGGGGCCATCTCCACCTATGAATATAGTAGAATACTTTAGTATCACATGATGGAAAACAAACAACCGTAAAGGGAACGTGAATTTGTCTTTACCTCCTGTATCATACCATCTTTAGTCTCTTCTCAGATTTATACTCAACCCTCGGCTAACCGTGCCTTGTTTGACGTCCCATTATCTAGCATAGGATTGCAGAACTGTGATAACCCCTACCAGTCTTCACCTATTGTTCATGGATACCTGACATGTTTTCTGTATAATAATTGTTATTATGTATATAGCTCTTGCAGTGAATTTTGTATATACTGTATATTTGAGCACTGTATATATTGTGTGTTCATAATCTTTTTCTCTATTTTTTGTTACAGCAATTATTTTGTGACCAAGGCCACTGAGTGGCCGAAACGTTAAAATACTATTTTGCCCTGTTGTTTCGTCTTCATCTTGAATAAACTATTCACGTTAGCAAAAATCAACAAGATGAGTGCAGTGATTTGACTTTCTTTCGTATACTCGAGTATAAGCCAACCCGAGTATAAGCCGACCCCCCTAATTTTGCCACAAAAAACTGGGTAAACTTAATGACTCGAGTATAAGCCTAGGGTGGAAAATGCAGCAGCTACCGGTAAATTTCAAGAGTAAAAATAGGTACCAATAACAGTAAAATTAATTGAGACATCAGTAGGTTAAGTGTTTTTGAATATCCATATTGAATCAGGAGCCCCATATAATGCTCCATAAAGTGCATGATGGGCCCCATAAGATGCTCTATACAGACACTTGCCCCTTATAGTGCTGAACAAACGTTATGGCCCCATAGATGCTCCATACAGGCACTTACCCCATATAGTGCTGCACAAAAGTTATGGCCCCATAGATGCTCCATACAGACACTGCCCCTTATAGTGCTGCACAAACATTATGGCCCCATAGATGATCCATACAGGCACTTGCCCCTTATAGTGCTGCACAAACATTATGGCCCCATAGATGATCCATACAGACACTGACTGCCCCTTACAGTGCTGCACAAACATTGTGGCCCCATAGATGATCCATACAGACACTGACTGCCCCTAATAGTGCTGCACAAACATTATGGCCCCATAGATGATCCATACAGACACTGACTGCCCCTTATAGTGCTGCACAAACATTATGGCCCCATAGATGATCCATACAGGCACTTGCCCCATATGCTGTGGCTGCGGTTAAAAAAAAAAAAATCACATACTCACATCTCCGTCACTCAGGCCCCCGGGACTTTTCACCTGCTCCTCTTTCCTGTGTGGCTCCGTCTTCAGCGTTCTCCGCACTGACGTTCAGGCAGGCGGCGCGCACTGACCACATCACCGCGCCCTCTGACCTGAGCGTCACGGCCAGAGGACACCGAAGACGGAGCCACACCGGAACGGAGGAGAGGTGACTATCGCGCTGCGGCTCCACCCCTATGTCTATCGCGCTGCGGCTCCACCCCTATGGGAGGTGGAGCCGCATATTCATTTCACCATGTGACCGCTCAGTACAGAAAGGAGATGCAGCGCTGGAAGCAGGGACTTGCAGGGACCACGCCGGGAGCAGGTAAGTATAACTACACAGCCCCCGCTCCCCCTCCCCTGCCGACCCCCGGGTATGACTCGAGTATAAGCCGAGAGGGGAACTTTCAGCCCAAAAAAATGGGCTGAAAATCTCGACTTATACTCGAGTATATACGGTAGTTTATTTTTATCAATTAAAATGCAAAGTGAGTCAACGTAAGAGAAATCTAAATCGTATCAATATTTGGTGTGACCACCATTTGCCTTCAAAGCAACAAAATATCAATTCTTCTACACTATGTGCACAAATACACTGCTCAAAAAATAAAAGGAACACTTAAACAACAGAATATAACTCCAACGAAATCAAACTGTCCACGTAGGAAGCAACACTGTTTGACAATCAATTTCACATGCTGTTGTGCAAATGGAATAGTCAACAGATGGAAATTATTGGCAATTATCAAGACACACTCAGTAAAGGAGTGGTTCTGCAGGTGGGGACCACAGACCACATCTCAGTACCAATGCTTTCTGGCTGATGTTTTGGTCACTTTTTAATGTTGGTTGTGCTTTCACACTCGTAGTAGAATGAGACAGACTCTACAACCCACACAAGTGGCTCAGGTCACGCAGCTCATCCAGGATGGCACATCAATGTGAGCTGTGGCAAGGTCTGCTGTCTCTGTCAGCGTAGTGTCCAGAGGCTGGAGGCACTACCAAGAGACAGGCCTATCCCTGCTGCCGAAAAAAATCCCTACTGAATTATACTGCCACCACATGTTTCACTTTGGGATGGTGTTTTGGGGGTGATGAGCTGTGTTGGATCGCGGCTAGATCTTGGTGGTCAATTTTGGTCTAATTTGACCACAGCACCTTTGTCCATACATTTGGTGTATGTTCCATATGTCTTTTGGCAAACTCAAAACGAGACTTACAAAGCGAGCCTTTCTGTGTGTAAGCAAAGGCTTTTTTCTGCCCACTGTTCCATAAAGGTCACCTCTATGGAGTGTATGGCTTACTGTGATTGTATGGACAGATACTCCGGTCTCTGCCTGGGAACTCTGAAACTCCTTCAGAATTACTTTTGGTCGCTGTGCTGCCTTTCGGCTTAATGCCCTCCTTGCCCAAGCTGAGAGCTTTGGTGGGAGTCCCTCTTTTGGTAGGTTTTTTGTGGTACCATGTTCATTCCATGTGATAATGGATTTGATGGTGCACCCAGGGATCATCAAAGATTAGGATTTTTTTTTTATAACCCAATTATCACTTGTACTTTTCAACAACTTTGTCCTTGACTTATTTAAAAATCTCCTTGGTCTTCATGGTGTTATTTGTTTAGTGGTGCCTTTTGCTTAATGGTGTTAAAGCATGTGTGTCCTTTCAGAAAAGGTGTGTATATACTGAGAGACCATGTGACACTTAGATTGTACACAGGTGGACTTCCTTTTACTAAGCATGTGACTTATGAAAGTAATTTCTTGCACCAGAAAAGTGTAAATAGACATACACATGCCAATTTTTATCTATTTGATCCCATAAATTTAATTTTGGCCTATTTTTCTCACTCCACTTCACCAACTTAGATTATTTAGTGCTAATGTGTCACACAGAAATCAGATTACAAAATATTTTAATTCTGGCTGTAATGTAACAAAATAGGTAAAAAGCCAAGGGGGTGAATACTTTTTCCAAACCACTGTACACATCAAAATGCTGATCATTACTACCAGTTTGCTATAACTAGTTACTTATACACAGTGGGTACGGAAAGTATTCAGACCCCTTTAAAATGTTTCACTCTTTATTTCATTGCAGCCATTTGGTAAATTAAAACAAATTCATTTTTTTCTCATTGATGTACACTCTGCACCCCATCTTGACTGAATATAACAAATGTAGAAATTTTTGCTAATTTATTAAAAAAGAAAAACTGAAACCTCACATGGTCATAAGTATTCAGACCCTTTGCTCAGACACTCATATTTAAGTCACATGCTGTCCATTTCTTTGTGATCTTCCTTGAGATGGTTCTACTCCTTCACTGGAGTCCAGCTATGTTAAATTAAACTGATTCAACTTGATTTGGAAAGGCACACACCTATCTATATAAGACCTCAGAGCTCACAGTGCATGTCAGACCAAATGAGAATCATAAGGTCAATGGAACTGGCCAAGGAGCTCAGAGACAGAATTGTGGCAAGGCACACATCTGGCCAAGGTTACAAAAGAATTTCTGCAGTATTTGAGGTTCCTAAGAGCACAGTAGCCTCCATAATCCTTAAATGGAAGAGGTTTGGGAACACCAGAAGTCTTCCTAGACCTGACCATCCAGCCAAACTGAGCAATCGTGGGAGAAAGCCTTGGTGAGAGGTAAAGAAGAACCCCAAGATCACAGTGGCTGAGCTCCAGAGATGAAGTAGGGAGATGGGAGAAAGTTCCACAAAGTTAACTATCACTGCAGCCCTCCACCAGTTGGACCTTTATGGCAGAGTGGCCCGACGGAAGCCTCTCCTCAGGGCAAGACATATGAAAGCCCGCACAGAGACTGCTAAGAAACACATGAAGGACTCCCAGGCTATGAGAAATAAGATTCTCTGGTCTGATAAGATGAAAATAGACCTTTTTGGTGATATTTCTAAGCGGTATGTGTGGAAAAATCCGGCACTGCTCATCACCTGCCCAATACAATCTCAACAGTGAAACATGGTGGTGGCAGCATCATGCTGGGGGTGTTTTACAGCTGCAGGGACAGGACGATTGGTTGCAATTGAAGGAAACATGAATGCGGCCAAGTACAGAGATATCCTGGATGAAAACTTCTTCCAGTGTGCTCTGGACCTCAGACTTCGCTGAAGGTTCACCTTCCAACAAGGCAATGACCCAAAGCACACAGCTAAAATAGCAAAGGAGTGGCTTCAGAACAACTCTGTGACCATTCTTGACTGGCCCAGCCAGAGCCCTGACCTAAACCCAATTGAGCATCTCTGGAGAGACCTCAAAATGGCTGACCACCAACGTTCACCATCCAACCTGACAGAACTGGAGAGGATCTGCATGGAAGAATGGCAGAGGATCCCCAATTCCAGGTGTGAAAAACTTGCATCATTCCCAAGAAGACTCATGGCTGTACTAGCTCAAAAGGGTGCTTCTACTCAATACTGAGCAAAGGGTCTGAATACTTATGACCATGTGATATTTCAGTTTTTCTTCTTTAATACAGTTGCAAAAAATTCGACATTTCTGTTTTTTTCAGTCAAGATGGGGTGCAGTGTGCATTAATGAGAAAAAAATGAACTTTTTAGAATTTACCAAATGGCTGCAATGAAACAAAGAATGAAAAATTTAAAGGGGTCTGAATACTTTCCATACCCACTGTACCTGACTATAATCCTACAAAATCCCTTACTTTGTCCTGTTTTGAAGGAAGGGCTGTTCACACGAAATATTGATTTAGCTTAGATTTCTCTTTCGTTTATTGATAAAAGTATACTTTAGCCACTTCTATTTTTAAAGCATTCTTAATGTTCAGCATTTTTTACATTCCTGCTTAAACTTTTGCACAATACTGTTAATGTGAAAAAAAACATAAAAATTGTAACCCTGTAAATAGGACATGTCACTAGGTCAAAAGTGGCCAGTTTTTGCTCTTATGTAAATCCCTCTGTTCTCCTAACTTTTTTTTAATCTACCATAAAGTTACAGAGATAGGAGACTTTTTATTTAGTGCTAATCTTTATGTTGCAAAAGGGCAATGCTCACAGGATCTTTGGGAGGGGGTTGTATTTGGAGCTCTGCATTATTATACTGTTTGCCATGCCCCTTTAGTAAAGACCATACCAATTTGAAAAAAAGACAAAAAATATAATCAGGGGGTACAGCAGAAATAAAACAAGATCATAAATTGGCCTGCTTACAAGTCCTCTTTAAAGCATACAGATTTGTTCATTTTTTTCATCCTGTATTCTTTCATCATCACAGATTCCAGGTAGGTTAATGCCTTTCTGCAAGTCCTATTTCTTACTAGAACCTGGCCAGTCACACAACATGGCAAACATGGTCCTGATAAGTGCAGTTTGTGGTGACCATGGTGTAGACACTAGATTCTGAAGGTAACTCAGGGCTGACCAATGCTTCCCTATGGATGGCGGCTCAACTCGTTAACTAAAAGTTTTCTCCCACTTTCCTTTTGCCTATCTAGTGGCACTGGTTTTGCATGTCTTGCTGTTGCAGCCAGCTCCCATAGGTTACTATGAACTGGTGAGTGCACAAAAGTGTTTAGTGTTAGTCCACTGAACAGAATAGACTCACTCCCACCAGAGGGAGAGATTAGGCTACGTTCACATTTGCGTTGTGCGCCGCTGCGTCAGCGACGCAACGCACAACGCAAACAAAAACGCAACAAAACGCACGCTAAAACGCTGCGTTTTGCGATGCATGCGTCCTTTTTCGCCGAAAGTTGGACGCAAAAAAAATGCAACTTGCTGCGTTCTCTGCGCCCAACGCTTGCGGCCAAAAAAACGCATGCGTCGCAAAACGCAGCACAACGCATGTCCGTGCGCCCTCATGTTAAATATAGGGGCGCATGACGCATGCGGCGACGCTGCGGCGCCCGACGCTGCGGCGCCGAACGCTAATGTGAACGTAGACTTACTGATATATGTCTTGGGGTGTGAGTTGTGCAGAGATATACTGTATGACAAAGTTGATTTAATTTCTTTAGGAAAGATTATCACCCCTGAAGAACTCTTAACAACTTATACATAAAACTGGATATCTCTAAGCTTCCCATACTCTTTCATTATAAAAAAGTGTATATCTCCCCACATCAAATAATTACTCTAGTCTCATCGAGCTCTGCCAAAGTAGGTGGAACTGGAGCAGGACAGGGGTGTGGTAATGCCCCCTTCTAATTCATCATCAGTTATGGCATACCATCAACCAAAAGTCTTACTGCAGTCACTTAGAGAAATAAGATGTCTGGCAATGTGAAAAGAGATTCCGGCCACTTGTAAGATGCTCCTGATTCATTAAGGGGCATGTACCTCTTAATGAATCAAATGCCTCTTATTCAACTACGTCCCTTCATTGAGACTGGTGTGTACAGTGTGTTCCATCACATCCATTCACTGAGACTGGCAGGGGCAGTGGACTCCAACACACCCTTTACTGAGGCAGGTGAGTACAGTGTTCTCCACCACACCCCTTTTCAGACTGACATGTGCAGTGTATTAACCACACCCCTTCACTCAGACTGGCGGGTGCAGTGTACTTGTGACGCCCCAGGGTCCTGGTTGTCACAGTGGCATTGCTTTCCTCACGGGGAGAGTGATGGCACGCTTGGAAGCGATGAAGGATTCCTTTTATCAGGTAACCACAAAGCACATACAACACCGTTCTGACTCCAGGCCAGAAGGGGGAGCTCTACACCCAACTTCAGGGGAGCTGCTCTCTCTGGTCGGGAGTAGGAGTTAGTTGCTAGGCAGTTAGGAAGAGTTGGTCAGTTGGTGCCAGACAGCAGACTGGAGAAGTCTGAGGCAGAAGGACGAGTGAGGGGCCGTACAGCCTGAGGTGCTGTAGCTCCTAGATAGCGAGATACAGAAGGAAGAACAGCCTTTAGCTAACGTGCCAGAGAGCGAAGCACAGAAGAATGAAAACAAGGGAGAATAGCTGCAACTGGGCTACCTCCCTGACAGAGCGCAAATACCGGTAACCAGAAGACCGAGGTTGTGTCACACTCTAGGAGGCACAGCAGAAACCGGTAGGACAGCTAAACTACACATAACCTGTCCGCCCTAATGCCCAGGAGACAGTGACACATAGAGCCCGGGTCATGATAGAGACCCTGGAAAAAGGCTTGAGTCACCTGTCATACGGGTTTGTATCCCACTTCAATAAAGGACAGAGTTAACTGAGAGGACCTTGCTAAAAAGCCATAGGCAGAAAGGGACTATAATACCACCATGCTAAGAGCAAGGCTTCTAACTCCACCTGGTAAAGCTGGACTCTGAATTCACTTCCAAGCTGGCCAGACCCTGCCTGTACCTGTGATCTGGTGCCCTGGACTGCGGCTGCCCGCTACCATCAGTAAACCAGGTAAAAAGACTGCACAACTGCATCCTTCGTTCTTTACTGCACCACTCACCATGTTCCATCTATTCACCGGGAGCCCTGGGTACCTACCTCCCTTGTGGGAAGTTATACCATCTGGCTGCCATAACATCACCACAGAGGACCCCTTTAGGCAGCATTTGTCATCCCTAACCGAATACCACAGGTGGCGTCATGAACATTTATTATTTTACAAATAATTTACACTTTACCCCAAGGGTAATTTGCACGTTAATGACCGGGCCAATTTTTACAATTCTGACCACTGTCCCTTTATGAGGTTATAACTCTGGAACACTTCAACGAATCCCAGTGATTTTGACATTGTTTTCTCGTGACATATTGTACTTTATGTTAGTGGTAAAATTTCTTTGATATTACCTGCGTTTATTTGTGGAAAAAAACGGAAACTTGGGAAAATTTTGAAAATTTTGCAATTTTCCAACTTTGAATTTTTATGCCCTTAAATCACAGAGATATGTCACACAAAATAATTATTAAGTAACATTTCCCACAAGTCTACTTTACATCAGCACAACTTTGGAACCAAAATTTTTTTTTGTTACGCAGTTATAAAGGTTAAAAGTTGACCAGCAATTTCTCATTTTTACAACAAATTTTTTTTTAGGGACTACATCACATTTGAAGTCACTTTGAGGGGTCTATATGATAGAAAATACCCAAGTGTGACACCATTCTAAAAACTGCACCCCTCAAGGTGGTCAAAACCATATTCAAGAAGTTTATTAACCCTTCAGGTGTTTCACAGGAATTTTTGGAATGTTTAAAAAAAAAAATGAACATTTAACTTTTTTTCACAAAAAAAATTACTTTAGCTCCAATTTGTTTTATTTTACCAAGAGTAACAGGATAAATTGGACCCCAAAAGTTGTTGTACAATTTCTTCTGAGTATGCTGATACCCCATATTTGGGGGTAAACCACTGTTTGGGCGCATGGCAGAGCTCAGAAGGAAAGGAGCGCCATTTGACTTTTCAATGCAAAATTGACTGGAATTGAGATAGGACGCCATGTCGCGTTTGGAGAGCCCCTGATGTGCCTAAACATTGAAACCCCCCACAAGTGACACCATTTTGGAAAGAAGACCCCCTAAGGAACTTATCTAGATGTGTAGTGAGCACTTTGACCCACCAAATGCTTCACAGAAGTTGATAATGTAGAGCTGTAAAAATAAAAAATCATATTTTTTCACAAAAATGATCTTTTCACCCCCAATTTTCTATTTTCCCAAGGGTAACAGAAGAAATTGGACCCCAAAAGTTGTTGTGCCATTAGTCCTGAGTATGCTGATACCCCATATGTGGGGGTAAACCACTGTTTGGGCGCATGGCAGAGCTCGGAAGGGAATGAGTGACATTTGACTTTCAGATGCAAAATTGACTGGAATCCAGATGGGACGCCATGTCGCGTTTGGAGAGCTCCTGATGTGCCTAAACATTAAAACCCCCCACAAGTGACCCCATTTTGGAAAGTAGACCCCGTAATGAACTTATCTAGATGTGTGGTGAGCACTTTGAACCCCCAAGTGTTTCATTGAGGTTTATAACCCAGAGCCGTGAAAATAAAAAAAAATTTTTTTTCCACAAAAATTATTTTTTAGCCCCCAATTTTGTATTTTCCCAAGGGTAACAGGAGAAATTGGACCCCAAAAGTTGGTGTCCAATTTGTCCTGAGTACGCTGATACCCCATATGTGGGAGAAAACTACTGTTTGGGCGCATGGCAGAGCTTGGAAGGGAAGGAGCGCCGTTTGGAATGCAGACTTAGAAGGAATGGTCTGCAGGCGTCACATTGCGTTTGCAGAGCCCCTGATGTACCTAAACAGTAGAAACCCCCCACAAGTGACCCCATATTGGAAACTAGACCCCCCAAGGAACTTATCTAGATGTGTTGTGAGAACTTTGAAACCCCAAGTGTTTCACTACAGTTTAGAACGCAGAGCCGTGAAAAAAAAAATTTTCCCACAAAAATGATTTTTTAGCCCCCCAAATTTAGCCCCCCTTTTTTGGCGCATGGGAGAGCTCGGAAGGGAAGGAGCACTGTTTTACTGTTTAAACGCAGAATTGGCTGGAATTGAGATCGGACGCCATGTCGCGTTTGGAGAGCCCCTGATGTGTCTAAACAGTGGCAACCCCCCCAATTCTAACTGAAACCCTAATGCAAACACACCCCTAACCCTAATCCCAACCATAACCCTAACCACACCCCTAACCCGAACATGCACCTAACCCTAATCCCAACCACATCCCTAACCCCAACACACCCCTAACCCTAATCCCAACCCTAATCCCAACCGTAAATGTAATCCAAACCCTAACTTTAGCCCCAACCCTAATTTTAGCCCCACTCCTAACTGTAACTGTAACCCTAACCCTAACTTTAGCCCCAACCCAAACTTTAGCCCTAACCCTAACTTTAGCCCCAACCCTAACTGTAGCCCCAACCCTAACCCTAACTGTAGCACCAACCCTAACTGTAGCCCCAACCCAAACCCTAACTGTAGCCCCAACCCTAACTGTAGCACCAACCCTAACTGTAGCCCCAACTCTAACCCTAACTTTAGCCCCAACCCAAGCCCTAACCCTAATGGGAAAATGGAAATAAATACATTATTTAAATTTTATTATTCTTTCCTAACTAAGGGGGTGATGAAGGGGGGTTTGATTTTCTTTTATAGTGGGTTTTTTAGGGGATTTTTATGATTGGCAGCTGTCACACACTAAAAGACGCTTTTTATTGCAAAAAATAGTTTTTGCATCTCCACATTTTGAGAGCTATAATTTTTCCATATTTTGGTCCACAGAGTTATGTGAGGTCTTGCTTTTTGCTGGGCGAGTTGACGTATTTATTGGTACCATTTTTGGGAACGTGACATTTTCTGATCGCTTTTTATTCTGATTTTTGTGAGGCAGAATGAACAAAAACCAGCAATTCGTGAATTTCTTTTTTTTGGGGGGGGCGTTTATACCGTTCCACGTTAAATGATAAAATTGATAAAGTAGTTTTATTCTTCGGGTCAGTACGATTACAGTGATACCTCATTTATATCATTTTTTTATGTTTCGGCGCTTTTATACGATAAAATCTATTTTATATAAAAAATAATTATTTTTGCATCGCTTTATTCTGAGGACAATAACTTTTTTATTTTTTGGCTGATGATGCTGTATGGTGGCTCGTTTTTTGTGGGACAAGATGACGTTTTCAGCGGTATCATGGTTATTTATATCCGTCATTTTGATCGCGCGTTATTCCACTTTTTGTTTGGTGGTATGATAATAAAGTGTTGTTTTTTGCCTCGTTTTGTTTTTTACGGTTATCACTGAAGGGGTTAACTAGTGAGACAGTTTTATAGGTCGAGTCGTTACGGACGCGGCAATACTAAATATGTGTACTTTTATTGTTTTTTATTTAGACAAAATGTATTTATTGGAACAATATATATATTTTTTCTTTATTTAGGAATTTTTTTTTTACACGTGTAAATATTTTTTTTTACTTTGTAACATTGTCCCAGAGGTGGACATCATGTTACAGTGACAGATCGCTGATCTGACTCTTTGCAGAGCCTGTGTCAGGTCAGCGATCTGACAGGCACTGCAGGAGGCATCCCGGCGCCTGCTCTGAGCAGGCGCTTGCAAGCCACCTCCCTGGAGGACCCGGAAGGCCCCCCCCCACAGCTATTTTGGATCCGGGGCCTGCAGGGAGGAGGAGGTAGGAGACCCTCAGAGCAACGCAATCACATTGCGCTGCTCCCATGGTCTCAGGGAAGCACGCAGGGAGCCCCCTCCCTGTGCGATGCTTCCCTGTGCCGCCGGAACGTCCGTGACCGCTCCTGGCACATAGTGCCGGATGTCAACTGTAATAATCAGCTGACACCCGGCGGCTATCGGCCGCGTTCACGGAGGGAGCACGGCCGATCGTTTATGACGTACTATTCAGTCAATGGGAAGTAGGGCCCACCCCACATGGACAGAATAGTACATCTAATGACAGAAAGGGGTTAAACACTATCCCTTTAACATAGGCAACCAGGGCCATGGACCACGTAGCTACATCTGGTCTATATTTAACATATTCTACCTTGGGACATATTTCTTCTTTGTACATCTAGCCAGTAGCTGTCAGGAACACCGCACTGCACTTGCTCACTGAGCCAGTGCGCGTGTCCTGAGTAAAACAAACTGTGACCAAAAATACCTGTGGAGCGGGGCAGCAGTGGTGAAGATGTGTGCTTCAGACAAACAGGACCTGAAGCATGTGACTGCTGGGGGTGTGGCCTAAGCTCCAGAGAGCTAGGAGCTGAAGGAAAACTCCGTCCAGGTTAACCCTAAAACCACCTAATCCCAGAAACTCAGCAGACATGACAGTAGCCATATGCATGCAGACACTTTATTTGTCAGACTATTATGCCTGACTTCATTTGTTCATATTAGGAACTACACCTACAGCCCTGTGAGCTTAATTTGACTTACTTTATGCCTACTGGTCCTATCTACTTAATTTTTGTATTGTGTTGCAGATGTTGCTTTAGGACTAGTGATGAGTGAGTATACTCGTTACTCGAGTTTCTCCGAGCATGCTCAGGTGGTCTCCGAGTATTTCAGCATGCTCGGAGATTTAGTTTATATCGAGGCAGATGCATGATTTGCGGCTGCTAGAAAGCTTGAATAGATGTGGGGATGGCCTGTTTGTACATCTCCGAGCACGCTAAAATACTGAGCACCCGAGCATGCTCGAAGAAACTCAGTAACGTGCATACTCGGTCATCACTATTTAGGACACGTGTTTTTCTTGCCAATGCACCTTGATCTCTTTACTGCACTGGCTTTTTTAGCTGCTATTTTACTCATTATAATGCCATGTTTTCATCTATTATGTTTAATAAAATTTGTATTGATTTGTACTAAACCCCTATTTCCGAAAGGATTTTGTGATATAAGCTATCTTTTTGATTAGTGATTATTTTGACACCACTGACTCAGAAATCCCATATGTATGTTGGTTTTCAATGTTTTGGCTTAGGGGTATGTCCTATTTTGGCCATGAGGACTAGTTTATAGGTTTTCCTGATCACTGCATGTAGATCACTGCAGCGTAGTGGATTCATTGGTCTTATCGGTGAATGTGTAATGGTAGCACTTGTCCCTGACTGAAAAAAGCAAATGTGTCTGTCTCTTGACTGAACAATTGGATTGTACTTGCCAACTTTCAGAAGGTGGCAACATGGTGAGGCTGAGTATTATGGCAGACACAAAGAGTAATAAGTAGAAGTGAGCGAACCTTTCAAGGTTCAGTTTGGTGAATGTCCCAATGTTCGCCGAACATATCCAAACCACACTGAATTCAATGGGAGGCAAAACCACTTAGTGTTGCATAGGCAACACTTTCAGCGCAGCCAAAAAGCTGCCAAAGCAGCTCAAATTAGAGGCAGACACCAGGAAAAAAGTGGCAGTAATTTTCCCAGGGTACAAATAGTATAAGGCTTTGTTTCCACGGTCAGGAAACACTGCGTGTTTGACGCTGCGTACAGCTGCAGCGTCAAACATGTCGCATCCAGATGTTACATTATAGTGGAGGGGATTTCCCGAATCCCGTCTCCACTATGCGTTAAAAGGACAATGGACAATGCTCCGTCGCCGCACCGTAAATTTACCATAGACTATTATTAGATGCGCAGTAACTGCGTAAATGCACCTTACTATGAATGTCTACTAATTGAAATAATCTCTTGCCTGTCACCCTGCCGGAATTCCGCGCCCACAGCAGTTCTCGCGATAACTTAGCTTACCGCGAGAACTGCCGTGCACATGACCGGGGGTTATCTCAGGTCACTCTAGGCTAGTGCTCATGGTCAGCTGACCATGAGTGCTAGAGTGTAGGTGATCGCCGGAGAGTTATCTTGTGTGGTCATCTACAAGCTCTGCCATGTCTAGATGTCATCCAGAAGATACACAGTCGCACTCAGTCTGATATAATTTGCAAAAAAGGATTTATTTCAATCACCAAATAAAAAAATTGCCTCACCGCAGTAGAGAAATGCAAACTATTTCGTAAGATAACGTTTCGACCATGTCCCTGGTCTTTATCAAACCTTATAATAGAGATTCAAGGTGGGGTAGAGTAGTGTAAAGTTGATAAAATACTGAAATCCCATTGTGGGCTTGTCTGGTGCTGCTTTGGGAATCACGGTGAACCCCAAATCAGCACCAGACAAGCCCACAATGGGTTAAAGACCAGGGACATGGTCGAAATGTTACCTTATGAAGCAATTTTCTTTATTTGTTGATTGAAATAAATCCTTTTTTTGCAAATTATGAGACTCTGAGTGCAACTGTTTATCCTCTGGATTAGGGGTCAGTGAAATATTTTCACGTTCAGTCAGCACCTCCCAAGCTAGAGTGCGTGTCATCAGGGCCGGCGTTAGGGGCAGGCAGACTAGGCAGCTGCCTGGGGCCCCCGCTGCCCTAGGGGCCCCCAGCCAGGGGCAGACATACTGTTGATGGCACTGCTCCAGGGCCCAGAGGTGGAGGGGGGCCCCTGCAGGCAGGCCCGGTATCATGCAGGGTCGGGCCCCTCTCACTCCCTCCTGTAATCATGTTACATCGGTGCCGGGGAGAGAGCGGGGCGCGAAGTGCAGGAGATCAAAAAGGGGGCGTGTCATGCAGGGAGAGACGCTGGCCAATGAACGCTTTCCTTACCTCACAGTGACCAGACTGAGGAGAGCCCTCACTGGCTGCCGTCTGTCCCCCTGCATGGAGCGTCCCAATGGTGAGTACTCGCCGACAGTCAGGGGCCCCACAGCACAGCACATAGAGACAGCAGTGGAGGAAGAGCAGGACTTACAGGGGGTCTTCTGCTCCCAGGACTTACAGGGGGTCTTCTGCTCCCAGGACTTACAGGGGGTCTTCTGCTCCCAGGACTTACAGGGGGTCTTCTGCTCCCAGGACTTACAGGGGGTCTTCTGCTCCCTCCACTGTTCTGTTCAGAGCAGGCTGCAGCGTCTCCTCACAGAGAAGAGATGGGGGAGGAGCTCACTGCAGGGACAGCTCGGCAGCAAAATGTATGCTGTGAAGTGACCTGAAAAGTAATGTGCAGTTATAGTGCTCTTTATAACTTATCTCTTTATCATTTTAGTCATGGAACTTTTTGAATTTGAGTCTTTTCCTCCCTTACTGGGAATTTATCATCAGGTGCTGTCTGCTCTGTGCCCCATCCCCCACAGTGGGGTCTGCAGCCTTCTCCAGCTGAACTGACCTGCAGGGCTCATCTGATCACCTACAAGATTAGTATGTATGTATGTATATGCTTGTATATGTATGTGTGCATCTGTGTGTATCTATGTGTATGTTTCTGTGTGTGTGTATCTGTGTATGTACAGTATATGTGTGTATGTATGGTATAGTTGTATGGCTGTGTGTGTATGCATGTACAGTATGTGTGTATCTGTGTATGTGAAATAAATTTGTATGGATATATGGTATATATGTAGGTTTATGTGCATGTACATACAGTATATGTGTATGTATATGTGTGTACGGTATGTGTATATACTGTATGTGTGTATGTACGGTATGTGTATGTGTATCTGTATGTTCGGTATATGTGTGTGTATGCATGTACGGTATATGTATGTATGTACGGTATGTGCATTTGGGTGTATTTTATATGTATGTACGGTATGTGTATGTATGATGGTATATGTATGTGTATCTGTGTGTACGTACGGTGTATGTATGTGTATTTGTGTGTATGTATGGTATATGTATGTACGGTATGTGTATACTATCTGTGTATATAACTGTATGTGTGTATGCATGTAAGGTGTATGTCTGTGTATGTACGGTATGTGTATCTGTGTGTATGTACGGTGTATGTGTATCTGTATGTTCGGTATATGTGTGTGTATGCATGTACGGTATATGTATGTATGTACGGTATGTGCATTTGGGTGTATTTTATATGTATGTACGGTATATGTGTACTATATGTATATAACTGTATCTGTGTATGTACGGTATATGTGTGTATCTGTGTGTATGTACGGTATATGTGTGTACGGCATTTGTGTGAATGTACGGTATATGCATGTGTGTATGTACGGTATGTGTATGTATGACAGTATATGTATGTGTATCTGTTTGTATGTATGATATATGTATGTGTTTGCATATACTGTATTTGTATGTGTATCTGTGTGTACGTACGGTGTATGTATGTGTATTTGTGTGTATGTATGGTATATGTATGTACGGTATGTGTATACTATCTGTGTATATAACTGTATGTGTGTATGCATGTAAGGTGTATGTCTGTGTATGTACGGTATGTGTATCTGTGTGTATGTACGGTGTATGTATGTACAGTATATGCCGGAACAAAAATCATTGTTCTCATCAGCACATCGCCCAGTTAAAACTGCAGATATTCTGCTAAGATGATACTGTATGGGGACAGATTGATTTACTAGTGATCATTCTGTCCCCAGCCAGTGTAAAGAGGCTGGAAACAAGTGGCGAATGACTTCAATATTGTTGATCACGCTCGTTTAGTGGCCTGAAATCAGCGCATGTAGCTACAACCAAAATGTTTCTGTTGGTGCAATTTGGTAGCATTTGGGGCCCCATTTTAAACTTTTGCCTAGGGCCCCACTTTGCCTAAAACCGGCCCTGCGTGTCATTCCTTCTTTTTATGTCTGGATGTCAGGCATCCAGCTGTAGCAGAGCTGGACTCGTCCTGGGACACTCGTTCTTAACCCCTTCATGACCCAGCCTATTTTGGCCTTAATGACCTTGCCGTTTTTTGCAATTCTGACCAGTGTCCCTTTATGAGGTAATAACTCAGGAACGCTTCAACGGATCCTAGCGATTCTGAGATTGTTTTTCGTGACATATTGAGCTTCATGTTAGTGGTAAATTTAGGTCGATAATTTCTGAGTTTATTTGTGAAAAAAACGGATATTTGGCGAAAATTTTGAAAATTTCGCAATTTTCACATTTTGAATTTTTATTCTGTTAAACCAGAGAGTTATGTGACACAAAATAGTTAATAAATAACGTTTCCCACATGTCTACTTTACATCAGCACAATTTTGGAAACAAATTTTTTTTTTGCTAGGAAGTTATAAGGGTTAAAATTTGACCAGTGATTTCCCATTTTTACAACAAAATTTACAAAACCATTTTTTTTAGGGACCACCTCACATTTGAAGTCAGTTTGAGGGTTCTATATGGCTGAAAATACCCAAAAGTGACACCATTCTAAAAACTGCACCCCTCAAGGTGCTCAAAACCACATTCAAGAAGTTTATTAACCCTTCAGGTGTTTCACAGCAGCAGAAGCAACATGGAAGGAAAAAATGAACATTTAACTTTTTAGTCACAAAAATGATCTTTTAGCAACAATTTTTTTATTTTCCCAAGGGTAAAAGGAGAAACTGGACCACAAACGATGTTGTCCAATTTGTCCTGAGTACGCTGATACCTCATATGTGGGGGTAAACCACTGTTTGGGCATACGGCAGGGCTTGGAAGGAAAGGAGCGCCATTTGACTTTTTGAATGAAAAATTGGCTCCAATCTTTAGCGGACACCATGTCGCGTTTGGAGAGCCCCCGTGTGCCTAAACATTGGAGCTCCCCCACAAGTGACCCCATTTTGGAAACTAGACCCCCCAAGGAACTTATCTAGAAGCATAGTGAGCACTTTAAACCCCCAGGTGCTTCACAAATTGATCCGTAAAAATGAAACAGTACTTTTTTTTCACAAAAAAATTATTTTAGCCTCAATTTTTTCATTTTCACATGGGCAACAGGATAAAATGGATCATAAAATTTGTTGGACAATTTCTCCTGAGTACGCCGATACCTCACATGTGGGGGTAAACTACTGTTTGGGCACATGGTAAGGCTCGGGAGGGAAGGAGCGCCATTTGACTTTTTGAATGAAAAATTATCTCCATCGCTAGCAGAGACCATGTCACGTTTGGAGAGCCCCTGTGTGCCTAAACATTGGAGCGCTCCCACAAGTGACCCCATTTTGGAAACTAGACCCCCCCAAGGAACTTATCTAGAAGCATAGTGAGCACTTTAAACTCTCAGGTGCTTCACAAATTGATCCGTAAAAATGAAAAAGTACTTTTTTTTCACACAAAATTTCTTTTAGCCTCAATTTTTTTCATTTTCACATGGGCAACAGGATAAAATGGATCCTAAAATTTGTTGGGCAATTTCTGCTGAGTACGTTGATACCTCATATGTGGGGGTAAACCACTGTTTGGGTGCACGACAAGGCTCGGAAGGGGAGGCGTGCCATTTAACTTTTTGAATGGAAAATTAGCTCCAATCGTTAGCGGACACCATGTCGCGTTTGGAGAGCCCCTGTGTGCCTAAACATTGGAGCTCCCCTACAAGTGACCCCATTTTGGAAACTAGACCCCCCAAGGAACTTATCTAGATGCATAGTGAGCACTTATAACCCCCAGGTGCTTCACAGAAGTTTATAACGCAGAGCCGTGAAAATAAAAAATAATTTTTCTTTCCTCAAAAATGATTTTTAGCCCAGGATTTTTTAATTTTCCAAGGGTAATAGGAGAAATTGGACCCCAAATGTTGTTGTCCAGTTTGTCCTGAGTACGATGATACCCCATATGTGGGGGTAAACCACTGTTTGGGCACACGGCAGGGCTCGGAAGGGAAGGCACGCCATTTGGCTTTTTGAATGGAAAATTAGCTCCAATCATTAGCGGACACCATGTCACGTTTGGAGAGCCCCTGTGTGCCTAAACATTGGAGCTCCCGCACAAGTGACCCCATTTTGGAAACTAGACCTCCCAAGGAACTAATCTAGATGTGTGGTGAGCACTTTGAACCCCCAAGTGCTTCGCAGAAGTTTATAACGCAGAGCCGTCAAAATAATAAATGTGTTTCCTTTCCTCAAAAATATTTTTTTAGCCCAGAATTTTTTATTTTTGCAAGGGTAACAGGAGAAATTGGACCCCAAAAGTTGTTGTCCAGTTTCTCCTGAGTACGCTGATACCCCATATGTGGGGGTAAACCACTGTTTGGGCACATGCCGGGGCTCGGAAGGGAAATAGTGACGTTTTGGAATGCAGACTTTGATGGAATGGTCTGCGGGCGTCACGTTGCATTTGCAGAGCCCCTGATGTGCCTAAACAGTAGAAACACCCCACAAGTGACCCCATTTTGGAAACTAGACCCCCCAAGGAACTTATCTAGATGTGTGATGAGCACGTTCAACCCCCAAGTGCTTCACAGAAGTTTACAACGCAGAGCCGTGAAAATAAAAAATCATTCTTCTTTCCTCAAAAATTATGTCTTAGCAAGTAATTTTTTATTTTTTCAAGGGTAACAGGAGAAATTGGACCCTAACAGTTGTTGCCCAGTTTGTCCTGAGTACGCTGGTACCCCAAATGTGGGGGTAAACCACTGTTTGGGCACACGTCGGGGCTTGGAAGGGAGGGAGCACCATTTGACTTTTTGAATGCAAGATTGGCTGGAATCAATGGTGGCGCCATGTTGCGTTTGGAGACCCCTGATGTGCCTAAACAGTGGAAACCCCTCATTTCTAACTTCAACACTAACCCCAACACACCCCTAATCCTAATCCCAACTGTAGCCATAACCCTAATCCCAACCCTAACCCCAACACACCCCTAACCACAACCCTAACCCCAACACACCCGTAACCCTAATTCCAACCCTAATCCTAACCCTAATCCCAACCCTAACCCTAATCCCAACCCTAACCACAACTGTAACCCCAACACACCCCTAACCCTATCCGTAACCCTAACCACAAGCCTAATCTTAACCCTATTTCCAACCCTAGCCCTAATTCCAACCCTAACCCTAAGGGTATGTGCCCACGTAGCGGATTCGTGTGAGATTTTTCCGCACGACTTTTGAAAAATCTGCAAGTAAAAGGCACTGCGTTTTACCTGCGGATTAACAGCAGATTTCCAGTGTTTTTTTGTGCGGATTTCACCTGCGGATTCCTATTGAGGAACAGGTGTAAAACGCTGCGGAATCCGCACAAATTGACATGCTGTGGAAAATACAACGCAGCGTTTCTGCACGGAATTTTCCGCACCATGGGCACAGCGGATTTGGTTTTCCTTAGGTGTACACGGTACTGTAAACCTGATGGAAAACTGCTACGAATTCGCAGCGGCCAATCCGCTGCGGATCCGCGGCCAATCCGCTGCGGATCCGCGGCCAATCCGCTGCGGATCCGCATCCAATCCGCTGCGGATCCGTGGCCAATCCGCTGCGGATCCGCGGCCAATCCGCTGCGGATCCGCGGCCAATCCGCTGCGGATCCGCATCCAATCCGCTGCGGATCCGCGGCCAATTCGTTGCGGATCCGCGGCCAATCCGCTGCGGATCCGCATCCAATCCGCTGCGGATCCGCGGCCAATCCGCTGCGGATCCGCATCCAATCCGCTGCGGATCCGCGGGCAATCCGCTGCGGATCCGCGGCCAATCCGCTGCGGATCCGCGGGCAATCCGCTGCGGATCCGCGGCCAATCCGCTGCGGATCCGCAGCCAAATCCGCACATGCCATAACCCTAACCCTACCCCTACCCCTAACCCTAACCCTACCCCTAACCCTAGTTCTAACCCTAACCCTAGTTCTAACCCTAACCCTAGTGGAAAAAAAATAAATAAAATATTTTCTTTATTTTATTATTATCCCTATCTATGGGGGTGATAAAGGGGGGGGTTTATTTATTATTTTTTTTATTTTGATCGCTGTGGTAGAACCTACCACAGCGATCAAAATGTACTTGAATGGAATTTGCCGGCGGGCGTACTGAGCATGCGCCCGCCATTTTGGAAGATGGCGGCGCCCAGCGAGGAGACGGACGGACACCGGGAGGATCGGTAAGTATGAAGGGGTGGTGGGGGGGTGGATTGGAGCACAGGGGGGGTGATCGGACCACAGGGGGGAGCGGACAGCAGGACGGGGGAGCGGGCAGGAGCACGGGGCAGGGCAGCACAGGACGGAGGGGACCGGACCCCATAACGGAGGACTGGGGGGGGCGATCGGTGGGGTGGGGGGGCTCACATCAGTATTTCCAGCCATGGCCGATGATATTGCAGCATCGGCCATGGCTGGATTGTAATATTTCACCTGTTTTTTAGGTGAAATATTACAAATCCCTCTGATTGGCAGTTTCACTTTCAACAGCCAATCAGAGCGATCGTAGCCACGGGGGGGTGTAGCCACCCCCCCTGGGCTGAAGCACCACTCCCCCTGTCTCTGCAGATCGGGTGAGATTGGAGTTAACCCTTTCACCCGATCTGCAGGAGCGCGATCATTCCATGACGCATACGCTGCGTCATAGGTCGCATTGGCACCGACTTTCATGACGCAGCGTATGCGTCAAAGGTCATGAAGGGGACTACGTCAGACACAGAGAGTATACTGTTGGTTTATTTTGTTTTATTTTTCAGAAGATCGATGGCTTCTCTTGGATTACCAGTATAATAAAGATGGCAAAACTGTGTGGTTTTATTTCATTAAAATACTTTATTCTGCATGTGTGTGTGTTTTTTATTAACCCTTTACCAACTATAGGATTATTAATGGTAGGTATCTTATTGACGCCTCTCCATTACTAAGCCAGCATAATGTCACCTTACAAAGGTGATTTTAGCCCCTTATTACCCCATATGCCACTGCTACAGGGCAGTGGGAAGAGAGAGGCTAAGTGCCGGAATTGGCGCATCTTACAGATGGGCCATTTCTGGGGCAGCTGGGAGCCGGTATTTGTAGCGAGTCTCGTCCGAGTTTCTTGCATGTGTGATCCCGGCCTAACTCTTTATGTACCATTTTATTATGTTTATTACTAAACATCGGGCTTGGTATTATCTATCTATCTATCGTATTCATCATCTATCTATTGATATATCTATCTACTATCTATCGATATATCTATCTATAGATAGATATATCGATATATCTATCTATAGATAGATATATCGATAGATAATAGATGGATAAAATAGATATGGGATAGATAGATAGATAGATAGATAGATAGATAGATAGATAGGAGATAGAGAGATATGGGATAGATACCGTAGATGATAGATAATAGATAGATAAATAGATAGGAGAGATAGATAGATAGATAGATAGATAGATAGATAGATAGATAGATAGATAGATAGATAGATACATAGATAGATATGGGATAAATAGATAGGTAGATATGAGATAGATAGATATAGATAGATATAGCTATAGATCTATCTATTATCTACCTATCATCTATCTATTACACAGGTCAACAAAAAAAAATTTTTTTTCTGGTGTCCAAAATATTTTAATGAATTTGGGGTATTTTTGGGGTGCTGATTCTGAATATGCTATCAGTTTTGCCAGATTGGCTCAAGTTTTTGACATTTTTGGTATCTTATTTATAGCACTTGTTGGTAAATGCGACGCATCATCTCATTAATTTCTTTGGATTAGTACTTGAACTGAGCAGTTCTCAATATAGTTTTGTGTTAATTAGTGTTCTAAAAGTTTGTTCATAGCTTGATTTTTGCACTAACTTTATGTTGTTGTCTGTTTTCCAGTGAAAAGCATGAACTCATCAAGAAGAAGTTGTCTTAACGATCCAGACTCATTCTGTTACATTTGTGGTGAATACACACTGCCAAAACATAGAAGAAACATAACAGACTTCGTAAAAAAAGTGTATTTTGCCTATTTTGGGGTTATGCTTGGGGACCAAGACAAGTTTTGGGCACCACACATAGTGTGCAAAGCATGTATCGAATTATTACGAAAATGGAGCAAAGGACAAAGAAAAAGCTTCAAATTTGGTGTTCCAATGGTGTGGAGAGAGCCAAAAAATCATCATGATGACTGTTATTTCTGTGCAGTGCAAGTGCAAGGATTCAATAAGCATAAGAAACGAAAATGGGAGTAACATGGAATCTGCAAGAAGGCCTGTCCCTCATTGTGAAGATGTGCCTGTACCTGTGTTTACCATAAATAACAGTCATCATGATGATTTTTTGGCTCTCTCCACACCATTGGAACACCAAATTTGAAGCTTTTTCTTTGTCCTTTGCTCCATTTTCGTAATAATTCGATACATGCTTTGCACACTATGT
The DNA here is from genome assembly GCF_051348905.1 of Ranitomeya variabilis. Lineage (NCBI taxonomy): Eukaryota > Metazoa > Chordata > Amphibia > Anura > Dendrobatidae > Ranitomeya > Ranitomeya variabilis. Next base: position 116,849,803 of record NC_135238.1, read on the forward strand.
GTGGTGCCCAAAACTTGTCTTGGTCCCCAAGCATAACCCCAAAATAGGCAAAATACACTTTTTTTACGAAGTCTGTTATGTTTCTTCTATGTTTTGGCAGTGTGTATTCACCACAAATGTAACAGAATGAGTCTGGATCGTTAAGACAACTTCTTCTTGATGAGTTCATGCTTTTCACTGGAAAACAGACAACAACATAAAGTTAGTGCAAAAATCAAGCTATGAACAAACTTTTAGAACACTAATTAACACAAAACTATATTGAGAACTGCTCAGTTCAAGTACTAATCCAAAGAAATTAATGAGATGATGCGTCGCATTTACCAACAAGTGCTATAAATAAGATACCAAAAATCTCAAAAACTTGAGCCAATCTGGCAAAACTGATGACATATTCAGAATCAGCACCCCAAAAATACCCTAAATTCGATGAAATATCTTTGGCACCAAAAATGCTGTTGACCAGTGTTATCTATCTATCTATCTATCTATCTATCTATCTATCTATACCTATCTATCTATAGATCTATCTGTGTGTAAACATTATTCTTCAATGGAGTATGTAAAATAAGAGATTGGACAAGGAAATTACATCACAATTCTTTTTTTTTGTATATCTTTATTTAGCTTACAAAAGCACACACTAATCCGCATGAAAAAACACATGAAAAACGCGGATGTACACAGTGTGCAACCCGCAGCGTTTACTGACCGTGGGAACATATCCCAATATATCTAAAAACAGGAAATCACTTTTTTTTCCCTTCCCTGAAGCCAACTTTCAATTAGCTTTATTTAAAGTGACAAAAAAAACGCATGCAATGAAAAAACGCATCAAAAACGCATGCGGAAAAAACACATCAAAGATGCATGTAAAAAATGCATCAAAACCACAGGTGACCTGCCAGTGACCTCAGATGCAGATTTTATCTGCGTCAAATCCTGAACAAATACTAAGCCATTTCTGACCATGGAAACATACCCTAATGGGGCTGTGACACCCCTTTCATTACAGACAACCCACCAGACCCAACTTGGAGTCTCCACATTTCAAAAAATTGTTAGTAACATCAGCAGCAGTATCAACAGCAGGCACAGAAGCCACGACAAAGGTGTCACAGACTGCAATAACGTGAGATGAATGCAGCATGCTAAAAACTACACCATTGCGTAGTGTGCCCAGTCTTTGACAGGGGAAAAAAGTCATTGGAGATCCATGACTTGATCACCTTGATGAAAGTTAGGCAGGCTACACTTTCAGGGGACAGCCGGATGCGCTTATCCTTCAGGACACCACCAGCAGTGCTGAAGACACGTTCTGAGACAACGCTGGCTGCCAGGCATGACAAAATGTCCAAGGCGTGATAGGCAAGCTCAGACCACTTCCATTTTTGAAGAGCAAAAGGGTCCAAACCCCTCCTGATGGAATTGATATTGAGCTTGAGATAATCCTGCACCATCCTCTCCAGTCGTTCACGAGTTAGACTTGTACTCTGTTCTGCTGGCACACAGCATGGTCTAAAAAATGTGAATCGACTCACAGAAATTGCTTCTGCCACTTACACTGCTGCTGCTGTTTTTGCACTGACGACTAAATGTTCCAAGGGTTGGAAGTCTATAACTGTGATGGACACTGTGTGCCTCACTGCTGTATTGGGGAAAACCACTCTTAGGGCTCATACTCATCTGCGATGAAAAAGGACAAGTGCAATCTGATAAAAAATAAATAAATCAGAATGCACTTTGACCAATGAGTTAAAGGGTGAACACAACAAACTGCTGGACTGTGAGTGAGGTGCAGGCAAAGATGTTATGGTGGAGAGAAAGTTGTGGTGTGCTCAGTGAAGCAAAAACCAGCAGGCATCTCCACATCTGTAACAGCTGACGTGGTCTCACTCACCCCAACTGTAGAGGGTAAACAGTGAAGGTTCTGCGGCTGGAGACCTGTGTGGTTAATGGGACGCCGGTGGTTGGTGAGGCCCACTAGTCTGCATTTTAGCGCAAAGATTCCTATACTAACGAATGTTGATTGCGCATGTGACGGTTCATGCATGTAGTAGTCAAATTATTGCAATTTTTGCCTCTATTGAGTGATTCTTTGCAAAGCTGGCAGATCTCAAAAAGGCCCAGGCTAGGCAACCCTTGTTGCCCCTGTAAACTGTAGACCGTTGCCTGCTGCTGGCCACAGCCAGAGTTGTGGCTGAGGATGCAGTGCTTGTTGTGGTCACATCACCCCATGTCTGTGCGGCAAGCCACAACTTAACCTCGACTTCCTCTTCCTCCACCTCCTTTGCTGAGCTACTCAGCTGCGTGGCTCTGGGTTCACACCAGGATCTACAACCTCATCGTCATCCTCTCTGTCCTCCCACTCAGTGTCTTCCTACTCTTCCTGCCCTGACAGCATAGTACAGTCCGTATGCACCTCAGGTATCTCATTCTCATCAGGATCACCTGCACCCCTGAGGTTTAACGTCTGATGACAAGAGTTTGGATTCTGCTGGATGTGTAAACATTATAAACAGAATATCAGGTAAGTGTAAGGCTATGTGCTCACATTAAGTATTTGCTTGCAGAAATTTCTGAAAGGTTTCTGCATTTCTTGGCAGCAAAAACACTGCAGCAAAAACATCTGGCGCCTTGCCCGGCTCTTCCCACTTGCCCTGTAGCAAGTAGGGTGATAGTTGGGGGGGTGATGTCACCTTTGTATTGTCAGGTGACATCAGACCCACAGGTTAGTGATGGAGAGGCGTCTATAAGATGGCCCCATTACAAACCTCATAGCGATATTATAAAAACACACACCCAGAATAAAGTCCTTTACTTGAAATAATGACACAGACTCCTTTATTGAATCTAAATTAAACCATACTCACCGAACGCCTAATCCACTGAAGCCGTCTCCTGCAACCAAAATAAAATAATAAACACAATAGTCCTCACCTTTAATTACCTCCTGTCAGTGTATCGCCGGCGGCCAGGTAGAGCAGTCACATCTCCCAATGTGACTGTTCTACAAGCGAGATCACCGTGGGACACTCGGGATTACGTGGACTACGGCGGACAGATGAGTATATGGTAGTTTATTATTTTTATTTTTTTCTAGGAGATATGGGCTTTTTTTTTTTTTTTTAAAGTGTGAGCACAGGCACCGGCTGATGAGAGACTATGTCTCCCATCAGCAGCTTCTGCCATCACTATTATCAGTGACAGCAGATGTAGGCTAATTGGAGTAGTCTTATCAGCCCACACCTGCTGACCTGTAGTAAACATATTACCACAGGTCAAAGTCACAGCTGTTGGGTCATGCTGACATCTGACAGTGTGACCTCGTAGCGCTCTGACAGACGGTCTTACTGGCAGTAGTGTTACCGCCGATAAGAACCACAGCACCAGTGTTTCCCACGCTGTCACCCAGATGACAGCGTGGGAAATACCATAGGAAACCGGAAAAAAATGAAAACTCAGGAAATCTGCAAACATTTTTATACCTGCGTTTTTGCTGCGGATTTGACTGACTCAATTGAAGTTAATATGTGGAAAACACTAAAAATCCCGTACAAAGAATTGACATGCTGCAGAAAAAAATGCACTGCAAATACTCAAAGGAATTTACTGTTCATGTGCACAACACCTCAGCTGTGTCATTTAATTAGCTTACATAGCGTTTTTGGCCCAATTCCACATGGAACAAAACGCAGCGAAAACGGATCAAAAACGCACCGTGAGCACATAACCTAAGGGCATATATATGAGAGGAAAATTATCCATACATTTAATGAGAAGCCAGATATACCAAATAGCCACATGTCAGCCAACTGGCTGAACATGTAGCATAACATTTATAGCAGATATTAGTTAAACAGTATAAATACCTGTGATATATCCTCCTGCTGGACTGGCGCCAGATCTGAACACGTGTTTCGGCATGTAGACTTCAAAGCTGCATACTGTCACCCCAGCTTTTTTGGATATGTACCTAGCATTTCTTGTTCAGTTTTTTTGGGAAAAGGGAAATTGTGATTGAAAACAGTGACAAAAGTTAGTGTAGTAAATTACATATGGTAAACGAAAAAGTTCAGTGGCAATCGATGTGGTAATGTAAAAAAAAAATCTATATTTGTGAATAAGAATGTGGGAGCCGCTTGCAGCAGCACCACCACTACCTCTTGCACCAATTGTTCTGGCAGTAGCTCTACCAATAGCAAATCCCAATTGTCCTCCAGCAAGTGTATTAGGCTAGGTTCAAATTAGCGTTTGAGTCCGAAGCGTATCATCCGCATGTGCAAACGCATGCTAATGCAACATTTTTTTTATCCGCATCATCTTACGCATGACGCTAAAAAAATGTTGAGTTTGAACACGTTTTGGCATGCCTTTGCATTATTTATGCGCATGTGTTCGATGGGACAATGCTTTTCCAGGAGAATTTCCTTGACACAAGCCACGCCCAATGGGTGTGTCTCATGGAAATTCTATATATAGACCCATGTACAGATGAAATCCTCATCTTTTGCTGCTGTATCTTGCTGCAAGATGAATCTTCGCATGGAGAGCTTATATCGTAATCTGGATTTGAACTTGGCTTATGCCTTTGCTGTTGCTTGTTATGAAGAAAAAGAGAAAGACGGAGAAGACGCCGTTGCTACTGGCAACACCTCATCGTTGAAGTCCGAGAGAGCCGTGGAGCCTACCACTCATTGTATACCGAGCTGCGTGCAAACCCTCAGAAGTTTTTCGACTACACGAGGATGTCGGAACAGAGCTTTGATGACTTGCTGCAACGTAGCGAGGATCCACCACCAGGCACGACACACAGCTACTGCAAGCAATTCCTGCTGAGGAACGTCTGTTGGTGACCCTAAGGTACGTAATTTTGAAAAAGAAACACCTGTCATTAATATGATTGTTCTAAAAGCCATGTACTGACTTTTTGTTTTCTAAAAGCCATGTACTGACTTTTTTTTCCATTTTTTTCTAAAAGCCATGTACTGATTTTTTTTCCCATTTTCTGTTCCGCAGATTCCTGGCTACTGGAGAGACATTATCATCTCTTCATTTCCAATTCTGGATTGGAGTGTCCACCCTTTCTGGGATTGTTGCAGACACCTGCTGTGCTTTATGTGATGTTCTGCATGCAGAATTCCTCCCCCCACCCACAACTGAACTGTGGCTGGAAAATGCTGCAAAATGTATGGACATTTGTAATTTTCCTAACTGTTTGGGGGCTGTGGACGGCAAACACATTTGCATTAGGAAACCAGTTGGAAGTAGACCTGAGTTTTTCAATGGTAAAAAAATACTTTTCTATTGTTCTCATGGTGATTGCAGATGCGGACTGTAGATTTGTCGCAATTGACATTGGCTCATTTGGATGAGGAAATGACTCACAGACTTTTAAAAACTCTGACATGGGCCGACGTTTGTATGGTAATGATTTTATTTTTCCACAGCCAAGACCTCTTCCCAACACTGAAGGACCGCCAATGCCGTTTGTTGTGGTTAGGGATGAAGCGTTCCAAATGTGTGCCAACCTCCCAAAACCATACTCAAGTCGGGACTTGAATCACATAAAAAAGATTTACAACTACCGACTGACAAGGGCACAAAGAATTGTGGAGTGTGCCTTTGGATTGCTGGTCTCTAAATGGCGCATTTTGGAAACAGCCATTAATCTAAAAATTGATACTATTGATGAAGTTGTGAAAGCGTGTGTTCTGCACAACTACATCCTGGCTAAAGAGTGACCAAACTTAGAACTAGAGGAACCTGTTACTACCACATTGCGTGATTACCAAGATCACCCTCTGAAGACTTCAGTGGAAGTTGCCCAAATGAGGAATACATTTGCTGCCTACTTTGTTTCTGATAATGAATGTCTGGCATGGCAAGACAAAATGGTTTAAGCAGCTAAAATGTACCTGTAATGTTAAAATATACCTGTAATGTTTGCTTATTAGTTTTTAGGAACATGTGATGTCTTCTTTTTTTTGCCGTGATGAGCCGTATGGGACATAGACCTCTCGGTAGTTGGACAAAAGATCTCTATTGTAAAGAGCAGGAAATTTCAACTTCTGCATCATCTCAGGAAATGAGTCCATGGAGCATTACAAGAATGTACACTAACTCCTGTAGAGTACCATAGGGCTTGTACTGATTAATTTTATTATGTATCCATTTATTTAGGGATTTTTTCCTGTTTTTCTTCAATTGTTTAATATTGTCTGGATATCATATTTGGGACTCAGAAACAATAACGTGGGGGGTGGGGGCTCTCTTTTTTGTGGGGGGGATGGGATTTTAGTATACATGTATTGGTCTGTATGGACATTTTAGATATATGTGGGGGGACCTCCAATAAATGCACTTTATATGTATCAGTTTTTTATTATTGATGTTAGATTTAGTCTTAATAAATTATTTATTCTGCACGGTCACTTTAGTCTAATTGGCACTTTAGAGGCACAAAATATATATATTGTAAGTGATATGCATGGCCTTCTATGGCATGATATGCATCGGAGTGAAAGTATGCACATTGTCACTTTATTATATAGAAAGATCTGATGGATGCTTACTAAGGTGAAGATAGGTAGTCACTTCACTTTTTATGAAATATAAATATATGGTGGTCTTTAGTAGATCGTACTCAAATTATGTCCAATACACGCACTTTTTTAGCACTTAGCATCACTTTTGATTGGATCCCGTTCACTATCTATTCCCGGCAACTAAGTTAAGGCTAGTCCTGTATCCAGTACGGTTCCTCCGGCACAGATACATGTCCACAGGGCTGTGCGCATGCGCCTGCCCTGTTCAGTTCCGGATGCGCTCTGACTTGGACCGCTTGCGTACCAGCAGGCGTTACAATGAGCGCAGGTCCAGAAGTGACCGTTTGTATCAAGGAGCAAGGATGGGCGGCGCATGCGCCAAATGGACCCGGTGGGCATTACGTCACACTTCCAGTCACATGATTATATTCTGGTATCTTATTGGCGCTAGGGCATGATAAGAACCCCGCACGTACCCACCCCAAACACCCCCCCGGAAGAAGCTTGGTGCGAAACGCACGTTGGGGTGAGGTGGGACGCTGTATCGCAGGTAGATATCACCTTCATTTGTTATTTATATCTGTATTATATGTATGCTGAGGCAGCGGGAAAATGTACAGGACAGGTCTAAGGGATATAAATGTATTATCCTGCATTAAGGACTTCTGAACTTGATATGTATTATCCAGCTTCCCACTTTGTTAGGGTGCTTTGGGCATTTGTGCAGGTGATATAAATTGTACACAATAAAGCTTTAATTTAACTTTTTTACTCTGGATCGCTTTGTTTCGGCTATCTGGTTAGGTCAGACCAAGTTTTTATTAATCTGTAATGTTTGCTGACTGAAATAATAAAAAAGCTCTAGTTAAACACCTGTTCCAAGTTCCCTCAACAATACAATACACATAAGTGTGTGTTTGTGGCAACGGCGCTTAAGTGTGGCGACGGCGCCTACAGAGATAAAGAACACACTGTGAATGTGCAAACAAAAGCAAAATTTTATTTAACAATTAAAAATTAGCTTTGGGGAATGTCGGAGGGAGAAATATGATGGACATGGGGGGTGTGGAGCTGGGATGATTGGCTAGCATGTGTGGATGTTGAAGGGGTTCCAGGGGAAGGGCCTACAAAATGTGTGGGGTCTGGGAGGTCAAGGATGAAAGTAGACACATTAGAAGTGGAAGCATGGGAAGGGAGAGACAAAATAGAAAACAGATACATTGGAAGGTGAGGGTGGAAGTGGTAGGACAGTTTTGGGGGTATGTTTGCTGGTCCTAGTCTTCTTCTTGGTTTGCTGTGCTGAACTGGTACTGGCCTTCTGTTTGCTTTTTTTCTTTGGGAGGGTGGGAGTGGTGGCTTGAGGCTGGTGCGCAGCAGTACTCGGCATGGTGGTGGAGGTAGACTGGTGTGCAGCAGGACCTAGCATGGTGGTGAAGGTAGACAGGCATGCAGCAGGACTCGGCATGGTGGTGGAGGTAGACTGGTGTACAGCAGGACTCGGCATGGTGGTGGAGGTAGACAGGCGTGCAGCAGGACTAGGCATGGTGGTGGAGGTAGACTGGTGTACAGCAGGACTCGGCATGGTGGTGGAGGTAGACAGGCTTGCAGCAGGAGTCAGCATGGTGGTGGAGGTAGACTGGTGTGCAGCAGGACTCGGTATGGGTCTTAGCAGACTCGGATTACATAAGGAGACGCCGCCATGAGTTGAGCTGCACCACGCCATGACAGCGGTTTACCCCTGTGCGCCTATTTCATACTTCCACAGGTTTGTCCTTTTCTCTGTACGGATGCACCGATATATCTGGTCTATATTGCCATATTTGGTGATTTCTATTTATATTCCTCATTTTACAGCTTGTAAATACGGCCTATTCCACAGGTAACCACTTTTCATTACATCTATATTCCCTTGAACACTTGTTGATTCTGTGGGTCTTGTGCCAGTATCACCTGCGCCCTATATAGAGGTATACTGAGGGTCAATAGTGACCTTTCTCACTACTCTTATTTATGAACCTATATGTGTTATTTTACCGTTCCTTTTTTATCTTCTGTACATCATATTTTGGCACTGGTTAATCACTTGCCTATAATTGTGTGTTCCCCTTTCTTTAACTTATTTTCTGCAGCGCGTATCACTTTTTTTTCATTTGGGGAAGACTCCTATCGGATTCGGATTAAATTATGGATGTTATACCAGTATTGATCTCTGGAGCATATGATTCGTTTTCTTCCGTTATATATTGTATGACCAATTTCATATTACTTATGATGTTCTTTTTTTTATTTCTCCTGTTATAGATAACCTTGATAAAGGCCAACAGGGCCGAAACGTTGGTTTTTGTTCAATTGGTCTGATTTATAATAAAACAATTTTTGACCACATTTTATGCCTCAGGTTAATTCTAGAACTGATATTTCCTTTTCCTGAAGGCATTATCATTAATGTCCCCTTAAATTTCTTACCATGAACTACAGCATTGCTATGAGGGCCGACCACAGCGTGGTGCTCGCAGCAATATGTCATCAACAACCATAGAGGTCTGCAGAAGACGTCTCGTAGTTATACAGACGCCGGAAGCGCTTGTTAAATGCCACTGTCAGAGTTTGATTTGTTGATTCATCCCCTCTTACCCAGGATGGAATTTGCTTCAGGACTGACGCCATTTCTCTGAAAGTGGGTTCCACTCACGTGGAAAAATTAAGTTGTTTCGTTATGAATAATCTGCCTGCAGGACTGGTATTGGGTATGCCCTGGCTGCAATGTCACAATACGGTCATTGATTGGGTGGCGGGGGAGATCACTCAATGGGGATGTAAGGGTAATGGTCCGTGTTGTAACCTGGGATCTTTTGTTATGTTAACCCGGTAAAGTCTGTATCTGTGTTGTCTGTCGGTCTGGAGGGTATTCCGGAGTACATGAAGGACTTCGAAGACGTGTTCTTCGAAAGTGAGGCTGAGGCGCTTCCACCACATCGACTTTGTGATTGTGCTATTGGTTTAGTTTCAGGAGCCAAATTACACAAAAGCTCGTTTGTACAATTTGCCTGGGCCTGAGCGCCAAGCCAAGAAAGAGTACATCACGGAGAGCCTCCGCAAGGGGTATATTCAGCCCTTTGTCTCACCCATGGCAACAGGGTGTTTTTCTGTGAAGAAAAAAGATGGTAGTTTGCGACTGTGCCTCGACTTTCAGGAACTGAATAAGATTACCGTGAAGAACACGTACCCTCTTCCTCTGATTCCCAATTTATATAATCAACTCACGGGGGTCAAATGGTTTTCTAAGCTTGACTTACGAGGGGCTTATAAACTTATAAGGATTCGGGAGGGAGATGAATGGAAAAACGGTAATTAGACCTACCGGTAATTGTATTTCCAGGAATCCATCCTGACAGCACTATGGAGGACATCCTTCTTATCCATAGTGGGACAGGAAACCACGAGAGTTTAAAAGGACCCTCCCCCTACCACCCTTCAGTGATTTTCCGAAGTAACACATCTGGATGGATGCAAAAAGAGAATTTTATTTTGAACATACTTTTTATACAAATGTTACTTCACATAAGTATACAACGTATGTTTAGCAGGAAGGGAACTAACAGTGCTGTCAGGATGGATTCCTGGAAATACAATTACAGGTAGGTCTAATTACCGTTTTCCAGGTCAACACCTGACAGCACCATGGAGAAGTCAAAAAAGAAGAGAATGTCCAGCTTCACCGAATCCGTAAAAAAGTTTTCTTTATTCACAAACTTAAAACATAGAGTATACAGACTTCAGCACGAGCCATATGGGTAAGAATCTCAATGCGTTTCTGGAGACTAAGCTCCCTTAATCATGACCTTGGTTCTTACCCATATGGCTTGTGCTGAAGTCTGTATCCTCTATGCTTAAAGTTTGTGAATAAAGAAAACTCTTTTTTACGGATTCGGTGGAGCTGGACATTCTCTTCTTTTTTGGATTCTATACGCCTGGACACAGCGGGTCCATGCTCCCGAAGATTGGTTTATGCATCACGGGTGAGCTGGTTTATATTCCTTCTTACCATGGAGAAGTACCAAAGGAGATTTTTGGTACTAGGGTGGGACTACTGCCTGAAGCACCTTCCTTCCAAAAGCTAGCTGAAAAGAGACTACATCTAGCTTGTAATGTTTAGAAAAGATACTGAGACTAGCCCAAGATGCAGCTCTGCAGATCTGATCTGCCGAGGCCCCCCCTTTTTCTGCCCATGATGCCACCATAGCCCTGGATAAATGAGCTTTAAGACTGTCTGGGGGATCTCTACCCTGTGCCTGATAAGCTAGGCTAATGGTGGACTTTTGATTTTGATGCTTTTTCCCCTTATTAGGTCCCCCGTAAAGGACAAAGAGATTACTATCCTGTCTCCAGGCCCTAGTTGCCTCTAAGTACTTAAGTACGGTCTGCCTGACATCCAAATTATGGAAAAAAATTTCCTTTTCATTTCTGGGAAGCTGGCAAAATGATGGAAGCACTATTTCCTGATTTATATTTGAAGCCGAGACCACTTTAGGAAGGAAACCTGGATCAAGTCTTAAAACCAGTCTATTGTCAAATATCTGTAGATAGGGATTTTGGGAGGACAGGGCCTGCAGTTCCCCCAGTCTTTTAGCCGATGTAATGGCTACTAGGAAGGCTGTTTTGAGGGAAAGATTAACAATGTCTGTATCTTTCATTAAATCAAAGGGATCTTTTCGTAACTCTATAAGGACCAGGTTAAGATCCCAAGGTGGGACGGTTTTCCTAATTAAGGGCCTCAACCTTTGAACCGCTCTGGAAAAACGAGCTATCCAAGGGTGGAAAGCCAGAGCAGAAGGGTCATTCCATATCAAGTGATCCAAATATGAATATTTTTTTTACCTGACGTCTTTAGATTTTTTTTATTTTTTGTTTTTATGAAGTACAACTTTAGTTAATTACAAATTAAAAGTTTAGAATTTTTTCCTTCATCAGTTAATTTTTTACAGATTTTTAAAGTTTTAAAAAAGCGCAGATTTTGGCCTGGTATGGCTTTACATTTTTTATCATATCTCGGGCTAGAATTAAGATAAAGAGGTGGGAGAGGCAGCATTTTTCTCAGAACGGTACCGGCTTTCATTTGATATGTCACAAGACTATGTTTCTTTATATTTTGTTTTGGTGAAATAAAATTAAACATTTTGATGCGCAATTCTGAAAAAAACGTATGTTTTAAAATTTTGAAAACATGCATGTGTGTTACTTGTGACCTTGTTTATATTTGTACAGGGATTCAACTTGGGACCTATCACATTTGTATTTTTTTTAAGCCTTGAATTATCTGATTTTTTGTTTGTGTGAGTTTCTTCCCTTTTTCTTTTCAAATTACAACTTATTGCATTCAACATTTCTATGTAACAATAAAGAAACACAAAAAACAAATACCGAAGTGCCAGAATAAATACATCTTAATCATCATAACAACTTGCTTAGCATTTTCAACCTGAATGCATTGAACAAGCCAAAAGAAAGAACGTGATCACATCCTCAAGTGTGATTTTCTAAATACAGTCTGATCCTAATTATATGTTAAAAACATGATTAAAAGAACCAATATTTCTACCACCTATTTATACATGGAACATTTTTTTTTCTACTATATCACTAAACATGTCATTTCTGAAGTGTTTAAGAAGAATAGTCCAGTAGTTAAATCCTCGTACTATAAAATATGAACTAATCAAACAATTAATAGTAGGTTTTTACACTGGCCTGTTATCATCAATGTGTCCCTTCTAGTGGGTGAAATGTCATCTTGTCCATAAGCGCTCACTAGCAATGGCCGTTTCCTTTTGTGTCAGTATGTGCGGCTGTCATGGTGCTCGGCTCCACCTGAGTTATATCTGATTTTTGTTCACTTTTACAATGTCTGGTTTTCTTGGATACACAAAGGACGGCGCTGGACCAGAAGGTGCAAAAAAGTCACTTCTACGTCTTCATTTTCACAATATTTGGAGAGTCCAGTAGCCACCAGAGCCGATCATATTCACAGGTCACATAACCAGTTGTGTCATCCATTGCCGATCTTGTGCCTCCTTCTACCACGTCATGGACGTCACTGTCTTTATTTCCACTACATGGGATGACAGTCCGGTATTGCCGAGTCCCTGTGATGGGTTCTGCTTCCTGTAACTGATGTTTTCACAAACTCTCCTCCTCCTCTTTGTAGTCCTGGTTTGTACAATACATGGACTGGATGTTAAGAACATTTTTCTCCCTCCATTTGAGGAGTTGCCTCTCCTGGGTGATAAGATTTGGTGTGAATACGGCCTCTGGAGGCAGGAGCTGCCGGCCGGTCATCTGCTCTGCAGTCACCGTCTACCCCTGGTCATCCTCAGCCCTAACAAAGCTTTCTCCTCTGTCCTCTCCTGCTTCTAAGCTCTAACATAATGAAATAATACAGTAATATCTAGCAATCATGGATTATTTGGTAAATCTAGACCCCACACTGTTAGACCACAGGCTGAACAGATCTGAGATCAAGATTTTTGAACTGACAGTGTAATAGTTTTATTTTTTAAAATATGATCCCACCACGATCCCAGCTTGTATTTTGGTGCAGAAGTGGCTAGGCGCATAGCAGGCACATGTGCAGTTTTTTAAATTAAACGTTTTTTTCGGAAATGCGTTTTAAAGTTTTGCGCTTGCGTTCGCATAGGTAAAATATTATTAAAGATACTCTTGTGACATATCTGGTGAAAGCCTGTACAGTTCTGAGTAGAATTGTGTTTATTTTGTTTCTCTATCTCTTTTCTAGCCTGAGTTATGGGGAGAAATGTAAAGGCAGGCAACACCGAAATTCGCAGTTTTTCCGAACTTTGAAAATCAATAAAAAATAAAAAAAAAATATCTAGAATTTTTTTTTCTTCACATTTTGCATTCTCTGACACACTATTACCAAATAACAAAATCTCAAAAGAATTAAAAATATAGTGGTAAAAATCATTGGTTCACTTGACATGGAATGACCCAGAATCATAAAATACACTGAGGGCTGCCACTTGGACCCTTAGAGTACTTGGTTTAAAACCTTTTTTGAATTCATGCTGTAAAAAAATCAAGAACTTTAGGAATGTCAGGGTGGTCAACATCGATCGTTGTATCTCCACAAAAACTGCTGAACTTTTTCCATATTTTTTGATAGATTGCAGAAGTTACCAGCTTCCTACTTGCTTGAAGGATGGAGATGACCCCTTCCGAGAGCCCTTTTGCTTTCAGGATCTGGCGTTCCGGATCCAAGCTGCTAATTGGAGGCTTTTTGGGTTCTGATGAAGAATTGGACCCTGAAAAAGTAAATCTTCCCTTTCCGGAAGGAGATAGGGTTCCTCTATCGACAGCTTCCTCAGCAGAGGGAACCAGCTTCTTTTGGGCCAGAAAGGGACCACCAAAATAATTTGAGCTCTGTCTTCATATATTTTCCACAGGATTCTTGGTATCAATGCAAGAGGGGGGAAAGCATATAACAGGCCCCTGCTCCATGATTGAGAGAGGGCGTCTACTCCCACAGGTCTTTCTCGAGGGTTCAGCGAATAAAAGGTTCCGACCTTCACGTTTCGTCTGGTCGCGAATAAGTCCACCGTCGGTCTTCCCCAAAGCTGACATAGTCTGTTGAAAACTTTGCTGTTCAGTTCCCACTCCGTAGCTGATAGCTTTTCTCTGCTCAGAAAATCTGAGGTTCCTTGAACTTTCCAGATGGACTGCAGAAATTGAGAGCACCAACTTCTCCGCCCATCTGAAGATTTGATCCGCCAGATGTTGTAATTTTGGATGTCTTGGACCACCCTGGTGCCAAAGAAAACCGTCGTCGTGTTGTCCGATAGAATCTTTAGGTGTTTGTTTTTTAGCAAGACCTGAGCCGAACAGAGGTCCTTCCAAACTTCGTATAGTTCTCTGTGATTTGAGGAATTCTTGCTGTCTGTTGAATTTCAGTGCCCCTGGTAGTATCTTCCGAGGACCTGACCGCCCCAACCCAGTTGACTTGCATCTGTAGGAAGAAGGTTATTTGGCGTGCACTCAGCTCAATAAGGCGAGGTGCCGGTGTAAGAGACCTGACATACGCTGCCACTGAGCACAGCGCGGGAGCGCCGCTCAACATCCAGACTCTTAAGGTCCATACCCTCTGTAAGGGAGCCTCTATTAGCGTACCTACCTGCACACCAATACATTACTTAAAGAATTTGTACTTTACCACTGGGACTTATCCCTCTTCACACACTATCCTTTACTGGAACAAGCGATAACGTGATAAAGGCTCAGGTTGAGCCGAAACGTTGTTAATCGCATATGCTGTAATATTCTGTTACGCTCCCAATCCGATTCAGGTTAATAAACTGATACAATTTTGACACTTATCTAGAGCGGTGAATTTTATAATTGACTTGCATCTGTAGTCACCGTAACAGCTGGCGACTGAATCCATGGGACCCATCTGTAGATTTCTTGGAATAGTCCACCAGCGTAGGGATTGACTGACCTGATGGGTTAGGCGGAATTCCTTGTCCAGTGAAGTTTGTCTTCTGTCCCAGGAAGCAAGAATTGCTCTCTGTAACCGACGGGAATGAAACTGGCTCCAGCTGACACATGGGATGCAGTCTGTCATCAATCCCAGGATCTTCATCGCATCCCTGATCGAGATTCGATTTCTTGAAAATTGGCGAATTCTTTTTATTAAGTCGGACCACTTCTTGTCTGGAAGAAAAGATTTTCTGACATTTGAGTCCAGGATAACACCTAGAAATTTTATTCTTGATTTGGGTGTGAGGTCTGTCTTTGACCAGTTTATCACCCAACCTAATTTTAGCAGTGTGGAGATCACCAACTGACAATTGATTTTGAGCTGCCCCACAGAGTCTGCCACTATTAGAAAATTGTCTAAATAGGGTATTATCGTGATGTCTCGTTTCCTTAGATAAGACACTACTTCTACGACAAAGTTTTGTAAAAACTTTGGGCGCTGACGCCAGGCCAAATGGGAGGCAATGAAACTGAAAATGAAAGATCCTTCCTTCCCTTTCTACCACAAACCTGAGGTATTTCTGATGATCTGGAAAGATGGGTACGTGAGAATATGCACTTTTTAAGGCTAAACTACACATTACTACATTTTTTCCTAACAGGAGAATTGTGGAACCTATTGATTCCATCTTGAACCTCTTGTATTGCAGCCATTTGTTTAAAGGCTTGAGGTTTATTATAGTTTGGGATTCCCCCGAAGGTTTCTTTATAGAGGAGAGGCCTGAGTAATGTCCTCTTCCTATCTGTTGAGGAAAAACTGGAGATATTGCCTTCATCTGCAAAAGATCCTGTATGTCCGACCACATAAGGGAGACTGAGGAGAGATGGACGTTGGACACAAAATATCTTTCTGGGGGAAGGGAGTCAAATTCTATTTTGTACCCCTGGGATATGACCTGAAGGACCCAAGGACTTCTGGTAATCCTTTCCCACTCTCCCAGGAAGTTCAACAACCGCCCCCTATCTTCGTGGCGTCATTTCCTTCGAAACACCAATCTAGAGGTCGAGGGACCTGAATCTCTACTTTTGTTCCTATTTTCTCCCCCTTTCTGATAGCTCCATCTCCCCTTCTTTCCCTTACCCCTATAGTCTGATCTCTGACTATAATAGGGCCTGCGAAAGGGCTGAACTTCTTACGCTTCTCCTCTGGAAACCCCTTTTTTTCATCTAAAGCTTTCTCCAGAATATCATCAAGTATGGGCCAAAAGACTCTGCCCCCTGAAAAGGAATGGAGCACAATATATTTTTGTAATGAACATCTCCTGACCAGTTCTTTGTCCATATTAGCCCTCCTGGCTGCATTTGATAAGGACTGGCCTCTAGCTGTGAACCTAACTGATGCTGCAGTAACATCTGCTAGAAAGCCGGTCGCTAGTTTCAGTAGAGGTAATGCTTTAATAATAGACTCTCTAGGGGTTCTAGCTGACAATTGATCTTTCAAGTCATCTACCCACAAATGCATAGCTCGTGCTACAGATGTCGCCGCTATATTTGTGCGGATTACAGCTGCGGAGCTTTCCCACGCTCTTTAAGAGCCCATTTGCCTTGCGGTCCATAGGCTCCTTTAAGTTAGAGGAGTCCTCAAATGGAATGGCGGTTCTCTTTGACACTTTTGCAAGTAGAATGTCAATTTTGGGGATATCTTCCCACTCTTTGACCTCCTCATGATCAAAAGGAAGGCGAAGCCTGAAGTCTCTAGGAATTGATATCCTCCTTTCTGCTCCTTCCCATTCTTCTAAGATCATAGAACGAATATGGGCATTTACAGGGAAGACTTTTGAAGTTTGAGAACGTAGCCCCCCAAACATCTCATCCTGAACCGACTGAGTAGTTGAGGGCTCCTCAATTTGCATGGTCCGTCTAACTGCTTCCAGTAGCTCATCTATATTGTTAGATGAGAACAAATATTTTTACCTTCTTTCAGGAGGATCCCTGCTCAACTCTTCCTCTTCTAGATCTGAATCAAAAGAGCTGTCCTCGGATGACTGATCTGATTCTGTATTTTCCTAGATCTCTGTGGATCCTGAGGGTCAGACTGGATGGACCGGGGGAAAATTAAGCCAGATATCAAAGCCTGTACCTCTTCTCTGACAATGGCTCTCATGTTTGTCATTAGGGAAGCTTGCTCTTCTCCCACAATACGGCTGGTGCAAGACTCGCAGAGCGATTTCTGCCAGGAGTCTTTGAGCTTTATGGCACAAATGGGGCACTTCTTGCATTTGCCAGGCTTCTTACCCACCGACGGGGCCTACAACAGACAATAAAAGCATCTAATGTGCCCGTACATTTTAGAGAAAATCATAGGGAGCAGACCCGTAGCTGGGGACTCACATGTGCCTGGCCGTCCTGCAGTGCCTGAGCTCTCGTATCCTCCATACCGCTGCTTTAGGCTGGTAACCCCCAAAAGCCCACACATACCTTTTATATCCTAATCGATGCCGTCACCTGTCCCAGAGCCTCTTGACGCCGCGGGGAGTAGGAGGGAAGAGGACGATGCCCCGTGCTGCCAGCCGCGACCCTGAAGTGACACGCACCGCAGCCGTGAAGCGGAAGTGACTTGCCGAGAAGCTAATGCGGCTCACTTCCTTGCGATGGCTGCAGTACTACCCTTGCCGGGATCCGCATGCCAAGGGTGCACCCTGCAGAGGCGTCCCAACGTCAGGTACATCGGAGCTTCGTCCACGGTCGAGAGCCCCCCCGGGGGGAAGCGACCCCAAACCAGGAGCAGCGCTACACTGGTGATGCTGAGGGACCCTATTACTCTAATGTCAGCAAAGCAGGGACTTGCAGTGGGAAGGAAGAGGCCAAGCCCCCCGATCCTCACCTCCTGCACAGGACAGACGGAGCTCTCGTCGTTCCCATCCACAGTGGGACAGGAAAAACACTGAAGGGTGGTGGGGGAGGGTCCTTTTAAACACTCATGGTTTCCTGTCCCACAATGGATAAGAAGGACGTCCTCCACAGTGCTGTCAGGTGGTGACCTGGAAACAGCATTTCTGACGACAGAGGGCTTGTTTGAAAATTTGGTTATGCCCTTCGGTCTTACTAACGCCCCTGCTGATTTCCAGAATTTCATTAATGTTGTTTTTTAAAACCTGATTGGGTGCTATGTGGTCATTTACCTGGACGACATCTTGATATATTCAGAGGACAGTAAATCACACTTACACCATCTACGTACGGTTCTTATGAGACTCAGGGAGAACCATTTATAAGCTAAGCTGGAGAAGTGTTCATTCTTTATGAAAGAACTGTCTTTTTGGGTTAAATTATATTAGAGGAGGGATTCAGCATGGATCTGGGGTAGGTTCAGGCCATTTCTGACTGGGTGCAACCTCATGACCTGAAGGGGTTGCAACGATTCCTGGGCTTCACTAATTACTATAGGAAGTTCATTAAAGGGTTTTCACAGGTGGTAAAACCCTTGACGGACCTCACTCTCAAAGTGGCAGATGTAAAAAATTGGTCCGTGACTGCAAAAAATTCCTTCCAGACACTGAAGAAATGTTTTACTTCAGCACCCGTATTGATACAACCCGATCCGTCAAGACCTTTTATCATGGAGGTCGACGCTTCAGAGGTGTGAGCAGTGTTGTCCCAGGGTCCATCCACCCTTTCTAACCTTAAATCCTGTGCCTTTTTCTCTAAAAAATTCTCTTAGTCCGAGAGAAATTATGATGTTAGCAACAGGGAATTGTTGGCGCTTAAATTGGCCTTCGAAGAATGGAGGCATTTTCTGGAAGAAGCTGCTCATCCCATTACGGTCATCACTGATCATAAAAACCTGGCTTATATCGAGTCCTCTAAGAGACTGACCCCCAAACAGGCTCAGTGGGCACTTTTTTTTTTCTCGATTTCATTTTACCATTACGTTCCAACCAGGGTCTAAAAATGTGGTTGTGGCAGAAGTCTCATCTGAGTTAGAGAGAGATTCTGGAAGCCCGAGCACAAGCTCCCAAGGAATAAACCCCCAGGTAAATTGTTTATACCTGAACATTTCTGTCTCATACTCCTGCAAAAATTTTAGGATTCTGTGTTAAGTGCTCACCCTGGGATAGCAGCTACCCAGGGGCAGTAGCTAGGAGTTTTTGGTGGCCCTCTATGGGTACTGATATCAAAAGGTTTGTAAATACTTGTGGGGGGTGCGCTCGCTCTAAGAGCTCTCAGGTCCGTCCGGCCAGGGAATTGGTACCTTTGGCAATTCCAGATAGACCATGGACACACCTGCCATGGAATTTATCACTAATGTGACATCTTCCAAGGGCAACTCAGTAGTATGGGTAGTGGTTGATAGGTTTTCGAAGCCCACTTTGTGCCGTTACCTGAGTTACCTTCTGCTAAAACCTTGGCTCGCTTGTTTATACAGCACATAGTTCAGTTGCATGGGGTACCTGTGAAGGTGGTGTCTGACAGGGGTGTGCAATTTGTGGACAGGTTTTGGAGGGCTTTTCGTAAGAAGGTGGAGGTTACGTTGTCATTCTATTCTGCTTATCACCCGGAATCTAAAGGACAGACTGAACGCACGAATCAGTCATTGGAACAAATTTTGAGATGCCTGGCCTCTTCCAGACAGGAGGACTGGTGTGAGGTATTGCCCATGGCAGAATTTGCCTTCAACTGTCATATTAATCAGTCTACTGGTAAATTTCCCTTTCAGGTCAATTATGGGTTTGTTCCGCAGTTTGGAGAATTTTCCGCATGGATTCTGTTTGCCCTGGTGCGAGGGTATGGGGCAACAGTTAAGAACCCTTTGGAGGGAGGCTCAGGGGAACATCTCCAAAGCCCCGAAGAGGTACAAACATTTTGCGGACAGCTCCTGGGTTGGCTGTGGGAGAGAAGGTGTGGTTGTCTACCCGTAACATCAAACTTAAGATACCCTCTATGAAGTTGGGCCCCAGGTTTATAGGTCCATACAAGATTGTAGAGGTGATCAACCCGGTGGCCTATAGATTACAGTTGCCCACCTCCTTCAAAAAATCTAATGTCTTCCACAGGTCCCTATTAAAACCTGTGGGGATGGTTAGAGAAGATTCCTCATCAAATGTTCAGCCAGTGTTGGTAGAGAGTAAGCTGGAGTACAAGGTAGGGTGCATCATTGATTCACGGTGGGTGCGCCAGTACCTAATCCACTGGAAGGGATATTCCATTGAGGACCAGTCATGGGTTCAGGCTAGTTCTGTGCACGCTGATCGACTGGTGCGGGCTTTTCATGCCAGATACCCTGAGAAGCCTGGGGGTCCAGTGGCCCCACGTTAAGAGGGGGGTACTGTCATGGTTAAGACATGGTTAATGTTCTGTTCTTTCAGGGTTCATTTTGCTGGCCTCCCTTTGGATCTGGGAGGGGTGTTTATACTCACTCCAGACTAGGATTCCCTGTCAGCTATACTTTCGTCTAGTCTGTGTGCCTGACCCTTGGAGTGTGTTCCTGGTTTGCAATTGTTTTCCTTGCTGTCCGTGCGTTACTCTGCTCGTTTGTTCTTCTGGATTTCTGACCTCTGGCTTCCCTTCTGACAATCCCATGTCTCGCCCCTTTACTACCTTGTGATCTCCTGGATCTGATTTTAGCTTGTTTGACTACTCTCCTGCGTTCATCATCTTCTCTGCACCCCTACGTCTGGCTCCACCCCGACCACCTCCTACTCTGTAACACGGTTCAGGTCCTGGTTGTTACCTGATTAGTTACCTGGCGTTTTTCTCAGCTCTCTTGATGCTGTGTGCAGCTGTCCAGCAGTAATACCCGGGAGTTGTAACAGACGGACTGTGTGCAAGTTTCATGTTTGTTGCTCCCTTCCCAGAATAACACCAGCCCCCAGCTGTTGGCTTACCTCAGCTGGTTAGTAAAAATAAGGGGAACCCCACACCATTTTTTTTCTTTTATTTATTAGGTAAATACATGTACAGTAAACTACACAAGCACTGTATGCACAGGCATAGTAATAGTGTTGAATACTCTCATCATCATACACCTTCCCTCGCTGCTACCAGTGAGATCAGGCATATGATGATGACAGTAGCACTTATGAGCCGATGCCTGACCGCTAGTCACTTCTGCTGGCTCACACCCTGTCATCTGTGTGATCGCATAGCAACTACAGTGCTGTGACAGTAACATCAGTAAGAGTATGTGCACACGTTTAGGAATTTTCCCTTTTTTTTGCTATAAAACACGATAAAACCGCGAAAAAAACGCATACATTAAGCATCCTATTTTTAGAATGCATTCCACATTTTTTGTGCACATGCTGCGTTTCTTTCCGCGGAGGAATCGCATTCCGGAAAAAAAAAGCAGCATGTTCATTAAAGTGCAGAATCGCGGCGATTCCACACACATAGAAATGCCTTAATCTGCTTACTTCCCACATGGGGCTATGCGTTCCCAAGGATGCTTTGCGAAAATGACCAGTGATGGCGTGCGCTACATCATCTGGGGTCATTGCCGCTAGGCATTACTGGGACCAGAGCATCGCGAAAGGCTGTCGGAGACGCCAGTAGGTGAGAATATCATGATTTATTATTTTTGTTATTATTTTTAACATTCTATCTTTTTACTATAGATGCTGCATAGGCAGCACCAATAATAAAAAGTTGGTCACACTTCTCAAACACTATGTTTGACAAGTGTGACCAACCTGTCAATCAGTTTTCCAAGCGATGCTACAGATCGCTTGGAAAACGCTAGCATTCTGCAAGCTAATTACGCTTGAAAAACGCTTGTGTTTAGCGGGAATACGCATGCCAATTCCGCATGCGATATTTCCACGGCAATTCTGCAACATGTGCATTTAGCCTAAGGTTATAGCTGATTAGTGTTTCCCACGCTGTCATACATATGGCAGCATGGGAACCAATGGATGTTTGGGTCCCTCAACCATTTAAGTGGGTTTCAGGTTCGGGATTGAGTCCGGGTACTGTTTTGGAACCCGACCTTTTTCATAAAGTTAAGCCGAACGATACAGACTCGAATGTCCATGGATTTGTCCATCCCTAGTGAAGACACAACTGGGGCTAATACTCTTTGGGAACACAATGGAGGTGATGTTACTGGTGGAGGCATAATGGGGGCACAGTAATTATATGGGGCACAATGGTGCATCATTTCTGCTTGGAGGCACTGAGGTTACTGTATTACTATAGGGAGGCAAAAAAAGGAATACTATTACTTGTAGAGGCCCGAAGGGGGCAGTTTTGGGGTATGTTTCTACCAGCTTTGCACATCTATAGTCGGAAATGTCTATTCTTCTTTACAAACTAGCTCAGGCTCAGTGAGATTGGATGGAGGCATCTGTGAACAACAATTTCTAAGTCTTGCCACAGATTCTTAATGAGATTTACAGTGGTACGGAAAGTATTCAGATCCCTTTACATTTTTCAGTTTTTGTTTCATTGCGGCCATTTGGTAAATTCAAAAAAGTTCATTTTTCACATTAATGTACACTCTGCACCCAATCTTGACTGAAAAAAAAAAAGAAATGTAGAATTTTTTGCAAATTTATTAAAAAAGAAAAACTGGAATATCACATGGTCATAAATAAGTATTTAGACTCTTTGCTCAGACACTCATATTTAAGTCACATGCTGTCCATTTCCTTGTGATCCCCCTTGAGATGGTTCTACTCCTTCATTGGAGTCCAGCTGTGTTTAATTAAACTGATAAGACTTGATTTGGAAAGGCACACACCTGTCTATATAAGACCTCAGAGCTCACAGTGCATGTCAGACCAAATGAGAATCATGAGGTCAAAGGAACTGGCCAAGGAGCTCACAGACAGAATTGTGGCAAGGCACAGATCTGGCCAAGGTTACAACAGAATTTCTGCAGTACTCAAGTGTAACGGGGTCTACCAAGCTGGGGTACCTCTTTCAGTACTACCCCGTGTTTCAAGAGGTCCACTTTGCTCTGGCTGGAGTCTGAATGAAGGACGCTGGCTGGAATTCCTTGATTACATGAGAGCATTTAAAAGCTGACTGCTTCTCCACGTATTTCCAGTCTCACAACCCTTTATTCACAGAACACAGAATATATCGCACAGATAGAGGGCAGGCCCATTGAAACGCAGGCCAGACATACATTACAATAGCCGCAGGGGGCCGGAGCATGCCAATATTTACTGTGGGAATTACAAAGGTGGGGGAGGACAGAAGGGGGATATCTTGTCTCCTCTGACCAGGGGCGCAGCCTGTGGGCTGATGCATTAGGGACATATATCTCACATGGAACCTATTATATATATAAATAACTGCATAACATATTCTGGGTGCTGGGGGGTTCTGTAACACGGCTCCCCCTTTCAGCGGCGCGATCGGCATACACAGTCTGATCCTTAACGGATCGGTTTGGGGATGACCGAAGTTTATGGGGTTTGTACAAGTTCCGTTTGTCGACTTAGTCCATCGGCATTACCGTTTTCTTTGCCGGGTCTGTAGTGGATGGTGAAGTCCAGAGGTTGTAGGGCTAAACTCCACCGCAGTAATCTGGCGCTGTCTCCGGAGACCCGATTAAGCCAGACTAGGGGATTATGGTCCATTAGGAGGGAAAACTGTCATCCATACAAATATGGTTGTAACTTTTTGAGTGCCCATACTACTGCCAGGCACTCCTTCTCGATGGCCGCATAGCTTACTTCACGGGGCAGTAGTTTCCGACTCAGGTAAGCTACCGGGTGTTCTTGGCCGTCCGGCCCAACTTGGCTCAGTACTGCCCCCAATCCAAACATAGAAGCGTCTGTGTGAACAAGGAAATGTTTAGTTGGATCGGGTGCGGCCAATACAGGGGTATTGGTGAGGGCGTCCTTTAGCTGGCGGAAGGCTTCCTCACACTCTGGGGTCCAGGTTACCTGGCGGGGTTGGTTCTTACGGGTCAGATCAGTGAGGGGCTTGGCTACGCTGCTGTAATTGGGGACGAATTTCCTGTAATACCCCGCTGTCCCTAGAAACGCCATGACCTGGGTTTTAGTGCGTGGGGTGGGCCATTTGGCTATGGCCTCAATCTTGGCTGTTTCTGGTTGCTGTTTCCCACCCAATGTCCTAAATACTGAACCTCCGCTTTGCCCACTGTAGCAGTGACCGCCGTAATTTACAGGCCCATTCAGCGTGGGTATTGGTTACTCATTTTGTAAGTCCGCGGAACTTTTGGAGGTATGCCTCTGGTGTCAGCGCATACCGGGCCAAGATCACTTCTTGGTGGCAGCAGTGGGATACTACTCAGCCCGGCGGAACCGGGGGAGCTGCAGGGGACTGGTGTTCTCACACACCATCCAGGGCTCCACAACAAGGGAGGTATACAGACAGACCCAGCAGACCATTGATGAGGCATGCACAGCAGGTTTTGGATGCCACTATATCCAACCCAACCAAATCGGCCTTGGGAAGAGGACCAGAGTGGCTATATGACCTCAACAAAAATGGAAACTACAGGAGATGTTCCAGCTTCAACAGATTGAATAGAATTAAGGCAGGAACTACGGAATGCGGAGGAAGCCATGCGTGGGACCCAATGGATACCAGTTGTTACTCTTCAATTAAGTATGGAGTTTATTTTCGTAAGGAGTGTATGGAATATGCTCTAAGGAAACTGGATGACCGGAAGCCTATCATGTCTGGTTAATTAAGATGGGGGAGGAATGTGAAGAAACCAGATTGTATCTTAATTACCCAGACAGCTACGTTTTTGCAAACCAATAATAACTGGATTTTCATCTGTATATTGGCTTGTGCATTTAAGTGTTTATGTATCTTAAGATCCTTGATGGAGGAGCGGAGGTTCTTGGCCAAAATCTCTAGGTAGGCCGTGCTATCCATCTTCCCATGGATGCGGACCAGATGGCCAGGCCCCTTGGCTGAGAAACAGCCCCACAGCATGATGCTGCCACCACCATGCTTGACTGTAGGGATGGTATTCTTGGGGTCGTATGCAGTGCCATCCAGTCTCCAAACGTCACGTGTGTGGTTGGCACCAAAGATCTCGATCTTGGTCTCATCAGACCAGAGAACCTTGAGCCAGTCAGTCTCAGAGTCCTCCAAGTGATCGTGAGCAAACTGTAGACGAGCCTTGACATGACGCTTTGAAAGTAAAGGTACCTTACGGGCTCATCTGGAACGGAGACCATTGCGGTGGAGTACGTTACTTATGGTATTGACTGAAACCAATGTCCCCAATGCCATGAGATCTTCCCGGAGCTCCTTCCTTGTTGTCCTTGGGTTAGCCTTGACTCTTCGGACAAGCCTGGACTCGGCACGGGAGGAAACTTTCAAAGGCTGTCCAGGCCGTGGAAGGCTAACAGTAGTTCCATAAGCCTTCCACTTCCGGATGATGCTCCCATCAGTGGAGACAGGTAGGCCCAACTCCTTGGAAAGGGTTTTGTACCCCTTGCCAGCCTTGTGACCCTCCACGATCTTGTCTCTGATGGCCTTGGAATGCTCCTTTGTCTTCCCCATGTTGACCATGTATGAGTGCTGTTCACAAGTTTGGGGAGGATCTTAAATAGTCAGAAAAGGCTGGAAAAAGAGATAATTAATCCAAACATGTGAAGCTCATTGTTCTTTGTGCCTGAACTACTTCTTAATACTTTAGGGGAACCAAACAGAATTCTGGTGGGTTGAATAATAAATGACCCTCTGAAACAACTTTTCACAATTTAAAAAAAAAAAAAAAGAAATAACATTCTTTTTTGCTGCAGTGCATTTCACACTTCCAGGCTGATCTACAGTCCAAATGTCACAATGCCAAGTTAATTCCAAATGTGTAAACCTGCTAAATCTGCAGGGGGTTGAATACTACTTGTAGGCACTGTATATGCTAATATACTTAATTCCACTGCTGCCACCAGTGTAACGGGGTCTACCAAGCTGGGGTACCTCTTTCAGTACCACCCCATGTTTCAAGAGGTCCACTTTGCTCTGGCTGGAGTCTGAATGAAGGACGCTGGCTGGAATTCCTTAATTACATGAGAGCATATAAAAGCTGATTGCTTCTCCACGTATTTCCAGTCTCACAACCCTTTATTCACAGAACACAGAATATATCACACAGATACAGAGGGCAGGCCCATTGAAACGCAGGCCAGACATACATTACAATAGCCGCAGGGGGCCGGAGCCTGCCAATACTTACTCTGGGAATTACAAATGTGGGGGAGGTCAGAAGGGGGATATCTTGTCTCCTCTGCCCAGGGGCGCAGCCTGTGGTTTGATGCATTAGGGACATATATCTCACATGGAACCTATTATATATATAAATAACTGCATAATATGTTCTGGGTGCTGGGGGTTCTGTAATATTCCTAATGTTCCTAATGTAATGTTCCTAAGAGCACAGTGGTCTCCATAATCCTTGATTAGATATTCATAATGCTGATGTCATGATCCAATTTTGGATTTGTGGCAGATCTGGTTTGCCTCAGTTTAAGACCTTTTTTCCTTTCTGGTTATCTGGGGTTAATATAGTTTTTCCCCCTCTGGTGGCCGCTGGTGTTATTGCATTGCTGCTGGGTCAGCTGATGTTTGTGGTGACCACTCCCTCCATCCTTTAACCCCTTAAGCCCCGAGGGTGGTTTGCACGTTAATGACCGGGCCAATTTTTACAATTCTGACCACTGTCCCTTTATGAGGCTATAACTCTGGAACGCTTTGACGGATCTTGGCGATTCTGACATTGTTTTCTCGTGACATATTGTACTTCATGTTAGTGGTAAAATTTATTCGATATAACTTGCGTTTATTTGTGAAAAAAATGGAAATTTGGCGAAAATTTTGAAAATTTCGCAATTTTCCAACTTTGAATTTTTATGCCCTTAAATCACAGACATATGTCACGCAAAATACTTAATAAGTAACATTTCCCACATGTCTACTTTACATCAGTACAATTTTGGAACCAAAATTTTTTTTTCTGATGGAGTTATAAGGGTTAAAAGTTGACCAACAATTTCTCATTTTTACAACACCATTTTTTTTTAGGGACCACATCTCATTTGAAGTAATTTTGAGGGGTCTATATGATAGAAAATACCCAAGTGTGACACCATTCTAAAAACTGCACCCCTCAAGGTGCTCAAAACCACATTCAAGAAGTTTATTAACCCTTCAGGTGTTTCACAGGAATTTTTGGAATGTTTAAATAAAAATGAACATTTAACTTTTTTTCACACAAAATTTATTTCAGCTCCAATTTGTTTTATTTTACCAAGGGTAACAGGAGAAAATGGACCCCCAAAGTTGTTGTACAATTTGTCCTGAGTACGCTGATACCCCATATGTGGGGGTAAACCACTGTTTGGGCGCATGGCAGAGCTCGGAAGGAAAGGAGCGCCATTTGACTTTTCAATGCAAAATTGACTGGAATTGAGATGGGACGCCATGTTGCGTTTGGAGAGCCCCTGATGTGCCTAAACACTGAAACCCCCTACAAGTGACACCATTTTGGAAAGTAGACCCCCTAAGGAACTTATCTTGATGTGTGGTGAGCACTTTGACCCACCAAGTGCTTCACAGAAGTTTATAATGCAGAGCCGTAAAAAAAAAAAAATCATATTTTTTCACAAAAATGATCTTTTCGCCCCCAATTTTTTATTTTCCCAAGGGTAAGAGAAGAAATTGGACCCCAAAAAATGTTGTGCAATTTGTCCTGAGTACGCTGATACCCCATATGTGGGTGTAAACCATTGTTTGGGCGCATGGCAGAGCTTGGAAGGGAAGGAGCGCCATTTGACTTTTCAATGCAAAATTGACTGGAATTGAGATGGGACGCCATGTTGCGTTTGGAGAGCCCCTGATGTGCCTAAACATTGAAACCCCCTACAAGTGACACCATTTTGGAAAGTAGACCCCCTAAGGAACTTATCTAGATGTGTGGTGAGCACTTTGACCCACCAAGTGCTTCACAGAAGTTTATAATGCAGAGCCGTAAAAATAAAAAATCATATTTTTTCACAAAAATGATCTTTTCACCCCCAATTTTTTATTTTCCCAAGGGTAAGAGAAGAAATTGGACCCCAAAAAATGTTGTGCAATTTGTCCTGAGTACGCTGATACCCCATATGTGGGTGTAAACCATTGTTTGGGCGCATGGCAGAGCTTGGAAGGGAAGGAGCGCCATTTGACTTTTCAATGCAAAATTGACTGGAATTGAGATGGGACGCCATGTTGCGTTTGGAGAGCCCCTGATGTGCCTAAACATTGAAACCCCCCACAAGTGACACCATTTTGGAAAGTAGACCCCCTAAGGAACTTATCTAGATGTGTTTTGAGAGCTATGGACCCCCAAGTGTTTCACTACAGATTATAACGCAGAGCCGTGAAAATATATATTTTTTTTTTCTCAAAAATGATTTTTTAGCCCCCAGCTTTGTATTTTTACAAGGGTAACAGAATAAATTGGACCCCAAAATTTGTTTTCCAATTTGTCCTGAGTACGCTGATACCCCATATGTGGGGGGGAACCACTGTTTGGGCGCATGACAGAGCTCGGAAGGGAAGGAGCGCCATTTGGAATGCAGACTTAAATGGATTGGTTAGCAGCCGTCACGTTGCATTTGCAGAGCCCCTGATGTACCCAAACAGTACAAACCCCCCACAAGTGACCCCATATTGGAAACTAGACCTCCCAAGGAACTTATCTAGATGTGTTTTGAGAACTTTGAACCCCCAAGTGTTTCACTACAGTTTATAACGCAGAGCCGTGAAAATAAAACATCTTTTTTTTCCCACAAAAATGATTTTTAGCCCCCCAAATTTTTATTTTCCTAAGGATAACAAGAGAACTTGGACCCCAGAAGTTGTTGTTCAATTTGGCCCGAGTACGCTGATAACACATATGTTGGGGTAAACCCCTTTTTGGGCGCACGGGAGAGCTCGGAAGGGAAGGAGCACTGTTTTACTTTTTCAACGCAGAATTGGCTGGAATTGAGATTGGACGCCATGTCGCGCTTGGAGAGCCCCTGATGTGCCTGGACAGTGGAAACTCCCCAATTTTACCTGAAACCCTAACCCAAACACACCCCTAACCCTAATCCCAACGGTAACCCTAACCACACCCCTAGCCCTGACACACCCATAATTCTAATCCCAACCCTAATCCAAACCGTAAATGTAATCCAAACCCTAACCCTAACTTTAGCCCCAATCCTAACTTTAGCCCCAACCCTAACCCTAACTTTACCTCCAACCCTAGCCCTAACCCTAACCCTACCCCTACCCCTAACCCTAAACGTGACTGAAATACATGGCACTGAAATACGTGGCACTGAGATACATGGCACTTAAATACGTGGCACTGAAATGCGTGGCACTGAAATGCGTGGCACTGAAATACGTGGCACTGAAATACGTGATATGTGGCACTTAAATATGTGGCACTGAAACACGTGGCACTGAAATATGTGATACGTGGCACTGAAATACGTGGCACTGAAATACGTGGCACTGAAATACGTGCAACTGAAATACGTGCAACTGAAATATGTGGCACTTAAATATGTGGCACTGAAATACGCGATACGTGGCACTGAAATACGTGATACGTGGCACTTAAATACGTGGCACTGAAACACATGGCACTGAAATACGTGATACGTGGCACTTAAATACGTGGCACTGAAACACGTGGCACTGAAATACGTGATACGTGGCACTGAAATACGTGCAACGGAAATACGTGCAACTGAAATACGTGCAACTGAAATGCGTGCAACTGAAATGCGTGCAACTGAAATACGTGCAACTGAAATACGTGGTACTTAAATACGTGGCACTAAAATATGTGGCACTGAAATACGTGATACGTGACACTGAAATACGTGATACGTGGCACTTAAATACGTGGCACTTAAACACGTGGCACTGAAATACGTGATACGTGGCACTGAAATACGTGGCACTGAAATACGTGGCACTGAAATACGTGGCACTGAAATACGTGGCACTATGACTGTCAGAAAATGTTCATTAAACAGTTAGGGGTGAGGTTAGGGGTAGAGTTAGGGTTAGGGTTTGGATCTCTTTATCACCTTGATGGTGGTGGGTGGCTTTTCAGTGTGTTTTCTGTTTTTTTTTCGATAAAAACGCATGCGTTTTTAACGCAAACGCATGTGCTTAAAAACGCAAGAAAATACTGCAGGTTGTATTTCTGAAAATGAACGCATGCAGAAAAAAACGCGACCAAACCCGTACAAAAAAACGCATGCGTTTTCAATGTTAAATATAGGGAAAAAACGCATGCGTTTTTTTGTGCAAAAAACGCTGCAGACAAAAACGCAAGTGTGAAACCAGCGACGCTTTTTATAGCAAAAAAGTTTTTGCGTCTCCACATTTTGAGACCTATAATTTTTCCACATTTTGCTCCACAGAGTCATGTGAGCTCTTGTTTTTTGCGGGAGGAGTTGACGTTTTTATTGGTAACATTTTCGGACACGTGACCGTTTTTGATCACTTTTTATTCCGATTTTTGTGAGGCAGAATGACCAAAAACCTGCTATTCATGAATTTCTTTTGGGAGAGGCGTTTATACCGTTCCGCGTTTGGTAAAATTGATAAAGCAGTTTTATTCGACGGGTCAGTACGATTACAGCGATATCTCATTTATATCATTTTTTTATGTTTTGGCGCTTTTGTACAATAAAAACTATTTTATAGAAAAAATAATTATTTTGGTATCGCTTTATTCTCAGGACTATAACTTTTTTTTTTGCTGATGATGCTGTATGGCGGCTTGTTTTTTGCGGGACAAGATGACGTTTTCAGCGGTACCATGGATATTTATATCAGTCTTTTTGATCACGTGTTATTCCACTTTTTGTTCGGCGGTATGGTAATAAAGCGTTTTTTGCCTTTTTTTTTTTTTTCTTACGGTGTTTACTGAAGGGGTTAACTAGTGGGGCAGTTTTATAGGTTGGGTCATAACGGACGCGGCGATACTAAATGTGTACTTTTATTGTTTTGTTTTTTTTATTTAGATAAAGAAATGTATTTATGGGAATAATATATATTTTTTTTTATTATTTATTTAGGAATTTTTTTTTATTTTTTTTTACACATGTGGAAAAAATTTTTTTTTACTTTTTTACTTTGTCCCAGGGGGGGACATCACAGATCGATGATCTGATAGTGTGCACAGCACTCTATCAGATCACCGATCTCACTTACATCGGTGCAGGCTTACCAGCGTCTGCTCTGAGCAGACACTCGGTAAGCCACCTCCTTCCCTGCAGGACCCGGATGCCGCGGCCATCTTGGATCCGGGACCTGCGGCGAGGAGGGAGGTAGGAGACCCTCGCAGCAACGCGATCACATCGCGTTGCTCCGGGGGTCTCAGGGAAGCCCGCAGGGAGCCCCCTCCCTGCGCGATGCTTCCCTATACCGCCGGTACACTGCAATCATGTTTGATCGCGGTGTGCCGGGGGTTAATGTGCCGGGGGCGGTCCGTGACCGCTCCTGGCACATAGTGCCGGATGTCAGCTGCGATAGGCAGCTGACACCCGGCCGCGATCGGCCGCGCTCCCCCCGTGAGCGCGGTTGATCGCGTATGACGTACTATCCCGTCACCCGGAATTAAGTCCCAGGTCACCTTGACGGGATAGTACGTCATACGGGATTAAGGGATTAAGAGGTCACCTGGTTCATCAGCTGACTGTCGGTGTTAGTTCATTCTTCAGGGACCAAGCTGGGAGTAGGAGCTTGCTGGGAACTGTTGTTCTACTGCTGTGTCCAGCGAATCTGGTGTTTCTTCCTGTTGTGCTGTGTCCTGCAGCATTAAGCTAAGTGTGGTTTTCCTTTACCTTTCCTGTATACCCTGTTAACTGTTGTATTAATACACTGGTGCAGTCCACCTCCCTTGGGGGGAGAGGGGGCCACTGATAGGGCCTGCACAGGAGACAGGGATATACGCTGGCGGCTCAGGCCTCCTAACCATCATAGGTACCCCTGAGATAAGGGAAAGCCAGGGCCCCATATTAGTGGCAGGGACAGGTGCGGGTCCCAGTACGCCATCCTGCCCCTTTATTACCGGTAACGGCGTGACAGCAGACTGCTGACAGGTCACTGATCCCTCACTCACCTGCCCCATTGTTTGCATAATGAGTATCTGTACATACTGAAGAAAAAAAAAACCTTCTGCAGCCTGATCGCATATGTACTGTGTAGTTACTACATGTGTTCGAGATCTTCCTGAGGGTATGTGCACACGTTGCAGATTTGCCTGCGGATTTTTCTGCACTAAATCCGCAGCTCTCGTCAGAAAATGCAGGTGCGCTTTTGATGTGTTTTTGGCGCGATTTTGATGCGTTTTTTTGATGCGGTTTTGAAAGCTAAATAAAGATGTATTAATTGAACAAAAAAAAAAGATTTGTGATGTCTTGTCCAACCTCTTTTACATTTGTCCAACCCACATTCCATTACACACATAGATAGACAGACAGATAGATAGATAGATGTAGATAGATATATGGATAGTTAGGCTACTTTCACACATCAGGTTTTTGCCGTCAGGCATAATCCGGCGAGTTTTGAAAAAAACAGATCCGTTTTTTTTCTCATAGAGTTGTAATAGCGCCGGATTGCGTCTGATGGCCACATGTTTCATCCGTTTTTGGATCCGGCGAAAAACGTATGAAACAGACGTGAAATGATGAATCCGGCCTCCGAATCCGGTTTTCTATGCATGTTTCCATTCAAATCATGCACATTTTCCGTTCTCTCTCTCTCTAAAATAAAAACCGATCCGTTGCAAATAGTGAAAAACTGATGCAACTGATCCGTTATTTTAGATAGAGAGAACGGAAAATGTGCATGATTTCAATGGAAAAATGCATGAAAAACCGGATTCGGAGGCCGGATTCATAATTTCACATCTCAGTTTCATAAATCTTTCGCCGGATTCGTCGCGGGGCGTTTTGTCGCCGGACAGAAAAAACGTTCTTCTTTCTCATCATGCGCAATCCGGCGCTAATACAACTCTATGAGAAAAAACGGATCTGGCAGAAAAAAATGGATACGTTTTTTTTCAAAACTCGCTGGATTGTGCCTGACGGCAAAAACCTGATGTGTGAAAGTAGCCAGATAGATACAGTATATCTATTTTTCTATAGATATATCTATCTATAAACATATCTATAGATATATTCATAGTTATATCTATAGATATATCCATAGTTATATCCATAGATATATAATAGCAAGGCCGATGTTTATTAACCCCTTACCGACCTCCGCCGTACTATTCCTGCGGAGGTTGGATCCCCTGCTTTGATGTGGGCTCCGACGCTAAGCCCACATCAAAGTCGGGACATGTCAGCTGTTTTGAACAGCTGACATGTGCCTGCAATAGCGGCGGGTGAAATCACGATTCACCCGCCGCTATTTAGTTAAATGCCACTATCAAATGCTGACATTTAAACCGGTACTTCCGGCCATCGGGCCGGAGATGCGCTCATCGCCGACCCCCATCACATGATCGGGGGTCAGCGATGCGTCGGCATAGTAACCAGAGGTCTCCTTGAGACCTCTATGGTTACTGATGCTGGCTTGCTGTGAGCGCCACCCTGTGGTCGGCGCTCATAGCAAGCCTGCAATTCAGCTACATAGGAGCGATCTGATAATCGCTGCTATGTAGCAGAGCCGATCAGGCTATACCAGCTTCTAGTCTCCCATGGGGGCTATTGAAGCATGGCAAAAGTTTAAAAAAAAAAAAAAGTTTAAAAAAATATGAAAAAAAAAAAAAATATATAAAGTTTAAATCACCCCCCTTTTGCCCCATTCAAAATAAAACAATAATAAAAAAAAAAATTAAACCTACACATATTTGGTATTGCCGCGTTCAGAATCGCCCGAGCTATCAATAAAAAAAAGCATTAACCTGATCGCTAAACAGCGTAGCGAGAAAAAAATTTGAAAAGCCAGAATTCCTTTTTTTGGTCGCCGCAACATTGCATTAAAATGCAATAACGGGCGATCAAAATAACATATCTGCACCAAAATGGTATCACTAAAAATGTCAGCTCGGCACGAAAAAAATAAGCCCTCACCAGACCAGAGATCCCAAAAAATGGAAGACGCTACAGGTATCGTAAAATTGCGCAATTTTTTTTTTTTAAGCACACTTTGGAATTTTTTTACCACTTAAGATAAAATGTAACCTAGACGTGTTTGGTGTCTATGAACGCATAATGACCTGGAGAATCAAAATGGCAGGTCAGTTTTAGCATTTAGTGAAACTAGCAAAAAAGCCAAACAAAAAACAAGTGTTGGATTGCACTTTTTTGCAATTTCACCGCACTTGGAATTTTTTTCCCGTTTTCTAGTAAACGACATGCTAAAATCAATGATGGCGCTCAAAAGTGCAACTTGTCCCGCAAAAAATAAGCCCTCACATGGCCATATTGATGGAAAAATAAAAACAAGTTATGGCTCTGGGAAGGAGGGGAGCGAAAAACGAGAACGCAAAAACGGAAAAGGGCAAGGTCTTGAAGGGGTTAATGAACGTTTAATTTCTTTTTTAAAAAAAGGAAAAAAATGGCGTGGGCTCCCACGCAATTTTCTGCACCAGAGGGGGAAAGCTGATGGCCGGGGGCCAATATTTGTAGCCAGGGAAGAGGTTAATACTCATACCCATGGCCTCCTCCCAGGCTATCAGCCCGCAGCTGTCTGCGTAGCCTTTACTGGCTATTAAAATAGGGGGACCCCCCCAAAAAAAATGACGTGGGGCCCCCCATATTTTATAGCCAGAAAGGCTACGCAGAATGCGGGCTGATATTCATAGCCTAGAGAGGGGCCATGGATATTGCCCCCCCGGCTACAAATACCAGCCCGCAGCCGCCCCAGAAATGGCACTTAGCCCCTCTCTTCCCACTCCCGAGTCCCGGTGGAATATGGGGTAATAAGGGGTTAATGTCACCTTGCTAATGCAAGATGACATTAAGCCCGGTTAATAATGGAGAGGCCTATCCATTATTAATCCTATAGTAGTGAAAGAGTTAAAAAATAAAGACACAGCCAGAAAAGAGTATTTTAATATTCTTAATTTAACCATACTCTATCACCTGCAGAAAATTAAAAATAATAAACCGTACACTCACTTTCCGCCGTAGTCCAATTAATAACGCGTGTCCCACGATGATCTCCCCTATAGAACAGTGACATCGGGTGACGTCACTGCTCTATAGGACCTCCAGTGACACACTGACAGGAGACAATGGCTCCTGCAGTGCATCATTGAGGTTACCTCAGCTCAGGGTCTCACTTTATGGCAATGTTGCGGCGTGGGAATTTTCCCATACAGCAGTGCCACAAGTTAGACTAGGGACAATTTTTTTTTACAGTGGCGGAGGAATACAGTGCGGAAGGGTACCTTCCGTCATTGTATTCCTGGAGCCCCTGGAGAGTGGTCGCATCAGCTCTCCACGGGAGATCGTTGTGGGACACTGGTTTTAATTGGATATCTGCGGATCAGGGAGTATAGTGTTTGTTTATTATTTTAATATTTTTTACAGGTGACACTAGCTTCGGGGATCAAGGTGACAAGGTGATGGTGAGTATGTACTCTATGTTGTATGTACTGTGTCTATATATGTATTGTATGTAATGTATGAATGTACTGTATGTTATATGTTGTATATACTGTATGTTCTGTTATGTTGTATGTACTGTTATGTTATATGTTGTATGTACTGTTATGTTATAAGTTGTATATACTGTTATATGTTATTCAGTTAGATCCATATATATTTGGACAGAGACAACATTTTTCTAATTTTGGTTATAGACATTACCACAATGAATTTTAAACTAACCAATTCAGATGCAGTTGAAGTTCAGACTCTCAGCTTTCATTTGAGGGTATCCACATTAAAATTGGATGAAGGGTTTAGGAGTTTCAGCTCATTAACATGTGCCACCCAGTTTTTAAAGGGACCAAAAGTAATTGGACAGATTCAATAATTTTAAATAAAATGTTCATTTTTAGTACTTGGTTGAAAACCCTTTGTTGGCAATGACTACCTGAAGTCTTGAACTCATGGACATCACCAGACGCTGTGTTTCCTCCTTTTTGATGATCTGACAGGCCTTCACTGCGGTGGTTTTCAGTTGCTGTTTGTGGCCTTTCTGCCTGAAGTTTAGCCTTTAACAAGTGAAATGCATGCTCAATTGGGTTGAGTGTCATGAATCCCAATGGCTAGGGATAGCACAGGACAAGCAAAGTACAAATATATAACGGACGAGCTCTAGGATGATGGAACCTGGGCTGACCGCTGCCCTACGCCTGACAAACGCAACTAGAGATAGCCAGGGAGCGTGCCTACGTTGGTTCTAGACGCCACGCACCAGCCTAAGAGCTAACTAGCACTGCAGAGAAAATAAAGACCTCACTTGCCTCCAGAGGAATGAACCCCAAAAGATATAGTTGCCCCCCACATGTATTGACGGTGAAATGAGAGGAAGGCACACACATAGAGATGATATATATAGTTTTAGCAAATTGAGGCCCGCTGTAAACTAGAAAGCAGAACGATACAAAAGGGGACTGAGCGGTCAGCAAAAAACCCTAATCAAAAAAACCATCCTGAGATTACAAGAACCCATGTGCCAACTCATGGCACATGGGGAGAACCTCAGTCCACTAGAGCTACCAGCTAGCATAGAGACATAATAAGCAAGCTGGACAAAAAACCAAACAACTGAAAATCAGCACTTAGCTTATCCTGAAAGATCTGGGAGCAGGTAGGCAGGAACCAAACAGAGCACATCTGAATACATTGATAGCCGGCAAGGGAATGACAAAAAGGCCAGGTAAAATAGGAAACACCCAGCCTCTGATGGACAGGTGGAAACCAAAGGCCGCAACCCACCAAAGTCACCCAGTACCAGCAGTAACCACCAGAGGGAGCCCACAAACAGAATCCACAACAGTTGAGATCAGGTGACTGACTTGGCCATTCAAGAATATTCCACTTCTTTGCTTTAATAAACTCCTGGGTTGCTTTGGCTTTATGTTTTGGTTAATTGTCCATCTGTAGTATGAAACGACAACCAATCAGTTTGGCTGCATTTGGCTGGATCTGAGCACACAGTATGGCTCTGAATACCTCAGAATTCATTCGGCTGCTTCTGTCCTGTGTCACATCATCAATAAACACTGGCAGCCATGCATGCCAAAGCCATCACACTGCCTCCGCCGTGTTTTACAGATGATGTGGTATGCTTTGGATCATGAGCTGTACTACGCCTTCGCCATACTTTTCTCTTTCCATCACTCTGGTAGAGGTTGATCTTGGTTTCATCTGTCCAAAGAATGTTCTTCCAGAACTGTGCTGGCTTTTTTAGATGTTTTTTAGCAAAGTCCAGTCTAGCCTTTTTATTCTTGATGCTTATGAGTGGCTTGCACCGTGCAGTGAACCCTCCGCATTTACTTTCATGCAGTCTTCTCTTTATGGTAGATTTGGATATTGATGCGCCTACCTCCTGGAGAGTGTTGTTCACTTGGTTGGCTGTTGTGCAGGGGTTTATCTTCACCATGGAGATTATTCTGCGATCATAGACCACTGTTGTCTTCCGTGGGCGCCCAGGTCTTTTTGCATTGATGAGTTCACCAGTGCTTTCTTTCTTTCTCAGGATGTACCAAACTGTAGATTTTGCCACTCCTAATATTGTAGCAATTTCTCGGATGGGTTTTTTCTGTTTTCGCAGCTTAAGGATGGCTTGTTTCACCTGCATGGAGAGCTCCTTTGACCGCATGTTTACTTCACAGCAAAACCTTCCAAATGCAAGCACCACACCTCAAATCAACTCCAGGCCTTTTATCTGCTTAATTGAGAAGGACATAAAGGGATTGCCCACACCTCTCCATGAAATAGCCTTGGAGTCAATTGTCCAATTACTTTTGGTCCCTTTAAAAACAGGGTGGCACATGTTAAGGAGCTGAAACTCCTAAACCCTTCATCCAATTTTAATGTGGACACCCTCAAATGAAAGCTGAAAGTCTGAACTTCAACTGCATCTGAATTGGTTTGTTTAAAATTCATTGTGGTAATGTCTATAACCAAACTTAGAAAAATGTTGTCTCTGTCCAAATATATATGGACCTAACTGTATGTTGTATGTACTGTTATATGTTGTATGTACTGTTATGTTTGTGTTTTTTGTTTTTTTTTCACATTCAACACATTAGCCGGATGATGGGAATACTACTGTCCCTGTCCCATAATTGGCTAATGTGTCACTCACTGTAGAAGGCATAGCCCGATGGGACTTGCAGTCCCATCGGACAATGCCTGCACACACACACCCCCGACAGACACGGCAGACCCCCGTCAGCCCGCACAGACCCCCCGGCAGCCCGCACACGCAGACCCCACCGGCACACACACACCGCCCACACACTTCCCTCCTCCCGATCTGCAGCATTTCCCCCGCAGCAAAACCGCAGATCTTTTTTACATCTGCGGTTTTGCTACAGATGGGCCCGACTCAATGCAAGTCAATGGGTGCAGAAACAGTGCAGATCCGCGCAAAGAATTGACATGCTGCGGAAAAAACCACACTCCGTTTCCGCGCGTTTTTTTCCGCAGCATGTGCACAGTGGATTGGGTTTTCCATAGCTTTACATGGTACTGTAAAAAGCATGGAAAACTGCTGCAGATCCGCAGCGTCAAAAAACGCCGCGGATCCGCGGTAAAAACTGCAACGTGTGAACTTGGCCTGAAAGTATAACAAAAAATGCTAAAATAGTGCCTGCCGCACCTGCACAGTGGCAGCTATCAGGGTACATAGCTGAGATCTGATAGCTGCTATTAAGCCATGTTGCTAGAAAAGAAAAAAAATTACCACCTCCAAGATGGCGCTGCCTGCGCAGTAGCAGTTTTCTGTGATCGCCGAGAGCGGATACTGCGCAGATGTGGGCAGCGCCATCTTGGAGGAGTAATGTTTTTTCTTTTCTTGCAAGATGGTGCAATAACAGCTATTGGATCTCAGCTATGTACACTGATAGCTGCTATTGTGCAGGCGCAGCGGGCGCAATTTAAAACATTTTTTTGTTATACTCCTCAGTCAGGAAAAGCTCAACATGCAGTAAGTACACAGTTTACATTTCAAAAAACTGACCGTCCCATCCAAACATAGGCTAAGTGTGAACAGGTGCTGAACCTAGAGTCACCAACTCGTATACAGTCAAGTAAATAAGGCAGCACACTGCAGCACTGAAACATGCATTCACATGGAGACGTTTATTCCAGGTACACATAAAATTGGCCATTTTTATGCGCTAAATGCTCTCATTTTCATATTTCTAGTGCAGTAATGCAGTTCAGTTTTCATGTTTCATGTTTGCATGTTTCAGCGCGTGTGATCAACAGTGCTAAATGGGTGTGGTTGGGACGTGGATATGGGTGTGACTAATTATGAATGGGTGTGGTCAGAGGCGTGGCCTAAAATTTGCCGCAAACTTTGTCCCTCTTTCCCATCTTCAAAAGTTGGGAGGTATGCAGAATGCTGTAGATAAGCCCCTGATGCCGATGGGCTTACCTCACCCTCGATTTTGGGGGTGACAGATTCCATTTAACTGTCTTCTTGTAGTCCCTAGATCTCGGCCACAGCAGTTTAAGTGGGGTACTCTGCAATAGCCTCTAAATAATGCATGGATACGTGGTTTACCACTCCACACATTGCTTACGTTTGGGCCTTCTAGAGCAGATTATTGCATAGTCTGGGGGTCCAGCCTCATGTGTCACTTCCAAGGGAACAAGATGAATGAATTATGGGAAAAGAAAGGTTTTTTGGCAGAGGCAGTGTCATACTCTTGTTATTGTTTTGGGGAACTTTCTTTATATGCATATTAATTCTCCCTTCCATAATGTAAAAAATTTTCACAAATGATTTGGGGAACATCATAAAGTGTTCAAAGTGTTGATTAGTCTTTAGCTATATTTTCTTCATTTTAGAATTAAAAGATGGATGCAAATACTTTTATGCCCCAAAAAATGACTAAAGCTTTCTTGTAACTAGATCTTTATTGGCTAACCAGAAAAAATATATTTGCAAACTTTCAGAGCACAGGGGCTCCTTCTTCAGGCAAGATGACAAAAAAGCTGAGGAAGAATGATAGGCACAGAACAATCACTAGTAGATCAATCTGTCCCTATACAGTATCATCTCATCAGCAGCATATCAGCAGTTTTCACCGTGCAATCTGCTGCCGAGAACAATGATTTCTGTTCCTGCATAAACAATCCAATCACTCGATGAATAGGCAGCATTTTGCTTGTTTAGTATAATGTATTCCATAGTCCTCCACATAGTATAGTGCACAACATAGTCCTCCATGTAGTATAATGAACACCTCAGTCCTCCATATAGTATAATGTGCCCCATAGACCTCCTTACAGCATAATGCACTCCCATCGTCCTCCATATAGTATAAAACACTTCCCATAGTACTCAATATAGTATAATGCACCCAATAGCTCGCTGTACAGTATAATATACCCAATAGTCTTCCATATAGTATAATGCACACCATAGTCCTCCATAAAGTAGGTTGCACTCCCAAGAATCTTCCCTACAGTATAATACACTCCCCATAGTCCTCAATATGGTACAATGCATCCCATAGTCCTCCATAAAGCATAATGCACCCCCATAGTATGATACACTCCCCATAGTATAATGCACCCCATAGACCTTCATATAGTATAATGAATTCCCCATAGTAAATACAATACTCACATCTCCCCGTTCCCCCACTGCTCAGTCTCTGCAACTCGTGGCGTGGTACAAGATGAAAAGATGTTATCGTGCCCGTTTCTTCAGAAGGGGAATGATGGGAGAGGGAGCAACACCTGACACTCTATCTTCCACAATTGATTTCAAGTGTATCGGCATCTATGATGCTGAGTTTAGTATAATTGTATGCGTGATGTGGGGTGTGTGGAGCTGGCGTTGGTACCAAGCCCCATAACGGCCACGTCGTGTGCCGTTATTAGTAGCATGCCACTGGCTGGGGGCCCCTGTGGGCGTGGAAGCCCTAGGCAAATGCCTAGTATGCCTGCCCCTAACGCCGACCCTGACTGCGTTATTGCAGCTGCATGTTTAACTGTAACATGCTGCAGCATTTCAGAGAGAACATACTTAAAAAATCCGGCCAAGGACTGTATGTTTCATATTGCTATCCCTAAACATGTCCAAATCAGTTTCTTCCCACACCAAAACCCAAGACTGACAGGTCTCACCCTATCTGTGTGTTTAGGGAGAAATCTTTTAAGGCCCCGTCTCACATAGCGAGATCGCTAGCGAGATCGCTGCTGAGTCACAAGTTTTGTGACGTAACAGGGACCTCAGTAGCGATCTCGCTATGTTTGACACGTACCAGCGACCAGGCCCCTGCTGTGAGATCGCTGGTCGTGTCGGAATGGCCTGGACCTTTTTTTGGTCGTTGAGGTCCCGCTGACATCGCTGAATCGGTGTGTGTGAAACGGATTCAGCGATGTCTTCACTGGTAACCAGGGTAAACATCGGGTTACTAAGCGCAGGGCCGCGCTTAGTAACCCGATGTTTACCGTGGTTACCAGCGTAAAAGTAAAAAAAAAAAAAAACGTACATACTCACATTCCGGTGTCCTTCAGGTCCCTTGCAGTCTGCTTCCCGCTCTGACTGACTGCCGGCCGGAAAGTAAGAGCAGATCACAGCGGTGATGTCACCGCTGTGATCTGCTTTCACTTTACGGCGGCACTCAGTCAGAGCGGGAAGCAGACTGCAAGGGACCTGGCGGACACCGGAATGTGAGTATGTACGGGTTTTTTTTTTTTTTACTTTTACGCTGGTAACCACGGTAAACATCAGGTTACTAAGCGCAGCCCTGCGCTTAGTAACCCGATGTTTACCCTGGTTACCCGGGGACCTCGGCATCGTTGGTCGCTGGAGAGCTGTCTGTGTGACAGCTCCCCAGCGACCACACAGCGACAAAACAGCGACGCTGCAGCGATCAGCATCGTTGTCTGTATCGCTGCAGCGTCGCTGTGTGTGACGGGGCCTTTAGTCTAGGGTCGTAGATAAGGGATAACTAGGTGACGGTTGTTCCCCAGCAGCTTAGTTCTCATTTAAATGGAACCAGGCTTGTAAAAAAAACACTATTAACCATCATATATCAGATTAATCTGCAGAATAATAGCGTTCTGACGCTGTGCAGCTGCCTCAATGAGAGCCCCGCTGCCAGAAAGATATTAAGTTTATTTCCCTGTCAGCCTAGTTCTTTCAGTCATAGTGGTGTCACCAGCAC
Organism: Ranitomeya variabilis; assembly: GCF_051348905.1. Lineage (NCBI taxonomy): Eukaryota > Metazoa > Chordata > Amphibia > Anura > Dendrobatidae > Ranitomeya > Ranitomeya variabilis. The sequence goes on from NC_135238.1 coordinate 116,892,154, forward strand.
AGTTTCAGTCACCGCTCTGTGTATATAGAGCGGCTGCTACCACGCCCCCTGACTGACTGACAGATGGCTCAATATTAGGACTGTCAGTCAGTGACAGGGGCGTGGTTACAGCCACGGGTCTTTATGCACAGAGCGGTGAATTAAATCTTACTGGGCCATCCCTATAACTGTTAACTTTACTCCGCTGGTAGGCTTGCTTAATTTCCTCCTGGCAGGAAGGCTCCCAGTGTAGTGGCTGCATGGTGTCTGTTATCTTTCAGGTTACTTGGGTTTTTTACATCACATATTCCCTTTAACCCCTACCCGACATTTGCATTGATTTCCCGATCAATGCAGTACATGTACGTCATGGTGATCGCCGGTGCCACAAGTGACAGCACGAACGAACTCTCACAGCGGCGCAGTGATACACTGCGGGAGGATCACCTTGGGTCAGTGTATCGCCAGAGGATGGGTAGAGAAGTCACATCTCAAAATGTGACTGTGTCGTGCGACACTCGAGATTAAATGGACTACAGCAGAAAAGTAAGGTTATGTTGGTTTCTAATTTTATTTTTGTTGCAGGAGACGCAGGCGTCGGGGATTAGGTGTTTGGTGAATATGATTTTTTGTTGTTGTTTGTTTTACAATTCAACAAAGTCACCGGATGATGGGACTATGTTCAATTGCAAAACAAACATAGTCCCATCATCCGGTGACTATGTTCAATTGTAAACAATGTTTAAAAAAAAAAAAAAAAAACACCAGTACACAGGCAGAGATGCTTACCTGTCCAAGACCTCCAAACAATTGCACTAGCCAAGATGCAGCGGGCCCAAGTTAAGATGGCAGATACACAGGTGCAATAATACCGATAATGCAGCCACCCTACAATCATGAATTGGCCACTTGGTGCACCTGTGCAAACAAATAGTCTGTATGTGGCATGTTCACACAGGAATGCAAAGTATATGGCTCAAAGCCTATTAATGACGCCATAAAGCGGGCTAGCCATAATGCATCCTGTATGAACAGAGGCCACAGTGTATAGAGTCATCTAGGGCCCAGCCGCACCCTGGAAAAATATACAGTGCACCAAAAACATAACAATGTATGCAAGGTATTGGTCGATATTATGGCCACAATATTTAAGCTGCCAACCCGCGTCACGGGTCCTTACATATTGGCAGTCCTAATCTAAAAAAACACCATAAGAGGAAAGACCTCCACTATATAGCCATATACTTTGCATTCCTGTGTGAACACGCCACATACAGACTATTTGTTTGCACAGGTGCACCAAGTGGCCAATTCCTGATTGTAGGGTAGCTGCCTTATCGGTATTATTGCACCTGTGTATTTGCTATCTTAACCCCTTAGTGACAGAGCCAATTTGGTACTTAATGACCGAGCCAATTTGTACAATTCTGACCAGTGTCACTTTAAGAGGTTATAACTCTGGAACGATTTATCGGATCCCGCTGATTCTGAGATTGTTTTTTCATGACATGTTGTACTTCAAGTTAGTGGTAAGATTTCTTCGATATTACTTGCGATTATTTATGAAAAAAATGGAAATATGGCGAAAATTTTTAAAATTTTGCAATTTTCAAACTTTGTATTTTTATGCCCTTAAATCAGAGAGATATGTCACAAAAAATAGTTAATAAATAACATTTCTCACATGTCTACTTTACATCAGCACAATTTTGGAAACAATTTTTTTTTTTGTTAGGGAGTTATAAGGGTTAAATGTTGACCAGCAATTTCTCATTTTTACAACACCATGTTTTTTTTAGGGACCACATCACTTTTGAAGTGATTTTGAGGGGTCTATATGATAGAAAATAACCAAGTGTGACACCATTCTAAAAACTGCACCCTTCAAGCTGCTCAAAACCACATTCAAGAAGTTTATTAACCCTTTACGTACTTCACAGGAACTAAAACAATGTAGAAGAAAAAAATGAACATTTAACTTTTTTTGCAAACATTTTACTTCAGAACCATTTTTTTTAATTTTCACAAGCGTAAAAACAGAAATTTAACCACAAATTTTGTTGTGCAATTTTTCCTGAGTACGCCGATACCCCATATGTGGAGGTAAACCACTGTTTGGGCGCACCGCAGAGCTTGGAAGTGAAGGAGCACCGTTTGACTGTTTCAATGCAGAATTGGCTGGAATTGAGATCGGATGCCATGTCGCGTTTGGAGAGCCCCTAATGTGCCTAAACAGTGGAAACCCCCCACAAGTGACACCATTTTGGAAACTAGACGCCCCAAGGAACTTATCTAGATGTGTGGTGAGCACTTTGAACCCCCAAGTGCTTCACAGAAGTTTATAACGTAGAGCTGTGAAAATAAAAAATCTAATTTTTTCTACAAAAATGATCTTTTTGCCCCAAAATTTTTATTTTCACAAGGGTAACAGGAGAAATTAGACCACAAAAGTTGTTGTGCAATTTCTCCTGAGTACGTCGATACCCCATATATGGGGGTAAACCACTGTTTGGGCGCACCGCAGAGCTTGGAAGAGAAGGAGTGTCGTTTTACTTTTTCAATGTAGAATTGGCTGGAATTGAGATCGGACGCCATGTCACGTTTGGAGAGCCCCTGATGTGCCTAAACAGTAGAAACCCCCAACAAGTGACCCCATTTTGGAAAATAGACCCCCCAAGGAACTTATCTAGATATGTGGTGAGAAATTTGAATGCCCAAGTGCTTCACAGAAGTTTATAATGCAGAGTAGTGAAAATAAAAAAAAAAAATTTTCCCACAAAAAAGATTTTTTTAGCCCCCAAATTTTTATTTTCACAAGAGTAACAAGAGAAATTGGACCCCAAAAGTTGTTGTCCAATTTGTCCTGAGTATGCTGGTACCCCATATGTGGGGGTAAACCACTGTTTGGGCGCACAGCAGAGCTCGGAAGGGAAGGAGCGCCATTTTGAAATGCAGGCTTTGAAAGAATGGTCTGCGGGCGTTATGTTGCATTTGCAGAGCCACTGATGTACCTAAACAGTAGAAACCCCCCACAAGTGACCCCATTTTGACAACTAGACCCCCCACGGAACTTATCTAGATATGTGGTGAGAACTTTGAATGCCCAAGTGCTTCACAGAAGTTTATAATGCAGAGTAGTGAAAATAGAAAATATTTTTTTTCCACAAAAAAGATTTTTTTAGCCCCCAAGTTTTTATTTTCACAAGGGTAACAAGAGAAATTGGATGCCAATATTTGTTCTCCAATTTGTCCTGAGTATTCTGGTACCCCATGTGTGGGGGTAAACCACTGTTTTGGCACACGGCAGAGCTCGGAAGAGAAGGAGCGCCATTTTGGAATTCAGACTTTGATAGAATTGTCTGTGGGTGTTATGTTGCGTTTGCAGAGCCCCTGATGTACCTAAACAGTAGAAACCCCCACAAGTGACCAAATTTTGGAAACTAGACCCCCTAAGGAACTTATCTAGATATGTGGTGAGAACTTTGAAAGCTCAAGTGCTTCACAGAAGTTTATAATGCAGAGTAGTGAAAATAAAAAAATATTTTTTTTTCCCACAAAAAAGATTTTTAGCCCCCAAGTTTTTATTTTCACAAGGGTAACAGGAGAAATTGGACCCCAAAAGTTGTTGTCCAATTTATCCCGAGTACGCTGATGCCCCATATGTGGGGGTAAACCACTGTTTGGGCGCACGGCAGAGCTCAGAAGGGAGGGAGCACCATTTGACTTTTTTAGCGCAAAATTGGCTGTCGTGTTTGGAGACCCCCTGATGTACCTAAACAGTGGAAACCCAATTCTAACTCCAACCCTAACTCCAACACACCCCTAACCCTAATCTCAACCCGATCCATAATCCTAATCACAACCCTAACGATAATCACAACCCTAACCCCAAAACAGCCCTAATCTCAACCCTAACCATAACCGTAATCAAAACCCTAAATCCAACACACCCCTAACCCTAATCCCAACTCTAACCCTAATCCCAAACGTAACACTAATCCCAACCCTAATCCAAACCCTAACCCTAATCCCAACTCTAACCCTAACTTTAGCCCCAACCCTAACTCTAACTTTAGCCCCAACCCTAACCATAACTTTAGCCCCCGTCGTCACAAAAAAAGTTCAATGTAACCTTTTTTTTGTACGTCGCGTCCGCCATTTCCGCGCATGCGTGGCCGTAACTCTGCCCTCTCCTCCCCAGGACATAGACTGGGCAGCGGATGCGTTGAAAAACTGCATCCGCTGCCCACGTTGTGCACAATTTTCACAACGTGCGTCGGTACGTCGGGCCGACGCATTGCGACCGCCCCGTACCGACGCAAGTGTGAAAGAAGCCTAAGGCTACTTTCACACTAGCGTCGTACTCTGCCCATCGCAGTGTGTCGGGCCGACGTACCGACGCTAGCGTTGTAAGCGCCGCACAACGGGTGCAGCGGATGCTGTTTTTTCAACGCATCCGCTGCCCCATTGTGAGGTGCGGGGAGGCGGGGGCGGAGTTCCGGCCACGCATGCGCGGTCGGAAATGGCGGACACGTCGCACAAAAAAGTTACATGTAGCTTTTTTTGTACCGACGGTCCGCCAAAGCACGACGCATCCGTCGCACGACGGATGCGACATGTGGCAATCCGTCGCAATGCGTCGCTAATGCAAGCCAATGGAGAAAAAACGCATCCTGCAAGCACTTTTGCAGGATGCGTTTTTTCTCCAACGACGCATTGCGACGGAAGCCAAAAAACGCTAGTGTGAAAGTAGCCTAACCCTAACTCTAACCCTAACTCTAACCCTAACTCTAACCCTAATTTTAGCCCCAACTCGTCTCTCCTGCCGGCCGGCAGATGGCAGCAGATGGCGGGCGCACTGCGCATGCGCCCGCCATGATGAAAAAGCCGGCTGGCAGGAGAAGACAGAAGAGGACCCAGGGACACCGGGTGAGTATGTTAGGGTCCCCGAATCCCCCTATTTCTCTGTCCTCTGATGTGCGATCACATCAGAGGACAGAGAATTACAGATCGCTTTTTTTTTTTTTTTTGCGGTCGCCGGTAAACTGTTAATTACCGGCGATCGCAAAACAGGGGTCGGTGCAAACCGACCCCGATCATGTTCTTTGGGGTCTCGGCTACCCCCGGCAGCCGACACCCCAAAGATCTTCCGGGTGCCGGGCGTACTGCGCGTGCGCCCGCCATTTTTTCCCGGAAAAAAGATGGCGGCGCCCATCGGGAGCCACGAGGAGCACCGGGGGAGATAGGTGAGTATTGGGGGGCTATCGGGGGCCATCGGGGACCCTATTTCTCTGTCCTCCGATGTGCGATCACATCGGAGGACAGAGAAATTAAAAGGCAAATCGCGTTTTTTGTTTTTTTTTGTTGCGACCGCCGGTAAACGGTTAATTACCGGCGATCGCAACTCGGGGGTCGGTAAAAACCCCCCAAATAATGTTCTCTGGGGTCTCGGCTACCCTCGGCAACCGAGACCCCAGAGAAAATCCGACTCTGGGGGGCGCTATTCACTTTTTCCACAGCGCCGTTAATTAACGGCGCTGTGGTTTAAGTACCCTTAGCGGCCGCCGTTAAAAGGCGTATCGGCGGTCGTTAAGGGTTTAACTTGGGTCCACTGTACCTTGGTTAGTGCAATTGTTGGAGGCCTTGAACAGGTAAGCATCTCTGCCTGTATACTGGTGTTTTTTTGTCTAGAATAGTGGAGGTCTTTCCTCTTATGGTGTTTTTTTAAACAATGTTTTACAATTGAACAAAGTCACCGGATGATGGGACTACTGTCCCATCATCGGCTCATGCTGTCACTGTTATATATGACAGCAGACATGGCCCAATGGGAGTAGTAGTCCCATCAGACGATGCCTGGCTACACACCTGCAGACAGGCACCCGCAGACTCTCCGCCCACACACATTTTCCGCCCACACACTCTTCCTCCTTCCTAGTGCAGTGTTTTTGGCATGCAAATCTGCAAACTTTTTTACACCGGATTTGACTGACAATGTAAATCAATGGGTGCAGAAATGCTGATCCGCAATAAGAATTGACATGCTGTGGAAAATAAAATGCTGCGAATCAGTGCAGAATTTTCTGTAGCATGTGCACACCAATTCTGGATTCCCATCGATTAACATTGCTTTAGCTACCCCCTGAGAGGATTTGATGCAATTCCGCGAGGAAAAAACACTGCAGATCCGTAACAAAATCCGCAATGTGTGCACATAGCCTTAGTGTTTGACAGCAGCCAAGCATAAAAAAAAAAAAAAGATATAAATCTAAATATCACTGTCCCGAAGAATAAAGTCGTCTAATCACTTAAACCGCATGAGGAATGGTGTAAAAAAAATAAATAAAAACAATTCTTCATCTGCTGTTGATTTTTTAAATTATGCCTCTCAAAGATCGCAGTAAGGCTCGGCGCACATTTATCCTGCGCTCTACAACGAGCACTTACACTAGGGTTTCCGTGTAAATCTCTGAAATACATGTTTTGGATGGAACCCTTCGCAGAAGATTCCCTATAATGAGGCAGATGAAGGCACTATGGATGCCGTCTGCCCTGTGATCCGGCAATGTCCGTCTTTTTATTAGGAGTGCATAAAAGTGCACCTCTAAAAATCAGGACATCGCTGAACAGAGGCCAGACAAACTCCATAGTAACTCTGCTGCCTTATTATAGTGAATGGATCCCTCGCGTTTCATCTGAATTTCGTCACTCTAAGATTTAAAGAGAAACCCCTGATGTAAGTGAGATGCAGGGAGAGGGACAAAGTAGCTTACCAAGCTGAGAATGTGGCTGGGAGTTCCTCCTGAGGGTGCCGTTTAGGCCGGGATCACACATACGCGAGATACGGCTGAGTCTCGCAGGTGAAAACCCAGCTCTGGCTCCGGCACTCCGGAGCGGAGTGTGCAGCTTCATGTATTGCTGTACGGCTGTGGGAAATATTCTGGCACAACCCTCCAGAGATAAAATGGATTCTATATTCAAACGTAGTTAAAACATTAAAAGGCTAGGCCTGACGCGTTTCAGGTGTATACACACCCTTAGTCATAGAGTTTAGAGTGTTTTTTGTTCTGGATAAATGACAGTAACTATATTCTGTTGGTTAGTTCAATTACGCAGCATCAAATATACATAAATCTTTTTAAGAATACTTTTTTTATCGTCATATTCTGAGAGCCATGGCTTATTTTATTTCTTGTTGATAGAACCTGAGTTGATGTTGCCGGGTTTCCTGAGACCAGGGACTCATTCCTTGTCCATAACGCTAGGGGTTCCCTAGCTTACCCTGTTCCTCATATCAATTCTGATGGTAAAGATACCAGGGCCACGTACCTTGCCTTAACTTCTGAATCCACCCTCCGTCTGTTCTTTTCCCCCACTCAGGGAAGAGGGGAGTAGTAGTGTACCATAATACACCAATCAGCCTAACAATGTAATAGGAAAATACCAATCATACAAATATCACACACTCAAAACCTAGCAACAGTCTCAGATAAATTCACCAAACGCCTTCTTCAACAACAACCACCAACAACTAGCTAGCCAGTGCCCAGATTATATAGGAGATGGAAGTGGCTAACAGCGCACAGCTGAAAGCCTTAAAGAAGTTGTCCACTACAATAATTTTTTTTACATAAATCTTGCTATTATGTGCCACTGAAAACATCCACTGTGTTTATTTTAGCAATATTACCTTTTATCATGCTGTAGCAGCACATCTTCAGTGCTGGATCCAGCTCTCATGGGGTTAATCGACTTCCTTTCTGAGTTATTGTGCTCTAATACTACAAGTTCCATGATGCATTGCACTGGCCTCTAAGCCCGAACCTACCACACCCACTCCAAAACACACCCAAACCCCTCCCTCCTCTATCTTCAAAAAGATTTGTGATGTCATTTCTGTCCAACCTTCTCTTTTACATTTGTCCAACCCACACTCCATTACACACTGATAGATGGATAGATAGATAGATAGATAGATAGATAGATAGATAGATAGATAGATAGATAGATAGATATGTATCTATATATCTATGTCAATTTCCATAGATATGTCCATATCCATGTTTCTAAACCACTTCACCCCTGGAGGTTTTTTCGTTTATCGCTCCCCTTCTTTCCAGAGCCATAATTTTTCTGTCAATATGGCCATGTGAGCGCTTATCTTTTGCGGGACAAGTTCTACTTTTGAACGACACCATTGGTTTTACCACGTCGTGTAACAGAAAATGTGAACAAAATTCAAAGTGCGATGAAATTGCAAAAAAAGTGCAATCCCACACTTGTTTTTTGCTTGGTTCACTAAATGCTAAGGCTGTGTGCACACGTTGCGGATTTGATTGCAGATCAGCAGGGTTTTTTGCTGCACAGAATTGCATCAAATCCGCAGTGTAGAGCACAACCAATGTAAGTCTATGGGAGCCGCGACTTGTGCACATGCTGCGGAAAAAGCCGCACCGAAACGCAGCTTTTTTTTCCACATCATGTCACTTCTTTTGTGCCGAACTGCAGCGTTTCTGCACCCTTAGACTTTCATTGAGTCGGGCACATCCACAGCAAAACCACAGATGTAAAAAAGATCTGCAGTTTTGCTGCGGATGTGGGTCCGAGAAACGCTGCAGTTCGGGAGAAGGGAAGTGTTGGGCGGTGACTGTGTATGTGTGTGCGGGCGGGGTCTGCGGGCTGTTCGGATGTGTGCGGGACTGTTCGGGTGTGTGCGGGCAGGGTCTGCGGGCTGTTCGGATGTGTGCGGCGCACAAAAATTGCACCACAAAAAAATTAAAAAATGCATCAAAAACACATCAAAACTGCATCAAAAACGCATGAAAACCGCACCAAAAACGCATCAAAACCGCAGCAAAAACTGCATCAAAAACGCATGAAAGCAGCACCAAAAACTGCATCTAAACCGCACCAAAAACGCATAAAAACTGCATCAAAAACGCATGAAAACAGCACCAAAAACGCATAAAAACTGCACCAAAAACTGCATCAAAACTTCACCAAAAACTGCATTAAAAAAGCATCAAAAACCTGAATCAAAACCACGTAAAAAAACACACCAAATACTGCAGCAAAAACAATCAAAACCGCGCCAACAAATGCACCAAAAACCGCACCAAGAAGTGCATCAAAACCGCACAAAAAACCCGCATCAAAACCGCACAAAAACCATGAAAAAAACGTGAAAAAAAAAGCATCAAAAACGCAGCTGCGCTTTCTGCAAGGAGATGCAGATTTTATGCAGTAAATTCTGCACCCAAATCTGCAACGTGTGCACACAGCATAAAACTGACCTACCATTATGATTCTCCAGGTGATTACGAGTTCATAGACACTAAACATGTCTAGGTTATTTTTTTATCTAAGTGGTGAAAACAAAATACAAACTTTGCTAAAAAAAATAAAAAAATAAAATAATTGCGCCATTTTCCGATACGCGTAGCGTATATATTTTCTGAGATATCGGGTTGGGTGAGGGCTATTTTTTTTGCGCGCCGAGCTGACTTTTTAATGATACCACTTTTGTGCAGATACGTTCTTTTGATCGTCCGTTATTGCATTTTAATGCAATGTCGGGGCGATCAAAAAAACATAATTTTGGCTTTTGATTTTTTTTCTCGCTATGCCGTTTAGCAATCATGTAAAAAAATTTTGTAGTATTGAATACAGCTGACATGTTGCGGCTTTGAGGTGGGCTCACCGCCGAAGCCCACCTCAAAGCGGGGGATACTGTCAGCTGACGTACTATTCCTTTAGCTGGCAGAAAGGGGTCAATTAACAATATGTTTCAGTTAAAAAAAAAAAAATGGCGTGGGCTCCCGCGCAATTTTATGCGCCAGAGGGGGAAAGCCGACGGCCGGAGGCCAATATTTGTAGCCTGGGAAGGGGGTAATACCCATGCCCCCTCCGAGGCTATGAATATCAGCCCGCAGACAATTGGCTATTAAAATAGGGGGACTCCCCCCCCAAAAAAAAAAAAAAAGATGGGGGTCCCCCTATATTTTATAGCCAGACAGGCTACGCAGACAGCTGCGGGCTGATATTCATAGCCTAGAGAGGGGCCATGGATATTGCCCCCCCCCCCCCGGCTACAAATACCAGTCCGCAGCCACCCCAGAAATGGCCAATTCCGGCACTTAGCCCCTCTCTTCCCACTCCCGAGTGGCGGTAGGATATGGGGTAATAAGGGGTTAATGTCACCTTGCTATTGTAAGGTGACATTAAGCCGGGTTAATAATGGAGAGGCGTCAATATGACGCCTATCCATTATTAATCCTATAGTAGTGAAAGGGTAAAAAAAAAAAAAGACTTTTTTTCTGGCTGTGTATTTTAATATTCTTAATTTAACCATACTTACCACACTCGATCACCTGCAAAAAACGTAAAATAATAAACCATATACTACCTGTCCGCCGTAGTCCAATTAATAATGAGTGTCCCACGACGATCTCCCCTATAGAACAGTGACATCAGGTGATGTCACTGCTCTATAGGACCCTCAGTGACACACTGACAGGAGACAATGAATGGCTCCTGCAGTGCATCACTGAGAGGTTACCTTAGTTACCTGGTCTCACTTTATGGCATTTGCTGCGTGGGAACTTTCTCACACAGCAATGCTAAAAGTGAGACTAGGGACTATTTTCTCACAGGGGCGTAGGAATACATTGTGGAAGGATACCTTCCATCATAGTATTCCTGGAGCCCCTGGAGAGCGGTCGCATCAGCTGATGCTGCTGTTCTCCACGGGAGATTGTTGTGGGACACTCGTTTTAGTTGGATATCTGCGCATCAGGGAGTATATTGTTTATTATTTTAATATTTTTTACAGGTGACACTGGCTTCGGGGAACAAAGTGACAAGTGATTGTGAGTATGTACTCTGTTATATGTACTTTATGTCTATATGTATGTTGTATGTATGTAGCATGTTGTATGTTGCATATCGTCGCATGTTGCATGTCATGTTGTCGCATGTCGTCACATGTCACATGCTGCATGTCACATGTTGTCACATGTCGCATGTCGTCGCCATGTAACATGTTGCATGTCGCATGTTGTCACATGTTGCATGTCGTCGCATGTCACATGTCGCATGTCACATGTTGTCACATGTCGCCGCATGTTGCATGTCATTGCATGTTGCCGCATGTCATCGCATGTTGCATGTCGTCGCATGTCGCCACATGTTGCATGTTGCATGTCGCATGTTATCACATGTCGCATGCTGCATGTCTCAGGTCATCGCATGTTGCATGTCACATGTTGCATGTCGCACGTTGTTGCATGCTGCATGTCGTCACATGTCGCATGTCATCACATGCTGCATGTCGAATGATGTCGCATGTTACATGTCACATGTTACATGTCACATGTTGCATGTTGTATGTCTGTATGTACTGTATGTGAAAATGCACTAACATTTGTGGATTCAAAGTTGGCCAATATTTTTCGTTTTTGAAGTAGCAGCAGATTGTAAAGGCATGACTGCAGAGACCCGTGTGTCGTAAACCGTGCCTTCCCCCGTCCCACCACTCCGTAATAAAAGATACCAAGAAACCTGGATGGGTTGAACAGGTCGGTCACAGTTTATTTTGCAAAGTAGAGAAGGGCAATTACATTTCGCGACGGATTCATTGCTGAAGGCCCCAGCCGACGACCGCTGGGCCAGCAAGCCGATGAGAGGTTACGAACCTTTGCCCCCCTCTACCTACCGCTGTGACGTATATAAAAAGAACGTCAATTTTTTTTTTTTTTTTAAATAATTTAAAACATTTTAACAATAATAGCACAGTACATTCAGCCCTTTATAAGGGAGGGAGGGTGGGACAACAGCTTCCGAGGGTCGGCCGGGGAGAAAGAGGGAGAATCCGGGCCCGGCACGAGAATTTAACCCCTGAGGGTGTGGCCAGACTTCCCTCCTCTCCCCGGTTGGTCCGCTGGGCGTCCCAATCATGACCTCACCTGGGACAGTAGTGGGAGGGGGGAATTGGGCACTGCACAGTTTTCCCCTCTAGCTATCCCTTAAGGGCTCCGCAGTCAGAGGCATGTTCCTTATACAGTACCGTGCCTACCAGACTGCAGAGACCCGTGTGTCGTAAACCGTGCCTTCCCCCGTCCCACCACTCCGTAATAAAAGATATCAAGAAACCTGGATGGGTTGAACAGGTCGGTCACAGTTTATTTTGCAAAGTAGAGAAGGGCAATTACATTTCGCGACGGACTCATTGCTGAAGGCCCCAGCCGACGACCGCTGGGCCAGCAAGCCGATGAGAGGTTACGAACCTTTGCCCCCCTCTACCTACCGCCACGGAGGATCATGTGTATTACCTACACAGGACTCCGACCCCCCACACAACCTCGTTAAAGCCTGTTCAACACCATCCCACAAACCCTACGAAAATATGTCGAGCCCGACGTCCGTGAGGTGGATACCATCCGGTCTTAGTGAAGCTACATTGTTCCCATCTAGCTCTTGGTGGCGAACCACAATGCCGTAATTTTCTCTCACCAACTTCGACGTCTTTGTGTTAATCCTTTTTCTTGAGTTTTCGATGGCTTTCACGTCCTTGGCTCCGTGCCAAACCGCTCGAGGTATTATCTCAGACCACACCACCACCATATCCGGTAATAAACAAACAAACCGTTCGCCATCTGTTGACCTTACTGTGTACAGCTCGGCCCCTTTTCGTTTGCCCAAATCATTGCCTCCGGCATGTAGCACCAGCACCACCGGCCCCTTGGCCCTCTTGGCGATGTCGACCATCTCCAGGAAGATCTGACGCCACCGGAGCCCTTTGATGCCTCTCCAGCTGACTTCCAGCTTCGGGAAGCCGACATTTGTTCCGCCCGGCCGCAGTTTGGCTCTTTCGTACGCCCAGTAGGCAAAAGAATGCCCCACTACCCAAACTGTGGGCTTAAAGCTGCCTGTAGGAGACAAAAGTGTTAAAGCAGGTCTGGTCTTATGTATCTGGCAAAGCATGCGGATTTCCGGCGGCCCATTCTCTGCACCTCGACTTCCGATACCCCCGCTCTAGCTGCTTCGGTAGCCGCCCCTATTTGGAAGGAATGTGTCCCATATTCTCTCGGAGCCACGCCGACTGCCTCTAGGCACTGTCTAAAAATCGCTTGAAATTGATATTTTGTAAGAGGGGATCCGTCGGTGTGTGAAAGAAAAAATCTACCCGAATGTCTTACTACCGCATAGTGTTTAACTATTTTTACGGGGCATATAAGGCCGTCTGACGCCTTGCCCAATACCCATGTCCCCTTCCCGGTGGGGTCGCATTTGGATCTCCGTACTCTAATGCGCAGAGCTTTGCTGCATATGACGAGGTCTTCGTTGATTAAACCGCCTACTGATGCTGTTTTTTGACTGCGGCACTAATTCACTGACGCGAAGCGCCCCGAAGAAGGCGATTGCGTACGCCGCAGATATCAGCGTTGCCTCGTATTGTGGCTTGCACACTGATGAAGATATTGCAATTATGTCATGCAGTAGCCGTAAGGAAACTGGGCGACGGCATTCCTGGCTAGGTTGAAGCCTTCTCCAGCCTTTAACGGCTTGTTTGATGAAAAATATTTGGTTACGTCCACCCCCCCAGCAGCTGAACGAATGAGGCTATTCCTGATAGATGACGTTGCGCTAATGTCCTTGACGCACCTCTCCGCCCGAGCCGTTGTAAGAGTTCTACTAAGACGTCGCATCTCGCCCGGTCGCACCTATCGACTGGTCTTCCTTGCGTTAGCGAGCACTACTCCTCCCACGCCTTACCGTAAACCTGCCAAGTCGCCGGTGTCACTGAAACGCGGATCAAGGGCATCAGTGATTGGCCACCATGTCCCAGAGGGAAGGAGGACATCGTAGGCCTGACGTTTGCTCCCTGGGGAGGAAGAGTTTGAATGCCTGCCAATCGGAAGATAGCAAAGTTAAACAATTCTTTCATCTGCAGTCACCGTAAATGTAGCCCGGCACCAGATGTTGTGTTTCAGGCATAGTAGTGCCAGGCGTCGCAACAGCGCGAGTGCCGGCTGAGAAGAAGAGGGCATGCTGTTTAGGGCTTTTGCTGTTCTCAGCTGTTTGGTTAGAAATCTGATGTTCGTATTTTCCAATTGGGCCCCCATAGCTCGACTGATGTTACTATTGCCAAAATTTCTACCAGTGCTGGGTCACGGCCCCATGCGGCCGTGGTCCATAGTTCAGGCCATTGGCCTTTTCACCACTGGTCCTTGTAGATTGCCGCAAAACCATCTGTACTATTTCCACCGACCATTAGGTCTAAATCTTTGTTTGGCGTCTCCCACGCCATAATGCATATATGCCCCGCACCATAAACTTGTAGGACTTCCGGAATGTCCTCCAGACCAGCAAGTCTGCCTTCAGGGAGCGGTTGAGTCTAATTTCTAGTATGTTGAAGAAACCGTATGTAAAGCTGGGGTTTAATTGATGATTGGTATGTCAAGCCCATCAATAATCTCATTTACAGTCCTCTGAGCACATTCCCCGGGACCTGTATTCATTGCCCGCATTATGAAACCATATTTCACCCGTTCTCAAAGTCCACCTCAGGGACCCTTGTTCCATCATCCGCTGAGCCCCAGACCATTGAGTTCGCCAAATGAAAAACACTCACCGCTATCTGATTCTGGCAGAGTGACTCCCATTGATGGAGGAACTCCTGCTCCAGTGTAGTTTATTCTCATTTGCCAGTAAAAGCCCGTTCGGCATTGATTTATCATTGATTCGTCATAGTCGTAGTAACCGCCTTTTTCGGCATCGATTCAAGTAACCACCTTTTCGGCGTTAATTCATTATTGATCATACCATGCACACCGATTGTGTGCTCCGACTCCTGTGTAGCTCGTTTGTAAACCCTTCAGTTGAAGGATGAAAAACCGGCTCCTGTTGGTTGGACTGGCTGGTAGCCCTGGGTGAAGATTCACTCAGGCTGTCAGTCAGCGATGGAGCACACAATGATTTTAATGGGCCCGCCATCGAGCCTAGTTCTACTCCTTTTGTAGAATCTTGGGGAATTCGCGTGCTGATTTTAACTTGGGACTGGGTTCGAAGGGGATATAGAAGCCGTATTTAAAGCAGAAATGTGGCTGTTGCGCCGCTTTTTATTGGGATAACGGTTTAGCCATGGGCCCATCGCGGTTATGTTCGCCGGGGTGAAAACCTCGCGGGCGCGCTGTTTGCTTGGCGGGTACACCTGGATGCAGGGTGTCCACCTCCGCAGGAGGAGCAATATCTCCACGTATTCATTACCCCAAACTTTCTGCTTCGTCTCTAAGTCTACGTGCGCTCCCAGAAAATTACTTTCACGGGGGATAGAACTCAAGTTGTCTATATCAGGAAACAGGAGCTTAACCACTCAGCCATCAGCTCAACTGGCGTAACCAAACGTCCGTCGGACCATATGTCTACGTAAGCATTATCCCAAATGTTTTGCTTTGTCTCTAACTCAACGTGCGCTCCTAGCGGGCTAACTCCACAGAAAAATGCATCCTTGTGCAGACTAGCTGCTTGGGTGGTGCTAGTGTCAGTTGGTACGCCTGGGCGTGTCAACTGCTGAACTAGGGTCTTAATAGCGGCTGCCAGCTCGCTTTCTCCCGCATTTCGTATTGTAGAGTGCTCACCGACATCAAAGAACTCACCGCTGTCAGATGCAGGCCGAGTGTCTCCGGACGGAGGTACTCTGGCTCCTGCCGTGGCGCTGTCCTGGTGCTGGCCGCCCGCCCAGGAGGATGAAGATGGCAGGCCAGCGGCCAGCGCCGTGGCACGGGGATGTATTCTGCTGCATTGTGTCTGGTGCCGAGCGTCCCCCGGAGAGGGATGTGCTCCGGCTTCTATTGTTTCGATGGTTCGGTGCTGGCTGGTGGACTGGGGAGGTACGTATGGCATGTCTCCCCGTACGTCAGCCCAGGACGGAGCACGTGACGGATGACATCTGTCATGTGCTCGAGGATGAGAGGCTATTGGGGCTCCGATCTCTGCCTGGTCCGTAACGGGGGGTGTCAGTGTCTGTTCCCACCGGGTACCCGCTCTGGGTGTCCGGTGAGACCGCCGTCTTTCGGCATGCAACCGGTACCGCCCGTTGTAACTTCCCGATGTATCTGAGCCGGTTGTGGATGGTGAGCGCCATCCGGAGGAGCGGGATCTATGGTGGCTCCTGTGGCTCCTGTGTGAGTGGTGTTGGCATCTGGAGTGGGAATGCCGACAGCTAGAGGGACAGCGGGAACGGTGGTGGGAGTCTACTGATGAGGGTGAGGACGATCTGCGGCATCTATGCCTGCGATCGCCCTGTCAAGGGGTTGTGTTAGGTGCATTTACCTCGGGAGTAGGGGGGACGTTACCTTGGCCATGGGGCGTGAGCGGCGGTGCAGGGGGTAGGGCTGGGAAAGGTGCGGAGACTATAAGGCTGGCACCGCAGGGTGAGCGCAGAAGGGCGGGGACTGATAGGAAACTGTCTGCGATTTGCGTTTGGGAGCATGGGGGTGTTGGCGGCACGTAATTTATTGCAGCTGTGTTAGTGTTTGGTGTGACTGTGTGCGTGTTTGGTGTGTACATTCCTGGCTGCGGAGCGTGCTGGCTGGTCTGGATAGACCAGTCATCACGCTCCGCGGCCGTGGCTCTGGCCCCCGACTGCCCGCTCCCCGGCACAGGCAACGCCGATGTGCCTGCTGGGGGGACATGGCGGGCAAGGGGTGGGCTGACCAGAGGCTCATGGTGGTGCAGTCCTGTTCTGGTAGGGGCCGGTCCAGCGCTCTGTGGTGGGTACTGGAATGGGGGGCTAGTGAGCGCTGTCTGTGAGGCGCCCCCCCGACCGATTTGGCGGGTTGGGGCCCCACAAACTAAAGTTGCGCTGCTGCTGCCTCCCGGGGAGTAAGTGGGCGGGGCTTGGCGGTCCCATGCCGGCATCAGGGAGGGGAGACTCCCTGACGCTGCCTGGGACTCGCTGTGTGCCTGGGCTGGCTGCCCCCCGGTCCCCTTGAGCGGCTGGCACGCCGCCGAGGACCCCGAGGCAGCGGGCGATCCCCTGCCTGCCTCCGCAGTGCTGAATGTCTGCCGGGAGGAAGTGGGGCCGGAAGTGGGCGTGTCCCACAGGGCCCGCGCTGCACTCTGGGAGGCAGGGCGGCCTGTGTAAGAGGGGGAGGCTGCCACTATGTGTGCCGGGCCCCGAGCCTTAGATTGGGGACCGGAAGTGACCGGGGCCCGGGCGCACTTGTAGTTAGGAGCGGGCACTTGGCACCAGCGGGCAGCGGAGCCCGAAGTATATATTGCTAGTATACCTGTGCCATCCGATGCGGACATAGCACTATATAAGTAGATGGGGAGGGGGCCGCGTACTGTGCTGTTGATCCTTTTTACAGATGTCTGTAAATCATCCGCTGATGGTAAAATTCCCCCAGTTACCGCCTGAGCCTCGCCCTGCTAATGACAGCGCTATAATATGGCTATGGAACCTCGCGATAATATTCTCCCCCCCTTATAATAAATCTTCCCCCAGTCCATTATCTACAATTCTCCACGTCCCCCATTCTTGCCTTTACATCGTATCACACCATGCCATATAATATAGAGGGATCAGGGCTGATACCAGGGAGCAGTAGATGTCTGCAGGGGAACAATGTCACTGCGGTGGACGGGGCCAACACTAAGGGCAGTTGAGCGGGAGTTAGCTGCGCTGGGGAGACAGGGGAGAAAGAGACCCCTGGAGAGGGGGTGTGCAGGGACGGAGTCCTGGGGGAGGCTAGGGGGTGAGGAGAGGGAACAGGAAGGTGAGCACCCAGGCCAGAATTAGGGGATCGCGACCATTGCTCACCTTCCTGTGCAGCTCCTCGCTGTAGGGCCTCGGTCGTAGGGGCAGCCATGGTGGTCAGGAGATCAGGGAGACAACACAACAGCTTCCGAGGGTCGGCCGGGGAGAAAGAGGGAGAATCCGGGCCCGGCACTAGAATTTAACCCCTGAGGGTGTGGCCAGACTTCCCTCCTCTCCCCGGTTGGTCCGCTGGGCGTCCCAATCATGACCTCACCTGGGACAGTAGTGGGAGGGGGGAATTGGGCACTGCACAGTTTTCCCCTCTAGCTATCCCTTAAGGGCTCCGCAGTCAGAGGCACGTTCCTTATACAGTACCGTGCCTACCAGAATGTGCAATTTGAAGGAAAAAGTAGTATCAAACATAATGATCTAATGTTTTAAGCTTCTTCTACCACAATAATCATAAGTGTTTTTATTGTCATTTAGAATATACTTCATGGTTGATCATTATTGGTTCAACTTTTCTAGTGACATTATCAATCAATAACTAATCATAGTTCTTTGTGAATTGTTTTGGAATGGATTTTCCTAGGAGAGTTTGCGATTAAATTAGCTTGTGTTGCATTCATGTCTTTGCTTATTTCACTGACTTCTGCTTCTGCCATTTGGTTTTACATGCAACACTTTGTGACACTACAGCAGTTTGAGCTGATATTCTGGGACCAGTGGTCGTGCCGTTCAGACATTTAGCTTGGGTGTTCATTTCTGAACTTGCTGTTGTATTTACATCTCTTCTGTGAGCCTATTTAACCCCTTAACAACCGCTGTGTACTTAAACCACAGCTAACGGCATTGAGGAATAACGGTATAGCGCCCCCCAGAGTCGGAATTTCTCCAGGGTCTCGACCTTAGAGAACATGATTCGCGTCGGTTTTTACTGACCCTGGTGTTACGATCGCCGTTATTAAAGGGAACCTGTCACCCCCAAAATAAAAGGTGAGCTAAGCCCACCGGCATCAGGGGCTTATCTACAGCATTCTGTAATGCTGTAGCAAAGCCCCCGATGTATCCTGAAAGATAAGAAAAAGAGGTAAGATTATACTCATCTGGGGGGCGGTCCGATCAGATGGGCGTCGCGGTCTGGTCCGGGGCCTCCTATCTTCATAGGATGACGTCGTCTTCTTGTCTTCACGTTGCGGCTCCGGCGCAGGCGTACTTTGTCTGCCCAGTTGAGGGAAGAGCAAAGTACTGCAGTGCGGAGGGAAAGGTCAGGGAGCCCTGGCGCCTCCCCTGTTTAGGCACATCAGGGGCTCTCCAAACAGGACATGGAGTCCGATCTCAATTCCAGCCAATTCTGCATTGAAAAAGTCAACCAGCGCTCCTTCCCTTCCGAGCTCTGCCATGCGCCCAAACAGTGGTTTACCCCTACATATGGGATATCGGCTTTTTCATGGGAAATTGCATAACAAATTGTCATTCATTTTCTCTTTTTACACTTGTAAAAATTAAAAAAAAAAAATTGTTCTGAAGTAAAATGTTTGTGAAAAAAGTTAAATGTTTATTTTTTCCTTCCACATTGCTTCAGTTCCTGTGAAGCATGTAAAAACCTTATTGAATGTGATTTTGAGCACATTGAGGGGTGCAGTTTTTAGAATGGTGTCACTTTTGGGCATTTTCTGTCATGTACAACCCTCAGTGACTTCTAATGTGATGTGATCCCTAAAAAAAAAATGGTGTTGAAAAATGAGAAATCACTGGTCAACTTTTAACCCTTAACTTCCTAACAAAAAAAAAAAATAGTTTCCAAAATTGTGCTGATGTAAAGTAGACATGGGGGAAATGGTATTTATTAAGTATTTTGTGTAACATATTTCTGTGATTTAAGGGCATGAAAATTCAAAGTTTGAAAATTTCAACATTTTTAACATTTTCGCCATATTTCCGTTTTTTTCATAAATAAACGCAAGTCATATTGAAGAAATTTTACCACTAACATGAAGTACAATATGTCATGAGAAAACATTTTCAGAATCAGCGGGATCCGTTAAAGCGCTCCAGAGTTATAACCTTAAAAAGAGAGAGTGGTCAGACTTGTAAAAATTGGCTTGGTCATTAAGTACCAAATTGGCTCTGTCACTAAGGGGTTAAAATCCCTCATTTCCTGACTTAAGTTGCCAGTTATAAGTTCCATTTCTCCGGTTCACACATTTGTCTGTCACTGTCCTGTTTGTTGATTTAATTTTTTATCTCGTTTTGACGTTTCTTTTGCCTTAAGATTCCGTTCCTATTCCTCACCTCCTGGTATTGATGTGGCTTTTTGACCATCTCCTGCCAGCCCACTCCATCAGCCAGCAGTCTTTGATGACCCACCCAGGGGCCTCTAAGTTGAGATTGTATATAAGGCCGGGGACACACACAACGTATAAAAAAACAGTCCGTTTTTCACGGTCGAGAATCGCACTAATGTTAACAAAACAGTGATCCGTGTGCAGTGCGAGGATGCGTTTTTCTCGCATCAAATGATCCGTTGGACATCCGTGTGACATCCGTATGCCATCCGTCTTGCGAGATTTTCACTCAAGCTTGCAAAATGGACATATAACGTTTTTTTCACCTGAAAAAATTTAAATCATCAACAAGAACATTATTTAATGGACCAAAAACAGGTGCCAGCCACCAATCTATGCAGCAGAGTCCCTGCTTGTGTTGGTGCACTTCTGCTTGATGAGCAACATGTCAGATTTACTGACTTTTAACACCACAGAGCGTGTGCTTTACAACTGGGTACTTTCCCAACATTTTGGAGAGACATACCCAGTTATTGTAGATCCGAGGAGGCGGAGACGGATGTGGGTACATCCACTTTTGAAGCAACGGATCAATAAAGGCCATTTCAACCGTCTGTATGCTGCTCTGAGGACAAATCCAGACAAGTTCTTCAACTATTGTCGGATGAGGATCCAAACGTTTGATATTTTGTGTGAGATTTTGCGTCCAGGGATCACCAAGAAGGACACCAGGATGCGCAAATCAATTTCTGCAGAGGAGCGCCTTATCGTTACTTTACGGTATGTATAAATCCTCTGTTTACAAACAATGTTTTGTCTTTAATGGTCTTACCCATTTTGAAAATTAGCTAATTAACTGGTTATGAAACTTCAACATCATTTCGGCTTCTTTTATATTATTGAAGTTTATCGAACATCAAAGCCATCGCATGTCCTTAATGTTTGATTAATCATGGCATATTATTTATCTAATTGTAGTTTTGGCCCATATAACACTGTAATGTGTTAATTTGGTATTTAGCAAACAAAATTCTCTTTTTTCTTTTAGCTTCCTTGCCACTGGACTATCATATGTGGCACTGCATTTAGAGTTTTTACTTGGCAAATCTACAATTTCTGGAATTGTGCGGGATACATGCACAGAAATATGGAGAAGACTCCATCAAGAGGTGATGCCTGAGCCTAAAATGTCCGATTGGTTACGTATTGCCCAAGGATTTCAGGACACCTGCTAGTTTCCGCACTGTATTGGGGCTCTGGACGGAAAGCACATCCGTGTGCGTAAGCCGCCGGGATCAGGGACCCAATTCTATAATTATAAACAGTTTTTCTCTGTAGTGCTGTTGGCCCTAGTCGACAGCAACTACAGGTTTATAATTGTAGATATTGGGCCCTATGGGAGAACTGGAGACTCTAGAGTCTTCAGTTCTTCCATTATGGGTCGGCGGCTGCGCAACAATGATTTGGATCTCCCACCCCCAAGTCACCTACCAGAGGCGAATTTGGATGCGGTGCCTTACATGATGGTAGCAGATGAGGCGTTTCAATTATCAAGGAACGTCATGAGGCCATATCCACGGAGAGGCCTGGACTACCGTCGTAGAATTTTTAATTTGCGCCTTTCCCGTGCCCGCCGTCTTGTAGAGTGTTCATTCGGCATTCTCACTGCAAAATGGCGGGTACTTCAGTACAACTGAGTGAAGGCAATGTCAATGGTGTGATCAAAAGCATGTGTTGTTCTTCACAACTTTACTAGATACCATGATTGCCCATCATCTGCTGCTGATGAAATTGATTATGCAAATACTGTCTTGTCTACTCCACGTGTTCTTCCGTTACGTCGTCATCCCTCAGGCCTAAAAGTTTGTGATGTGTTAACAAATTATTTTGTGTCACCAGAGGGATCGACTGTTTGGCAAGACAATGCTGTTGTGCTTTAAAGTTTAGTTATATTGTTAGTTAATAAATAGCATAATGTTCATGTTTGAATTGTGTAGTATGTTTCTCCTTTAAAAATCTCTAAATTTGTTAAGTTGCCACATCATCTTTTTAGTCAGAAGAATACATAACACTCATATTTGGAAAAACAGTTTTACTGCTCAAAGCATATATATATTAGCCCAAAACATATTGACATCATATGTAATTGTAGGCATATTAACCAGAGGAAACCAGAAACCAGAACATGCCAAGGGCGCAAATAACTTAGCACATAAAAAAACAGAAATGACAGGCCAAAACCTTGTTTGAAGAAATTACAGGTTCTGGTAGGTTGGGGGTGGCGATGGTGATGGCGGGTGTCCAGCATGTGCGGAACTTGGCCTAGGTGGTGGACCAACCAGACTGTCAACCTGTGGTATGGCAGATATATATGTAGGGTGTTGTTGCAAGTTTCTAACCTGTGTGTGAGGTAAAACTTGATGTTGAGGGTAGAAGGGCATCAAGTCCTGTGTACTGTATTGACCCATTTGGTCATACCCCCCAATATGGCCATGTCGAGCAGACACATGTTGGACCCAGCCTCCAAACATGTGACTGTTCAAGTGGTCAGATTGGGCATTTGCTGGATATTCATTAATTGGCCTGTTTTGGTGTTGTTGGGTGTTTTGGCCAGGCTGTTGTTGTGGAGCTATACGTGGCAGGGGTGGTGCTGCGACTGTTTGGGTTTGTTCCTGTGGGAGGTCTTGCACCGCCAGAAGGTTTGTAGCTGATATTTGCCACCGTTCGAGGTAGTTGAACACATGAGTCGGGTTGTTTGGGGGTGTTGCCGCATCAATCACAATTTGTAGACAACCTCTGGTCCGCAGCCTGAGCGAGCGTGGAATGGGGCGTAAATAGCGGGCAAGACTGCGGAAGTACACTTCCTCCCCATCGTCATGTGCAGCCCTGGACAAATAGTCCAACATCCCTGTATCCACTTGCCTCCTGGTGCCAGGGTTAGAAGCCACCCTTCTGCGCCGACCACGGTTTGGTCTTGTAGTAGGCTGTGGTGATGTATCCAGAGCCAAGGTTGGACTGCTGCTCTGGGCTCCTTCCTCAACCTCTGGATTGGCCTCCTGTGTGGCAGAAGACGCTGCTGCTGGTTGTGGTGGTGGTTGGTTGCTGCTTGGTGCTTGCCCTGATGGTCCAGCCATTTCGGAACCTTCACCAACAGGGTCAATCACCAACTCCGAGTCAGATGCAGTCTCCCTTTCTGTCAGATTTGACTCTGTTCTGGATTTCTAAAAGGATTTTTGAGCAAAAAATTAGAAACATATTCACGTT
Organism: Ranitomeya variabilis; assembly: GCF_051348905.1. Lineage (NCBI taxonomy): Eukaryota > Metazoa > Chordata > Amphibia > Anura > Dendrobatidae > Ranitomeya > Ranitomeya variabilis. The sequence goes on from NC_135238.1 coordinate 116,915,446, forward strand.
AGAAGATGTGTAAAATATTTTGTGACATGCATGCACTTACGGTCTGAGCTCCATCACCGGTGCAAGAAAATTAAGCCGATCAAAATAAATATATTTCCTTTTTTTTGTTGCTGCATCACCACTCCGCCCAGAAACTTGACGTTCACGCCGGTATTGGTCCCGGCAACTCCGTCAGCGTCTAGTGACATCATTCACTGCAAAGAAACAAAATTTGTTTTTGGAATAACAAATAATAATAAATAATCTTTATTTTTAGATAGCATATTCCGCAGCGCTTTACAGACATTATCATTGCTGTCAACAATGGGGCTCCCAATCTAAATTCCCTATCAGTATGTCTTTGGATTGTGTGAGGAAACCGGAGTGCCCGGAGGAAACCCACGCAAACACAGAGAGAACATACAAACTCTTTGCAGATGTTGTCCTTGGTGGGATTTGAACCCAGGACTCCTATCCACTGAGCCACCATGCTGCCCAAGCACATAACTCCCAACAGGTACAGGGTTTGCAATCACACACAGGCCCTGGAGCCTAAGGGGACATAAAACTCCCTTGGTAATATATTAAAGGACTATAGCTACTACATTTGAACCATATTTGTGTGTCTTGTTAATGTTTTTGCAGCCTCAACCAAGAGCTTTGAACATTTACATCACTCAAACACACCACATATGATGTGTTCATGCCTATTTTTATCATGAACCCAATATAAAAGCCCATTTTTTGGTAAAAGATGGTACTTACAAATTTCTTGCTGAACCTCTTGAGGTCGCTCATCAAAATCGGGGAACATGTGGCAACAGATTGCCCTCCATGCTGCGTCTTTACGTGCACGGTCCGCATAATGTGCGTCGCGTTGGTCCCATAATTCTGGTCTATCATGGACCAGAGCAATCAGCATCTCAACATTTATATGCCTGGCCATGCTGCTACACAGTACACTCCGTGGAGGCGTGCTTCCTGCTTTGCAATCCAGCGTGGGCCAGAAATTAGCATGCCAAAGCTTCCTGATAATGGATGACTCAATTTCCTGTCACCTGGAGAAGTCTTCCGTATTTCTCGCAATGCACACGCATGGTCTGTGTGTAATCCGATTTTTTTGCGCACCCATAGACTTGCATTGGCGCTTCTCAGCCGAGATACGCTGACAATCTCAGCATGCTGCAATTTCACTCGGATCCGGAATACGGGTGAGAAAATATCGGATGATGGGAGCTGACCCATAGATTAACATTGGGACGCGCATTGCACTCGTCCGTATTACGGCCTAGTGTGACCCCGGCCTAAAGGTTAGGACGCTTCGAGGGAGCCGGGTGAGTATTTTCTTTCCAGCGGTGGGGCGCACAGGGGGTGGGAGGGGGGTGGTGACAAAGATCTTTATTTCAACCGCAAAAAAACACAAAAAAACAATTTTTCATTTCTTCTCTCCAGCGAACGAAATGAATGGCGGCTTCAGCACCCAAAGCAGGGGACAGCGCTTAACTCTAGCGCTGTCTCCTGCACGGTCCGTGTGGTACCCAGTCGGCACACGGCTGCCGCACGTGTGCCACGTGAGCTCACGTACACACGGACACGGATAAATCCGGTACCGATTTTTCCGGTACCGGAATTATCTGGACGTGTGGGACAGGCCTTAAAGGGGGAATGCCAGAGCTCCTAGAATCTGCTGGACAGAATGGCTAGAGCAATGCCTGTCTGTAGAAGCCTAATTAACCCCTTCCTGACATGCGCCGTACTAGTACTGCTTTGCGTGAGCTGCGTTCCCACAAACCGCAGTACTAGTACAGCACTGCTATTTCCGTTCATCACGCGGTGACCGGGTGAGGATGGCTGCTGTTTCTAACAGCAGACCATCCTGGCACGTCACCACGAGGGGCTGATCCTCCCCCCCCCCCCCCCCCTCCCCAGCGTCGGCGATCGCTGTGATTGGCTGGTGAACTCTCACCAGCCAATCAGAGCAAAGCTGACAATAAAGTTGTAGAAAAAAAAGAAAACATGTGACAGGCTGTGTTTGGTGCTGTGTGACGTAGCACCAATCACAGCCTGTAAGTCACCACGTCACCTCACCTGATTAACCCCTATGGCGCTGATTGGCTAGAAGCTGTTGTTCAGCCAATCAGCGCCAAAGGGGTTAATTTAAAATAGCGATCACCACCCTGCACGCCATCTTTCTCTCAGATTTGGCGCGCAGAGCGGTTGTCCAAGCCCCTCTGTGTACCTGAGTGAAGGAATCCATTGGTGGCCAGTGTAATCAACCCGGCGATCTCCTGCCTCCTGCTTCAGAGTCCTGATCCAGCTTCCTGCTGTGTTGTGCTCTCTGCTGCCATCTGCCTGCTGTGTAAGGCCTGTGATCATGTGATAGAAATATATATATCATGTAGATCTCACTTGCATGTATACTGCTCTATAATCATATATACTCATATACTCACAGCTAATATATACATTATAATCAATGGCTTAAAATGGCTGACATAAACTGATATAAGCCAGACAGATTGTATAGGGTTTTCCATCTCAAAAGCGGAACAACGCCAGATGTATTAAGTGCTGATCAGATGTCTCAACTTTGTCCTAGATGCAGAGCTACATTTCAGTTGCTTAATCAGCACTCATATGTGCATTAATCATAATATTCCATATATGTTTAGATAACCAATGACAGAGGAGCTAGACAATATGGTAATTAACTAATCACCCCTAACAACCCCTAACCACTCCTTTCTATATGTAATTATAAAACTAAGTATGTACAATAAAGTATCAGTATTGATGGAATGTTATTGACACAACAATGGTGTGCAGTCTCATTCCTTGAGCGCTCAAAATACTCAGTCTTATTGGGAGCGGCCGCAGCACACACAGGGATAAATTTATCCAACCCAAATTTCCATATCAATCACAGCAGCAGCAGCACCTCCCCCATCCCTTTCCCATACCCCATCCCTGTTCCAGTACCTCCCTCTCCTCCCTCCAATTGATTTTTTTGCGCTTTTTTTCCTGTGTGCGGCGTCCCGCGCAGAGCATTCGTGCTCTTCCCGTGTCTGCAGTGCTTTGATCAGAGACTGCGCCACAGGACTTTTTATTTTTTTAGCTAGTTAGTGTAGCAAACTTTGCAGTCTTAGCAAAGTCCGATTTTTTTTTTTTTTTTTTTTTTTTTAATCGTAGTTAGTACAGTGCAGTTTCAGGCTCAGCAAAGTACTGTAGCCAGCGTCAGTGTTTGGCGTGCCCTATCCCATCCCCCCTTCCTGTTCCAGAACCCCCCCTCCCCTCCTCCCTCCTATTAATAATAATAATCTTTATTTATATAGCGCCAACATATTCCGTATGCAGCGCTTTACAGTTTAACAGTTTCAAACACAACAGTCATAAGTAACGTTAACAATACAATAATTAAAGCACAATAAGACGACCCTGCTCGTGAGAGCTTACAATCTACAATGAGGTGGGGGAGATACAAAGCACAGGTGTGTATTTACAGTGATGTATTTACAATGATGGTCCAGCCATCTTCAGGGGGTGGGGGATAGATGGAGATAGTGAATGGGCAACACACACAAACATAAAATGACTGAATAGGGAACGTGATAGGCCGCTCTGAACAAATGTGTATGCAAACTATGCAAATTGTGGATGGTCCTAATATCTTGGGGTAGAGCATTCCAGAGGATTGGAGCAGCACGGGAGAAGTCTTGGAGTCGGGAGTGGGAGGTACGGATTTGTGCAGAGGTTAGTCAAAAGTCATTTGCAGAGCGCAGTGGTCTGTTAGGCCGATAGACAGAAATTAGGGAGGAGATGTAAGGGGGTGCCGCACTGTTGAGAGATTTGTGGGTGAGAACAAGTACTTTGAATGGTATCCTGTAATGAATGGGCAGCCAGTGTAACGACTGGCGAAGAGTGGACACGTCCGAGTAACGATTAGCCAGATGAACGACCCTGACTGCTGCATTAAGGATAGACTGGAGTTTTTGCGCACTTTTTTGCGCTTTTTTTCCTGTGCGCGTTGTCCCGTGCAGAGCATTCGTGCTCTTCCTGTGTCCACAGCGCTTTGATCAGTATAGCTGCTGATCAGAGACTGCGCCACGGGAATTTTTCTTTTTTAGCTAGTTAGTGTAGCGGACTTTGCAGTCTAAGCGACGTCCAAGTTTTTTTAGAAAAAAATAATAGTAGTTAGTACAGCATAGTTTTAGACATAGCAAGGTAGCGTAGCCGGCGTCACATCGTTAGTGACGACCAATCTTCTTTTAGAGAAAAAAAAAAGTACAGAGTAGTTTTATAGGTAGGGAGGTAGCTTTTTTTTTTTTTCTTGCATAAAAAGTGCATTAGGGGAGCGTACGTCACATTGTTGGTGATGTCCATTTTTATTTTGTAAAAAAGAATTTGCGTCGGATAAATTTATAGGGAGGGCATTAGTGTAGTGAACGTCTGTTTTTTTTATACAAACTTTTTTTTTTTTTTAAATCTGATTTTTCTTTACATTTTTTCTTCTACATTTTACCTCTCTACTTCTTTTTTCTCTGTTTTGTTATAATAAAGAGTACCCTATACACAAGCCCCACATATTACACGTGTAAAAGCACCACATACATACACATCCCCGGGGTTTGGGAAAAAAAAATAAAAATGGCCCATTCGTCAACAAGGCGCTATTCACCAGAGGAGGCTTACGCCATCGTTGCGTCCGACACAGATTCAGTCAGTGAGGAAGATCCCACATTCCTCATCATCCTCATCTGGTGAGGAAGGACCCCCAACAAGGCGCCCTAGGACCCAGGCAACTCCTGCAGCAATCGATCCCATATGGATTGCACCCACCGAACATTTTCAGCCTGTCATTCCGGATTTCAGCAGCAGCTCAGGAATCCAGTTTGACACCACTGGCCTCACTGAAATTGACTTCTTAAAATTCTTTTTCAGTAAGGAAATAATAAATCTTATGGTGGCCCAGATGAACCTGTTTGCCCAGCAATTTTTTACCCAAAATCTCACGTCATCATACGCCAGATGGACCCTCGTAAATGCAACAGAGATAATAACATTTTGGGGAATTGTGCTGCATATGGGCATAATAAAAAAAAAAACAGAGATTCGTCAGAACTGGAGTACTGATATTCTCCACAGTACACTGGTATTCCGCATGGCCATGAAAAGGACACGATTTAATGGGATCCAAAGATTTTTGCATTATAGTGATAATGAGCATTGTCCTCCCCGAGACGATCCTAACTTTGATCGTCTATATAAAATTCGGCCAGTGGTTGAACACTTCAGCAGAAAATTTGCTGAAGCGTACATACAGTTAGGTCCATATATATTTGGACAGAGACAACATTTTTCTAATTTTGGTTATAGACATTACCACAATGAATTTTAAACAAAACAATTCAGATGCAGTTGAAGTTCAGACTTTCAGCTTTCATTTGAGGGTATCCACATTAAAATTGGATGAAGGGTTTAGGAGTTTCAACTCCTTAACAGGTGACACCCTGTTTTTAAAGGGACCAAAAGTAATTGGACAGATTCAATAATTTTTAATGAAATGTTCATTTTTAGTACTTGGTTGAAAACCCTTTGTTGGCAATGACTGCCTGAAGTCTTGAACTCATGGACATCACCAGACGCTGTGTTTCCTCCTTTTTCATGGTCTGCCAGGCCTTCACTGCGGTGGTTTTCAGTTGCTGTTTGTTTGTGGGCCTTTCTGTCTGAAGTTTAGTCTTTAACAAGGGAAATGCATGCTCAATTGGGTTGAGATCAAGTGACTGACTTGGCCATTCAAGAATATTCCACTTCTTTGCTTTAATAAACTCCTGGGTTGCTTTAGCTTTATGTTTTGGGTCAGTGTCAATCTGTAGTATGAAACGACGACCAATCAGTTTGGCTGCATTTGGCTGGATCTGAGCACACAGTATGGCTCTGAAGACCTCAGAATTCATTCGGCTGCTTCTGTCCTGCGTCACATCATCAATAAACACTAAGGACCCAGTGCCACTGGCAGCCATGCATGCCCAAGCCATCACACTGCCTCCGCCGTGTTTTACAGATGATGTGGTATGCTTTGGACCGTGAGCTGTACCACGCCTTCGCCATACTTTTCTCTTTCCATCATTCTGGTAGAGGTTGATCTTGGTTTCATCTGTCCAAAAAATGTTCTTCCAGAACTGTGCTGGCTTTTTTAGATGTTTTTTAGCAAATTCCAGTCTAGCCTTTTTATTCTTGATTCTTATGAGTGGCTTGCACCGTGCAGTGAACCCTCTGTATTTACTTTCATGCAGTCTTCTCTTTATGGTAGATTTGGATATTGATACGCCGACCTCCTGGAGAGTGTTGTTCACTTGGTTGGCTGTTGTGAAGGGGTTTCTCTTCACCATGGAGATTATTCTGCGATCATCCACCACTGTTGTCTTCTGTGGGTGCCCAGGTCTTTTTGCATTGATGAGTTCACCAGTGCTTTCTTTCTTTCTCAGGATGTACCAAACTGTAGATTTTGCCACTCCTAATAATGTAGCAATTTCTCGGATGGGTTTTTTCTGTTTTCGCAGCTTAAGGATGGCTTGTTTCACCTGCATGGAGAGCTCCTTTGACCACATGTTTACTTAACAGCAAAACCTTTCAAATGCAAGCACCACACCACAAATCAACTCCAGGCCTTTTATATGCTTAATTGAGAATTACATATTGAAGGGATTGCCCACACCTGTCCATGAAATAGCGTTGGAGTAAATTGTCCAATTACTTTTGGTCCCTTTAAAAACAGGGTGGCACAGGTTAAGGAGCTGAAACTCCTAAACCCTTCATCCAATTTTAATGTGGATACCCTCAAATGAAAGCTGAAAGTCTGAACTTCAACTGCATCTGAATTGTTTTGTTTAAAATTCATTGTGGCAATGCCTATTACCAAAAGTAGAAAAATGTTGTCTTTTTCCAAATATATATGGACCTAACTGTACCTCAGAGGGACATCGCTATTGATGAATCTCTTGTTCACTTCAAAGGGAGACTAAAATTCCGACAATACCTAACAAGTAAGAGGTCCAGGTACGGAGTAAAGCTGTACAAACTGTGCGAGAGTACCTCAGGGTACACCCACAGATTTAGGGTCTACGAGGGGAAGGACACCCAAATTAACCCCCCAGAATGCCCCCCCATCCTGGGGGTGAGTGGGAAGATGTGTGGGAATTGCTGCACCCACTGCTGGATAAAGGTTATCACCTCTACATTGATAACTTTTACACCAGCATTCCACTCTTCAAGGCCCTCTCTGCCAGAGGTACAGCTGCATGTGGCACCGTGCAAAAAAAATCAGCGAGGCCTCCCTAAGTCGCTAATTGGGCAAATGCTGAGAAAAGGGGAAAGCAGAGCCCAATGCAGCGACAACATGCTGGTTGTCAAGTATAAGGACAAAAGGGATGTCCTTATCCTGACCACCATACACCATGACAACAGCTCCCTTGTTACCGTTCGTGGGACCACAACACAAGTCCGAAAGCCAGATTGTATCTTGGATTACAATCGGTACATAGGGGGTGTGGATCTTTCAGATCAGGTCCTCCAACCATACAGTGCCATGTTAAAAGCCAAAGTATGGTACAAAAAATTGGCCGTGCACATTGTACAGATGGCACTGTACAATGCTTTTGTGCTGTTCCGATCTGCAGGCAATACGGGGACCTTCCTTCAGTTTCAGGAGGAAGTAATCAAGGCCCTAATGTTTGGCACTCGGGGAGGTGAGGGCCCCAGTACTTCTGAATCTGATAGTGCCCGTATTGTCCCAGGTCAACATTTCCCAGGACAGGTTCCCCAAGCAGCGAGGACAGGCCGATCACAAAAACGGTGCAGAGTATGCTCCAAGAGGGGAATCCGAAAGGACACAACTTACCATTGTGAAACCTGCCCTGAGAAACCTGGCCTTTGCATTAAGGATTGTTTCAAAGCGTACCACACATCCACAAATTAAGAAAATTAGTTTATACCCTTTTGACACAACACATCTAGAATCTGATGTACCGAGCACATCTTACACATACCGCCACATTATAAATTCATACACTAAAACCAAAAGCATTATAGTTATTACTATAAAACTATGCCTCTAGATAAATTCCTTCAGAGGTGTAGTTTCCAAAATGGGGTCAATTGTGGAGGATTTCCACTGTTAAGGCACATCAGGGGCTCTGCAAACGCAACATGATGTCCGCAGACCATTCCATCAAAGTCTGCAATCCAAAACGTCACTCCTTCCATTCTGAGCCCTGCCGTGTGCACAAACAGTGGTTTTCCCCCATATATGGGGTATCTGTGTACTCAGGAGAAAATGTGCAACAACTTTAGTGCTCTATTTTCTCCTGTGACCTTTGTGAAAATAAAAAAATTGGGGTTGAAAGATCATTTTTGTGGAAAAAAAATGTGTTTTTTTTATTTTCATGACAACGGTATAATTTTCTGTGAGGCACTTGGAGGTTTACGGTGCTCATCACATTTCTAAATAAATTCCTTGGGAAGTCTAGTTTCCAAAATGGGGTCACTTTTTGGGAGATTTCCACTGTTTAGGCACATCAGGGGCTCTGCAAATGCAACATGACGCCCGCAGACCATTCCATCAAAGTCTGCAATCTAAAACTGCACTCCTTCCATTCTGAGCCCTGCCGTGCGCACAAACAGTGGTTTTCCCCCACATATAGGGTATCGGCGTATTCAGGAGAAAATGTGCAATAACTTTAGTGGTTTAATTTCTCCCGTTACCTTTGTGAAAATAAAAAAATTGGGGCTAAAAATTATTTTTGTGGAAAAAATTAGATTTTTTTTTTCATGGCTCTACGTTATAAACGTCTGTGAAGCACCTGGGGGTTCAAAGTGCTCACCACACAGCTACATAAGTTCGTTAAAGGGTCTAGTTTCCAAAATGAGGTCATTTATGGGGGTTTTCCAATGTTTAGGCACATCAGGGTCTCTTCAAACGCAACATGGCGTCCACTCTCAATTTCAGCCAATTTTGCGTTCAAAAAGTCAAAAGGTGCTCCTTCCCTTCCGATCCCTGCTGTGCGCCCAAACAGTGGTTTTCCCCCACATATGGGGTATCAGCGTATTCAGGAGAAATTGCTCAAAAATTTTAGTGGACCATTTTCTCCTTTTACCCTTGTGACTAAAGTTAAATGTTCATTTTCTCCTTCCACATTGCTTCAGCTCCTGTGAAGCACCCGAAGGGTTAATAAACTTCTTGAATGTGGTTTTGAGTACCTTGAGGGGTGCAGTTTTTGGAATGGTGTCACTTTTGGGTATTTTCTGTTATATAGACCCCTCAAAGTGACTTCAAGTGTGAGGTGGTCCCTAAAAAAAAATGGTTTCCTAAATTTTATTGAAAAAATGAAAAATCGCAGTTCAACTTTTAACCCTTATAACTTCCTGACCAAAAAATATTTTGGTTCCAAAATTGTGCTGATGTATAGTACACGTGGGAAATGTTACTTATGAACTCATTTTTGTGACATATCTCTCTGATTTAAGGGCATAAAAATTCAAAGTTCAAAAATTGCTAAATGTTCAAAATTTTCGCCAAATTTCCATTTTTTTCACAAATAACCATAAGTCATATCGAAGAAATTTTACCACTAACAAAGTACAATATGTCACGAGAAAACAGTCTCAGAATCACTAGGATCCGTTGAAGCGTTTTAGAGTTATGACCTCAGTGACAGTGGTCAGAATTGAAAAAAATGGCCTGGTCAGGAAGTTGAAAACAGGCTTCGGGGTGAAGGGGTTAAAGAGCTGCTCGGCTACCAAACACAGCGCCCCATAACAAGTTGCTCTTCTTTGTAATCCAGAGGTTTCAGGCCTGTGAAAAAAATGTCTGTCATGCTTATCAGGCGTAGATTTGCTTTGTATTCACTTCAGATCTTTTTTGCTCCTGGCAGGACATATCACAAACCACATCTCGTTTTTTTTTTTTTTTAGAGTCTTTGAAATTCATAAGAGCTGTAGAAATGAAAAATCAGAAACGTGCCATTTTTATACTAGATGTTTTAATATATGAGTAAATTATATGTGAGTGAATCATTTTACTTCAAATTCAACAGCTTTGCTGAATTTTTCCCAAAAATGTGATTAAAGAATTATCCCTTTTTTTTGGTGCTACTTAGGCTTACAGGAATCAAAAGACTCAGGATATTGAATGGATGCAAAATTTTACCCTGTCAATTTTGGGGATGCAGACATGTCCTTTATAGAGAATGTAGAGGAAGTGCAGGGGAATATATATATATATATATATATATATATATATATATATATATATATATATATATATATATATATATATATATATATATATATATATATTACTTGTCTAAGGGGTACTTCCGTCTTTCTGTCTGTCGGCAACTTCCGTCACTGTTATTCATTCGCTGATTGGTCTCGCCAGCTGCCTGTCATGGCTGCCGCGACCAATCAGCGACGGGCACAGTCCGATTAGTCCCTCCCTACTCCCCTGCAGTCACTGCCCTGCGCCCGCTCCATACTCCCCGCAGTCACGGCTCACACAGGGTTAATGCCAGCGGTAACGGACCGCGTAATGCCACGGGTAACTCACTCCGTTACCGCCGCTATTAACCCTGTGTGACCAAGTTTTTACTATTGACGCAGCCTATGCAGCCTCAATAGTAAAAGGATCTAATGTTAAAAATATTAAAAAAAAAAAAAATCATATACTCACCTTCCGCCGCCTTTCCCGCTCCTCGCCACCCTCCGGTAACCGCTCTGTGCAAGCGGCAGGTTCCGGTAGCAAGGATCGTATGGCAGAAGGACCTGCCATGACGTCACGGTCATGTGACCGCGACGTCATCACAGGCCATGCGCGCCTGCGCGAGCAGGACCTGCCATGACGTCACGGTCATGTGACCGCGACGTCATCACACCCTGGTACCGGAAGCTACCGCCTGTACCGCGCACAGGCGACAGAACTACAAGTATGGTGAGTATGTTAGAACTACAAGGGGCCCTCGGATCGGAAGGGGAGTATGTTTATTTTTTAACCTGTGACATACGTAGCTAGGCAATATACTACGTGACTGGGCAACATACTACGTGGCTGGGCAATATACTACGTGGGCATGCATATTCTAGAATAACAAATGCAATCGAATCAGGCCACCATCTAGTAGTGAATAAGCACTGCTGTCAATGGAACCAGACTTAGCACCTAATCATGGAGGCTTCACCACCTGTTCTTGTTACAGTGGTGCATTGCGGCTGCCCAAAATATAGACCCAGTAGGCCATAAAAGACATGCACTTGTTTCTGACCATATTTAATGCTTTATACAGCTCTGGTAAAAACTAAGAGACCACCACATCAAAACCCTGTCATGACCAGCCCAATCTCCAGACCTGAACCCCATTGAAAACCTCTGGAATGTAATCAAGAGGATGATGGATAGTCACAAGCCATTAAACAAAGAAGAACTGCTTACATGTTTGCACCAGAAGCAGTGTGAAAGACTGGTGGAAAGCATGCCAAGACGCATGAAAGCTGTGATTAAACATCATGGTTATTCCACAAAATATTGATTTCTTTACTCTTCCTGAGTAAAAATATTAGTATTGTTGTTTCTAAATGATTATAAACTTGTTTTCTTTGTATTATTTGAGCTCTAAAAGCACTAGATTTTTTTTTTTATTTTGACCATTTCTCCTTTTCAGAAAAAAAAATGCAAAATGTATTGCTTGGAAATTCGGAGACATGTCAAAAGTTTATAAAATAAAATGAACAATTTACATTTGACTCAAAAATATACCTATAAAGAGAAAAATCAGACAAACTGAACATTTTGCAGTGATCACTTAATTTTTGCCAGAGCTGTATGTCGACAGTGCAGTTCACTTTCAAGCTCAATGTCTATTGAGTGGACACACAAATGGATGACTAGGAGCATATGGTTATGTCCTATCTGCACAATCAAGTATAGATCTATCTGATGGTGCGAAGGAGAAGCATGAGGATGAGTAGTTGGAGTAGGACAAGAAGTAGATGGCAATGTTGAGGACACTGACAGGTACTACTTGAGGGTGTGGTCTGGTTCGCAAAAAGCAGGGGTAGGAGAACACTTTTAGCCTCACTTATATTGCTAGCCAGTTTGTTTTTCCCCATCTTTAAAGGGAACCTGTCAGCAGATTTTGCCGCTATAAGATGCAGTGGCCGCATCTTATAGTGGCGAAATCTGCTGACAGGTTCCCTTTATGTAATGCTGCTTCATATGCTAATGAAGGGCATTGTCCTCCTTCTTCGGGGTCTGCAGATGGCAAAAGATTTGTTGTGGAAAGAAATGACCATGCGCAAGATGCTTTTACATATGACTTGTTACTAACACAACCATGATTATACTTTTCAGGCACTGTTGAGCCTCCTCTACCAACAACAATTGCGGCATCATCTGTTACAGAACTAACCTCAGAAAAAGCTGATCTTCTCTGGTGGATATTTTAGATGGACGTCTGCTTTTGCTTTTTATTGCCAGTGCCACCACCCTCCTCATCTAATAACATCACCTACTCATCACCATAGTCTAGTGCCCAGGTCTTGTCCAACACATAATCATCATCCCCTACTCAGCTGACAGTTGTCTGTCATTGTGGGAGATGTCCTGAGCACAACCAGGTGTTTTAATCATGATCTCTACCTTGTCTGACTACAAACGCTAACAGTACATCTCTTCAGATAAACCAACTGGAAGAATTTGTTGTGAAACATCTTCCTTAGCCCCAAGAATGCTGTGGCTAAAGGGACTTCTATAGGCTGTGAAGGGGTCATGGGTATTGTCTCCCTATCAGACTTATAACATCATCCCTCAGCTTAAAAATAGCCTGCAGCCGCCCCAGAAAAGGCGCATATATTAGATGCACCAATTCTCGCGCTTAGCCTCAGCTCTTTCTACTTCCCCTGGTGTGTTGGAAAGTGGGGTAATGGTTTAGGGGTTGATATCAGCTGTTTTATGTCCGCTGGCATCAAGATGCCTCCATTAGTAACCTCGTAGTGAAAATTAATAAACACAGTCACACAGAATAAAAGTCCTTCAATTGAACAAAACACTCCCACAATAAGGGCTGTCCCACACGTCCAGATAATTCCGGTACCGGAAAAAATCGGTACCGGAGTTATCCGTGTCCGTGTGCCCGAGAGCTCACGTAGGCCATACGTGCGGCACACGTGTGCCGCCCGTGTGCCGAGTGGGTACCACACGGAGCGTGCAGGAGACAGCGCTAAAGTTTAGCGCTGTCCCCTGCATCGTGCTGAAGCCGCGATTCATATCTTCTGTGCAGCAGCGTTTGCTGCATAGAAGATATGAATAATAGTGTTTAAAAGAAAGATCTATCTGTCCGCCGCCCCCCACCCCCTGTGCGCCCCCCCGCTGTTCTGAAAATACTCACCCGCTTCCCTCGTTGGATGTCGCGGCTTCCTGTCCTGCCTTCCTGCCTTCTACTGTATGCGGTCACGTGGGGCTGCTCATTTACAGTCATGAATAGGCGGCTCCACCCCCATGGGAGGTGGAGCCGCCTATTCATGACTCTAATCGGCCGCCCCACGTGACCGCATACAGTAGAAGGCAGGAAGGCAGGACAGGAAGCCGCGACATCCAACGAGGGAAGCGGGTGAGTATTTTCAGAACAGCGGGGGGGCGCACAGGGGGTGGGGGGCGGCGGACAGATAGATCTTTCTTTTAAACACTATTATTCATATCTTCTATGCAGCAAACGCTGCTGCACAGAAGATATGAATCGCGGCTTCAGCACCATGTGGGGGGGACAGCGCTTACTGTAGCGCTGTCTCCGGCACGCCACACAGAGACTGTCCGTGTGAGGTACGTGTTTTACACGGACCCATTGACTTTAATGGGTCCGTGTAATACGTGCGCTCCCACGAACACTGACATGTCTCCGTGTTTGGCACATGGAGACACAGTCCGCAAAAAATCAATGACCTCTGCACAGATGCATTGATTTTAAAGGGTCTACGTGTGTCAGTGTCTCCGGTACGTGAGGAAACTGTCACCTCACGTACCGGAGCCACTGACGTGTGAAACCGGCCTAACCCTGTTTTACCTATTGATTATCATAAAAATAAAAAAAAAATCAAAGTAATCCTCACCTGTCCGCAGATAATCCATAATGATTGTGTGTGCCTTGTTTTGCTCATGTTTATTGTACTTGTCTATATTTCCCCCGTTCACATGTAAAGCGCCATGGAATAAATGGCTATATAAAAATGTATAATAATAAAGGTCCCGACAAGTTTCGACTCTCCTAAATCCAGTGTATGGAGCTCCGTTCAAAGAAAGCAGCTCCATACACTGGAATTGCAGCAACTGCCGGGTGTTGTATATATCCTATAGAAACACAGGGAGTTCAAGTCACCAGTAAAAAACAGATAATCTTTATTAAATACAAAAAGGCAAAAAAAAAAAAAAAAATGTAACAAAATAATATAGACAAAAAGCCAAACAGATAATTACAGGCTCAGGAGTGAAGGACCAGCAACCATCAAAAATTTATACAGGGTTGGGGAAGAGAGGATCAAGGCAAATAACAATAATATCTGATTCATTGCCCCAACTCGAGTCTCTCATGTGCCACCTGCAGGGGGTGCCAACTATCTGCAATCTAAATAGCCTGTAACACAGTCCATCAGGAAGGGGTATAGAAGGGCATTAGCCACACCCAGAAATCAGCTACTGTGTCAGAAGAATAAGGAGGCTCAAAAATATGAACAACCAGTTAGACTGATTACAACCTTTAATTCTAGATGGACAGAAATTATGGACATTTTGAAGAAATATTGGCCTATTGTACATGCAGATGAGGACCTATGTAAATTTTTGCCAACTAACCCTTCCGTCACATGGAGGCGTTCGAAAAATCTTAAGGACTTGCTGACACGTAGCCACTATGTGGCACCTCAGAGATCATTCTTTTCTGATAGAGCGGGCCCCAGATGGGGCAGCTTTCAATGTGGTGACTGCACAGCATGTCAGTGCATGGAGAGGGCTTTTACCTTTGAGAATAGTGATGCGACTCGTACATATACGATTACGCATCACATCTCATGCTCAACAGACATGGTTATTTATTATGCGTATTGTCCTTGTAAACTTATTTACATAGGTATGACAACACGCCAATTGAAGGTCAGGATCCAGGAACATATGCGGGACATCAAAAATGCAGCTACAGTCCATGATACTACAATACTTAAAACAATCCCAAAACACTTTCGGAGCCACCATGGGAGTAATCCCAAATGGCTTAGAGTCAGAGGGATAGATAGGGTGCAGCTTGGCATACGTGGTGGGAACTATAAAAAAGAACTTTTGAAAAGAGAGGCTAGATGGATAGTCTCCCTTAATACCACCACCCCAAAGGGCCTTAATGAATCATTGAGCTTCAAGTCCTTTTTATAGGTTAGCGCGAATTTTAATTATGAGATTTTGTGTGATTTTAATTGTTAGTTGCTTTGTCTTTTTCGTGGCTATTTTGACTGTATATTATCTCCCCATACCATTGGATAGGGATGTGTGTATAAATAGCATATTATGTGGTTAATATCTATATTTGCTTCAGCCAGGCTAAAACAGAAGGAACATCTGGGATATGGACTATGCAAATTAGATAATTCGGTGTCCTCTGGGTAACAACTTTGAGAAGGAGCATACTATTTGGAAGGTGATCCCCCATAACATCTTCTTTGAGAATTGGAAAATCCACACTAAGTGGACGAAGATGATGTATTATACCGTCATACCTGTGATTATAATGTTGCGTAATGTATCTTGCGCTATATATATATATATACTTTTCTATAGGAAGATGTACATGTAATGCTCTGTTTTTATAGATGTTGCCGTATTCACTAATTTATGTATGGCCTACCTCTCCATTTATGTTATGTAGCCTCTCTATAGGCTCAATTGGGGGATTATGTTCAACACCTCCTGTTTTAGCTGGTGTCCTATGGGATATGTTGCAATTTTTAGTTATGCTATACTTGGTTAGTTCATTTTGTAACTTACACACACCCATGCATTCTATCCATTGCCACCGGCTGGAGCGCGCACCGCGCATGCGCTGCCTCTCGGGTAGATGTGCGGCTGCTCTGCATGGTTGGCGTCGGCATGGTTACGGACCCGGTCACATGACCGGATCAGGTGACACTGTGACGCGATCCTTGAGCGCCGCTCGTCTCCCCGCGACGCAACATGGCGGTGGCGCGCCGCTCACAGTTGCTACTAGGATTCACTTACATGGGAGTAGTATATAAAGCCGGACAATCATGTTACCTATTACCTCCTGACGAAACTGCGGGGGCAGTGAAACGCGCGTCGAGGTGCGCTACGGGACCACCACTCAGGGATATACAATGACTGCAGGTAATATGTGAGCTTATTGTGATATATTGTAGTTGGTGCACAGTAACTATATATAATTTAGACACCACGCAGCTCTGATATACAATATTTACCTGGCTGATACTCAGGTTTTATGTCCTTATGGGATCTTGTCACCATCTGTATTATTATATGTGTCACTTTTTACATCTAGTGGTATTTGACCCATTATGACTAGAATAAATCTGTGATAGACTATAATCTGACAGCCTTTTAAGTCTTAGGCAGTCTTGGGGATATTTATCCTATCTGAGTGGTGAACCCGATCGGTTTTTTGCTTATATACAGCTTACCTTGTTCTTCCCCTATTCTATAGGGTATTGACATGTAATTATATATGTATTTATTGATCTATTCTACATTTGTTATATATATGTTGTGATATATGTTGGTTTAATAAATTTATACCTTTTTACATATGTGCACCTTCTTTGTTCTCCATTGGGTTCATATATATATATGGAAGGGATCACTGTGTGATCGTATGTTAGGCAGTTCGCTTTAGTTGTAGCCTGTAACACATGCAGTGAAAGGCAGACTGAATCATGTGAATAAAAGTAAGGAAGTGCCAACCAGCTTACCCATAACTATGTCTGTCAGATGTGCGGTCCCTTGCAGCCCCAACGTGCGTTTCGCAACTGCCAGGTGTTGCGCTGCAGTTCACGAGACCTGAATGCTGTGCACTGAGGAGAGGTCAGTAAGGTTATTTCAGTTCACATAGGCTGGTTCTCACGAGGGCAGAGTCTCATTAGTCCGGCACTTGTGCAGCCCTAGTGAGAACCGATGCCTGTGAACTGAGGTAATCTTACTGACGTCATTGCTCACAGAGGAAGACATTTCTCATGCTGTCAACGTTGACCTCAGTAAGGTCATTTCAGATCTCTCCTGCTGGGTATTCAGCTGCCTCTGCTGACGCTATGGGCTGGGACTTCTGAGGTAATTCTGAGTGACAGCCAACTCTCTCACTTAGGCAGCGGGGATCCGGCTGTCAATCAGCATGACCTCGGAAGTCTTGACCCATCTACAGAGCAGATTGGAAAAGAAGCCTCCTCTGCGGGCTACTATTTTTAGGCTGGTGAAGGCCAAATATCTATGGGCCCTCCTAGCCTGAGAATACCACCCCCCAGCTTTCTGCTTTAGCTTGGCTTGTTATAAAAAAAAAAAAAAATGCGGGGGGACCCCAAACTGTTCTTTAAACATTATTTATTTAAAAAATAATAATAATTTAAAAAAAAAGCATGGAAACCCCTCCATTTTTTATAACCACCAAAGATGAAGCGGACAGCTGAGGGCTGCAGCCCGCAGCTGTCGGCTTTACATGTGCTTGTTATCAAAAATAGAGGAGACGCCATGTCTTTTTTTTTTTTGTACACAGTGCTCCGGCCAATCACAGCATTTCCAATACTTGACATGGCTGTAATGGAGCTGGAAGTGCCCACACAGGAAAAGCTTGTTGATTGGATGTGCTACAGCCTTTGAACAAGCTTTGCTTGGGGGTGCCGAACCCGAACAGTAACACAGACAGAGAAGTCCGTGTTCGGGGTCCATGCACGGACACTAGGTGTCCGGTACATACCCTGAACTTTACCGTTCAGGTTCACCCATCACTAGTCTTCACTTAGTAATAATGATTTCTCTTCATCCCCACACATTATTAGAGCCCCTATTGTGCCCCTATATGGTAATAATCACCTCTCTGTGACCCTACACAGTAATGGTGCCCTTATCATTCCTTCACTGAAATAAAAAGTGCCTCCTTTGTGCCTTCACACAGCAATCTTGCCCCTCTGTGTATTCATTTAGTAATAATGATCTAATTTTTGTATGTACCTCCACATAGATATAGTGCCCACATCTATACTAGAGTTGAGCGAATTTTTCAAAATTCGGTTCCGATTACGATCAGCGACGAATATTGTTTTTGCAATATTCGCCGAACACAGCTGAACGTCATTGGAGTCAATAGGAGTAGAAATTTCCAAATATGTTCGTAACTGATCATCAAACATAAACTTGGCACCAATAAGGTACCAATGTGGCACAAATATGGCAAAGTCAGATTTGGTGACCGATTCCAAACATATTCGCTCAACTCTACCCTCTACCTTCCCTCATGTATAAATTGATAGGTGTTAGAAACATAGCATTGCTGAGGCCAATGACTGGCTGGAGCAGATAACTCAATGATGGATATGACATCATAGCTGCAGGATCAATAGGGACCACCACAACAGCAATGCTAAAATTTCTGGGATTTGAAAAAGACGACTTCATTACTTATTATTTGATCACTTTCTTTGCCCTTAATCATTTTTTTAAAACTTCATGGGCAATTATTTTAAATAAATAGACCATAGTATTGCATAGGAAACTTTGAGACTGTCGTGTCCAATTTATGAAGATATCTAGGAGAACCAGAACACACACGATTGATGGATAATTTATGAAGAGGACACCAGATATGTTCAATATACATTTGCCATATTTTCTGAAATTGACATTTTTGGCTAGAGCCCCGTAGACTACTCTGGTAGTGTAAGAGGACCTTCCCATACTAGTACTATGTGAGGAAAAAAAAAAATCACATTCAATTCCGACTTTCTTCCCCAGAAGCAATAAAAAAAAGTGGCATATCAAAAGCAACATTGGGCGCAACTGTCTGTGAGTAGTCCAAGTCTAAATAATTCTTCTCTGACATTCAAGTCCTACAGAGGTTACATTACAGCATCACTGTGGATCCAATACTGATAACAGAGTAGACTCCATTAGTACCAACCCAGCATCACAAACAGAAACTGATCAGTGTTATTTCAGCACCATTAAGAGGGATCCATCTTTCAAATTCCTGTACGGCAGAGGAGGATCCATCCATGACAATCCAGTATTATAGTGGATCCAATACTGACTACACTGAGCTGGATCCATAGTCAACATTCCAGTAGCACCGAGCGGGATCTATCTTTTAAATTTCAAGCACCACAAAAGTAGATCCAGACAGAACATTCCAGCATCACATAGGAGATCGATTCCCGGCATTTCAGCACCACAAAGTTGAATTTCTCAGTGATATTCCAGCAACACAGAGGGGAATCCATCTGTGACAATGCAGCACCACTGTGAATAATTCATCACTGGCATTCCAGCACCACAAAGATCTATCCCTGGCATTCCAGCAGCACAATGATCCATCTCTGGCATTCCAGCAGCACAATGATCCATCCCTGGCATTCCACCACCGCAATGATCCATCCCTGGCATTCCACCACCGCCATGATCCATCCCTGACATTCCGCCGCAAAAATCCATCCCTGGCATTCCAGCACCAAAATGATCCATCCCTGGAATTCTGGCATCACAATGATCCATCCTTGGCATTCCACCACCACAATGAACCATCTGTGGCATTCCACCACCACAATGAACCATCCCTGGCATTCCGGCACCACAATGATCCATCCCTGGCATTCCACCACCACAGTGAAACATCCCTGGCATTCCTCCACCACTATGATCCATCCCTGGCATTCCACCACCACTATGATCCATCTCTGGCATTCCACCACCACTATGATCCATCCCTGGCATTCTGGTACCATTATGATCCATCCCTGGCATTCCTCCACCACTATGATCCATCTCTGGCATTCCTCCACCACTATGATCCATCCCTGGCATTCCACCACCACTATGATCCATCCCTGGCATTCCACCACCACTATGATCCATCCCTGGCATTCCACCACCACTATGATCCATCCCTGGCATTCTGGTACCATTATGATCCATCCCTGGCATTCCACCACCATTATGATCCATCTCTGGCATTCCACCACCACTATGATCCATCCCTGGCATTCTGGTACCACTATGATCCATCCCTGGCATTCTGGTACCATTATGATCCATCCCTGGCATTCCACCACCACTATGATCCATCCCTGGCATTCTACCACCACTATGATCCATCCCTGGCATTCCACCACCACTATGATCCATCCCTGGCATTCCACCACCACTATGATCCATCCCTGGCATTCTGGTACCATTATGATCCATCCCTGGCATTCCACCACCATTATGATCCATCTCTGGCATTCCACCACCACTATGATCCATCCCTGGCATTCTGGTACCACTATGATCCATCCCTGGCATTCTGGTACAATTATGATCCATCCCTGGCATTCCACCACCACTATGATCCATCCCTGGCATTCCACCACCACTATGATCCATCCCTGGCATTCCACCACCATTATGATCCATCCCTGGCATTCCACCACCATTATGATCCATCCCTGGCATTCCACCACCATTATGATCCATCCCTGGCATTCTGGTACCATTATGATCCATCCCTGGCATTCCACCACCATTATGATCCATCTCTGGCATTCCACCACCACTATGATCCATCCCTGGCATTCTGGTACCACTATGATCCATCCCTGCCATTCTGGTACCATTATGATCCATCTCTGGCATTCCACCACCATTATGATCCATCCCTGGCATTCCAGCACCACAGACGAGGAGGGCTGGTTATACAGTAAGCAGCAGTCACTTTAATGCACTTTCATCTGCCAAAAGTTTCATCAACTGTTCCAACAAGACTCAAACAGCCAAATAGCCACACATGATCGCCAGAGACTGCGGCCACAGACAAGTGAGGAGGAGCGGACGTCAGGAGGAGGCGCAGGCCAGCAGCAGGTGAAGCTGTGGAGGAGACCTGGCTGGCTGCATACACCGTGCACTACGGGGGGCAGAGGGGAGACCGCACAGTGCAGACACTCAGGATAACGGCCACCATCCCGCTCCGTCAGTGTCATTACCACACAAACATCCGGAGAGTTTCCCGGAAAGTTTTCTCCATCTCTTACTTCCAGCTGCTTCTGTTCCTAACGGCCAGAACTCCAAGTGCCCCGCAGTGAGGCAGTAGCCCCCATCACACATGCACAGCTGCCCCCGCCGGTGCCACTTACCCCCAGCCTCCAGATGAAGCACCAGCGCCGCGGCCACCCCAGCTCTGCCTGCGCTCAGTGTGAGGAGCTGCGCAGCGCCTCAGCCACCCCAGTGACGTCACGCCCGCGCCCCCTCCCAGCTGCCGGGTCCACGCACCCTTTCCTTGCTGAGACGAGCAGCGGAAGCCTTTGTCCCTCTGCCGATGGCTGGGAAGGCGTCCAGGGATTACTGCGGTCATGGCCGCGCTACATGTTCCTGGCTCAGCTGATAAAAGCCCCTTTTACTAATCTTGGAAGAAACGACTTGAATCCCGGCTTTTAGCAAGAGAGCCTCGGTGTCCACCCGCTGCTGAGTGTGCGGTGGGCGCCGGGCAGCGGGATCCTGCTCAAGTGCTGCAGCGCCCATCTGTCCTGTCACCGGCATGTCACTACCGTGCTGAATAGGAGACCCGCACATAGGGTAACTACACACCGCACACAGTGTATCCACACACCGCACACAGTGCATCTACACACCGCACACAGTGCATCTACACACCGCACAGTGTATCCACACACCGCACACAGTGCATCTACACACCGCACACAGTGCATCTACACACCGCACACAGTGCATCCACACACCGCACACAGTGTCACAGTGTATCTACACACACCGCACATAGTGTATCTACACACCGCACACAGTGCATCTACACACCGCACACAGTGCATCTACACACCGCACACAGTGTATCTACACACCGCACACAGTGTATCTACACACCGCACACAGTGCATCTACACACCGCACACAGTGCATCTACACACCGCACACAGTGCATCTACACACCGCACACAGTGCATCTACACACCGCACACAGTGCATCTACACACCGCACACAGTGCATCTACACACCGCACACAGTGTATCTACACACCGCACACAGTGCATCTACACACCGCACACAGTGTATCTACACACCGCACACAGTGCATCTACACACCGCACACAGTGTATCTACACACCGCACACAGTGCATCTACACACCGCACATAGTGTATCTACACACCGCACACAGTGTATCTACACACCGCACACAGTGTATCTACACACCGCACACAGTGTATCTACACACCGCACACAGTGTATCTACACACCGCACACAGTGCATCTACACACCGCACACAGTGTATCTACACACCGCACACAGTGCATCTACACACCGCACACAGTGCATCTACACACCGCACAGTGTATCTACACACCGCACACAGTGTATCTACACACCGCACACAGTGCATCTACACACCGCACACAGTGCATCTACACACCGCACAGTGTATCTACACACCGCACAGTGTATCCACACACCGCACACAGTGTATCCACACACCGCACACAGTGCATCTACACACCGCACACAGTGCATCTACACACCGCACACAGTGCATCTACACACCGCACACAGTGCATCTACACACCGCACACAGTGTATCTACACACCGCACACAGTGTATCTACACACCGCACACAGTGTATCTACACACCGCACACAGTGTATCTACACACCGCACACAGTGCATCTACACACCGCACAGTGTATCCACACACCGCACACAGTGCATCCACACACCGCACACAGTGTCACAGTGTATCTACACACACCGCACATAGTGTATCTACACACCGCACACAGTGCATCTACACACCGCACACAGTGCATCTACACACCGCACACAGTGCATCTACACACCGCACACAGTGCATCTACACACCGCACACAGTGTATCTACACACCGCACACAGTGTATCTACACACCGCACACAGTGTATCTACACACCGCACACAGTGTATCTACACACCGCACACAGTGTATCTACACACCGCACACAGTGTATCTACACACCGCACACAGTGTATCTACACACCGCACACAGTGTATCTACACACCGCACACAGTGCATCTACACACCGCACATAGTGCATCTACACACCGCACACAGTGCATCTACACACCGCACACAGTGCATCTACACACCGCACACAGTGTATCTACACACCGCACACAGTGTATCTACACACCGCACACAGTGTATCTACACACCGCACACAGTGTATCTACACACCGCACACAGTGTATCTACACACCGCACACAGTGTATCCACACACCGCACACAGTGCATCTACACACCGCACACAGTGTATCTACACACCGCACGCAGTGTATCTACACACCGCACACAGTGTATCTACACACCGCACATAGTGTATCTACACACCGCACACAGTGTATCTACACACACAAACCGCACACAGTGTATCTACACACCGCACACAGTGTATCTACACACCGCACACAGTGTATCTACACACCGCACACAGTGTATCTACACACCGCACACAGTGCATCTACACACCGCACACAGTGTATCTACACACCGCACACAGTGTATCTACACACCGCCCATAGTGTATCTACACACCGCCCATAGTGTATCTACACACCGCACACAGTGCATCTACACACCGCACACAGTGTATCTACACACCGCACACAGTGTATCTACACACCGCACACAGTGTATCTACACACCGCACACAGTGTATCTACACACCGCACGCAGTGTATCTACACACCGCACACAGTGTATCTACACACCGCACATAGTGTATCTACACACCGCACACAGTGTATCTACACACACAAACCGCACACAGTGTATCTACACACCGCTCACAGTGTATCTACACACCGCTCACAGTGTATCTACACACCGCACATAGTGTATCTACACACCGCACAGTGTATCTACACACCGCACATAGTGTATCTACACACCGCACAGTGTATCTACACACCGCATATAGTGTATCTACACACCGCACATAGTGTATCTACACACCGCACATAGTGTATCTACACACCGCACATAGGGTATCTACACACCGCACATAGTGTATCTACACACCGCACATAGTGTATCTACACACCGCACATAGTGTATCTACACACCGCACATAGTGTATCTACACACCGCACATTGTGTATCTACACACCGCATATTGTGTATCTACATTGTGTATCTACATACCGCACATTGTGTATCTACACACCGCACACTGTATCTACATGCCACACATTGTGTATAAACACACCGCACATTGTATATCTAGACACTGCACATAGTGTATCTACACACCGCACCTTGTATATCTACCCACCACACATTGTGTATCTACACACCGCATATATAGTATCTACACACCGCACATAGTGTATCTACACACCGCACAGTGTATCTACACACCGCATATAGTGTATCTACACACCGCACATAGTGTATCTACACACCGCACATAGTGTATCTACACACCGCACATAGGGTATCTACACACCGCACATAGTGTATCTACACACCGCATATAGTGTATCTACACACCGCATATAGTGTATCTACACACCGCACATAGTGTATCTACACACCGCACATTGTGTATCTACACACCGCATATTGTGTATCTACATTGTGTATCTACATACCGCACATTGTGTATCTACACACCGCACACTGTATCTACATGCCACACATTGTGTATAAACACACCGCACATTGTATATCTAGACACTGCACATAGTGTATCTACACACCGCACCTTGTATATCTACCCACCACACATTGTGTATCTACACACCGCATATATAGTATCTACACACCGCATATAGTGGAACTACACACTGCACATAGTGTATCAACACACCGCACATAGTGTATCTACACACCGCACATAGTGTATCTACACACCGCACATAGTGTATCTACACACCGCACATAGTGTATCTACACACCGCACATTGTGTATCTACATTGTGTATCTACATACCGCACATTGTGTATCTAAACACCGCACACTGTATCTACATGCCACACATTGTGTATAAACACACCGCACATTGTGTATCTACACACCGCACATTGTGTATCTACACACCGCACATTGTGTATCTACATTGTGTATCTACATACCACACATTGTGTATCTACACACCGCACACTGTATCTACATGCCACACACTGTGTATAAACACACCGCACATTGTATATCTAGACACCGCACATAGTGTATCTACACACTGCACATAGTGTATCTACACACCGCACATAGTGTATCTACACACCGCACATAGTGTATCTACACACCGCACATTGTGTATCTACACACACCGCAGATTGTGTATGTACACACCGCACATTGTGTATCTACACACACACACCGAACAGTGTATCTACACACCGCACATTGTGTATCTACACACCGCACATTGTATATCTACACACTGCACATTGTATATCTACACACACCACACACTGCATCTACACTCCACACACTGTGTATCTGCACACCGAACATTGTATATCTACACACACCGCACATAGTGTATCTACATTGTATATCCACACACCGCACATTGTATATCTACACACACACCGAACATAGTGTATCTACACACACACACCGCACATAGTGTATCTACACACAATCCGAACATAGTGCATCTACACACACGCACACACACCGCACATAGTGTATCTGCACACACACACCGAACATAGTGTATCTACACACACACACACACACACCGAACATAGTGTATCTACACACCGCACATTGTGTATCTACATTGTATATCTACACACCGCACATTGTATAGCTACACACTGCACTTTGTGTATCTACACACCACACAATGTGTATCTACACACCACACAGTGTATCTACATCCACACACTGTGTATCTACACACCGAACATTGTATATCTACACACACACCGCACATAGTGTATCTACACACACACCAAACATAGTGTATCTACACACACGCACACACACACCGAACATAGTGTATCTACACACCGCACACTGTATCTACACACCACACATTGTATATCTACACACCGTACATTGTATATCTACACACAGCACATTGTGTATCTACACACTGCACATTGCACACTGTGTATCTACACACTGCACATTGTATAAATACATACCACACATTGTACATCTACACACCGCACATTGTATATCTACACACGGCACATTGAATATCTACACACCACACATTATATAAACACACACAGCACATTGTATATCTGCATACCACACATTGTGTATCTACATACCACACACTATCTACACACCGCACAGCACATTGTGTATCTACACACCCACACCGCACATTTGTATATCTATACACACACACACCACACTGTATCTACACACTACACATTATATATCTACACACCACACACTGTATATCTACACACCGCACATTGTGTATTTACACACCGCACATTATATAAATACACACCACTCATTGTATATCTACACACCACACATTGTGTATCTACACACCGCATATTGTATATCTACACACCGCACGTTGTGTATCTACACACTGCACATTGTATATCTGCACACCACACACTGTGTATCTACACACCACACACTGTATCTACACAGTACACACCGTATCTACATACCACACACTATCTACACACCGCACCACACATTGTGTATATCCACACACAACACATTGTATAGCTACACAACACACACATTGTGTATCTACACACACACCGCACATTGTATATCTATACACACACCACACTGTATCTACACACCACACATTGTATATCTACACACCGCACATTGTGTATCTACACACAGCACATTATATAAATACGCACCACACATTGTATATCTACATACCGCACATTGTATATCTACACACCACACACTGTATAAATACACACCACACATTGTATATCTACATACCGCACATTGTATATCTACACACCACACACTGTATAAATACACACCACACATTGTATAGCTACACACCGCACATTGTGACTCCAGCACTGCTACACTTTTCCTGCGGCTATCGTATGTGCATTGTGCACATGCCCAGTATCGTCATTGGGTGTTCTTACGCCCGCATGCGCACAGGGTACCGATGGCCATGGGGGAAGGGGATTCTTCTGGTGCAGGGTTTCCAGGACGCAAGTGTGAGAGAGGGCCAGGTCTGTAGTCGTGGCTGAGACTATCTGTTTAGACGCGCCCTGGCCACCCGCCACATGCAAACAATGTCCCCTTTTTAGCGTACCTTCAGCTACATCATCTGCACTCTCGGGGTCCCATCTAAACAGCCATAGTTCTGCTGCTGGTGTTGTTGCACAAATAGAGACAGAGTACATGTTCAACTCAAAGTCAACCTGTCACCCCATTTTTTCGATATGAGATAAAAATATGGTTCAATAGGGCCTGAGCATTGCTTTACAACAGTACCTTTCATATCCCCCGATTCCCCACCTTTGCTGAGAAAATACCTTCGTAATCTCTCCGTTTTCGCATGTCAATCACTCCGGTCCGGTCCGATGGGTGGGGCCTAATCGCCAATTCTCCCCACATCCGGCTTTGCTCTACGAATCTTCTTTCCTGCGTTGGCGTAGTTTTATGCGCCTGCGCATTCATGTGGCAACTCGCGCGTGCGCAGTATGTTTTGCCCAACAGTGGGCAAAGCATTCAACTCATTATTGCTCATGCGCCAGCATTTTCCTTGACGTTCTGTGCCCCAAAAGTCTTTCTATGCTTCCTGGGCACAGAGCATAGGGTGAAAAGCCGGCGCATGCGCAATAATGATTTCATGCTTTACCCACAGTTGGTCAAAGCATACTGCGCACACGCGAGACGCTAGTTCAATGCGCAACCGCAGAAACTGACCGCGATCTGTGCTATTCAGAGATCTATTACGTCTGACATGCCAAGGAGCGGGGGGAGAGACAGCGATTAGGCCCCGCCCATCGGACCGGACCGGGGTGATTGACATACGAAAACTGAGAGATTACTAAGGTATTTTCGTAGCAAAGGTGGGAAATCGGGGGATATGAAAGGTACTGATGTAAAGCTGAGCTCAGGTCCTATTGAACCATTTTTTTTTTTTCTCATCGAAAAAATGGGGTGACAGGTTCCCTTTAAAACAGATTACTTCACTGGTTTCTTCTCTCAGCACATCCATGTATTTTGCAGCATCAACATTAGGTTCCACACAGCACATTTCCTTTGCCTTTTCAGTTACAGCATCAACATTAGATTCCACACAGCATATTTCCTTTGCCTTTTCAATTACAGCTTCAACATTAGGTTCCACACAGCACATGTCCTTCCCTTTCCATGTGTTTTAAATGTGTTCCCGGGATGCCCCGTCCCACTAGGTATCGCAGCGTGCTCCCTCTCCAGCCTGGCTACCTTTAGACTTTCCCTTGTCTGTTTCGCACAAGACATAAGGGCATTAGCCCAAGTAGCAAGCTGCCACACTTTCGGAGAATGACCTGCGGTACTGTTCTGCTGTGACTCTTGCGGTAGCTCCTGCTCTCACTACCACGGTCACTGCTTTTTGCACTGCTGCTGTCACTGCTTCACTTCTGCTGTCACTGCTTCTTGTACTGCTGCTGTCACTGCTGCACTTCTGCTGTCACTGCTTCACTTCTGGCCCGCTGAACCTGGATGACTGGGCTTCCCTCTTAAGAAAGTGATTGTGTGAGGCCCACTATGTTGCCTCGGGCCCTAATCGCCTATGGGACTGCCTGGGCTTTCTGGCCCTCCTGGCCTTTCTCAGTTCCCAGGCTACACTGACTAGAAGACAGGAAATTCCTTTTCTTACCCACAGCAGGCCCCTCCTAATTTAACTGTTACTGTTCCTATAAAACTACAATACACTGCTCAAAAAAAAAATAAAGGGAACACTTAAACAACAGAATATAACTCCAAGTAAGTCAAACTTCTGTGAAATCAAACTGTCCAATCAGGAAGCAACACTGTTTGACAATCAATTTCACATGCTGTTGTGCAAATGGAATAGACAACAGATGGAAATTAATGGCAATTATCAAGACATAATCAATAAAGGAGTGGTTCTGAAAGTGGGGACCACAGACCACATCTCAGTACCAATGCTTTCTGGCTGATGTTTTAGTCACTTTTGAATGTTGGTTGTGCTTTCACACTCATGGTAACATGAGACGGACTCTACAACCCAGACAAGTGGCTCAGGTAGTGCAGCTCATCCAGGATGACACATCAATGCGAACTGTGGGGGAAGTTTTGCTGTGTCTGTGTAATACTATTGTAGGAACTCAAGGATTCTGATAGTGTGGGGCAATGAACAGACAGACGGGTTTCTTTAGTGCAAATAGTGTATTTGTACAACAGCAATAACACCCAAAACAATATACTGATAACCCACAGTGTCCTGGAATGAAACAAGTCCTTGAAACATATACAGCAAATCGGCAGAGTTCTTAAGGCAGAGTCCTCAGCAAGGTGCTCAAAAGGTGAGTGTGACAGGCGACATGGTGCAGATCCAAACACTGTCGGTGCAGAAAGAGTCAAATCCAGGTATGAAGTAAACACAGGGAAGTCCAGAACAAGTTCACAAGTTGATCCCAGATGTGGCATAAACACGGAAAAGTTCAGACACTAGTTCACAAGTTGATCCCAGATTTGGCATAAACACAGGTAAGTTCAGAAACAGGTTCACATAAGTATTTTACTGGTGTTGTTTCCAACAGCTCCCACCGGGGGGAGTAAATGAAGGATTAAGTAGCAGTTTAGTCCAGAAACAAAAGTCCATAAAGTTCAAAACACAGTTCTTACCAGGAGGAATGAACCAAGGGTTAAGTTCCAAGTCAGCAGACTAATGATAACATAGAGAGTGTAGATTACATATGCAGGGAATGTCCAGAGCCAGAGGTAGAGACACACTCAGAACCAACAGCTGAGCTGAAGGAGAACAGAATCAGAATACTCCAGCAAAGAGGCTGACACCTGACCCGGGTTTTAAACAATCAAACAGGAAGTAGGGCAGACAAAAACAGCAAACTCCATCTTAACAAAGAGCAAAATCATTCACAAGGTGACTTGGAAAACCCGGAATACTGACATTACTCCCCCCCTAGAAATGGCCTCAGGATGATCCTGGACCAGGCTTGTCTGGGTATCTACGATAAAATTGAGCAACCTTCAGGGGAGCATTGATGTTACTTACTGGTTCCAAAGAATCGTTTTCAGGAGAATAACCCTGCCATCTAACTAGATACTGAAGCCGGTTCCTATGAAGTCTTGAGTTAATAATGTCCTGTACCACAAATTGTTCTTCGCCATCAACCAACACTGGTGGAGGAGGAGGTACGATACGTCCCTGAAATGTGTTAAGAGAGACCGGTTTTAATAGAGAAACATGAAATACTGGGTGTACCTTTAGAGTTTGTGGCAGCTTCAGCCGGCAAGCAACAGAGCTCACAATCCCGGTGATCTTGATTGGACCGATGAACTTCTGCACCAGTTTCTGCGAAGGAACACCCAATCTTAGATTCTTGGTGGACAACCAAACCGAGTCTCCTACCTTATACATGGGTGCCGGTTTCTGGAATCTATCGGCTGACTTCTTGTAACGCTCCTGTCAGGGAATCTTTCAAAACTTCAAGATTACGTTGCAACACCGCCACTGTCTTGAACTGGCAGTACTGAAGTAGCAGCCGTAGACCTAGGCAAAATATTTGGATGATATCCCAGATTGGCAAAAAAAGGCGTTACCTTCGTGGAACTGCTCTGTGAGTTGTTATACGAAAATTCCGCTAACGGAAGTAGCTTCAGCCAATCATCCTGCAAATGACTGATGTAACAGCGTAGATATTGCTCCAAGGTTTGATTGGTCTGTTCGGGCTGTCCATTGGTCTGAGGGTGGTATGCAGAAAACAAGCAAACATTAATGTGGAACGCAGAACAAAATCCTTTCCAAAACCTAGAGGTAAATTGTGTTCCCCGGTCAGATATGATCTCATCTGGTACCCCATGCAGCCGGAAAACGTTCTGGATAGCCAGATCCACTGTCTCTGTAGTTGAGGGAAGACCGGTGCAAGGAATAAATGAGCAGCCTTCGTAAAACGGTCCACTACCACCAAAATAGTATTTTTACCGCCAGAGGTGGGTAACTCCACAATAAAGTCAATTGAAATAGACCACCAAGGGCGAGATGGTACGGGTAGTGGCTTAAGAAGGCCAGTAGGTGAAACACGAGGAACTTTGTACCGGGCACAAACCTCACAAGAGCGGACATAGTCATTCACATCCTTCAAACAGGTAGGCCACCAGAAAAAACGACTTAAAAATTCCTGCGTCTTCTGTACCCCCTGATGACCAGCCAATACGGAGTCATGGAACAATTTGAGAATTCGAAGTCTCACCGCCTCAGGGACATAAATACAGCTATCTTTAAGCCATACACCTTTCTGAAAGACAAGATTCACATTGTCAGGTGAAGCAGCAAGAAATATGTCAACATCATAGGCCAGCTTGATCTCCTCCCACAAGTCCCGGTCCTGGAGCACTCCTATGAAATTGGCATCAGACAAGATTGTCTTAGACGGGGTCCCAGGCACGGAGTCCATCGTGTGGATTCGGGATAATGCATCGGCTTTCCCATTACGTGAACCTGGGCGGTACGAGATGATAAAATCAAACTGGTTCAAGAACAAACTCCACCTAGCTTGTCGAGGAGAAAGACATCTGGCGGACTTAAGGAATTCCAAGTTACGGTGATCTGTGAGCACTACTACCTGTTGAGTTGCTCCCTGCAAATGGTGTCTCCATTCCTTAAAAGCGGAAATGATTGCCAAAAGTTCTTTATCTGCAATGTCATAGTTCAGTTCAACAGATGATAACCTGCGAGAAAAGAAGGCACCCGGGTACAGCAAACCTTTGTCTCCGGTTCGTTGTGAGAGGATTGCTCCCAGTGCACAGTCAGAAGCATCCACCTCCACGACAAGAGGCAGTGCAGGATCCGGGTGTGTCAATATTGGAGCCGTGGTAAAACAAACCTTGAGGCGATCAAAGGCTTCCTGGGCTTGCGAAGACCATGCAAACTTCTTCCCCTTCTTAGTGAGGAGAGTAATGGGACAGACAATTTCTGAAAAATTCTGGATAAAACATCCATAAAAGTTAGCAAAACCAATGAATCGTTGTACCTCTTTAACGTTTCCTGGTACCGGCCAATCTATGATTGCCTGGCTCTTGCTGGACTCCATAATCAATCCCTGGGGAGAAATAACATAGCCTAAAAATTGAATCTTGGAGCAATGAAATTCACACTTTTCGAGTTTGATGTACAAATTATTATCTCTCAAACGTCTGAGCACAGTCTTGACATGTTCCTGATGTTTCTGTAGGGAATCAAAGAAGATCAAGAAGTCATCCAGGTAAATTACTACATAATGATCCAGTAAATCCCTGAAAATATCATTGGCTACGTGTTGGAAAGCAGCAGGAGTGTTACAGAGTCCAAATGGCATTACTAAATATTCAAAATGTCCATACCGACATCTGAAAGCTGTCTTCCATTCGTCTCCGGGACGTATACGGAGTAAATTATATGCCCCGCGAAGATCTAATTTGGTGAATATTTTAGCTTGGCGAACTCTCTCCAACAATTCAGGAATTAATGGCAACGGGTACCTGTTACGAATGGTTACCTGTTGTGAATTAGACTTTTTTGGCTCCCTCTTGTGGTCACTAGTGGTATGACTCTGAGATTGTCTTTCCCTAGTTTGGCACCCACCTGGGTCGTTAGTCCAGGGGTGTTGCTATATGAACTTCCTGAATTCTCAGTCTGGTGCCTGGCATCGTTGTAATCAGTCCTTTCTGTTTGCTCCTGTCTGCTGGTCCTGGTTCATGCAAAATTAAGCTAAGTCCTGCTTCCTTGTTTTTTGGTTATTTGTATTGCTCTTATTTTTTGTCCAGCTTGTACTAAATGTGATTCCTGATTTTGCTGGAAGCTCTAGGGGGCTGGTATTCTCCCCCCGGGCCGTTAGACGGTTCGGGGGTTCTTGAATATCCAGCGTGGATATTTTTGATAGGGTTTTTGCTGACCGTATAAGTCATCTTACTATATTCTGCTATTAGTCAGTGGGCCTCTCTTTGCTAAATACCTAGTTCATTCTTACGTTTGTCTTTTCTTCTTACCTCACCGTTATTATTTGTTGGGGGCTTGTATCCAACTTTTGGGGTCTTTTCTCTGGAGGCAAGAAAGGTCTATCTTTTCCCTTCTAGGGTTAGTTAGTTCTCCGGCTGGCGCGAGACGTCTAGAACCAACGTAGGCACGTTCCCCGGCTGCTGCTATTTGTGGTGCTAGGATTAGCTATACGGTCAGCCCAGTTACCACTGCCCTATGAGCTGGTTTTTTGTGTTTGCAGACTTGGTATTTATTGCAGAGACCCTCTGCCATTGGGGTCATAACAGTTACCTTGTTTAGCTCCCGGTAGTCAATACAAGGTCTTAGAGTGCCATCTTTCTTCTTTACAAAGAATATGTGGGCTCCCGCTGGTGAAGAAGATGGTCAGATAAACCCCTTGGCTAAATTCTCATCTATGTACTCTCGTAATGTCTTTAATTCTGGAGCTGCCAACGGGTAAACGTGGCTGAAAGGAATCACTACCCCAGGAAGCAGCTCTATGGGGCAGTCATATGGTCTATGTGGAGGGAGTTGGTCTGCCTTCCTCTTGTCACAAATGTCCGAGAATTCCTGGTAAACCAGAGGGAGAGTAGATACCTGTTTTGTTTCCTCCAAATTCTGGGTAACTGGAACCATGAAATTTCCACCTGCTCCAGAGTCTATCATAGAAGAACTTGGTATCCACTGTCCCTCCCACAGAATCTGAATAGGAAGAGAACAATGTGAGTATTTCTCCCCTTGATCTTTAGGGGAAGTCGACATCACTGTTAGGGGAACCACAGCATCTACACTCACTGGCCACTTTATTAGGTACACCTGTCCAACTTCTTGTTAACACTTAATTTCTAATCAGCCAATCACATGGCGGCAACTCAGTGCATTTAGGCATGTAGACATGGTCAAGACAATCTCCTGCAGTTCAAACCGAGCATCAGTATGGGGAAGAAAGGTGATTTGAGTGCCTTTGAACGTGGCATGGTTGTTGGTGCCAGAAGGGCTGGTCTGAGTATTTCAGAAACTGCTGATCTACTGGGATTTTCACGCACAACCATCTCTAGGGTTTACAGAGAATGGTCCGAAAAAGAAAAAAAATCCAGTGAGCGGCAGTTCTGTGGGCGGAAATGCCTTGTTGATGCCAGAGGTCAGAGGAGAATGGGCAGACTGGTTCGAGCTGATAGAAAGGCAACAGTGACTCAAATCGCCACCCGTTACAACCAAGGTAGGCCTAAGAGCATCTCTGAACGCACAGTGCGTCGAACTTTGAGGCAGATGGGCTACAGCAGCAGAAGACCACATCGGGTACCACTCCTTTCAGCTAAGAACAGGAAACTGAGGCTACAATTTGTACAAGCTCATCGAAATTGGACAGTAGAAGATTGGAAAAACGTTGCTTGGTCTGATGAGTCTCGATTTCTGCTGTGACATTCGGATGGTAGGGTCAGAATTTGGCGTAAACAACATGAAAGCATGGATCCATCCTGCCTTGTATGGAGCATCTTTGGGATGTGCAGCCGACAAATCTGCGGCAACTGTGTGATGCCATCATGTCAATATGGACCAAAATCTCTGAGGAATGCTTCCAGCACCTTGTTGAATCTATGCCACGAAGAATTGAGGCAGTTCTGAAGGCAAAAGGGGGTCCAACCCGTTACTAGCATGGAGTACCTAATAAAGTGGCCGGTGAGTGTATATGTAAACTGGTCTCCGAAACTTCTGACTCAGTGTCCGTATTGTCATAATCCCCTACTGCCGCCAACACTTTGTTAGGTCACCTCAGACATTTAGGACAATTAATAAGGAAATGATCCGATTGACCACAGTAAACACATAAGCACTCACGAAACCGATATTCACGGCGTTCGTTACTCTCACGTTTTTGTAGTGAGTCCACTTGCATAGGCACCTCCTCAGCTTCCCGCGGGTTCTTGCTGGTAGTCTCCCTAGACGAAAGAGTAAAATTAGTGATGCGATTTAAAGCCACCCATTTCTCTTGTCTGCGTTCAGTTAGGCGGAAATCAATACTCACACAGTGTTGTAAAAATAACTCAAACTCCTGTGGAGACTCTGAGCGAGCTAGCTCATCCTTGATTGTACTGGACAACCCTTTCCTAAAAATTGGCAATAAAGTATTGTTATCCCAGTTGGTATCCACTACTAACCTCTTAAATTCAGTAAAATATTCTATTTTTTCTATAACTGAACGTTTCCCCTGGCGTAAGGAAAGCAAGGATTTTTCAGCGGAGGCACGGCGGTTGGGATCATCAAACATTTGCGCCATAGCTGCCAGAAAATCATCCAAATTATTTAGATGGACATCGCGACTTTCAACCATAGGATTTGCCCAAGCCAGTGCCCGTGATGTCAACAACATAATGATACATAGTACCTTAGATCTATCACACTGATAGTAAGAGTCCTGTACATCAAAAAATAATATGCATTGATTAACAAACCTGCGGAATTGACTTCGGTCACCATTAAATCGGAAAGGAGGCAATTTAGGCATACTGGTGGGTGGTGTATGCTGAACAGGTGGTGTATGCTGAACAGGTGGTGTAACCTGAGCTTCTACCAAGGTATGTAAATCTTGGAGAGCCTGACCAAACACCTGCGCATTGTGGTTAGCCGGGGAGTCCATGTCTCTAATCTTATTTTGTACAGCCGCCATCTCCTGCTGCAAGGAGTTAATCATAGCAAACATCTTGTCTACCTGTGTCTCTGTCATTGCCCCAGCAGAATCCTTTTTGGCTGGAGTATCCTGTAATACTATTGTAGGAACTCAAGGATTCTGATAGCGTGGGGCAATGAACAGACAGACGGGTTTCTCTAGTGCAAATAGTGTATTTGTACAACAGCAGTAACACCCAAAACAATATACTGATAACCCACAATGTCCTGGAATGAAACAAGTCCTTGAAACATATACAGCAAATCGGCAGAGTTCTTAAGGCAGAGTCCTCAGCAAGG
Source organism: Ranitomeya variabilis (assembly GCF_051348905.1). Lineage (NCBI taxonomy): Eukaryota > Metazoa > Chordata > Amphibia > Anura > Dendrobatidae > Ranitomeya > Ranitomeya variabilis. Next base: position 116,951,855 of record NC_135238.1, read on the forward strand.
TGCTCAAAAGGTGAGTGTGACAGGCGATGTGGTGCAGATCCAAACACTGTCGGTGCAGAAAGAGTCAAATCCAGGTATGACGTAAACACAGGGAAGTCCAGAACAAGTTCACAAGTTGATCCCAGATGTGGCATAAACACGGGTAAGTTCAGACACTAGTTCACAAGTTGATCCCAGATTTGGCATAAACACAGGTAAGTTCAGAAACAGGTTCACATAAGTATTTTACTGGTGTTGTTTCCAACAGCTCCCACCGGGGGGGCAGTAAATGAAGGATTAAGTAGCAACACACAGTCCAGAAACAAAGTCCAGAAACAAAGTTCAAAACACATTTCTTACCAGGAGGAATGAACCAAGGGTTAAGTTCCAAGTCAGCAGACTAATGATAACAGAGAGTGTAGCTTAGATATGCAGGGAATGTCTAGAGCCAGAGGTAGAGACACACTCAGAACCAGCAGCTGAGCTGAAGGAGAATAGAATCAGAATACTCCAGCAAAGAGCCTGACACCTGACCCGGGTTTTAAACAAACGAACAAGAAGTAAGGCAGACAAAAACAGCAAACTCCATCTTAACAAAGGGCAAAATCATTCACAAGGTGACTTGGAAAACTCGGAATACTGACAGTCTGTCAGCATAGTGTCCAGAGGCTGGAGGCGCTACCAGGAGACAGGCCAGTACACCAGGAGATGTGGAGGGGGCAGTAGGAGGACAACAACCCAGCAGCAGGACCGCTACCTCAACCTTTGTGCAAGGAGGAGCACTGCCAGTGCCCTGCAAAATGACTTCCAGCAGGCCACAAATGTGCATGTGTCTGCACAAATGGTTAGAAACTGACTCCATTAGGATGGTCAGAGTGCCCGACGTCCACAGATAGGGGTTGTGCTCACAGCCCAACACCGTGCAGGACGCTTGGCATTTGCTACAGAACACAAAGATTTGAAAATTCGCCACTGGCGCTCTGTGCTCTTCAAAGATGAAAGCAGGTTCACACTGAGCACATGTGACAGACGTGACAGAGTCTGGAGACGCCGTGGAGAGCGATCTGCTGCCTGCAACATCCTTCAGCATGACCGGTTTGGCAGTGGGTCAGTAATGGTGTGGGGAGGCATTTCATTGGAGAGCCGAACAGCCCAACATGTGCTAGCCTGAGGTACCCTGACAGTAGGTACCAAGATGAGATCCTCAGACCCATTGTGAGACTATATGCAGGTGCAGTGGGCCCTGGGTTCCTTCTGATGCATGACAATGCTAGGCCTCATGTGGCTGAAGTGTGTCAACAGTTCCTGCATGATGAAGGCATTGATGCTATGGACTGGCCTGCCCGTTCCCCAGCACTGAATCCAATCTAACATATCTGGGACATCATGTCTCGTTCCATCCATCAACGCCACATTGCACCACAGACTGTCCAGAAGTTGACTGATGCCTTAATCCAGGTCTGGGAGGAGATCTCTCAGGATAACATCCAACGCCTCATCAGGACAATGCCCAGGCATTGTAGGGAGATCATACAGACACGTGGAGGCCACACACACTACTGAACATCATTTCCTTGTCTTGAGGCATTTCCACTGAAGTTGGATCAACCTGCAATTTGATTTTCCACTTTGATTATGAGCATAATTCCAACTCCAGACCTCCATGGGATATTAGTTGTGATTTACATTCATCATTTTTAGGTTTTATTCTCAATGCATCCACTATGTAATAAATAAAAATTTTCAACCGTAATATTTCATCCAGTGATATCTAGGATGTGGGATTTTAGTGTTCCCTTTATTTTTTTGAGCAGTGTACTAAAGTATCTCCATCTAGTATCCTAACTACAGGGGTGAACCTAGCCTTTCTGCTGCATGAGGCGAAAGGAAAAATGGCGCCCGCCCACCCCCCCCCACCCCACACACACACACACACACACACACACACACAGTCCCTGCCTCACTGCCTGTGCACACACATCCCTCCACCGAACCCGGTAATCGCCGCCCACAGTAGCATACCAGCAGAGGTGTATCTAGGGTTTCTGGCACCAGGGGCAAGAATTCAGTATGGCGCCCCCCCCCCCCCCCCCAGGACATATGCGATTTGCACACTCAGTCATGTACCCACGAGCTCCTCTCCCTAATGCTCTCAATGTTCAGTGAAAAACTGAGAGAAGCAGAAGAGAAGCTCGTTGTCACAGGACCATAAGTATGAAAATCGCATATGAGTGAAGTGTCCATGTGACGACTGGAACCTGCAGAGCTGAATCCTGACATCGCAGCTTCTGAATTCTCACAACTCATGCACTGCACACTTTTAGGATTCTCCCTGGCCGGTGGACGGTCATGTCAGCACAAGCATGTGATTTGTATACTTCTGACCACATTCTGACTAGACGTGCCCAGCCTCGCTCAGTTAATTTTCATAGAGTGGGACCACGCATGTCTAGTCAGCATATGACTGCATGTATTTAAATCGCAAGCACGAGAGAATCCTGACAGCGTGCAGTGCGCACTGTGAGAAGTCAGAAGTCTGCAGTCACAAAGAATGACTGCAGACTCATCACAAACCTGGACATCCCCTTTAATGCTCCTAACATAAATAAAAACATGAGAGTTAGTCAGTATCACAAATAACATTTACATCCAGGTACCTTATAGATGACGTTGTCTCTGGAGTCGTTCTCCTTTTCTTTATCTTATCCAGAACCCCATGATGAGTTTTCTCATCCACAGCTCGTCTCTGCAGACTTCCATCTTCTACGCTCTTTTGCAGAAAGTCTCCACATGATGCCCTTAAAGATACAAGTGTCATTATACTGCTCCTGAATGAAAAATTGCCCCTCACTATATTGTCTGCACAAAATATGACCCCCACACTGTCTGTCTTATGGTACATGCTCTTTACACTGACCTCTCCTTTCTATACACACTGTGTCCCCCCCTATAGGGCCTAGTATTTATACTCCATCCTCCCACCCTGTGTGCGTGGCTCCCCCATCCTCCCACCCTGTGTGCGTGGCTCCCCCATCCTTCTCCCCTGCGTGCGTGGCTCCCCCATCCTCCCCTGCGTGCGTGGCTCCCCCATCCTTCTCCCCTGCGTGCGTGGCTCCCCCATCCTTCTCCCCTGCGTGCATGGCTCCCCCATCCTTCTCCCCTGCGTGCATGGCTCCCCCATCCTTCTCCCCTGCGTGCGTGGCTCCCCCATACTTTTTCCCTGTCATACTCACCTCTCACCGGGCGGCACAGAACTTCCCGGCATCTGCAGCGTCTTCCTTCCTGTCTTTAGGACAGGAATTTAGGACCTGAGAATTACGTCACGGCTTGTGATTGGTCGCGTGGCGGTCACATGGGCGGCCGCGACCAATCACAAGCCGTGACGTCATCTAAGGCCCTGAACGCGCTCATTCTTAGGAAGGAAGGCTGCCGGAAAGAAGCCGAGGGTGAGTATATTCCTATTAGGTATATACTCACCCTCGGACGCGCCCTGCTTCTTTCCGGCAGCCTTCCTTCTTAAGAATGAGCGCGTGAAGGGCCTTAGATGACGTCACGGCTTGTGATTGGTCGCGGCCGCCCATGTGACCTCCACGCGACCAATCACAAGCCGTAACGTCATCCCTCAGGTCCTAAATTCCTAGAAGGGAATTTAGGACCTGAGGGATGACGTCGCGGCTTGTGATTGGTCGCGTGGCGGTCACATGAGCGGCACGCGACCAATCAGAAGCCGTGACGTCATGGAAGGTGCTGAACGCGCTCATTTTAAACAAAGAAGGCTGCCGGTTACCAGCGGTGATGTCCAGGGGCCTCCGGACAGGTGAGTATATCAATATTTTTTATTTTAATTCTTTATTTTACACATTCATATGGATCCCAGGGCCTGAAGGAGAGTTTCCTCTCCTTCAGACCCTGGGAACCATACACTGGAAACTTCCGATTCCAATTCCCGATACCACAAAATTATCGGATCTCGGTATCGGAATGCTCAACACTAAGGCCGGGGTCACACTAGCGAGTTTTACGGACGTAAGAGCGCAGAAAATACGTCCGTAAAACTCGCCAAACAAACGGCACAATTATTCTCAATGGGGCTGCTCCTATCAGCCGTATATTACGGCGATGTATTATACGGCTTTCTACGGCCGTACAAAATCGCAGCATGCTGCGTTTGTCAGCGTATTGCGCAAATAATACGCCAATGAAAGTCTATGGGGGCGAGAAAAATACGGATTCCACACGGACCAGCAGTGTGACTTGCGAGAAATACGCAGCGGTGTTAGTGAAAAGTCGGTAATTCAATTGCCGGCTTTTCATTTCTCCTGCCTAAACCCGACATGATATGAGACATGGTTTACATACAGTAAACCATCTCATATCCCCTTTTTTTTGCATATTCCACACTACTAATGTTAGTAGTGTGTATGTGCAAAATGTGGGCACTGTAGCTGCTAAAATAAAGGGTTAAATGGCGGAAAAAATTGGCGTGGGATCCCGCGCAATTTTCTCCGCCAGAGTGGTAAAGCCAGTGACTGAGGGCAGATATTAATAGCCAGGAGAGGGTCCATGGTTATTGGCCCCCCCGTGGCTAAAAACATCTGCCCCCAGCCACCCCAGAAAAAGCACATCTGGAAGATGCGCCTATTCTGGCACTTGGCCACTCTCTTCCCACTCCCGTGTAGCGGTGGGATATGGGGTAATGAAGGGTTAATGCCACCTTGCTATTGTAAGGTGACATTAAGCCAGATTAATAATGGAGAGGCGTCAATTATGACACCTATCCATTATTAATCCAATTGTCTGAAAGGGTTAAAAAACACACACACATTATTAAAAATTATTTTAATGAAATAAACACACAGGTTGTTTTAGTATTTTATTGCTCTCTCAATCCATCAGAAGACCTTAGCTTGGCAAAATAATAAACCCACAAGATACATACCTTCCGATGATCTGTCATGTCCAACGAGGTAATCCATCTGAAGGGGTTAATTATTTTACAGCCATGAGCTGCGCTAAAGCACTGCTCGTGCCTGTAATCCCCGGGTAATGAAAGGAAATCTGAGTGATCTGTACTTACATTGAGTTGCGGTGAGGCGCCCTCTGGTGGATGTTCTCATGAACTGCAGCCTTGGAAAAGTTCCCACGCTCGAGTTCATATGAGTTCATCCACCAGAGGGCGCCTCACCGCAACTCAATGTAAGTACAGATCGTGGATGTAAAATAATTAACCCCTTCAGATGGATTACCTCGTTGGACTTGACAGATCATCGGAAGGTATGTATTTTGTGGGTTTATTATTTTGCCAAGCGAAGGTCTTCTGATGGATTGAGAGAGCAATAAAATACTAAAACAACCTGTGTGTTTATTTCATTAAAATAATTTTACCCCATATCCCACCGCTACACGGGAGTGGGAAGAGAGTGGCCAAGTGCCAGAATAGGCGCATCTTCCAGATGTGCTTTTTCTGGGGTGGCTGGGGGCAGATGTTTTTAGCCACGGGGGGGCCAATAACCATGGACCCTCTCCTGGCTATTAATATCTGCCCTCAGTCACTGGCTTTACCGCTCTGGCGGAGAAAATTGTGCGGGAGCCCACGCCAATTTTTTCCGCCATTTAACCCTTTATTTTAGCAGCTACAGCGCTGAAATTTTGCACATACATACTACTAACATTAGTAGTGTGGAATATGCAAAAAAAAAGGGGATATGAGATGGTTTACTGTATGTAAACCATGCCTCATATCCTGTCGGGTTTGTGAAGGAGAAATGAAAAGCCGGCAATTGAATTACCGGCTTTTAACATATATCGCGCTGAATTAAATATAAATACAGAATATATATATGTGTCTCAATGACATATATGTATATATATACTGTATATATGTTTTCCCTAACATTTGAGCACATAAATCCATTAGATGTCGGTTTTGCAAGCCTGCGAGAAAATATCGCAGTACGGATGCCATACGGATTACATACAGAGGATGCCATGCGCAAAATACGCTGACACACCCTGCCTACGGATCACTATTTTGGGAACATTTCTTCGTATTACGGCCGTATTACAGCCGTAAAAAACGGACCGTATTGTCTTACCTTGAGTGTGACTCCAACCTAATAGTAATCTATCACGCTGTCAAGCTTATGTCAGGAGAGCTGTCAGGGCCAGTCCGAGGATTGTAATGCGATCCTCGCATGAGTTATACAGTGTCTGTCTGCTCCCTTATGTTAATACTTATCCTTGTTATAGTAATATTAACCTTCTTTGCTATGCTTGTTTAACTAATACTTATAAAAGACCCAGCTCGCAATAATAAAAAGCCCCCGACCTCCCCATCTCCAGCCCCCAAGACAGCAACTATTAGGGTGTGTTTCCACGGGGTGTATTGCTTGCGTTTTTGCTGGGGATTGGACGCTGTGTACATCCGCAGCGTCGAAACGGCAGCTTCCAGATGTTACAGCATAGTGGAGGGGATTTTATGAAATCCCATCTCCACTATGCGTACATATACGCAGGTGGCAGACCTGCGTAACCGGACATGTGGCGCGTCTTTCTAGACAGCAGCATGTCTATGTATCTTGTGGAGATGCTCCGTCTCCACAAGATAAATAAAAGAGTCTATGAATAGGATGCGGTGATTCCACCTGTGTTCAATGAATATATGCGGAATCACCGCGCGTACAACAGGGGGCAGCGCTTTGGGTGGAGCGGGGTATCTGCTGCGTCCAAAGCGCTGCCAATACACCTCGGGGACACATACCCTCACATATGATGGAGTGAATATCTCATAACATTAAACAGTATAATAATCAGTCCCCCCAGTGTCCCCTCACCCACGTCAGCCCTCACAATACCCTCAAACTCTCCCATTCACCCCCAGTACCCTGTCCCCTTCCAACAATACCACCATCCTCTCTCACTCACCCCCACAGTGCCCTGTCCCCCTGCACACCCACAATAACCCCCATCGTTTCACATTTACCCCACAGTGCCCTGTCCTCCTCTCCCACTTCAGCCCCACACAATACCACAATCCTCTCACATTCACCCCCCACAGTGACCACGATATGCCTAAGGCTGTGTGCACACGTAGCATATTTTTCGCGTTTTTTTCGCGGTTTTTCGCTATAAAAACGCTATAAAACCGCGAAAAAAACACTTACATTAAGCATCCTATGTAATAGAATGCAATCCGCATTTTTTGTGCACATGGTGCATTTTTTTCCTGAGCAGAATCGCATTCCAGAAAAAAACGCAGCATGTTCATTAAAATTGCGGAATCGCGGCGATTCTGCACCCATAGGAGTGCATTGATCTGCTTACTTCCCGCACGGGGCTGTGCACTCCATGCGGGAAGCAAGCAGATCATGTGCGGTTGGTACCCAGGGTGGAGGAGAGGAGACTCTCCTCCACTGACTGGGCACCGTATAATTGGTAAAAAATAAAGAATTAAAATAAAAAATAGTCCTATACTCACCTTCGATGGCCCCGGAGTGTTCCCGCCTCTCCGGTGCATGATCTCTCTTCCGTTCCTATAGATGATGTGGTTCAGGACCTGTGATGACGTCACTGTCTTGTGATTGGTCGCGTGACCGCTCATGTGACTCACGCGACCAATCACAAGACAGTGACGTCATCGCAGGCCCTTCACTGCACTCCAGCTATAGGAATGGACGCCGCTGAGGTCTGCAGGTGAGTATAACCATGTTTTTTATTTTTTTTATTATTTTTAAACATTCGATCTTTTACTATAGATGCTGCATAGGCTGCATCTATAGTAAAAAGTTGGTCACACTTGTCAAACACTATGTTTGACAAGTGTGACCAACCTGTCAGTCAGTTTTCCAAGCGATGCTACAGATCGCTTGGAAAACTCTAGCATTCTGCAAGCTAATTATGCTTGCAAAACGCTAGTTTTCTGCGGGTATATGCATGGTAATTCTGCATGCGATATACCCGCGGCAGCAGGCGCAGAATTGCCGCGGAAATTTCCGCGGCAATTCTGCAATGTGTGAACTTAGCCTAAATAGAATTACTCTAATGAATTCCATCCCCACTTACGGATGACGTTTTCAGGCAGACAGTGAGGAGAACCAGGAAGTGTCCAGATAGCTGCACGGAGGGCACTAGGACCCAGCGTGCCTCAGCCAAACCAAGCGTGCACACACTGCACAGCCAGAAGGTAACTGCAGCTGCTGCTGCCAGCCCGGAAGAGATTCCTCGGGTGAGACCACATTGCACTCTGCACGGAGGGAGGCTCTGCAGCCGGCATTGTGCTGCTCTCTCCCTGACACCTCAGACTCGGCAGTGGATCTCCCGATGGGCCCCTTCAGGTGACTGGGCCCGGGGCAATGGCCCCCTCTGCACCCCCCCAGTAGCTAAGCTACTGGTCTGCAGGGATTACAGGGAGAATCGGCAACAGCACCACGTGTTCTGACCGTCGCTCTGCCGCCCCCTGGCTTGAGGGATGAGCTGCCGCCTGAAGCAAAGTCCTCAACTTGCTTCATGATAGCAGCGCCCCTGCCTAACTACTAATTGCACCCTCCCTATGCTACAACATAATGCACATCTTACAGTTTGCAGTATACAACAGTGTTTACACATTATGTATAAACTTAGAAGCATAAGGTATTAAAACATATACAATTAGCAACATATAACAATGTTTAAATGGGACTTGCTTGGGGTTTAAACAGTCTCTGTGACCCAGTAGTGTAGCTACCAGGGGGGCATAGGGGGCGGTCGCCCAGGGCCCCGAGCTCTGAGGGGGCCCGCCCAGAGCCAGTGTCGGACTGGAGTACCTTGGGCCCACCAGAGAAAAATCATTCTTGGGGCCCACCATGCAGTTTAAAAATACCACACAGGATAGATCCTATACACCACACCACACACGAGAGCTGACAGATCCTCTATATACTACACCACACAGGAGAGCTGACAGATCCTCTATATACTACACCACACAGTAGAGCTGACAGATACTCTTCATAGTACACCACACAGGAGAGCTGACAGATCCTCTATATACTACACTACACCACACAGGAGAGCTGACAGATCCTCTATATACTACACTACACCACACAGGAGAGCTGACAGATCTTCTATATACTACACCACACAGTAGAGCTGACAGATCCTCTTCATAGTACACCACACAGGAGAGCTGACAGATCCTCTATATACTACACCACGCAGGAGAGCTGACAGATCCTCTATATAATGCACCACAAGGGCGAGCTGACAGATCCTCTATATACTACACCACACAGGAGAGCTGACAGATCCACTATATACTACACCACACAGGAGAGCTGACAGATCCTCTATATACTACACCACGCAGGAGAGCTGACAGATCCTCTATATACTACACCACGCAGGAGAGCTGACAGATCCTCTATATACTACACCACGCAGGAGAGCTGACAGATCCTCTATATACTACACCACAAGGGAGAGCTGACAGATCCTCTATATACTACACCACACAAGAGAGCTGACAGATCCTCTATATAATGCACCACAAGGGCGAGCTGACAGATCCTCTATATACTACACCACACAGGAGAGCTGACAGATCCACTATATACTACACCACACAGGAGAGCTGACAGATCCTCTATATACTACACCACATAGGAGAACTGACAGATCCTCTATATACTACACCACACGGGAGAGCTGACAGATCCTCTATATACTACACCACAAGGGCGAGCTGACAGATCCTCTATATACTACACCACACAGGAGAGCTGACAGATCCACTATATACTACACCATATAGGAGAGCTGACAGATCCTCTATATACTACACCACATAGGAGAACTGACAGATCCTCTATATACTACACCACAAAGGAGAGCTGACAGATCCTCTATATACTACACCACAAGGGAGAGCTGACAGATACTCTATATACTACACCACAAGGGCGAGCTGACAGATCCTCTATATACTACACCACACGAGAGAGCTGACAAATCCTCTATATACTACACCACAAGGGCGAGCTGACAAATCCTCTATATACTACACCACAAGGGCGAGCTGACAGATCCTCTATATACTACACCACACAGGAGAGCTGACAGATCCTCTATATACTACACCGCATAGAAGAGCTGACTGATCCTCTATATACATACACTTACCGGTGGCCATATTCCACTGCAATGAAGAACCACATGGAAAAAGATAGAACCGGAGGATAGAAGCCGCGCAGACCACAATAAAGGTAACAGAGTTACACACACACTCTGTTTCTTAGCCTACGTGTTTCGTGGCAAACAGGCCACTTCATCAGGGCATCAAGATTCATCAGTAAAACCAGGTATATATACCCACAAATACAATCAAAAAAACACAAAACATGTATAAGCCCCACCCTCTTACGACATCACTTCTGGTGGGAACGCCCACTTTAGATCAAAAATTTGTAAATACACCCATAATATTGGATACAAAACATTAAAATACATTGAAACACAATGATCGATCTTGCAAACACAAACAGAATCTGGTCCTATACAAACGTTTTATAGATGATATATTTATCATCTATAATAATGCAGATAATACAGTTTTTGATTTCCTTGATGCTATAAGGGATAATCATTGGGGTATAGAGCTCACTCCCTGTGTGGAAAGTAAAAATGTCACCTTTTTAGACTTGAACATCTATATTGATGACGCTGGAGAGATCATGACCAAAAACCATTTTAAAAATGTGGATGCCAATGGGTATGTTCATTATGATAGTAACCATCACAGACCATGGCTTAGAAATATCCCAAAGAACCAGTATTATAGGATTAGAAAAAACTGTACCTCTGATGCAGCATTCAGGGAACAAAGTAAAATTCTGAGGGAGAGATTTCAAGAAAAAGAATATCCTGTGAAGCTTGTCAAAAAGGCTTATAACTCTGTTAAGGGTTGTTCCCAAAATGAGCTTATACATCTTGACAAAAATAAGGGCGCTAAGAAAAACCTTTTTGAAACAAATTTTATCACTACTTTTTCATCACAAAATGTACGAATACGGAATATATTAGAAAAACATTGGAGTGTGATCTTAAATGATCCTATCCTTAACAAGGTGGTTCCTAGGAAACCAACAGTAACATTTAAAAGGGCCCCCACCATCAAAAACGTCTTGGCACCCAGTGTAGTAAAGATTTCCACCTCTGGATGCACTTTAGTTGGTAATGTATGGATCGGCCGTAACGGGTCTTACCGATGTAATGGACGTGGGTGTAAATGTTGTAGATCTATTAATAACAATGTTGACAGTTTCATGTCGTTTGTAAAGAAAGGGAAGGCTTTTAATATCAATTCTAGAATGACGTGCCAGACAGATTACGTAATCTATTTAATTCAGTGCAACTGTGGTAAACAGTACGTAGGAAGGACTTCTCAACCTCTCCACAAACGTGTCAACTCCCATAGGTTTAATATCCTTAGAGGTTTTTCTAAACATGGATTGTCGCGACATTGTACCATAGTTCATCATGGTAACGTTAAATTATCTGTTACCCCCATTGACCATGTGCCTGTGAATACACCTAGGAGATTGGAGATCCTGGCTAAAAAAGAAACATATTGGATATTTAAGTTGGGCACTTTAAGTCCCGGTGGATTGAATGAGGTAAGTGACCTCTTCTAGAAACCAATAACTAATATCATGAATTTTCATCACATTGACATTCCTCTGTGATGGATTTTTTTGATGGTCGGAGTTCCTCCGTATGACGATGTGGCGAGAGACTATTGACTATAGTGGCCCCCATTTTCCATGAATCCAGGTGGCTGACTGGTCTAGGGTGCTGCTTATTCCTTTGCAGTGTTTGTAGACCTCTAGATCAAATGGGTTCAAATTCCTGAATGAACCGTTGAAATTGAGTATATGGGAATTTACCCTCCCCCTTACTTCATGTGATTCTTGTTCAAATAATCCTATTGATATTGAAGTACACTACAGACACGCTATGTAGTGTTAGTTATCTCATATTGGCCCTTGGTTTCCTTTGCTATGGGTCAATATATGATACTTTAAGTGTTTTGAAAGGGTTTAACTGGTGAATCAAGATAAATAGTTGCCGTCACCTAAGACCACTTGGTGGTTTAGTGGTATAAGATGGAGGTTTAATCTCTGGAGGATAGTTTTTAGGTTTCTTCCAGCGTGAGTTCTAATCCTGGTTTATCTGGATACCAGAAATGTTTACATTTGTTTTTATTATTTATTGATGAATATATATGGTTTTAAAGATCGATCATTGTGTTTCAATGTATTTTAATGTTTTGTATCCAATATTATGGGTGTATTTACAAATTTTTGATCTAAAGTGGGCGTTCCCACCAGAAGTGATGTCGTAAGAGGGTGGGGCTTATACATGTTTTGTGTTTTTTTGATTGTATTTGTGGGTATATATACCTGGTTTTACTGATGAATCTTGATGCCCTGATGAAGTGGCCTGTTTGCCACGAAACGCGTAGGCTAATAAACAGAGTGTGTGTGTAACTCTGTTACCTTTATTGTGGTCTGCGCGGCTTCTATCCTCCGGTTCTATCTTTTTCCATGTGGATCCATACTGTTTGCCGGGAGCCTGCTGCGACCATATGTGCTTATCCAAGGGAGTTGTGACCTGTCACAACCAGACCAGGTGAGTCTGTTTTGTGGGGGTCCAGGTGATTGCGATACCTGAAGGTATTACTCTATGTGCGCTTCTTTTTCTTGTTTTTAGACTGCAATGAAGAAGACAGAAGCAATGACACAGCGGCAGAAGACGGCGACTGCTGCGTATTTTATTACACTCAGGGAAGCTTTCTGTTGGGGGCGAGACATTGTTTTTATTAGTACGATTTTGGGATAGATGTGATGTTTTCATCATTTGTTATAGCTTTTTTTGTGGAATTGTGGTGAACAGAAAAAAGGACATTTGGCAATTGTTTCTTTTTACGGTGTTTACTGATCGGGTTAGTTGTTTTTATATTTTGATAGATCGGACTTTTCTGAACCCAGCAATACCACATATTTGTTTTTTATTTTTAAAATATATTTATTTTCAATGGGATAAAAAGGGGTGATTTGAACTTTTAGGAATTTTGTTTTTACCTTTCACTGGTACAGTTAGCCCCCTTAGGGGACATGAAGATGCGATCATCCGATCGCATGTGCTATTATATACAGTGATACCATAGCATCACTGCATATAGCAGAAATCAGTCTCCTTTGAAGCCCGGCCACAGGAAGAAGACCCCTGGCTGTCATTACAACCCATGGCGACCCATGATCACATCATGGGCGCCAATGTGTGAGAGACTGATGCGCACCCATGTTGGCATGTGTTATATGCTGCTGTCAGAGTTTGACACTGGCATTTAACACGCGCCATACATGTAAGGCAGATGTCGTAAAGGTGTTAATCACCTGAGGACCCCCTTCACCACTGTGTCACCCAATATCCTGTGGGCCCCTCCCCCACTGTTTCACCTCTATTTTCCTGTGCCCCCACACTGTGTCACTCAATATTCTGTGGGCCCCTCCCCCACTATTTCACCTCTATTTTCCTGTGGGCCCCCTCCCCCACTGTTTCACCTCTATTTTCCTGTGGGCCCCCTCGCCCACTATTTCACTTCTATTTTCCTGTGGGCCCCCTCCCCCACTGTTTCACTTCTATTTTCCTGTGGGCCCCCTCCCCCACTGTTTCACTTCTATTTTCCTGTGGGCCCCCTCCCCCACTGTTTCACCTCTATTTTCCTGTGGGCCCCCTCCCCTACTGTGTCACCCAATATCCTGTGGGCCCCTCCCCCACTGTTTCACCTCTAATTTCCTATGTGCCTACTCAGAGAGGGAAAGGGGAGCCACAGTAAAATAGAGGTGGTTGACACAATGGTGGAGGGGGCCCACAAGAAAATTAATAATTTTTATAATAATAATAATAATAATTTTTATTTATATAGCGCCAACATATTCCGCAGCGCTTTACAACTTATAGAGGGGACTTGTACAGACAATAGACCTTACAGCATAACAGAAATCACAGTTCAAAACAGATACCAGGAGGAATGAGGGCCATGCTCGCAAGCTTACAAACTATGAGGAAAAGGGGAGACACGAGAGGTGGATGGTAACAATTGCTTTAGTTATTTGGACCAGCCATAGTGTAAGGCTCGGGTGTTCATGTAAAGCTGCATGAACCAGTTATCAGCCTAAGTATGTAGCAGTACAGACACAGAGTGCTATTAACTGCATAAAGTGTATGAGAACACGATGCAAGGAACCTGATTATGTGTTTTGTGTTTTGTGTTTTGTTTTTTGTTTTTTGTTTCTAATTTTTAATAGGCCACACAGGGATAGTTAGGTTAATGCGTTGAGGCAGTAGGCCAGTCTGAACAAATGCGTTTTTAGGGCACACTTAAAACTGTGGGGATTGGGGATTAATCGTATTAACCTAGGTAGTGCATTCCAAAGAATCGGCGCAGCACGTGTAAAGTCTTGGAGACGGGAGTGGGAGGTTCTGATTATTGAGGATGCTAACCTGAGGTCATTAGCGGAGCGGAGGGCACGGGTAGGGTGGTAGACTGAGACCAGAGAGGAGATGTAGGGTGGTGCTGAGCCATGGAGTGCTTTGTGGATGAGGGTAGTAGTTTTGTACTGGATTCTGGAGTGGATGGGTAGCCAGTGTAATGACTGGCACAAGGTAGAGGCATCGGTGTAACGGTTGGTGAGGAATATGATCCTGGCAGCAGCATTCAGGACAGATTGGAGCGGGGAGAGTTTGGTAAGAGGGAGGCCGATTAGTAGAGAGTTACAATAGTCCAGACGGGAATTAATAAGAGAAACAGTAAGAGTTTTTGCAGAGTCGAAAGTAAGAAAAGGGCGAATTCTAGAAATGTTTTTGATATGCAAATAAGAAGAGCGAGCCAGTGATCGGATGTGGGGGGTGAATGAAAGCTCGGAATCAAGGATAACCCCAAGGCAGCGGGCATGTTGCTTTGGAGTAATGGTGGAACCACACACGGAGATGGCAATGTCAGGCAAAGGTAGGTTAGTAGAGGAAGAGAACACGAGGAGTTCAGTTTTTGACAGGTTCAGTTTCAGATAGAGGGAGGATATGATGTTAGAGACAGCGGTAAGACAATCACTGGTGTTTTCTAAGAAGGTCGGAGTGAAAGCAGGAGAAGAGGTGTATAATTGGGTGTCGTCAGCATAGAGATGGTACTGGAAACCAAATCTACTGATTGTTTGTCCAATAGGGGCAGTATACAAAGAGAAGAGGAGGGGGCCTAGGACTGATCCTTGAGGAACCCCAACAGTAAGGGGAAGGTGAGAGGAGGAGGAACCAGCAAAACATACAGTGAAGGATCGGTCAGAGAGATAGGAGGAGAACCAAGAGAGAACGGTGTTCTTGATGCCGATGGAGCGGAGCATAGTGAGGAGGAGCTGATGATCCACAGTGTCGAATGCTGCGGAAAGATCCAATAGAATTAGTATGGAGTAGTGACCATTAGCTGTTAGTAGGTCATTAGAGACTTTAGTGAGGGCAGTTTCAGTAGAGTGTAAAGAGCAGAAGCCAGATTGAAGAGGGTCGAGAAGAGTTATCTGAGAGATAGCGGGTAAGACGGGAGTGGACCAGGCGTTCCAGGAGTTTAGAGATGAAGGGAAGATTAGAGACAGGTCTATAATTAGCGGCACAGTTTTGGTCGAGGGAGGGTTTTTTAAGTAATGGATGTATGATGGCATGCTTAAATGAGGAGGGAAAAATACCGGAAGTGAGGGAAAGGTTGAATATTTTTGTTATGTGAGAGGTGACAGCCGGGGAAAGGGACTGGAGGAGATGTGACGGAATGGGGTCACTGGTGCAAGTGGTCGGGTGAGAAGATGCAAGGAGCCTGCTTACTTCTTCTTCAGTAACTGGTTCAAAAATTAGAATATCACTGTGGGCCCCCTCACCTGTGTCACCATTAGGTTGCATGGTGCCCCTTCCCCTAACAGCCCTTGTGGCTGGAGATCTACTCAGGGTGCAGGCATCATATAGTTCTGTACTTACAGTCACTCTGACTGCAGCCATCCCTCTGCTCCTCTGTGCACAATATATGGCCGTGCTGTGTGCTGCTTGGGCAGGACAGCTGACCAATCACAGCACAGCTCCTTGCCTGAGCTGTGCTGTGAGGTCACACAAAGTAAACTAACATTGACTGGCTGAATTGCAGCCTATCAGAGTTTACACTGCTGCCCAGGGCTTTGTGGAAGAGGAGCAGAGGGACAGAGCACAGGAAACAGGTCACTGCGGGTCAGCTCTGTGTGTGGTGTCTCCTCTCAGACTCAGCCTCACAGTCAGCTGTTCCTCTGATTGTGCTGGCTGAAGAGAGGGTCGGCACACACACAACTCTCCTGGCAGGAGTTAAAAGCCGGCAGCGGCAGCAGGTGATGTGAAGGAGCTGCGCCTGCATTTCCCATCATTTGTGCAATCTGCCAGCCGGTGCCGGCTATACAATAAAGGGCGCACTGCTGTGCGCACTCTATGAGCATGCAGGGCAGGCACAAATAAAGGAGGCAGGGGCTGGGGGGGCGGGGCCCACCTGGAGGATTCTCCGGTGTCCCGGTGCCCCAGTCCGACCCTGCCCGGAGCTATGCTACTGTAACTGTAGCACGCCGATACAGTTACATTCTGCGGCAGAGCAGGGAGAATCGATATCCGCTATGAGCAGGTGGGGGGCCCCGGTGCCAGCTGTGGGCCCCCCGCTCATCATCGCAAGGTCAGCTGTACCGGCATTTAGCCGATACAGCTGATCGCATTGATGGGAGAAGGAACACTATTTTCATCCCCTCTCAGCGTCTGACGTCACTGACACAGACCCTGACCAGGAGCACGATAATGTCAATAACGGGCGCCCGCTGTCAGGAGATGAGATGGCGCTTAGAGCTGTGGAGGAAGCAGGAGGAAGAGAGGTGAGTACTTATTTTTTGTGGGAGCTGCCTTATACTACAGGGTCTGCCTAAAGGGGTGCTACCTTATACTACAGGGTCTGCCTATGATGGTGCTGCCTTATACTACAGGGTCTGCCTATAGGGGTGCTGCCTTATACTACAGGGTCTGCCTATGGGGGTGCTGCCTTATACTACAGGGTCTGCCTATGTGGTGCTGCCATAGGTTACAGGATCTGCCTAAGGGGAAGCTGTCTTATACTAGAGTCTGCCTATGGGGGTGCTGCCTTATATTACAGGATCTGCCTATGGGGTGCTGCCTTATACTACAGGGTCTGCCTATGGGGTGCTGCCCTATACTACAGGGTCTGCCTATGGGGGTGCTACCTTATACTACAGGGTCTGCCTATAGGGGTGCTGCCTTATACTACATGGTCTGACTATGGGGTACTGGTTTATACAACAGAGACAGCCTATGGGGGTTCTGCCTTACACTACAGAGTCTGCCTATAGGGGTGCTGCCTTATACTACAGGGTCTGCCTATGGGGGTGCTGCCTTATACTACAGGGACTGCCTATGTGGTGCTGCCATAGGTTACAGGATCTGCCTAAGGGGAAGCTGTCTTATACTAGAGTCTGCCTATAGGGGTGCTGCCTTATACTACATGGTCTGACTATGGGGTACTGGTTTATACAACAGAGACAGCCTATGGTGGTTCTGCCTTACACTACAGAGTCTGCCTATAGGGGTGCTGCCTTATACTACAGGGTCTGCCTATGGGGGTGCTGCCTTATACTACAGGGTCTGCCTATGGGGAGCTGCCATATGTTACAGGATCTGCCTAAGGGGAAGCTGTCTTATACTACAGAATCTGCCTATGGGGTGCTGCCTTATATTACAGGGTCTGCCTATGGGGTGCTGCCTTAAACTATAGGGTCTGCCTATGGGGTGCTGCCTTAGATTACAAGATCTGCCTATGGGGGAGCTATCTTATACTACAGGGTCTGCCTGTGGGGTGCTGCCTTATACTACAGGGTCAGGCTATGGGAGTGCTGCCTTATACTACAGGGTCTGCCTATGGGGTGCTGCCATAGGTTACAGGATCTGCCTAAGAAGAAGCTGTCTTATATTAGTCTGCCTATGGGGGTGCTGCCTTATATTACAGGGTCTGCCTATGGGGTGCTGCTTTAAACTACAGGGTCTGCTTATGGGGTGCTGCCTTAGATTACAGGATCTGCCTATGGAGAACTGTCTTATACTACAGAGTCTGCCTATGGGGGTGTTGCCTTATACTACAAGGGTCTGCCTATGTGGTGCTGCCTTAGGTTACAGACTCTGCCTATGGGGGTGCTGTCTTATACTAAAGGGTCTGCCTGTGGGGTGCTGGATTATGCTACAGGGTCTGCCTATGGGGGTGCTGCCTTATACTTCAGGGTCTGTGTATGAGAGTGCTGCCTTATACTACAGGTTCTGCCTATGGGGATGCTGTCTTATACTACGGAGTCTGCTTGTGGGGTGCTGCCTTATACTACAGGGTCTGCCTATAGGGGTGCTGTCCTACACTACAGGGTCTGCCTGTGAGGTGCTGCCTTATACTACAGGGTCTGCCTATAGGACTGATGCCTTGTACTGCAGGGTTTGCCTATGGGGTGCTGCCTTACATTACAGAATCTGCCTATGGGAATGCTGTCTTATACTACAGGGTCTGCCTGTGGGGTGCTGCCTTATACTACAGGGTCAGCCTATGGGAGTGCTGCCTTATACTACAGTTTCTGCCTATGGGGGTGCTGTCTTATACTACAGGGTCGGCCTGTGGAGTGCTTTCTTATACTACAGGGTCTGCCTATGGGGGTCCTGCCTTAAACTAAAGGGTCTGCCTATGGGGTGCTGCCTTAGATTACAGGATCTGCCTATGGGGGAGCTGTTTTATACTACAGAGTCTGTCTATGGGGTTGCTGCCTTATATTACAAAGGTCTGCCTATGGGGTGCTGCTGTAGATTACAGACTCTGCCTATGGGGGTGCTGTCTTATACTACAGGTTCTGCATGTGGAATGCTGCCTTATAATGCAGGGTCTGCCTATGGGGGTGCTGCCTTATACTAAAGGGTCTGCCTGTGGGGTGCTGGATTATGCTACAGGGTCTGCCTATGGGGGTGCTGCCTTATACTTCAGGGTCTGTGTATGAGAGTGCTGCCTTATACTACAGGTTCTCCAATGGGGATGCTGTCTTATAATACAGGGTCTGCCTGTGGGGTGTGTTATGATCCGGTGACTTTGGAGCCGCATGAACTTTCTCTGGAGTAGGTGGAAACTGTGCTGACCGCAAAACGCAAAACCTGAACTAACACCGCAACTAGAAGTATCCGTGGGGTGTGCCTAACAAACCCTAGACACCTCGACACAGCCGGAGGACTAAATACCCCTATAGATAGAAATAGGAATACTACCTTGCCTCAGAGCAGAACCCCAAAGGATAGGCAGCCCCCCACGAATATTGACTGTGAGTAGGAGAGGAAAGACACACGCAGGCAGAAAACAGGATTCAGCAAAAGAGGCCACTCTAGCTAAATAGGGAAAGATAGGACAGAATACTAAGCGGTCAGTATTAAAACCCTTCCAAAAATATCCACAGCAGATAATACAAAAAGTTCCACAATCTAACTAAAGACATGGAATGTATATCTGCCACTCCAGAGAATCCAACAAGACTGAGAAAATACTGACACAATCTAAGCTGGACAAAAAACACTGAATAGCACAGAATTATTAAGCACACAGCATGTGTGCCACAGAAACAAAACCAGACACTTATCTTTGCTGATTTGGCAGAAGGAACCAAACCAGGACCAAAACCTCCCAACAACCATGGACAACTGGCAAGGACTAATAAATCCTGCACGCCTAAATACCCCAGTCAGAACTGCAATCAGCAGATACACCTGACCAGGACTGCAACTCAGGGGCAACTGCATTACCACCTACAACCACCGGAGGGAGCCCAAAAGCAGAATTCACAACAGGGGTGCTACCTTATACTACAGGGTCTGCCTATGGGGTGCTGCCTTACATTGCAGAATCTGCCTATGGGAATGCTGTCTTATAATACAAAGTCTGCCTGTGGGGTGCTGCCTTATACTACAGGGTCAGCCTATGGGAGTGCTGCCTTATACTACAGGGTCTGCCTATGGGGGTGCTGTCTTATACTACAGGGTCAGCCTGTGGGGTGCTGTCTTATACTACAGGGTCTGCCTATGGGGAGCTGCCTTATACTACAGGGTCTGCATGTGGGGTGCTGCCTTATACTACAGGGTCTGCCTATGGGGGTGCTGCTTATACTTCAAGGTTTGTGTATGGGTGTGCTGCCTTATACTACAGGTTCTGCATATGGCGATGCTGTCTTATACCACAGGGTCTGCCTGTGGGGGTGCTGTCTTATGCTACAGAATCTACATGTGGGGTGCTTCCTTATACTACAGAGTTTGCTTATAGGGGTGCTGCCTTAGATTAGAGTCTACATATAGTGGTGCTGTCTTATACTACAGGGTCAGCATGTGGAATGCTGCCTTGTAATGCAGGGTCTGCCTCTGAGGGTGCTGCCTTATACTAAATAGTCTACCTGTGGGGTGCTGGATTATGCTACAGGGTCTGCCTATGGGGGTGCTGCCTTATACTTCAGGGTCTGTGTATGAGAGTGCTGCCTTATACTACAGGGTCTGCCTATGGGAATGCTGTCCTACACTACAAGGTCTGCCTGTGAGGTGCTGCCTTATACTACAGGGTCTGCCTATAGGGCTGATGCCTTATACTACAGGGTCTGCCTATGATGTGCTGCCTTACATTACAGAATCTGCCTATGAGAATGCTGTCTTATACTACAGTGTATGCCTGTGGGGTGCTGTCTTATACTACAGGGTCAGCCTATGGGAGTGCTGCCTTATACTACAGCCTCTGCCTATGGGGGTGCTGTCTTATACTACAGGGTCTGCCTATGGGGAGCTGCCTTAGATTAGTCTGCCTATGGGGGTATTGTCTTATACTACATGGTCTGCATGTGGGGTGCTGCCTTATACTACAGGGTATGCCTATGGGGGTGGTGCCTTTTACTACAGGGTCTGTGTTGGGGGTGCAGCCTTATTCTACAGGCTCAGCCTAAGGTGGTGCTGTCTTATACTTCCGTGTCTGCCTGTGGGGTGCTGGCTTATGCTACAGGGCCTGCCTATGGGGGTGCTGTCTTATACTACAGGGTCTGCATGTGGGGTGCTGCCTTATACTGCAGCGTCTGCCTATGGGGTGCTGCTTATGCTTCAAGGATTGTGTATAGGTGTGCTGCCTTATACTACAGGTTCTGCCTGTGGGGTGCTGTCTTATGCCACAGGGTCTGCCTGTGGGGGTGCTGTCTTATGCTACAGAATCTGCATGTGGGGTGCTTCCCTATACTACAGGGTTTGCCTATGGGGTGCTGCCTTAGATTACAGAGTCTACATATAGGGGTGCTGTCTTATACTACAGGGTCTGCATGTGGAATGTTGCCTTATAATACAGGGTCTGCCTCTAAGGGTGCTGCCTTATGCTAAAGGGTCTGCCTGTGGGGTGCTGGATTATGCTACAGAGTCTGCCTATGGGGGTGCTGCCTTATAATTCAGGGTCTGTGTATGAGAGTGCTGCCTTATACTACAGGGTCTGCCTTTGGGGATGCTGTCCTACACTACAGGGTCTGCCTGTGGGGTGCTGCCTTATAATACAGGGTCTGCCTATGGGGGTGCTGTCCTACACTACAGGGTCTGCCTGTGAGGTGCTGCGTTATACTACAGGGTCTGCCTATAGAGCTGATGCCTTATACTACAGGGTCTGCGTATGGTGTGCTGCCTTACATTACAGAATCTGCCTATGGGAATGCTGTCTTATATTACAGGGTCTGCCTGTGGGGTGCTGCCTTATACTACAGGGTCAGCCTGTGGGAGTGCTGTCTTATACTACAGCCTCCGTCTATGGGGGTGCTGTCTTATACTACAGGGTATGCCTAAGGGGAGCTGCCTTAGATTACAGAGTCTGCCTATGGGGGTACTGTTATATTACAGGGTCTGCATGTGGGGTGCTGCCTTATACTACAGGGTATGCCTATGGGGGTGGTGCCTTTTACTACAGGGTCTGTGTTGGGGGTGCAGCCTTATTCTACAGGTTCAGCCTATGGGGGTGCTGTCTTATACTTCTGGGTCTGCCTTTGGGGTGCTGGCTTATGCTACAGGGCCTGCCTATGGAGGTGTTTTCTTATACTACAGAGTCTGCATGTGGGGTGCTGCCTTATACTGCAGCATCTGCCTATGGGGTGCTGCTTATGCTTCAAGGTTTGTGTATGGATGTGCTGCCTTATACTATAGGTTCTGCCTATGGGATGCTGTCTTATACCACAGGGTCTGCCTGTGGGGGTGCCATCTTATGCTACAAGGTCTGCATGTGGGGTGCTTCCTTGTACTACACGGTTTGCTTATAGGGGTGCTGCCTTAAATTAGAGTCTACATATGGGTGTTCTGTCTTATACTACAGGGCCTGGATGTGGAGTGCTGCCTTATACTACAGGGTCTGCCTGTGTGGGTGTTGTCTTATACTACAGGGTCTGCCTGTGGGGTGCTGCCTTATATTACAGGGTCTGCCTATGGGGTGCTGCCCTAGATTACAGAGCCTGCCAATGGGGATGATGCCTTAAACTACAGGTTCTGCCTGTGGGGTGCAACCTTATACTACAGGGTCTGCCTATGGGATGCTGCCATATATTACAGGGTCTGGCTATGACATTGCTGTCTTATACCACAGAGTCTGCCTGTGGAGTGCTGCCTTATACTACAGGGTCAGCCTATGGGGTGCTGCCTTATATTTCAGGGTCTGCCTATGGGAGTGCTGTCTTATACTACAGGATCTGCCTGTGGGGTGTTGCCTTATACTACAGGGTCTGCCTGTGGGGTGCTGCCTTATACTACAGGGTCAGCCTATAGGAGTGTTGCCTTATACTACAGTCTCTGCCTATGGGGGTGCTGTTTTATACTACAGGGTCTGCCTATGGGGAGTTGCCTTAGATTACAGAGTCTGCCTATGGGGGTACTGTCTTATACTACAGGGTCTGCATGTGGGGTGCTGCCTTATACTACAGGCTATGCCTATGGGGGTGGTGCCTTTTACTATAGGGTCTGTGTTGTTGGTGCAGCCTTATTCTACAGGCTCTGCCTATGGGGGTGCTGTCTTATACTTCAGGGTCTGCCTGTGGGGTGCTGGCTTGTGCTACAGGGCCTGCCTATGGGGGTGCTGTCTTATACTACAGGGTCTGCATGTGGGGTGCTGCCTTATCCTACTGTGTCTGCCTATGGGGGTGCTGCTTATACTTCAAGGTTTGTGTATGGGTGTGCTGCCTTATACTACAGGTTCTGCCTATGGGGGTGCTTGCTTATACCACAGGGTCTGCCTGTGGGGGTGCTGTCTTATACCACAGTGTCTGCCTGTGGTGGTGCTGTCTTATGCTACAGAATCTGCATGTGGGGTGCTTCCTTATACTACAGGGTTTGCCTATGGGGTTGCTGCCTTAGATTACAGAGTCAACATATAGGGGTGCTGCCTTATACTACAGGGTCTCCATGTGGAATGCTGCCTTATAATACAGGGTCTGCTATGGGTGTGCTGCCTTATACTAAAGGGTCTGCCTGTGGGGTGCTGCCTTATACTACAGGGTCAGCCTATGGGAGTGCTGCCTTATTCTACAGCCTCTGCCTATGGGGGTGCTGTCTTATACTACAGGGTCTGCCAATGGGGAGCTGCCTTAGTTACAGAGTCTGCCTATGGGGGTACTGTCTTATACTACATGGTCTGCATGTGGGGTGCTGCCTTAAACTACAGGGTATGCCTATGGCGGTGGTGCCTTTTATTACAGGGTCTGTGTTGGGGTGCAGCCTTATTCTACAGGCTCAGCCTATGGGGGTGTTGTCTTATACTTCAGGGTCTGCCTGTGTGGTGCTGCCTTATACTACAGCATCTGCCTATGGGGTGCTGCTTATGCTTCAAGGTTTGTGTATGGGTGTGCTGCCTTATACTACAGGTTCTGCCTATGGGGTGCTGTCTTATACCACAGGGTCTGCCTGTGGGGGTGCTGTCTTATGCTACAGGGTCTGCATGTGGGGTGCTTCCTTATACTACAGGGTTTGCCTATAGGGGTGCTGCCTTAAATTAGAGTCTACATATGGGGGTGTTGTCTTATACTACAAGGTCTGCCTGTGGGGTGCTGCCTTATATTACAGGGTCTGCCTATGGGGTGCTGCCCTAGATTACAGAGCAGGCCTATGGGGGTGCTGTCTTATACTACAGGTTCTGCCTGTGGGGTGCAACCTTATACTACAGGGTCTGCCTATGGGGTACTGCCATATATTACAGGGTTTGGCTATGAGGGTGTTGTCTCATACCACTGGGTTTGCATGTGGGGTGCTGCCTTATACTACAGGGTCAGCCTACGGGGTGCTGCCTTATTCTTCAGGGTCTGCCTATGGGGGTGCTGTCTTATACTACAGGGTCTGCCTGTTGGGTGCTGCCTTATACTACAGGGTCAGCAAATGGGGTGCTGCCTTAAACTACAGGGTCTGCCTATGGGGGTGCTGTCTTATACTACAGGGTCTGCCTGTGGGGTGCTGCCTTATACTACAGGGTCTGCCTATGTGGGTGCTGTCTTATTCTCCAGGTTCTACCTGTGGGGTTCTGCCTTATACTACAGGGTCTGCCTATGGGGGTGCTGTCTTATGCTACAGGTTCTGTCTGTGGGGTGCTACCTTATAGTACAGGGTCTGCCTATGGTGTGCTGCCATATATAACAGGGTCTGCCTATGGGGGTGCTCTCTTATACTACAGGGTCTGCCTGTGGAGTGCTGCCTTATACTACAGGGTCAGCCTATGAGGGTGCTGCCTTATACTACAGGGTCTGCCTATGGGGGTGCTGTCTTATACTACAGGGTCTGCCTGTGGGGTGCTGCCTTATACTACAGGGTCTGCCTGTGGGGTGCTGCTTTATACTACATGGTCTGCCTATGGGGGTGCTGTCTTATACTACAGGTTCTGCCTGTGAGGTTCTGCCTTATACTACAGGGTCTGCCTGTAGGTGTGCTGCCTTATACTACAGAGCCTGCCTATGGGTGCTGCCTTGTGCTATAGAGTCTGCCTATGGGTGCTGCTTTGTGCTATAGAGTCTGCCTGTGGGGGATGCATTATACAATATAGAGTTTGCCTATGGTGGCTGCCTTGTGCTATAGAGTCTTCCTATGGGGGTGCATTATGCAATATATAGTAGGCCTATGGGGAGTGCATTATACTATATGGAGGCTTATGGGGAGTGCATTATACTATATGGAGGCTAATGAAGAATGCATTATACTTTATGGAAGCTTATGGGGAGTGCATTATACTACATTTAGGACTATCTGGTGCATTATACTACAGTATATGGAGGCTGTCTAGGGGGCATCATACAGTATGGAGATTACAGTGAAGGGGCCATCGTACAGTGTGGGGATTACAGTGAAGGGGCCATCATACAGTTTTGGAGCCATCAAGCAGTTTGGGGGCTACTAAGTGGTCAGTATACTGTGTGGGTGGTACTATACAGTGAGGGGGCATTATACTGTGTATAAGAGAGCATCATACTGTCTATAGGGGAGCTGTATGGGGGGTAGACTCAGGACATTATTCAATGTTACGTGGGCACTTATTGTTATAGGTGAACTTCGGTTACTGTGACTATCAAAGGGGCACACAGGGCATTATTACTCTCTAGGGGCAAAATATGGGCACTGTTTTATAGGGCATTTGCACCTGGCATTACTATATTATAGAGGGTTGCTTTAAAATTTAGAGGGCACAGAGAACCACACGGCAGGTACAGAAATAGGGACACATACGGCTGCAGCGGCTCAGTATTTGTGGTATCAGCAGGATGAGGAGTTTGTGCAGATTGGGAATATATGGTGATGGCTGGAATATGAGAAGTGAAATGTGTCTTTGTTGTATTCTCTGCAGACGAGTCCTGGCTGGAAGAAGTTGTCATGTCGGTCTGGGCCAGATGGAAAAGACTGGAAAAATGAACGATTCATCAGAAAGAATGTCAGCGGTAAGTCACTATCTATAACTGCACTGTGATCTCTTATATGTTCTGTAGGACTGACCATAGGACGGTGATATCCATGTTGGTCTTTACATAGAGAGATTATTTTCACTAATAGTGCGGTCATCTGCTGAGGTTCTCCACTATTAAGGTGCCCAGTTGTAATCAAGGTTACTTGGTTAGGGGCCCACTCAGAAGTTTCATTCCCCCCTGAACCAAAACCCTAGCTATGCCTCTGCTGTGACCCTTTACACTTGCGCCACAGTTATGAAGTTCTATGATTGTACCACTATTTAATCTCCTGGGATACAGCACAATGCACCCCTTTTGAAAAAGTTGTCACGCTAAAAGTGCTTCAAGGGGCTAGCAGGGAGATGTGTGGGCACTACCAATGATGATGGGTAAGCAAGATTGAAACTTGTGGGCATGGTATGTACAAATACATGTTATTGATTATTGCCGGTCTCCACTCATTGTATACTTTGTGGTATACTGCTTACATCTGATGTTAGTTCTGATCCTGTTCACCCTTGGGTACTTGTGATTCACCCTCTCCTTGCTGTATTATCTTATCTCCTCAATTATCATCCTTTCTGCCTATTGCATCTTATTGTTTTATATATTAATGATCTAATAAAACTTTCTATTTTTCTAGTCTTGGTGGTTTCTCTATACTCTGTTCTTTCGTGTTTTCATATTTTTGGGAGTATTCTACGTGTTACTATGTGTGGTGGATTTATTTAGGGAGTGAGGTGTTTTCCTCTCTTGGCCACAGGTTTACAAGTTGCTTATTTGACTATTGTTTTAAACATTTCTGGGCTACTGTAAAATTTTGTTGGAGTGTCTTATACATGTTATTATTGACACTAGTTTGCTGAAAAAAAAAAATTACCTACAGGGTAGTTATTTTAAACAGGGGTTTGGCCATCACAACAATCACATCTGAGTGCGCAGAAAATTCTGTAATTTCTGGGCTACTGTAAAATTGTGTTTTATGCAAATTATTGATAAAAAAATAGCTACCTAAAGGCCTGCTATTTTAAACAAGGGTTTGGCTGTCACAGGGATCACATCTGAGTGCGCAGAAAAATCTGTCAGCTTTGGGCTACTGTAAAATATTGTTGGAGTGTCTTATTCAAGTTATTGACACCAGTTTGCTGATAAAAAAATAATTACCTACAGGACAGCTATTTTTAACAGGGGTTTGGCCGTCACAGCGGGCACATCTGAGTGCGCAGAAAAATATGTCTTTCTGGGCTACTGTAAAGTTTTGTTGGAGTGTCTTATACAAGTTATTGATACCACTTTGCTGATAAAAAAAATAGTTACCTAGAGGCCAGCTATTTTAAACAGGGTTTTGGCCATCACAGCGATCACACCTGAGTGCGCAGAAAAATCTGTCATTTTTGGGCTACTGTAAAATTTTATTGGAGTGTCTTGTACAAGTTATTGACACAAGTTTGCTGAAAAAAAAAATAGTTTCCTACAGGCCAGCTATTTTAAACTCAGCCATTTATATTGACCGTTCAAAATATTGTCCTCCATTTAAAATGGGCAAGGCACGTGGCAAGGGACGGGGAAATGGATATGATGATGATGATGCATGCAGAGGCTGAGGCCATGGGCAAGCTGAAATTGTGCTACAACAAACACCCACATAATCTCGCCCGATCTTCCTGTCCCAATTAATAGGGAACCGCAGCAGCACTCCACTATTGAACCCAGAGTAGTGTCAAAAGGTTGTTGGTTGGATAGTGGATAATGCTTCCAGTCACTTTGCCACCGCCACCACCACCCTGTCTTCCACACGGTCAAGTCTGAGTTGCCATGAGTCTCAAACGCATATTCGTCACCCTGATCGTCCTTCCTCCCACAATGCCGAGTACCCAGAGACAACTGATCCCACACTTGGAGACTCCGAAAAGCTGTTTACTTTTCCATTTATAGATTGAGGCCTCTCGCTCGGTCCACTTAAAGCATGTAGTGATGCCCAAATATTTGAGCAGCCACGGTCACACGAAGGTGACGGTGGTAAAGTGTCACAAGCGCTGGACGATAATGAGACACAATTGCCATAAAGTCAGGAGGATTACCAGGGTGCGGAAGTGGAGGATGAGGTGGTGGATGACATAGTAACTGACCCAACGTGGCAGGAGGACATGCAGAGTACGGACAGCCGCACACGGGGAGGGAGATGCAGCATCCCAACAGGCAAGAAGAAGCAATGTTGTGGCTGCAGTCAGAATACTGGTAACCGTTCCCCGTAACACCAACACGACGGAAGTTGACAGTCCAAATTTTAGGTCTTCTCGAGTTTGGTTGTTTTTTAAAATCTCTGCCGATAACCCCAAACAGGCCATTTGCAACACCTGCCATGCCAGCATCAAAACTACAAGCCTGACCACCATCAGCAAGATCAGGCACATGGCAGCAAAGCACCCGACTTTGTGGGCCGAACCCCAGGGTCCAGGAAAAGTGTCAGCGGGTAACACCACTGCTTCTTCTGCTGTTGTGCATGAAAGCCAATCCCCTGTCCATGGTTCATGCAAAGATGCCTCCTACCATGAACTTGTCGATGCACACACTCAACTAGCACCATCATCAAGCACGTCCACGTCCTTCTCCCAGCGTTCAGTTGGCCGTACCCCAGTACTTGGAACGCAAGTGCAAATACGCAGCCAACACCCCACAGGCCATACTACTAAATTCACACATTTCTCGCCTGCTTGAGCTTGAAATGTTGCCTTTTAGGCTCGTGGAGATGGAAGCTTTCCACAACCTGATGGCGGGGGCAGCCCTTCGGCATGCAGTCTCTAGCTGCCACTATTTCTCCCGGTGTGCCGTCCCCGCATTTCACAAGCACGTATCCCACAACATTAGCCAAGCCCTCAACAATGCCGTTACTGATAAAGTCCATCTAACCACGGACACGTGGACATCTGCTTGTGGGCAGGGATGGTAAATATTGCTGACAGCACACTGGGTTAACATAGTGGAAGCCGGGACCCACTCGGACCTTGGGATGGAACACTTCCCTCCGACACCGGGCTCTAGATCAGTCAGGGTTGCGCCCACAGTCTACAGCTCCTGCACTTCTTCTTCCTCCTCCTTCTCCTCTTCAGCCTCCATCTCTGAAATGACCACATCAGTCACAAGCTGGAAGCACTGCAGCACTGCCTCAGCCAAGCAGCAACAAGCTATGCTGAAGCTAATATGCTTAGGTGACAAACTGCACAATGCTGAAGATCTGTGGACAGCTCTAAAAGAGCAGGCAGATCTGTGGCTAACACCGCTAAACCTAGAGCCAGGCATGGGTGTGTGTGACAATGGCTGGAACCTGGTGGCGGCTCTGAGGTGAGACAAGCTCACACATACCATGCCTGGCCTATGTGCTTAACCTCATTGCTCAACGCTTTCTTAAAAGCTACCCGTAGCTGCCAGATCTGCTTGTCAACGTACGCCACCTGTGTGCCCATTTTAGAAAGTCAGCTACAGCTTCCACCGCCCTTGCCGTGCTTCAGCAGCGCTTGCAGCTTCTGGCTCACCGACTGTTGTGTGATGTTCCCACATGTTGGAACTCTACACTGCAGATGTTGGAAAGGATTTGTGAGCAGAAGAGGACAGTTGTTGACTACCAACATCAACACGGCCTTCGGTATTCAGTTCAGACTCCACACATAAGACCTCAGAAGTGGACATGGATGTCAGACATGTATGTATGGATGTCAGATATGTATCATCCTCCAAAACTTTGAGGACTTCACTAATATGGTGAGCGGCGATGACACCATAATTAGCTTCACCATCCCACTTCTCTGTGTTCTGAAATGCTCTCTGCTCAAAATCAAAGAGGATACATTGCAGGCGGAGCATGATGAGACGGTGCAAGGTACCATACAGGGTAATTACACACAGCTCAGCTTCATATCATCTCAACGTGGATTGGGTGACAAAAAGTAAAGGAGGAGTAGGAATAACAGGACCTACTTTCATGCACTATAGACGGTACTACAAGTACAACTGTCATACCGTGTGTTCAGCGTGGATTGCCCGTGGACAGGGAGGAGGAGGAGGAGGAGAAGAGCATGGTCAGTCATCCTCTTGGTGAGGACATGGAAGTCTTGCCTATTAGCAGTCTGGCACGCATGGCTGAGTTTATGTTATGCTGCCTTTCCCGTAACCCTCGCGTTCTCCAACTTTTGGTTGACAGTCATTAATGTAAACACTTCTAGACCCACGCTACAAGGAGAACTTTCTATCTCTTATTCCAAAGGCAGACAGGTGTACTATAATGGTGCAGTACCAGAGGGCCCTTGTTGCAGAATTATTTAAAAAATTCCCATCTGAAAATGCTGGCAGCAGAGGTCACAGTTCGTTGGAGAACCAAGGAGTACAGGCGAGAGAGACACAACTAAAGTACAGCAGAGGCATGGGAACACTGGCAAAGTTCGGGGAGTTTTCTCAGACCTTCCCATCGTACTGGCCCTGACGGGCACTCTCACAAGGAGTGCAAAGTTTTGGAAGATGCTGAGGGAGTACCTTGCTGACTGTACCAACGTCCTCTGTGATTCCTCTGTGCCTTAGAATTATTGGGTATCCATGCTGGACACGTGGCATGAACTTGTCAGAGCAGGTATTTAGTGCAACTGGTGGAATTATAACTGATATGCGTATCCTCCTGTCAACTGAAAATGCTGACAGGCTGTCTCTTATAAAAATAAACAAGGGCTTGATTGGGCAAGACTTCTCAACACCACCGAATGATAGCAGTATAACATACACTCAAATCCAGTGTATTTTATTTGGAGGGCTATTGCCGTGCACCTATTCACACCCACACATGGGTATACGCCTCCTGATTTGGCCTATTTGATGTTGTCCTCCTCCTTCTCCTCATCCTCATCAACCACCACCACTATATCACCAGATTGACCATGGTCCATGAAGCAACACCCACATTATTGTTCTAAAGGGTGTTTATGATGCACCTAGGCAAAATTTTTAGACAGTATGCTGATATATACCCCCAAAGGGGAAATGTTTGTCAGCCCTTACACTTACTGCGTAGGCATTACAAGTAGTGTTGAGCATTCCGATACCGCAAGTATCGGGTATCGGCCGATACTTGCGGGTATCTGAATTCCGATACCGAGATCCGATACTTTTGTGGTATCGGGAATCGGTATCGGGATTAATATCAATGTGTAAAAGAAAGAATAAAAATAAAAAATAGGGATATACTCACCTCTCCGATGCAGCCTGGACTTTACCGCCGTAACCGGGAGCCGTTGTACCTAAAAATGCGCGCTTGAAGGGCCTTAGATGACGTCACGGTGCTCTGATTGGTCCGTAGCGGTCGCGTGACCGCTACGCGACCAATCACAAAGCAGTGACGTCACCTAAGGTCTTTCAAGTGCTTGAAAGACCTTAGGTGACGTCACTGCTTTGTGATTGGTCGCGTAGCGGTCACGCGACCGCTACGGACCAATCAGAGCGCCGTGACGTCATCTAAGGCCCTTCAAGCGCGCATTCTTAGGTACAACGGCTCCCGGTTACGGCGGTAAAGTCCAGGCTGCGTCGGAGAGGTGAGTATATCCCTATTTTTTATTTTAATTCTTTCTTTTACACATTGATATGGATCCCAGGGCCTGAAGGAGAGTTTCCTCTCCTTCAGACCCTGGGAACCATACAGGATACCGTCCGATACTTGGTGTCCCATTGACTTGTATTGGTATCGGGTATCGGTATCGGATTAGATCCGATACTTTGCCGGTATCGGCCGATACTTTCCGATACCGATACTTTCAAGTATCGGACGTATCGCTCAACACTAATTACAAGTATAGGAGACCCGCTCCTTTGTAACGGGAACAGATTTTTAGGAGGCCTTCCTCCACGTCTCTTCATCCATCACCACTATATCACCAGGGTGACCGTGGTCTGTGATGCAGCACCCACATTATTGGTTTAAAAGTGCGTTTATGATGCCCGTAAACAACATTTTTAGACAGTATGTTGATGTATACCCCACAGGGGGAAATGTTTTTCAGCCCATACAGTTATTGCATGGGCATTACAAGTATAGGAGATCCTCTCATTTGTAATGGGAGCATATTTTTAGGAGGCCCTCCTCCACGTCTCTTCATCCACCACCACTATATCACCAGCCCATACACTTACTGAATGGGCATTACAAGTATAGGAGACCCGCTTCTTTGTAATGGGACAGATTTTTAGGAGGCCCTCCTGAACGTCTCTTCCAAGGGGTATTGGGGTGCATCCAAATTTGGGGCAGGTCTTGCATTCACTGCATAGGCAAACAGTAATGGGAACTGTAGGAGTTGGTCAGCTTCAACAATGCAATTCTCCACTGCTAGTTCTTCAGCCTAGTGTTGAGCATTCCGATACCGCAAGTATCGGGTATCGGCCGATACTTGCGGTATCGGAATTCCGATACCGAGATCCGATACTTTTGTTGTATCGGGAATCGGTATTGGATCCATACTAATGTGTAAAATAAAGAATTAAAATAAAAAATATTGATATACTCACCTCTCCGGAGGCCCCTGGACCTTACCGCTGTTAACCGGCAGCCTTCTTTGCTTAAAATGAGCGCGTTTAGGGCCTTCCATGATGTCACGGATTCTGATTGGTCGCGTGCCGCTCATGTGACTGCCACGCGACCAATCAGAAGCCGTGACGTCATCCCTCAGGTCCTAAATTCCCTTCTAGGAATTTAGGACCTGAGGGATGACGTCACGGCTTCTGATTGGTCGCGTGGCGGTCACATGAGCGGCACGCGACCAATCAGAATCCGTGACGTCATGGAAGTCCCTAAACGCGCTCATTTTAAGCAAAGCAGGCTGCCGGTTAACAGCGGTAAGGTGCAGGGGCTTCCGGACGGGTGAGTATATCAATATTTTTTATTTTAATTCTTTATTTTACACATTAACATGGATCCCAGGGCCTGAAGGAGAGTTTCCTCTCCTTCAGACCCTGGGAACCATCAGGGATACCTTCCAATACTTGAGTCCCATTGACTTGTATTGGTATCGGGTATCGGTATCGGATCAGATCCGATACTTTGCCGGTATCGGCCGATACTTTCCGATACCGATACTTTCAAGTATCGGATGGTATCGCTCAACACTACTCAGCACTGAAATTCCCCACTGCAGGTTCAACAGCCTTAACACTGCAATTCTCCACTGCAGTTTCCTCAGCCTCAACACTGAAATTCTCCACTGCAGGTTTTTCAGCCTCAACACTGACATTCTCCACTGCCAAGTCTTCATCCTCAACACTGCAATTCTCCAATGCAGGTTCTTCAGACTCAACACTGCAATGCTCCACTGCCGAGTGTTTAGCCTCAACACTGCAATGCTCCAATGCCGGGTCTTCAGCCTCAAGATTGACATTCTCTAATGCAGGTTCTTCTGGCTCAACACTGCAATTCTTCACTGCCAGGTCTTCAGCCTCGACACTGACATTCTCCAATGCAGGTTTTTCAGGCTCAACACTGACATTCTCCACTGCCGGGTCTTCATCCTCAACACTGACATTCTCCAATGCAGGTTCTTCAGGCTCAACACTACAATGCTCCACTGCCGGGTGTTCAGCCTCAAAACTGCAATGCTCCACTGCCGGGAGTTCAGCCTCAACACTGCAATGCTCCAATGCAGGTTCTTCATCCTCAATACTGCAATTCTCCACTGCCGAGTCTTCAGCCTCAACATTAACATTCTCCAATGCAGGTTGTTCAGGCTCAACACTGACATTCTCCACTGCCAGGTCTTCATCCTCAACACTGCAATTTTCCAATGCAGGTTCTTCAGGCTCCACACTGCAATTCACTGCATAGGCAAACAGTATAGGAGTACCAAATTACTAATAATGGGAACAATGCTTTCAGGTTGCCATCCAGTATGTCTGTTCAAAGGATTATTGGGGTGCGTGTAACTTTGGAGCAGGGCAGGCTTTGCATGCAATGCATAAGCAAGCAGTGTTGGAGTACCCACTTCCTAATAATGGGAGCATTGCTTCAGGTGGTTAATCAGTACATCTGTTCAAAGGATTATTGGGGTGCATTTAACTTTGGGGCAGGGCAGGCCTTGCATTCAATGCATAGGCAAACAGTTTTGCAGTAACAAATTACTAATAATGGGAACAATGCTTTCAGGTGGCCATTCAGTACATCTGTTCAAAGGGTTATTGGGGTGCGTGTAACTTTGGGCAGGGCAGGCCTTGCATGCAATGCATAGAGAAACAATAGGGGAGTACCAACTTCCTAATAATGGGAGCATTGCTTTAAGATGGCCATTCAGTACATCTGTTCAAAGGGTTATTGGGGTGCGTTTAACTTTGGGGCAGGGCAGGCCTTGCATTCAATGCATAGGCAAACAGTTTTGCAGTAACAAATTACTAATAATGGGAACGATGCTTTCAGGTGGCCATTCAGTACATCTGTTCAAAGGGTTATTGGGGTGCGTGTAACTTTGGGGCAAGGCAGGCCTTGCATGCAATGCACAAGCAAACAGTATGGGAGTACCAACTTCCTAATAATGGGAACATTGCTTTCAGGTAGCCATTCTGTAAGTGTCTTCAAAGGGGTATTGGGGTGCGTCCAAATTTTGGGACAGGTGTTGCATTCACTTCATAAGCAAACAGCATGGGAGACCCACTTCATAATAATGGGAATATTTCTTTCAGGTGGCCATCCTGTACGTGGCTTCAAAGGGGTATTGGGGAGCATCTAAATTGGATGAAGGGCAGGCCTTGCATGCAATGAATAAGCAAACAGTATGGGAGTACCAAATTACTAATAATGGGAAAAATGCTTTCAGGTGGCCATCCAGTACGTCTGTTCAAAGGGTTATTGGGGTGCGTGTAACTTTGGAGCAGGGCAGGTTTGCATACAATGCATAAGCAAACAGTATTGGAGTACCGACTTCCTAATAATGGGAGCATTGCTTTCAGGTGGCCATTTAGTACGTCTATTCAAAGAGATATTGGGGTGCGTTTAACATTGGGGCAGGACAGGCCTTTCATGCAATGCACAAGCTAACAGTATGGGAGTACCAACTTCCTAATACTGGGAACATTGCTTTTAGGTGGCCATCCTGTAATTTACTTCAAAGGGGTATTGGGGTGCATCCGAATTTGGGGCAGGTGTTGCATTCACTGCTTAGGCAAACAGTATGGGAGTACCAAATTCCTAATAATGTGAATATTGCTTTCAGGAGGCCATCCTGTATGTGGCTTCAAAGGGGTATTGGGGTGCATCTAAATTTGATACAAAGCAGGCCTTGCATGCATTGCATAAGCAAACAGTATGGGAGTACCAACTTCCTATTGTGGTGCGTCCAAATTTTGGGCAGCCCTGCCACTCACTGCATATGCAATAACATGATAGGAAACCCACTGTATAATAATGGGAACAAAAAAGCATAGCCGGCTGATGGATCTTTAAGAATAGCGAGGACCGACTGATGGACCTCTAAGAATAGTAAAGGCTGCCTGATGGCCCTATAAAAATAGGCTTTGTGACTTTCAGAGTCCCTCCTTCATAAATGAAACAGGATGTGTCAGATAGTGTGTCACACACCACATGGCCAGATAAGCTTGTAAAATGTTAAAATTACATTTTCCAGTGAATGCATTTGTCTTGGTTGAAAACAATGCTAAAGTTTAAAAAGCAAATTAAAAACGCTATATGTGAACATAGCCCAAATGGTGGAGGAGCATTTTTGTTTTGGGTTATTTATTTTGCCTTACATGCAAGTCATTACCCTGGAAAGGAGGTTCCTTAACATATTTCCCAGGAAAATCCATTTTAGTTTAGTTTTTGTATGTTTTATTATGAGTCTGTAAAAGTGGCATAAGACTCTGACAACATTGTTCACAGCAGTGACCTGGGAGTCAGAAATGCTTCCAGGGGTCTTCCCCATGATGTTCCCTTGTCATTTCCCATCGATTTCCGCAGTTTATAGATCCTCTAAAGACCCCGAGGGGGGGGGGGCGACAAAAATGCTCGATTTTTCCATTGACTTACATTGGGCTCTTGCTCGGGTCAAGCACCCAAGCATTTCAATATGCTCAACCCGAGCAACGAGCACCTGAGCATTTTAGTGTTCATCCATCACAATAAGTATTACAATGCCAGTAAAATTTGCCCAATTCAGACGGACATATAAGACTGTGTGTAGTAAATTATCTTTTAATGGTTTTAAGCACTCCAATTAATTAATACTAATTATTGAGATATTGATATGGTTTCAATCAGTTTATTATATAATATTCAGTATATCCTTACTGTCTGAGTTCGCAGAAGGTCCTTGAATTTTACATGTCCAACCAGATGACCCACCTAACAAAGGAATGTAAATTAACCAGTTAAATGACTGGCTATTTGTTGTCAGTTAATGACTAGTGTTGAGCATTCCGATACTGCAAATATCGGGTATCGGCCGATATTCGCTGTATCGGAATTCCGATACCGAGTTCCGATATTTTTGCGATATCGGGAATCTGGATCGGGATCCATATTCATGTAAAAAATAAAGAATAAAAATAAAAAATATGGATATACTCACCCACCGACGGCCCCTGGCTCGCAGCGGTGCAACCGGCAGCCTCCGTTCCTAAGAATGCAGTGAGTGTAGGACCTGCGATGACGTCGTGGTCTTGTGATTGGTCGCATGACCGCTCATGTGACCGCTCACGTGACCGCGACGTCATCGAAGGTCCTTCACTCTCTGCATTCTTAGGAACGGAGGCAGACGCTTGCAGCGGTGACAGCCAGGGCTCGTCCGAGGGTGAGTATATCCATGTTTTTTATTTTTAATCTTTATTTTTTACATGAATATGGATCCCAGGGCCTGAAGGAGAGTTTCCTCTCCTTCAGACCCTGGGAACCATCCAGGATCACTTCCGATATTTGTGTCCCAATGAACCTACTAGGAAAGAAAGGGTTTATTTTAATTCCGATATTTTTGTCCCATTAACTTGCATTGGTATCGGGTATCGGTATCGGCGATATGCGATATTTTTTTGATATCGGCCGATCCAATCCGATACCGATACTTTCAAATATCGGTAGGTATCGCTCAACACTATTAATGACTAGTTTTTTACACTTATCTACTAACAAAGGATTGTTGGCATTCATTAGACTTTTCCCAGGAGATGTTTATCCTAATTGGAGGCAGTTTCAGTTTCCAGTACACATACCTTGGGAAATCAAAGCCTTTAGAGAAGTTTCAATGTACAGTTGTTTAACATACAGAAAAAACACACACATGGAAGAGAAATGGGAGATTCAGAGACAGCTTAGTGACTTCTACCATACTAATGTAATGTATGACTTTATTGATTATGTGTTATTTGAGTGACTGTTTATTTATTATCTTTTATTAAGTAAATTAATTTTTGTTTATTCAGTTTTCGTGTGAGCATTAATTATTCATCACAATCCTTGAATCCTTAACAAAACAGACTGCAGTATCAATATAGCAATGCTATTGAGATCCAAACAAGTCTGGCTGTATGTTTTTGTCGCAAAACAGTCACAGTAAAAATGTCATATAATATTTCCATGATCAGAACAATTTGCAGAATTAAGAGCAAAAAGAATATTGTTAAGGCTCCTTTCACACATCAGTTTTTTGCCATCAGTCACAATTAGTGTTGAGCATTCCGATACCGCAAGTATCGGGTATCGGCCGATATTTGTGGTATCGGAATTCCGATACCGAGTTCCGATATTTTCAGTATATCGGATACCGGAATCGGAAGTTCCCATAATTCAGAGCCAGAATTCAGCCAATGAGGAATGTATAGAAGTGTGGGCACATCCTGTTCTGCATGGTAGGCATGTGAGTACCGGCATGGCTGTGATTGGCTGCTGAAATGATGTCATGATGCACTATAAAAGTCGCCTCCGCCATTTTGGGCTCACTCTGCTGTGAATTCAGTTAGGGACAGGACGCTGTGTTCTGACTGAGGGCCAGTTTAGAGAGAGCGATTTGCTTCATTGTGCTTTACCCAGGCTAATTTAGCAACCGCTGTGTGAGAACCTTGCTTTTGCCTTTCAGTGCTGTTCACAGCTGTCTGCATGGTCTCTGTGTGTGTGAGTGCAGCTCACTCTGTAGTTTGTCCGCAGCCACAGCCGGTTGTAGTCAGCTCAGGGTGCATCACTGCCTCATACTGTTCAATCCATTGTCCTTTTTTGCAATTCGTGCAGCCTGCTGCACATTTTTTCAAATATTTCCTACTAGTGGCTTTCCATCCGTATCCAGCTAGATTGTGGAAAAACACTGTATAGGATTACATAGAGGAGCTGTATCTGGCCTTTCAGCACCGTTTACATCTGTCTGCACGGTCTCTGTGTGAGTGCACATCGCTCTGTAGTCTGTCCACAGCCACAGCTGGTTGTAGTCAGCTCAGGGTGCGTCACTGCCTCATACCGTTCCATTGTCCTTATTTGCAATTAGTGCAGCCTGCTGCACATTTTTCCAAATATTTCCTATTAGTGGCTTTCCATCCGTATCCAGCTAGATTGTGGAAAAACACTATCTAGGATTACATAGAGGAGCTGTTTTTGGCCTTGCAATGCCGTTTACGGCTGTCTGCATGGTCTCAGTGTGACTGCACATCGCTCTGTAGTCTTTCCGCAGCCACAGCCTGTTGTAGTCAGCTCAGGGAGCATCACTGCCTCATACCGTTCCATTGTCCTTTTTTGCAATTAGTGCAGCCTGCTGCACATTTTTTCAAATTTATCCTATTAGTGGCTTTCCATCCGTATCCTGCTAGATTTTGGAAAAACACTATATAGGATTACGTAGAGGAGCAATTTTTGGCTTTGCAGAGCCGTTTACGGCTGTCTGCACGGTCTGTGTGTGAGTGCAGCTCACTCTGTAGTCTGTTCTGTGGAAAAAACAAAAAGTTTATAAAGTTCACCAAACACTCCACTTTAGAGTTGTGTAGGCCACATTAGCTCATATTAAATTCTAGTCCACACTTGATAAAATTAGTGTTCCTTATATCTGTTAGCAGCTGTTCAGGAATAAGCACACTAAGCCCTTAGTACTTTTCTGCCTATCTTTATCAGTCTACCAAGACGAAGAAGGCAGGGAGTAAGGCACGTGGGCGTGGACATGGAGCAGGGAGAGGACGTGGGGATTCTGTGCCTGCTGCGGGCACTGGTGAATCATCATCCCCCAGTTTTAGCAGGGAACAGTCCTTCATGCGCAGCTTTGTAGGAGCTCGCCGTGCCCCGCTGCTGCGGGACGAACAAATTGAAGCTGTTGTCAGATGGATGGCAGCTAACACATCGACTTCAATTAGTGACACATCCTCTCAGGCACAGAGCACTGAAGAGCACCGATCTGTCTCTTCACCACCTGCCAAATTGCTCAGGCAGTCAGAGAGCCCAGGACAGGAGCCATCTCTACTTCTGTTCTCTGAATCTCTTGGTATGGAAAGAGGGGGCCAGCCAAGCAGCATTGGAGAAATGGAAGAAGAGGCAGTATGCAGTGATGCCCAACAGCTTTGTCTCTCTGACTCTGAAGAGACGGGTGGGCCAGTGCCTCCGGTCAGCACACCTCAGTACGCATCTGATGATGAGACTCAGGTGCCACTTTCAGGTGCGCACTGTGCTGCCGAGACAACCCAGGAGAAGCAGTTGGTGGAATAGGGTAGTGTAGATGATGAGGTCCTTGACCCATCATGGCGTGAGGTACAGGAAGGTGGTGGGAGCAGCTCTGAGGAAGAGATTCCCCGAACGGCCCAAAGAGGGAGAGGGAGGGGGAAGACTGCGGAGCCTGTAGCCTCCACTTCAGCACCCGTTAGGAGCATGCCTCTTCCAAAAGCCAAAACGGGCGCTCCCAAGACTTGCAGTGCCTGGTCCTTTTTTGACACAGTTGCAGATGACATTTGCTATGTCAAATGCAAGGTGTGTCATCAGAAATTCAAAAGAGGGAAAAATGTCAGCAACCTCAATACCACAAATATGTGGAAACATGTGCGGACCAAGCACTTGGTAGAGTTACAAAGACACACTGAAGACCTAGGCCATCCTACAGCACCACCTACCACCTCTTCAGCTCGTGTTGTAGCCTTTTCCTCCAGCTCACACACAGCTGGTTCGGCTTCCTCACAGGTTAACCATGGAAGAACCTCTGTCACTGTTGTACAGGGACACAGTGAAGACACACCGAAGACCTAGGCCAACCTACAGCAGCACCTACCACCTCTTCAGCTCGTGTTGTTGCTTCTTCCTCCAGCTCGCACACAGCTGGTTCGGCTTCCTCACAGGATCACCATGGAAGAACCTCTGGCACTGTTGTCCACAGACCCAGTGTAATTCCACCCACAGCACCACGTTCCCAGTCATCCTCACACTCCCAGCCCAGTCTACAGCCATCGGTAGCAAAGGCTTGAGAGAAAAGGTGGCCATTCTTGGCAAACCACCCCTAGCACAGGCTCTGAATGCTGGCATTGCAAAACTACTGTCCCTTGAAATGCTGTCATTCAGGCTAGTGGAGACTGACAGCTTCCGTAACTTGATGGTATTGGCAGTCCCACAATACAATGTGCCCAGCCGCTTTTATTTCAGCAGGCAAGCCATCCCTGCCCTGCACTAGCATGTGGAGGGACACATAAAACACTGAACGTCATCAGTTGCAATGTCCACCTCACCACCGATGCGTGGACCAGTCACCATGGACAGGGGCGATACCTTTCCCTCACTGCCCATTGGGCTAATGTTGTTGAGCCGGGTACAGATCGTGCGAGTGGCGCAGGACGTGTTCTGCCAACTCCAAGGATTGCAGGAATCCAGTCTGTACGCATTGACTCCTCCTCATACACAAGTTCCTCAGAATCATCACTGCAGGAGCCGTCACAGTCCACCTCCACATGGACCCGTGAATGTTTACCTGTTACGACCGACATGAGCACAGCTGTGGCCAAAAGTCAAAAGGCCATCTTGAAATTAATTTCTTTGGGGAATCGAAGCCACACAGCGCAGGAGCTCTGGAATGCCATCAAGCAGGAGAGCGATGTGTGGTTTGTGCCAGCGAATCTCAAGCCAGGCATGGTAGTGTGTGACAATGGCCGAAATCTGGTGGCAGCTCTGGGCCTAGGCAACCTCACTCACATCCCATGTCTGGCACATGTGCTCAACTTGGTCGTGCAGAGTTTTTTGAGGGACTATCCGGATCTTGATGCACTGCTGCACAAGTTCCGCCTAGAGTGTGCTCACTTGCGGCGTTCCAGCATGGCAAGATCGCGTATTGCAGCTCTGTAGCGCCGATTCCGCCTTCCGGAACATCACATCATATGTGACCTACCCACCAGGTGGATTTCCACGTTACATAAGTTGGAGTGGTTGTGTGAGCAGCAGCAAGCAGTAATGGAGTACCAGCTGCATCAGGCGCGAAGAAGTCGCACTGCGCGCCGTTCAGACTTCACAACCACAGAGTGGGCGACTATGAAGGACGTCTGCCAGGTTTTGCATTCCTTCAATGATTCCACGCGGATGGCGAGTGCAGATGATGCACTAGTAAGCATGACTGTCCCCCTTATCTGCCTGCTTCAACAAACACTGCAAGCGCTAAGGGATGATGTTGTGGAAGAGGTGGAGGATGAAGAGTCTCCAATTCCATCAGCTTCTGGACAGTCAGCGCTACGTGGTTCCTCACAAAGGCCTAGGCAGGGGTCACTTTGTGAGGAGGATAAGGAGGAGTCAATGGAGGAGGAAGACATCAGTCCAGAGGAGGGAGTTGCACAATTCTCCAATAGTCAGTGTGTAGAGCGAGGGTGGGGTGATGCAGAGCAGGCAGAGATCACGCCTCAAGCTGGGGACAGCATTTCTTGGCCAGTTGGCAGTCTGCAGCACATGGTTGATTACATGCTCCAGTGCCTGAGAAACGACCGCCACATCGCCCACATTCTCAACACGGCTGATTATTGGGTGTACACTAGGGTTGAGCGAAACGGGTCGGCCATTTTCAGAAGTCGCCGACTTTTGGCAAAGTCGGGTTTCATGAAACCCGACCCGACCCCTGTGTGGGGTCGGCCATGAGGTCCGCGATCTTCTGAATCTGGTATCGGAATTCCGATACCGAGTTCCGATATGTT
Source organism: Ranitomeya variabilis (assembly GCF_051348905.1). Classification (NCBI taxonomy): domain Eukaryota; kingdom Metazoa; phylum Chordata; class Amphibia; order Anura; family Dendrobatidae; genus Ranitomeya; species Ranitomeya variabilis. The sequence continues at coordinate 116,994,037 of NC_135238.1, forward strand.
TGCGATATCGGAAATCGGTATCGGAATCCACATTTAAGTGTAAAATAAAGAATTAAAATAAAAAATATTGATATACTCACCTCTCCGACGAGCCCTGGTAGTAATTGGCATCTTCTGTTCCTAAGAATGAGCGCGTTCAGGGCCTTAGAAGACGTCACGGCTTTGTGATTGGTCGCGGCGGCCCACGTGACGTAATTCTCTCAGGTTCTAAATTCCTCATTCTAGGAATTTAGGCCATGAGAATTACGTCACGGCTTGTGATTGGTCGCTGAGCGGTCACGTGGCCGGCCGCGACCAATCACAAAGCCGTGACGTCATCTAAGGCCCTGAACGCGCTCATTCTTAAGAAGAAAGGCTGCCGAAAAGAAGCCGAGGGTGAGTATATTCCTATTAGGTATATACTCACCCTCGTACATGCCCTGATTCTTTCCGGCAGCCTTCCTTCTTAAGAATGAGCGTGTTCAGGGCCTTAGATGACGTCACTGCTTTGTGATTGGTCGCGGCGGCCCACGTGACCGCTCATCGGAGGACAGAGAAATGTGGTCCCCGATGATAGCCCCCGATAGCCCCCAATACTCACCTACCTCCCCCGGTGCTCCTCGTGGCTCCCGATGGGCGCCGCCATCTTTTTCCGGGGAAATAATGGTGGGTGCATGCGCAGTGCGCCCGCCACCCGGATGTTCTTTGGGGTCTCGGCTGCCGGGGGTAGCCGAGACCCCAAAGAACATGATCGGGGTCGGTTTTTACCGACTCCTGTTTTGCGATCGCCGGTAATTAACTGTTTACCGGCGACCGCAAAAAAAAAAAAAAAAAGCGATGTCATTCTCTGTCCTCTGATGTGATCGCACATCAGAGGACAGAGAAATAGGGGGATTCGGGGACCCTGTTATACTTACCGGTGTCCCTGGGTCCTCCTGCTTCTTCTGCTGGCCGCCGGCTTCTTGCTCCGGTAAGAAAATGGCGGGCGCATGCGCAGTGCGCCCGCCATGATCTGCCAGCCGGCAGAAGAAAATTCTTCCTCTTTTTTCATTTTGGTCACTGTGAGATCCTATCACAGTGATCAAAATAAAAAAAATAGTAAATAACCCCCCCCCCTTTATCACCCCCTTAGTAAGAAAAAAATAATAAAATAAAAAAAATGTATGAATTTCTATTTTCCAAATAGGGTTAGGGGTAGGGTTAGGGGTAGGGTTAGGGGTAAGGTTAGGATATGTGCACACCTAGAATGGTTCTCTGCGGATTTTTCCACAGCGGATTTGATAAATCCGCAGGACCAAAACGCTGCGTTTTTCCTGTGGATTTATCGCGGATGTACCGCGGTTTTTGTGCGGATTCCACTGCGGTTTTACACCTGCGGTTTTCTATTATGGAGCAGGTGTAAAACCGCTGCGGAATCAGCAGAAAGAATTGACATGCTGCGGAATGTAAACCGCTGCGTTTCCATGTGGTTTTTTCCGCAGCATGGGCACAGCGTTTTATGTTTCCCATAGGTTTACATTGTACTGTAAACTCATGGGAAACTGCTGCGGACCCACAGCTGCGGAAACGCTGCGGATCCGCAGCAAAATCCGCAACATGTGCACATAGCCTTAGGGTTAGGGTTAGGGCTTGGGTTAGGGTTAGAGCTAGGATTAGGGTTAGAGCTAGGGTTAGGGCTAGGGTTGGGGCTAAAGTTAGGGTTAGGGTTGGGGCTAGCTTTTGGGCTAAAGTTAGGGTTAGGGCTAGGGTTGGGGCTAAAGTTAGGGTTAGAGTTGGGATTAGGATTTGGATTAGGGTTGGCATTAGGGTTACATTTGGGATTAGGGTTAGGTTTGGGATTAGGGTTAAGGCTAGGGTTGGGATTAAGGATAGGGGTGTATTGGGATTAGGGTTAGGTTTTGAGGTTAGGGTTGAGATTAGGATTAGGGGGGTGTTGGGTTTAGGGTTTTGATTAGGGTTATGGTTAGCTTTGGGATTAGGGTTAGGGGTGTTTTGGGGGTTAGGGTTGTGATTAGGATTATGGATCGGGTTGGGATTAGGGTTAGGGGTGTGTTGGGGTTAGGGTTGGAGTTAGAATTGGGGGGTTTCCACTGTTTAGGTACATCAGGGGGTCTCTAAACGCCACAGCCAATTTTGTGCTTAAAAAGTAAAATGGTGCTCCCTACCTTCTGAGCTCTGCCATGCTCCCAAATAGTGGTTTACCCCCACATATGGGGCATCAGCATACTCGGGATAAATTGGACAACAACTTTTGGGGTCCAATTTCTCCTGATACCCTTGTGAAAATAAAAACTTGGGGGCTAAAAAAATCTTTTTTTGTGGAAAAAAAAAATATTTTTTATTTTCATGACTCTGCATTATAAACTTCTGTGAAGCACTTGGGCATTCAAAGTTCTCACCACACATCTAGATAAGTTCCTTGGGGGGTCTAGTTTCCAAAATGAGGTCACTTGTGGGGGGTTTCTACTGTTTAGGTACATCGGGGGCTCTGCAAACGCAACATAATGCCTGCAGACCATTCTATCAAAGTCTGCATTCCAAAACGGCACTCCTTCCCTTCCGAGCTCAGCCATGCGCCCAAACAGTGGTCCCCCCCACACATGGGGTATCAGTGTACTCAGGACAAATTGGACAACAACTTTTGGGGTCCAATTTCTCTTGTTACCCTTGTGAAAATAAAAGTTGGGGGGCTAAAAAAATCTTTTTTGTGAAAAAAATATTTTTTTTTGTTTTCACGACTCTGCATTATAAACTTCTGTGAAGCACTTGGGCATTCAAAGTTCTCACAACACATCTAGATAAGTTCCTTGGGGGGTCTAGTTTCCAAAATGAGGTCACTTGTGGGGGGTTTCTACTGTTTAGGTACATCGGGGGCTCTGCAAACGCAACATAATGCCTGCAGACCATTCTATCAAAGTCTGCATTCCAAAACGGCGCTCCTTCCTTTCCAAGCTCTGCCATGCGCCCAAACAGTGGTTTATCCCCCACATATGGGGTATCATCCTACTCAGAATAAATTGCACAATAAATTTTGGGGTCCAATTTCTCCTGTTACCCTTGTGAAAGTAAAAATTTGGGGGTGAAAAATCATTTTTGTGGAAAAAATGATTTTTTATTTTCATGGCTCTACATTATAAACTTCTGTGAAGCAGTTGGGGGTTACTAGTGCTCACCACACATCTAGATAAGCTCTTTGGGGGGTCTAGTTTCCAAAATAGAGTCACTTGTGGGGGGTTTCTACTGTTTAGGTACATCAGGATCTCTGCAAATGCAACATGACACCTGCAGACCATCCCATCAAAGTCTGCATTCCAAGCGGCTCTCCTTCCCTTCCGAGCCCTGATGGGTGCCCAAACAATGCCCTCCCCCCACATATGGGGTATCAGCGTACTCAGGACAAACTGGTCAACAGATTTTGTGGTCCAATGTCTCCTGTTACACTTGATAAAATAAAAAATTGCAGGCTAAAAAAATCATTTTTGAGTGAAAAAAAAGGATTTTTTATTTTCACGGCTCTACGTTATAAACTTCCGTGAAGCACCTGGGGGTTTAAAGTGCTCACCACACATCTAGATAAGTTCCTTAAGGGGTCTAGTTTCCAAAATGTTGTCATTTGTGGGGGGTTTCCACTGTTTAGGCACATCAGGGGCTCTCCAAACGCGACATGGCATCCGATCTCAATTCCAGCCAATTCTACATTGAAAAAGTAAAACGGCACTCCTTCTCTTCCAAGCTCTGCAGTGCGCCCAAACAGTGGTTTACCCCCACATATGGGGTATCGACGTACTCAGGAGAGGTTGCACAACAACTTTTGTTGTCTAATTTCTCCTGTTACCCTTGGGAAAATAAAAATTTTGGGGCAAAAAGATCATTTTTGTAGAAAAAATGTGATTTTTTTATTTTCACTGCTCTACGTTATAAACTTCCGTGAAGCACCTGGGGGATCAAAGTGCTCACCACACATCTAGTTAAGTTCCTTATGGGGTATAGTTTCCAAAATGGTGTCACTTGTGGGGTTTTTTTACTGTTTAGGCACATCAGGGCCTCTCCAAACGTGACATGGCATCCGATCTCAATTCCAGCCAATTCTGCATTGAAAAAGTCAAACGGCGCTCCTTCTCTTCCAAGCTCTGCGGTGCGCCCAAACAGTGGTTTACCCCCACATATGGGGTATCAGCGTATTCAGGAGAAATTGCACAACAAAATGTATGGTTAAATTTCTGTTTTTACTCTTGTGAAAATAAAAAAATATGGTTCTGAATTAAAGTGTTTGCAAAAAAAGTTAAATGTTCATTTTTTCCTTCCACATTGTTTGAGTTCCTGTGAAGTACGTAAAGGGTTAATAAACTTCTTGAATGTGGTTTTAAGTACCTTGAGGGGTGCAGTTTTTAGAATGGTGTCACACTTGGTTATTTTCTATCATATAGACCCCTCAAAATGACTTCAAATGTGATGTGGTCCCTAAAAAAAATGGTGTTGTAAAAATGAGAAATTGCTGGTCAAATTTTAACCCTTATAACTCCCTAACAAAAAAAAATTTGTTTCCAAAATTGTGCTGATGTAAAGTAGACATGTCAGAAATGTTATTTATTAACTATTTTGTGTGACATATCTCTCTGATTTAAGGGCATAAAAATACAAAACTTGAAAATTGCAAAAGTTTAAAAATTTTCACCATATTTCCATTTTTTTCATAAATAATCGCAAGTAATATCGAAGAAATGTTACCACTAGCATGAAGTACAACGTGTCACGAAGAAACAATCTCAGAATCAGCAGGATCCGTTAAAGCGTTCCAGAGTTATAACCTCATAAAGTGACAGTGGTCAGAATTGTAAAAATTGGCTCGGTCATTAAGTACCAAATTGGCTCTGTCACTAAGGGGTTAATGCCTAATGGTCACTAATGGGAGCATTGATCACTAGCTTATTGTATATGTATACATATATATTGGTGTGTGTATTGATATGGGTTACTAATTTTTGCAACAATGTATTGGTTATGTACATATCAATTCTTATATGGTTATAATTGGGAAATATATTTTAATATCTATGGATATTGGGATGATGTTTTTAAGAGCTAAAATGGATGTCTTGCAATGATGAAATATATATATATATATACACACAGGGGCTGGCTGGCAATTTTCAGCCTGGGGGGCAGTCACAAGGCAGTGGCCCTCGAGTTGCGGTGGCCCTCCTTTTCCCTGCTTATATCTGGCCACTGCATTAGGGTATGTGCACACGTCAGGATTTCTTGCAGAAATTTCCTGAAGAAAACCGGAAATTTTCTGCAAGAAATCCGCATTTTTTTTTCTGCGTTTTTTTTCCCCGCTTTTTTTTGCGTCTTTTTTAGCATTTTGCAAGCGTAATTAGCTTGCAGAATGCTAAAGTTTTCCAAGCGATCTCTAGCATCGCTTGGAAAACTGCCTGACAGGTTGGTCACACTTGTCAAACATAGTGTTTGACAAGTGTGACCAACTTTTTACTATAGATGCAGCCTATGCAGCATCTATAGTAAAAGATAGAATGTTTAAAAATAATAAAAAAAATAAAAAAAATGGTTATACTCACCCTCTGCAGACAGCCGATATCCTCAGCGGCGTCCATTCCTAGATGGTGTGGTTCAGGACCTTCGATGACGTCGCGGTCACGTGAGCGGTCACATGACCGGTCTCGCGACCAATCACAAGAAAGCGACGTCATCGCAGGTCCTGAACCACACCATCTATAGGAACCAAAGCGGCAGCATGCAGCGGTGAGAGGCGGGAACACTCCGGGGGCCATCGAAGGTGAGTATATGACTATTTTTTATTTTAATTCTTTTTTTTTTGACCAATTATATGGTGCCCAGTCCGTGGAGGAGAGTCTCCTCTCCTCCACCCTGGGTACCAACCGCACATAATCTGCTTACTTCCTGCATGGTGTGCACAGCCCCGTGTGGGAAGTAAGCAGATCAATGCACTCCTAGGTGTGCGGAATCCCCGCAATTCCGCATTTTTAATGAACATGTTGCTTTTTTTTCCGCAATGCGATTTTTTCGCGGAAAAAAATGCAACATTTGCACAAAAAATGCGGAATACACTGTAAATAATAGGAGGCATATGTTAGTGTTTTTTTCACGTTTTTTTCGCGTTTTTATCACGTTTTTATAGCGAAAAAACGCGAAAAAAACGCGAAAAATACTGAACGTGTGCACATGGCCTTAAAGTAGCAGAGATAACAGGCTTTAAAAACAAGCTGGTACACAGATATGGAAACTGAACGGAGCTTGCTGCATAGATATAGGAGCAGAATCAAGCTTACTCCAGAGATATGTGAGCAGAACAGAGCTTACTACAGAGATATGTGAGCAGAACAGAGCTTACTACAGAGATATGGGAGCAGAACAGAGCTTACTATAGAGATATGGGAGCAGAACCGAACTTACTAGATTCAGAGATATGGGAGCCGAACCGAGCTTACTGCAAAGATATGGGAGCAGAACCGAGCTTACTACAGAGATATGGGAGCACAACCGAGCTTACTGCAAGGATATGGGAGCAGAACCGAGCTTACTGCAGAGATATGGGAGCAGAACAAGGCTTACTACAGAGATATGGCAGCAGAAACGAGCTTACTACAGAGATAAGGGAGCAGAACCAAGCTTACTACAGAGATAGTGGAACAGAACCGAGCTTACTGCAAAGATATGGGAGCAGAACCAAGCTTACTACAGAGATATGGGAGCAGAACCGAGCTTGCTGCAGAGATATGGGAACAGAATCGAGCTTACTACAGAGATATGGGAGCAGAACCAAACTTACTACAGAGATATGGGAGCAGAACCTAGCATACTACAGAGATAAGGGAGCATAACCGAGCTTACTAGAGAGATAAGGGATCAGAACCGAGCTTACTACAGAGATATGGGAGCAGAACCGAGCTTACTGCAGAGATATGGGAGCAGAACCGAGCTTACTACAGAGATAAGGGAGCAGAACCGAGCTTAATATGTCTACTACATGGAACCAAGTCTGCTACATAGAAACTGGAGCAGAACTGAGATTACGACATACATACAGTACCATAATCTAGATTACTACATTGATAGAGTACCAGAACCAAGCTTACTGCTTAGATATGGTGCCATAACGGAGCTTACTTACAAACATACACACAACAATACAGCTACACAGTGCCTAGTACTATCACCACTACACAGAGAATACATAATATTATAATATCACCATTACCTCTACATGAAATTACACTCTATACAAAGACCAATGATGCCACCATACACTCCCTGACACAAGTTATGTCGCTTATTCATGTTATGTAAATAAAAGCTTAAGACTAGGGTTGAGCGAAACGGGTCGATCATTTTCAAAAGTCGCCGACTTTTGGCTAAGTCGGCGTCTCATGAAACCCGATCCGACCCCTGTGCTTGTCGGCCATGCGGTACGCGACTTTCGCGCCAAAGTCGCGTTTCAATGACGCGAAAAGCGCCATTTCTCAGCCAATGAAGGTGAACGCAGAGTGTGGGCAGCGTGATGACATAGATCCTGGTCCCCACCATCTTAGAGAAGGGCATTGCAGTGATTGGCTTGCTGTCTGCGGCGTCACAGGGGCTATAAAGGGGCGTTCCCGCCGACCGCCATCTTACTGCTGCTGATCTGAGCTTAGGGACAGGTTGCTGCCGCTTCGTCAGAAGCAGGGAGAGCGTTAGGCAGGGTCCACTAACCACCAAACCGCTTGTGCTGCAGCGATTTCCACTGTCCAACACCACCTTCGGTGTGCAGGGACTGTGGAAGCTATTTTTTTTTTTTTTCCCCCTCAGCGCTGTAGCTCATTGGGCTGCCCTAGAAGGCTCCGTGATAGCTGTATTGCTGTGTGTACGCCACTGTGGAAACCAACTGCTTTTTTCAAAGCACATATCCTCTTGTTCCTTCCTTTCTGCACAGCTATCTTTTTTGTTTGTCCACACTTTTTATTTAATTTGTGCATCAGTCCACTCCTATTGCTGCCTGCCATACCTGGCTTAGATTACTGCAGGGAGATAGTAATTGTAGGACAGTCCCTGTTTTTTTTTTGTTTTTTTTGTGGGAGATTAAGATTGGCATTTCTGCTACAGTGCCATCCCTGTGTGTGCCATCTCTCACTGAGTGGGCCATAGAAAGCCTATTTATTTTTTCCGTGATTTGTGTTCTAAATTCTACCTCAACACAAAAACACTACATCAATCAGTGGGAGAAAAATATTGGCCTCAGTCAGGGCTTGTGTGCCACTGCTGTGTGTGCTATCTCTCATTCAGTGGGCTATAGAAAGCCTATTTATTTTATTTTTTTTTTAATATTATTTGGTTTCTAAAGTCTCCCTGAAAAAAAAAAAAAAACCTAAAAAAACAGTGGGAGAGTAATATTGCCCTTTCAGCTTGTGTGCCAGTCTTGACTCCTGGGTGTGCCACCTCTCTCCCTCTCATTCAGTGGGCCATAGAAAGCCTATTTATTTTTTTTTAAAAATATTATTGGGTTTCTAAAGTCTCCCTTAAAAAACAAAAAATACATAAAAAAAACAGTGGGAGAGTAATATTGCCCTTTCAGCTTGTGTGCCAGTCTTGACTCCTGGGTGTGCCACCTCTCTCCCTCTCATTCAGTGGGCCATAGAAAGCCTATTTATTTATTTTTTAAAATATTATTGGGTTTCTAAAGTCTCCCTTAAAAAACAAAAAATACATAAAAAAACAGTGGGAGAGTAATATTGCCCTTTCAGCTTGTGTGCCAGTCTTGACTCCTGGGTGTGCCACCTCTCTCCCTCTCATTCAGTGGGCCATAGAAAGCCTATTTATTTTTTTAAAAAAATATTATTGGGTTTCTAAAGTCTCCCTTAAAAAACAAAAAATACATAAAAAAACAGTGGGAGAGTAATATTGCCCTTTCAGCTTGTGTGCCAGTCTTGACTCCTGGGTGTGCCACCTCTCTCCCTCTCATTCAGTGGGCCATAGAAAGCCTATTTATTTATTTTTTTTAAATATTATTGGGTTTCTAAAGTCTCCCTTAAAAAACAAAAAATACATAAAAAAACAGTGGGAGAGTAATATTGCCCTTTCAGCTTGTGTGCCAGTCTTGACTCCTGGGTGTGCCACCTCTCTCCCTCTCATTCAGTGGGCCATAGAAAGCCTATTTATTTATTTTTTTAAATATTATTGGGTTTCTAAAGTCTCCCTTAAAAAACAAAAAATACATAAAAAAACAGTGGGAGAGTAATATTGCCCTTTCAGCTTGTGTGCCAGTCTTGACTCCTGGGTGTGCCACCTCTCTCTCTCATTCAGTGGGCCATAGAAAGCCTTTTAATTTTTTTCCTTCATTTGTGTTTTAAAATCTACCTCAACACAAAAACACTACATCAGTCAGTGGGAGAAAAATATTGGCCTCAGTCAGGGCTTGTGTGCCACTCCTGTGCGTGCCATCGCTCATTCAGTGGGCCATAGAAAGCCTTGTTTTTGTTTTTTTAAATATTATTTGGTTTCTAAAGTCTCCCTGAAAATAAAAAAAAAAAAAGTTAAAAAAACACTGGGAGAGTAATATTGCCCTTTCAGCTTGTGCGCCAGTCTTGACTCCTGGGTGTGCCACCTTTCTCTCTCATTCAGTGGGCCATAGAAAGGCTATTTTTTTTTTTATTTTTTTTTTTAATATTTGGTTTCTAAAGTCTCCCTGAAAATAAAAAAAAAAAGTTAAAAAAACAGTGGGAGAGTAATATTAACCTTTCAGCTTGTGCGCCAGTCTTGACTCCTGGGTGTGCCACCTTTCTCTCTCATTCAGTGGGCCATAGAAAGGCTATTTATTTATTTTTTTTTTTTTAATATTATTTGGTTTCTAAAGTCTCCCTGAAAATAAAAAAAAAAAGTTAAAAAAACAGTGGGAGAGTAATATTAACCTTTCAGCTTGTGCGCCAGTCTTGACTCCTGGGTGTGCCACCTTTCTCTCTCATTCAGTGGGCCATAGAAAGGCTATTTTTTTTTTTTATTTTTTTTTTTAATATTTGGTTTCTAAAGTCTCCCTGAAAATAAAAAAAAAAAGTTAAAAAAACAGTGGGAGAGTAATATTGCCCTTTCAGCTTGTGCGCCAGTCTTGACTCCTGGGTGTGCCACCTTTCTCTCTCATTCAGTGGGCCATAGAAAGGCTATTTATTTATTTATTTTTTTTTAATATTATTTGGTTTCTAAAGTCTCCCTGAAAATAAAAAAAAAAAGTTAAAAAAACAGTGGGAGAGTAATATTAACCTTTCAGCTTGTGCGCCAGTCTTGACTCCTGGGTGTGCCACCTTTCTCTCTCATTCAGTGGGCCATAGAAAGGCTATTTATTTTTTGTTTTTTTTTTAATATTATTTGGTTTCTAAAGTCTCCCTGAAAATAAAAAAAAAAAAAGTTTAAAAAACAGTGGGAGAGTAATATTGCCCTTTCAGCTTGTGCGCCAGTCTTGACTCCTGGGTGTGCCACCTTTCTCTCTCATTCAGTGGGCCATAGAAAGGCTATTTATTTTTTGTTTGTTTTTTTAATATTATTTGGTTTCTAAAGTCTCCCTGAAAATAAAAAAAAAAAAACAGTGGGAGAGTAATATTGCCCTTTCAGCTTGTGTGCCAGTCTTGACTCCTGGGTGTGCCACCTCTCTCTCTAATTGTGGGCCATAGAAAGCCTTTAAATTTTTTTCCTTCATTTGTGTTTTAAAATCTACCTCAACACAAAAACACTACATCAGTCAGTGGGAGAAAAATATTGGCCTCTGTCAGGGCTTGTGTGCCACTCCTGTGCGTGCCATCTCTCATTCAGTGGGCCATAGAAAGGCTTTTTTTTTTTTTTTTTTAAATATTCTTGGGTTTCTAAAGTCTCCCTGAGAAAAAAAAAAAAATTAATTAGGTGGGAGATTAATATTGACAATAGTGCTTGAGTGACAGTCCTGCGTGTGTGTCATCTCTGTGATTTGGTGCCACAGAAAACAGAGTGTGTAACATTGTGCCTGATTTTCGTTGTGGTCTCACCAACCTGTTAAGGGATATAGAAATCATACTGAAGTTATAGCTCACCGTGTAAGTTGTTTGACAGCAACAAATAAAGTTACTTTGGTTAAGATTTTAAAACAATGAGGAAGTCTGGTGCAAGAGGTCGTCGTGGGCGTTCATTGTCAGCTGGTAATGATGGTAGTGGTAGTGGAGCATCAGGTGGTCGTGGGGATAAAAATATTCCACCTAAGTCTGGAGCTGTGGAGCCAGTTTTGTCGTCAGGCTACACAAGGCCTCGAACGCTCTCTTTTCTGGGAGTAGGAAAACCGCTTTTAAAGGCGGAGCAGCAACAGCAAGTTTTGGCTTACATTGCAGACTCAGCCTCTAGCTCTTTTGCCTCCTCTTCAGAAACTGGTAAATGTAAAAGCAGCGCGTCGCTTGTGGATGTTCACGGTCAGGGACAAGTCGCTTCCTTGTCCTCCTCAGCAAAAACTACAACAAGAGAGAAGGATGCAGCAGGCGACACAACGGGTCACTCCATGGAGCTCTTTACACATACCGTCCCTGGCTTAGAAAGTGAAACATTTAACAGGCCATGCCCATTACAAGTAGATTCTGACATGGAGTGCACTGATGCACAGCCACAGCCAGAGTACTATGCTGCTCCTTTGACTCAGACCACCACATTGCCCTCTCAGGGTACAGATCCACAATCAGACCCTGATGAGACTATGTTGCCCCGCCACGAACGCTATACCACCGACCGACACAGTGACACAGACGAAGTTGCACACGAGCTCGAAGAGGAGGTAATAGATGACCCAGTTATTGACCCCGATTGGCAGCCATTGGGGGAACAGGGTGCAGGCGGCAGTAGTTCAGAAGCGGAGGTGGAGGAGGGGCCGCAGCAGGCATCAACATCGCAACAGGTTCCATCTGCCGGGCCCGTATCTGGCCCAAAACGCGTGTCAAAGCCAAAACCTGTTGGAGGACAGCGTGGCCATCCGGTTAAAGCTCAGTCTGCAATCCCTGAAAAGGGATCCGAGTCTAGGAAGAGTGCAGTCTGGCATTTTTTTAAACAACATCCAACTGATCAGCGCAAAGTCATCTGTCAAAAATGTTCAACTAGCTTAAGCAGAGGTCAGAATCTGAAAAGTCTAAATACTAGTTGCATGCATAGACACTTAACCACCATGCATTTTCAAGCCTGGACTAACTACCAAACGTCCCTTAAGGTTGTAGCACCCTCGGCCAATGAAGCTAGTCAGCAACGCAACATCCCTTCCGTCACTGTAAGGCCACCATTTTCCGCACCACCGGCAGTATCTGTGCAGGTTTCTTTGCCAGCCAAAAGCAGTCAGGGTCAGGGAATCACCAGTTTTGTAGGAGGAAATATTGCATCTAGGGCACCGGCGGAAACAATACCGTCTCCAACCGTCTCTCAGTCTGCCATGTACACCGGCACACCCGAAAGTTCCACGATCTCCAGCTCTCCAGTCCAGCTCACCCTACATGAGACTCTGGTTAGAAAAAGGAAGTACTTATCCTCGCATCCGCGTACACAGGGTTTTAACGCCCACATAGCTAGACTAATCTCGTTAGAGATGATGCCCTACCGGTTAGTTGAAAGCGAAGCTTTCAAAGCCCTGATGGAGTATGCTGAACCACGATACGAGCTACCCAGTCGACACTTTTTTTCCAGAAAAGCCATCCCAGCCCTGCACCAGCATGTTAAACAGCGCATCGTCCATGCACTCAGGCAATCTGTGAGTACAAAGGTGCACCTGACTACAGATGCATGGACCAGTAGGCATGGCCAGGGACGTTATGTGTCCATCACGGCACACTGGGTGAATGTGGTGGATGCAGGGTCCACAGGCGACATCAATTTAGGGACAGTTGTGCCTAGCCCACGGTCTAGGAAACAGTTGGCTGTAGGCGTTCGCACCCCCTCCTCCTCCTCCTCCTCGTCCTCCTGCAGAAGCTACAGCTCTTCCACAGAACGCAGTCTGCCAACCACTCCATCGGCAGATGACACTGTTGCACACCAGTTGTCCCATTATGGGCCAGCTACTGCCAAGCGTCAGCAGGCTGTATTGGCTATGAAGTGTTTGGGCGACAACAGACACACCGCGGAAGTTCTGTCCGAGTTCTTGCAACAAGAAACGCAGTCGTGGCTGGGCACAGTAGATCTTGAGGCAGGCAAGGTAGTGAGTGATAACGGAAGGAATTTCATGGCTGCCATCTCCCTTTCCCAACTGAAACACATTCCTTGCCTGGCTCACACCTTAAACCTGGTGGTGCAGTGCTTATTGAAAACTTATCCTGGGTTCTCCGACCTGCTCCTCAAAGTGCGTGCACTTTGCTCACATATCCGACGTTCGCCTGTACACGCCAGCCGTATGCAGACCTATCAGCAGTCTTTGAACCTTCCCCAGCATCGCCTAATCATAGACGTTGCAACAAGGTGGAACTCAACACTGCACATGCTTCAGAGACTGTGCGAACAGAGGCGTGCTGTTATTTATTTGTGGGAGGATACACGGGCAGGCAGTAGGATGGCAGACATGGAGTTGTCAGGTGTGCAGTGGTCTAAGATACAAGACATGTGTCAAGTCCTTCAGTGTTTTGAGGAATGCACACGGCTGGTTAGTGCAGACAACGCCGTAATAAGCATGAGCATCCCCCTAATGCGTCTGCTGATGCAAAGTTTGACGCACATAAAGGAGCAGGCGTCTGCACCAGAGGAAGAGGAAAGCCTTGATGACAGTCAGCCATTGTCTGGTCAGGGCAGTGTACAGGACGAGGTAGCGGGCGAAGAGGAGGTGGAGGACGAGGAGGATGATGGGGATGAGTATATTTTTAATGCCGAACCTTTCCCGGGGGCACAGGAAATTGGTTGCGTGTCACGGCCGGGTTCTGGTTTTTTGAGGGACACAAGTGACGTAGATTTGCCTGCAACTGCCCCTCAACCAATCACAACCGGAGATTTGACAACTGGAACTTTGGCCCACATGGCGGATTATGCCTTACGTATCCTAAAAAGGGACACACGCATTACGAAAATGATGAACGATGACGATTACTGGTTGGCCTGCCTCCTTGATCCACGCTATAAAGGCAAATTGCAAAATATTATGCCACATGAGAACTTGGAACTAATATTAGCAACCAAACAATCAACTCTTGTTGACCGTTTGCTTCAGGCATTCCCAGCACACAGCGCACGTGATCGTTCTCACACGAGCTCCAGGGGGCAGCAGACTAGGAGTGTTAGGGGTGCACACATCAGAAGTGGCGTTGGACAGAGGGGTTTTCTGACCAGGTTGTGGAGTGATTTTGCTATGACCGCAGACAGGACAGGTACTGCTGCATCAATTGAAAGTGACAGGAGACAACATTTGTCCAGTATGGTTACTAACTATTTTTCATCCCTTATCGATGTACTCCCTCAACCGTCATTCCCATTTGATTACTGGGCCTCCAAATTAGACACCTGGCCAGAATTGGCAGAATATGCATTGCAGGAGCTTGCTTGCCCGGCAGCAAGTGTCCTATCAGAAAGAGTATTCAGTGCTGCAGGTTCAATATTAACCGAAAAAAGGACTCGTCTGGCTACCCAAAATGTTGACGATCTAACATTCATTAAAATGAACCACAACTGGATTTCGAAATCTTTTGCCCCACCTTGCCCGGCCGACACCTAGCTTTCCTATGAAAAGCTCTTGCCTGTGAATTACTTTTCTAATGTCTAATTTGCTGCAGCTGATTGTACAGCATACGACATGTTTACACCTCCCTAAATGGCCAAACTCCCCACACGGGGCCGTGGTATCGCGACTTGGCGCAAGCACCCGTGAGACTGCTGTTTGTCTGAAGAGGTGGGTGTGCTCGCTTTTGGTTGACGGCATTGCTACTGGGTCCCTCATAGTACAATGTAGTGTCTCTGGCGGTGGTGGTGCGCACCCAACGTCAGACACACCGTTGTAACATGAGGGGCCCTGGGGCGGTCCCGCCGGCCTCAAGAGAGTTCCCCCATACCACAGCTCAAAATGTGCTCTACCACGTGCAAAATTATGTCGCACAGCTCCACCAATCTTTAGTCTATTCGCTGACATCATTCAATGTCTGGCACTGACAATACAAATTTGTAGACATCTATGATGCAACTTAAAGTAGTCTGTGTCTGTGTCCTATATTGGCACCATTAAATAGTTACTGCCAAATTACTATGTCAGAAACTCAGTAGATGAGCCCACCCCTGTACCTAAGTATGCCACCTTTTTTTTTGTTTTGGTTGTTTTGCGAGACATTAACATCTATTTATATTTTGGGAGTACTGGGACAGACACTCCTTGCACTACTCCTCCACTCACCACCAAGCTGCCTGTGTATCCATGTAACCGCTGTAAAACTGCCATGAGCCTATTGTTTGTTATTTTAGGCCTTTGATAGCCTGTCTGCGGTCCCTACTTTAAATACTCCTCCACTCATCACCAGCTGCCTGCCCGTGTATCCATGTAACCGCTGTAAAACTGCCATGAGCCTATTGTTTGTTATTTTAGGCCTTTGAAGCCTGTCTGCGGTCCCTCCTTCCACTAGTCCTCCACTGGCCAGACCACTGCTGCCCGTGTACCCCTGGAACCAATTATAAAGTGCCTACAGCCAGCCCATTTTTTTATGTTAGGCCTTTGAAGCCTGTCTGCGGTCCCTCCTTCCACTAGTCCTCCACTGACCAGACCACTGCTGCCCGTGTACCCCTGGAACCAATTATAAAGTGCCTACAGCCAGCCCATTTTCTTATGTTAGGCCTTTGAAGCCTGTCTGCGGTCCCTACTTTAAATACTCCTCCACTCATCACCAGCTGCCTGCCCGTGTATCCATGTAACCGCTGTAAAACTGCCATGAGCCTATTGTTTGTTATTTTAGGCCTTTGAAGCCTGTCTGCGGTCCCTCCTTCCACTAGTCCTCCACTGGCCAGACCACTGCTGCCCGTGTACCCCTGGAACCAATTATAAAGTGCCTACAGCCAGCCCATTTTTTTATGTTAGGCCTTTGAAGCCTGTCTGCGGTCCCTCCTTCCACTAGTCCTCCACTGACCAGACCACTGCTGCCCGTGTACCCCTGGAACCAATTATAAAGTGCCTACAGCCAGCCCATTTTCTTATGTTAGGCCTTTGAAGCCTGTCTGCGGTCCCTACTTTAAATACTCCTCCACTCATCACCAGCTGCCTGCCCGTGTATCCATGTAACCGCTGTAAAACTGCCATGAGCCTATTGTTTGTTATTTTAGGCCTTTGAAGCCTGTCTGCGGTCCCTCCTTCCACTAGTCCTCCACTGGCCAGACCACTGCTGCCCGTGTACCCCTGGAACCAATTATAAAGTGCCTACAGCCAGCCCATTTTTTTATGTTAGGCCTTTGAAGCCTGTCTGCGGTCCCTCCTTCCACTAGTCCTCCACTGACCAGACCACTGCTGCCCGTGTACCCCTGGAACCAATTATAAAGTGCCTACAGCCAGCCCATTTTTCTATGTTAGGCCTTTGAAGCCTGTCTGCGGTCCCTCCTTCCACTAGTCCTCCACTGACCAGACCACTGCTGCCCGTGTACCCCTGGAACCAATTATAAAGTGCCTACAGCCAGCCCATTTTCTTATGTTAGGCCTTTGAAGCCTGTCTGCGGTCCCTACTTTAAATACTCCTCCACTCATCACCAGCTGCCTGCCCGTGTATCCATGTAACCGCTGTAAAACTGCCATGAGCCTATTGTTTGTTATTTTAGGCCTTTGAAGCCTGTCTGCGGTCCCTCCTTCCACTAGTCCTCCACTGGCCAGACCACTGCTGCCCGTGTACCCCTGGAACCAATTATAAAGTGCCTACAGCCAGCCCATTTTTTTATGTTAGGCCTTTGAAGCCTGTCTGCGGTCCCTCCTTCCACTAGTCCTCCACTGACCAGACCACTGCTGCCCGTGTACCCCTGGAACCAATTATAAAGTGCCTACAGCCAGCCCATTTTTTTATGTTAGGCCTTTGAAGCCTGTCTGCGGTCCCTCCTTCCACTAGTCCTCCACTGACCAGACCACTGCTGCCCGTGTACCCCTGGAACCAATTATAAAGTGCCTACAGCCAGCCCATTTTTTTATGTTAGGCCTTTGAAGCCTGTCTGCGGTCCCTACTTTAAATACTCCTCCACTCATCACCAGCTGCCTGCCCGTGTATCCATGTAACCGCTGTAAAACTGCCATGAGCCTATTGTTTGTTATTTTAGGCCTTTGAAGCCTGTCTGCGGTCCCTCCTTCCACTAGTCCTCCACTGGCCAGACCACTGCTGCCCGTGTACCCCTGGAACCAATTATAAAGTGCCTACAGCCAGCCCATTTTTTTATGTTAGGCCTTTGAAGCCTGTCTGCGGTCCCTCCTTCCACTAGTCCTCCACTGACCAGACCACTGCTGCCCGTGTACCCCTGGAACCAATTATAAAGTGCCTACAGCCAGCCCATTTTTTTATGTTAGGCCTTTGAAGCCTGTCTGCGGTCCCTCCTTCCACTAGTCCTCCACTGACCAGACCACTGCTGCCCGTGTACCCCTGGAACCAATTATAAAGTGCCTACAGCCAGCCCATTTTCTTATGTTAGGCCTTCAAAGCCTGTCTGCGGTCCCTACTTTAAATACTCCTCCACTCACCACCAAGCTGCCTGCCCGTGTATCCATGTAACCGATGTAAAACTGCCATGACTGCCTACTGTTTGTTATTTTAGGCCTTTGATAGCCTGTCTGCGGTCCTTACTTTAAATACTCCTCCACTCACCACCTAGCTGCCTGTGTATCCATGTAACCGCTGTAAAACTGCCATGAGCCTATTGTTTGTTATTTTAGGCCTTTGATAGCCTGTCTGCGGCCCCTACTTGCAATACTCCTCCACTGACCACAATGCTGCCTGGAGTGCCTGCCTGTGTATCCATGTAACCGATGTAAAACTGCCATGACTGCCTACTGTTTGTTATTTTAGGCCTTTGATAGCCTGTCTGCAGCCCCTACTTGCAATACTCCTCCACTGACCACAATGCTGCCGGGAGTGCCTGCCTGTGTATCCATGTAACCGATGTAAAACTGCCATGACTGCCTACTGTTTGTTATTTTAGGCCTTTGATAGCCTGTCTGCGGCCCCTACTTGCAATACTCCTCCACTGACCACAATGCTGCCTGGAGTGCCTGCCTGTGTATCCATGTAACCGATGTAAAACTGCCATGACTGCCTACTGTTTGTTATTTTAGGCCTTTGATAGCCTGTCTGCGGCCCCTACTTGCAATACTCCTCCACTGACCACAATGCTGCCTGCCTGTGTATCCATGTAACCGATGTAAAACTGCCATGACTGCCTACTGTTTGTTATTTTAGGCCTTTGATAGCCTGTCTGCAGCCCCTACTTGCAATACTCCTCCACTGACCACACCAATGCTGCCCGTGTACCCCTGGAACCTATTTAAAAGTTCATAGAGCCTAGTTATATATTTTATTTACTATTAATAAGGCCATGATGGACTACGCTGTACCACGCTACAAGCTAACCAGTCGACACTTCTTTTGCGAGAAAAGCCATCCCAACCCTCCACCAGCATGTAGAAGACCGCATTGTCCATGCACTCTGGCAATCTGTGAGTACAAAGGTGCACCTGACAACAGACGCATGGACCTGTAGGCATGGCCACGGAAGATTACGTGTCCATTACGGCGCAATGGGTTAATGTGTTGGATGCATGGTCCACAGGGGACAGCCTACTAAGTCTGTCTGCAGTCCCTAATTCAAATTGTCCTCCACTGTCTAAATCGGAGCTTCCACCTTCTGGCTTTCGGCCTATAGTATCAGAAATTAAACTGCATTTGGCCTTCAACTTTGGTTAGGGCCTACTAACGGCTTCTGCCCCTCCCTGGTGTTGCCCTCAACTAAATAAAGCTGAGCTTCAACCTTCTGCTCCAAATTACCATTTTAAAAAATGCAATAGGCTTTTCCGGCCTACTAAAGGTGTCTGTCTGTGTGCCCCTGCCTGGTGTTGTCCTCAACTGAATAAAGCTGAGCTTCAACCTTCCGGCTCTCATTAAGTGGTTTGTAAAAAACAAAATGGTGGTTTGGGCCTACTAACGGCTTCTGCCCCTCCCTGGTGTTGCCCTCAACTAAATAAAGCTGAGCTTCAACCTTCTGCTCCAAATTACCATTTTAAAAAATGCAATAGGCTTTTCCGGCCTACTAAAGGTGTCTGTCTGTGTGCCCCTGCCTGGTGTTGTCCTCAACTGAATAAAGCTGAGCTTCAACCTTCCGGCTCTCATTAAGTGGTTTGTAAAAAACAAAATGGTGGTTAGGGCCTACTAACGGCTTCTGCCCCTCCCTGGTGTTGCCCTCAACTAAATAAAGCTGAGCTTCAACCTTCTGCTCCAAATTACCATTTTAAAAAATGCAATAGGCTTTTCCGGCCTACTAAAGGTGTCTGTCTGTGTGCCCCTGCCTGGTGTTGTCCTCAACTGAATAAAGCTGAGCTTCAACCTTCCGGCTCTCATTAAGTGGTTTGTAAAAAACAAAATGGTGGTTAGGGCCTACTAACGGCTTCTGCCCCTCCCTGGTGTTGCCCTCAACTAAATAAAGCTGAGCTTCAACCTTCTGCTCCAAATTACCATTTTAAAAAATGCAATAGGCTTTTCCGGCCTACTAAAGGTGTCTGTCTGTGTGCCCCTGCCTGGTGTTGTCCTCAACTGAATAAAGCTGAGCTTCAACCTTCTGCTCCAAATTACCATTTTAAAAAATGCAATAGGCTTTTCCGGCCTACTAAAGGTGTCTGTCTGTGTGCCCCTGCCTGGTGTTGTCCTCAACTGAATAAAGCTGAGCTTCAACCTTCCGGCTCTCATTAAGTGGTTTGTAAAAAACAAAATGGTGGTTAGGGCCTACTAACGGCTTCTGCCCCTCCCTGGTGTTGCCCTCAACTAAATAAAGCTGAGCTTCAACCTTCTGCTCCAAATTACCATTTTAAAAAATGCAATAGGCTTTTCCGGCCTACTAAAGGTGTCTGTCTGTGTGCCCCTGCCTGGTGTTGTCCTCAACTGAATAAAGCTGAGCTTCAACCTTCCGGCTCTCATTAAGTGGTTTGTAAAAAACAAAATGGTGGTTAGGGCCTACTAACGGCTTCTGCCCCTCCCTGGTGTTGCCCTCAACTAAATAAAGCTGAGCTTCAACCTTCTGCTCCAAATTACCATTTTAAAAAATGCAATAGGCTTTTCCGGCCTACTAAAGGTGTCTGTCTGTGTGCCCCTGCCTGGTGTTGTCCTCAACTGAATAAAGCTGAGCTTCAACCTTCTGCTCCAAATTACCATTTTAAAAAATGCAATAGGCTTTTCTGGCCTACTAAAGGTGTCTGTCTGTGTGCCCCTGCCTGGTGTTGTCCTCAACTGAATAAAGCTGAGCTTCAACCTTCCGGCTCTCATTAAGTGGTTTGTAAAAAACAAAATGGTGGTTAGGGCCTACTAACGGCTTCTGCCCCTCCCTGGTGTTGCCCTCAACTAAATAAAGCTGAGCTTCAACCTTCTGCTCCAAATTACCATTTTAAAAAATGCAATAGGCTTTTCCGGCCTACTAAAGGTGTCTGTCTGTGTGCCCCTGCCTGGTGTTGTCCTCAACTGAATAAAGCTGAGCTTCAACCTTCTGCTCCAAATTACCATTTTAAAAAATGCAATAGGCTTTTCCGGCCTACTAAAGGTGTCTGTCTGTGTGCCCCTGCCTGGTGTTGTCCTCAACTGAATAAAGCTGAGCTTCAACCTTCCGGCTCTCATTAAGTGGTTTGTAAAAAACAAAATGGTGGTTAGGGCCTACTAACGGCTTCTGCCCCTCCCTGGTGTTGCCCTCAACTAAATAAAGCTGAGCTTCAACCTTCTGCTCCAAATTACCATTTTAAAAAATGCAATAGGCTTTTCCGGCCTACTAAAGGTGTCTGTCTGTGTGCCCCTGCCTGGTGTTGTCCTCAACTGAATAAAGCTGAGCTTCAACCTTCTGCTCCAAATTACCATTTTAAAAAACGCAATAGGCTTTTCCGGCCTACTAAAGGTGTCTGTCTGTGTGCCCCTGCCTGGTGTTGTCCTCAACTGAATAAAGCTGAGCTTCAACCTTCCGGCTCTCATTAAGTGGTTTGTAAAAAACAAAATGGTGGTTAGGGCCTACTAACGGCTTCTGCCCCTCCCTGGTGTTGCCCTCAACTAAATAAAGCTGAGCTTCAACCTTCTGCTCCAAATTACCATTTTAAAAAATGCAATAGGCTTTTCCGGCCTACTAAAGGTGTCTGTCTGTGTGCCCCTGCCTGGTGTTGTCCTCAACTGAATAAAGCTGAGCTTCAACCTTCTGCTCCAAATTACCATTTTAAAAAATGCAATAGGCTTTTCCGGCCTACTAAAGGTGTCTGTCTGTGTGCCCCTGCCTGGTGTTGTCCTCAACTGAATAAAGCTGAGCTTCAACCTTCCGGCTCTCATTAAGTGGTTTGTAAAAAACAAAATGGTGGTTAGGGCCTACTAACGCCTTCTGCCCCTCCCTGGTGTTGCCCTCAACTAAATAAAGCTGAGCTTCAACCTTCTGCTCCAAATTACCATTTTAAAAAATGCAATAGGCTTTTCCGGCCTACTAAAGGTGTCTGTCTGTGTGCCCCTGCCTGGTGTTGTCCTCAACTGAATAAAGCTGAGCTTCAACCTTCCGGCTCTCATTAAGTGGTTTGTAAAAAACAAAATGGTGGTTAGGGCCTACTAACGGCTTCTGCCCCTCCCTGGTGTTGCCCTCAACTAAATAAAGCTGAGCTTCAACCTTCTGCTCCAAATTACCATTTTAAAAAATGCAATAGGCTTTTCCGGCCTACTAAAGGTGTCTGTCTGTGTGCCCCTGCCTGGTGTTGTCCTCAACTGAATAAAGCTGAGCTTCAACCTTCCGGCTCTCATTAAGTGGTTTGTAAAAAACAAAATGGTGGTTAGGGCCTACTAACGGCTTCTGCCCCTCCCTGGTGTTGCCCTCAACTAAATAAAGCTGAGCTTCAACCTTCTGCTCCAAATTACCATTTTAAAAAATGCAATAGGCTTTTCCGGCCTACTAAAGGTGTCTGTCTGTGTGCCCCTGCCTGGTGTTGTCCTCAACTGAATAAAGCTGAGCTTCAACCTTCTGCTCCAAATTACCATTTTAAAAAATGCAATAGGCTTTTCCGGCCTACTAAAGGTGTCTGTCTGTGTGCCCCTGCCTGGTGTTGTCCTCAACTGAATAAAGCTGAGCTTCAACCTTCCGGCTCTCATTAAGTGGTTTGTAAAAAACAAAATGGTGGTTAGGGCCTACTAACGGCTTCTGCCCCTCCCTGGTGTTGCCCTCAACTAAATAAAGCTGAGCTTCAACCTTCTGCTCCAAATTACCATTTTAAAAAATGCAATAGGCTTTTCCGGCCTACTAAAGGTGTCTGTCTGTGTGCCCCTGCCTGGTGTTGTCCTCAACTGAATAAAGCTGAGCTTCAACCTTCCGGCTCTCATTAAGTGGTTTGTAAAAAACAAAATGGTGGTTAGGGCCTACTAACGGCTTCTGCCCCTCCCTGGTGTTGCCCTCAACTAAATAAAGCTGAGCTTCAACCTTCTGCTCCAAATTACCATTTTAAAAAATGCAATAGGCTTTTCCGGCCTACTAAACGTGTCTGTCTGTGTGCCCCTGCCTGGTGTTGTCCTCAACTGAATAAAGCTGAGCTTCAACCTTCCGGCTCTCATTAAGTGGTTTGTAAAAAACAAAATGGTGGTTAGGGCCTACTAACGGCTTCTGCCCCTCCCTGGTGTTGCCCTCAACTAAATAAAGCTGAGCTTCAACCTTCTGCTCCAAATTACCATTTTAAAAAATGCAATAGGCTTTTCCGGCCTACTAAAGGTGTCTGTCTGTGTGCCCCTGCCTGGTGTTGTCCTCAACTGAATAAAGCTGAGCTTCAACCTTCTGCTCCAAATTACCATTTTAAAAAATGCAATAGGCTTTTCCGGCCTACTAAAGGTGTCTGTCTGTGTGCCCCTGCCTGGTGTTGTCCTCAACTGAATAAAGCTGAGCTTCAACCTTCCGGCTCTCATTAAGTGGTTTGTAAAAAACAAAATGGTGGTTAGGGCCTACTAACGGCTTCTGCCCCTCCCTGGTGTTGCCCTCAACTAAATAAAGCTGAGCTTCAACCTTCTGCTCCAAATTACCATTTTAAAAAATGCAATAGGCTTTTCCGGCCTACTAAAGGTGTCTGTCTGTGTGCCCCTGCCTGGTGTTGTCCTCAACTGAATAAAGCTGAGCTTCAACCTTCTGCTCCAAATTACCATTTTAAAAAATGCAATAGGCTTTTCCGGCCTACTAAAGGTGTCTGTCTGTGTGCCCCTGCCTGGTGTTGTCCTCAACTGAATAAAGCTGAGCTTCAACCTTCCGGCTCTCATTAAGTGGTTTGTAAAAAACAAAATGGTGGTTAGGGCCTACTAACGCCTTCTGCCCCTCCCTGGTGTTGCCCTCAACTAAATAAAGCTGAGCTTCAACCTTCTGCTCCAAATTACCATTTTAAAAAATGCAATAGGCTTTTCCGGCCTACTAAAGGTGTCTGTCTGTGTGCCCCTGCCTGGTGTTGTCCTCAACTGAATAAAGCTGAGCTTCAACCTTCCGGCTCTCATTAAGTGGTTTGTAAAAAACAAAATGGTGGTTAGGGCCTACTAACGGCTTCTGCCCCTCCCTGGTGTTGCCCTCAACTAAATAAAGCTGAGCTTCAACCTTCTGCTCCAAATTACCATTTTAAAAAATGCAATAGGCTTTTCCGGCCTACTAAAGGTGTCTGTCTGTGTGCCCCTGCCTGGTGTTGTCCTCAACTGAATAAAGCTGAGCTTCAACCTTCCGGCTCTCATTAAGTGGTTTGTAAAAAACAAAATGGTGGTTAGGGCCTACTAACGGCTTCTGCCCCTCCCTGGTGTTGCCCTCAACTAAATAAAGCTGAGCTTCAACCTTCTGCTCCAAATTACCATTTTAAAAAATGCAATAGGCTTTTCCGGCCTACTAAAGGTGTCTGTCTGTGTGCCCC
This sequence comes from Ranitomeya variabilis, assembly GCF_051348905.1. Lineage (NCBI taxonomy): Eukaryota > Metazoa > Chordata > Amphibia > Anura > Dendrobatidae > Ranitomeya > Ranitomeya variabilis. The sequence goes on from NC_135238.1 coordinate 117,018,077, forward strand.
TGCCTGGTGTTGTCCTCAACTGAATAAAGCTGAGCTTCAACCTTCTGCTCCAAATTACCATTTTAAAAAATGCAATAGGCTTTTCCGGCCTACTAAAGGTGTCTGTCTGTGTGCCCCTGCCTGGTGTTGTCCTCAACTGAATAAAGCTGAGCTTCAACCTTCCGGCTCTCATTAAGTGGTTTGTAAAAAACAAAATGGTGGTTAGGGCCTACTAACGGCTTCTGCCCCTCCCTGGTGTTGCCCTCAACTAAATAAAGCTGAGCTTCAACCTTCTGCTCCAAATTACCATTTTAAAAAATGCAATAGGCTTTTCCGGCCTACTAAAGGTGTCTGTCTGTGTGCCCCTGCCTGGTGTTGTCCTCAACTGAATAAAGCTGAGCTTCAACCTTCCGGCTCTCATTAAGTGGTTTGTAAAAAACAAAATGGTGGTTAGGGCCTACTAACGGCTTCTGCCCCTCCCTGGTGTTGCCCTCAACTAAATAAAGCTGAGCTTCAACCTTCTGCTCCAAATTACCATTTTAAAAAATGCAATAGGCTTTTCCGGCCTACTAAACGTGTCTGTCTGTGTGCCCCTGCCTGGTGTTGTCCTCAACTGAATAAAGCTGAGCTTCAACCTTCCGGCTCTCATTAAGTGGTTTGTAAAAAACAAAATGGTGGTTAGGGCCTACTAACGGCTTCTGCCCCTCCCTGGTGTTGCCCTCAACTAAATAAAGCTGAGCTTCAACCTTCTGCTCCAAATTACCATTTTAAAAAATGCAATAGGCTTTTCCGGCCTACTAAAGGTGTCTGTCTGTGTGCCCCTGCCTGGTGTTGTCCTCAACTGAATAAAGCTGAGCTTCAACCTTCTGCTCCAAATTACCATTTTAAAAAATGCAATAGGCTTTTCCGGGCTACTAAAGGTGTCTGTCTGTGTGCCCCTGCCTGGTGTTGTCCTCAACTGAATAAAGCTGAGCTTCAACCTTCCGGCTCTCATTAAGTGGTTTGTAAAAAACAAAATGGTGGTTAGGGCCTACTAACGGCTTCTGCCCCTCCCTGGTGTTGCCCTCAACTAAATAAAGCTGAGCTTCAACCTTCTGCTCCAAATTACCATTTTAAAAAATGCAATAGGCTTTTCCGGCCTACTAAAGGTGTCTGTCTGTGTGCCCCTGCCTGGTGTTGTCCTCAACTGAACAAAGCTGAGCTTCCACATTCTGGCTTTCGCCCTATACTATCAGATATTAAACTGCATTTGGCCTACTAGTGTGGTTAGGCCCTTGAAACAGTGTCTGCTGCTCTTGGGTTTGCTACTCCACTGAACAAAGCAATGCCGCCTGTTTAGTCCTGTTACCAATTTTGAACTGCATTTAGCCTACTTTATTCTTTGGCCCTATATCTGTTTCCTCCTCATCCTGCCCATTGCCCAGCCACTGCTAAATGAGTGCTGGTACATTGACCTAGACCACTACATTCCCCTTGTACTCTACACAGCCAGAATTTGACCCTGCTGAAAGTAAGGTTCCCCTTCCCGCATGTTATACCACCTTACACAGGGACAAAGAGGAAGGTGCAGATGAAAGTGCAGGTTCCTTCATCAGGTGGGGGGGCATACTCGTTGGCGACGTCACTGGCACAGGGCCCCTCAGAGTACGCAAAAGTGTCGCTGCTGGTGGGAGGCGCCCCCGCCATGCAAACACACCGCCGTACTTTGAGGGGCCCTGCGCCAGTGCCAATGCGAACGAGTGGCCCCCCCCCTGCTTGCTCAGGATCACAGCACTTGCAACGTTTAAATACTTACCTTTCCCTGCAACACCGCCGTGACGTAGTCCGCATTTCCTGGGCCCACGAAAAACTTGAGCCAGCCCTACTCCCCCCACAACTTTTGCCAAATGACCCCCAATTCCCTATGCCCAACTATTATTATACAGTTAATTAAGATTGGCAAGCTTCAGAAACAAGAATGGATGTTTTTGGCATTAAAATGGGCACTGTAGGTGTTTTCCTGGCCTCCACTCACTGCCGACTATGCTTCCCCATTGACTTGCATTGGGTTTCGTGTTTCGGTCGATCCCCGACTTTTAGCGATAATCGGCCGACTGCACTCGACTCGACTCTGGACAAAATCGGGTTTCCCAAAACCCTACTCGATCTTAAAAAAATGAAAGTCGCTCAACCCTACTTAAGACCTGACGTTAAATTCATCCATTGGTTGTATAAGTTATTCATTTAAAAGCTGAAACCCTCCAAAATGTGGTTTAGGTTAAGAAAATAAATTGTTATTCAAGCAGAAATATTGATCAGTTAATGGACACAGAATGGTCAGATTTTGGCAAGAAAAATTTTTTGTTGCCCACAGACAAATAATTAACTTAAAATACAAATATATGTTGCATAACATTGGTGAATGAAGTTGTGGTGCTCCTCTAGATTCTTTGGTTTTGTCTTCCAAGCTTCCTCTTTCATCCTACCCCAAACATGCTCAATGATGTTCATGTCTGGTGACTGGGCTGGCCAGTCCTTGAGCACCTTGATCTTTTTTGCCTGGAGGCACTTTGTCGTAGAGATGGATGTATGAGATGGAGCACCATCCTGCTGCAGAATGACCTCTTTTATGATTTGGAATATAAGACGTAGCTAATACTTCTTGATATTTTAGGCTATTGATATTGCCTTCCACCTTGCAAATGTTTCGCACACCCCTATACTGAATGTAACCCCAGACCATGATCTTTCCACCACCAAATTTAACTGTCTTCTGGGTGTATTTTGGATCCATACGGGCTCCAGTAGGTCTCCTGCAGTGTTTGTGGCAGCTGTGGTGTAATTCTACTGAAGAGAAATCCACCTTCTGCCACTTTTCCAGTGTCCATCTATTTAGCAGGCTGTGGGAGTTTGCAGATGCCACATGGTTTATTATTTGCCTTTTGTTTAGTGCTGGCTTCTGGGCACTGATTGGACCATGGAGGCCATTTTGAGACAGAATCCTAGAAACTGTTCTAGTTGACACAGGGACTTGAGGTGACCAGACCTGTTGGAGCTCTGCTGCTGTGGAAGAGGGGCTTGCTTTGGATTTTCTAACCAACAAACGTTCCTCCTGAGCAGTTGTCTTGCGGGGTCTTCCGGACCTGGGCTAGTCAAACACATCTCCAGTCTCTTCAAATCTTTTTTTTAATTCTTTGTACTTGACGCTGAGACACATTAAAGGTGCCCGCCACCTCTGCAGTGGATCTGGTCTTCAGCCTCTTGATAATCCAGGCTTTGGTCGCAGGGTGGATTTTTGGCATGTTGTCAGAGCTTAAGTTGCAGTTCAAGTGAAGGTCTGGGGAGCGGGGTTTCTTTTTATACACACACACTAAATAACTGATCATTTACTGAGCACAGGTGAGGATGTAAACTGGGATTGGGTGCATTATATGACCAGGCGACAAAACTTTTGTCTTGCTAAAATCTGACCATTCTGTGTCCATTAACTAATCAATATTTCTGCATTGATGTCAATTTATTTTCTTAACCTAAACCACATTTTGGAAGGTTTCAGCTTTCAAAAGAATAATTTATACAACCAATGGATGAATTTAACATCAGGTTATAAGCTTTTATTTACATAACATGGATAAGCGACATTACTTCTGTCAGGGAGTGTACACCTTTCACTACTTGTATACTACAATACTGATCATTAATTTTAAAAAAGCACAATACTAAGTGCCATTGTATACAGGAACTCTGTATTTACGGTCAGTGTAAAGATACTACAGTGATCACTGGTGACATTATACACAGGAGATCTGTATAAGGTGTCAGTGTACAGGTAATACAGTGATCACCACTGCCAGTGACATTATACACAGGAGCTTTGTATATAGTATACAGTGTATAGTGTCAGTGTACAGGTAATACACTGACTCACTAGTGACGTCTCTAGCTGAAGTCCTTCATCTTTGCTTTTCATTTTCATCCAGCACAGACTGCCGTCACTTCTTCTAGCCAGGACTCATCTCTGCATAAAATAACACAGTTACCTAGGCCTCCAGACCACATTCCCCACTTTTTCCCTTTCTTCTACACCATGTTCCAAATTATTATGCAAATTATATTTTTCTTAGATTTTCCTAAATGGTCGGTGCAAATGACAGTCAGTCTAATAAAAGTCATCACCCGTTAGATTATACATCAAATTTTATTGAAGAAACCTCCCAATGATAACAGTATAATCTCCAAAATGAATAAAAACTCAAAATGCACTGTTCCAAATTATTAGGCACGGTAGAATTTCTAAACATTTGATCTGTTTTAAAGAACTGAAAATGCTCATTTGTGGAATTTGCAGCATTAGGAGGTCACATTCACTGAACAAAAAAAAGCTATTTAACACCAAAACATCCTAACAGGCCAAGTCACATGTTACCATAGGAACTCTTCTTTGTTATCACCTTCACAGTTCTCGCCTCCATTGAACTTGTGAGTATTTGGAGAGTTTCTGCTTGTATTTCTTTGCATGAAGTCAGAATAGCCTCCCAGAGCTGCTGTTTTGATGTGAACTGCCTCCCACCCTCATATATCTTTTGCTTGATGATACTCCAAAGGTTCTGTATAGGGTTGAGGTCAGGGGAAGATGGTGGCAATACCATGAGTTTATCTCCTTTTATGCCCATAGCAGCCAATGACTCAGAGATATTCTTTGCAGCATAAGATGGTGCATTGACATGCATGAAGATGATTTTGCTCCTGAAGGCACAATTCTGATTTTTATACCATGGAAGAAAGTTGTCAGTCAGAAACTCTATATACTTTGCCGAGGTCATTTTCACACCTTCAGGAACCTTAAAGGGCCCTACAAGCTGTTTCCCCATGATTCTGGCCCAAAACATGACTCCTCCATCTCCTTGCTGACGTCGCAGCCTTGTTGAGACATGGTGGCCATCCACCAACCATCCACTACTCCATCCATCTGGACCACCCAGGGTTGCTCGACACTCATCAGCAAAAAAGACTGTTTGGAAATCAGTCTTCATGTGTGTCTGGGCCCACTGCAACCGTTTCTGCTTGTGAACACTGTTTAGGGGTGGCCGAATAGTAGGCTTACGCACCACAGCAAGCCTTTGAAGGATCCTACACCTTGAGGTTCGAGGGACTCCAGAGGCACCAGCAGCTTCAAATAACTGTTTGCTGCTTTGTAATGGTATTTTGGCAGCTGCTCTCTTTATCCAATGAATTTGTCTGGCAGAAACCTTCCTCATTATGCCTTTATCTGCATGAACTCTGTCTGTGCTCTGTTTCAGTCACAAATCTCTTCACAGTATGATGATCACTCTTAAGTTTTCATGAAATATCTAATGTTTTCATACGTTGACCAAGGCATTGCACTATTTAAAGCTTTTCAGCAGCAGAGAGATCCTTTTTATTTCCCATATTGCTTGAAACCTGTGGTCTGCTTAATAATGTGGAACATAATTTTTAAGTAGTTTTCCTTTAATTAGAATCACCTGGAAAACTAATGATCACGTGTTTAAGATTGATTTTAGTGATCCATTGAGCCCTGAGACATAATACTGTTGTGAATTAGACTTTTTGGCTCCCTCTTGTGGTTACTAGTGATATGACTCTGGGATTGTCTTTCCTCAGTTTGGCACCCACCTGGGTCGTTAGTCCAGGGGTGTTGCTATTTAAACTTCCTGGATCCTTAGTCCAGTGCCTGGCATCGTTGTAATCAGATCCTTTCTGTTTGCTCCTGTCTGCTGGTCTTGGTTCGTGCAAAATTAAGCTAAGTCCTGCTTCTTTGTTTTTTGGTTATTTGCTTGCTCTTATTTTTGTCCAGCTTGTACTAAATGTGATTCCTGACTTTGCTGGAAGCTCTAGGGGGCTGGTGTTCTCCCCCCGGGCCATTAGACGGTTCGGGGGTTCTTGAATATCCAGCGTGGATATTTTGATAGGGTTTTTGCTGACCATATAAGTCATCTTACTATATTCTGCTATTAGCTAGTGGGCCTCTCTTTGCTAAATACCTAGCTCATTCTTACGTTTGTCTTTTCCTCTTACCTCACCGTTATTATTTGTTGGGGGCTTGTATCCAACTTTTGGGGTCTTTTCTCTGGAGGCAAGAAAGGTCTTTCTTTTCCCTTCTAGGGTTAGTTAGTTCTCCGGCTGGCGCGAGACGTCTAGAACTAACGTAGGCACGTTCCCTGGCTGCTGCTATTTGTGGTGCTAGGATTAGATATATGGTCAGCTCAGTTACCACTGCCCTATGAGCTGGTTTTTTGTGTTTGCAGACTTAGTAATTATTTCTGAGACCCTCTGCCATTGGGGTCATAACAGTATGCCAGGCCAACATTGAATGTTTAATGTATTGCAGAAGTGGGATAATAAGAAAGGAAATTCTGAGTTTTTTTTGTTTTTTTTCCTCTCTTCCTCCCCTTTACCTCTGAGTGGCTTGTGCTTGCTGCAGACATGAATGTCCAGACCTTGATTACAAGTGTAGACCAGCTTGCTGCTCGTGTGCAGGGCATACAAGATTTTGTTACCAGTAGTCCAATGTCTGAACCTAAAATACCTATTCCTGAACTGTTTTCTGGAGACCGATTTAAGTTTAGGAATTTCAGGAATAATTGTAAATTGTTTCTATCTCTGAGACCCCGTTCATCTGGAGATTCAGCTCAGCAAGTTAAAATTGTTATCTCTTTTTTACGGGGCGACCCTCAGGATTGGGCTTTCTCGCTATCGCCAGGAGATCCGGCATTGGCAAATATTGATGCGTTTTTTCTGGCACTCGGATTGCTTTACGAGGAACCCAATCTTGAAGTTCAGGCAGAAAAAGCCTTGCTGGCTATTTCTCAGGGCCAGGATGAAGCTGAAGTGTATTGCCAAAAATTTCGGAAATGGTCCGTGCTTACTCAGTGGAATGAGTGTGCTCTGGCCGCAAATTTCAGAAATGGCCTTTCTGAAGCCATTAAGAATGTGATGGTGGGTTTCCCCATTCCTACAAGTCTGAATGATTCCATGGCGCTGGCTATTCAAATTGACCGGCGTTTGCGGGAGCGCAAAACCGCTAATCCTCTGGTGGTGTTGTCTGAACAAACACCTGATTTAATGCAATGTGATAGAATTCAGACTAGAAATGAGCGGAAAAATCATAGACGTCAGAATGGGTTGTGTTTTTACTGTGGTGATTCTACACATGTTATATCAGCATGCTCTAAACGCCTAACAAGGGTTGTTAGTCCTGTCGCCATTGGTAATTTGCAACCTAAATTTATTTTGTCTGTGACTTTAATTTTCTCATTGTCTTCCTACCCTGTTATGGCGTTTGTGGATTCAGGTGCTGCCCTGAGTCTTATGGATCTGTCATTTGCCAAGCGCTGTGGTTTTGTTCTTGAACCGTTGGTAAAGCCTATTCCTCTTAGAGGTATTGATGCTACGCCATTGGCGGAAAATAAACCGCAGTTTTGGACGCAGGTAACCATGTGCATGACTCCTGAACATCGGGAGGTGATTTGTTTTCTTGTTCTGCATAAAATGCATGATTTGGTCGTTTTGGGTCTGCCATGGTTACAGACCCACAATCCAGTCTTGGATTGGAAGGCAATGTCTGTGTCAAGTTGGGGCTGTCAGGGAATTCATGCTGATTCCCCGCCGGTGTCTATTGCTTCCTCTACTCCTTCGGAAGTTCCTGAGTATTTGTCTGATTATCAGGATGTATTCAGCGAGTCCAGGTCCAGTGCTCTGCCTCCTCATAGGGACTGTGACTGCGCCATAGATTTGATTCCAGGTAGTAAATTTCCTAAGGGAAGACTATTTAATCTGTCTGTACCTGAGCATGCCGCAATGCGTTCGTATATCAAGGAGTCTCTGGAGAAGGGGCATATCCGTCCATCCTCTTCCCCTCTTGGTGCGGGATTCTTTTTTGTGGCCAAGAAGGACGGATCCTTGAGACCTTGTATTGACTATCGGCTTCTGAATAAAATCACTGTTAAATTTCAGTATCCTTTGCCTCTGTTGTCGGACTTGTTTGCCCGGATTAAAGGTGCCAAGTGGTTCACCAAGATAGATCTTCGTGGTGCGTACAACCTTGTGCGCATTAAGCAAGGAGATGAATGGAAGACAGCATTTAATACGCCCGAAGGTCATTTTGAGTACTTGGTGATGCCTTTTGGGCTCTCTAATGCTCCCTCAGTGTTTCAGTCCTTTATGCATGATATTTTCCGGAAGTATCTGGATAAATTTATGATTGTTTATCTGGATGATATTCTGGTTTTCTCTGAAGATTGGGACTCACATGTGGAGCAGGTCAGGATGGTGTTTCAGGTTTTGCGTGAGAATGCTTTGTTTGTTAAGGGCTCAAAGTGTCTCTTTGGAGTACAGAAGGTTCCCTTTTTGGGGTTTATTTTTTCCCCTTCTGCTGTGGAGATGGACCCAGTCAAGGTCCGAGCTATTCATGATTGGACTCAACCCACGTCAGTTAAGAGTCTTCAGAAGTTCTTGGGTTTTGCTAACTTCTACCGTCATTTTATCGCTAATTTTTCTAGCGTTGTTAAACCTTTGACGGATATGACCAAGAAAGGTTCTGATGTTGCTAACTGGGCTCCTGCAGCCGTGGAGGCGTTCCAAGAGTTGAAGCGCCGGTTTACTTCGGCGCCTGTTTTGTGCCAGCCCGATGTCTCACTTCCCTTTCAGGTCGAAGTGGATGCTTCTGAGATTGGGGCAGGGGCCGTTTTGTCGCAGAGAGGCCCTGGTTGCTCGGTAATGAGACCATGTGCTTTCTTCTCTAGGAAGTTTTCGCCTGCTGAGCGGAATTATGATGTTGGCAATCGGGAGTTGCTGGCCATGAAGTGGGCATTTGAGGAGTGGCGTCATTGGCTCGAGGGTGCTAAGCATCGTGTGGTGGTCTTGACTGATCACAAAAATTTGATGTATCTCGAGTCTGCTAAACGCCTGAATCCTAGACAGGCCCGCTGGTCATTGTTTTTCTCCCGTTTTGACTTTGTGGTCTCGTATTTACCAGGTTCAAAGAATGTGAAGGCTGATGCTCTTTCAAGGAGCTTTGTGCCTGACTCTCCTGGAGTCGCAGAACCAGTTGGTATTCTTAAAGAGGGAGTTATCTTGTCGGCCATTTCTCCTGATTTGCGACGTGTGTTGCAGAGATTTCAGGCTGGTAGACCTGACTCTTGTCCAGACTGTTTGTTCCTGATAAGTGGACCAGCAGAGTCATTTCCGAGGTTCATTCCTCGGTGTTGGCAGGGCATCCGGGAATTTTTGGCACCAGAGATCTGGTGGCTAGGTCCTTTTGGTGGCCTTCCTTGTCACGGGATGTGCGGTCATTTGTGCAGTCCTGTGGGACTTGTGCTCGAGCTAAGCCTTGCTGTTCTCGTGCCAGCGGGTTGCTCTTGCCCTTGCCTGTCCCGAAGAGGCCTTGGACACACATTTCCATGGATTTCATTTCAGATCTCCCAGTGTCTCAGGGCATGTCTGTCATCTGGGTGGTATGTGATCGCTTTTCTAAAATGGTCCATTTGGTGCCTTTGCCTAAGCTGCCTTCCTCTTCTGATCTGGTCCCTGTGTTCTTTCAGAATGTGGTTCGTTTACACGGCATTCCTGAGAATATTGTGTCTGACAGAGGATCCCAGTTTGTTTCCAGGTTCTGGCGATCCTTTTGTGCTAGGATGGGCATTGATTTGTCGTTTTCATCTGCCTTTCATCCTCAGACTAATGGACAAACGGAGCGAACTAATCAGACTCTGGAGGCTTATTTGAGGTGTTTTGTTTCGGCAGATCAGGATGATTGGGTGACCTTCTTGCCGTTGGCTGAGTTTGCCCTTAATAATCGGGCTAGTTCCGCTACTTTGGTTTCGCCATTTTTCTGCAACTCTGGTTTCCATCCTCGTTTTTCCTCGGGACATGTGGAGCCTTCTGACTGTCCTGGGGTAGATTTTGTGGTGGATAGGTTGCAGCAGATCTGGAATCATGTGGTGGACAACTTAAGGTTGTCACAGGAGAAGGCTCAGCGTTTTGCCAACCGCCGCCGCGGTGTGGGTCCCCGACTTCGTGTTGGGGATTTGGTATGGCTGTCTTCTCGATTTGTTCCTATGAAGGTCTCCTCTCCTAAATTTAAGCCTCGCTTCATCGGTCCTTACAAGATATTGGAAATCCTTAATCCTGTGTCCTTTCGCTTGGATCTTCCGGTGTCGTTTGCCATTCACAACGTGTTCCATAGGTCTTTGTTGCGGCGGTACGTTGTACCTGTGGTTCCTTCTGTTGAGCCTCCGGCTCCGGTGTTGGTTGAGGGCGAGTTGGAGTACGTGGTGGAGAAGATCTTGGATTCTCGTCTCTCCAGACGGAGGCTTCAGTATCTGGTCAAGTGGAAGGGCTATGGTCAGGAGGATAATTCCTGGGTGGTTGCTTCTGATGTGCATGCGGCCGATTTAGTTCGTGCCTTTCACGCTGCTCATCCTGATCGCCCTGGTGGTCTTGGTGAGGGTTCGGTGACCCCTCCTTAAGGGGGGGTACTGTTGTGAATTAGACTTTTTGGCTCCCTCTTGTGGTTACTAGTGATATGACTCTGGGATTGTCTTTCCTCAGTTTGGCACCCACCTGGGTCGTTAGTCCAGGGGTGTTGCTATTTAAACTTCCTGGATCCTTAGTCCAGTGCCTGGCATCGTTGTAATCAGATCCTTTCTGTTTGCTCCTGTCTGCTGGTCTTGGTTCGTGCAAAATTAAGCTAAGTCCTGCTTCTTTGTTTTTTGGTTATTTGCTTGCTCTTATTTTTGTCCAGCTTGTACTAAATGTGATTCCTGACTTTGCTGGAAGCTCTAGGGGGCTGGTGTTCTCCCCCCGGGCCGTTAGACGGTTCGGGGGTTCTTGAATATCCAGCGTGGATATTTTGATAGGGTTTTTGCTGACCATATAAGTCATCTTACTATATTCTGCTATTAGCTAGTGGGCCTCTCTTTGCTAAATACCTAGTTCATTCTTACGTTTGTCTTTTCCTCTTACCTCACCGTTATTATTTGTTGGGGGCTTGTATCCAACTTTTGGGGTCTTTTCTCTGGAGGCAAGAGAGGTCTTTCTTTTCCCTTCTAGGGTTAGTTAGTTCTCCGGCTGGCGCGAGACGTCTAGAACCAACGTAGGCACGTTCCCCGGCTGCTGCTATTTGTGGTGCTAGGATTAGATATATGGTCAGCTCAGTTACCACTGCCCTATGAGCTGTTTTTTTGTGTTTGCAGACTTAGTAATTATTTCTGAGACCCTCTGCCATTGGGGTCATAACATAATACCATCCACGAGTTTATTTGAAAAACAAAACAATTAAATCTTCATGACACTTAAATCCAATTTGCATAATAATTTGGAACATGATGTACACTAGACATCTGAATACAGAGGTGCACCCACAAACAATATATAATTGGTTATTATGCAACCTCATAGATTGTAAGCTTGCGAGCAGGGCCCTCATTCCTTTTGGTATCTGTTGATCTATGTGTTTATTGTTATGCTTAATGTCCATTGTCTGTACAAGTCCCCTCTAAAATGTAAAGTGTTGGCACTATAGAAATAAAATTATTATAATTATTATTATTAACTGACCATTCCAAATATAAATTATAATCCACCACTGTGCACCCACTAACTATAAATAGCCACTTTCCCTATTTAATATATAAATTAGCACCTGTACTCTTTCCCCCAATTCATTACCAGTCACTTCATCCTCAACGCCCCCCACTATGTACCTACCATTCTAACCCTAACTCCGATTCATTATAGTTACATGCCCCTCCCACCCCAATTCATTGTCATGTCTTTCTCTCTCACCCTCTATTCATTATCAACTGCTCTACCCCACATTCAATACATCATTTACTCCCCCACCCTTAAAATTAATTATTTGTTCTTCCCCTAGATCATCATTTGCTCTCCCCACCCCCTCTTCAATTGATCATTTGCTCTCCCCACCCCCACCTTCAATTAAATTGCTGTCCCCTGTCCCTCACACTGAATTTATCATTTTGCAGTCCCCCCACTTTAATTTGAAGTCCCCTTACTTTATTCATTGCAGTCCCCTATCACCCCCTCACTTCATCTGCAGTGCCCCTTCATCATTTGCAGCCCCCTATCCCCCTTCCATTTCATCATGAGCAGTCCCACATCAGACACACTTCATCATGTGCAGTCCTGCAGTCCCGTTCTCCCACTTCATCATGTGCAGTCCCCTTACCCCCCACTTCATCATGTGCAGTCACCCTTACCCCCCACTTCATGTGCAGTCCATCTTACACTCCACTTTATCATGTGCAGTCCCCATTACCCCCCACTTCATGTGCAGATCACCTTACCCCCCACTTCATCGTGTGCAGTCCCCTTTAACCCCCACTTCATCATGTGCAGTCCCCCTTACCCCCCACTTCATCATGTGCAGTCCCCCTTACCCCCCACTTCATGTGCAGCCCCACTCCCCCTTCATCATGCACAATCCCCCTTACCCCCACATCATCATGTGCAGCCCCATTCCATCATACAACCCCACTCTCCCCACTTCATCATGTGCAGTCTCCTTTATCCACTAAACTATCATGTGCAGCCCCACTCCATCATGTACAGCCCCACTCAACCTTCATCATGTGCAGCCCCACTTACCCCCTTACTCCATCATGTGCAGTCTCCTTTAACCCCCAAATTCCACAAATTCCATCATGTGCAGTCTCCTTACACCTCCCACTTCATCACTTGCAGTTACCCACCATTAAATTTATTTTATAAAGAAAACAAAAAAGTTCTTCATACTTACCTCACCAGTCGCTCCCCTGCAGTGCCTCTCTGCTTCAAGCATCCAGGTCATGTCTGCACGTGCGTGAGGATGCCATCGCGCATGCCCAACACCTAACCTGGAAGTATAGAGAACATGAAGGGAGCAGTAGCTGTGCAGCCGTCAAGGTGACAGCCAAGCATAGCTCCTGGCCCCAGCGCAGACGTATGCGCTGACTGTGATGCGGCTGTGTCTGCTGCCAGCCGCGTCACAGTACAGCAGACATGGCTGTGCACAATTCGCTGTGTGGCTGTAGCCACCACCAGGCAGCCGGCCCTGAACAGCAGCCGGGGGAGCGGCCCGGGGGGCATTTGCCTCTTTGCCACCTGGGCCAGTCAGCCCCTGATTATCTGTTGGGGGCTTCTTTATCTTTGGGGATTATTTCTCTGGAGGCAAGAGAGGTCTTTCTTTCTCTCTAGGGGTAGTTAGTTCCTCAGGCTGGCTCGAGACGTCTAGGATTTTTAGGCACGTTCACCGGCTACTTCTAGTTTGTTTGGATAGGTTCAGATTTGCGGTCAGTCCAGTTTGCCACCTCCCTAGAGCTTGTCCTACGTTTGTTACTTAGCTGGAGTATTTTGTGATCCTCAACCACTAAGGATCATAACAGTCCAATGGCAGAAAGGGGTTAAGATGACAACACACGCATCCCGTGCGTCCTAACAGCTGGAATTTGTAAAAGGCTTCAAAATGAATGATAATTCAAAATGAAGCAGCGACACCGGAAGTAAATAGGAGAATAGCTATAGGCAAATCAACAATCAAACCACTGGACAAGGTCTTCAAATCGAGGAACATTTCACTGATGACAAAGCCATTGCTTGTACATACAGTAGCTTGGTCTTTTCTATGGTAACATACAGATGTCAAACCTGGACGATAAAGAAACAAGACAGAAGAATTGACATCTTCAAAATGTAGTGCTGGAGAAGGATGTTATAAATACCATATAAGGTAAGAAGTACAAACAAAGGAATTTTGAAATAAATTAAGCCAGACATGTCACTCAAAGCAAGGATCACCAAGCTACGACCCGCCTACTGGAACTGAAATTCAGAATGAGCATTTCCACACAGGCCCATGCTGTGTACCCACACCAACTTTCCAAAAGGGGTCTCTGTTACAAATTTGACCTTGCCTGACCTTTCTAGAAATTATATGCTACCGATTATAACTAGTGCTTGTCACTACTCATCAATCGCTCGAGCAAGGGAAGTTTGTTAGTCGGCGAGTATTTTTTTAATATTAGAGTGGGAGCTCAAGTCCCCACCCCACATGTTTGCCGCTTTTTAACACAGTCAATGAACATGTGCGGATTGCCTGACAGTCACTGTAATGCTGTAGCCTTCTTGGTTGTGGCATTACTGTTAATGGCTGCCTGCATAGCGTCATCAGGTCTATATAAAACCCGTGATGCTATGCTAGTGACACTGTATCCCAGAAAAAAGTAGAGCAGGGAGAGGGGCTGGTGAAAGAGGGACAGAATCGTAGCTGCATATTAGCCAAGGATTCAGCCACATTAATATTTGTTTAAAGTACAATAACAGCCCTTCTTAGTGGGCTAAATATAATCAATAGTAATACTGCTGTTAGTAGCACTTAGGGAGAGATTCGGCTAAAGGGATCATGAATTGCATGTCCTTTTTGCTGCAGCCTGCAACTCCTACACAAACCCCTTCTCAGGGTTAGGCCCCTTTCACACATCAGTTTTTTGCCATCAGTCGCAATCCGTCAAATTTTGAAAAAAATGGATCCGGCGACTGATGCCACCGGATCCGTTTTGTTCTTAGACTTGTATTAGCGACGTTTGGCCTCATGATGTTTCATTCGCTAGATCTGTCGAAAATTGTTTGTCCGGCGGCCAGGGACAACGGGCAAAGTAACGTTTTTTGTGTACGTCAAAAAAACGGAGAGCGACGGATCTGTCGCCGTCCATCGTTTGCTAGAATGGAGGCCTATGGTGCCGGATCCGTCAAATGATGGAATCCGGCGACGGATTCCGTTTTTTTAAACTGAGCATGCTCCGATGCAATTAGCCAGATCCGCTAGTCGGATCCATGCAAAAAAAGGATCTGTCGCATCAGTTTTTCACAATCTGCGACGGATCCGTCGATCCGTCAAGCCAACGGATTGTGACTAGTGTTGAGCGATACCTTCCGATATCCAAAAGTATCGGTATCAGATTGGATCGGACGATATTCAAAAAATATCGGATATCGCCGATACCGATACCCGATACCAATGCAAGTTATTGGGACAAAAATATCGGAATTAAAATAAACCCTTTCTTTCCTTGTAGGTTCATTCTACATGAAGGAAAACAACTAAGAATAATGTAGGATGTATTGAGGGAGGTGGCGGAGACATTAAAGGCATAGAGGTTTAGCCCAATCAAATGGAATAGCAGGAATTTCAATTTTTTTCTAAGACATTCGGAGTTACAAAGATATTGACTATGTTAAGATTCTTTATATTTTGTCAGATATTGATGTTTCACTACTTCCATGCTCTTCACTAGGGTTGAGCGAAACGGATCAGTCATTTTCATAAGTCGCCGACTTTTGGCAAAGTCGGGTTTCATGAAACCCGACCCGATCCCAGCGTGGGATCTGTTGTGAACTGTGTTTCTGGGCTCCCTCTGGTGGTCACTAACAGTATTGTGTTAGGCATGTTTTGTTGCAGGCCTGAGCTCCAGCTGTATCGTTAAGCAGCCGGTGTTCCCTATTTAAGTCTCTTCTGGACTCAGTCTCTTGCCTGGCATCGTTGTATCCAGACCTATATGGTCTCCTCCGGATTCCTTTCAGTCTGTCTCATGCAAGAAAAGCTAAGTCCGTTTTGTACTTTTGATCATTTGCATTTTCCTGTATTTTTGTCCAGCTTGCTTACATTTGATTTTCTGGCTCGCTGGAAGCTCTAGGGGGCTGATATTCTCCCCCCGCACCGTCAGTCGGTGTGGGGGTTCTTGAATATTCAGCGTGGATGTTTTTGTAGGGTTTTCTGCTGACCGCATAGTCCACTATCTATTTTCTGCCTATCTAGACTAGTGGGCCACACTTTGCTGAATCTAGTTCATCTCTACGTTTGTGTTTTCCTCTTGCCTCACCGTTATTATTTGTTGGGGGCTTTCTATCTCTTTGGGGTTCAATTTCTCTGGAGGCAAGTGAGGTCTTATTTTCCCTCTAGGGGTAGTCAGTTCTCCGGCTGGCTCGGAGATTTGGGATTTGGGATTTGTGCTCGGGCTAAGCCTTGTTGTTCTCGTGCCAGTGGGTTGCTTTTGCCCTTGCCTATCCCAAAGAGGCCTTGGACGCACATTTCCATGGATTTCATTTCGGATCTTCCGGTATCTCGGAAGATGTCTGTCATCTGGGTGGTGTGCGACCGTTTCTCTAAAATGGTCCATTTGGTGCCCTTGCCTAAGCTGCCTTCCTCCTCTGATTTGGTTCCTTTGTTCTTTCAGAATGTGGTTCGTTTGCACGGCATCCCTGAGAATATTGTGTCTGACAGAGGATCCCAGTTTGTATCCAGATTCTGGCGATCCTTTTGTGCTAAGATGGGTATTGATTTGTCCTTTTCATCGGCTTTTCATCCTCAGACTAATGGCCCGACCGAGCGAACTAATCAGACGTTGGAGACCTATTTGAGATGTTTTGTTTCTGCTGATCAGGACGATTGGGTTACCTTTTTGCCACTGGCCGAGTTTGCCCTTAATAATCGGGCTAGTTCTGCCACTTTGGTTTCGCCCTTTTTCTGCAACTCTGCAACACCATTAAATTTATTTTATAAAGAAAACAAAAAAGTTCTTCATACTTACCTCACCAGTCGCTCCCCTGCAGTGCCTCTCTGCTTCAAGCATCCGGGTCATGTCTGCACGTGCGTGAGGATGCCATCGCGCATGCCCAACACCTAACCTGGAAGTATAGAGAACATGAAGGGAGCAGTAGCTGTGCAGCCGTCAAGGTGACAGCCAAGCATAGCTCCTGGCCCCAGCGCAGACGTATGCGCTGACTGTGATGCGGCTGTGTCTGCTGCCAGCCGCGTCACAGTACAGCAGACATGGCTGTGCACAATTCGCTGTGTGGCTGTAGCCACCACCAGGCAGCCGGCCCTGAACAGCAGCCGGGGGAGCGGCCCGGGGGGCATTTGCCTCTTTGCCACCTGGGCCAGTCAGCCCCTGTATATATAATTGTACTAATTTAATATAATAATACCATGTTATATGTAAGAAAAACGTATGGTGTATATATTTATTGGGAAAATAGAGTATAGGATCATGTTAATATGTATGGATGGGGTCATAATTATGTTTATATTTATATTATATTTGTATTTATTGTCAATGTTGGACATCGGTTAGATATGCTCTTGTCACTAACGTCACTTGGTCACTTTATAGATTAATATAATTTTTGGTCACCTTGATTAACTTAATATACCGTACATTAAATTGCATTTTATCGTAATTAATATTCTTAATACATTTTTAATATATTAGTATAAGCACTTGATCACTGTGTCACTTTAATGGATCATATAATTGATCCTTTTTTCACTTGATTTTAGCTCACTATGCAATTCACTTGCACACCACAGTATATTAATTTATTCACTATTATTATTATAATTAGTGCACTTTATTTATTGTAATTTGATCTCGCACGACGGCACTTTTTCGGCAGGATGTTCCAAGTTCCGGGGGATGGTGCGCATGCGTGGATCTCTCCCTTCTTACACTTTGAGCGGTGCCACTGGTGTAATTGGCTTGCGTTCCTGCTTACGGTCCACCCGGCGGATGTCTAGAAGTGTCTTTACATCCGGAGTGGAGAGATTGGCGCATGCGCTGTGGAGTCCTTCACAGAACTGGCGTCCACATATTAAATGATTGTGGCAGCTTACTGGTTAGTGAGGACTATAAATACATCACTCTGCCCGGGCTTAGACACACTCCCGGAAGAAGCAGAAAGGGCAAAACGCGCGTCGGGGCGCTGGGGAAACCGAGGTAAACACGCACGCCACCGGACATCCACCTATAGGTAACGTTGTATGCCTGGGTCCTTATTATTGAGTCTGAGATAGGGGAGTCTTGTATATATCAGGGATCACCACGCTATGGCTTTATTCAATATTATTGCATGCTATGAATTGCACATACTGTAGCACTTCAGCATGGATATAAAATGGGATGCAACTAGCACCTAATATGAGATCCATGTGATTCTGTGGGCTTTAATGACTTGGTATATGCCATAGTTAGGTGGTTTTCAATACTCCTTTTGGATTATTTGTTTTGGTACGGCCATTTGGGTGTTTTTTCTCTACGGTTCCCCCATGGGGTATGGTTCTGATAAAATGAAGTAGCTTTTTTAATATGTATGTTTATCTGTTTCTATTGTTCTCAATAAAAGAAATTGAAATGTTATTCATGGTTGGCTTCTTTAAGAAGGCGGTAATTTGACCGTCATCTTTGGGTGTTTTGTAGTGCATTACAAAGCAGCTCAGTGCGTCGAGGCAGTGGAGGAAGCTCTGCACAAAGAGGGAGCAGAAGCAGTGCCTCAGCACAAGGCAAGACCAGTATGGCCCAGCTGTGGCACAGTTTTGTGTGCCCGCCACAAATGTCTACACCATCACAGACGGCTCCAGTCAGCAGGAGGCAACGTTTCTGTCAGATGGTGACAGACTAAATGTCTTGCCCTCTGACTGTACTCCCATACGGCTCTTCCCCCTTCAAGTTTTGGGTCTCTAAGCTGGATACATGGCCAGAGCTAAGCCAGTATGCATTGGAGGTGCTGGCTTGCCCTGCTGCTAGTGTATTATCGGAACGCGTCTTTAGTGCCGCAGGTGGTGTAGTAACAGACCGTCACATGCGACTATCCTCCGATAATGTTGACCGGCTTACTTTTCTGAAAATGAACAAGGCCTGGATCTCGCAGGAATTTGCCACTCCTCTTCCAGATTAAATAATTGGTTGGCTACAGTATCCAGGTCTCCTGTTGCGTTCATGTTTCTACCACCTGAACTGTAATCCCTGGGCTCCAACACCGCCAGCTGATGCTCAGAAGTGCCGTCTGCACAGTCAAAACACATGACCCAGTGTTATTGGGTTTCAGTAACGTCAGCTGATCCCCAGCTGTGTATCCAGCAATGTGTCCTGCGACCGCCACGCTGACACTACAACACAAATTAAAGGGAACCTGCCCCCCCCCAGGCGTTTGTAACTAGAAAAGCCACCTTGTGCAGCACTAATGGTGGCTCATTTAGTTACTCTCCTTGCACACGAAGAACTAAATATGTATAAAATGTGTCCCCTGATACTGTAAAACCATCCCTGAGGTGTGACTTTCCTTCGTAATGACATGCACCAATCCCCTTGGCACCGTGCGCCGCCTCCTCAGCGTTGTTTGAATCTGTCACAGAGCCTGCGCTGTTATGTTATCCCTTGGCCATGCGCAGTTAGCGCTGCCCGTCTTCTGACATCATTTGTTGTCAGGCTGGCTGCGCCTGTGCGGCCGCCCTGCCCAAGATAACATCCCGCAATGTCTTATTTATTCTCACTGCGGGGCTGTGATTCATGGGCATGCGCAGTGCATATCTTCGCCTCTCACTCATCTCCTTCCACCTTCTTTAGACTGTGCTGCTTCACGGTCGTGGCATGTGAGTAGGGATCTGCTGACGCCGCACAGTCTGAAGCCGGCGTAAGGACATGAGTGAGAGGCGAAGACATTTACTGCGCAAGGCCATGAATCCCAGCCCCGCAGTGTGAATAAATTAGAAGACACTGCGGGGCTGGGATTCATGGGCAGCGCCACCTCACAGGCTGACATCAAATGCTGTCAGAAGACGGGCAGCGCTAACAGCGCATGGCCAAGGGATAACATAACAGCGCAGACTCCGGTACACAAAAAAGCAACGCTCAGGAGGCTGCGCCCAGCGCCAAGGGGGTATTTTTGACAGCTGTGCTGTGTCTCATTAAGAAGGAAATTCCCGCCTCCGTGACGGTTTCACGGTATGAGTGGCACAATTTTATAAGTGTTTCGTTCAGCGTGTGCAAGGAGCAAAATTAAAAGAGCCACCTTTTCCTTGTGCAGCATTACTGCTGCACAAGGTGGCTCTTCTAGTTACTAACGCCTGGGGGGATTTAAAGGTTCACTTTCAATTTGCTCTAATTAGGCCTCAGCCTGCACTCTGCTCCTCCTGCTGACCCTGGGCTCTAACACCGCCAGTTGGTGCTTGGAAGTGCTGTTTGCACAGAGAAAAACACTCACTCCTGTGTTAGTGGGGTTCAGCAACGTCAGCTGTTCCCCTGCTGTGTATCCGGCAATGTGTCCTGCGACCGCCACGCTGACACTCCATCAGATGTTAAACTGCCTCGAGTGCAGGCTTCGGCCTACACTCTGCTCCTCCTGCTGACCCTGGGCTCCAAAGCTGCTAGTTTCTGCTCGGAAGTGCTGTTTGCACAGAGAAAAACACTCGCTCCTGTGTTAGTGGGGTTCAGTAACGCCAGCTGCGCCCCTGCTGTGTTGCGGCAATAACTCTACCCTGCTCCTCCTGCTGTCCCTGGGTTCCAACACTGCTAGTTGCTGCTCAGAAGTGTCTTTGGCACAGGTACTCCCTCCTGCCCAGCCCGGTTACAGCACGCCAGCTGTTTCCAGGTAGTGTCAAGGTCACTTGGCCTCCAATACGTTCTCCTGTCGGGTTGAGGTCGGGTTAGCCGACTCCATGGTGCCTGCAGTTTAGGTGCTTCCTATGTGGGCTGCGGGAACTGGCAATCAAGGCTGGTTCGGTAGTGCCAATAGGACAAGCACCCCCTGTAGGACTGTGGATTTTCAGTAACCACGGCCAGCTCGTGGCCTAGCTACTTTTGTTTTTCCTGTGGACCTTCTTCTGCCTATCAGAGTTCCAGCACCATTAGCTGGTTCTTAGGAAGACAATCTTGAATAGGTCCCCCTGGTTCCAGTACCGTCAGCTGGTTCTGGGCAGAGCCTTTGGCTTAGGTGCCTCCTTCTGGGTATCCGAGTTCCACCAACGTCAGGTGGTCCTTGGTAGTGCTTTCTGGCACGGGTACCTCCTTCTTAGTAACCGGGTTCCAGTACCGTCAGCTGGTCCTCAGTTGTTCCATTGGCTCTTTTACCTTCTGCTACCCATCCGGGTTCCAGTACCGTCAGCTGTTCCTCAGCAGTGTCTTTTGCTCTGGTACCTTCTGCTCCGAATCCTGGTTCCAGTACCGTCAGCTGGTTCTGGGCAGAGCCTTTGGCTTAGGTGCCTCCTTCTGGGTATCCGAGTTCCACCAACGTCAGGTGGTCCTTGGTAGTGCTTTCTGGCACGGGTACCTCCTGCTTAGTAACCGGGTTCCAGCAACGTCAGCTGGTACTCGGTAGTTCCATTGGCTCTTGTACCTTCGGCTACCCATCCGGGTTCCAGTTCCATCAGCTGGTTCTCGGCAGTGTCTTTTTCTCTTGTACCTTCTGCTCCCCATCCTGGTTCGAGTATCGTCAGCTGGTTCCGGGCAGAGCCTTTGGCTTAGGTGCCTCCTTCTGGGTATCCGAGTTCCACCAAAGTCAGGTGGTCCTTGGTAGTGCTTTCTGGCATGGGTACCTCCTGCTTTGTAACCGGGTTCCAGTACCGTCTGCTGGTCCTCGGTAGTTCCATTGGCTCTTGGACCTTTGGGTAGCCATCCGGGTTCGAGTACCGTCAGCTGGTTCTCGGCATTTCCTCAGCCTTCTTGTACCTTCTGCTACATTTCCAAGTTCAAGACCCTAAAGACGATGACCCTGAAGACCACCCCTAAGATGACGACAACCCCAGAGACGACGACCCCTGCGATGATGACTCTGGAGACGACGACCCTGAAGACCACCCCAAAGACGACGACGACCCTGGAGACCAAGAAGCAGAAGAACAAGAAGCTGCAGAACAAAGAGCAGAAGAACATTAAGCATAAGACTAAACATCAGAGCAAAATATATTATCTAAATTATAAGCAGAAGAAGACTAAGCAGTGTATGGGGGTGAGTCCATTCCTCCTCGTGGTGCCCCTGGAAAAAGCCTGCTGCTGCAGGCCTAACTGAACGCGGACAAATCCTGTTGTAACTCTTTTGTGACAGGCAGAACGGAAGGTGTAATCTTCAAACTTTTATAGATAACAATGACAGGAATGCCTGTCACAAATAAGAATATGATGAAGAAGTAGAATATGAAGAATAATAGTTGAATAGAAAGAATATGAAGAATGTAACAAAAAGAAAAATAGGTAGAAGATAAAGAAGATGAGTAAGGTGAAGGCGAAGTTGATGTAAAAGATGCTGCTGCTGAGGATGAAGAAGAAGAAAGTGTCGGAGAAGTAAAAAAGGTGAATAGTAGAGTTGAGCGACTTTTGCTTTTTTAGGATCGAGTCGGGTTTCGCAAAACCCGACTTTGTCAAAAGTCGAGTCGAGTGAAATCGTCCGATTATCGCCAAAAGTCGGGGATCAACCGAAACACGAAACCCAATGCAAGTCAATGGGGAAGCATAGTCGGCAGTGAATGGAGGCCAGGAAAACACCTACAGTGCCCATTTTAATGGCAAAAACATCCATTCTTGTTACTGAAGCTTGTCAATCTTAATTAACTTTATAATAATAGTTAGGCATTGGAAATTGGGCATCATTTGGCTAAAGTTGTGGGGGGTTAGGCTGGTTCAAGTTTTTAGTGGGCCCAGGAAACATTGACTACGTCACGGCGGTGGAGCAGGGAGGGGTAAGTATTTCAACTTTGCAAGTGCTGTGATCCTGAGCAAGCAGGGGGCGCCCACTCGTTCGCATTGGCACTGGCACAGGGCCCCTCAAAGTACGGCGGTGTGTTTGCACGGCGGGGGCGCCTCCCACCGGCAGCGACACTTTTGCGTACTATGAGGGGCCCTGTGCCAGTGACGTCGCCAACGAGTTTTCCCCCCCACCTGATGAAGGAACCTGCACTTTCATCTGCACCTTCCTCTTTGTCCCCGTGTAAGGTGGTATAGTATGCGGGAAGGGGAACCTGACTTTCAGCAGGGTCAGATTCTGGCTGTGTAGCATGCAAGGGGAATGTAGTGGTCTGGGTCAATGTACCAGCAGACTCATCTAGCACTGGCTGGGCAATGGGCAGGATGAGGAGGAAACACAGATATAGGCCCAAATAATAAAGTGGGCTAAATGCAGTTCAAAATTGTTAACAGGACTAACCAGGCGGCATTGCTTTGTTCAGTGGAGGACAACTGTAATGAGAGGCTGACACAGTGAGTAGGCCCAAATAAGTAACTAGGCTAAATGCAGTTCAAAATTGGTAACAGTAGTAAACAGGCGGCACTGCTTTGTTCAGTGGAGGAGAACAGCAAGGAGCAGTGTTGTGAATTCTGTTGTGGGTTCTGCTCTTGGGCTCCCTCCGGTGGTTATAAGTGGTAGTGCTGCTGTTTGTCCTTCACAACAGTCATCAGCTGCTTCCACTTTGGACAGGGCTATTTAGTCTTGCTCCTTCCTTTAGTGAGTGCCAGTTGTCCATTGTTTTCTAGGAATCAACATCTCTGCTTGGTTTTTCCTTCTGGATTGTCCAAATCATCAAAGATAAGTCCTGGCTCTGTTTTTGCAGTCCACATGCGGTGGACTCAGGGGTGAACCTAGCCTTTCTGCTGCCTGAGGCGAACTGCAAAACGGCGCCCCCCCCCATGTAGTAAAATCAGTACAAATAAATCTGGTTAAGGCTATGTGCACACTTTGCGGATTAGGCTTAGAAATTTCTGGTGCGGATTCTGCCTCTCCTGGCAGAAAACGCACCTGCGGATTAGATTTGTCGCGATTTTTGTGCGGTTCCGCAGCATTTTTTGTGTGTTTTTGCTGCGGTTTTCTTGCGGATTTGCTACGTTTTTTACACCTGCTGTTTTCTATAATGGAATGGGTACAAAAACACTGCAGATTCACAAAAAAGAAGTGACATGCTACTTCTATTAAACCGAGCGGATTTGCATTTTTTTTTCTCATTGATTTACATTGTACTGTAAATCACTTGCGGATCTGCAGCGTTTCTGCACTGCAAAAAACGCTGCGGATCCGCAGAGAATCTGCAACGTGTGCACATACCCTTACTCTTTACTCTCCTAACCTGACGCACATGTAAAATATATTCCTATTTAAAAGCGTAGAGCCGCTAGATGATCGCCGGAGATGTAGCAGAGCCGGTAGATGATCGCCGGAGATAACTCTCCAGCGATCACCTACACTGCAGCTCACCTACACTGCAGCGTTCTAACAATCAGCTGATCAGCTGACCGTGAGAACCAGACTAGTGACTGGAGATAAGTCCTGTTCACGTGCACGGCAATTCTCACAATAAGTTATTGCGAGAACTGCAGTGGACGAGGGACTTCCGGCGGCGGGACAGGTGAGCCGGCAGACATGCGTAGTAAGCTGCATTTACGCACTTACTACGCATGTGACTAATCATTAGATGTGATTTTATCGCATCTAATGATAGTCTATGGTACATTTACGGCTCGGCGACGGAGCGTCGCCGCATTGTAAACAGACATGCTGCGTTCTGAAAAGAAGCGCCGCATGTCAGTTTACGTGGGTCCACCGCCTGCGTGTTTTACCGCATAGTGGAGACGGGATTTCATGAAAATCCCCTCCACTATGCTGTAACATCTGGATGCTGCGTGTTTGACGCTGCGGCTCTAACGCAGCGTCAAACACGCAGCGTTTCCTGAATGTGGAAACATACCCTAATGCTTGCAGTCTGTGGGCACTTAAGGGTTAACAATAGGAAGCAGTTACTTTCTTTTCCCATCCACCCTGTCCTGTGCATATGCTTGTCTGCAGACTGCACCACTTCTCCAGTGCTCACAAACAGTTAACAGTCCACAGCTACTTCTCTCCTCCCCACATAAGTCACGTCACAGTCTGATAAGCTGCAGCCAGCACCAGCCAAGAAAGCAAAAAAAAAAAAACCTCCCCTCACTCACCCTGCAGAGCAGCAGGGAGCCGGCTCTTTATCAGCTCATTCACAAACGAGTCAACGACACTCACTAGCATGTGGGAGTGGCGAATTATGTTTTTTACAGTTACTTACTGCACAGCAGCCAGCAGGTCAGGACTCAGGAGACAGGGCACCTCACCTGCCGCTGGGCACGCCGCACGCACTGTCAGCAAGTGATTGCAGGGAGAGTCAGCACCACGTGTGCTAACTTCCGACTGCCGCTCTGCCGCCCCCTGGCTTTAGGAATACTCTACCGCTTGATGCAAAGTATTCAACTCGCCTCATGATAGCAGCGCTAGTGGGTGGACTTAATAGTTCTGTGAATTGCTATGTTTTTTCTTGTCCAGCTTTGTCTGTGTTAAGATTTACTCAGCCAAGTTGGAAGCTCTGGAGTCACAGAGTTACCCTCCATGCCTTTAGTTAGGTGTGGAGATTTTGTATTCTCGTTGGTGGATTTTGTAGTATTTTTTATACTGACCGCACAGTACTCTTTCCTGTCTTTTCTTTCTAGGTAGCGTGGCCTCCTTTGCTAAATTCTGTTTTCAGTCTGCGTTTTTAATTTCCCTCTCCTCTCAGTCAATATTTATGGGGGGCTGCCTTTCCTTTGGGAATTTTCTCTGAGGCAAGATAGTATTCCTGTTTCTTTCTTTAGGTGTAATTAATCCTCCGGCCGTGACGAGGTGTCTAGGGAGTGACAGGAACATCCCACGGCTACTTCTAGTTGATGTGTTAAGTTCAGGGTCTGCGGTCAGTATAGAGGCCACCTACTCCAGAGCTCGTCCATGCTGCTCCTAGGCCACCAGTTCATAACAGTACAACTGGCCAACAATGAGTTAACCACATCTCAAAAGAAGGGAAAGAAAGTGCTGAGCCATTTTTTTTTCTGTACTCTGTTGTGTTTTTTTTTTCCTCTTCACTTATGGGTGGCTCAGGAGTTAGGCGTTGACATGGATGTTCAGGGACTTGCTTCTCGGGTGGATCAACTTGCTTCTAGAGTACAGGGTATTTCTGATTATATCGTGCAGACTCCTGTTTTAGAACCTAGAATTCCTACCCCCGATCTGTTCTTCGGGGACAGGTCCAAATTTTTGAGCTTCAAAAATAACTGTAAACTGTTTTTTGCTCTTAAGCCCCGTTCCTCTGGTGATGCCATCCAGCAGGTAAAAATTGTCATTTCTCTGTTGCGCGGTGACCCGCAGGATTGGGCATTTTCCCTGGAAACTGGGAATCCGGCCTTGCTTAATGTAGACACCTTTTTTCAGGCGCTTGGGTTATTGTATGATGCACCTAACTCTGTAGAGCATGCTGAGAAAACACTTTTGGCCCTGTGTCAGGGTCAAGAAGCGGCAGAGTCATATTGCCAGAAATTCAGAAAATGGTCTGTGCTTACTAAGTGGAATGAGGATGCTTTGGCGGCAATTTTCAGAAAGGGTCTTTCTGAATCTGTTAAAGATGTTATGGTGGGGTTCCCCACGCCTGCAGGTCTGAGTGATTCTATGTTTCTGGCCATTCAAATTGATCGGCGCTTGCGTGAGCGCAGAGTTGTGCACACTATGGCGTTGTCTTCCGAGCGGAGTCCTGAGCCTATGCAGTGTGATAGGATTGTGTCTAGAGCGGAACGCCAAGGATTCAGACGTCAGAATAGGTTGTGCTTTTACTGCGGCGATTCTGCTCATGTTATTTCTGATTGCCCTAAGCGTGCCAAGAGAATCGCTAGTTCCGTTACTATCAGTACTGTACAACCTAAATTTCTGTTATCTGTGACCCTGATCTGCTCATTATCGTCATTCTCTGTCATGGCATTTGTGGATTCAGGCGCCGCTTTAAATTTAATGGACTTAGAATTTGCCAGACGTTGTGGTTTTTCCTTACAGCCTTTGAGGAGTCCTATCCCTTTGAGGGGGATTGATGCTACGCCATTGGTGAAAAATAAACCTCAGTTTTGGACACAGTTAACCATGTGCATGGTGCCAGCCCATCAGGAAGATTGTCGCTTCCTGGTGTTACATAATTTGCATGATGCTGTTGTGCTGGGGTTTCCATGGTTACAGGTACATAATCCGGTGCTGGATTGGAAATCTATGTCTGTGACTAGTTGGGGTTGTCAGGGGGTTCACGATGACGTTCCTATGATGTCAATTTCCTCCTCCCCCTCTTCTGAAATTCCTGAGTTTCTGTCAGATTTCCAGGATGTTTTCGATGAGCCCAAGTCCAGTTCCCTTCCACCGCATAGGGACTGTGATTGTGCTATTGATTTGATTCCAGGCTGTAAGTTTCCTAAGGGCCGACTTTTCAACCTGTCTGTGCCTGAACATGCCGCCATGCGGAGCTATGTAAGGGAGTCCTTGGAGAAGGGGCATATTCGGCCATCTTCTTCTCCATTAGGAGCAGGTTTTTTTTTTGTTGCCAAGAAGGATGGCTCCTTGAGACCCTGTATTGATTATCGCCTCTTGAATAAGATCACGGTCAAATTCCAATACCCTTTGCCTTTGCTTTCTGATTTGTTTGCCAGAATTAAGGGGGCTAGTTGGTTTACTAAGATTGACCTTCGAGGGGCATATAATCTGGTTCGTATTAAGCAGGGTGACGAAAGGAAAACTGCGTTTAATATGCCCGAGGGCCATTTTGAGTATCTTGTGATGCCATTCGGACTCTCTAATGCCCCATCGGTGTTTCAGTCCTTCATGCATGATATTTTTCGGAATTATCTTGATAAATTCATGATTGTATATTTGGATGATATTTTGATTTTTTCAGATGATTGGGAGTCTCATGTGAAACAAGTTAGGATGGTATTTCAGGTCCTTCATGACAATGCCTTGTTTGTGAAGGGGTCTAAGTGCCTCTTTGGAGTACAGAAGGTTTCTTTTTTGGGCTTCATTTTTTCTCCATCATCTATAGAAATGGATCCGGCTAAGGTTCAGGCCATTCATGATTGGATCCAGCCCACATCCGTGAAGAGCCTTCAGAAATTTTTCATTGCCGTTTCATTGCCAACTTCTCCAGTGTGGTTAAACCCCTGACTGATTTGACGAGGAAGGGCGCTGATGTAGCTAATTGGTCCTCTGAGGCCGTTTCTGCCTTTCAGGAGCTTAAGCGCCGTTTTACTTCTGCCCCTGTGTTGCGTCAGCCGGATGTTTCTCTTCCTTTTCAGGTTGAGGTTGATGCTTCTGAGATTGGGGCAGGGGCCGTTTTGTCTCAGAGGAATTCTGATGGTTCCTTGATGAAACCGTGTGCCTTCTTTTCTCGAAAGTTTTCGCCTGCGGAATGCAATTATGATGTCGGCAATCGTGAGTTGTTGGCTATGAAGTGGGCATTTGAGGAGTGGCGACATTGGCTTGAGGGGGCCAAGCACCGTATTGTGGTCTTGACCGATCATAAGAATCTGATTTACCTCGAGTCTGCTAAACGGCTTAATCCTAGACAGGCCCGATGGTCCCTGTTTTTCTCCCGTTTTGATTTTGTTGTCTCGTATCTTCCAGGTTCTAAGAATGTTAAGGCTGATGCCCTCTCTAGGAGTTTCTTGCCTGATTCCCCTGGGATTCTTGAGCCGGTTGGTATTCTTGAGGAGGGGGTGATTCTTTCTGCCATCTCCCCTGATTTGCGACGGGCTCTTCAGGAGTTTCAGGCTGATAAACCTGATTGATGTCCAGTGGGGAAACTGTTTGTTCCTGACAGATGGACTAGTAAAGTGATTTCTGAGGTTCACTGTTCTGTGTTGGCTGGCCATCCTGGGATTTTTGGTACCAGAGATTTGGTTAGTAGGTCCTTTTAGTGGCCTTCTTTGTCACGGGATGTGCGTTCTTTTGTGCAGTCCTGTGGGACTTGTGCGCGGGCCAAACCTTGCTGCTCCCGCGCCAGTGGGTTGCTTTTGCCTTTGCCGGTCCCTGAGAGGCCTTGGACGCATATTTCTATGGATTTTATTTCGGATCTTCCTGTTTCCCAGAGGATGTCTGTTATCTGGGTGGTCTGTAACCGGTTTTCTAAGATGGTTCATTTGGTACCTTTGCCTAAGTTGCCTTCCTCTTCTGAGTTGGTTCCGTTGTTTTTTCAGCATGTGGTTCGTTTGCATGGCATTCCGGAGAATATTGTGTCCGATAGAGGTTCCCAGTTTGTTTCTAGGTTTTGGCGGTCCTTTTGTGCTAAGCTGGGCATTGATTTGTCTTTTTCTTCTGCATTTCATCCTCAGAGAAACGGCCAAACCGAGCGAACTAACCAGACTTTGGAAACTTATTTGAGATGCTTTGTGTCTGCCGATCAGGATGATTGGGTGGCTTTCTTGCCATTGGCTGAGTTTGCCCTTAATAATCGGGCTAGTTCTGCTACCTTGGTGTCACCATTCTTTTGTAATTCTGGGTTTCATCCTCGTTTTTCTTCAGGGCAGGTTGAGTCTTCTGATTGTCCTGGGGTGGACTCTGTGGTTGACAGGTTGCAGCAGATTTGGGCTCATGTTGTGGACAGTTTGGTGTTGTCTCAGGAGGAGGATCAGCGTTTTGCCAACTGTCGTCGGAGTGTGGGTTCCCGGCTTCGGGTTGGGGATTTGGTCTGGTTGTCTTCTCTTCATGTTCCTATGAAGGTTTCTTCCCCGAAGTTCAAGCCTCGGTTTATTGGTCCTTATAGGATTTCTGAGATTATCAATCCAGTGTCTTTTCGTTTGGCCCTTCCAGCCTCGTTTTCCATCCATAATGTTTTTCATAGATCTTTGTTGCGGAAATATGTGGTGCCCGTGGTTCCCTCTGTTGATCCTCCTGCCCCGGTGTTGATTGATGGGGAGTTGGAGTATGTTGTGCAGAAGATCTTGGATTCTCGTTTTTCTAGATGGAGGCTTCAGTATCTTGTCAAGTGGAAAGGTTATCGTCAGGATGATAATTCTTGGGTTGTTGCCTCCGATGTTCATGCTGACGATTTGGTTCGTGCCTTCCATTTGGCTCGTCCGGATCGGCCTGGGGGCTCTGGTGAGGGTTCGGTGACCCCTCCTCAAGGGGGGGGTACTGTTGTGAATTCTGTTGTGGGTTCTGCTCTTGGGCTCCCTCCGGTGGTTATAAGTGGTAGTGCTGCTGTTTGTCCTTCACAACAGTCATCAGCTGCTTCCACTTTCGACAGGGCTATTTAGTCTTGCTTCTTCCTTTAGTGAGTGTCAGTTGTCCATTGTTTTCTAGATTCCCTACATCTCTGCTTGGTTTCTCCTTCTGGATTGTCCAAATCATCAAAGATAAGTCCTGGCTCTGTTTTTGCAGTCCACATGTGGTAGACTTAATAGTTCTGTGAATTGCTATGTTTTTTCTTGTCCAGCTTTGTCTGTGTTATGATTTACTCAGCCAAGTTGGAAGCTCTGGAGTCACAGAGTTACCCTCCATGCCTTTAGTTAGGTGTGGAGATTTTGTATTCTCTGTGGTGGATTTTGTAGTATTTTTTATACTGACCTCACAGTACTCTTTCCTGTCTTTTCTTTCTAGGTAGCGTGGCCTCCTTTGCTAAATTCTGTTTTCAGTCTGCATTTGTAATTTCCCTCTCCTCTCACAGTCAATATTTGTGGGGGGCTGCCTTTCCTTTGGGAATTTTCTCTGAGGCAAGATAGTATTCCTGTTTCTTTCTTTAGGTGTAATTAGTCCTCCGGCCGTGACAAGGTGTCTAGGGAGTGACAGGAACATCCCACGGCTACTTCTAGTTGATGTGTTAAGTTCAGGGTCTGCGGTCAGTATAGAGGCCACCTACTCCAGAGCTCGTCCATGCTGCTCCTAGGCCACCAGTTCATAACAGAGCGGCAGACACCGTTAGTAGGCCCCAACCAAACAAGTAGCCAAAATGCAGTTTAAAATTCCCTATAGGCCGAAAGCCTGAAGACTGAAGCTCAGCTATGTTCAGTGGAGGAGAACACCAAGGAGCAGCAGACATCGTTACTAGGGCCCAACCAAACAAGTAGCCCAAATGCAGTTTAAAATTCCCTATAGGCCGAAAGCCTGAAGATTGAAGCTCAGCTTTGTTCAGTGGAGGAGAACACCAAGGAGCGGCAGACACCGTTACTAGGGCCCAACCAAACAAGTAGCCCAAATGCAGTTTAAAATTCCCTATAGGCCGAAAGCCTGTAGTTTGAAGCTCAGGCAAGTAAACCTGGAGAACACCTTGGAGCAGCAGACACCGTTAGTAGGCCCCAACCAAACTAGTAGGCCTAATGCCGTGTTATATTAACAACTACTTGATGAGAGCCTGAAGATTGAAGCTCAGGCAAGTAAACCTGGAGAACACCTTGGAGCAGCAGACACCGTTAGTAGGCCCCAACCAAACTAGTAGGCCTAATGCCATGTTATATTAACAACTACTTGATGAAAGCCTAAAGATTGAAGCTCAGGCAAGTAAACCTGGAGAACACCTTGGAGCGGTAGACACCGTTAGTAGGCCCCAGCCAAACTAGTAGGCCTAATGCCGTGTTATATTAACAACTACTTGATGAGAGCCTGAAGATTGAAGCTCAGGCAAGTAAACCTGGAGAACACCTTGGAGCGGCAGACACCGTTAGTAGGCCCCAACCAAACTAGTAGGCCTAATGCCGTGTTATATTAACAACTACTTAATGAGAGCCTGAAGATTGAAGCTCAGGCAAGTAAACCAGGAGAACACCTTGGAGCGGCAGACACCATTAGTAGGCCCCAACCAAACTAGTAGGCCTAATGCCGTGTTATATTAACAACTACTTAATGAGAGCCTGAAGATTGAAGCTCAGGCAAGTAAACCTGGAGAACACCTTGGAGCGGCAGACACCGTTAGTAGGCCCCAACCAAACTAGTAGGCCTAATGCCGTGTTATATTAACAACTACTTAATGAGAGCCTGAAGATTGAAGCTCAGGCAAGTAAACCTGGAGAACACCTTGGAGCGGCAGACACCGTTTGTAGAACCCAACCAAACTTGTAGCCCCAATGCAGTTTTCAAATTCCGATAGGCTGAAAACCTGACAATTGCAGCTCAGCTTTTTTAAGAGGAGGACAGCTGTATTGAGTGGCGCAGACAGACACTTGTAGTAGGCCTTACACCACAAAGTTGGCTCGATGCAGGTTTAAAAAAGGTTACAGGGGTACACGGGCAGCGCTGGTGTGGTCAGCGGAGGACTATTGGAAGGAGGGCCCGCTGACCCACTTAGTAGGCCTAAAATCACAAAAATTAGGCTCAATGCAGGTTTAATTATGTTGCAGGGGTGCACAGGCAGCATTGGTGTGGTCAGCGGAGGACAATTGGCAGGAGGGACCGCAGACAGACTTACTAGGCCTTAAATTAAAAAACTTGGCTTGATGCAGGTTTTATTAGGTTACAGGGGTACACAGGCAACATTGCTGTGGTCAGCAGAGGACAATTGGAAGGAGTGACTGCAGACAGACTTTCTAGGCCTAAAATAACAAAAAATAGGCTCAATGCAGGTTTAATTAGGTTGCAGGGGTGCAGAGGCAGCATTGGTGTGGTCAGCGGAGGACAATTGGAAGGAGTGACTGCAGACAAACTTTCTAGGCCTAAAATAACAAAAAATAGGCTCAATGCAGGTTTAATTAGGTTGCAGGGGTGCACAGGCAGCATTGGTGTGGTCAGCGGAGGACAATTGGCAGGAGGGACCGCAGACAGACTTACTAGGCCTTAAATTAAAAAACTTGTCTCAATGCAGGTTTTATTAGGTTACAGGGGTAAACAGGCAGCATTGCTGTGGTCAGCGGAGGACAATTGGAAGGAGTGACCGCAGACAGACTTTCTAGGCCTAAAATAACAAAAAATAGGCTCAATGCAGGTTTAATTAGGTTGCAGGGGTGCACAGGCAGCAATGGTGTGGTCAGCGGAGGACTATTGGAAGGATGGCCCACTGACAGACTTAGTAGGCCTAAAATTATAAAAATTAGGCTCAATGCAGGTTTAATTATGTTGCAGGGGTGCACAGGCAGCATTGGTGTGGTTAGCGGAGGACAATTGGAAGGAGGGACCGCAGACAGACTTAGTAGGCCTAAAATAAAAAAAATTAGGCTCAATGCAGGTTTAGTTATGTTGCAGGGCTGCACAGGCAGCATTGGTGTGGTCAGCAGAGGACAATTGGAAGGAGTGTCTGACAGTTAGTACTCCAAAATAGTAAATACATGTTAATGTCTCGCCCAAAAAATAAAAAATAAACAAACAGGTGGCATACTTAGGTACAGGAGTGGGCTCCTCTGCTGACTTGCAGGCATTGGTATTTGGCGCAAAGTATTAACTGGTGTAAATGTAGGACAGGGCCCCTGAATATTTTTACTAGCATCATACATGTCAACAAATTGTTATTGGAAGTGCCATTGAAGGATTTAACCGCATAGACTAAACAGTGGTGGAGCAGTGAGAGATAATTTTGCAAGTGGTAGAGCACTGTTTGAACTGGGGGGAACACTCTCTCGTGGGCGGCGGTACTGGCCCAGGGCCCCTCATGTTACAACGGTGTGTCTGAGGTTGGGTGCGCACCACCACCGCCAGAGACACTTCATTGTACTATGAGGGACCCTGTGCCTGTGCCGTCCCCCAAAAGTGGGCACACCCACCTCTTCAGACAAACGGCACTCTCACAGGTGCTTGCACCAAGTGGTGACCACGGCCACGTGGGGGGAGTCGGCCCATTTAGGGAGGTTTAAAAATGTGGTATGCTGGACATACAGCAGCTGCAAATTGAGAAATTGGAACAGTCAATAAGACCAGTCCAAAAGCAAGACCTTTTTACAGGAAAGCTAGGTGTCAGCAGGGAAAGGTGGGGCAAAATAATTCGAAATCCATGATTGGTTCATTTTAATGAAGGTTAGATCATCAACAATTTGGGTAGCCAGACGAGTCCTTTTTTCGGTCAATATTGAACCAGCAGCACTGAATACTCTTTCTGATAGCACACTAGCTGCTGGGCAAGCAAGCTCCTGCAATGCATATTCTGCCAATTCAGGCCAGGTGTCTATTTTGGATGCCCAGTATTCAAATGGGAATGACGTGTGAGGGAGAACATCGATGAGGGAGGAAAAACAGTTAGTAACCATACTGGACAAATGTTGTCTCCTGTCACTTTGAATTGATGCTGCAGTACCTGTCGTGTCTGCGGTCATTGCAAAATCACTCCAGAACCTGGTCATAAAACCCCTCTGTCCAACGCCACTTCTGATTTGTGCTCCTCTAACACCTCTGCCATGTTGCCCCCTGCAGCTCGTGTGAGAACCATCACTTCCGCTGTGTGCTGGGAATGCCTGAGCCAAGCGGTCTACAAGAGTTGCTTGTTTGGTAGCCAATATTTGCTCAAGGTTCTCATGTGGCATGATATTTTGCAATTTCCCTTTATAGCGTGGATCCAGGAGGCAGGCCAACCAGTAATCGTCATCGGTCATCATTTTGATAATGCAGGGGTCCCTTTTTAGTATACGCAAGGCATAATCCGCCATGTGGGCCAATGTTCCAGGTGTCAATTCACTGCTTGTGCTGGGTTGAGGAGCACTTTCTGGCAAATCAACATCACTTGTCTCCCTCAGAAACCCTGTACCTGACCTTGCAAAGCCACCAGTTTGTATTGGCCCCTGAGAAGCTTCCTCCTCCCATAGATATTCATCCCCATCATCCTCCTCGTCCTCCTCCTCTTCGTCCGCCACCTCGTCCAGGAGACTTCCCTGAACAGACAATGGCTGACTGTCATCAAAGCTTCCCTCGTCCTCGGCTGCAGATGCCTGCTCCTTTATGTGCATCAAACTTTGCATCAGCAGACGCATTAGGGGGATGCTCATGCTTATGATGGCGTCATCTGCACTAACCAGGCGTGTGCATTCCTCAAAACACTGAAGCACTTGATACAGGTCTTGTAGCTTCGACCACTGCACACCTGACAACTCCATGTCTGCCATCCAACTGCCTGCCCGTGTATGTGTATCCTCCCACAAATACATAACAGCACGCCTCTGTTCGCACAGCCTCTGAAGCATGTGCAGTGTGGAGTTCCACCTTGTTGCAATGTCGATTATTAGACGGTGCTGGGGAAGCTTCAAAGATCTCTGATGGTTCTGCATACGGCTGGAGTGTACGGATGAACGGCGGATGTGCGAGCAAAGTCTGCGCACCTTCAGGAGCAGGTTGGGTAACCCCGGATAACTTTTCAGGAAGCACTGCACCACCAGGTTCAAGGTTGTGAGCCAGGCAAGGAATGTGTTTCAGTTGTGAAAGGGCTATGGCAGCCATAAAATTCCTTCCGTTATCACTGACTACCTTGCCTGCCTCAAGATGTACACTGCCCAGCCATGACTGAGTTTCTTGCTGCAAGAACTCGGACAGAACTTCCGCGTTGTCTGTTGTTGCCCAAACACTTCATTTCCAACACAGCCTGCTGACGCTTGCCACTAGCTGTTCCATAATGGGACACCTCAGGTGCAACAGTGGCAGCTGCGGATGGAGAGGTCGTGAGAATGCAGTCTGTGGACGAGCTCTCGCTTCTGCTGGAGGACGAGGAGGAGTGGCGAACGCCTACAGCCAACTGTTTCCTACACCATGGGCTAGGCAGAACTGTCCCAATCTGGCTGTCCCCTGTGGACCCTGCATCCAGCACACTAACCCAGTGTGCCGTGATGGACACGTAACGTCCCTGGCCATGCCTACTGGTCCATGCATCTGTTGTGAGGTGCACCTTTCTGCTGACAAATTGCCGGAGTGCATGAACAATGCGGTCTTTTACATGATGGTGGAGGGCTGGGATGGCTTTTCTCGCAAAGAAGTGTCGACTCGGTAGGTCGTAGCATGGTACAGCGTAGGCCATCAGGGCTTTGGAAGCTTCGCTTTCAACCAACCGGTAGGGCATAATCTCTAACGAGATTAGTCTAGCAATGTGGGCGTTCAAACCCTGTGTACGCGGATGAGAGGCTGAATACTTCCTTTTCCTAATGAGAGTCTCTTGTAGGGTGAGCTGGACTGGAGAGCTGCATATGGTGGAACTAGCGGGGGTGGTGGTGGACATGGCAGACTGAGAGAGGGTTGTTGATGGTATTCTTGCTTTTGGCATACATACAGTGTTTCCTCCCAAGAACCTGGTGATTCCCTGACTGCTTTGGCCTTCAACGATACCTCCACATTTGCTGCAGGTGGTGTCGTAAATGGTGGGCTTACAGTGAGGGAAGGAATGTAGCATTGCTGACTAGCTTCATTGTGAGCGGGTGCAACAATGTTACGGGACGTTTGGTAGTTAGTCCAGGCTTGCAAGTGCATGGCGGTTAAATGTCTATGCATGCAAGTTGTATTTAAATTTTTGACATTCTGACCTGTGCTAAAGGTCCTTGAGCATTTCTTACAGATCACTTTGCACTGATCATTCGGATCTTGGTTAAAAATTTGCCAGACTGCACTCTTCCTACTATCGGATACCTTTTCAGGCATTGCACACTGTGCTACTTTAACCGGATGGCCACGCTGTCCTACAACTGTTTTTTCTTTTGACACAAGTTTTTGGCCAGTTACGGGCCTGCCAGATGAAAGCTGTTGTGATGTTGATGCCTGCTGCGGCTCCTCCTCCTCCGCTTCAGAGCTATTGCCAGCGGCACCCAATGGCTGCCAATCAGGGTCAACAACTGGGTCATCTATCACCTCCTCTTCTATGTCCTGTGCACCTTCCTATGTGTCACCGTGTAAGCCGGTGCTATAGCGTTCAGGACGGGGCACCATAGTCTCATCAGGGTCAGATTCTGGCTCGGTACACTGCGAGGGCAATGTTGTGATCTGAGTTAATGGAACAGCATAATAATCTAGCTGTGGCTGTGCATCTGTGCACTCCATGTCCGATTCATCTTGTAATGGGCATGGCCTGTTAACAATTTCCCTTTCAAACCCAGGCACGGTATGTGTAAAGAGCTCCATGGAGTAACCTGTTGAGTCGCCTGACGCATCCTCCACTGTTGTTTTGGGGGAAGGACACAAGGAATCAACTTGTTCCTGACCGGGAGCATCCACCGACGACTGGCTACTTTTCAATTTTGAACTATCCGAAGAGGAGGCGAAAGAGCTAGAGGCAGAGGCAGCAAGGAAAGCCAAAACTTTTTCCTGCTGCTCCGGCTTTAACAGCGGTTTTCCTACTCCCAGAAAAGGGAGCGTTCGAGGCCTTGTGTAGCCAGACGATGATGCTGGCTCAACAACTCGAGACTTAGGGGCTATATTGCTTTTCCCACGACCACCTGATGCTCCACGACCACCACCACTACCATCATTACCAGCTGGCAATGACCGCCCACGGCCACGACCTCTTCCACCAGACTTCCTCATTCTTAGAAAAATGGAACCAAACTAACAACCGTTATATGGTCCTGTAAAACCAGGTAGAAGGTGTACGTAAACTTGTTGTGAATTTAAATCTCCTTTTTTATGTGTGGGAGAATGCAGGAAAAAATCAGGCCCACTGTATTACACTACACAGTTTGACTGGCAGAAAGAGGCTGGCAGATATGCCACTAACAGGACTGACGCAGATGCACACACTGGCAATATAAATCTCCCTCTTTATGTGTGTGAGACAGCAGAAAAATCAGGCCCACTGTATTACACTACACAGTTTGATTGGCAGAAAGCGGCTGGCAGATATGCCACTAACAGGACTGACGCAGATGCACACACTGGCAATATAAATCTCACTTTTTTTATAAGGGAGACTAATGAATAAATCAGGCCCACTGTATTACAGTATAGTTTCTGTGGCTGAAAATGACTGACAGATACCACAGACAGGACTGGCGCAGATGCACAGATTAGGCAATATTAATCTCCCTCTTTTTTTTTATATGGGAGACTAGTCAATAAATCAGGCCCACTGTATTACAGTATGGTTTCTGTGGCTGAAAATGACTGACAGATGCCACAGACAGGACTGGCGCAGATGCACAGATTAGGCAATATTAATCTCCCTCTTTTTTTTTATATGGGAGACTAGTCAATAAATCAGGCCCACTGTATTACAGTATAGTTTCTGTGGCTGAAAATGACTGACAGATACCACAGACAGGACTGGCGCAGATGCACAGATTAGGCAATATTAATCTCCCTCTTTTTTTTATATGGGAGACTGGTGAATAAATCAGGCCCACTGTGGAGCGCCCCCAGAAGCAGGGCCGCGGGGTACTCAGTACCCAGCCTCTCAGTCTGGGTCCTGGGGTTGTCACGGTGGCTAGACCAGGTCCGTGACCCTGCTAAAGGGCGTCCAAGGAAAGGTGTGATGAGGGTGCGTGGTGCAGGTCGCGATGAATAACGAGGACACAGGGTTGCAGTCTCTTTACCTCTTTACTGAAGGCTTCAGGATCTGCAATCCAGAGTACTGCTAACAGGGCTGGCTGAGACCGGCCGGTCCGATGGCACGTCCAGAGTTTCCTTTGCAGGTGGAAATCAGTGCCTACCTTCTAGCGCCTGTGTGTTGTAGTACCTCCCTGCTGAGCACCACGGGATAGTCCTCACAACTGTTGTGTCTGTTTCTGATGTTCTTTCTCACAACTCGTATCTGTTCTGATGTTCTTCTCCGTCCCCCAGATGATATGGATAGGACGCACCCGTATGACGGGTAGGCCTGGAGTTCTTCCGGGACCCTAGCGTCGCCCCTCTCCCACAATTGCCCCCTATGTCTGCTTAGGTGATTTAGGTGAGACAGCCAACCTGTAATCAACTGTCCTGCCACTGTTTGAAGTAATGCTTGGAGCCCAATACTTCCTCCGCGTTCCGGCCATCGGCTACGCGCCTCAGTAGGATGTTGCCACGATCTTAAGGCAGAACTCCTACTGGCTTTATCTCCTTTTTGCTGCGATCTCATTTCTCACTTCTCCACAATAAACCTCGCTTCGTTTCCTTTCTTAGGATGCCGCTGCAACGGGTGCAGGTGCGGCTCCGTTACGTTCTGTTCTTTTCGCTAGGCCACTGTCAGGATCCCACCCCTGACAGAGACCCCCCTGAATCTTCCCCTGCAACACCCTCTGCCACAGGATGTTGCCTGGATCCAACCCAGTCAGCTTCTGACTAACTCCCTATCCAGCCCCCAGTTTTACCAGATTGTGAGGAGTGGCCTAATACATAGAACCCTTTGCTCCCCCTGGTGGCCAGAGTGTAAAGTGTAATGTGTGACTGAGATACCTGGTCAGGTGAGCTCCTTAAGTGCCATTGGACGTACCATCACTCCCCTTAGTGGCGGAGCGTCAGTACTGCAATGACCAGGACTCTGGGACGCTGCAACTATATTACGGTATAGTTTCTGTGGCTGAAAATTACTGACAGATACCACAAACAGGAGTGGCGCAGATGCACAGATTAGGCAATATTAATCTCCCTCTTTTTTTTTAAATGGGAGACTAGTCAATAAATCAGGCCCACTGTATTACAGTATAGTTTCTGTGGCTGAAAATGACGGACAGATACCACAGACAGGACTGGCGCAGATGCACAGATTAGGCAATATTAATCTCCCTCTTTTTTTTAAATGGGAGACTAGTCAATAAATCAAGCCCACTGTATTACAGTATAGTTTCTGTGGCTGAAAATGACTGACAGATACCACAGACAGGACTGGCGCAGATGCACAGATTAGGCAATATTAATCTCCCTCTTTTTTTTATATGGGAGACTGGTGAATAAATCAGGCCCACTGTATTACAGTATAGTTTCTGTGGCTGAAAATGACTGACAGATACCACAGACAGGACTGGCGCAGATGCACAGATTAGGCGATATTAATCTCCCCTTTTTTTTTTAAATGGGAGACTAGTTAATAAATCAGGCCCACTGTATTACAGTATAGTTTCTGTGGCTGAAAATGACTGACATATACCACAGACAGGAGTGGCGCAGATGCACAGATTAGGCAATATTAATCTCCCTCTTTTTTTATATGGGAGACTAGTAAATAAATCAGGCCCACTGTATTACAGTAATCATAATACCCTTGACCCTAGACCCCAAAGGGGAATGGGTCGCACTCCATTCAACTAGTATAACATGCCAATCCTTTTGCAGGATCAAGAAGTGCCATAGAAACAATTTAAATGCAATAAAACAATTTCTTTATTAGAATATACAACAAATTAACATATAACATACATGTAGTAAAATTGGTGCCTCAAACCAAAAACTCCAGGAGGTTGGTAGGCAAAGTGGAGTATACTTTTTAATTTCTTAAACATTCATTAAAATTACGAGGACATAGGTATTGAGGGTCAGACTCTTGGTGAATCACAATATTAAATGCAGGGAAAGGAAGCAAAAAAGCCAAAATTCGGCCACCAATTTGCAGTAGATGCTGAGATTGAAATTATCTCGCATCAGACAAACACCCTTATTCCCTCTGAACATCAAAAGTAAGAACACACAGTCAGACCATCTTCATATTACCTGAAACTATAGTCCCACACTTGAATCCACTGCCACGTGTTTAACCAGACCTCCGGACCCCTACGCACGTTTCGCTGTTGCTTCTTCCTGGGGGTGTGATATAGTTTCTGTGGCTGAAAATGACTGACAGATACCACAGACAGGACTGGCGCAGATGCACAGATTAGGCAATATTAATCTCCCTGTTTTTTTTTTTTAAATGGGCGACTAGTCAATAAATCAGGCCCACTGTATTACAGTATTGTTTCCGTGGCTGAAAATTAGGTGTGGGACAGTGCAGAAAAGTACAGGCCCATTGTTTTACACTACACAGTTTCAAGGGCTGAAAGTGGCTTGAAGATATATTAAAAAAAAAAAGGGACTGTACTACAATGACTATCTCCCTACAATAATCTCAGAAAAGTATGGCAGGCAGCAATAAAAAGGACTGCTGCACACAAAAGTGTGGACAAACAAACAAGATAGCTGTGCAGAAAGGAAGGAGCAGCAGGATTTGTGCTTTGAAAAAAGCAGTTGGTTTGCACAGCGGCATACAAACAGCAATGCAGCTATCAGGGAGCCTTCTAGGGCAGCCCAATGAGCTACAGCGCTGAGGAAAAAAATATGTAGCTTCCACTGTCCCTGCAAACAAAAGGTGATGTTGGACAGTGGAAATCGCTACAGCACAAGCGGTTTGGGGGTTAATGTACCCTGCCTAACGCTATCCCTGCTTCTTACAAAGCGGCAGCAACCTCTCTCTATGCTCAGCTTGGCAGCAGTAAGATGGCGGTCGGCGGGAATGCCCCTTTATAGCCCCTGTGACGCCGCAGAAAGCAAGCCAATCACTGTAATGCCCTTCTCTAAGATGGTGGGGACTGAGACCTATGTCATCACGCTGCCCACACTCTGCGTCCACCTTCATTGGCTGAGAAATGGCGCTGAACGCGTCATATGAAACGCAACTTTGGCGCGAAGATCGCGTACCGCATGGCAGATCCCTGTTATGATCCCAGTGGTAGAGGATCTCTGATATTCCGGCAAGATAGCAAAAACCTAAATACTGCTCTAGGGAGGTGGAAACTGGGCTAACCGCATACCTGATCCTAACACACACAACTAAAAGCAGCCGGTGAACGTGCCTACGTTGGTTCTAGACGTCTCGAGCCAGCCAGAGAACTGACTACCCCTAGAGGGAAAATAAGACCTCACTTGCCTCCAGAGAAATTGAACCCCAAAGAGATAGAAAGCCCCCAACAAATAATAACGGTGAGGCAAGAGGAAAACACAAACGTAGAGATGAACTAGATTCAGCAAAGTGTGGCCCACTAGTCTAGATAGGCAGAAAATAGATAGTGGACTATGCGGTCAGCAGAAAACCCTACAAAAACATCCACGCTGAATATTCAAGAACCCCCACACCGACTGACGGTGCGGGGGGAGAATATCAGCCCCTTAGAGCTTCCAGCGAGCCAGAAAATCAAATGTAAGCAAGCTGGACAAAAATACAGGAAAATGCAAATGATCAAAAGTACAAAACGGACTTAGCTTTTCTTGCATGAGACAGACTGAAAGGAATCCGGAGGAGACCATATAGGTCTGGATACAACGATGCCAGGCAAGAGACTGAGTCCAGAAGAGACTTAAATAGGGAACACCCGCTGCTTAACGATACAGCTGGAGCTCAGGCCTGCAACAAAACATGCCTAACACAATACCGTTAGTGACCACCAGAGGGAGCCCAGAAACACAGTTCACAACAGTACCCCCCCCTTGAGGAGGGGTCACCGAACCCTCACCAAGACCCCCAGGGCGACCAGGATGAGCAGCGTGAAAGGCATGAACCAAATCAGCCGCATGAACATCAGAGGCGACAACCCAGGAATTATCCTCCTGACCATAGCCTTTCCACTTAAGTAAATACTGGAGTTTCCGTCTAGAGATACGAGAATCCAATATCTTCTCCACCACGTACTCCAACTCGCCCTCAACCAAAACCGGGGCAGGAGGCTCAACAGCAGGAACCACAGGCACCACGTACCACCGCAACAAGGACCTATGGAACACATTATGAATGGCGAATGACGCTGGAAGGTCCAAGCGGAAAGACACTGGGTTAAGGATTTCCAAAATCTTATAAGGACCGATAAAGCGAGGCTTGAACTTAGGAGAGGAGACCTTCAAAGGAACATGCCGAGAAGACAACCAAACCAAATCCCCAACATGAAGTCGGGGACCCACACCGCGGCGGCGGTTGGCAAAACGCTGGGCCTTGTCTTGTGACAATTTCAAATTGTCCACCACATGGTTCCAAATCCGCTGCAACCTATCCACCACAGAATCAACCCCAGGACAGTCAGAAGGTTCAACCTGGCCCGAGGAGAAACGAGGATGAAAACCAGAGTTGCAGAAAAAGGGCGAAACCAAAGTGGCAGAACTAGCCCGATTATTAAGGGCAAACTCGGCCAGTGGCAAAAAGGTAACCCAATCGTCCTGATCAGCAGAAACAAAACATCTCAAATAGGTCTCCAACGTCTGATTAGTTCGCTCGGTCTGGCCATTAGTCTGAGGATGAAAAGCCGATGAAAAGGACAAATCAATACCCATCTTAGCACAAAAGGATCGCCAGAATCTGGATACAAACTGGGATCCTCTGTCAGACACAATATTCTCAGGGATGCCGTGCAAACGAACCACATTCTGAAAGAACAAAGGAGCCAAATCAGAGGAGGAAGGCAGCTTAGGCAAGGGCACCAAATGGACCATTTTAGAGAAACGGTCGCACGCCACCCAGATGACAGACATCTTCCGAGATACCGGAAGATCCGAAATGAAATCCATGGAAATGTGCATCCAAGGCCTCTTTGGGATAGGCAAGGGCAAAAGCAACCCGCTGGCACGAGAACAACAAGGCTTAGCCCGAGCACAAATCCCAAATCCCAAATCTCCGAGCCAGCCGGAGAACTGACTACCCCTAGAGGGAAAATAAGACCTCACTTGCCTCCAGAGAAATTGAACCCCAAAGAGATAGAAAGCCCCCAACAAATAATAACGGTGAGGCAAGAGGAAAACACAAACGTAGAGATGAACTAGATTCAGCAAAGTGTGGCCCACTAGTCTAGATAGGCAGAAAATAGATAGTGGACTATGCGGTCAGCAGAAAACCCTACAAAAACATCCACGCTGAATATTCAAGAACCCCCACACCGACTGACGGTGCGGGGGGAGAATATCAGCCCCCTAGAGCTTCCAGCGAGCCAGAAAATCAAATGTAAGCAAGCTGGACAAAAATACAGGAAAATGCAAATGATCAAAAGTACAAAACGGACTTAGCTTTTCTTGCATGAGACAGACTGAAAGGAATCCGGAGGAGACCATATAGGTCTGGATACAACGATGCCAGGCAAGAGACTGAGTCCAGAAGAGACTTAAATAGGGAACACCGGCTGCTTAACGATACAGCTGGAGCTCAGGCCTGCAACAAAACATGCCTAACACAATACTGTTAGTGACCACCAGAGGGAGCCCAGAAACACAGTTCACAACAGATCCCACGCTGGGATCGGGTCGGGTTTCATGAAACCCGACTTTGCCAAAAGTCGGCGACTTATGAAAATGACTGATCCGTTTCGCTCAACCCTAGTGAAGAGCATGGAAGTAGTGAAACATCAATATCTGACAAAATATAAAGAATCTTAACATAGTCAATATCTTTGTAACTCCGAATGTCTTAGAAAAAAATTGAAATTCCTGCTATTCCATTTGATTGGGCTAAACCTCTATGCCTTTAATGTCTCCGCCACCTCCCTCAATACATCCTACATTATTCTTAGTTGTTTTCCTTCATGTAGAATGAACCTACAAGGAAAGAAAGGGTTTATTTTAATTCCGATATTTTTGTCCCAATAACTTGCATTGGTATCGGGTATCGGTATCGGCGATATCCGATATTTTTTGAATATCGTCCGATCCAATCTGATACCGATACTTTTGGATATCGGAAGGTATCGCTCAACACTAGTCACAATCCGTTGGCTTGACGGATCGACGGATCCGTCGCAGATTGTGAAAAACTGATGCGACAGATCCTTTTTTTGCATGGATCCGACTAGCGGATCTGGCTAATTGCATCG
This sequence comes from Ranitomeya variabilis, assembly GCF_051348905.1. Taxonomy (NCBI): domain Eukaryota; kingdom Metazoa; phylum Chordata; class Amphibia; order Anura; family Dendrobatidae; genus Ranitomeya; species Ranitomeya variabilis. The sequence continues at coordinate 117,062,299 of NC_135238.1, forward strand.
GAGCATGCTCAGTTTAAAAAAACGGAATCCGTCGCCGGATTCCATCATTTGACGGATCCGGCACCATAGGCCTCCATTCTAGCAAACGATGGACGGCGACAGATCCGTCGCTCTCTGTTTTTTTGACGTACACAAAAAACGTTACTTTGCCCGTTGTCCCTGGCCGCCGGACAAACAATTTTCGACAGATCTAGCGAATGAAACATCATGAGGCCAAACGTAGCTAATACAAGTCTAAGAACAAAACGGATCCGGTGGCATCAGTCGCCGGATCCATTTTTTTCAAAATTTGACGGATTGCGACTGATGGCAAAAAACTGATGTGTGAAAGGGGCCTAACCCTGAGAAGGGGTTTGTGTAGGAGTTGCAGGCTGCAGCAAAAAGGACATGCAATTCATGATCCCTTTAGCCGAATCTCTCCCTAAGTGCTACTAACAGCAGTATTACTATTGATTATATTTAGCCCACTAAGAAGGGCTGTTATTGTACTTTAAACAAATATTAATGTGGCTGAATCCTTGGCTAATATGCAGCTACGATTCTGTCCCTCTTTCACCAGCCCCTCTCCCTGCTCTACTTTTTTCTGGGATACAGTGTCACTAGCATAGCATCACGGGTTTTATATAGACCTGATGACGCTATGCAGGCAGCCATTAACAGTAATGCCACAACCAAGAAGGCTACAGCATTACAGTGACTGTCAGGCAATCCGCACATGTTCATTGACTGTGTTAAAAAGCGGCAAACATGTGGGGTGGGGACTTGAGCTCCCACTCTAATATTAAAAAAATACTCGCCGACTAACAAACTTCCCTTGCTCGAGCGAGTGATGAGTAGTGACAAGCACTAGTTATAATCGGTAGCATATAATTTCTAGAAAGGTCAGGCAAGGTCAAATTTGTAACAGAGACCCCTTTTGGAAAGTTGGTGTGGGTACACAGCATGGGCCTGTGTGGAAATGCTCATTCTGAATTTCAGTTCCAGTAGGCGGGTCGTAGCTTGGTGATCCTTGCTTTGAGTGACATGTCTGGCTTAATTTATTTCAAAATTCCTTTGTTTGTACTTCTTACCTTATATGGTATTTATAACATCCTTCTCCAGCACTACATTTTGAAGATGTCAATTCTTCTGTCTTGTTTCTTTATCGTCCAGGTTTGACATCTGTATGTTACCATAGAAAAGACCAAGCTACTGTATGTACAAGCAATGGCTTTGTCATCAGTGAAATGTTCCTCGATTTGATGACCTTGTCCAGTGGTTTGATTGTTGATTTGCCTATAGCTATTCTCCTATTTACTTCCGGTGTCGCTGCTTCATTTTGAATTATCATTCATTTTGAAGCCTTTTACAAATTCCAGCTGTTAGGACGCACGGGATGCGTGTGTTGTCATCTTAACCCCTTTCTGCCATTGGACTGTTATGATCCTTAGTGGTTGAGGATCACAAAATACTCCAGCTAAGTAACAAACGTAGGACAAGCTCTAGGGAGGTGGCAAACTGGACTGACCGCAAATCTGAACCTATCCAAACAAACTAGAAGTAGCCGGTGAACGTGCCTAAAAATCCTAGACGTCTCGAGCCAGCCTGAGGAACTAACTACCCCTAGAGAGAAAGAAAGACCTCTCTTGCCTCCAGAGAAATAATCCCCAAAGATAAAGAAGCCCCCAACAGATAATAACGGTGAGGTAAGAGGAAGGCACATTCACAGGGGTGAAAGCAGATTCAGCAAGCGAGGAAATCACATTTTAGCGAGCTGGACTAAAAACATAATGAACACTGATAATCAAAAAATGATCAAACAAAAACTTAGCTTGTCTTGGAGAGACTGGGAGCAAGGTAGACACAAGGAATCTGAAGAGCACTGAATACATTGATAGCCGGCAAGGAACTGAGTATCCAGGTGAGCTAAATAAGAAACCAACCAAGGATAACAAACCAGCTGATGCTGCAACCTGCAGAAAGACAACACTACACAGTACCGCTTGTGACCACTAGAGGGAGCCCAAAAATAGAGTTCACAACAGTACCCCCCCTTGAGGAGGGGTCACCGAACCCTCATCAAGACCCCCAGGGCGATCAGGATGAGCCGCGTGGAAGGCACGAACCAAATCGGCCGCATGAACATCAGAGGCGACAACCCAGGAATTATCCTCCTGACCATAGCCCTTCCACTTAACCAAATACTGAAGCCTCCGTCTAGAGATACGAGAATCCAAAATCTTCTCCACCACGTACTCCAATTCGCCCTCGACCAGCACCGGAGCAGGAGGCTCAACAGAAGGAACCACAGATACCACATACCTCCGCAACAAAGACCTATGGAACACATTATGAATGGCAAACGATGCTGGGAGATCCAAATGAAAAGACACCGGGTTAAGGATTTCCAAGATCTTATAAGGACCGATGAAGCGAGGCTTGAATTTAGGAGAGGAGACCTTCATAGGAACATACCGAGAAGACAGCCACACCAAATCCCCAACACGAAGTCGGGGACCCACACCGCGGCGGCGGTTGGCAAAGCGCTGAGCCTTCTCCTGTGACAACCTCAAATTGTCCACCACATGGTTCCAAATCTGCTGCAACCTATCCACCACAGAATCCACCCCAGGACAGTCAGAAGACTCAACCTGACCCGAGGAAAAACGAGGATGGAAACCAGAATTGCAGAAAAAAGGTGAAACCAAAGTAGCAGAACTAGCCCGATTTATTAAGGGCAAACTCGGCCAAAGGCAAAAAAGTCACCCAATCATCCTGATCAGCAGAAACAAAACATCTCAAATAAGTTTCCAACGTCTGATTAGTTCGCTCGGTTTGGCCATTAGTCTGAGGATGGAAGGCCGACGAAAAAGACAAATCAATGCCCATCTTAGCACAAAAAGTCTGCCAAAACCTGGACACAAACTGGGATCCTCTATCAGACACAATATTTTCAGGAATGCCGTGCAAACGAACCACATTCTGAAAAAATAGAGGAACCAAATCGGAGGAAGAAGGCAACTTAGGCAAGGGCACCAAATGGACCATCTTGGAAAAACGATCACACACCACCCAGATGACAGACATTTTCTGAGATACTGGAAGATCCGAAATAAAATCCATGGAAATGTGCGTCCAAGGCCTTTTCGGAACAGGCAAAGGCAAAAGCAAACCGCTGGCACGAGAACAGCAAGGCTTAGCCCGAGCACAAATCCCACAAGACTGCACAAAGGAACGCACATCCCGCGACAAGGAAGGCCACCAGAAGGACCTAGCCACCAAATCTCTGGTACCAAAAATCCCAGGATGACCCGCCAACACCGAAGAATGAACCTCGGAAATAAATTTGCTGGTCCATCTATCCGGGACAAACAGTCTCTCTGGTGGACAACGGTCAGGTCTATCCGCCTGAAATTTCTGCAGCACTTGTCGCAAATCTGGGGAAATGGCAGACAAAATCACTCCCTCTCTGAGAATACCAGCCGGCTCAGAAACTCCCGGAGAGTCAGGCACAAAACTCCTAGAAAGTGCATCAGCTTTCACGTTCTTCGGACCAGGCAGGTATGAGACCACGAAGTTCAAACGGGAGAAAAACAACGACCAACGAGCCTGTCTAGGATTCAGGCACTTGGCAGATTCAAGGTAAATCAGATTTTTGTGATCAGTCAAGACCACCACACGATGTTTAGCTGCTTCGAGCCAATGTCGCCACTCCTCAAATGCCCACTTCATAGCCAACAACTCCCGATTACCAACATCATAATTCCGCTCGGCAGGCGAAAACTTTCTTGAAAAGAAAGCACATGGCTTCATCACAGAGCCATCAAAGCTTCTCTGCGACAAGACAGCCCCTGCTCCAATCTCAGAAGCATCAACCTTGACCTGGAAGGGAAGAGAGACATCTGGCTGACATAAGACTGGAGCTGAAGAAAACCGGTGCTTCAGCTCCCGAAAGGCCTCCACGGCCGCAGGAGACCAATTAGTCATATCAGAACCCTTCTTGGTCAAATCCGTCAAAGGTTTAACCACGCTAGAAAAATTAGCGATGAAACGACGGTAAAAATTAGCAAAACCCAAGAACTTCTGAAGACTCTTAACAGACGTGGGCTGAGTCCAGTCATGAATAGCCTGGACCTTGATTGGGTCCATCTCCACAGTAGAAGGAGAAAAAATAAAACCCAAAAAGGAGACCTTCTGTACTCCGAAGAGGCATTTTGAGCCCTTCACAAATAAAGCATTAGCACGCAGGACCTGAAACACCATCCTGACCTGCTTCACATGGGACTCCCAATCATCAGAAAAGACCAAAATGTCATCCAAATAAACAATCATAAATTTATCCAGATACTCTCGGAAGATGTCATGCATGAAGGACTGAAACACAGAAGGAGCATTAGAGAGTCCAAAAGGCATCACTAAGGACTCAAAATGGCCTTTGGGCGTATTAAATGCTGTTTTCCATTCATCTCCCTGCTTAATGCGCACAAGGTTATACGCACCACGGAGATCTATCTTGGTGAACCAACTGGCACCCTTAATCCGAGCAAACAAATCAGACAATAGTGGCAAAGGATACTGAAATTTGACTGTAATTTTATTCAGAAGACGATAATCTATACAAGGTCTCAAAGAACCGTCCTTCTTGGCAACAAAAAAAAATCCTGCACCAAGAGGGGAAGAGGATGGACGAATATGTCCCTTCTCCAAAGACTCCTTTATATAACTCCGCATCGCGGCATGCTCTGGTATAGACAAATTAAAAAGTCGTCCCTTAGGGAATTTACTACCAGGAATTAAATTTATAGCACAGTCACAATCCCTATGAGGGGGCAGGGCACTGGACCTGGGCTCATCAAATACATCCTGGTAGTCAGACAAAAACTCAGGGACCTCAGAAGGAGTGGAAGAAGCAATAGACACCAACGGAGTATCGCCATGAATTCCCTGACAACCCCAACTTGACACAGACATAGCTTTCCAATCTAAAACTGGATTATGAGCTTGCAGCCATGGCAGACCCAAAACGACAACATCATGCAAGTTATGCAGAACAAGAAAGCGAATCACCTCCTGATGTACGGGAGTCATGCACATGGTCATTTGCGTCCAATACTGAGGCTTATTCTCAGCCAATGGCGTAGCATCAATTCCCCTCAGAGGAATAGGAAATTCCAAAGGCTCCAGGACAAAACCACAGCGCCTGGCAAACGACAAATCCATCAGATTCAGGGCAGCACCCGAATCCACAAAAGCCATAACCGGGTAGGACGACAAAGAACAAATCAAAGTAACAGACAAAATAAATTTAGGCTGTAAAGTACCAATGGTGACAGGTTTAGCGATTTTTTTAAAGCGTTTAGAGCATGCTGAGATAACATGAGTAGAATCACCACAGTAAAAGCACAACCCATTTTGACGTCTATGACTTTGTCGCTCAATTCTGGTCAGAGTTCGGTCACATTGCATAGACTCAGGTCTCTGTCCAGAAAATACCGCCAAAGGATGAGCAGATTTGCACTCCCGCAAACACCGATCTACCTGAATGGCTAAAGCCATAGAATCACTCAGACTTGTAAGGGTGGGAAACCCCACCATAACATTCTTAACGGCCTCAGAAAGACCTTCTCTGAAATTTGCAGCCAGGGCACACTCATTCCATTGAGTAAGCACCGACCATTTCCGAAGTTTTTGACAATACACCTCTGCTTCATACTGACCTTGAGAGATAGCCAGCAACGCTTTTTCTGCCTGATTCTCAAGATTAGGCTCCTCATAAAGCAGTCCAAGAGCCAGAAAAAATGCATCTACATTAAGCAAAGCAGGATCTCCTGGCGCCAGAGAGAAAGCCCAATCTTGAGGGTCGCCACGCAACAAGGAGATAACAATTTTAACTTGCTGAGCGGAATCACCAGAGGAATGAAGTCTCAGAGATAGAAATAACTTACAATTATTCTTAAAATTTTGAAACCTAGATCTATCTCCAGAAAACAACTCAGGAATGGGTATCTTTGGTTCTGACATAGGGCTACGAATAACAAAATCCTGAATACTTTGCACCCGTCCAGTAAGATGATCCACACTAGAAGTCAGAGTCTGAACATTCATGTCTGCAGCTGAGCTCAAAACCACCCAGAGTTCAAGGGGATGAAAGAAGCTAAACAGACTGCAGCAAAGGAAAAGCGGGAGGAAGGGAAAAAAAACAATGTACTCAGGTCTTCTATTTATCCCACTTCTGCGATGCATTAAACACTTTTTGGCCTGCTATACTGTTATGATCCTTAGTGGTTGAGGATCACAAAATACTCCAGCTAAGTAACAAACGTAGGACAAGCTCTAGGGAGGTGGCAAACTGGACTGACCGCAAATCTGAACCTTTCCAAACAAACTAGAAGTAGCCAGTGAACGTGCCTAAAAATCCTAGACGTCTCGAGCCAGCCTGAGGAACTAACTACCCCTAGAGAGAAAGAAAGACCTCTCTTGCCTCCAGAGAAATAATCCCCAAAGATAAAGAAGCCCCCAACAGATAATAACGGTGAGGTAAGAGGAAGGCACATACACAGGGGTGAAAGCAGATTCAGCAAATGAGGCCCACTAATACTAGATAGCAGAAAATAGAAAAGGGAATCTATGCGGTCAGTAAAAAACCCTTACAAAATATCCACACTGAGATTTCAAGAACCCCCACACCAACTCACGGTGTGGGGGGAGAAACTCAGTCCCCTAGAGCAACCAGCAACGAGGAAATCACATTTTAGCGAGCTGGACTAAAAACATAATGAACACTGATAATCAAAAAATGATCAAACAAAAACTTAGCTTGTCTTGGAGAGACTGGGAGCAAGGTAGACACAAGGAATCTGAAGAGCACTGAATACATTGATAGCAGGCAAGGAACTGAGTATCCAGGTGAGCTAAATAAGAAACCAACCAAGGATAACGAACCAGCTGATGCTGCAACCTGCAGAAAGACAACACTACACAGTACCGCTTGTGACCACTAGAGGGAGCCCAAAAATAGAGTTCACAACATTGGACGTACTATCCCATCCATGTGACCTAGGACTTAAATTCCCATGGACGGGATAGTATGTCATAGGCGATCAGCCGTGCTCATGGGGGAGCACAGGCCCATCATGGCTGGGTGTCAGCTGATTATCACAGCTGACGTCTGGCAGTATGTGCCAGGAGCGGTCACGGACCACTCCCGGCACATGAAGTCCCGGAACAATGGGATCAAACATGACTGCAGCATTCCGGTGGCATAGGGAAGCATCGCGCAGGGAGGGGGCTCCCTGCATGCTTCCCTGAGACCCTCGGAACAATGCGATGTGATTGCTTTGTTCTGAGGGTCTCCTCCGTTCTGCTCCCTGCAGGCTCAGATCCAAGATGGCCGCGGGGGTCCTTCCAGGTCCTGCAGGGAGGTGGCTTGCGAGCGCTTGCTGAGAGCAGGCGCCGGCAAGCCTCCAACACTGTCTGTCAGATTGCTGATCTGACACAGTGCTGTGCAAAGTGTCAGATCAGCAATCTGACACTACATAGCGATGACCCACCCTGGGACAATGTAAAAAAGTAAAAAAAATAAAATTACACTGTGTAAAAATATGAAAAAAATAATTCCTAAATAAAGGGGAAAAAAAAATGTTCCAATAAATACATTTCTTTATGTAAATAAAAAACAAAAGAATAAAAGTACACATATTTAGTATCGCCACGTCCGTAATCACCAGGCCTATAAAACTATCCCACTAGTTAACCCCTTCAGTGAACACCGTAAAAAAACTAAATAAAAAACGAGGCAAAAAACAATGCTTTATCATCATACCGCTGAACAAAAAGTGGAATAACGCGATCAAAAAGACAGATATAAATAAACATGGTACCGCTGAAAACATCATCTTGTCCCACAAAACACGAGCTGCCATACAGCGTCATCAGCTAAAAAAAAAATTGTAGTCTTCAGAATAAAGTGATGCAAAAATAATTATTTTTATATAAAATAGTTTTTATTGTATAAAAGCCCCAAAACATAAAAAAATGATATAAATGAGGTATCGCGTAATCGTACTGACCCGAAGAATAAAACCGCTTTATCAATTTTACTAAACACGGAAAGGTATAACCCCCCCCCCCAAAAAAAAAGAAATTCATTAATTGCTGGCTTTTGTTAATTCTGCCTAACAAAAATCACAATAAAAAGCGATCAAAAAATGTCATGTGCCTGAAAAACGTCAACTCGTCCCGCAAAAAACAAGAACTCACATGACTCTGTGGACCAAAATATGGAAAAATTATAGCTCTCAAAATATGGTGATGCAAAAACTATTTTTTGCAATAAAAAGCGTCTTTTAGTGTGTGACAGCTGCCAAACATAAAAACACACTATAAAAACCTGCTATAAATAGTAAATCAAACCCCCCTTTATCACTGCCTTAGTTAGGGAAAAATAGTAAATGAAAAAAATGTTTTTATTTCCATTTTCCCATTATGTTTAGGGTTAGGGTTGGGGCTAAAGTTAGGGTTAGGGTTGGGGCTAGAGTTGGGGTTAGGGATTGGATTATGTTTATGGTTGGGTTAGGGGTGTGTCAGAGTTAGGGGTGTGGTTAGGGTTATCGTTAGGGTTGTAATTAGGGTTAGGGGTGTGTTGGGGTTTGGGGTGTGTTGGGGTTGGGATTAGGGTTAGAGGTGTGTTCGGGTTAGAGGTGTGGTTAGGGTTATGATTAGGGTTGGGATTATGGTTAGGGGTGTGTTGGGGTTAGGGGTTTGTCAGGGTTAGGGGTGTGGTTAGGGTTGGGATTAGGGTTAACGGTGTGTTGAGGTTAGGGTTGAAGTTAGAATTGGGGGTTTCCACTGTTTCCAATATGGGGTCACTTATGGGGGTTTCTACTGCTTAGGCACATTAGGGGCTCTGTAAATGCAACGTGACGCCCGCAGACCATTCCATCAAAGTCTGTATTCCAAAACGCCACTTCTTCCCTTCCGAGCCCCGACGTGCGCCCAAACAGTGGTTTACCCCCGCATATGGGGTATCAGCGTACTCAGGACAAATTGGACAACAAATCTTGAGGTCCATTTTTTCTTGTTACCCTCAGGAAAATAAAAATTTGAGGGCTAAAATATCATTTTTGTGGGAAAAATTATTTTTTATTTTCACGGCTCTGCATTATAAACTTTAGTGAAACACTTGGGGATTCAAAGTTCACACAACACATCTAGATAAGTTTCTTGGGGGGTCTAGTTCCAATTTGGAGTCACTTATTGGGGTTTCTACTGTTTAGGTACATCAGGGGCTCTGCAAATGCAACGTGATGCCCGCAGACCATTCCATCAAAGTCTGCATTCCAAAATGGTGCTACTTCCCTTCCGAGCTCTGCCATGTGCCCAAACGATGGTCCCACCCCCCACATATGGGGTATCAGTGTACTCAGGACAAATTGCACAACAAATTTTGGGGTCCAATTTCTCCGGATACCCTTGGACAAATAAAAAATTTGGAGCGAAAATATCATTTTTGTGGAAAAAAAATGATTTTTGAATTTTCATGGCTCTATATTATAAACTTTAGTGAAACAATTGGGGGTTCAAAGTGCACGTCACACATCTAGATAAGTTCCTTTGTTGGTCTGATTTCCACAATGGGGTGACTTGTGGGGGGTTTCCACTGTTTAGGCCCATTAGGGGCTCTCCAAGCGCGACATGGCATCTGATCTCAATTTCAGCCATTTCTGCGTTGAAAAAGTCAAACGGTGCTCCTTCCCTTCCGAACTCTGCCATGCACCCAAACAGTGGTTTACACCCACATTTCAGGAATCAGCATACTCAGGACAAATTGCACAACAACTTTTGGGGTCCATTTTCTCCTGTTACCCTTGGGAAAATAAAAAATTGGGGGCGAAAAGATCATTTTTGTGAAAAAAAATATGATTTTTTATTTTTACGGCTGTACATTATAAACTTATTTGAAGCACTTGGGGGTTCAAAGGGCTCACCACACATCTAGATAAGTTCCTTAGGTGGTCAAGTTTCCAAAATGGGGTCACTTGTGGGGGTTTCCACTGTTTAGGCACATCAGGGGCTCTCCAAACGCAGCATGGCATCTGATCTCAATTCCAGACAATTCTGCGTTGAAAAAGTCAAACGGTGCTCCTTCCATTCCGAGCTCTGCCATGAGCCCAAACAGTGGTTTAACCCCACATATGGGCTATCAGTGTATTCATGACAAATTGCACAACAACTTTTGGGGTCCACTTTCTCCTGTTACCCTTGGGAAAGTAAAAAATTGGGGCGAAAAGATCATTTTTGTGAAAAAATATGATTTTTATTTTTATGGCTCTATATTATAAATTTCTGTGAAGCACTTGGGGGTTCAAATTACTCACCACACATCTAGATAAGTTCCTTAGGGGTCTACTTTTCAAAACGGTGTCACTTGTGGGGAGTTTCCACTGTTTCGACACATCAGGGGTCCTCTAAACGCGACATGGCATCCTATCTCAAATCCAAACAATTTTGCATTGAAAAGTCAAATAGCGCTCCTTCCCTTCAGAGCTCTGCCATGTGCCCAAACAGTGGTTTACCCCCACATATGGGGTATCGGTGTACTCAGGACAAATTGTGCAACAACTTTTGTGGTCCAATTTTTCCTATTACCCTTGGTAAAATAAAACAAATTGGACCTCAAGTAATTTTTTTGTGAAAAAAAGTTAAATGTAAATTTTTTTTAAACATTCCAAAAATTCCTGTGAAGCACCTGAAGGGTTAATAAACTTTCTAAATGTGGTTTAGAGCACCTTGAGTGGTGCAGTGTTTAGAATGGTGTAACTTTTTGGTATTTTCTATCATATAGACCCCTCAAAGTGACTTCAAATGTGATGTGGTCTCTAAAAAAAAATGGTGTTGTAAAAATGAGAAATCACTGGACATCTTTTAACCCTTATAACTCCCTAACAAAAAAAATGTGGTTCCAAATTGTGCTGATGTAAAGTAGACATGTAGAAAATGTTACTTATTAAGTATTTTGTGTAACATATCTCTGCGATTTAAGGGCATGAAAATTCTAAGTTGGAAAATTGCAAAATTTTCACCAAATTTCCATTTTTTTTCACAAATAAACACAAGTAATATGAAAGAAATTTTACAACTATCATGAAGTACAATATGTCATGAGAAAACAGTGTCAGAATCATCAGGAGACAAGAGTTCCAGAGTTATAACCTCATAAAGGGACAGTGGTCAGAATTGTAAAAATTGTCCCGGTCATTAACATGCAAACCACCCTTGGAGGTTAGGGGGTTAATGGTCTGCTGACAAATTGTATATGAGAGGTTTATAGCCGGAGAAATACACAGGACAGGGCAAGTAGTGTCTCAAATAATTTCTGATTTATTGCTAAAAAAGCACAGTCTTTTATAGGGGAAAATCAGGCAGTTTCAGCACATTACATCACTTGCTTTTCAACTAATAATTATTGGAAGTCATTATTGATCTCACATGTTCTATGTAATTTTCTTTATTACTATAGGATCATTACTCTAATGGTTTATTGCTGTACCGGTTATTTCCGTACTGGTTATCACCCTAATGGTACACTGTTAGGTCAAGCTGACATCTGTTTGATATGTATTATCAATCTTTAGTTTATGAGAGGGGCAATATCCCCATGTGTAGGTACTGTACATTTACTTTTGATAAGCTGGGTGGATTATACAACCATCTCTTAGTCCATATGTAACCTGGTGACAATTATGAACTTTGTCACAAGGAAGAATCAGAGCACAGAAAGACATGTTTGAGTATATATTTTCAGCACAGCGTCCATTTTGAAATATAAGCTTAATTTTAATATATCTCCATATGCCATATATTATTCATATACAGTACGAGATGACCCATCTCTAGTAGATTGACCCGTTCCTAACGTATTTGCACAGGAGGAAGTCAGATCCTTCTCTCTCCTTCACTGGTGTGTTTCAGGCAGACATATTCCGGGGGAGGTGAATATGGCCTTCCTCTCGTGGTTTTGAGTCGCCCCACGGGCCACGGGTTACTCGGTGCCGGGTCCTGCGGTTCTCAGGGGGATGTCACGGTGGCTGCGACCCAGTCAGAGGCCCAGGGCACCCATGTAAAAGGGAAAGGTCTTTAAAGGGATAGAGTTTATGTTCGTGACGCCACCTGTGGTATTCGGTCGAGAGAACCGACGCTGCTTTAAGGGGTCCGCTGGGGTGATGTTATGGCAGCTAGATGGTATACCTTCACACAGGTGAAGTGTGTCCCCAGGGCTTCCCGGTGTTTAGATGGTGATATAGTGAAAGGTGCAGAGAAGAATGAGGATACAAGGTTGCAGTCTCTTTATCTTTACTGAAGACTTCAGCATCCGCAGTCCAAGGCACCAGACCACAGGGCAGGCAGAGAAGTCCGGGCAGTCCAGAGACAAGCAAGTTCCCCTGGGTAAGTTAGGTGGGAGCCTACCACTCTGTGCTTTCTGTCTATAAGTCCCTGCTGCCACTATGTGTCTCAACAAGGTCTTTAATCATTCTGCTTACCTAGTACAGGTACCTGTATGGCAGGCAGCTTGGGCCGTATGAACTGGGGTCTGTTCTCGGTGACTCCAGGCTCCTTGGTGCTGCTGTGCCACAGGTAATTATGGGCAAAGTCCTTGTAGAACAATACCCTCCAGTTCTGCTCTATGTTTTATAATCCACAAAAGCCACGGGCTCCCGGTAACCGGATTCTTGAACTGATACTTTTCAGAGGCCTGCTCGTGGCCTCCTGGAGCTCTCTCTTTCCTCTGTGCTCCACTCCTGTCTGTCCTCGCACACAGACTCCTTCTACAAACTGAGCTGTCTCCGCCTTCAAACCAAGATCTTTATTCAGGGAAGCTGCTGTAAAACAGGGCTTGGAGCTCCCCCTCCTGGCCTGGAAGTGGAAGGTGTTGTGTGTGTGTAAACCTACCAAAGGAAATCTGACTTGTCTCCAGACATAGCACTATCCTCCCCGTGAGGAAGACAGCACTATTGTGGTACCCAAACTCCTGGGGTGCCACAGTTTCACAGCAGCATCTTTCATCTAGGAGATCATCGAAGTCAGCATGCATGGTAATCACTGTTGTTTTCATGGTCTTCATCATCATCTTTTTTAAGGCATGGAGCTAAGCAGCATAGAATTAAGGCTTAATACAATCAAAACACATAGAATAGCTGTTGCTAATGTAATGGGTCAATAAGTGCCTATGTCATTCCCAGTGTATTCTGTAAACCGTTGTTGATTACAGTATAGGTATTTTATCCATTTTACATTCTTGCCTATCCCAATCATGGGCATGATGGGTTCAAACACAACTGCTTTCTTGTTTCTGGCTTTGAATCTGTCAGGTACTCCCTGTGAGACCCCAATGGCATCTATGTTTCTTAACCAATATGTGCCCATTTTGTCCCCATTCCCCTCCCAAGTTTAGTATTTGAGCCTAGTACATATAACCTTAGTCATTCTCTGAGGGATTGTCAATAGTGAGTTAGAGAACTATACATCCCCCCTTGGGGCAATGAGTGGCAGGGATGGGTAGTATTGAACCTGGAAGGCCTCTCTGGCCCTTAAAGGGTACACAAGAATTTTTTAAAGGGAACCTGTCACCCCCCTCAGGCGTTTGTAACTAAAAGAGCCACCTTGTGCAGCACAAATGCTGCATTCTGACAAGGTGGCTCTTTTAGTTATGATGCATGCACACGCTGAAATAAACATTTATAACATGTGCCCCCTCATACCCTGAAGCTGTCTTGGGGGCTGGACTTTCCTTCCTAATCAGACGCAGCACAGCCGTCACTCCGGGCCTATGCGCGCCGGGCGCTTCCTCCTCTTGCTGCATTATCATCCCCGGCACCTGCGCTGTAAGTATGAAGGGCAGCGCAACTGCGCATGCCTGAAAAAAAACATAATGCGCAGGTGCCGGGGATGATAATGAAGCAAGAGGAGGCGGCGCCCGGCGCGCACAGGCCCAGAGTAACGCCTGTGCTGCGTCTGATTAGGAAGGAAAGTCCCGCCCCGGGACAGTTTCAGGGTATGAGGGGGCACATTTTATAAACATTTATTTCAGCGTGTGCAGGCATCATAACTAAAAGATCCACTTTGTCAGAATGCAGCATTTGTGCTGCACAAGGTGGCTCTTTTAGTTACTAACGCCTGAGGGGGGGTGACAGGTTCCCTTTAAAAAATTCTTGTGTACCCATATTGGGCGCCAAATGTTAGGGCACACAGGATGCGTGTGTTGTCATCTTAATGGTCTGCTGCCAAACTGTATATGAGAGGTTTAAGGCTGGAGAAATACACAGGACAGAGCAAGTCGTGTCTCAAATGATTCCTGGTTTATTGGTAAAAAAGCAGTCTTTTATAGGTGAAAATCAGGTGGTTCAATACATTACATCATGTGTTTTTCAACTAATAATTATTGCAAGTCATTATTGATCTCGCATGTTCTATGTAATTATTTTTATTACTATAGGATTATTACTCTAATGGTTTATTGCTGTACCGGTTATTTCCATACCGGTTATCACCCTAATGTTACACGGTTAGGTCAAGCTGACATCTGTTTGGTATGTATTATTGATCTTTAGTTTATGAGAGGAGCAATATCCCATGTGCAGGTACATTTACTTCTGATAAGCTGGGTGGATTATACAACCATCTCATGCTCCATTTGTAACCTGGTGACAATTATGAACTTTGTCACAAGGAAGAATCAGAGCACAGAAAAACATGTTTGAGTATATATTTTCAGTAAAGCATCCCTTTTGAAATATAAGCTTGATTTTAATATACAGTATATCTCCATATGCCATATATTATTCATATATTATCTCCTTAACACAACTATCCCTCGCCATTTTAGGTTACACCATGGATGCAACCCTAAAGATTTGAAGGTGTTCAGGATTGATCATGTTATATGCTGGGATAAGGGGGTGGAGACATGAGGTGGACTTTAGCTCAATTAGAATGTCGCTGGATAGCAACACTTGGGACTATGTCTCCAAATGGTCTTAATGAGCAGCTCGGTTTCTTGTCCTTTTTGTAATATACAGTACAGACCAAAAGTTTGGACACACCTTCTCATTTAACCCCTTCATGACCCAGCCTATTTTGGCCTTAATGACCTTGCCGTTTTTTGCAATTCTGACCAGTGTCCCTTTATGAGGTAATAACTCAGGAACGCTTCAACGGATCCTAGCGATTCTGAGATTGTTTTTTCGTGACATATTGGGCTTCATGATAGTGGTAAATTTAGGTCGATAATTTCTGAGTTTATTTGTGAAAAAAATGGAAATTTCGCGAAAATTTTGAAAATTTCGCAATTTTCACATTTTGAATTTTTATTCTGTTAAACCAGAGAGTTATGTGACACAAAATAGTTAATAAATAACGTTTCCCACATGTCTACTTTACATCAGCACAATTTTGGAAACAAATTTTTTTTTTGCTAGGAAGTTATAAGGGTTAAAATGTGACCAGTGATTTCTCATTTTTACAACAAAATTTACAAAACCATTTTTTTTAGGGAGCACCTCACATTTGAAGTCAGTTTGAGGGTTCTATATGGCTGAAAATACCCAAAAGTGACACCATTCTAAAAACTGCACCCCTCAAGGTGCTCAAAACCACATTCAAGAAGTTTATTAACCCTTCAGGTGTTTCACAGCAGCAGAAGCAACATGGAAGTAAAAAATGAACATTTAACTTTTTAGTCACAAAAATGATCTTTTATCAACAATTTTTTTATTTTCCCAAGGGTAAAAGGAGAAACTGGACCACGATCATTGTTGTCCAATTTGTCCTGAGTACGCTGATACCTCATATGTGGGGGTAAACCACTGTTTGGGCGCACGGCAGGGCTCGGAAGGGAAGGCATGCCATTTGGCTTTTTGAATGGAAAATTAGCTCCAATCATTAGCGGACACCATGTCGCATTTGAAGAGCCCCTGTGTGCCTAAACATTGGAGCTCCCGCACAAGTGGCCCCATTTTGAAAACTAGACCTCCCAAGGAACTAATCTAGATGTGTGGTGAGCACTTTGAACCCCCAAGTGCTTCACAGAAGTTTATAACGCAGAGCCATGAAAATAAAAAATAATTTTTCTTTTCTCAAAAATGATTTTTTAGCCCACAATTTTTTATTTTCCCAAGGGTATCAGGAGAAATTGGACCCCAAAAGTTGTTGTCCTGTTTCTCCTGAGTACGCTGATACCCCATATGTGGGGGTAAACCACTGTTTGGGCACATGCCGGGGCTCGGAAGGGAAGTAGTGACGTTTTGGAATGCAGACTTTGATGGAATGGTCTGCGGGCATCATGTTACGTTTGCAGAGCCCCTGATATGCCTAAACAGTAGAAACCCCCCACAAGTGACCCCAATTTGGAAACTAGACCCCCCAAGGAACTTATCTAGATGTGTGGTGAGCACGTTCAACCCCCAAGTGCTTCACAGAAGTTTACAACGCAGAGCCGTGAAAATAAAAAATCATTTTTCTTTCCTCAAAAAAGATGTTTTAGCAAGCAATTTTTTATTTTCACAAGGGTAACAGGAGAAATTGGACCCTAATATTTGTTGCCCAGTTTGTTTTGAGTACGCTGATACCCCATATGTGGGGGTAAACCACTGTTTGGGCACACGTCAGGGCTCGGAAGGGAAGTAGTGACATTTGAAATGCAGACTTTGATGGAATGGTCTGCGGGCGTCACATTGCATTTGCAGAGCCCCTGATGTGCCTGAACAGTAGAAACACCCCACAAGTGACCCCATTTTGGAAACTAGACCCCCCAAGGAACTTATCTAGATGTGTGATGAGCACGTTCAACCCCCAAGTGCTTCACAGAAGTTTACAACGCAGAGCCGTGAAAATAAAAAATCATTTTTCTTTCCTCAAAAAAAGATGTTTTAGCAAGCAATTTTTTATTTTCACAAGGGTAACAGGAGAAATTGGGCCCCAATATTTGTTGCCCAGTTTGTTTTGAGTATGCTGGTACCCCATATGTGGGGGTAAACCACTGTTTGGGCGCACGTCAGGGCTCGGAAGGGAAGTAGTGACATTTGAAATGCAGACTTTGATGGAATGGTCTGCGGGCATCAAGTTGCATTTGCAGAGCCCCTGATGTGCCTAAACAGTAGAAACACCCCACAAGTGACTCCATTTTGGAAACTAGACCCCCCCCAAGGAACTTATCTAGATGTGTGGTGAGCACTTTCAACCCCCAAGTGCTTCACAGAAGTTTATAACGCAGAGCCGTGAAAATAAAAAATAATTGTTCTTTCCTCAAAAAATTATGTTTTAGCAAGTAATTTTTTATTTTTGCAAGGGTAACAGGAGAAATTGGACCCCAACAGTTGTTGCCCAGTTTGTCCTGAGTATGCTGGTACCCCATATGTGAGGGTAAACCACTGTTTGGGTGCACGTCGGGGCTTGGAAGGGAGGGAGCAGCATTTGACTTTTTGAACGCAAGATTGGCTGGAATCAATGGTGGCGCCATGTTGCGTTTGGAGACCCCTGATGTGCCTAAAAAGTGGAAACCCCTCAATTCTAACTTCAACACTAACCCCAACACACCCCTAATCCTAATCCCAACTGTAGCCATAACCCTAATCACAACCCTAACCCCAACACACCCCTAACCACAACCCTAACCCCAACACACCCGTAACCCTAATTCCAACCCTAACCCTAATCCTAACCCTAATCTCAACCCTAACCCTAATCCCAACCCTAACCACAACTGTAACCCCAACACACCCATAACCCTATCCATAACCCTAACCACAAGCCTAATCTTAACACTATTTCCAACCCTAGCCCTAATTCCAACCCTAACTCTAATTCCAACCCTAACCCTAAGGCTATGTGCCCACGTTGCGGATTCGTGTGAGATTTTTCCGCACGATTTTTGAAAAATCTGCAGGTAAAAGGCACTGCGTTTTACCTGCGGATTTACAGCGGATTTCCAGTGTTTTTTTGTGCGGATTTCACCTGCGGATTCCTATTGAGGAACAGGTGTAAAACGCTGGGGAATCCGCACAAAGAATTGACATGCTGCGGAAAATACAACGCAGCGTTTCTGCACGGAATTTTCCGCACCATGGGCACAGCGGATTTGGTTTTCCATAGGTGTACATGGTACTGTAAACCTGATGGAAAACTGCTACGAATTTGCAGCAGCCAATCCGCTGCGGATCCGCGGCCAATCCGCTGAGGATCCGCGGCAGATCCGCAGCCAAATCTGCACTGTGTGCACATGCCATAACCCTACCCCTAACCCTAACCCTACCCCTAGTTCTAACCCTAGTTCTAACCCTAACAATAGTGGAAAAAGAAAAAAAATATTTTCTTTATTTTATTATTGTCCCTACCTATGGGGGTGATAAAGGGGGGGGTTATTTATTATTTTTTTATTTTGATCGCTGTGATAGAACCTATTACAGTGATCAAAATGTACTTGCAATGAATCTGCTGGCCGGCAGATTCGGCGAGCGCACTGCGCATGCGCCCGCCATTTTGGAAGATGGCGGCGCCCATGGAGAAGACGGATGCACACCGGGAGCCTCGGTAAGTATAAGGGGGGAGATCGGAGCACGGGGGGGTGGCATAGGTGCACGGGGGGAATGGACAGGAGGACGTGGGAGCGGAGCACAAGACGGAGGGGAGTGGAGCACAGATCGGTGGCTTGGGGGGGCGATCGGTGGGGTGGGGGGGTCACATAAGTGTTTCCAGTCATGGCCGATGATATTGCAGCATCGGCCATGGCTGGATTGTAATATTTCACCAGTTTTTTAGGTGAAATATTACAAATCGCTCTGATTGGCTGTTTCACTTTCAACAGCCAATCAGAGCGATCGTAGCCATGGGGGGGTGAAGCCACCCCCCCTGGGCTGAAGTACCACTCCCCCTGTCCCTGCAGATCGGGTGAAATTGGAGTTAACCTTTTCGACGCGATCATTCCATGACGCCACATAGGCATCATGGGTCAGATTGGCACCGACTTTCATGATGCCTACGTGGCGTCAAAGGTCGGGATGGGTTAAATATTTTTTTTTATTTTCATGACTATGAAAATTGTACATTCACACTGAAGGCATCAAAACTATGAATTAACACATGTGGAATTATATATTTAACAAAAAAGTGTGAAGCAACTGAAATTATGTCTTATATTCTAGGTTCTTCAAAGTAGCCACATTTTGCTTTGATGACTGCTTTGCACACTCTTGGCATTCTCTTGATGAGCTTCAAGAGGTAGTCAGTGGAAATGGTCTTCCAACAATCTTGAAGGAATTCCCAGAGATGCTTAGCACTTGTTCACCCTTTTGCCTTCACTCTGTGCTCCAGCTCACCCCAAACCATCTCGATTGGGTTCAGGTCTGGTGACTGTGGAGGCCAGGTCATCTGGCGTAGCACCCCATCACTCTCCTTCTTGGCCAAATAGCCCTTACACAGCCTGGAGGTGTGTTTGGGGTCATTGTCCTGTAGAAAAATAAATGATGGTCCAACTAAACGCAAACCGGATGGAATAGCATGCCGTTGCAAGATGCTGTGGTAGCCATGCTGGTTGGACTTTTTACTCCATGTATTATTGAAGGATCTTTGTAGCTTTCCATCTCAAATGTGTTGTGGTTGAACCTGGCAGTCGTCACTATCTTCAGCTTCTTTTTGTTGAGTAGCATTCCCATGTTCAAGCTTTCCATCTTGACACTCCGTAATAAGTCCTTCCTTCCATTTACGCTTGTTATTAATGTTGTATTGTCAGTGTATTTATGATTGTTGATAATTCATTCAGCAATTTTAATTCCTTTTTTGGTAAGTCAAACTTTTCTGAAAATAGCTTTTACATATAAATTGAAGAGCAATGGTGACAGGATACAGCTATGTCTGATGCTTTGCTATACTGAGAACCATGATGTGTCTCCATGTTCCATATGGACTGTTTCTTTTTGGTTAATGTAAAAGTTTCCTTTTGAGGCTGATCAGATGGTTCGGCACATGTTATGATCTGGTGGCCTAAGAGCAGCATGAGACGTACTCTGGAGAAGGTGGTACCTGTACTAACCGCAGACCCTGAACTTAACACTGCAACTAGAAGTAGCCGTGGAATGTACCTATCACTCCCTAGACATCTCGACACAGCCGGAGGACTAATTACCCCTAGAGATAGAAAAGGGAAAACTATCTTGCCTCAGAGAAAATTCCCAAAGGATAGACAGCTCCCCACAAATATTGACTGTGAGAGGAGAGGGAAAAAACATACACAGACTGAAATCAGAATTTAGCAAAGGAGGCCACTTCTAGCTAAATAGAAAGGATAGGACAGAGTACTATGCGGTCAGTATTAAAACACTAGAAAATATCCACCACAGAAAATACAAAAATCTCCACAGCTAACTAAAGATATGGAGGGTATATCTGCATCTCCATAGATACCAGCTTGGCTAAACAAATCCTTATTCAGACCAAGCTGGACAAGACAAAAACATGGAAAAGAACTGAACAATAAGGCCACAGCATGTGGACAGCAAAAATCAAGGCCAGAACTTATCTTTGTTGAAAGGAACAGCAAAGCAGGAGGGAGCAGGCAAGGATGTGAATCCTCCAGGAACAATGGGCAACTGGCACTGACTAAAGGGTCAAGCAAGGCTAAATAGCCCAGTCAGGATTGCAAAAACTTGACACACCTGATGAATGCTGCGATCCAGAGACAGCAGCACTACCACTTATAACCACCGGAGGGAGCCCAAGAGCAGAAAGAATTCACAACAGTACCCCCCCCCCCCCTTGAGGAGGGGTCACCGAACCCTCACCAGAGCCCCCAGGCCGATCCGGACGAGCCAAATGAAAGGCACGAACCAAATCCTCAGCATGAACATCGGAGGCAACAACCCAAGAATTATCCTCCTGGCCATAACCCTTCCATTTGACAAGATACTGAAGCTTCCGCCTCGAAAAACGAGAAACCAAAATCTTCTCAACCACATACTCCAACTCCCCATCAATCAACACCGAGGCAGGAGGATCAACAGAGGGAACAACGGGCACCACATATTTCCGCAACAAAGATCTACGAAAAACATTATGGATGGAAAAAGAGGCTGGAAGGGCCAAACGAAAAGACACTGGATTGATAATCTCAGAAATCCTATAAGGGCCAATAAACCGAGGCTTAAACTTAGGGGAAGAAACCTTCATAGGAACATGACGGGAAGACAACCAGACCAAATCCCTAACCCGAAGCCGGGAACCAACACACCGACGATGGTTAGCAAAACGCTGAGCCCCCTCCTGAGACAACACCAAATTGTCAACAACATGAGCCCAAATTTGCTGCAACCTGTCAACCACAGAGTCCACCCCAGGACAATCAGAAGGCTCAACCTGTCCCGAAGAAAAATGAGGATGAAAACCAGAGTTACAAAAGAAGGGTGAAACAAAGGTAGCAGAACTAGCCCGATTATTAAGGGCAAACTCGGCCAATGGCAAGAAAGCCACCCAATCATCCTGATCAGCAGATACAAAGCATCTCAAATAAGTTTCCAAAGTCTGATTAGTTCGCTCGGTTTGGCCATTTGTCTGAGGATGAAACGCGGAAGAAAAAGACAAATCAATGCCCAGCCTAGCACAAAAGGCCCGCCAAAACCTAGAAACAAACTGGGAACCTCTATCGGACACAATATTCTCCGGAATGCCATGCAAACGAACCACATGCTGAAAAAACAGAACCAAATCAGAAGAGGAAGGCAACTTAGGCAAAGGTACCAAATGAACCACATTAGATAACCGGTCACAAACCACCCAGATAACCGACATCCTCTGGGAAACCGGAAGATCCGAAATAAAATCCATAGAAATATGCATCCAAGGCCTCTCAGGGACCGGCAAAGGCAAAAGCAACCCACTAGCGTGGGAACAGCAAGGCTTGGCCCGCGCACAAGTCCCACAGGACTGCACAAAAGAACGCATATCCCGTGACAAAGAAGGCCACCAAAAGGACCTACCAACCAAATCTCTGGTACCAAAAATCCCAGGATGACCAGCCAACACAGAACAATGAACCTCCGAAATCACTTTACTAGTCCATCTGTCAGGAACAAACAGTTTCCCCACTGGACAGCGGTCAGGTTTATCAGCCTGAAATTCCTGAAGAACCCGTCGTAAATCCGGGGAGATGGCAGAAAAATCACCCCTTCCTTCAGAATGCCGACCGGCTCAAGGACCCCAAGAGAATCAGGCAAAAAGCTCCTAGAGAGGGCATCAGCCTTAACATTCTTAGAACCCGGAAGATACGAGACCACAAAATCAAAACGGGAGAAAAACAGGGACCATCGGGCCTGTCTAGGATTCAGCCGTTTGGCAAACTCAAGATGAATCAGATTCTTATGATCAGTCAAGACCACAATACGGTGCTTGGCCCCCTCAAGCCAATGTTGCCACTCCTCAAATGCCCACTTCATAGCCAACAACTCACGATTGCCGACATCATAATTGCGTTCCGCAGGCGAAAACTTTCGAGAAAAGAAGGCACACGGTTTCATCAAGGAACCATCAGAATTCCTCTGAGACAAAACGGCCCCTGCCCCAATCTCAGAAGCGTCAACCTCAACCTGAAAAGGAAGAGAAACATCCGGCTGACGCAACACAGGGGCAGAAGTAAATCGGCGTTTAAGCTCCTGAAAGGCAGAAACAGCTGCAGAGGGCCAATTCGTCACATCAGCGCCTTTCTTCGTCAAATCGGTCAGGGGTTTAACCACACTGGAGAAGTTGGCAATGAAACGGCGATAAAAATTAGCAAAGCCCAAAAATTTCTGAAGGCTCTTCACGGATGTGGGCTGGATCCAATCATGAATGACCTGAACCTTAACCGGATCCATTTCTATAGATGAGGGAGAAATAATGAAGCCCAAAAAAGAAATCTTCTGTACTCCAAAGAGGCACTTAGACCCCTTCACAAACAAGGCATTATCACGAAGGATCTGAAATACCATCTTGACTTGTTTCACATGAGACTCCCAATCATCTGAAAAAATCAAAATATCATCCAAATATACAATCATGAATTTATCAAGATAATTCCAAAATATATCATGCATGAAGGACTGAAACACAGATGGAGCATTAGAGAGTCCGAATGGCATCACAAGGTATTCAAAATGACCTTCGGGCATATTAAACGCAGTTTTCCATTCGTCACCCTGCTTAATACGAACAAGATTATATGCCCCTCGAAGGTCAATCTTAGTAAACCAACTAGCCCCCTTAATCCTAGCAAACAGATCAGAAACCAAAGGCAAAGGGTATTGGAATTTGACCGTGATCCTATTCAAGAGGCGATAATCAATACAGGGTCTCAAGGAGCCATCATTTTTGGCAACAAAAAAAAAACCTGCTCCCAATGGTGAAGAAGATGGCCAATATGCCCCTTCTCCAAGGACTCCTTAACATAGCTCCACATGGCGGTATGTTCTGGCACAGACAGGTTGAAAAGTCGGCCCTTAGGGAACTTACAGCCTGGAATCAAGTCAATAGCACAATCACAGTCCCTATGCGGTGGAAGGGAACTGGACTTGGGCTCATTGAATACATCCTGGAAATCTGACAAAAACTCAGGAATTTCAGAAGAGGGGGAGGAGGCAATTGACATCAAAGGAACGTCACCATGAACCCCCTGACAACCCCAACTAGTCACAGACATAGATTTCCAATCTAACACCGGATTATGCACCTGTAACCATGGGAAACCCAGCACAATAGCATCATGCAAATTATGCAACACCAGAAAACGACAATCTTCCTGATGGGCTGGCGCCATGCACATGGTCAGCTGTGTCCAAAACTGAGGTTTATTTTTAGCCAACGGTGTAGCATCAATGCCCCTCAAAGGAATAGGACTCTGCAAAGGCTGCAAGGGAAAACCACAACATCTGGCAAATTCTAAGTCCATTAAGTTTAGAGCGGCGCCTGAATCCACAAATGCCATGACAGAAAAAGATGATAATGAGCAGATCAGGGTCACAGATAACAGAAATTTAGGTTGTACAGTACTGATGGTAACAGAACTAGCGATTCTCTTGGTACTCTTAGGGCAATCAGAAATAACATGAGCAGAATTGCCGCAATAAAAACACAACCTATTCTGACATCTGAATCCTTGTCGTTCAGCTCTAGACACAATCCTATCACACTGCATAGGTTCAGGACTCCGCACGGAAGACAATGCCATAGTGTGCACAACTCTGCGCTCGCGCAAGCGCCGATCAATCTGAATGGCCAGAGACATAGAATCACTCAGACCAGCAGGCGTGGGGAACCCCACCATAACATCTTTAACGGATTCAGAAAGACCCTTTCTGAAAATTGCCGCCAAGGCATCCTCATTCCATTTAGTCAGTACAGACCATTTTCTAAATTTCTGGCAATATGATTCTGCCGCTTCTTGACCCTGACACAGGGCCAACAAGGTCTTCTCAGCATGATCCACTGAATTAGGTTCATCATACAATAACCCAAGCGCCTGAAAAAAGGTGTCTACATTAAGCAACTCCGGATTCCCAGGTTCCAGGGCAAATGCCCAATCCTGGGGGTCACCACGCAGCAGAGATATAACAATTTTAACCTGCTGGATGGGATCACCAGAGGAACGGGTTTCAGAGCAAAAAACAGTTTACAGTTATTTTTAAAGCTCAAAAATTTGGACCTGTCCCCAAGAAACAAATCAGGAGTTGGAATTCTAGGCTCTAAAACCGGAGTCTGAACGATATAATCGGAAATACCCTGTACTCTAGCAGCAAGTTGATCCACACAAGAAGCCAATCCCTGAACATCCATACCTGCGCCGAACTCCTGAGCCACCCAGAGGTAAAGAGGGAAAAAAAAAAAACACAACAGACTACAGAAAAAAAAATGGCTCAGCACTTTCCTTCCCTTCTTCTGAGATGCGGTTAACTCATTGTTGGCCAGTTGTACTGTTATGATCTGGTGGCCTAAGAGCAGCATGAGACGTACTCTGGAGAAGGTGGTACCTGTACTGACCGCAGACCCTGAACTTAACACCGCAACTAGAATGTACCTATCACTCCCAGCCTGTGGACTAAGAACATTCAGTGTTCGAAACGCGTTCAGCTGTATCATGGTTGTCCTTCCATTTTTTGGATATTACTGATTTTTGACATGCAGTGTTTCCTCTCTTTTTAAAAATAATTTGGAATAAAGAATTTTTGATTTTATACATTTTCCTGAGCTGGATTCTTTTTTCACTTTCAAACAGACATGCTGCATTCTAATAAGACGCGACGCATGTCCATTAACACAGGGCTGCCGGATATGTGTTCGCACGCATAGTGGAGATGGGATTTCATAAAAACCCCTCTACTATGCTGTAACATCTTGATGCTGTGAGTTGAACGCTGCGGCTGTACGCAGCATTCAATCCACAGCTAATCCGGATGTAATCTGGCCCGTGGACACATAGGCTTATAGGCCTCATTTGGTGATATCATGTAATACAATTGTCATATAAAGTTACAGTTGAAACCAGAACTTTACTTACACTATATAAAAAGATATGTTTTTCTGTATATCTGACCTGAAATCAGAATAAACCTTTCTCATTTTTGGTGAGAGAGAATGTTTTAAGGCATTTTTATTACTTACTGCAAAGTCAAAAGTTTACATACACTAAGATTACTATGAGAAAACCCAACAAAAGAAAGGGAATAGTGCCAGTCTCTGATAATGCAGTTAGGATCCAGGTTCCGTTTGATCATCGGATGAATTAGAAAAAAAAATTGGATCAGCAAACTGAATTTCAATTAAAAAAATTCTTCTTTATTTCATTCTTTTAAAAAAAGTCATCAGACAAATTGTAAAATCATGTAGCATTCTAACGTGTTTCTGGCCGTAGCCCTTAGTCGTAGAATGACGACTTTTAATGGTGGCAGTTAGGGGGCCTTATTCCTCCTGCACCTCATGCTCCTTTTTACACAGCCTCCTCCTGCACCTCATGCTCCTCCTTTATACACAGCAGCACAGCTTTTCTCCTTTATAGTTGCCTCCTCCAGCAGCACCTCACACTCTTCTTCCATATACAATTGGAAACACTTGATCCTGGGAGAAATTGCACTAATTGCAATATAGCGTATTGTATACACAGCCTACTTCTCATGCAGCATCACACGTTATTTGGTCAGTATTTTTACATCAGTATTTGTAAGCTAAAACTTGGAGGAAAACAATCAGGAGAAAAGTATTTTAGAAACAAGTCACCACTTCTGTATTTTTCTCCCACTCATAGTTTTGGCTTATAAATACTGAGGTAAAATACTGACCAAATACTGAACGTGTGAATGTGGCTTTATACACTGCCTCCACCTGCACTCTTCTCTATACACAGCCTCGTACTGTGGCAGCACCTCACTTCTCTCATTCTCCCATCACGCCTCTCATTTTCCCCCTCACATCTCTCATTTTCCCCCTCATCTCTCATTTTCCCCTCACACCTCTCATTTTCCCCCTCACTCATCTCATTTCCCCCTCACACCTGTCATTTTGACCTCGCACCTGTCATTATCCAATCACTCAACTATTTTCCCCTCACTCCTCTCATTTTTCACTCACATCTCTTCATTTTTACCTTACACCTCTCATTTTCCCCTCACTCCACTATTTCCCCTCCCTCCACCATTTTCCCCTCACTCCTTTCATTTTCCCCTCACTCCTCTCATTTTCACCTCACTCCTCTCTTCCTCTCACACATGGACGGCAACTTCCTGTTATGAGCACAGTGGTGTAATCCATGAGGCTCCTGCCTTTCCCTTAACTTCATGCCTCAGAGGAGCAACTCCATTTTAGACACGATGGAGCTTGATGTGGCCTGTGCCTGCTGTGCACTGATACTCTGAAGGCGGTGGCCTTGTTTGTAGCTTGCAGCAACTGGGTGGGACATTGCAGCCGATGAGTTTTGCCAGGTGGCTTTCAAGGTGAATGCATCTCCGCCCTTGTGCGCTAGCAACGTGGGCCATCTGGATGGGGCTTGCAGCTTTGCATGTGGAGTGTGGCTATGCAGAGTGGGCGTGGCTATGTGGAGTGGGTGTGGCTTGATGCATACACACACACATACACACACTCAGCTTTATATATAGATTATGATAATCTAATTGACCTAAAATTGGAAAGGTTTATTCTGATTTCATGTCAGACATTGAGAAAAACATGCATATGTGTTTTTTTTTATATGCTGTATGTAAACTTCTAGTTTCAACTGTACATAAAAACGTGAATCGAGTTTTAGATTTGAATTAGTATTTGCATTATGTCATAAAGCAATTACATGGGACGTCCAATAAATATATCATACAATGTTTGTGATGCAGGCAGAATGACAATAATGCTGAAGCATAAAAGATAAGAACACTTAGGCTAAGATCCCAGCTGAAGATCACCTTGACTATCATATGCATCAGCTTAATATAGAATGTGTGTGATATTTATCATCACCTAACACCTTTATTACTATTCGAAGCGAGGCTTCCAAAAAATACTTTGATTAATACATGTAGTTGCATTTACAAATTACCATGCCCAATTATATTTGCCAGTTCAAAAGCTGTGGCTTATTTAGCGTGCAACTAAAAGGAATTTGATGCAATTATTTTCCGCTGCAAAATGTCAAGACAGCAAAAATAAAATAAATCTATTTTAAGGTTGGCAGTGGCACTTTAGAAATTTAAGGTACAAACATTAAAGAAGTTGCCCACTACTATAACTTTTTTTTTCCATAAATCTTGCTATTATGTGCCACTGAAAACATCCACTGTGTTTATTTTAGCAATATTACCTTTTATCATGCTGTAGCAGCACATCCTCAGTGCTGGATCCAGCTCTCATAGGGTTAATCGACAACTTCCTTTCTCCTGAGTTATTGTGCTCTAATACTACAAGTTCAATGATGTATTACACTCGCCTGTAACTCTGCACCTGGCACACCCACTCCAAAACACACCCAAACCCCTCCCTCCTCTCCCTCCTCTATCTTCAAAAAGATTTGTGATGTCATTTCTGTCCAACCTCCTCTTTTACATTTGTCCAACCCACACTCCATTACACACAGATAGATGGATAGATAGATAGATATATAGATATAGGATAGATAGATAACAAATAGATAGATAAATGAATACATACAGATATATCTATATATCTATGTCTATTTCCTTAGATATGTCCATATCCATGTTTCTAAACCCCTTCACCCCTGGAGCTTTTTTGTTTTCGTTTATCGCTCCCCTTCTTTCCAGAGCCATAATTTTTCCGTCAATATGGCCATGTGAGGGCTTATTTTTTGCGGGACAGGTTCTACTTTTGAACGACACCATTGGTTTTACCATGTCGTGTAACAGAAAATGTGAAAAAAATTCAAAGTGCAATGAAATTGCAAATAAAGTGCAATCCCACACTTGTTTTTTGCTTGGCTTTTTTGATAGGTTCACTAAATGCTAAGGCTGTGCACACATTGCAGATTTGATTGCAGATCCGCAGGGTTTTTTGCCGCATAGAATTGCATCAAATCCGCAGTGTAGTGCACAACCAATGTAAGTCTATGGGAGCCGCAGACTTATGCACATGCTGCGGAAAAAGCCGCACCGAAACGCAGCTTTTTTCTCTCGCAGCATGTCACTTCTTTTGTGTGGAACATAAAAAATGACATCAATAGCAGCACAGTAGCTCAGTAGTTAGCATTGCAACCTTGCAGCACTGAGGTCCTTGATTCAAATCCCACCACGGACAACATTTGCAAGGAGTTTCTATTCTCTCCTCGTGTGTGTGGGTTTTACTCCGATTTCCTCCCACACTCCAAAGACAAACTGAAAGGGAATCTAAATTGTGAACCCCAATAGGGACAGTGCTGATAATGTCTGTTAAGCGCTGTGGAACTAATGGTGTAGTATAACATTTGACTGATGACTTTTAAAGTCCTTTGCAACTTAGGCCCCCGCTATTGGGGATATCCTGAAGTAGTATTCTCCTTGCCAACCACTCAGATCAACAGGCAGTTATAACCTGATCATACCCAGAATTCTATTGCAAAAACATGGGGAGACAGAAAAGCGCAATAGGAAAAGGAACAGCATCCAGTCCAGGTGATAAAAAAATCCAATATCTTTATTCTGCCATAATGCGACGTTTCGACCTAAAAAGGTCTTTATCAAGCATGCTTGATAAAGACCTTTTTAGGTCGAAACGTCGCATTATGGCAGAATAATGATATTGGATTTTTTTTAGCCCCTGGACTGGATGCTGTTCCTTTTACTTTGAAGACTGTTTATTTCCAATTGGGTCGTTGGTCTGGAGCGTGCATCCCACTATTGATGTGCTGTCGGCTGCCTTCTTTTTTATCATAGAAAAGCGCAATAGGGTCTTATCCACGTTACAAAGGTGAGAATATATCATGAAGTTTGCTCACCTGGTTAGGATGAGATAAAGGCATATAAGTTGGCGGCTGCTGCAGATCCACAGATCATCCACAACCAAAAGAAACCATGTATTCAAAGGGAAATTGTAGTTATATGCCACGCTGCCACAAGGATAAACTCAGGAAAAGTATCAAGGATTCACACCGGTTTATTCTACGCGTTTCGGGGGTCTCATGCCCCCTTTATCAGGAAATACCCCCGAAGGGGGCATGAGACCCCTGAAACGTGTAGAATAAACCACTGTGAATCCTTGATACTTTTCCTGAATTTATCCTTGTGGCAGCACGGAGTATAACTACAAATTCCCTTTGGATACATGGCATACCCAGAATTCAACATGCAACGTTTGGAAGCATAGTCTTTTTTGACACAGCTCCCACAGTCTGGAATTCATCAACTGGATCCCTCATCACATTTAAGATTGTTGATCTCCAAAAAATCTAAAATAACAATAAAATGTGCACTGGGTTACCTGCTTATAATTACTAGAAGGAAAAGAAAAAATCATACAATGCACAGCACTGAAGATAAAAGGATGTGTTAAACATTTGAGAACAACAAGGTGCTAAAGTTAGCATGCTCACCTAAAAAAGATTAGCTACTACCAGGTACCACTCTGTTTTGAAACCTTGAGATATAGAAGAATCAGTAGTAGTTTTACCTATCTAAACCAGTCATATAGAGGATGCAGCTGTTGGATCCTAAGATAATTAAATAAGACTATGGTAGAATATGTAATTTCAAAGCTGATGGACATTATGAGGAATGCTATGAAAAGCATCACTAACCCACTCTGTGATGCTTCAGCAGTGTGTGAAATGGCAACAGGCTTTTTTTACATGTAATACTTGCAAATTGAATTGAAAAGTCCATGAAAAGAAAACACACACGTCCGCACTGATGATATATGAAAGCCCCCCGGCAGAGCCTTTTAGCTCGCAGCCCAGCAGCTTTATAGAGGTTGGCAACGGCTATGCAACTCCTCCACACCTGTACTGTGGGGTGCAACTTCCAAGAAATGTGCACAAAATCCAATGAAAAAACAGTAGAAAAAATGGAAGCGCACTTACCCTGGTGGGATACAAATCACTTTATTTGGACATTCTGAAAAGCAGACAGCAGGGAGGAATGTGGTCAGCTACGGACAACGGCCGTTTCGTGCCTGGTTGCACTTTAACGGGTCCTGTTAACGGGACCCGTTAAAGTGCAACCAGGCACGAAACGGCCGTTGTCCGTAGCTGACCACATTCCTCCCTGCTGTCTGCTTTTCAGAATGTCCAAATAAAGTGATTTGTATCCCACCAGGGTAAGTGCGCTTCCATTTTTTCTATTGTTTTTTCATTGAATTGAAAAGTGCTCAAATTCATGGGAGCCTGTGAATTTCAAGAAATTAACTTTAGCAGGGAAAAAAAAAGTAGCTATTATAGACAGGGCAGTATGTGCCACTAGGCACTTGAGGGCCCGTGCCTAGGGCGAGACGATGCGAGGGGGGTGGCACCTGAGCAAGTTTTTTGTTCTGTTTTTTTTTTTAAATTAAAGTCCAGGTCACCTCCCGCGCACGCCCGCGCCCGCTTGAAGGTGTCATGCTCACCTTACTCCAGCAATGCCTGGTCTCAGCGCCGGCAGCTCGTCCTGTGTGAGCAGTCGCGTGGTACCGCTCATTAAGGTGATGAATATGGACGAATATTCATCACCTTAATGAGCGGTACCATGTGACCGCTCACGCAGGAAGAAGCTGCAGCGCCGGGACAGAGATGGAGGTATGTTCGGCTCGGTGTGGGAAAGGTGAGTATGACAGCCAGGGAGAAGGATGAAGGATGGCGGAGGGATGATGGTGGAGCCATGCATGCAAGATGTGAGCAGGGAAAGTAGGAAGCTGAGCCATACCTGCAAGATGGGAGGGGGGGGGAAGCTGAGCCATACATACAAGATGGAAGGGGGGGAAGCTGAGCCATTCATACAAGATGGGAGGAGGGGAAGCTGAGCCATTCATACAAGATGGGAGGGAGGGGAGCTGAGCCATTCATACAAGGATGGGAGGGGGGAGCCATGTGTACAACAGAGGCAGCCACACAGGGCAGGACAGGATGGGGGAACCACACATACCGGAATAGGAGTGAGGGGACAATTCATACCCGGCTTATACTCGAGTTGATAAGCTTACCCAGTTTTTTTGGGCAAAATTAGGTGCCTCGGCTTTTACTCGGGTCGGCTTATACTCGAGTATATACGGTATGTAATATATACACATGCATGTGTGTGTGGCTATATATATATATATAGCTTTGTTGCCATAAAAGGAGGGGAGCCCAGACACAGTTCTTGCACAGGGGCCCCAAGCTGTCAGTGTCCGCCACTGCCCAAGGATCAATTGTACTCACATCTTACAGAAGTGAATACAATTGAGGCTCTGACTGCTGGGTCAGAGCGATGTGAGCAGTGTGATCAGATCATGTGATCACGCTGCTGACGTCGTTCACTCACGCTGCAGAGGCGAACACTGGTGGTAAGTGCTCCAGTGGAGCAGAAGACACTGAAGATTAAGTGCACGGAGGGGGGGACAATTTGGGGATGGTGGGATTTATTATGTGTGTGGAGAATTTGAGTGGGGATGAGGGGATTTATTATGTGTGGGGACAATTGGAGTGGGTATGGAGGGATTTATTGTGTGTGGGGACAATTTGAGTGAGGATAGGGGGATTTATTATGTGTGGGGACAATTGGAGTGGGGATGGAGGGATTTATTGTGTGTGGGGACAATTTGAGTGAGGATAGGGGGATTTATTATGTGTGGGGAGAATTGGAGTGGGGACGGGGGATTTAATGTGTGGGGGGATATTTGAGGACAAAAAATGAAGAGCAAAGGGGAAGATGGGGAAACAGTATGGGCAATGGGGGGCATGTATGAGGAAACAGTATGGGGATGGGTGCAGACAGTATGGGGAGCGAATGGGGAAATGTATGCGGACACAGTACAAGTAGCGATGTGAAAAATGGATGTGGACAGAGTACGGTGAGTGAGGGTGATGGGATGTGTGCAGACACAGTATGGGGAGTCAGGTGAGCAGGCAGTATAGAAAGTGAGGGGGTAAATATATGAGGAGACAGTATGGTGAACAGGAGGGATGTGAGAGGAGACAGTATGAGGAGGGAGGGGAATAGTGTGATGAGACAGTATGGGGGGAGAAAAGTGAGTGGGCACAGAATAGAAACTGAGTAGTGGGTTCGTAGCATGGGGGACAGTCAGAGGTGCCACTATCATGTGGCAAGTTGAGTACTTTGCCTCAGTGGCACTGCTTTCAATGAAGAGAGGGGGCAACAGATTCTGCCGGTGTAGTAACTGAATTTGCGTCGTAGAGGTGTGCGGAGCTGAGCCGCGTGTGTGCGGAGCTGAGACGCATGTGTATGGGGTGTTCGGAGCAGAGCCCTGTGTGTACAAAATGGAGCTCTGTGTTTACAAAGTGTATGAAGCTGACCCGTGTATGTGTATGGAGCGGAGCAGAGCCGTGTGTGTATGGGGTGTATGGGGGCGCCATTTTGCAGTTCGCCTCAGGCAGCAGAGAGGCTAGGTTCACCCCTGGGGACAGTGTAAGGGCACAGCCAAGAGGGGACAGTATAGTAAAGAGGAGTATGATGAGAGAGTACAGTATAAATACTGGGCCCTATAGGGGGGACACAGTGTGAGAGGACAGTGTGAAGAGGGGGGCCGGTATGGAAAGGAGAGGTCAGTGTGAAGAGCATGTACCATAAGAGGGACATTGTGGGGGGCCTATTTTGTGCAGACAATATAGTGAGGGGCAATTTTTTATTCAGGAGCATTATAATGACACTTGTATCTTTAAGGGCGTCATGTGGAGATTTTCTGCAAAAGAGCAGAGAAGATGAAAGTCTGCAGAGACGGCTGTGGATGAGAAAACTCATCATGGCATCTGGACAAGATGAAGAAAAGGAGAATGACTCCAGAGGCAACTTCATCTAAGGTACCTGGATGTAAATGTTATTTGTGATACTGATTAACTCTCAAGTTTTTATTTATGTTAGGAGCATTAAAGGGGATGTCCAGGTTTGTAATGAGTCTGCAGTCATTCTATGTGACTGCAGACTTCTGAATTCTCATAGTGCGCACTGCACGCTGTCAGGATTCTCTCGTGACAGCGATTTACATACATGCGGTCACGTGCTGACTAGACATGTGTGGCCTCACTCAATGAAAATGAACTGAGCGAGGCCGGGCACGTCTAGTCGGGATGTGGTCTGAAGTATACAAATCGCATGCTTGTGCTGACATGACTGTCCACTGGCAAGGGAGAATCCTAAAAGTGTGCAGCGCATGAGTTGTGAGAATTCAGAAGCCTGCAATGTCAGGATTCAGCTCTGCAGGTTCCAGTAGTCATCACATGGACACTTCACTCACACTTTTGTACTTGTGGTCCTGTACAACGAGCTTCTCTTCCTGCTTCTCTCTGTTTTTCACTGAACATTGAGAGCATTAGGGAGAGGAGCTTGTGGGTACATGAGTAAGTGTGGAAATCGCGTATGTCCCGGGTGCCAGAAAACCTAGATACAACTCTGCCGGTATGCTACTGCGAGCAGCGATTACCGGGTCTGGTGGAGGGATATCTGTGCACAGCATAGGCAGTGAGGCAGGTTCTGAGGGAGTGCACAGAGAGACAATGGAGACCGGCAGACTGCCCATTCCAGTCTACGCCATAGCCTGGAGCCCGCATTATCACAGGAATATGTCAGTTAATACATTATTTTTCTAAAGCTTTATAGTGTAGCTTTAGGTCAGGGAGAGATGATTGGGATGAGCTAGCAAGGTGCAGGGACAGGTAGTGATGGCTACTTGCGGACATGTGCGGCACTTGCGGTTTTGCACTTGTGCTGAGACAAAAAAAACACTGCTAGCAGTGTTTTTTTTCCCATTGCTGCAAGTACCGCATTTACTGGATCGCCGCAAAACCGCAAGTGCCGTCATGTCCACAAGTCCCATAAGGAATGAATGAGGCCGAACGCAGTGTTGCCGTAAGTGATCCGTTACACGGCAGATGCATAAAAACTGCCAAATCTGCTGAAAAAGGCGACCTTTACATCAGCGATTTTTGCCAAAGTCACTGCCGATAGTGTCATACTCACTAAAGGGGGAGGCAGCAGTAAAAGTGCCTAGGGCAGCAGAAACTCTAAATACGGCCCTAATTATAGGTATTGAACCCCTTCTTTCAACTCCAATTTTTGTTCCACTTCATTCCCAAACCATTTAGATCACTAACCAAACTAAGACTGAGCAAGCATTGACTGGGTCCTTTGGTCTAATGTAAGCACTTGAGAACAAATAACTGCTCCTTCTAATTAAACACACAACACTCAAGAAAGGTATTATTTTTATAATATATGCATAATATATAATACAGTATATACACAAATTGCACTAAACAAAATCTTATTAAATGGTACTGTAAAATATGCTTCTGCACCGTTATGGTTCCTGTCCTCTTTATCTCTGCTTTGGCCATGAGATGGCGCCGTGCCTTTGTTTTCGGGAACAAGTTACAGTGATAGTCCTCATTTATTCCTGGGAACTTTGGTGCTGCTAGATTACAAAGCAGTGGGGTTAAATGATTTTGATTACTGCTTTATAAGAGCCCTGCACTGTGCTGTCTACAATTTAAAATCCTGGGTCTCTGAATTCCGCTGCCAGTCAAGGAGTTTTACTTACCTGGCTTGTAGCTCTAGTTCTTGCACTTGAGTTGTCTACCTGTTTTCTCCCATTTTCTGACCTTATGGTTTTATTGGGTTTGAAGGGCATTTATTGGGTTTGAAGGGCATTTACTGAGAATGGCAAGTTAGAATTACATGCAGCTGCTATTAAAGAAAGATTGAGAGAAAAAAGTTACTCAGATTCTCCATTAAATCACAAGTCCAACACTCAGACATAAAGTACAAGAAAAGGTGTTTAGTACATTGGAGGAAAATCACAGCCAAAATGTTGTGGTGTATTAAAGACCTTAGGTATGTTTCCTTAATTCTCTTTAAGGAAAATTATAATAATTTTTCATAAATATTTTTTGATCTAATTCACATCGATTCAATGAATAAGGATTAAATTCCGAAATGTGTATGCTAGATTTGCACATTTTTTCTGCCCATGTACACTGGTGTGACTTTTAATTCTTCAATAAAGACTCCTGAATTTTATTCAACAAGCTGGATATTTTTCTGTTTTTACAAATGGTTCCCCATTTTTAATAACCAGCAAAGCAGACAGCTGGGGATGATATTAATAAGCTGGGAAAGTCCATGGATACTGGCTCCTTCTCAGCATCACAGCATGTATGCTTTCCCTTGGCTGGTTGTTAAAAATAGTGGGGCTCCATGTAGTTTTTTACATTCATTTATTTAATTATTAACAAGCGCAGCAAAATACACATGCAAGGTGCTGCTTTACTCCTTCACTTTGACCTCCACATCCTGGTTTAAGATTATTTTTTATTTTTTTTTATTCTGTTATTTTAAGTAATTTTCTTATCCACATTTTTTTTGCAGGGCAATTGTCCTGCTCTTACCCCCATTTTGCTTCCTTTTCCAGCCCACTAACCCTTACTACAACAATTTTACAGCCATTTTACAATATCAAACTTCGGGTCCATAGTGACTTATTTGGATTTCATCCAGTGTCAAGTTCTGGTTACGTTCGGGTACCCAAACCAAACTTTGAACTCACGTTTGACCGAACTCACCAAACTCGAACTTCCATGGGTGCACTCATCCCTACTTAATAATTCTACCCACAGTATAATGGACAGAAATAGTGTTATTATTTTATGCATACATGAAAAGTTACCTGAAATGACAAATAAATGTTAAAGTCAATTTTGTTTGTTGTGTACTCTCAAAAATAAAAAGTCATGTGTAGTGAAGAGTGGATCTTTTAAAATTTGAAATAGCTAGTTTTGATAAATTTTCCCCCCATATTTGACTTGCGGAGAATAAATTCACTTAACCCCTTCATGACCTGGGATTTTCCGTTTTTCCGTTTTCGTTTTTCACTCCCCTCTTTCCCAGAGCCATAACTTTTTTATTTTTCTGTCAATTTGGCCATGTGAGGGCTTATTTTTTGCGGGACGAGTTGTGCTTTTGAACGACATCATTGGTTTTACCATGTCTTGTACTAGAAAATGGGAAAAAAATTCCAAGTGCGGTGAAATTGCAAAAAAGTACAATCCCACGCTTGTTTTTTGCTTGGCTTTTTTGCTAGGTTCACTAAATGCTAAAACTGACCTGCCATTATGATTCTCCAGGTCATTACGAGTTCATAGACACCTAGCATGACTAGGTTATTTTTTACCTAAGTGGTGAAAAAAAATTCCAAACTTTGCTAAAAAAAAAAAAAAATTGCGCCATTTTCCGATACTCGTAGTGTCTCCATTTTTCATGATCTGGGGTCGGTTGAGGGCTTATTTTTTGCATGCCGAGCTGGCGTTTTTAATGATAGCATTTTGGTGCAGATACGTTCTTTTGATCGCCCGTTATTGCATTTTAATGTAATGTCGCGGCGACCAAAAAAACGTAATTCTGGCGTTTTGATTTTTTTTCTCGTTACGCCATTTAGCGATCAGGTTAATGCTTTTTTTTTATTGATAGATCGGGCGATTCTGCACGCGGCGATACCAAATGTGTGGAGGTTTGATTTTTTTTTAATTGATTTATTTTGATTAGGGCGAAAGGGGGGTGATTTAAACTTTTATGTTTTTTTTTATTTTTTTCACATTTTTTTTAAACTTTTTTTTTCACTTTTGCCATGCTTCAATAGCCTCCATGGGAGGCTAGAAGCAGGCACAGCGCGATCGGCTCTGCTATGTAGCAGCGATCATAAGATCGCTGCTACACAGCAGAATTACAGGTGTGCTGTGAGCGCCGACCACAGGGTGGCGCTCACAGCTGCCGAGGATCAGTAACCATAGAGGTCTCAAGGACCTCTATGGTTACCATTCAGAAGCATGGCCGACCTCCGATCATGTGACGGGGGTCGGCGATGACGTCATATCCGGCCGCCCGGCCGGATGCGGTAGTTAAATGCCGCTGTCTGCGTTTGACAGCGGCATTTAACTAGTTAATAGGCGCGGGCAGATCGCGATTCTGCCCGCGCCTATTACGGGCACATGTCAGCTGTTCAAAACAGCTGACATGTCCTGGCTTTGATGCGGGCTCACCGCGGAGCCCTGCATCAAAGCAGGGGACCTGACGTCGGACGTACTATCCCGTCCGACATCAGGAAGGGGTTAATTATCAATATAGAAAAACTTATAATTGCTCAGAAAACACACATTGGGGAGAGGAAAGAGAGAACCCCACAGACCAAAAGAGCTTACAATCGATAGAAAAGCAAGAGAGAGAGAGAGAAAGGGAAAACCCAGCTGACTATAAGAGATAATGATGGACTAATATACACTAGAGAAGAGAGAGGACTCCGCTTAAAGAGAAAGAGAGAGGATCCTGCTGACCTTAGGAACTTGCATATTACAGGAGAGAGAGAATAACCCAGTGACTCTGGAGATTGAGAATGACTGTCATATAAACTGTGCTCCTCTAGGAACCACTCATTAATGGTTCAGCAGTACTGGAAGGTTTGTTTTTTTTCAAACTACCAATTGAATCTCAAAGTGTTTGAATTCACGTAAAGCCACAAATTTCAGGAAGTTCAACTCAAACTTGATTCTCACAGATTGATCCAATAACACTGTTCTACAGCCAAACTGATTCAGAGAGAAAATCAGGTGAACTTAACTAGTTTTGTGGTGCTGAAAATGAATATGCTTAAATTTGCTGATGGACTCTAATTTTAAAGCTCCAAAGGAGGTTGTAAATACTTTTGACACCTTTCATGCAGGCTTAAAGAAAAATTGAATCTTTATTATGTCATAATCATTATCGCATTGTTAGTAGCTAGACATCATCCATCTAGTCTATTGGACCTTCAGAATGCTATCATCTAAGGGTGACCAATCAAAAAACACCAACTGAGCAATGATGACATAAGGCTAATTACAGATGCATCACCTACTTTTATAAATGCTCTCTGTGGAAGATATACAGTTTTATGATTTCTTAGCTTAGATTCTCAGCATATTGACATGTTTCTATATGTGTTTTAAGACGTGCCTCATTGTTGCATTAACAAAGTGGATACGTTTTGCTACATATGCGGAAAAGTCACTTCTGCGTCACAAAGGTGAAACTTGACTACCATGATAAGGAAATCCAACAGCCTCTATTTTGGCTGCAGAATAGGAGATGAGGACAAGGCTTGAGCTCCACAGGTCATGGCTAAAAGTGTTGGCATTGCCATTGAAATTGTTCCATAAAATGAAGTATTTCTCCCAGAACATTATCACTTTATTGCAATTATACATGTTTTGTTATGCACATGTTTATTTCCTTTGTATGCAAACTTGAAATCATTTCACACAAGATGTCCAGGAAAGAAGGAGTCTTTATTGGACCTTAGATTCGTAAGCATCTTCAAGACGAGGAGTTTCCTTGCTTTTTTCAGGGCA
The DNA here is from genome assembly GCF_051348905.1 of Ranitomeya variabilis. Classification (NCBI taxonomy): domain Eukaryota; kingdom Metazoa; phylum Chordata; class Amphibia; order Anura; family Dendrobatidae; genus Ranitomeya; species Ranitomeya variabilis. Next base: position 117,101,321 of record NC_135238.1, read on the forward strand.
AAAGCCTGCCTGGGTAGCTCAAGAGCAGATAGCTATGAAAAATTGGTGGAAAGTCTCCTCAGGACATATAAGAATTTTGGCTGTAACTTATTCTTGAAGATTCATGTCTTACATTTGCATCAAGTCTTTTTCCTCCAAACTGTAGAGCAGTGAGAGAGCACGGTGAGAGATTTCACCAAGAAATTACTGCTAAGGAGAAAAGATATAAATGAAAATGTAATCCATCAATGTTTTCAGATTACTGTTGGACAATTCTAAGAGATGATCTGATGCAAGAGTACAAGAGACAAGCAAAAATGAGTTGTCATTGAATGAGGATCAAACTTTGTAGTGCAATTTCTGTAATTGGTTATAATTCACAGTAGTGTTTAGACATGTTTTAGTTATTTGAATTGTTTCTAAGTTTCCTCTAACTGAATATTAGAAAATTGGCATAACAAAATATTCTGCATTTTTATGTTTGCAAAAATAATAATGTTTCAAAATGTTGAAACTTTTATGCATTGATTATGTAGCAGTAAAAGTAAAACTCTTTGATATCATACAAACAAAATCCAGCTAAAAAAATCATTGCCAGATTTGAAAATTCAGGAGGTCAAAATCATTAAGAAATGGCTCATTTCATAAATGAACTTGTCAACTTTTAAACATACATAGAACAGTGTAATCTCTAGGCAAATATTATCAGTGAGAAATATCAGGAAATTTGCAGGGAATATTATCGCAAATGACTTCATATTCCTCAAGTTTATTGTCACTTATGGCATATACTGTAGATTAAAATTTGTCTGCAACAGTAGTACTGATCCGGCTTAGTAATATTCAGACATTCATTATCTAACCTATCTTTTTGGTAATGCCTTCCTTGTCATTGCAACTGAGTTATTGTGAAAAAGATGGCCATCTGTTAACAATGCAGGAGCTGACATTTAAATAAAATGCTTTTTTTAAATTCAATCCATTTTATAATGTATGGGAACATATAACTATACTTTTGGATCTGACTCTGATCTTTCCTTCTATTATTTAATATTTCTTTTTATGATCTTGATTTTTACAAGGCTGCATAAAATGATAGGATAATGAAAAAAATAGAATCCTACCCAAGCGCGCGCCTACAATCGCTGTATTCAGTGATGTCTGCTTGAGTGAGTTGTAGAAATCGCAGGAACGTGGGATGTCGTCTCAGACAGGAGGCAGATCAAGAGTTAAAAGTTTTATTTAACAATAAGTATACTCCACGCAGGGAGTAATAGATTGCAGGGTAGTGATAGGGAATGGGACAGAACTGGGAGAGTGGCGGGCTAGAACAGGGAAGAACGATAGGTCAGTAATTAAAGAGGTGAAACTTATCAGACTGTAATCTTCTTGTGTGTAGCGTCTCAGGGTTCCAACGGTGGCACCGACAACAGCGGCACATGATGTCTCGATGAAGTCTGTGACGGGCGGGGATTCAACAGTGGCACCGACAACTGCTTCGGATGATGTCTTGACATAGTCAACTTTCCCATGCCCACATGTGTCTGGCACGGTACTGAGTCCAATGTGTGAAACCGCCGGAACAAGACTTCGCTCTGCGGTGTACACAAACTCAGGGTAGCAGAGCACTGGCCTAACCGCCTGTCTCTCACAGTGTCGCACACTTGGGGCAGTCTCTAGCGTCAAGTCTGAGTCACCTCCAGGCTCGGAGGATAGCGGGGGATTGACGGTTAGTCATCCAGCAGTGTTGGACCTGTATGTAGAGGAGTACTGTCAAGTCGGCCAAATGGATCACTCTGCCCTAAGCTTTCCCGCCCAGGCTCTGGCTCTTTTCCCACGTGCAGCGCTATTTATCTCTGCCCCACCTACTACAGTCACATCCAAGGGTTCGTCCTGGAATGAAAGTCTTCCCCCTGCAACATGGGTGACAGCCCTGGCAGTTCTGGAGCCGGTGTGAGAAAGGTACCCTCGTTCTGGTTCTTCCTCTTACATTCCCCCTCTCTTTTAGCTTGCCATTCCACGGGCAAGAGTTTCTTTATCTCCCGCTGACACTCTTCGAGACCTTGAACTATCTGCCGCCAATCAAGCTGGTCTTGATTGTAGCGAATAGGGGGTACACCTGAGGTGGAACGTTCGGAGTGCCATAGAGTAGAAGGAGTAGTAGGTTCAATTGAAACAACTGAATCAGGTTGTCCTCGGGGACTGGTAGACATACTTTCTTCAGCTGAATTGTCGACGTAGAACTCTTCCTCTTCATCTCTCATGAGGACTGTTGGAACTTCCTTTGGAGCATCCAGTATCTCCTGCTCGGAGTTGGAATCTCTTGATAAGCAGGAAAGTAATATGTTCTGGTGAACTATGCGAGTAGGAGCACCTTCCATCCCCTCAGACTGAATCTCATATACAGGTCCCCTAGCATCAACTCTTTGTTTCACCCCTTATTGGTTCTTCTCCCACTGCGAATCCAGCTTGTCATGAGGATGCCTCTCTTGTACCAGGACACGATCCCCAGCTGGCAGAGCAGTCCCACGTAGGGGAGTGGTTCTGGGATGTTCCAGTCCTTGGAGCTTGGTCTGCACCAGACAATGGAAGGTCTGCAATCGATGTCGATGCTTACAAACCCAGGTAGACACCCCTGTCTGTGGGTAGTCTTACTCAGGCTTTAGCTCCAGTTCTGTAATCTCCCTTCCTGGATGACCAAACAGAAGAGTGTAAGGCATGTAACCGGTGGTACTGTGTTTTCGGTTGTTATATACCCACACCAGCTCGGCCACATATTCAGGCCATCGGGTCTTCCTATCCTCTACCAAAGTTTTCAACATCTGGATTAGACTGTGGACTGGTTAATGCGATTATTAAAAGCAAACTCCGCCACAGGCAAAGAGGAGCACCAATCGTCCTGCCAAGTTGTGGTCAGTCAGACCTGTTAAAGGCACAAAATGCGCCTGCTTGCTAAATCTGTCCACCATCCAAATGACCGTTTTACCACTAGAAGGAGGAAAATTGGTGATAAAATCCATGGACAGATGAGTCCATACTCTATCAGGAATTGGCAATGGCACCAATTCCCCGGCCGGCTTTTGGGAACTCATAGCGCGAGAACATACATCACAGGATGACACTAACTTCACCACATCCAAGGTCAACGAGGACCACCAAAACAACCTAGAGACAATTTTATGGGTAGTCAAGATTCCAGGATGCCCACTCAGGGCTGAATCATGAAACTCCCGGAGTATCCTGAGATGAAATTGAATGGGCACAAAGAGCTTGCTACCTGGCAATGATGGAGAGGCAAGAGATTGGGCCTCACAAATCTCCCGCTCCAATACCGAAGATACCCCAGCCACCACTACACCGTGCTGGAGAATGAAGGAAGGAGGTTCAGGAGGTGATATTGGGTCCAGACTGTGAGACAAGGCATCAGCCTTGACATTTTTAGAACCGTATCGAAAGGTAATAGAGAATTGAAACCGTGAGAAGAAAAGTGAACATCTCGCCTGTCTCGGTGTCAACCTTTTACTAGACTCGATGTACGCCAGATTCTTATGATCTGTAATTACAGTGATTCTATGGACCGCCCCCTCCAAAAAATGCCTCCATTCTTCAAACGCCAGTTTATTGGCTAGTAACTCTCTGTTACCTACATCATAATTATTTTCTGCAGAAGAAAATTTCTTAGAGAAGAAGGCACAAGGTCTTAAAGGGAACCTGTCACCCCCAAAATCGAAGATGAGCGAAGCCCACCGGCATCAGGGGCTTATCTACAACATTCTGTAATGCTGTAGATAAGCCCCTGATGCTGGTGGGCTTAGCTCATCTTCGATTTTGGAGGTGACAGGTTCCCTTTAAATTGGTCAAAGTGGAAGGCCCCTGGGACAATACCGCCCCCACACCCACCTCCGATGCGTCCACCTCCACAATAAATGATTGAGATCATTGAGACTTCGGGTTCGAGCCAGAGAGTCAAAGCCAGATGGGAAACGTAGCAACAGAGACGGAAAGCAGGAGGCAGGGTTCAGAATTCAAGCCGAGTCATAAACTGCAGGAAACCACCAAACACACACTAAGTAAGGGATAGGGAATGGGTCAGGCACAAATACGGGTAGTCAGAGGCAGAAGTATCACTAGCGTATACGGGTCAGCTGCTCAAGCCAGAGGCTGGAACTATCACTGACAAATGCTACCAGGAATGGCACCAAAAATAGCCACCCATGAACCAAAGAGTGTCAGGAAAGGTAAGCCCCCACCATAACTAGGCCGGGGAAAGAAAATAAAGAAAGCAAACCCTAACCTGGATCATGACTTTATTTATCATATATAAAAACAAAATTAAATTATTAAGGAATGCCTCAAAGATGGGACACTAAAGTAACATAAATTAGAGATAGAAGAAAGTATGCCAAAAGTGAATATTTCTTTAGTAATAGTCCGTTAATGGATAGACAGTTTATAAGATCAAGATATAAACATATATAATTAAGTCATGTGTCTCCCTTATACATTAATGTAGCTAATTAAGATTTAGATGTAACGTAAATCTATGTGTTAGGAGTCGAGTTTCCTCTGCTGCACTGGGGGAATCTCGATCCGTGTCTGCTGCGGTCTCCCATTTTCCATCGGCCGCAGTGGAGCCTGCTCAGCGAAGATGTCGGTCCCAGCGACTCACTGAGCCTGATTCTGTGCAAAGGGTTACTGCTGCTTCTCCAGGCTCTGCTATTGTACCCTGCACTGATCTGCGGCGAGCAGGCTTTTCTGGGACTAAGTCCTGCTTTGCACACACTGAGCATGCCCAGGGTAAGATCTCTCAGTGGAGATCAAGGGTCACATGCTCAGGTACTGCAGCCAAATCTATTGGTCCTTCTAGGAAGGTCCTGTAGGTATGCAGGCTCTGTGGCAGTCTCTCATTGGTCCTTTTTAGGAAGGTCCTGTATGTGCTGCAGCTATTTAAGGCTCGCATGGCCGCACGGCCATGCGCTAGTATCTTCCTAAGTTACGTGCTTTGCGCCGCTGTGGTCATGTGCTTGAATGTGTTCAGGGACCCGGCTGAAATAAGCCCCTAGAATGCTGGCACCACCGGTGAGGAGATTGTGTATCAGTGTATTCAGGGACCCAGCTGAAATAAGCCCCTAGAATGCTGGCACCTCCGGCGAGGAGTGTTGTGTGCATGCATGACCACTGACTGCTCTCATCTGGGTAGTTAGCATGTGTCTCTGTGAGAGTCTAACAGGGCACAGAGCTTTGCTTTCTTTGCCGCTCTGTGAAGCTAACAGAGCTGGTTCATACCGCCATATTGTGCCGCCATTCACTTAGCAGCAGGATCTTTCCTGCACGGTGGATCCCGGGTTGCGAACGCACCAATCCCATCAATAAATATATTCGGTGCGTTCCGCGAACCCTAACACTATGTGAGGCTAGTCACTACCCATGGACAAGCCATGAGGCTGGGTAGTCAAGAGGTCTGGTGTCAGATACCAAGAGGCCTCATCATAAACAAAGGTATAAGGCAAATGCGTAGTCAGGTTACAGTCTGAGGTCAAAATTTTAGGAAGGTAGTGGATCATGACAAAATAGCAAGGCAAATGAGTGGTCAAAAGCAAGGTCCAAGGTCGGGCACCATAGATCAAAAACAGGAACACACAGCACAGAGCAAGCGCACAGCCCTGGAGCTAAGCTACAACTTGCACTAATTAGAGGCAGAGCGCCGGCTAAATAGATAGGTAATCACTCAAAAAGGAGACACATGGAGGAAACACTGGCACTGGATGGCTGAACTGTAACTCAACACTGACTGCTTAGCTAGCCTCAACCTTCGATTGGATGGGTAAGCTGTCCATCTCCTTACTGACAGCTCAGCACGATCCTGTCCTAGAATGGATGGCTGAACTGTCACTCGCTGCTTTCAGACACACAGATAGGTGGAATCATGACAATCTTTATATAAATTAGGATATATTGCTTTTGCATACAGACAGTAAATGTTTACATTCACAGATATTAGAGGCTACTGAAAAAGAAGTGTGAATTAAACTACAATCTCAGCTTGTTTGCACCTGATAATTTACCAATACATTAATCTTTCTGGTCAATTAGAAGACTGGCGTCAAGGTCCATTTACCAGGACAAGCAAAACTAGCATAGTGGCTGACTATTGAAACAAATTACTGGAAGATGTTTATCAGCAAGCTACAATACCTTTAGGGAGGAAAGAAGTAATTTTCTTCTGTTCCAATATGTGAATGTAATATTGACAATAAGAAAACAGAGTAATTTAATTACAGTGCAGTCATTTTTCATGTGTTATATAAATAAATGATGCAGTCTATAATGCAGATGTGAAGCAGTCTGGTTATTCTAGAACAGGAACACTTCTAGATGTCAGTATGAAAAATCTTAAAGACGCCATGTCTATGAACATATGCTTTTATTATTTTTATGCTGTTATCTATTGCTGTTTTTTCCAACTTTTTGTATGTGCACCTCTGGAAAAATACCAAATATGTTGAAAAATGGAGTATAATTATAGATATAAACCAAAAACAAAAATAATACCCCTAAAATATAACTTTTAATATTCTTAGGTAAAATTACCCTTAGGTTAGGGTCAGGAGACAAGTAGTTAATCTTAACAATGCAATCTTAACAACACTAAAAGGATAGAGGTAGATCTGGTGAGGGGGGTGATCTTTCCCTTACTCACCCTACCTTACCGCAGAGGTTGGCACCCTAAGTTCGACATGGCGCCCCCACTCAACAACGGCTCTCCCTTGGGACCTTAAGGGGGACTAACAAAGAAACACCATCACCAACACTAGTATATCTTAAAGTGCTAATGTGCTTAAAGTGCTTAATAAAAAAATGCATAGGTATATTCTTCTTGGGTTGGTATACCAAGTTGTTTCATTGAGAGCTGTCAGAACGGGATGCGGCTCACTTTAGCTGCCTCCTGTCGGGAAAAGCCCCTTTGTTTCCCTGATGAACCCTGGCTTACTACCCTGGGGGGAAACGCGTCGGAATGGGCAACTAATCAGATGAGTACATCCTAAATTATTTTTGTGACCACTGTCAATCTATGGATTATTGTTTCCCTGCATTGTTTTGATACATGACTAGAGGGTGTATTTACTTTAGAGCATAATTGTGTTATTTTGACTCTAGACATATCATTGCTGCTAAGTTTGGCAGATGAATTTTTTAATAACTTTGCCTATATTTGATAGAGAACTAACCCATGAGGGGATGTATCAATTTTAAGTACTTGTTAATTGAGAGAAATATGTCCTCTTCTCAGCCTATGATATTGCTCACAAATGCACCTTATCTATTAACTATCAGGGTCTGCATAACTAATAACCCTGAAACAACTTGGTATACCAACCCAAGAAGAATATACCTATGCGTTTTTTTTTTATTAAGCACTTTAAGCACATTAGCACTTTAAAGGGAACCTATCACCCCCAAAGTTGAAGATGAGCTGAGCCCACCGGCATCAGGGGCATATCTACATTCTGTAATGCTGTAGATAAGCCCCCGATGTATCCTGAAAGATGAGAAAAAGAGGTTAGATTATACTCACCAAGGGGCGGTCCCACTGTGGTCCGGTCCGATGGGCTTCGCGGTTCGGTCCAGGGCCTCCCATCTTCTTACGATGACATCCTCTTCTTGTATTCATGCTGCGGCTCTGGCGCAGGCGTACTGTGTCTGCCCTGGTTGGGCACCCTTAGCAGCAACAACTGGAATCAAGCATTTGCAATAACTGTCATTTTTTTTTACAGCTCATCTTTGCAAAATTGTTCTAATTCAGCCACATTGGAAGATTTCGGAGCATGAGCCCCCAAATTAACCACTTTACCCCAGAAGGTTGTTTGCACATTAATGAACAGGCCAACTTTTACAATTCTGACCAATGTAACTTTATGAGATAATAACTCTGGAACACTTCAATGGATCCTGGCTACTCTGAGAATTTTTTCTCGTGACACACTGTACTTCATTATAGTGCTAAAATTTATTCAATAAGATGTGATTATTTATGAAAAAAACACGGAAATTTGGTGAAAATTTTGCATGCTCTTAAATCACAGAGATATGTCACACAAAATAGTTAATACATAATATTCCTCACAAGTGTACTACATCAGCACAATTTTGGAACTAAAACTTTTTTTTGTTGGGAAGTTAAAAGGGTTAAAAGTTGACCAGAGATTTTTCATTTTTCCATCAAAATTTATTTTTTTTTAGGGACCACCTCACATTTGAAGTCACCTTGAGGAGTCTATAAAATACACAAACTGACAACATTCTAAAAACTGCACCCCTCAAGGTGCTCAAAACCACATTCAAGAAGTTTATTAACGCTTCAGGTGCTTCACATGAAGTTTTGGAATGTGGGGAAAAAATGAACATTTATCTTTTTTCACCAAAAAATTACTTCAGATCCAAATTTTTTTTAGTTTCACAAGGGTAACAGGAAAAAATGGACCCTAAAATTTGTTGTGCAATTTGTCCTGAGAATGCTGATACCCCATATTAGGGAAAAAAACATTGTTTGGGCGCACGGCAAAGCTCAGATGGGAAGAAGCACCATTTGACTTTTGGAATGCAAAGTTTGCTGGAACAAATGGCGGATGCCATGTCGCGTTTGGAGAGCCTGTGATATGCCTAAACAGTGAAAATCCCCACAAGTGACATGATTTTGGAAACTAGACCCACTCAGGGAACTGATCTAGATCTGTGGTGAGCACAATAAACCCTCAGGTGCTTCACAGAAGTTTATAACATTGAGCCGTGAAAATAACAAAATCACATTTACCCCACAAAAATGTTATTTTAACCCCAAATTTATCATTTTTATAAGGGTACCAGGAGAATTTGCACCATTGAATTTGTAGCACAATTTCTCCTGATTACACCGATACCGTATATGAGGTAGAAAACTACTGTTTGGGTGCACGGCAGGGAAAGAGCATCATTTGACTTTCAAATGTAAAATTTCCAGGAATCATTAGCGGACGACATGTCCACGATTTCACCTGAGTATGCTGATACTACATATGTTGGGGAATACTACTTTTGAGGCACAGTGCAATTCTCATAAGGGAAGAGAGGCCATATTGGACTTCAAATTTTATTGGTATGGTCTCAGGGTGCCGTGTCACATTGACAGAGCCCTGAGGTGCCAGAACAACAGAAACCCCCTATATGTGAAATCATTTTACTAACTACACTCCCCAATGAATTCATCTAAGCGTACAGCATATTGACACCAAATGTGCCTCACAGAATTTTATACCATTGAGCGGTGAAGAAATAATAAATTACATTTTTACCACTAAAATGTTGTTTTAGCCCCAAGTTTTTAATTTTTCTAAGGGCTAATAGGATTTTTTTTTACAACAAACTGAGTTCCATTTTTTTCTGAATGCACCAATATGCTACACGTAATTCGGAAATATTTTTCAGACACTGTGCAAAGCTCAGAAGACAAGGAGCGCCAGATTTTACTGTTATGGTTTGCAGGTGCCATGACCCACTGGGAGAGCCCATGAGGTGCCAAAACAGCAGAAACCCCCATAAGTGACCCCATTTTACAAACTACACCTCTCATTTAATTCATCTAGGGGTGCAGTGATCATCTTGACACCTCAGGTGTGTCACAGAATTTTATACCATTGGGCAGTGAATAAAAAATAACTACATGTTTACCACCAAAATGTTGTTTTAGCTCCAGATTTTACATTTTCACACAAGAAGTGGGTAAAAATGGCACCATAATATGTCCACAACTTCTACTTAACATGGCAATACCCCATATGTGGCTGCACAGAACTACTTAGCCATATGGAAAAACTCAGGAGGAACGGAGCGCTATTTGCTTCCTGGAGAGCAGATTTTCCTACAATAATTTGCGGACTACATACACAGAGCCCCTAATTGCTAGAAGAGCAGAATCCACCCTCAAGTGACTCCATTTTGGAAATTATACCCCTTTGGGAATTTATCTACAGGTGTAGTGACGATTTTGACTCCATGGGTATTTTCCAGAAACAAGCAGCAATGAATGTTGCTGCGGGACAATTACAGAACATACAAGAAGCAAAATAAACATAACTCCTGCTGCAACTAAATAAGTTAAAAGCAAGAGTGCATTTAAATAATACAGGGTTTTTGATAAAAAATAGCATAAAAGCCATCCCACCGTCAACAAGGTGACCCTGATCGGGAATGTCATATGCTGTCTAATATTAAAAACCTTACCATGTGTCTGAGTTGACCTCAGAGTGTGAATAAGGGCAGGTGAGTCGCCCGCCAGGGCCATGGGGTACCTGGTACCGGGTCCGGTGTTCACAGGGGGATGTCACGTTGGGGACCCGGTCCATGGCCCTGGGTGCCCATGTAAAAGGGAAATTGAATAAAGTTTATGTTCGTGATGCCACCTGTGGTATTCGGTCAGTGGGGACCGACACTGCTTTAAGGGGTCCTCTGGGGTGATGTTATGGCAGCTAGGTGGTATAACTTCCCACAGGTGAAGTATATCCGCAGGGCTCCTGGTGTGTAGATGGAAGATGGTGAGTGGTGCAGTAAAGAACAAGGACACAGGTTTGCAGTCTCTTTACCTGGTTTACTGAAGACATCAGGCAGCTACAGTCCAGGTCACCAGTCTTTTCTGGTTCAGGATGGTTCTGAGTCACTTCTTCTGCTGGTATTTCCAACTGGGGCAAAGTTAAAACAAGTATTTGAGTCCAAGACTGGGGAAAATCTCCAAGAACAGTACGGATTCTCTTTTCCTCAGGTTGAGAAGTACTTAGGTCTTTCTCTTGGTCTCTCAGTTTGTTAGGGCATACTTTGAGATGATCTCTGGATACTGCAGTTGAAGTATCTCCTCCATCTTTGCTGATAAGACACACTTTAGTATTGTCAAAGTTGGATGGTAAGATGGTATATGGTTCTGCTTCCTACTGGTCATCAAGTTTTTGCATTCTCCTTTTACGCTTTAACACTTGTTCACCTGGTGACAAGGGAATTGCAGGGGCACGTTGGTTATAGTCTCTCTCTTGTTTTTGTCTTGCCTGTGATAGACTTCTTTTGTTGCACTCTTGTACTTGGCAGTACGTTTGTTGTCTCTCAGTATCCCAATCTGTATCAGGTGAGGTACTTTCTGGGGTTAGGACTACCATGTCTAGATCAACTGGTAGTTTACTAGATCTTCCTCTCATCAGGTATGCTGGATTGCAGTTAGTGGAATTCACTGGGATGTGGTTGTACAAATCCACCAAATCTAGTAACTTTTCTGGCCATAAGCTTCTTTCATGTAAAGGCAAGGTCTTCAGTACGTCAATCACTACTTGGTTCATCTTTTCACACATTCTGTTAGTTTGCAGGTGGTATGGTGTTGTTCTGGTCTTTTTACATCCATACAGGTTGCAGAATTCTTGAAACAATTCCACTTCAAAGGCTGGTCCTTGGTCAGTAAGTACCTTCTCAGGATATCCATGTGGTCTACAGAAGTGTTGTTAGATGGCTTTGGCTGCTGTCTTTGCTGTCTGGTCCTTGACAGGTACAACTACCAGGAATCTGGAGTATTGGTCCACAATGGTCAGAGCATAGACATAGCCTGACCAGCTGGGTGTTTGCTTCACATGATCTAGCGCGACCAATTCAAGTGGCTGCTTGGTGAATATGGGATGTAGGGGAGCCCTCTGGCTGTCACGGTCTTTTCTGCTCAGATTGCATGGGCCACACTCTCGGCACCATTTTTTGATGGCTTTTCTCATGCCAATCCAGTAGAACCTTCCATGAAGTAGGATCTCTAACTTCTTCCATCTGAAGTGTCCTGCTCCATCGTGGTATGCTTCAGAACCATTGGCACATCTTGTCTTGGTACCACTATCTGCCAGACTAACTCATGAGTGCATGGGTCGATGTTTCTTCCACACAGCTTACCATCATAGATAAATAATTTGCCTTTCTCCTTCCACAGTTGTTGCATCTCTTGTGGATCATCTTTACCAGGGTGTGAATCTGCCTGCGTCAGCAGCTCTTTCACCAGACGGACCGCGGGGTCACTGTCCTGGGTCTTTGCCCATCCATGGTGCGGCAATGGGTTCAGTGTGGCTTCTTGTTTATTATTGCACTTGTTCCTCACATAATGGGAGTCGCACTGGAGCGATGAAACGCGGGTAACTCTATATCTTCGAGTGTTTCTGAATCTTCTACCATCTCTGGCAAGTTGGGCTTCCTGGACAATGCATCGGCATTCACATTTTTGTGTCCTGCATGGTACTTGATGGTGAACTCATAATTGGACAATTGGGCCATCAATCGCTGCTCCAAAGCACCTTGTTTTGCTGTCTCCAGATGTTTCTGCAGATTGTTGTCCGTGAAGACAGTGAATCTTGCTGAGGCCAGGTAGTGCTTGAACCTCTCTTGTCACCGCCCAGATGATAGCGAGGAACTCCAGCTTAAAGGAACTGTAGTTCTCGGGGTTCCTTTCGGTGGGACGAAGTTTCCTGCTGGTGTAGGCAATTACCCTTTCTTTGCCTTTCTGTACCTGGGACAACACGGCTCCCAGTCCCACGTTGCTGGTGTCCATGAACAGCACAAATGGTTGATCATATTCAGGGTAGGCCAGTACCTCATCTCCCAAGAGAGCCAACTTCATTTGAATGAAGGATCCCTCCAGCCTGTCGTTCCAGTCAAACGGGGTATTCTTACCCTTGGTTTTCTTAGATTGGCCCACTAATAGGTCTTGCAGTGGTGCGGCTATCTTGGTGAAGTCTTTAATGAATCTTCTGTAGTAGCCTATCAACCCGAGGAACTGTTGGACTTCGTGGATATTGTTGGGCATCGGCCAGTCCCGGATCACAGTGACCTTGTCAGGGTCTGGTGCCACTCCTTCGGCGCTTACCACATGGCCCAGGTACTGCACTTTGGGCTTTAACAGATGGCATTTGGAAGGTTTTACCTTTAGGCCAAAGTTGGACAGAGCTTCAAACACCTCGGCCAGGTGTTTCAGGTGGTCCTCATAAGTCTTGGAGAAGACGATGACATCGTCCAGGAATAACAAGACGGTTTCAAAATTCTTGTGCCTGAGACAGCACTACATCATCCTCTGAAATGTTCCTGGTGCATTGCACAGTCCGAACGGCATGTAGTTGAATTCACAGAGACCCATCAGTGTTGTGAAGGCAGTCTTTTCCTTATCCCGCCTCTGCCACGAGAACCTGCCAGTACCAACTGGTGAGATCCAAGGTAGAGAAATAGTTAGCAGATCTTAAAGCACCTAATGACTCTTCTATTCTGGGCAAAGGGTATGCATCTTTATGTGTAATGCGGTTTATCTGCTTATAATTAATTAACACATTCTCATTGTGCCATCCTTTTTCCTGACGAGGACTAATGGAGTTGCCCAGGAGCTACAACTATCTCTGATTACCCCTGCCTCCTTCATCTCTCGTAACATGTCTTTGGCACACTGATAATGGCCTGGAGGTACAGGCTGGTATCTCTCCTTAATGGGCGGACGACCTCCCATGGGGATATGATGTTGAATCTCTTTTACCTGCCCAAAATCTAGTGGGTGTTTGCTGAATACCCTCTCATACTCATGGATCACCCGGTAAGCCCCACATTTCTGGTGTGATGGGGTAGAATCTGTGCCCACGTGTAACTTCTGGCACCAATCCTCTAACTGTCCTGCAGAGCCATTGTCCTCTGAATGGTCTGACGGCACCAAGGTTTCTCTTGCCTGTATTACATTATTATCAACAGTAAACAGTTTAGTAAGTGTGGCATATCTGGTTAGGTGGACCTCTTTCTCTCCACAGTTAAGGACACGTACTGGTACCCTCCCCTTGCGGACTTCAACCACCCCTCTGGCTGTCAGGATTGTGGGCCTACTATCTGAATACAAAGGTTCTACCAGGGCCTGGTAGTCTTTACCTTTGAGGCCTATTGCTGCCCGACACCATATTAACATTTCACTCCTGGGGGGTATTGCAATGGGGATCAGATCACTCACTGTGGCACGGCCAATTTCTCCACCAGATAATTCTACCTGCTGTCTCTGCACCAGAGCTCTGATTTCTTTCTGCAGGACACGTTGTTCACTGGAACCAGCAGTTTTGGCCACCTGTTGTAATAAGACAATAACCTCTGTACGCCTGTCTCAGCAAGGCGCGCGAGCGCCGCTATTCACAGCAGCACATACAGATCCCCAGCTACAAGCTATTTGCACAGAGATGCCTATTCTCCATTAGTTACCTTTTTGTACAATTGGGATCCTCATCCCCTCCTCTTGCTTGCTTCTTATTCATTTGGAATAAGCGATTGTGATAAAGGCTCCGGGGAGCCGAAACATCTGCTGTATCGCATTCCTTGTAATGTTAAGTTATTCTGTTATGCTCCCAAATTATGAAGTAATAAATTTATATTGATTTGGCATGAAGAATCATTAGAGTGTGCGGTGAATTGCATATACTGTGTGTTAACCTGGACCCTTCGGTCCATTACACCAGCACCTCGCCTAAATTTGAACTGAGTGCACGCTAAAATTATCTCTAATAACCTCTGCAAGACAATGTTCTATGACATTAGTACCAATGGTCATCATGGGTTACGTTCACGTCGGTCAATATCAACAATCACCAGTCCTTGGGCCTTCAATTCTACCCATCCCACTTTAATGGTGACCTCCTTATACCCCACCTGTGGCAACGGCTGACCATTACTGGCCACTATTGTCAAATCATCATTTGGCCCACGAATAGTGTCTGTGTCAGCCCAGTACTATTTATATAGGATGCAAGTCATAGTCATCACCTGAGAACCGGTGTCCAATAAAGCGTTCATGGGGATGCCGTCGATCACAATAGGGAGGACTGGTCGTCCTCCGACGTATTTTGTGGGCCTGGTTGTGCTACTCCAGGGGGCTGGCCCTCTGCCCCAGGGGTCACTCGATTAAATGACAGTACCTTGCAAGGTGTCCTGCCTGGTTGCAGCGGCGGCATATGGGTCATCCGTCCTGATGATAGCGGTCGTCTCTTCCTTTGGTCGGCGGAATCCTCTTCTGTCGTCACCAGGGGACGCCCTCCAGTCTGGAAGCCAGCTTGATCTTCTCCTTTGGGGATTCCTGTAGGAACTTCATGGTCTTAGCTAGTGCAGTTAAACTTTTTGTCAGTTCCTGGACCTGGAGGCATAGCCCTGCTGAGGGATCATCATCCAGGATCTGGGCGTCGGCCTCAACTGGGACCTGATGGCAGGGTTCCACCTCCTGGTGGTACATGAGGGCTGGATGCCTAGGGGGCACTGTGTGGCTGGGCTGTGGTTCACATTGCACCCAGATGGCCCTGTCTTTAAATTGTGCAAAGTCCAGGTCAGGGTTTTGCAAGGCCAGGATGCGCAGCTGGGTCCTGTAGGTGTTGGACAGGAGTCCTTCAATAAACTGTTCCTTTAAGAGTTTGTTTGTTTGTCTCCATCATGCACGCTGTTAGCGTCAACCTGTCTGACGGCCTGCAGTGCATCCTGTAGATTAAGTGCATAGTCCTGTATGCTATCTTGTGCTCTGTGCTTGCACCCAAAAAACTTCATTTTAATTTCTGCAGCGGTGCGGGTGTCAAAGGTGGTTTTAAGTCTGGCAAATATCTGTGGCACAGTTCCTTTTCTATATCTGGCCAGGATTTTACTTCTCTTACAGTCGTGCCAATCAGTTGGCCAGTTAAAATGCTGACCTTTTGATGCTCTCTCAGAGGATATACTTCAAATAGGCTGCAGAACCTTTCCTTAAAGTCACTTAGTGTATGTGACTCCCAGGAATATTGTGGAAGCCAGGCCGCTCCCGGAATATAGGGCATGGACAGTGGCATGATGGGCGCTGTAGTTGCAGCGGGGTCCGGCCAGCTGGTAGAAGCTGCGGGCCTTGCGGGGCCTGGTGGCAATATGGGGCCTGCAGGTGTGTCTGCGATGGGGCCCGGGTGTGCCATGAGCCGGCGGCTGCATCCCCCATGGGGTCTTGGGGTATCACAGGGGCTGCGTCCGCCACCATTTCTTCTCCCTGGTCAGACATAGCTTCTCCCCCCTTGCTAACCTTGTAGGGGCCGGAGTCTCTCCTCCGGAATCTGTAGCTGTTCCACCAGTGCACGGTCTGCAGTGGTTCCTCTTGTCAGCGGTCGGGCGCTTCTCCTGGCCTTCTGTCCAGGGCCTCTGCACATCTTTTCTTCCAGGTCTGCTGCACGGCGTCCTCACTTTTCGGCGTTCCTCTGGCAGTGCAGCACCCGTTTCCATCTTCACGCTCTTTTCGGCTGGCTCTGCCCACAAAGGTATGTCCCTTCTACCCTTGCGCTCCTTGTGGCACTATAATGGTGACAATTCACAATCCACAGTCTCTCAATAAATCACAGTTAGGCACAGTCTTTTAGGCGCACATGACCCAGCTTGCTGGGTCAGCCGATCCTGCTCGTGACGCCAAGATGAGTCGCCCACCAGGGCTGTGGGGTGCCCGGTACCAGGTCCACTGTTTGCAGGGGGATGTCACGGTGGCGACCCGGTCCATTGCCCTGGGCGCCCATGTAAAAGGGAAATTGAATAAAGTTTATGTTCGTGATGCCACCTGTGGTATTCGGTCAGTGGGGACAGACGGTGCTTTAAGGGGTCCTCTGGGGTGATGTTATGGCAGCTAGGTGGTATAACTTCCCACAGGTGAAGTATATCCCCAGGGCTCCCAGTGTGTAGATAGAAGATGGTGAATGGTGCAGTAAAGAACTAGGACAAAGGTTTGCTGTCTCTTTACCTGGTTTACTGAAGACTTCAGGCAGCCACAGTCCAGGGCACCAGATCACAGGACAGGCAGGGTCTGGCAGGCTTGGAAGCGAATTCAGAGTTCCCTTTACCAGGTAGAGTTAAAAGCCTTCCTCAAGGCGTGGTGGTGTTGTAGTCCCTTACTGCCTATGGCTTCTGATAAGGTCCTCAAAGTTCTGTCTGTTCTCCATATAGGTGGGACATAAACCCGTATTGCAGTTGACTCAAGCCTTTTTACAGGATCTCTATCATGACCTGGGCTCTATGTGTCACTGTGCCTCCTGGGTATTAGGGTGAACAGCTGATATAAAATCCAACTGTCCTGCCGATTTATGCTGTCAGTCTTAGAGTCCCTCACAACCTCGGTGTTCTGGCTACCGGTAATCTGCACCAGCCAGGGAGGTAGCTAATTCACTGCTTTGCTCCACTGGTATCACTCTCCTGTGCTTCGCTCTCCTGCACGCTCACTGCAATCTGTTCTGCTTTCGGTATAATCTCTGTCCAGGAGCTGCAGCACTTTCTCGTGGCTGCACGGTGCCTCATACGTTCTTCCTGCCTGAGACTGCTCCAGTCTGCTGTCCAGCACTCTGTCTGAATCTGACTCTCTTTCCCTCCAAAAAACCACAATATATATATAGGGGAGTCACCTAGAAATAGGATAAAAAGCTCCCCCTTGTGGCCAAGAGTGTGAACATGTTGCATGCTTGTGTTACCTGATAAAGCGTTATCCTTCATTGCTTCCAAGCGTGACATCACCCTCCCCGTGAGGAAAGCAATGCCACTATGACGATCAGGACCCTGGGGCATCACACAGGCAAATGGACCGGGTCCCGACCTGAGGACACGAGCCTGTAGAAGCTTTTAAATGTAATTTCCAGCTGAAGGGAGTGAGGCCACACCCTGGCGTGCACAGAATGCAAAACTACAAAGAAAAAAACACAAAAATTGAGCTTGGTTTCAGTTAGTTTACATGCAGCACATAGATGCATGTTCACTTTGAGCATAAAGCATACAAAATCTACAAAAAAACAAAATATACATAAACCCTGCTGTAACTAAATAAGTAAAAAGCAAGAGTGCATGGTGAAAGTGAACTTGTGTTTATGTGCTGCATGTATACCAACTTGAACAAATTGAAAATCGAGTGAAAATTGCAAACTGCCATTGTAGCTACCAGTATGCTGTATTGACCAGTAAGTTGCAGTTACCAGTACGTTAAGTCCAGGCCATGCTTCTGGAGACACACACCCATAAGTTAGGTGGGTTCTCATCGCTTCAGAAATGCCAAACATGTGGACAGTACACTCTATGTGATTTAGGTACACTATGGGGCTCAAAAGGGAAGGGGGCATTTGGATTTGGAAGGGCAGAATGTGCACAATTTATTTTGGAGGGTGAGGATCCATTTTCCTTTTCCAGAGCCTTTGTACTACCAGTAAGGCCTGTTTCACACGTCAGTGCCTCCGGTACTTGTGGTGACAGTTTTCTCACGTACTGGAGACACTGAATCACGTAGACACATTAAAATCAATGTGTCTCTGCACATGTCAGCGTGTTTTCACGGACCGTGTGTCCGTGTGCAAAACACGGAGACATGTCAGTGTTCGTGGGAGCGCACGGATCACACGGACCCATTAAAGTCAATGGGTCCGTGTAAACACGGACCACACACGGATGCTGTCCGTGTGCCATCCGTGTGCCGTACAGGAGGCAGCGCTACAGTAAGCGCTGTCCCCTGCTTTGGGTGCTGAAGCCGCCATTCATTTCTTCTCCCCAGCAGCGTTTGCTGGAGAGAAGGAATGAAGAATGAAAAATCAATGTTTTTTTATTATTTTTGTGTTTAAAATAAAGTTCCCGGTAACCTCCCCCCTCCCACCCCCTGTGTGGCCGCCCGCTGGAAATAACATACTCACCCAGGTCCCTCGATGCTTCCTCTCAGCGTCGCAGCTTGTCCTGTATGAGCGGTCACGTGGTACCACTCAGTACAGTGATGAATATGCGGCTCCACCCCTATGGGATTATTTTAACAACAAAAAAAACAAAAAACAATGATTTTTCATTCCTTCCCTCCAGTGAACGCTGCTGGTAAGAAGGAATGAATTCCGGCTTCAGCACCCAAAGCAGGGGACAGCGCTTACTGTAGTGCTGTTTCCTGCACTGATGTGCCACGTGAGTACACGGACACATGGACACGGATAACTCCGGTACCGATTTTTCCAGTACCGGAATTATCTGGACGTGTGAGATTGGCCTAACGTGGAAGTCCTCTATAGTTCCGTTAACAGATGACAGACCTGAGTGGGGACTTGCTTTTTTGTGGATTGAGTTGAAGCTTTTATTGGGATCATTTTACATAATGTTTGGGATCACATTCATCCGGCAATCTATGCTGAGCACTTGCTTTGGGGTTACCATCTAAATCTCTAAGTGATGTGATTCAGATTTAACCCCTGAGTGATCCATTCACTATAATTAGGCAGCAAAGTTATTCTGGACTCCGTCTGTCCTCTGTTCAGAGGTGTCCTTCTTTTAAGAAGTGCACAAAATTGTGGCCGATGGCACTTTTATGCAATCCTAAAAAGACGGACACCTTCGGATCACAGGTTAGACAGCGTCCATAGTGCCTCCACGTATTTTACAGATTTACACAGACACCCCGGTGCAAGTGTTCAGCGCCGGATAAATGTGCGCTGAGTAGTGTTGAGCGATACCGTCTGATACTTGAAAGTATCGGTATCGGAAAGTATCGGCCGATACCGGCAAAGTATCGGATCTAATCCGATACCGATACCCGATACCAATACAAGTCAATGGGACTCAAGTATCGGACGGTATCCCTGATGGTTCCCAGGGTCTGAAGGAGAGGAAACTCTCCTTCAGGCCCTGGGAACTATATTAATGTGTAAAATAAAGAATTAAAATAAAAAATATTGATATACTCACCTCTCCGACGCAGCCTGGACTTTACCGCCGTAACCGGGAGCCTTCTTTGCTTAAAATGCGCGTGTTTAATGGTTTCCGTGACGTCACGGCTTCTGATTGGTCGCGTGCCGCCCATGTGACCGCGACGCGACCAATCACAACAAGCCGTGACGTAATTTTCAGGTCCTGAATGCCTAGAATTAGGCATCAGGACCTGAAAATTACGTCACGGCTTGTGATTGGTCGCGTCGCGGTCACATGTGCGACACGACCAATCACAAGCCGTGACGTCACGGGAGGCAGTAAACGTGCGCATTTTAAAATTACGTCACGGCTTCTAATTGGTCGCGTGCCGCCCATGTGACCGCGACGCGACCAATCACAAGCCGTGACGTAATTTTCAAATCCTGAATGCCTAGAATTAGGCATCAGGACCTGAAAATTACGTCACGGCTTGTTGTGATTGGTCGCGTAGCGGTCACATGGGCGGCACGCGACCAATCAGAAGCCGTGACGTCACGGAAACCATTAAACGCGCGCATTTTAAGCAAAGAAGGCTCCCGGTTACGGCGGTAAAGTCCAGGGGCCTCCGGACAGGTGAGTATATCAATATTTTTTATTTTAATCCTTTATTTTACACATTTATATGGATACCAGGGCCTGAAGGAGAGTTTCCTCTCCTTCAGACCCTGGGAACCATACACTGGAAACTTCCGATTCCGATTCCCGATACCACGAAAGTATCGGATCTCGGTATCGGAATTCCGATACCCGCAAGTATCGGCCGATACCCGATACTTGCGGTATCGGAATGCTCAACACTAGCGCTGAGTCTTGCTGCGATCTTTGGGGGTCAGAGTGAAAAAATCAACAGCAGATGAAGAATTGGTTTCCTTTTTTGACCAGTGTCCTTTTATGAGGTAATAACTCAGGAACGCTTCAACGGATCCTAGCGGTTCTGAGATTGCAATTTTCACATTTTGAATTTTTATTCTGTTAAACCAGAGAGATATGTGACACAAAATAGTTAATAAATAACATTTCCCACATGTCTACTTTAATCAGCACAATTTTGGAAACAAAATTTTTTTTTGCTAGGAAGTTATAAGGGTTAACATTTGACCAGTGATTTCTCATTTTTACAACAAAATTTACAAAACCATTTTTTTTAGGGACCACCTCACATTTAAAGTCAGTTTGAGGGTTCTATATGGCTGAAAATACCCAAAAGTGACACCATTCTAAAAACTGCACCCCTTAAGGTGCCCAAAACCACATTCAAGAAGTTTATTAACCCTTCAGGTGTTTCACAGCAGCAGAAGCAACATGGAAGAAAAAAATGAACATTTAACTTTTTAGTCACAAAAATGATTTTTAGCAACAATTTTTTTATTTTCCCAAAGGTAAAAAGAGAAACTGGACCACGAAAGTTGTTGTCCAATTTGTCCTGAGTACGCTGATATCTCATATGTGGGGCTTAACCACTGTTTGGGCGCACGGCAGGGCTCGGAAGGGAAGGAGCGCCATTTGACTTTTTGAATGAAAAATTGGCTCCAATCTTTAGCGGACACCATGTCGCGTTTGGAGAGCCCCCGTGTGCCTAAACATTGGAGCTCCCCCACAAGTGACCCCATTTTGGAAACTAGACCTCCCAAGGAACTAATCTAGATGTGTGGTGAGCACTTTGAACCCCCAAGTGCTTCACAGAAGTTTATAAAGCAGAGGCATGAAAATAAAAAATAATTTTTCTTTTCTCAAAAATGATATTTTAGCCCAGAGTTTTTTATTTTCCCAAGGGTAACAGGAGAAATTGGACAACAAAAGTTGTTGTCCAGTTTCTTCTGAGTACGATGATACCCCATTTGTGGTGGTAAACCACTGTTTGGGCACACGTCGGGGTTCGGAAGGGAAGTAGTGACGTTTTGGAATGCAGACTTTGATGGAATGGTCTGCGGGCATCATGTTACGTTTGCAGAGCCCCTGATGTGCTTAAACAGTAGAAACCCCCCACAAGTGACCCCATTTTGGAAACTAGACCCCCCAAGGAACTTATCTAGATATGTGGTGAGCACTTTGAACCCCCAAGTGCTTCACAGAAGTTTACAATGCAGAGCCGTGAAAATAAAAAAATAATTTTTCTTTCCTCAAAAATGATGTTTTAGCAAGCAATTTTTTTTCCCAAGGGTAACAGGAGAAATTGGATCCCAATAGTTGTTGCCCAGTTTGTCCTGAGTACACTCATACCCCATATGTGGGGGTAAACCACTGTTTCGGCACACATCAGGGCTCGGAGGGGAAGCTGTGACGTTTTGAAATGCAGATTTTGATGGAATGGTTGTCACATTGCATTTGCAGAGCCCCTGATGTGCCTAAAGAGTAGAAACCCCCCACAAGTGACCCCATTTTGGAAACTAGACCTCCCCAAGGAACTTATCTAGTTGTGTGGTGAGCACTTTGAACCCCCAAGTGCTTCACAGAAGTTTATAACGCAGAGCCATGAAAATAAAAAATAATTTTTCATTCCTCTAAAATTATGCTTTAGCAAGCAATTTTTTATTTTCGCAAGGGTAACAGGAGAAATTGGACCCCAATAATTTTTGCCCAGTTTGTCCTGAGTATGCTAGTACCCCACATGTGGGGGTAAACCACTGTTTGGGCGCACGGCGGGGCTTGGAAGGGAGGGAGCACCATTTGACTTTTTGAACGCAAGATTGGCTGGAATCAATGGTGGCGCCATGTTGCGTTTGGAGACCCCTGATGTGCCTAAACAGTGGAAACCCCTCAATTCTAACTCCAATACTAACCCCAACACACCCCAAACCCTAATCCCAACTCTAGATATAACCCTAACCCCAACACACCCCTAACCACAACCCTAACCCAACACACCCCTAACCCTAATCCCAACCCTAACCACTACACTAACCCCAACACACCCCCAACCCTAACCCTAACCACAAGCCTAATCTTTACCCTATTTCCAAGCCTAGCCCTAATTCCAACCCTAACTCTAATTCCAACCCTCACCCTAAGGCTATGTGCCCACATTGCGGATTCGTGTGAGATTTTTCAGCACCATTTTTGAAAAATCCGCAGGTAAAAAGCACTGCGTTTTACCTGCACATTTACCCCAGATTTCCAGTGTTTTTTGTGCGGATTTCACCTGCGGATTCCTATTGAGGAGCAGGTGTAAAACGGAATCTGCACAAAGAATTGACATGCTGCGGAAAATACAACACAGCGTTTCCGCGCGGTATTTTCCGCACCATGGGCACAGCAGATTTGGTTTTCAGTAGGTTTACATGGTACTGTAAACTTGATGGAAAACTGCTACGAATCTGCAGTGGCCAATCCGCTGCAGATCCACAGCCAAATCCGCACCATGTGTGCACATAGTCTAATCTAATCCTAATTCTAACCCTAATCCTAACCCTAACCCTAACCCTAGCCCTAACCCTAGCCCTAACCCTAACCCTAGCCCTAACCCTAGTGGGGGAAGAAGAAATATATATATATTTTCTTTATTTTTATTATTGTCCCTACCTATGGGGGTGATAAAGGGGGGTTCATTTACTATTTTTTTTATTTTGATCACTGAGATAGGTTTTATCACAGTGATCAAAATGTACCTGGAACGAATCTGCCAGCCGGCAGACTCGGCGAGCTTACTGCGCATGCGCACACCATTTTGGAAGATGGCGGCGTCCAAGAAGAAGACGGACGGATACCGCGAGGCTCGGTAAGTAAGGGGGGGAGATCAGAGCACGGGGGGGGAATCGGAGCACGGGGGGGTGGATCGAAGCACGGGGGGAGCGGACAGGAGGATGGGGAGTGGACAGGAGGACGGAGGGGAGCAGACCACAGTACGGGGCAGAAAGGAGGACTGGGGAGGCGATCGGTGGCGGTGGGGGGGGGGCAGATTAGGTATTCCAGCCATGGCCGATGATATTGCAATTGTGGACAGCAGTTTCCCATGCGTTTAGAGTTCAATGTACACCTATGGGAAACCAAAAATGCTGTGCACATGCTGCGGAAAAAAACGCGCGGAAACGCAGCAGTTTACGTTCCGCAGCATGTCATTTCTTTCTGCGGATTCCGCAGCGGTTTTACAGCTGCTCCAATAGGAAACTTTTTCCCACGCTCGACGTCATATGAGGACATCCAGCAGGGGGCGCATCACTGCGACTGAAGGTAACTATAGGTCATTGACCTACATTACCTTCATTCCCTGGGTTTTACAGGCACGAGCACAGCTGCATTATACCAGAGCTCCTGCCTGTAAAATATTTTAACCCCTTCAGATGGATTTACTTCGTGGGACGTCACAGATCTACGGAATGTATGTATATTGTTGGTTTATTATTTTTAATTTGTTACAGAACGATGGTCTGCAGGTGGATTGAGAGAGCAATAAAATATTACAACAACCTGTGTGTTTATTTCATTAAAATACTTTGCAATATTGTGTGTGTGTTTTTTATAACCATTTCATACAATTGGATTAATAATGGATAGGTGTCATAATTGACGCCTCTCCATTATTAATCTAGCTTAATGTCACCTTACAATAGCAAGGTGACATTAACCCTTCATTACCCCATATCCCACCGCTACATGGGAGTGGGAAGAGAGTGGCCAAGTGCCAGAATAGGCGCATCTTACAGATGTGCCTTTTCTGGGGTGGCTGGGGGCAGATGTTTGTAGCCAGGGTGGGGCCAATAACCATGGACCCTCTCTAGGCTATTAATATCTGCCCTCAGTCACTGGCATTACCACTCTGGCGGAGAAAATTGCGTGGGAGCCCACGCCAATTTTTTCCGCCATTTAACCCTTTATTTTAGCAGCTACAGCGCCCAAATTTTGCACATACACACTACTAACATTAGTAGTGTGGACTATGCAAAAAAAAGGGGATATGAGATGGTTTACTCTACGTCAACCATGTCTCATATCATGTCGGGTTTGGGAAGGAGAGAGCAAAAGCCGGCAATTGAATTAGCGGCTTTTATGCTATCTAGCGCTGCATTAAATATAAATATACATATATAGGTGTCTCACTGACATATATATATGTATATATACCTATTCTATGTGTATATATCTACTCTATTCTAACCTGTCAGTGTGATTTTACTGTACACAGCACTGATTTGCCGGCTTTTCAAAGGATACCGGTGCGTACAAATCGGACAGTAATACGGATGTCATACGGATGATGCGATTTCAAAAAACGGATGATGCGATTAAAAATTGCATTGCACTTGCATGACACTCGCATGACAATCGCATACGTTACATCCGTTTTTTCGGTCCAGATTACAGACCGTTTTTTCTCTCGCAAGTGGAAAGGGACCCTAAAGGTTAGATCTGTATAGAGAGCGGCTGGTGGTTAAAACAGGTTCTGTGTGCACCTGCTAGAAACCAAAACTAGTGAAAATAAAAAATAATCACTGCGCTACTCTATGTATATGAAATAGTATCGGTGGTAGAAGAGTGACTATGTAAATATATGGGATATATACATGTATACAGAGAAAAAAACTTACTGTTGTTACGCTGAAAAAATCGGATTTGATGCAAGGTACTCGTTCAAAGATGTAATAGTCCCAGGATTTAATGAAATGTGCTCTCCACTAACCACTGGCCGGCGTTTTGGACGGAGCGGCAAACCAGCTCCGCCCCCTTCTGTGACGCGATGATGCCGGATGTGTTCATTGCACACATCCGGCATCATCGCACCCCACACATAGGGCCCTGTGATTTACCTTGCGGCGGCGATCTTAAAAGACGCGCAGCATGTCCGGAATCGCAGGGCCGCCGGATGCGTGTTACCACGCATAGTGGAGACGGGATTTGATAAAATCCCCTCCACTATGCTGTAACATCTGGACAAGTATTTTCAGAACAGCGGGGGGGGCGCACAGGGGGTGGGGACATGGAGCTTTATTTTAAACACGAAATACCACTAAGAAAATGGATTATTCATATCTTCTTTACAGCAGACGCTGCTGCACAGAAGATATAAATCGCGGCTTCAGCACCATGTGGGGGGGACAGTGCTTACTGGAGCGCTGTCTCCTGCACGGCACACGGAGAACGTCCGTGTGCGGTACGTATTTTACACGGACCCATTGACATTAATGGGTCCGTGTAATACGTGCACTCCCACGAACACTGACATGTCTCCGTGTTTGGCACACGGAGACACGGTCCGCAAAAAATCAATGACATCTGCACAGATGCATTGATTTTAATGTGTCTACGTGTGTCAGTGGCTCTGGTACGTGAGGAAACTGTCATCTCACGTACCGGAGCCACTGACGTGTGAAACCGGCCTAATAGAAAGCATTAAAAAAATGCTGCAAAATGCAACTTGTGAACATAGCCTAAGTGCTCATCGTAGAGTGTATCATAGGATAATATTTCTACCGACAGTGATTTGAGGTCTTGTTTTTTGTGGGACCAGTTGACATTTCTATTAGTACCATTTTCGGGCGCATAGCATTTTTTGATCAATTTCTGTTACAATTTTTAAGAGGTTTCATGAACAAAAAACAGCAATTCAGGATTTTATTTATTTAATGCTGTTCACTGTATATCTTCTTTACAGCAAACGCTGCTGCACAGAAGATATGAATCGCGGCTTCAGCACGATGCAGGGGACAGCGCTAAACTTTAGTGCTGTCTCTCCTGCACGGTCCGTGTGGTACCCAGGCGGCACACGGCTGCCGCACCTGTGCCACACGGATGGCCTACGTGAGCTCACGGACACATGGACACGGATAACTCCGGTACCGATTTTTTCCGGTACCGGAATTATCCGGACATGTGAGACTGGCCTTAAGCAAATTTTTAGCTGTTTCACAGTACCAATAAAGTCTATGAGATTTCAGAAATCTCACGCACACACCTTTTTTGCCTGTTTGTCAAAGAGCTGCATTTTTGCAAAATCCAGCATGCCACTTTTTCAGCATTTTTTTCACCCATTGAAAGGAATAGGCAGTGCAAAAAAAATTCTATCAAGTTTTGCTGCAGTTTTGGTGCAAAAACCTGATGAAGTTAAATCAGATTTTTTTTATGCACTAAACTTTATCAGAATGCACAAGAGACTAATGTACCCCAACAAAAATACATACAAAATTCAGCAAATATTCAGCAAAACTTGCTTTTTTGAATTTGCCTCTTTACTGCCAAGAGAGCAGGTTTTGCCTGTGGAAAAAACTTCTTCAAAAACACAACGTGTGAACATATACAGTTTTGTGCATCTCTGAAAAGATGTATCACTGCTGAACAGAAGCCAAACTGAGTCCAGAGTAGATCTGCTGCCTCATTATAGTGAATGGATCCTTCAGAGGTTTCATCTGAATCATGTCATTAGGAGATTTAGATGGAAACCCCAATGTAAGTGCTCAGTATAGAGCGCTGGATAAATGTGATCCAAAATGTAAACTGTTCCCAATAAAAGTGTCAACTCAATCTACAATAAAAAGTCCCCACTCCGGTCTGTCATCTGTTAATGGGAATATATGGGCTTCCAAGTTACTGGTACACAAAGGCTCTGGTATAGCAATATGACACCTCATTCCGCAAAAGAAATACAACAAATTCTGAACTCCCAAATCCAAATGTCCCCCTTCCTTCTGAGCCCCAGTGTGCCTGAACCACATATAGCATCCACTTGTTTGGCATTTTGGTAGCGATGAGAGCCCGCTTAAGTTACAGGTGCGTGTCTCCAGAAGCATGAGCTGGGCATAATGTACGGGCACTACAATACAATGCAGATTGGCAATTTTCACTCACCAACATCCACTGTTGCTTGTTTGTGGAAAACACCCATGGAGTCAAAATTGTCACTATGTCTGTTGGTAAATTCTCACAGGGGTGTAATTTCGAAAATGTGGTCACTTTAGTTAAAATTATGCTCTTCTGGCACTTTTGGGCTCTTTATATGGAATCCGCAAACTATTCTATTAAAATTTGTTCTCCAAGAGTCAAATAGTGCTCCTTCCCTTCTGAGTGTTGCTGTGTGGCTAAGCAGTACTGTGCAGCTACACATGGGTTATTGCCATGTTTAGCAGAAATTGTGTGCCAAATTTTGGTGCCATGTTTACTCATTTCCCAATGTGAAAAATGTGAGGCTGAAGCAATATTTTTGTGGGAAAAAATAATTTTAATTTTTTCCTTCCACATTGTTTTAATTCATATAAAGCATTTAAATGGATAATAAACTTCTTGAATGTGGTTTTGAGCACTTTGAAGGGTGTAGTTATTAAAATGTGTCAGTTTTGGGTACTTTTTGTCTCAGAAGAACCTCAAAGTCATTTCAAATATGATGTGGTCCCCCAAAAAAACTTGCTGGTAAACTTTTAACCCTTCAAGCTTCCTAACAAAAAAAATTATGTTTCAAAATAATACTGACAAAAGTAGACATGTGGTAAATGTAAATTTTTTTGTGTGTGGTATAATTATCTGGTTTAACCCCTTCACACTGCAGAACTTTTTTGTTTTTGTGTTTCTATTTTTCGTTCTCCTTCACCGAGCCATAACTTTTTTATTTTTCCATCACTATGGTCATGTGAGGGTGTTTTTTTTATTGTGGGACAAGTTGTCCTTTTGATCGACACCATTGATTTTACCATATCATGCACTCGAAAACGGGAATAAAATTCCAAGTGCAGTGAAATTGCAAAAAAAGTGGAATTCCACAACTTTTTTTTTATTATTTTTATTACCATGTTCACCAAATGCTAAAACTGACCTGCCCGTATGATCTCCAGGTCATTACAAGTTTGTAGATACCAAACATGTATAGGTTATTTTTTATTTAAATAGTGAAAAAAAAAATCCAAAGTTTGTTACAAAAAGTAAATAAAAATTGAGTCATTTTCCGAGACCTGTAGAGTCTCCATTTTTCATGATTTTGGGCTGGATGAGGGCATATTTTTTGAATGTTGAACTGATGTTTTTAATGATACCATTTTGGTGTGACTGTGATCTTTTGATCGCCCATTAATGCATTTTAGTGCAATGTTACAGCAACCAAAAAACACCCATAATTCTGGCGTTTTGACTTTTTTTTGCTAGGCCATTTACAGATCAAATTAATTATTTTTATAGCTTGACAGATCGGGCATTTCTGAAAGTGGCAATAACAAATATGTGTATTTTTATTGTTTTATTTTGAATTTTTAATATTTTTTAAAACTTTTTTTTTACTGTTTGCCTGCTTCAATAGTTTCCATGGAAGACTAGAAACTGCAGTTGTCCGATCACCTCTGCTACACACAGGCGATGATCAGATCGCCTATGTGTAGCAAAAATGCTCACTTGTTATGAGTGCCAATGGCCCTCATAGCAACCTGACACTGACAAACAAAGGGGTCTCCTGCAGACCCCGGGTTGTCATCCCAACCCATCGGCAACCCGGATCATGTGACACGGGTGCCGATGGATGGGATTTGTGATGCGCTTCTGGCGCAATCACATTAAATGCCGATGTCAGCGATTGACAGCAGCATTTAACGGGCTAACAGCCGAGGGTGGATCGCGATTCCACCCATGGCTGTTAGGGGCACATATCAGCGGTTCAAAACAGCTGACATGTGCCGGGAAATCATTGAAGGGTAGAATCATAGAAGGGTAGAGTTGGAAGGGATCTCCTGGGTCATCTGGTCCAACCCCCTGCTCAAAGCAGGATTCACTAAATCATCCCAGACAGATGTCTGTCCACCCTCTGGAAAACTTCAATGGAAGGAGAACTCACCACCTCTCGTGGCAGCCTGTTCCACTCATTGATCACCCTAACTGTCAAAAAGTTTTTTCTAATATCTAATCTGTGTCTCCTCCCATTCAGTTTCATCCCATTCCTTCTAGTCTTTCGTTGTGCAAATGATAATAAAGATGATCCTTCTGCAATGTGACAGCCCTTGAGATATTTGTAGACAGCTATTAAGTCACCTCTCAGTCTTCGTTTTTGCAAGCTAAACATTCCCAAATCCTGTAACCGTTCCTCATAGGACATGGTTTGCAGACCGGTCACCATTCTGATCGCTGTTCTCTGAACTTGCACCATTTTGTTGATGTCTTTTTAACCCCTTCACCCCCAAGGGTGGTTTGCACGTTAATGACCAGGCCAATTTTTACAATTCTGACCACTGTCCCTTTATGAGGTTATAACTCTGGATCGCTTCAACGGATCTTGGCGATTCTAACATTATTTTCTCGAGACATATTGTACTTCATGATAGTGGTAAAATTTATTCGATATAACTTGCGTTTATTTGTTAAAAAAACGGATATTTGGCGAAAATTTAGAAAATTTTGCAATTTTCCAACTTTGAATTTTTATGCCCTTAAATCACAGACATATGTCACGCAAAATACTTAATAAGTAACATTTCCCACATGTCTACTTTACATCAGCACAATTTTGGAACCAAATTTTTTTTTGTTATTGAGTTATAAGGGTTAAAAATCGACCAGCAATTTCTCATTTTTACAACACCATTTTTTTTCAGGGACCACATCTCATTTGAAGTCATTTTGAGGGGTCTATATGACAGAAAATACCCAAGTGTGACACCATTCTAAAAACTGCACCCATCAAGGTGCTCAAAACCACATTCAAGAAATGTATTAACCCTTCAGGTGTTTCACAGGAATTTTTGGAATGTTTGAAAAAAAGTTAAATGTTCATTTTTATTTACACAAAATTTATTTCAGCTCCAATTTGTTTTATTTTACCATGGGTAACAGGAGAAAATGGACCCCAAAAGTTATTGTACAATTTGTCCTGAGTACGCTAATACCCCATATGTGGGGGTAAACCACTGTTTGGGCGCATGGCAGAGCTCGGAAGAAAAGGAGCGCCATTTGACTTTTCAATGCAAAATTGACTGGAATTGACATGGGACGCCATGTTGCGTTTGGAGAGCCCCTGATGTGCCTAAACATTGAAACCCCCAACACCTGACACCATTTTGGAAAGTAGACCCCCTAAGGAACTCATCTAGATGTGTGGTGAGCACTTTGACCCAACAAGTGCTTCACAGAAGTTTATAATGCAGAGCCGTAAAAAGAAAAAATCGTATTTTTTCACAAAAATGATTTTTTCGCCCCCATTTTTTTATTTTCCCAAGGGTAAGAGAAGAAATTAGACCACAAAAGTTGTTGTGCAATTTGTCCTGAGTACAACGATACCCCATATGTGGGTGTAAACCATTGTTTTGGCGCAGGGCAGAGCTCGGAAGGGAAGGAGCGCCATTTGACTTTTCAATGCAAAATTGACTGGAATTGAGATGGGACGCCATGTTGCGTTTGGAGAGCCCCTGATGTGCCGAAACATTGAAACCCCCCACAAGTGACACCATTTTGGAAAGTAGACCCCTTAAGGAACTTATCTAGATGTGTGTTGAGCACTTTGACCCAACAAGTGCTTCACTGAAGTTTATAATGCAGAGCCGTAAAATAAAAAATCGTATTTGTTCACAAAAATGATCTTTTCGCCCCCATTTTTTTATTTTGCCAAGGGTAAGAAAAGAAATTAGACCACAAAAGTTGTTGTGCAATTTGTCCTGAGTACGACGATACCCCATATGTGGGGGTAAACCACTGTTTGGGCGCATAGCAGAGCTCGGAAGGGAAGGAGCGCTATTTTACTTTTCAATGCAAAATTGACTGGAATTAAGATGGGACGCCATGTTGCGTTTGGAGAGCCCCTGATGTGCCTAAACATTAAAACCCCCCACAAGTGACACCATTTTGGAAAGTAGACCCCCTAAGGAACTTATCTAGATGTGTTTTGAGAGCTTTGAACCCCCAAGTGTTTTTTTTCACAGAAATGATTTTTTAGCCCCCAGCTTTGTATTTTCACAAGGGTAACATAATAAATTGGACCCCAAAAGTTGTTGTCCAATTTGTCCTGAGTACGCTGATACCCCATATGTGGGGGGGAAGCACTGTTTGGGCGCATGACAGAGCTCGGAAGGGATGGAGCGCCATTTGGAATGCAGACTTAGATGGATTGGTCTGCAGGCGTCACGTTGCATTTGCAGAGCCCCTGATGTACCCAAACAGTAGAAACCCCCCACAAGTGACCCCAAATTGGAAACTAGACCTCCCAAGGAACTTATCTAGATGTGTTGTGAGAACTTTGAACCCCCAAGTGTTTCACTACAGTTTATAACGCAGAGCCGTGAAAATAAAAATTATTATTTGTTTCACAAAAATGATTTTTTAGCCCCCAGTTTTGTATTTTCACAAGGGTAAGAGGATAAATTGGACCCCAAAAGTTGTTGTCCAATTTGTCCTGTGTACGCTGATACCCCAAATGTGGGGGTAAACCACTGTTTGGGCGCATGGCACAGCTCGGAAGGGAAGGAGCGCCGTTTGGAATGCAGACTTAGATGGATTGGTCTGCAGGCATCACGTTGCATTTGCAGAGCCCCTGATGTACCTAAACAGTAGAAACCCCCCACAAGTGACCCCATATTGGAAATTAGACCCCCAAGGAACTTATCTAGATGTGTTGTGAAAACTTTGAACCCCCAAGTGTTTCACTACAGCTTACAACGCAGAGCCGTGAAAATAAAAAATCTTTTTTTTCCCACAAAACTTATTTTTTAGCCCCCAGTTTTGTATTTTCCCAAAGGTAACAGGAGAAATTGGACCCCAAAAGATGTTGTCCAATTTGTCCTGAGTACGCCGATACCCCATATGTTGGGGTAAACCCCTGTTTGGGTACACGGGAGAGCTCTGAAGGGAAGGAGCACTGTTTTACTTTTTCAGCGCAGAATTGTCTGGAATTGAGATCAGATGCCATGTCCCGTTTGGAGAGCCCCTGATGTGCCTAAACAGTGGAAACCCCCCAATTATAACTGAAACCCTAATCCAAACACACCCCTTACCCTAATCCAAACGGTAACCCTAACCACACCCCTAACCCTGACACACCCCTAACCCTAATCCCAACCCTATTCCCAACCATAAATGTAATCCAAACCCTAACCCTAACTTTAGCCCCAACCCTAACTGTAGCCTTAACCCTAGCCCTAACCCTAGCCCTAACCCTAGCCCTAACCCTAGCAATAACCCTAGCCCCAGCCCTAACCCTAGCAATAACCCTAACCCTAGCCCTAACCCTAGCAATAACCCTAGCCCTAACCCTAGCCCTAACCCTAACCCTAACCCTAGCAATAACCCTAGCCCTAACCCTAGCCCTAACCCTAACCCTAGCCCTAACCCTAATGGGAAAATGGAAATAAATACATTTTTTTAATTCTTTTATTTTTCCCTAACTAAGGGGGTGATGAAGGGGGGTTTGATTTACTTTTATAGCGGGTTATTTAGCAGATTTTTATGATTCGCAGCCGTCACACACTGAAAGACACTTTTTATTGCAAAAAATATTTTTTGCGTTACCACATTTTGAAAGCTATAATTTTTCTATATTTAAGTCCACAGAGTCATGTGAGGTCTTGTTTTTTGTGGGACGAGTTGACGTTTTTATTGGTAACATTTTCGGGCACATGACATTTTTTGATCGCTTTTTATTCCGATTTTTGTGAGGCAGAATGATCAAAAACCAGCTATTCATGAATTTCTTTTGGGGGAGGCGTTTATACCGTTCCGCGTTTGGTAAAATTGATAAAGCCGTTTTATTCTTCGGGTCAGTACGATTACAGCGATACCTCATTTATATCATTTTTTTATGTTTTGGCGCTTTTATACGATAAAAGCTATTTTATAGAAAAAATAATTATTTTGGTATCGCTTTATTCTCAGGACTATAACTTTTTTATTTTTTTGCTGATGATGCTGTATAGCAGCTTGTTTTTTGCGGGACAAGATGACGTTTTCAGCGGTACCATGGTTATTTATATCTGTCTTGTTGATCGCGTGTTATTCCACTTTTTGTTCGGCAGTATGGTAATAAAGCGTTGTTTTTTGCCTCGTTTTTTTTTTTTTCTCACGGTGTTTACTGAAGGGGTTAACTAGTGGGACAGTTTTGTAGGTTGGGTCGTTACGGACGCGGCGATACTAAATATGTGTACTTTTATTGTTTGTTTTTTTATTTAGATAAAGAAATGTATTTATGGGAATAATATATATTTTTTTCTTTATTTAGGAATTTATTTTTTATTTATTTTTTTACACATGTGGAAATTTTTTTTTTTAACTTTTTTACTTTGTCCCAGGGGGGGACATTACAGATCGGTGATCTGACAGTGTGCACAGCACTCTGTCAGATCGGCGATCTGCTGTGCAGGGCTGCAGGCTTACCAGCGCCTGCTCTGAGCAGGCACTCGGTAAGCCACCTCCCTCCCTGCAGGACCCGGATGCCGCGGCCATCTTGGATCCGGGACCTGCGGCGAGGAGGGAGGTAGGAGACCCTCGGAGCAAAGCGATCACATCGGGTTGCTGCGGGGGTCTCAGGGAAGCCCGCAGGGAGCCCCCTCCCTGCGCGATGCTTCCCTATACCGCCGGTACACCGCGATCATGTTTGATCGCGGTGTGCCGGGGATTAATGTGC
The DNA here is from genome assembly GCF_051348905.1 of Ranitomeya variabilis. Classification (NCBI taxonomy): domain Eukaryota; kingdom Metazoa; phylum Chordata; class Amphibia; order Anura; family Dendrobatidae; genus Ranitomeya; species Ranitomeya variabilis. The sequence continues at coordinate 117,135,546 of NC_135238.1, forward strand.
CGGGGGTGGTCCGTGACTGCTCCTGGCACATAGTGCCGGATGTCAGCTGTGATATGCAGCTGGCACCCGGCCGCGATCGGCCGCGCTCCCTGTTGTGTATCCGCTTTTTGGGCTCCCCTGGTGGTTGCTGGTGGTACTGGTGACTTGTTTGCACTTTGCTGCTTCTGTTCACCTGCTTCCATCAGTGTTTGGGAGTTTCCTATTTAGCCTTGCTCTCCAGTCATTTCCTTGCCGGTCATCATTGTAACTAGAGCCTTCGGTTGCATGTTCCTGCTACTAGTCTGCTGATCAGCTAAGTGGACTTTGTCCTTTTGTTTTGTATCTTTTGTCCAGTTTGCAGTTTTTGTTATTCTCTGTAGCTGGAAGCTCTTGTGGGCTGAAATTGCCACTCCTGTGTCATGAGTTGACACAGGAGTCTTAAAGTAATTTCAGGATGGTTTTTTGAAAGGGTTTTCAGTTGACCGTGTAGTCCTCTTTTGTATCCTTCTGCTATCTAGTAAGTGGACCTCTCTTTGCTAAATCTACTTTCATACTGTGTATGTCTTTTCCTCTTGAACTCACCGTTATTACATGTGGGGGGCTGCTATCATCTTTTGGGGTATTTCCCTAGAGGTAAGCCAGGTCTGTTCCTTCCTCTACCAGGCGTAGTTAGTCCTCCGGCTGGCGCGTGGCATCTAGGAAGTCGTAGGTATGCTCCCTGGCTGCTATTAGTTGTGTGGTAGATTTAGCTCACGGTCAGCTCGAGATTCCATCACCCAGAGCTCGTCCGTTATTTATATGTTTCTGACGTTCCCTTGCCATTGGGAACCATGACAGCTCCCCCCGTGAGCGCGGCCGATCGCGTATGACGTACTATCCCGTCGGTGGTCATACGGGCCCGCCCCACCTCGACGGGATAGTACGTCAGATGTCAGAAAGGGGTTAAAATGTGGTGCCCAAATTTGGACACAGTATTCCAGGTGAGGTCTGACCAAAGAGGAGTAGAGGGCAATAATGACTTTCCGTGTTCTAGACTGTATGCTTCTGTTAATACATCCCAGAATTGCATTTGCCTTTTTTTGCTGCTGCGTCACACTGCTGACTCATGTTCAGTTTATGATCTATAAGTATACCGCAGTGTTTTTCACATGTGCTGTTGCTTAGCCCTATTCCTCCCATTCTGCATACGCTTTTTTCATTTTTATTGCCCAGATGTAGAACTTTGCCTTTTTCCTTGTTAAAAACCATTCTGTTAGTTGCTGCCCACTGCTCCAGTTTATTTATATATTTTTGAATCCTCGCTCTCCCTCTTCTTTAGTATTACCTATCCCTCCTAGCTTTGTGTCATCAGCAAATTTAATCAGTGTACCCTCAATTCCTTCATCTAAATCATAAAGATGTTGAACAGTACAGGACCCACGACAGAACCCTGTGGTACCCCACTTGAGACATTCTTCCAACTGGATGTGCAGCCATTTATGACCACTCTTTGGGTCCGATCACTAAGCCAGTTATGAGTCCACCTAACAGTTGCCTTGTCCATTCCATACTTAGTCATTTTTTCAATAAGGATGGTGTGAGATACTTTGTCAAATGCTTTGCTGAAGTCAAGATATACTATATCTACAGCATTATATGTGGAAAGATGTGGGCTCAGCACCGAAGCCCACATCAAAGGGAGGGACACGACATGTGCCGTACATGTACGGTGCATGCCGTGACGGGGGTTAAAGGCATACAAACTCAGTTTGAAAATGGCTAAATTTTCACTTTTTTTGTAAAATGTTCAATATTTTCATAAATAAATGCAAATCATATCGACCAAAATTTACCACTATCATGAAGTACAACATGTCACAAAAAATTAGTCTCAGAATCACTGAAATATGTTGAAGTGTTCCAGGGCAATAGCCTTATAAAGTGACACTGGACAGAATTGTAAAATTTGGCCTGGACAGGAAGGTGAAACAGGCTTGGGTTGAAAGAGTTAAAGTAATCAAACAACTATGGAATACCCCGTCTCAGTACTATGACATTATAGACAGCTAAATGTTTAATTTCAGAAAGAATCAGTCGCCCCTTAGAAGAAGCAATGGCGAAATGTGCATCAGCCATGGAGGTAACAGACTGTTCGCTGGTATTCTTCCTTTACTGTGAATTGTATCTGAACATATTTAATGTATTTGACTTACCATCAACATAGAGTTGTGTAAAAAAAGTGTTTGCCCCCTACTTTATTTCTTATTCTTTTTTTTCCAACATGTTTTATTGATTTAAAGAGCATTACAATAAATGATAATCATACAATTCTTGAAGTTACAAACTTATTTGATAGGCGTAAAACTCACAATATTGGTTGAAAGATCATTGCCTAAAAATAAGTCATACAGGTTTGAAGGAATCAAGCTTATTCGGCGCTTACTTGACAGGCATAATACTGCTAAATGTCCGCCACCTCTCTTTACCCTCCCATCCCCCAACATATAAACCCCTTAAACGACTCTGCATTTGATTAGTGATCAATAAGCTCAAGCAATAGGGTTATGTCCGCTAATTTGCTGGGGAAAATACCACTGGGTGTTTTAAAAATGTGTCCTTAGTTTGTCCCTGGTGTCTTGAGATAGTGGTGGGATGAATAATGACCATGTACTTAAAAACTTCCCAGTCAATTTTTCTTTATTTGTCAGGGTGTCTAACTAGTCCATTCGAAAAATATACATTATTTTGGAGTATATGAGAGATTTGGGTGGTGGCAATGGATTTAGCCAGTGCTGCAAAATACTTTTTCTGGTAGCTGAGGCCCATATTATCAACATGGCCTTAAGATGTTTTGGGAGTTTGTGCTGAGAGCTATCTAAAATATTAAATATTGCGCATTGCGGTGTCAATGGAAACAAAATCGCACCAAGATTCTGCAGTTCGGTGTGGATAGACTGACATATTTTTTGTACTTTGGGACATCCCCACCTAGGATGAAATATGTCTGTGTTTCCTGTCCCGCATTTGGAACATGTGAATGTGGCCACTGGAGACATCTTAGACTTAATGTTTGGAGTATAATAAGCTCTATGAAGGAGCAACAAAGACATGTCTGCACAACTGCTGGAGGGGATCATCTTCCGTTGCATCAAAGTGGCATCTAAGATTTCCCTGACTGTGATGTTCTGTATAGCATTAACCCAGCGTGCTGGGCTTGTCTTTTTGCCCTACCATGACCATTACTTACGCAACATTGTGTAGATATTGCTTGTCGAGGATATCTGCATCCTGGCGGTCCTAAGAAAGCCATCCAAAGCGTTCCTCCCTCTGTCTCCATCCCTAGTTGCTATACTTTTCAAAGTTAAGCTCCTTGCTTGAAGAAAAAGTAAGAGCTTGTTTCCAAATGTTGGGAAACATTGTGCTGCTATGTCATATGCAGGCATGGAGAACTTATCATCTAATAGGTCAGCTGCCAAGATGCAGCCCTTCCCAGTCAGCTCAATGTGTGATAAGGATGGTTTACCTCCCACAAAACCTGGGTTACCCAGAAAGGGCATAGAAGGAGAGAAATCACTTCTCAGATGACATCGTTTCCTGCATCTCTTCCACGTCTGTATAGTTTACTATAAGGTGGGGTGATTTCTTATGTCTGCTCTAAGGTCATCATTAGCCAAGTGTAGTAATGCTGGTAAGGAGATATGAGGGCTTAATTGTTGGTCTAGTAGTACATTTGCAAAATGTGAGCTACCTCTTATCCAATCAATGGTGTATCTGAGATTTGCTGCTAGAATGTACTTTCCAATGTCCGGGAAATTGATGCCACCCTCCTCTTTTGGGGCTTGTAGTTTGATTAGACCTATATGTGTATGCTTTTTATCTCCCCAATTAAAATTCCTAAAAGCAGCATTTAGAATTTCAATATCCGCTCATGTTAACAAAACAGATAGTGTTTGGAAAATATGCAATAGTTTTGGAAATATTATCATTTTAATTAAATGAGATCATTCAGAAAAAGACAATGTAAAATGTTTCCAGGAGTTTAGAAGATTAAATGTGGACGTAATTAGGACCTGACATTAATGTAGTATAATGACACCAAATCTTGCAGGAGATGGACACCCAAATATTTCATAGGTGATGTGCTCCACTGGAAAGGAAGTGTTGAGTTATTTAATTCCCCTTTCTCAAACAGAGCCGTGACCTCTGATTTATTATAATGTATTTTAAAGCCGTAGCATTTGCCAAAATGATTTAGGGCCTCCATGATAACTGGTATTGCCGCATTGGGATTGTAGATGAATAGGAGAATATCGTCGGCAAATGCCGCAATTTTAAGTGAGGTGGAGCATACCTCTATGCCCCTGTATATTGAAACATTTTGGAGGGTTCTAAGCATAGGATCTAAAGCGAGGTTAAAAAATGAGGGCATTAAGGGGTAACCCTGACGTGTTCCTCTCCGAATTTCAAATGTGGAAGAGAGTATACCATTTATAGCCAGCCTGGACACCGGGCTATATATAGCAACTTTATTGCCTCACAGAACCATGAACCAAAGTTTCTAAACTCCAGGATATCAAAGAGATAATCCCATGCTACCCTGTCAAATGCTTTGTCAGCATCCAGGCTGACCATAATAGACTCTAAACAGCCATGAGATTTTCCATAAGAGATAGCTCCCAAAGGCGTATGTTGTATGTTATGGATTTACCATGGACAAACCCTGAGGCAATATCAGGTTGGGATTAATTTTTGCACTCTGTTTGCTAGTATTTTAGTGAAAATTTTAAAGTTAGAGTTTAAAAGCGAGATTGGTCTATATCCTTCCACTAGTAAAGGATCTTTGCCCAGTTTGGGGTGCATTATTATGTCAGCTTCATTGAAATGGTCTGGGAGCTGCCCCGAATGAACCAACTGATTAAAGACTTCATCAAGATGTGTCCCTATACTTCCTCCTAATATTTTATAAAATTCATTGCTATACCCATCAGGGCCAGGAGATTTAGAGAGCTTCAAGGAGCTGATAGTTTGCATGACTTCCGAAGGGGATATAAGGGCATTAAGGATTTCCCTGTGTTCCTCTGTCAGTGAGGGTGCCACCTCCTTTTGCATAAAGTTTAAATTATCATCCACCTCTCTATTCTCCGCTTTGTACAGGGAGCCAAGAAATGATCTAAATTCTTCTACAATCTCGTCATTCTCTGTCAACACACTGTCCTCTTTGGTCCGAATTTTGTGAATCCTTGTGGCCTTTCTATATGGTCTAGTAAGAGACACAAGTAATTTGCCAGGTTTATTGCCCTATTTAAAAAAAAAATTGTTTTTGGAGATCTAGCCTATAAGTGGCCCATTCATTAGCTAGTGCATCCGCTAATTCTTTTGCCTCGATATATTGTTTTTTCGTGAAGGGTGAATTACTGAGTTTAACATTTTTAGATGCTAAAGTTAAAGCCCTCTGCGCTGCCAGGGTCTGCTCCTGCAACAGTTTTTTTTATGACATACATACACAATTAGTTGCCCTCTCAACACTGCTTTAGAGGTATCCCAGAAAAGAATTGATGTTTCACATTGTATTTGGTTGTCAGATTTGTACGTATCCCATGAAAATTGTATGACTTTTTTAAATCATCTGAGTGGTATAAGTATGACGGAAACCTCCATTTCCTATGAAAATAGATTGGGTTAGTTTTAGGCTGAGCATTATCGGTGCATGATCTGAGTGAGATATGCACGTCCAGAATTTTGGTATGTGTGATTCTTGACATAAGTGAGGGGCCCAGCAACCAATAGTCAATTCTAGCATGAATTGTGAACATGTGAATAGTGAGAGTAATCTCTCTCAACATGGTGTTGCACTCTACAAACATCCAGCAGTCCCAGGTGATCTAAAAAAGATTGTATTAGTCTCCCATGCATGAGTATATGAGATTGAGAATTAGATTTATCCATATCGATATCATGCACCTCATTAAAATTGCCACCCACAATCATATGGGAGGTGTCCCAACCTGCGATTTGTTTCAGCACATTAACCCGAAAGAGCGGATCTGATGAATTTGGAGCATAAATATTAATTACACTGTAGGTTGTCCCCTCTATAACCAGCTTAACACAGACAAACCTCCCTGAAGGATCTTCTAACACATCCACTATCTTGTGGACAATATTCCTGTTAATCATAATAGCGACACCCCTCTTTTAGTAAAAGAAGCTTCTGCAGTCTGCACACTTTCACAAGGCACTGTACAATAGTGTACCTATTTTCCTCTTGTCTATAGACCGCTTTCTGTTCACTCCCTGAGATACTTTCTCCCCTTTCCAGGTTTCCACCACAACCTTTTTTTTTTCTTTTTTTAAACATAATTTTTTGAATATAACATCGGATAGGATAACGTAGCATAGGATAGGATAAAGCATCAGCAATGACACTGTAAATTACCAAAAGTACATATACAAATCTTAGTTGTCAGACAACCGGTCCGCATAACTTTTTAAAAATAGTATACAGATACATAGATAGATCTCCGTCAATGCCTTGTAACACAAATTTTTGGGAAACAGTAAGAGAAAGAAAGGACAGACAGACTACACAGAAGGGTAATAGGGGAAGGAAAATAATCTTTTACTGTATTTTGCATTGTCAAGAGTGTCGTTCTACGGTAATATATGTTGTATCTTTAATAGGCATTATACATCTGGAATAGTTCCCAAGACCCCTAACGTCCCGCTCAGATCCTCCAGACTGTACCTTTCCGTGTGGCAGAAGGGACTAATCATTCTCGATATTTCATGGGGGCTATAGTGAAAACCAATGAACATTTTCCACAGCGGAAATATTTTCCCTGCAGATTTTTCTTTACTCCTTTCCACCTTAATTCAATTCCCAGTAAGTGTTTCATCTGGGCTATTATCATCACCATCAATTGGGTGTTTGGTTTAAGCCATTTGCCAAATAAACTACGTAAGGCTACAACTAAGAATGTGTGGATGTTTTAGGGATCTTTGCTTTAACTCCGGTGGGTTGTGTCTCCGGGGGTCTTAACTGGTGGAATAGCAGTTTGTGGTGTTTGTGGGAGATGGATTCCCCAGCACGATCGAACCTGTTCCCCTACCTGTTTCCAGTACTCTCTAACTGCCCTGCATTTCCACACCCCATGCCAGAGGTTCGTTGAAGGCGTTCCGCACTTAGGGCATGCAGTAATCCTGTCGGGGAATCTAGGAGGATGGGATATTGAAACCAGAACTGAGGCGAGCCTCCAGGGCTGCTGAGCGGAGATGGAAAAGATCCCACTCCAACGAGCACTTCACCACATTCAAACAGTCCCTCACTACTTTCAAAGCCACACTCGCCACAGCTAAACAAACCTACTTCTCATCTCTCATATCCTCCGTTTCACAACCCTAAACAGTTATTCAACACCTTCAATTCTCTCCTCCGTCCCCCAGCACCTCCTCCCTCCCCACTCATCTCAGCTGAAGACTTTGTCTCATTTTTCTAGCATAAGATTGATAACATCAGAGACAGTTTTGGTCAACAATCCCCAAACCCCTTCCTCCCAACTTCCTAGCCCTCCACCTCCAAAACCAACTTCTCAACCATTACAGAAGATTGACTCTCCACTCTACTCTCAAGATCGCTTCTCACCACCTGTGCACTTGACCCGATCCCATCCCACTTCATCCCAAACCTCACCACAGTCTTCATCCCAACCCTAACCCATCTCTTCAACCTATCACTAACAACTGGTGTTTTCCCCTCTAGCTTTAAACATGCCTCAATCACACTTATCCTCAAAAAACCCTCTCTTGATCCATCCTCTGTATCTAGCTATCGCTCTATATCACTTCTCCCTTATGCCTCAAAACTACTGGAACAACATGTCTATCTTGAACTGTCCTCCCATCTCTCTTCTTCCTCCCTCTTCGACCGCTTACAATCTGGCTTCCGGTCACACCACTCCACTGAAACTGCCCTAACTAAAATCACCAATGACCTATTAACCGCCAAGAGCAAGCGACACTACTCTATCCTCCTACTCCTGGACCTGTCCTCTGCCTTTGACACAGTGGACCATTCCCTATTACTACAGATCCTCATCCCTTTGTATCAGACTTGGCCCTATCCTGGATCTCGTCATACCTAACAGACTGGACATTCAGCATCTCCCACTCACACACCACCTCCTCACCTCGCCCCCTATCTGTCGGAGTCCCGCAAGGTTCAGTCCTATGGCCCCTGATCTTCTCCATTTACACCCTTGGCCTGGGACAGCTCATAGAATCTCACGGCTTTCAGTATCACCTCTATGCTGATGACACACAGATCTACATCTCAGGACCAGATATTACCTCCCTACTAACCAGAATCCCTCATTGTCTATCTGCTATTTCATCCTTCTTCTCCACTAGATTTCTGAAACTTAACATGGACAAAACAGAATTCATCATCTTTCCCCCATCTCACGTGACCCCCAATGAACCAATACATTACAGTAAAAGGCTGCCCACTCTCCCTAGTCCCACAAGCTCGATGCCTCGGGGTAATCCTTGACATTGATCTCTCCTTCAAACC